>NC_070611.1:70510545-71735068 GCF_027172205.1 Podarcis raffonei
CAATAGGGACCTGATGTGCTGACCAAAGCCAGTTTTCTCCCTTCTCTAGTTCAAGGGGCCTCCATAGAGAAGGGTCTTTGGCTTTGGGGCAGCCTTTCAAAATGGCCGCAGTTTTCCTCAGAGCTGTCCTTCAGACTTCAAGCTCTTGTTTTAATTGAAGTTGCAGAAGCGTCTGATGTTTTTCTCTGCTTCAAAGCAAGGATTGCAAGCTCTAGAAGTCCTTTTCTGGGCCCAATATCTGTAGCCAAGAGATAACGAGAGATAGTTATGGATAGATAAATATAATAGATATTGATTAATCTGTATGATACAGTACCAAAAAGCAGAATGGGTGCATAAGAAAGATTATGGACTGGCAGGCCCAGTCACACACTTGCAATCTAAAGAGAGATACAACACGTAAGGACGAAAAGGTAGAAAATGGAAGGCATGCAGGAAGCAAATCTTACAGGAAGGCCCAAGTAAGAAGATGAGTCCTGTCTCTCTCCTGGGAAATGTGGAAAAGAGTAAAGCAGGTGTCAAAGAAGGGCTGTTGCCCCGTGGTAGAACCTGTGCTTTGTATGCAAAAGGCTCTAGGTCAGGCATGGCCAAACTTGGCCCTCCAGGTGTTTTAGGACTACAACTCCCATCATCCCTAGCTACAGGACCAGTGGTCAGGGATGATGGGAATTGTAGTCCCAAAACATCTGGAGGGCCGAGTTTGGCCATGCCTGATTCTAGGTTCAATCTGTGGTATCTCTAGGCAGGACTGGGAGACCACGGTCTCAGATGCTGAAGAGCTGCTGCCAGACAATATAGACAATACCGATCTAGATGGATCAACGGCCTGACTCAGTATAAGGCCATTTTCTGTGCTCCTGTGTGTCAGGGTGTTCCAGTGGTCAGTAGCAGCTCAGGAAAATGCCCACAGACAGGGCAGCTGTGGAAATGCTGAGCTTAAAATGGAGATCAGTGGCAGATGAGCAAAGAGGAGGTGGAGAAAGGAGGTAGGAAGGAACAAAGTAATAGAGACATTTAAGGCCAATGGTAAACGCCATAGTTGATGTTGGATTTGAATTTAGGTCTCCCCAGTCCTGGTAGTGTAACCAAAATCTTAGTTTCCTTAGAGTTTACACAGTTGAATTTTGTGTCGCCTACTTTGAGGGAATAGTCAGTTTGTGTGAATTAAGTTATGCAAGGAATATTTGTGATGACACTAACAAGGATTTGAATCCCCTTTTGCTTTTCCTCCTAAGTGTGCACTGAAAGGACAGGAAAAAATCCACCTTTCTGCCACTTTTCAACCACCTTCCCTGTAAATATATATCAGGGTGGCTCAACTAATCTTTAAGTGATGTTGAGTTTGCAACCTGGGTCTGTCTCCCAAAGCCTTCCCTCTCCCCAGAATAGCAGTTCCCCTGAATAGCTCTTATAAAACATAAGAGCTCTGCTAGATTAAGCCAGAGGCCCCTCTAGATTAATAATAATAATAATAATAATAATAATAATAATAATAATAATAATAATTATTATTATTATTATTATTATTTCTATACCACCCTTTACCCGAGGATCACAGGGCAGTTTTCAATATGAAAACACAAAAATACATAGCATAGTAACAAACAGAAACAGCCCTCTCCTGGTCTTTGCTCCCTAACATTCAAAGGTATACTGTCTCTGACCATGGAGGCTCCATTTGGCTGTTACTGTTAATAGGCGTTGACAGAGCAACACTCTGTGCTAAGTTTTACAACTGCTGCTTTCTTAGAGGGGGGCATCCCTCTCCCTCCCTTTAGCTGCAGCCTCATTTCTCTGTGCTACACCCTGAAGGCACAGGAGGAGCTGGAGCTAAGCCGATTTGTAGAGAATCTTGTCAGCCTAATTGATTACTGTGCGGTACACGCTGCTGACGACAGGTGAAATGGCGTGGAGTGGAACAAATCTGTATGTATCGCACATTCCCGCTGGGTCGGGCCAGGGCTCCTTCTTCTGACATGTTGATTTATATATTTGCAGCTCCCTTCCCTAATGAATAGTGCCCCATCACGGGTCACTGGAGCCCCCTGCTGTATAGACCCCATCAGTGCCACATCAAGGGAATGAATCATGCTTCCCAAAGCCTTATGCTGTGGATTTATGCGCTTGAACACTTGCAGGAGGCTAGCCAAGGAAAAGTAATTAAAAACCCCAGATATACACAGGACACTGACACAAACACAATCCGCCAAATGTCCCAGCAGGAAAATTACACATACACGTATACAGGGTGCTGGGTTCTGCAAAATTTTCATCTCTAGTTTGCTTGAATTTTAAGATCCACCATCATGGTAAAGGACAATATCTGCGAGGCTGAAATACTTTCATCTGGCCTACACAGATTTGTTGTGTGATGGACACCAGAAGTCTGCATACAGGATCAAATATCAGAAGTTTCCTATCTTCCATGGGCCAGTCAATCCCTGTTTCTCTTGTTTGGGCAGATGTTATCCAGGAAATCATTTCAAAGCATGATACATGCGCTCCAGACAAACAATATTTTCAATATTGCAACGTTCTTTATTTTTATTTTTCCTGTGTGTGGTCCTCCTAATTTTAAAACCACAACAACCCATACCTTCCTCCTGTGAAGTCCCAAGCAATTTGGAACTCAAATACTTAAAAGAGCACCACCCTTGGTAGCAACCATCTCGGGCCCTACAATTGGCAGAGGAGGCCCTTGTTGGTGGTACCACAGCTGGGTGCTGCCTGGTTGGCACTGACTCATTGACAGGGCCTTCTTGGTGGGGGTTCTCCATTGGTGGAATGCCCTCCCTGGTGAGGTGTGGTCTTCCTCATTAAGGAGCACGTAAGGTAAGATCCTGCTGGATCAGGTTAATAGCCAGTGTAGTCCATCATCCTGTTCTCACAGTAGCCAACCAGATGCCTGCGGGAAACCAGCAAGCAGGATTTGACCACAGCATACATAGATGCATGCATGCATACACCATTGTATTTACATGCCGCCTTTCCATAGTGAAAACCATGCTCAAGGCAGCTTAAAGGTAAAGGTAAAGGGACCCCTGACCATTAGGTCCAGTTGTGGCCGACTCTGAGGTTGCGGCGCTCATGTTGCTTTATTGGCCGAGGGAGCCGGCGTACAGCTTCCGGGGCATGTGGACAGCATAACTAAGCTGCTTCTGGCGAACCAGAGCAGCGCATGGAAACGCCGTTTACCTTCCTGCCAAAGTGGTACCTATTTATCTACTCGCACTTTGACGTGCTTTCGAACTGCTAGGTTGGCAGGAGCTGGGACAGAGCAATAGGAGCTCACCCCGTTGCGGGGATTCAGACCTTCTGATCGGCAAGTCCTAGGCTCTGTGGTTTAACCCACAGCGCCACCCGCGTCCCTCAAGGCAGCTTACAACATGAAAAAAATACATATAATAAAAATAGTCATAAACAATAAATAAAACATATCGGAAGGTACACAACCAAATTAACAGTTTCCACATTAAATCTTAATAAGATCTAAAAGATACAAAAAGTATTGATGGCAGCAACAACCTCCTTCTAGGCTAGAATGCCTTCTTTGGTTGGCAGCAGCTCTCCAAGGATGGGTTCGGGCATAGGAGGGTCTTTCCCATAACCTCCATCCGGATCCTTATAAAGAAATACTTCCAGGGTTGAACCCTGGTCTTACAAAGCAGATGCTCGGCCACTGATCAGTAAGGTAAAGGTAAAGGGACCCCTGACCATTAGGTCCAGTCGTGACTGACTCTGGGGTTGTGGCGCTCATCTCGCTTTACTGACCGAGGGAGCCAGCGTACAGCTTCTGTCATGTGGCCAGCAAGACTAAGCCGCTTCTGGCGAACCAGAGCAGTGCACGGAAACGCCGTTTACCTTCCTGCCAGAGCAGTACCTATTTATTTACTTGCACTTTGACGTGCTTTCGAACTGCTAGGTTGGCAGGAGCTGGTCCCGAGCAACGGGAGCTCACCCCGTCACGGGGATTCGAACCGCTGACCTTCTGATCAGCAAGTCCTAGGCTCTGTGGTTTAACCCACAGCACCACCCGCGTCCCTCCACTGATCAGTAGTCACACTCAAAACATTAGTTTTATCTGCAGTAGAGATCTGACCAGTGGTGTGCTCAAATCCATGACAGTTGCCAACTGAAGGGCTTCTGAAAACAAGGAAGCTTGACATTTGGTCAGTTTTACCTTCACTGTGAGTCTGAGAAACCAATGACAGGTGTTCGAGTTCATAAACCTAATTTCTTTTTTGACCAGAGCACATGCAACCCAAGACTTTTGTTTTCGGATGCATCATCTCTCACCCTTACTGTAGCATCTGGTGACTTTCATTGGGGCAATTGTTACAATACAGTGGTACCTCGGGTTAAGAACTTAATTGTTTCCGGAGGTCCGTTCTTAACCTGAAACTGTTCTTAACCTGAAGCACCACTTTAGCTAATGGGGCCTCCTGCTGCCACTGCGCCGCCGCTGCACAATTTCTGTTCTCATCCTGAAGCAAAGTTCTTAACCTGAGGTACTATTTCTGGGTTAGCGGAGTCTGTAACCTGAAGCATATGTAACCTGAAGCATATGTAACCCGAGGTACCACTGTACTAGATATTCCTCCAGGGACAATTGAACATGACATACAAACATGAAGTTGGATAAAGAGAAGATGGAATGTTTTGAAGGACAGTAGAAGGTCTCTGGGTCAATCCCCAAAAGGACCTGTTGAAACCCAGGAGTGGGATCTGTTAGTCCTTCTGGCTGGGGGCTGCCATGCACAGATTGTGATTCAGTCCAAGGCTCAGTCCCATCATATATATATATAGTGTTCTGGCTGACCAGGTGCTTGACCAGCCCTACCTCCTTCAGCCCCAGGCAGCCTCTGAAAGCAGGAGCTTCCTCAAGCCCCAGGTGGACTGAGGCAATGACCGAGGGGACACCTTCAGCTCAGAAAGTCATGAGTTGTACAGGGCAGCTGTGGAATATCAGTCGATGTGCAGAGCTGAAGTGTTTTCCACCACCCTATATTCCCAGCCAAGGACACTCTTTGCAAAGTGCCTTTGACGACTGTCAAACTTCCCTCGGAATAACGTGCCGCACATGCAAAGGGCCGGGTTGCAGCGCTGAGCGAGGGGGAGGCTTCCTTATTCTTTTTAGCAGCTTGGAGAGCAGAATCAATTCCTGTCACTCACCGGTAAATCTGCAGGAACAGGATTATGGATCTGGGTCCTTCTTGCAGTACTTTAATCTTAAAATCAATGCTGAGAAGGAAGCCAGGCTTGGGGGAAGGTAGCGGAGAGGCTCCAGCTTTGACTCTGATGAGGTTTTGCAACTTCAAATGCAAAAAGTGTCCAACTCGCTTGCAAGGGAGGCAGGGAGAGAATGCCTCACCTGTCGCAGTCAATGGAATCAGCAACACGGAGGACTTTAATTCAATATGTAAACCAAAGCAGGGCTTGGGAGATGCTTCAGCCTCTTGCTTTTAAGTGCACCGCTCAGAAAATAATCCTGCTATTCTGTGAAGCGAAATATTATTTTGCAGCGTGTTAAATTGGTTAGTAATTTTTAAGGTGCCACAAGACTCTTGTTTTTGCTGCAAGAAGCTAACACAGTTGCCCCTCTGGAAGCTAGTTTTACCTTTCGCTTTCTTTCCTGCACCCATCAGTGGGGCTTACACGAAAGAGAAGTGTGCAGATACCCAGACAGCGTACAAAATGCTGTAATAGCAAACCAGCTGCATTGAGATGACTTGTGGGGATCTTGGCTTGAGCCACTGGCTCTTCAGGGCCAACACAAATTGAGAAAGGGATGTGGAGGTTCTCATAGAAACCAACTAAAAAAAAAATGCTTACCTGGAAAAGATATAGAGTAAAGCAAAATGATTGGGGGCTGGAGCACTTTGCCAACAAAGAAAGGGCGGTGCGTTTTGGGGAATGGGTTAGTTTGGGAAAGAAAGAGAAACCTTTTCTCGCAGTGACCAACCAGATGCCTATGGGAAGCCTGCAAGCAGGACCTTAGCCCAAGAGTGCCTGCCCTACTTGTGAGTCGCAGAAACTGGTATTCAGAAACATACTGCATCCAACAGTAGAAGTTGTACACAGCCATGATGATTAGTAAACATATCCTTACCCTCCATAAATTTGCTCTGAAGGAGAGGATTGGCGGCCATCACCACCGTAGATTCCGGCGTATTAGGCGACTGGATGTATTAGATGACCCCCCAAATTGGCAGCTGCAATTTGGGGGTTCGTCTTATAAGCCCAGTCGCCTAATATGCTGGGCAGCTCTGCGCCGGGAGAAAGCCGCAGTGGGCGGGCTCCACGCCGGGCGACTCTCTCCCCGCGCGGAGTGGAGCCTGCCGCTGCCCATACCCGGCGTATAAGACGACCCCCGACTTTTTAAACCTCTTTTCCGCGGTTAAAAAGTCGTCTTATACGCCGGAATCTACGGTACATCTTGTGAGAGTGAATCGGTTAATTCAACTATATTCTGCATGAAGAAGTACTAAGTACCCAAAGTTGAAAACAAGAATCTTACGCCATTGTATTGAATTGTTGCGTTTAATTAAGACTAACTGTGGTGTTCTTGGTTTGCTTGCTTGTGCCAAATAAAGTTAGAAAGGCTTGAAAAATGTTTTACTTGGCAGGGTCCCACCATGACAAGCCTTTAAAAAACTTCTTTCTTTTTTTCTTTCTTTCTTTCTTTCTTTCTTTCTTTCTTTCTTTCTTTCTTTCTTTCGGCAGAGCACAGTGATTGTGGAAAAGACCGTCCAGGACCTCATGAATTTGATGCACGACCTAAGCGCCTACTCTGACCAGTTCCTCAACATGGTGTGTGTCAAACTCCAGGAATACAAGGACACCTGCACTGTGGCCTACAGGTAAGGCTTGCTTGAGGGCCAGGTAGCACCCTTCAGGTCCTTCCCTTCAAGGACGGACTGAAGCATTTGGAGGTTTTCTTCTTTAGGAGGAAAAGGCAAATAAGGGAATAAGTTTAGATTTATTTTACCTATAAGTGTATTTCTACACTGCCAACTCATTCAAAAAGATTTCATGGCAGTGTGCAATAAAACCATTAGGACGTCCTAAAATTGTAAAATACAGACTACCGCTGTATTGTAATTTGTTTTGACTGCTTTTAATACTGAATTTTAAAGTGCTGTAGCGTGCCCTGGGACCTGTTGGTGATGGATGGGTTTAATGGTGGCGGTAGGAGGAGCAATGCTCCATCCATGTAATGCATAATTAAGGCATACCTTTGTAGTAAATAATGCACAAGAGAAGACAGTAGGTAAACGACTTAAAGCAGGGGTACAGCTACAAGGATAAAGGTGAGACAATAACTAGCCTATTTGCACATACATAGTTAATACCCCCAGTCCCACTAATACAAAACTTACCTGTCCCCCTGCTTTAAGTTGTTTACCTACAAGTGAAGTTACAAGTGAACTCTTTATTTATTGCATTTGCAGTGACACAATTAGGTCAGCCCTCATTTCAGTGTCCAATCCCTGATTACAGGAAGAGGAGGACATAAAAAATCACAGAACTTGAAAAATACACTACTTGATCTACCAACTCATGCTAGGTACAAATAGAAGTCATTATACCCTTTATGTGATTGGAAGAGCATAATGGGGGCACCAGATGTTCTCCTAACTCATTGTGAGAGAGGGAGAGAATGTGTATAAGAAACTGCATGGTGCTAGTTATTTATCTAGCCCTGCATGTCTTTAGCGTTTCCCATCCCAGTTACCCAGAACCCGTTAACTGGAGGTGCCTCTTGAACCTTGGATTGTGCTCCTGCATTCTGATTCATAGCCCATCATCCTGTCATTTAAAGCTGCCTCGTGCTGAATCGGACCACGGGTCCATTTATCCTAGTGTACTCTGATTGGCAGTGGCTCTCCCAAGAGCTTGGCCAGGGATTATTCTCAGCTGTCCAAGCCTTCCTGGTCGTATGAAGAACTCAAACTCACACCTCCAGTCCTGCCAAAGGTTTTAGTGCATTTATCAGATTAGTAAAGTTAAAGGTAAAGGGACCCCTGACCATTAGGTCCAGTCGTGGCCGACTGGGGTTGCGCCGCTTATCTCGCTTTATTGGCTGAGGGAGCCAGCGTACAGCTTCCGGGTCATGTGGCCAGCATGACTAAGCCGCTTCTGGCGAACCAGAGCAGCGCACGGAAACGCCATTTACCTTCCCACCGGAGTGGTACCTATTTATCTACTTGCACTTTGACGTGCTTTCGAACTGCTAGGTTGGCAGGAGCAGGGACTGAACAACGGGAGCTCACCCCGTCGCAGGGATTTGAACTGCTGACCTTCTGATCGGCAAGCCCTAGGCTCTGTGGTTTAACCCACAGCGCCACCCGCGTCCCATCAGATTAGTACATAAAGGATTCAGCAGGTGCATGAGAGGTTAAATGCACCTCTAAGTTTAAGCTAAGGTGTTGATCCTACACTTCCCTTTTGAAGTGTGACCTGGGCACAGCTATTTGCATGGCAAGCAGTTGGAGTCTCATGGCTGGAGAAGCAGCAGACACTCCTTGTGGTTTGGCTCATGAAGTTTGTTTATGCTGGCATCTCCGTGTCTGTGGTGCCCCTCTGTCCTAATGGCCATGTTTCCCGAGGGCGATGTGCTACATCTCCATGCAGAGTATTAACTAGGGGATGTGGAGGTCAGCCCTAGGATTCCAGCAGCTATCAGAAGTGGCAGAGAAAATGCAAGGACCATTTAAGGGGTTGGGTGGGAGAAACACAGACACCACAGACTTGAGGAGGTGGCATTCATTGAAGAACAGAGCTGTCATCTTAAAACTGATACCGGAATCCACCCACCACCACTATCTCAAAGCAGCTAGCTATGCAATTTTTCCTGTTCTGGTAATAGGGTTAATCATCACCACCAGCACGACAATCTAATAATTGGTTTTTGGCTCATTGGGCCACAGACAGAGCCATCTGTGTTGCTGTGTTGTATCTGGCTCCCAGGAGGGGGCTAGGAAAGGGGCGTAACAGACAAACAGGTGACAGGGCATTGCAGAGAAAGGCCCGATTCCCTTCACGGCTCAGTGCGTTGAGTGCATAAGACATCTGCTTGAGATGGCATAGCAGCTCCAGAACCTGCACTGCTTCCAAAATTCAAATGGCTGCTAATAACCCCTGGAAACAAAATAGCAGAGTGGCTCGGGACTTTGATTAGGGAAGATCTGGAGGCCGCTGGGGCTAATTGAGCCTCAGGTATTTAGTGACAGAAGCACCCCAGGAGTCAGCGACAGATTTCACTTTCAGATTCAACATGATTGAATATGAGAAATTCATGCTCATCCACAAATAAAGCAGGTCTCTGGCCCCAAACACATAACATGCACCAAAGCATGGAGTTGCAAGGAGGAGACCCTAGCTAAGTGGTACAGTGTCTGCTGTGTGTCCAAAAGGTCCCTGGTTCAGTTCCTTTTATCTTCACCTAAAGCAGGAAGCTTGGCGTGCTCTGGTCCATGGGGTCACGAAGAGTCGGACACGACTAAACGACTAAACAACAACAAAGCAGGAAGCATGGAATAGGAGGGTACCATGTTGACTACTTCTTTATCATAGGAATGCTGAGGGTAGATCTCACCTTCAGAGACACATTTGTACTGCCGTGCATTACGTCAAGCCAGTGTGGTGTAGTGGTTAGAGTTTTAGGGGGGCGGGTGGTCCTGTGGGTTAAACCACAGAGCCTAGGACTTGCCAATCAGAAGGTCGGCGGTTCAAATCCCTGCTACAGGGTGAGCTCCCGTTGCTCGGTCCCTGCTCCTGCCAACCTAGCAGTTCGAAAGCACGTCAAAGTGCAAGTAGATAAATAGGTACCGCTCTGGTGGGAAGGTAAACAGCGTTTCCGTGCGCTGCTCTGGTTCGCCAGAAGCGGCTTAGTCATGCTGGCCACATGACCTGGAAGCTGTCTGCAGGTAAACGCCGGCTCCCTCGGCCTATAGAGCAAGATGAGTGTGCAACCCCAGAGTCGGCCATGGCTGGACCTAATGGTCAGGGGTCCCTTTACCTTTACTTTTACCTTTACATTACGTCACCCAAACTGGAATCCTTGAGGAGACCAAAAGCACGACCTTCCATCATGCAGTGGGACGATCATTTGCTCACCCCATCAATCCACACAATCCAGACCAAGGTTTGCCACAGCTGATCACATAAACGGAGCAGCTTGCTCCAGGTGGCACAGGCAAGGAATGACAAAAGTGGGGTGGAGTTCTGAATTAAATATGGCATCCCCACTGCTGTGACAAATAACTATTTTATTGTATTCCATCCTACATGGCATGGTGACTTTCCAGGGCTCTCCTTTTCATTACTCCCTTCTTGAATTATTAGATAAAAGTTTGAAAACACAGAGAGAGTATTGCAAGGGCTTATGTCTAGGAGGCACATAGGATAAAATGAACCTGAGACTATAATTCTGAGATGCAGGATTGAGAAGAAAACAGTTGTATTTGTTAGACTGTGAAATAAACGCCCCAGAGTAGTAGCAGCCTCATTGCTGTTGTCATTTCAGACTTGAGTGGTCAAAGCATACTGGTTAACGTAGTCTAGCAAATAGGCCCTCGATGAGGAGGAAATGGGGGAAATGACCAAATTCCTCTCTTCCTTCAAAAATAACTATGTTTTTCTGATATTTTTAACAGAATACTAGGCAGAACCATTGGATTTTCTACAGTCTGAGCTGGAGGGCTATTTGTTGTTCAAGACAGCTTTTACTTTTATCTGCTTTTCAATTTTGCGTTGATTTTTGATGCAGCTCAGGGGTTGATAGTTTAGGAAATGGGAAAGCACATTGTTCCAGAGAGTAGTGAAGTCTGAAATGGAGATTTAGGCTCTGGGATCCTGCAGCATTTGAAAACTCAGACTGCGTCATTTTGCTTTTGGCAGATTGAATTTAGAAACTAAGAAGTATCTCCCACTGAACCAACCTGTTGATTAAAACCCTTTACAACCTTTTGAGGTGCAAATAATTCTTCATCAACACTGCTGATTTTCAGTTATGCAGAGATCAGAGTTGATTATAACATATATTAAGTAAAATAGAAACATCGCTACCTGCCCCCGCCCCACTCACCTTTCCCCCCTCCACCTCCCCCCCTTTTCTCCCTATTGTAACACTAATGTCTCAACAAATGAAACTGATCTGTAAAAATGTAACTTGGAATGAAAGAGAGATTGCTCAAACTTTGTTAACCAAGAAAATCTTTAATAATAATAATAAAAGAGTTGATTATAATTGTCTCTACGGTATGGTATAGGGGCACACTTTATTCCACAGCCTGGGCACCCTTCACATTTGAGTGATGGTTTATTTATTTATTTCATAATGTGAGCTGGAATATCAAATAATCAGGAAATACACCTCACCTCTTCCTTACATCACCATTTCTCATTTGATGTAGGAGCATTGTTCAATCTGATGAAAAGCTGGTCATCAGCGCATCTTGGGCAAAAGATGACGATATCACCAGACTCCTGAAGTCTCTTCCAAACTGGATCAACATGGCCCAGCCCAAGCAATTGCGACCAAAGAGGGAGGAAGAGGAGGACTTCATAAGGTAAATTATTCCTAAAATGATCCTAAATGGTAGTGGCGACAACAGGTAGCCTTGCCATGAATGGGTTGTCTTATCTTTCAGGGCAGACATGCGTAGCCCTCAAATTCCTTTGAATGTGCAGGATGAATTTCTTCAGGGTTGCCTGTTGCCAGGAAATAGATCTGAACTGTGGAGGGTTCCCTTTGGGCATTGTAAGTTACTTAATAATGTGTGTTCCTTTAGTGGATGACTCAGTGTTTGACCGCCTGACCCCGTGATCAATTTTACTAGCCTTCTCTGTCCAGCCGCCCAGCCGCTCCCTCTGGGACATCCGAAAAAGCCTGTTCATGAGCTACTAAGTTGTTTTAGAAATCCCTCGTGATGAATGAGAGGCTTGTTATTACAACTTACCGGAATCCATTAGGAAAATTATGTTAAGGAATTCTTCACCCTTCCTTGTAGTCTGGAGCCAGCCTGGCCGAGCTTTGAAATGGGTCAAACTCCTTCACATGAATTAGAAGAAAGCATGGATTGTTTCATTGTTGTGCCACTTATTCTGTTCTATTTTTTGCAACTCAAAATGATATAACATGCAAAAAGAAATATGCAAAAAAAGTGCTATCTCCATCTTGACAGTACATACACGTTAACTTGCTGCAGGTATAAATTTTGTAATGAAGTTGTGTCTCCTCCTCTTCTTCTTCTTCTTCTTCTTCTTATTCAAAACAACACATTTATTCAAAAGTTACACTACAGTTTTGTCCACTGCCATAATACTACAGAACGATCTCTCCAATCTTGTTTTGACCTCCTGTTGTTTGATTCTTGTTTTCAATGTCTGGCCATGAGCTGCTTCTAGTTGAATAGTGGGATCAAATAATTTAAAATACATTAAACTTCAGTAAAAATGAGTCGGATCCAGACTTAGTTGTGCTTTAGTCCTGTTGAAATCAGTGAGGCAAGTGACTCACGACTAGCATTCAGATTATCCTGGTGTCTGATCTTTTCTTACTCTGTACAGATCTAGCCTCAAAACTCCATTGTAACGTCGCTGGTTGCACTGATAAATAATACATTCAGGTTATTCCAGTTTCAGGAATCAAGAGCACCTGACAGGCTGATGTGGGAGCAGCATGGGCTCAGATGGACGTGTAAAATCCCATACCAGGAAAAGCCCCCCAGACAAATCTGACTGAGAAAGTCCTTTTCTTTACACTATTTTTAGGTTCTGTGTTAATTTTATACGTGCCTTGTGTTTTTCTTGTTCTAGAACCGCCTTTGGCAAAGAATCCGAAGTGCTCATTGGGAACCTGGGTGATAAACTGATTCCCACACAAGAGATTCTCTCTGATGTCAGCGATCTGAAGGCCTTGGCCAATATGCACGAAAGTTTGGAATGGCTCTCCAGCCGTATGAAGGCAGCTTTCTCCAACCTTCCAGTGGCACAAAGTGAGTTATCTCTAGACAAATAAATCCCTCTTCTCCCAGGCCTTTGACTAATTCATGGGTAGGCAAACTAAGGCCCGGGGGCCGGATCCAGCCTTCTAAATCCAGCCTGTGGACGGTCCGGGAATCAGCATGTTTTCCATGAGTAGAATGTGTCCTTTTATTTAAAATACATCTCTGGGTTATTTATGGGGCCTGCCTGGTGTTTTTACATGAGTAGAATGTGTGCTTTTATTTAAAATTCATCTCTGGGTTATTTGTGGGGCATAGGAATTTGTTCATTCCCCCCCCCCCGCAAAAAAAATATAGTCGTCCCCCCACAAGGTCTGAGAGACAGCCCTCCTGAAAAAGTTTGCTGACCCCTGGGCTAATTAAACAATTGATGTCCTTTTAAACTCTGGGAGGTGTTGTTTTTGTTTGTTACTACAGGGAAGGGTTGTAGCTCAGTGCATCTGCCTTGCAGAAGGTCCTGGGATCAGTCCCCAGTATCCCCAGGTAGGGCTGGGAATGAGAGCTGCTGGCAGTCAGTGTGGACAATACTGAGCTAAATGGACCCAATGGTGCAACAGAGCACAAAGCAGCTTCCTATGTTCCCAACACCTTGAGCTCCTCAGCTCCAGCAGTTTCCCTGGCTTGGTCAGGATTTTGGGTTAAGACACTCTTCTTAGGGCCCTCATATTTATGGGACCGCCTCTCCCTGGTATGTCCCGCAGAGGACCTTAAGATCCATGAATAACCATAGTTTAGAGGTCCTGGGTCAGACTATCCTCCGCCAGGGCCAGGGCCAGGGCCTTTTTAGTGATGGCTCCGACCTGGTGGAATGCTCTGTCCCATGAGACTAGGGCCCTTCAGGATTTAACCTCCTTTTGCCGGGTCTGTAAGACAGAGCTACTCCACCTGGCCTTTAATTTGAATTCAGCCTGATCTTTTATTTCCCATCTCTTTCCTCCCCCTCCCCTTTTACGAAGATTACCTGCTCTGGGACCCCACAGCTAATTCTCCCCTGGCGTCCTCGCTGGCCCAAGTGGGACTAATTCAGCCAACTAGCCCTGGTGACTATCTAAAGTTTATTGGATGGATTTCCCCCAAATTGATTTTTGAACTTTGAATTTTATTGCTATTCATGCTTTTATACTGTATTTTATGCTGCTTCTATGTTGTATTGTGTTTTAAATTTTTTGTTAGCCACCCTAAGCCTAGTTTTCTGAACCGGGAAGGGCAGGGTATAAATAAAAAATTATTTATTATTTATTTATTATTCTTTTTTACAGTATTTGTACAATATACAAACTGGGCTGAGTGACTTTATAGTTAATCTGTCAAAGGCCTCCCCTTCTTACAGATAAAAATTCAATAACCTTTTTTTCTGTGTCTGTGCCACAATTATCACTCATTTAAAACCAGCCCAGCTAATGGAGTGTTTTATCACACCCCACAGTCTCTCCCTCGTTCATTATTTAGTGTTTGCTAAGCTGATGGCACTTCCACAGCTCTCCCCTTATCTGTGCTTCTTCAGAATTGGATTTTTGTATTTTCCAAACCAGTCAGATATGACACAGTCATTTTTGTCTTCTCCTGGTTTGTTTTTCCTCTTCCTCTTTCTCTTCCCCCGCCCGCAAAGAATGCAAACTTTACTCTTAGCAATAACTGTTTGGATGCCAGGGTTGTAGCGTGTAGCTAAACTCACCAGAGTGCTCAAGCAAATTCTTTTTCATTCATTGATTTCAATTTTGCGTTCACCACTTCCTGAGAACTTGGGTCTGGTGGTGATATTTGAAAACAAAAACTATGTCAAAGAGCTGAAGTGTATTGAGTTTATGGCGGAGAAGCCTCTGCTACTGACTGGCTGAGCAGGAGTGATGTCTTCAAATGTTCAATTGCTCAGGAAGCAAAGCAGCTTGCAGGCCAACAACTGTGAGGAAAGGGTAAGCTGTCATTTTTGCTGGGAATAAAACTTCTTACAGATTCAGGCTAGAGACTTAGAAGAGGTCCCAAGGAGTAGTGAAGATAAGAGACCAGGAGGCTGAAGGCAGAGGGGAGAATAAGATGTAGACATTCCACAAGCAAATTAGGTTGAGTACGGAATGAGTAGAAATTGAATGTGCAACAGTCTAACCCACGTAAGCTTTGTGCAAGCAAATCAGAGCTAAAGTTCAATAAATCTAGGCTAAATGCAAGCAGCTTTTAAGCATTTCCCTCTTTGTTTCATGAGTGTGTCGTGCTATCTGCAGACTTTGGAATTCTGTGCTAATACAGCATTCAGAATATTGTCCTTGTGAATTGCATCTGTATACTGTGGGGATCTCTTCTCTCCTGGACTAGCCTTTCGCCTTCATCTAGATTGTATTTTGGTGTGGCACCTGACTGTGCAAACACACAAAGAGTGTGAGCTGAGCACAGTGTTTCCCAGATTTCTAGTCACTTTTTCAGAATTAAAATTGGCAGCATGGTGGAAAGGTATTAGAAAAGCAGGCGGTGATAGGAATTGCAGGGCTCTTCCTCCAGATTTGTAGCCCTAAAATGCAGGCAATCTTGGAGGCTCAATACCAGAGACACACAGACACCACATGGTGTACAGAGACACAACTCAACATCTTTAAAGGAGAATCAGATTTTGACTCTTGATCTCACAGACCTCTTGCATCTCTTCTTTTGGGGCCTGGGACACTAGTTTTAAAATTACCCTTTAGTAAATTTGAGCAGCCAGTTAATGCAGCGTGGGGAGAGAGAAAGAGGGTTAGCACAAGAACAGAATTGCCTTTTCTCCCCAGAGAAACCGTCAGGAGCAGGGTTGGGGCAGTTGCTTCGCATGGCGTGTTGATATGCATAATCCTGTGTATACCCAAAGATTTATTGTGCCCAGCATAATCGCTCTTTAGGAGTGTTGTCTCTGTCTCCTGTCCCTATTTAGGGGGGATTACAGGTTGCTTCAGGTTAATAAACCTTGAATATTTCTTGGTATTTAACATTAGCTGGCTGGCTACCTGAAAGCTTCCCTTTCTAGACTTCCTGTTTTTGAGTGCAGGTTCGTTTTCTGAAGATCTGGGAAAGAAGGGCTTGTGCAAAAGTTCAGGCTGTGTGCCGAGAATAAGTCCCTACAAGAAACATGATGAGTTGGCTGAAGTGACCATTTCCCTTTCCTCGCACAGCCATTTTTCCAGTGGGCAGCTAAGCAGCAGCTACTTAGCACCTGTCCACAACTGCTCCTTTACCATGGTGTGCTTCCATGCTAGAGAATCCAAAGTGCAACCCTAAAACGCTTCAAGGTGCTATCTTGTACCTTCACATTGTGGTTCAGGGCCATAAGCAGTCTGGGGAGCCCGATAGGCAAGTGGGCAGGGACACAAGGCTGACTGCTGCCTGATCAAAACCTAAGCCAGACTCAGGAGCTTCTGTTGTTGCTGGAACTAGAGGGAGCCACTGTGGAGTCAGGAGGACATCTTAGGCCCAGGAATGCTTCATGCAGCAGAGCATAGATCCAGAAGTTCCCAATTCTATCTCCAGACTCCTGGCATTTCTAAAGAAGGGGCAGTGCGTGGCATTAACATGCTTTGTGTGGGCATACAGATCACCCTGGAATATGTTTGTTTAAGTCTCCATTCAGTATGATTTTTCCACCTTCTGGGATTTCTAAGCCCGTTATGTGAATGTTGAGGCACTGATATCAAGATTTAAACCAGCACAGCTAAATTCACCAAGAGTGGTGCTGGTGGTGGTGATTAATTCATGATTTGGGCTGTGTTAGGAATATTCGTGGATCCTCGATTCTCTTTTTTATATTTTCTGATATCAGATTTTGTATTGCAAACCACCAATAAGAATCTGCAAAGCCAGGTGCCCCACTTTGGGTAAATGTTCTTCTACTGTATTATTTTGTTTTTAAGAGATTTGATAGCACAGCCCTTTCCACCCAAACTCAGCCCTACATCAGCTAAAGGGGGAGTTGGTTCTTCAGCTGGTGGATTCGTCTTTTAACCAAGAAACCATCTTCCTGCCCATCCTTGTGCAATCAAGGCCCTGATTATGTTGATTGCCTCTGCATTAATAAGCACTGATCATCTGGTGTGTGTGTTATCTGAAAGAGGAGCACATCCAGAGCTGTTAGCTTTTTAAGAGTTTGCTTTGAGTCCTACTTTTACCTCATCTGGCTGAATTAATATTCTTCTTTTTTGTAGCAGAGGCTCCTTATCAGTAGATAATTGTCAGGGGTGCTTCTCAGCCAAAAGAATGCACACGGCAGATAGTTAAGTATTTATTGTCCAAGATAACACTTAACAATTGCTTCTACAGCTCTGGAAATCTACGCACACCAATCTAACAACTAGACTGCTATTCCCAGGTCAGCAATGTATGGAACAGTTGCTGTAACAGGGGACCACTCCCCCTCCAGCAGTTAATGTACCCCCCAATGGTCTGCATGCATGCAGCCGGAGACTGTGCCTGTGTGGAACTTCTTCTGTTCATCCTTTTTCAGTCCCCTCCTGGTTCTGTGAGTCAGTGGAAAGGAGAGGGTGGGGAAGCCCTTCACTTCCTCCTCTCCTTCCATCCTCCAACTCTGAAGCTTCCCCTGCCTGAGTCTTGCCTCCTAGCTGATAAGGCCCCCACAAACCACTGCCCTGAGTCAGACTCCAGCCCCCCTGCCCCTGGTGCACACTCGCCAGCAGCCTGCCAGTCCCTGACAAGAAAGTATCAGGAGAGATGTTGCTTTTGGATGTTATTGTTGTTTAGTCGTGTCCAACTCTTTGTGACCCCATCAACCAAAGCACGTGTGCTTTTGGATAGCACTTGCTTTATGCACTGCATGAGTCTCCCACCAGAACAGGAATCTGTAAGAATATTGGAAGATCCCTGCTGGATCATAACAAAAGTCTATCTAGTTCAGAGTTTTGTTTCCGACCTGGTTGGGTAGCCAATCAGGTGCTTCAGGGAAGCCAGTGAAATCAAAAATTTAAGGTCACACACACAAACACACACACTCACACGAAATGTTCATAACTGCATATATAAACCACATGTCTGAACCCCCCCCCCCAGAAAAAGTCCTGAAACCATTTTGTCCCTCCCAAATTGACCTCAAATATTTCTCTGCAAGGTCGAGGGAAAATGGAAAAGCCTCCCCATTCTCTTTTCGTTCACAAATCCTGTCTTAAGAGCACATTTAAGATATGAATAGGGTGTGAGGCTGTGACCTGGCTCAGGAACTAAGTATTTGTCATTACAGAAGACTGGCCAGGCTCCCCAGGGTATCCAATCAAGTGACCATTAACAGGTAATCTGCCAGACAGGAGATAAACAACACACTCAGATTTCTGTTGTAGACTGCCCTTCCTGTGATGTAGGTATGATGTATCTGGGGGGTGGTCTTGAGCTACACCCCTTCTATGATGTATGTATGATGTTTCTGGGGGTGGTCTTGGACTCCAGGACGGGCAATTAAAAATGTCTATATAAGGGCAGGCACACCTTTGTTCTGGATTCTTCCTCCTTTCCTGCATGTGAGGGGAGCATCCTGTTGCAACAGTTCAATAAAGATCAGGCTTACGAGCTGCTTTGCTTCTCAATATTCTCTGGTTGGCCTCTTGTTATTTTCTCTGACCAATGGAGAACCTACAAAGGACTTTATAAGGGCTCTTGTGTTCCCCATAAGGAAATAAGGGCAGGTTTTTGTTTATTACACCAGTAAATCCCCATGTACAGTTCTCTCCAGTCCCTTTTGGAAAACACACCTAGTTTCCACATGTTGGGAAAATGCCATCGTTGGGTGGTAGAGCATATAAGGCAGCTTCCTGTGTTTGAGAAGGGCCTTAGCTCAGCGGAAGGGCATCTGCTTTGAATGCAGAAGGTCCAAGGTTCGATCCCTGGCCTCTCTAGGAAAGGCTGGGAATTCCCCTGCCTGAAATCTAAGAGAACTGCTACCAGCCATTATGAACAATGCTAAGACCCAGTCTTATGCAGATTCCCGTGTTCCTCTTTCTGCTGCGCTGACTGATGTTGGCAGGACAGAGAAATGCACAATGCAATGATATCAAAACACAAGCTCTGGAAAGCGGCCAGGTTTCAGGGGATGGGGAGAGCACAAGCCATAGGTGCCAGCTCCCTGTTACACACAAACACCAGTTTCCTTCCGGCTGCCTTTGCTAAATGCAGGTTAGGTCCTTTGAGTGTGATAAAAATTCTCAAAGAGGCTTGCAAAAGAACCCCACGCCATTATTAACACAATGTAAAATCCAAATAAAATGATAAATAGGAGAAGCATAAAACCGGAATAAAATGCGAAGAGCCGCAGTAAAATTTAAGAGCGGTGGTTAAAATGAATCACCATTCAGTTCAAAGTCCAAGCAAATGAAATGAAAAGGAAGCCCTGGACTCCTTTGGGAAAAACAGGATATAAATTGAATTATATTAATAAAAGTAGTAATCAATAATACATACACAGGGTTGGCACCAGGCAAAGAACCCTGGAGAGGACGTTTTTGTAACTAGGGGCCCACCAGAAAGAAGGCAACTCAGCTGAATAATACTGATCAACTTTATGAGGTTGTCGTAAGGATGTGAAGCAGTCAGAAACATTCCTTTTTACCTGGGTTTTTGTCCCTTAATTTGGAAGACTTTAGATGTTTGTGGCTTCTTCCAGTTGGGAGAGGTTAGACCATGGGTAGGCAAACTAAGGCCCGGGGGTTGGATCAGACCCAATCGCCTTCTAAATCCGGCCCGCGGACAGTCTGGGAATCAGCGTGTTTTTACATGAGTAGAATGTGTCCTTTTATTTAAAATGCATCTCTGGGTTATTTGTGGGGCATAGGAATTCGTTCATCCCCCCCAAAAAATATGTATATATATATATAGTCTGGCCCACCACAAGGTCTGAGGGACAGTGGACCAGCCCCCTGCTGAAAATGTTTGCTGACCCCTGGGTTAGACCTAACTTTTAAATAAGTATGGGTGTGTTTTTAGGTTTTTGTTGTTGTTGTTCTAGTTTCATAGTGCTTTTACACTGTTTTGTAAATTGTGTTGGGTTGCTTTTTGTGAAAAAGGCAATGAATCAGTGCAATTTAATACTGTAGCTGTTGTTGTTGTTAACAATCCTGACAATTTTGAGCTCAAAAGGGCCATAACTCAGTGATCGAAGGATGCACTTTTGCTGGCAAGGATCTCAGGCTCATTCTCTGGTGTCTCCAGGTAGGGTTAAGAATGGTCCTTGTCTGAAACCCTGGAGTACTGCGGCCAATCTGTGTAGACAATATTGTGAGCTAGCTGGATTAACACTATAAAATGTTATAGAAGTGCTTAGGAATAGCAGTGGTAGTAAATTGTATGTGCCAAATGCAGACCGCTCCTTCCCATGCAAACTTAGCAGATCCCGCCTATGTTGTGCTATGTGCCAATGGTGCCTTTCATTGCTGAATGTACTTCTTGAGCTGTTTTATTCTGAACTTACTGTGCTGTGCCTTGAAATTCTTTGAGAATCACACGTTTGATAAATAAAATAAACATGGCACAAGAAAAGCACCTGGTAGGTTGCTTCTGGGTCATGGAAAGGGGCTGACAGTTCACTCAGGAATGGACCAAGCTTTAGAGAACTTAGAAAGTGTTTATGGAGTCTCTGCATGAGCTGGAATTAACCGCTGAGAAAAAAATAAGGTATCATTTCTCCCTTGCCACACCACACTCTATAGTTCGCGAACCTGTCGCCCTGAAGTCCAGCCGCACAGTTTCTGCAGCCAGAGTTTTGATTACACCACCAACTCAGTTGCATATGTGATAGTTCTCCACGTATATGGAGGGTTAGGAGGTTGAAGGGCGGGGCGGGGGGCGGGGAGGAAAGTAGGACAAGGAGCAATTAGCGTAATCATAACCTCAAGCGCGAGCGTTGATCCCAGGACACAAGATCAATCTCCAGGAGAGCAAGATGTGCAGTGTCTGGGAAGGAAGGCTATCAACTCTGCGCACTGGAGGCTGGAGAGCTGCTTTCTAATTCTCTGGCTGTTAAATATTTGATGCAGAGGTTCAGGAGGGCTCCGGCTGCTAATAACCTCTGCATCAATCTTTTTTTCTAAGGCCCCACTAAGAAGGTGGACCGTTGCTGAGGGAGGAAAAAATAGAGAGGAACGTTCTCTGCCCAGTGTCCTTGGTAAGATCTCTGCAGGTTCAGCACCAAGCCAGGCTGGAAGAGGATACGGTTTGGCTTCTTTAGTCACTGTCCCAATAACGTAGAAGGCAAGACTAGCCTGCTCATGGCTTTTAAGGCCAGCAGTCTCCGAGTCCAGATTGCACTAAATCCAGTGTGAACAGTTGGACCTGAAGGAAGAAAAGTGCAAGTGGAACAGTGCTAAGCATTTTCAGTTTCCTGCCTGGTGGCAATGCAACTCAAAGCCTTGCTATTCTTGCCCTGCCCTACCTACCTACCTACCTACCTATTTCTTTACAGTGGTACCTCGGGTTACAGACGTTTCAGGTTACAGATGCTTCAGGTTACAGACTCTGCTAACTCAGAAATAGTTAAGAACTTTGCTTCAGGATGAGAACAGTGGCAGCGGGAGGCCCCATTAGCTAAAGTGGTATCTCAGGTTAGGAACAGTTTCAGGTTAAGAACGGACCTCCAGAATGAATTAAGTTCTTAACCCGAGGTACCACTGTATTTATTTTGCATACCACTCTATACCTGTAAATCTCAAGGCAATTCACAACATAAAATTACAGTGTCAAAAACACAGAATACACAACAACAACAACAACAACAACAACAACAACAACCCAATAACCCCCCCATTCCACAACAAATTTGAAAGGGTACAACAGCAACAACAACAAAGACAACCCAATACCCCCCCCCAATTCCACAACAAATTTGAAAGGGTATCAGATGTCAATCAGCCAACGACCTGGTTAAAAGGGAGCATTTTTGCCTGGTACCTAAAGATATATAATGAAGGCGTCAGATAAGCCTCCTTGAAGAGAGCATTCCACAGATGGGAGCCACCGCAGAAAAGGCCCCACGGGACTCGCAGCAGATAAGTCTTCAAAGTGCTGGGCGGCCTCAGTCTTTTGAGGCTGTGGTGTGTCAGGGCAAGCAGGGCGTTGGTCCCACAAGACTCACATCAGATGTGATCATCATGTGATGCTACATCAAAAGATCAAGCAGGGAAAGGCCATTGCCTTTGTATGATCCTGGGCCAAATCAGATGTCACCGTAAGCACCTCTGCCATCCCCTTGGTAACATTCGAGTGAAGAAAATGCACAGTTTGATGCCATTGTGTTCAAGTTTTCTCTCCCAGCTGGGTCCCCACAAGAGGCAGCCTCTGAAGTGGAACTGGGGTTGAGGAGAGAAAGCTGATTGCAACAAGGTAGTCTATAAGCAATTCTCAGGAGACACAGCAAATGTGGGTCAGTGTCAGCCATATATTTATGACAATGTGTAGTTTGGCCCTCCAGGATAAACAGTTAAAATGGAGAGGAGCTGGATGAACTTGCTCATGGCTTTTAGCTAAATATGGAGGTCCAAGTAAACCGAACGTATATTTGGGAGATACTTGTAAGATTTATCGTCTGCCTGTGAGAGCTCTGGGTCAGTCCGTGGTGTCCATGGAAAAGAAAAGCACTTGAAATGTATTCGTTTAAAATACTAATAGCCGACTTACATCGCGGTGCGGCGGGGAGACGCATAAAACTTCTCTTAAAATCTACATTTATTGCAGTAATGAAACACCAACATTCATTAAGGCTGGCTACTGCTGTCTGAGGTCAGGCAGACACTAAAGAATTTGTAATTCTGGCTCTAAACCAAATTATGTATTAATAAAAGATCTAATGAGGGAGAGAAAGGGAGCAAAGTCCCCTCTCAGTGGGGACTTCATAGTAAGTGAAACAAGGTAGGGGGTTAAACAAAGTCATCTCCAACTTGAGAGACTGCAGCTGCAACTTAGACGCTTATAATAATAATAATAATAATTTATTATTTGTACCCCGCCCATCTGGCTGGGTTTCCCCAGCCACTCTGGGCGGCTTCCATAGAAACCAAAAATACATTAAAATATCACAGATTAAAAACTTCCCTGAACAGGGCTGCCTTAAGATGTCTTCTGAATGTCAGGTAGTTATTTATCGCTTTGACATCTGATGGGAGGGCGTTCCACAGGGCAGGCGCCACTACCGAGAAGGCCCTCTGCCTGGTTCCCTGTAGCTTTGCTTCTCGCAATGAGGGAACCGCCAGAAGGCCCTCGGCGCTGGACCTCAGCATCTGGGCAGAACGATGGGGGTGGAGACGCTCCTTCAGGTATACTGGGCCGAGGCCGTTTAGGGCTTTAAAGGTCAACACCAGCACTTTGAATTGTGCTCGGAAACGTACTGGGAGCCAATGTAGGTCTTTCAAGACCGGTGTTATATGGTCTCGGCGGCCGCCCCCAGTCACCAGTCTAGCTGCCGCATTCTGGATTAGTTGTAGTTTCCGAGTCACCTTCAAAGGTAGCCCCACGTAGAGCGCATTGCAGTAGTCCAAGCGGGAGATAACCAGAGCATGCACCACTCTGGCGAGACAGTCCACGGGCAGGTAGGGTCTCAGCCTGCGTACCAGGTGGAGTTGGTAGACAGCTGCCCTGGACACAGAATTGACCTGTGCCTCCATGGACAGCTGTGAGTCCAAAATGACTCCCAGGCTGCGCACCTGGTCCTTCAGGGGCACAGTTACCCCATTCAGGACCAGGGAGTCCTCCACACCAGCCCGCCCCCTGTCCCCCAAAAACAGTACTTCTGTCTTGTCAGGATTCAACCTCAATCCATTAGCCGCCATCCATCCTCCAACTGCCTCCAGGCACTCACACAGGACCTTCACCGCCTTCACTGGTTCTGATTTGAAAGAGAGGTAGAGCTGGGTATCATCTGCATATTGATGGACACCCAGTCCAAACCCCCTGATGATCTCTCCCAGCGGCTTCATATAGATGTTAAAAAGCATGGGGGAGAGGACGGAACCCTGAGGCACCCCGCAAGTGAGGGCCCAGGGGTCTGAACACTCATCCCCCACCACCACTTTCTGAACACGGCCCAGGAGGAAGGAGCGAAACCACTGCATAACAGTGCCCCCAGCTCCCAGCCCCTCTAGACGGTCCAGAAGGATGTTATGGTCGATTGTATCAAAGGCCGCTGAGAGATCCAGCAGAACCAGGAAACAACTCTCACCTTTGTCCCTAGCTCGCCGGAGATCATCAACCAGCGCGACCAAGGCAGTTTCAGTCCCATGATGAGGCCTGAATCCTGATTGGAAGGGATCCAAATGGTCCGCATCCTCCAGGCGTGCCTGGAGTTGTTCAGCAACCACGCGCTCAATCACCTTGCCCAAGAATGGAAGATTTGAGACTGGGCGATAGTTGGCCATACTGGCCGGGTCTAAAGATGGTTTTTTAAGAAGCGGTTTAATGACCGCTTCTTTCAGCGGATCTGGGAATGTTCCCTCACAGAGGGAAGCATTCACCACCCCGCAGAGCCCATCGCCCAGCCCTTCCCGGCTTGCTTTTATTAGCCAGGATGGGCAAGGATCAAGGAGACAGGTGGTTGGTTTCACGCGTCCAAGCAGCCTGTCCACATCCTCGGGGGTAACGGATTGAAATTGATTCCATGCAACTTGACCAGACAGAGCTCTAGCACTCTCCCGCCCCAGCCCTGCTCCCACGGTGGTGTCTAGCTCCTTCCGAATATGAGTGATTTTATCTGCAAAAAACTTTGCAAAATCGTTGCAGGAGATCTTGGGGTCTTTACAAGGCCCCGGTGGTAAAGGTGGTTCCGTTAAATTGCGAACCACCTGAAAGAGTCTCCTGCTACTATTTTCTGCAGATGCAATAGAGGCGGTGAAGAAAGTCTTCTTCGCCGTCGCTATCGCCACTTGGTAGGCTCGAAGTTGAGCTCTAACCTGTGTCCGGTCAGATTCGGAGTGAGTTTTTTGCCACCGACGCTCTAGCCGTCTCAGCGATTGTTTCATCGCCCTCAGCTCCGAAGAAAACCACGGGGCTGTCCGGGCTCCATGCAATCGGAGAGGGCGCTTCGGAGCCAGACAGTCGATAACCCTGGTTAACTCCGCATTCCAGCGGGCCACCAGGGAATCAGCTGAAAGGCCATCAACATGGGATAAAGCATCCCCTACCACTCTCTGGAAACCATCTGGATCCATTAAGTGGCGGGGGCGGACCATCCGAATTGGTCCCACCTCCCTGCAGAGGGGAAGGGTCGCGGAGAAGTCCAGTTGCACCAGGAAGTGATCTGACCATGGCACTTCTTTTGTTTCACTTTTACTTAGTGTCAGATCACCCACGTCACTAGAGGTGAACACCAGGTCTAAGGCATGTCCATGACTATGAGTTGGGCCAAACTTATTCAGGGACAGCCCCATGGAGGCCATGCTTTCCACGAAGTCCCGAGCGGCCCCTTGTAAGGTCGTGTCGGCATGGATGTTAAAATCCCCTAGGACAACCAAACTAGGTGTCTCCAGGAGAAAATCCGCCACGACCTGAAGCAGCTCAGACAGGGAATCCTTGGTGCAGCGGGGAGGTCGGTACACCAAAAGGAATCCTGTACTGCCCCTATTGCCCAACTTCCAGAACATGCACTCAGAAAACTGGATCTTCCCAGTAGGACGCCTGGTGCAAGCTAGTGACTTCCTAAAAATCACTGCAACCCCCCCTCCCCGCCCACATGACCTGGGTTGCTGTGTGTAAGAGAAACCTGGTGGGCAAGCAGCGGCAAGGACAGGCCCATCTGCTTCCTCCAACCAGGTCTCTGTCACACATGCCAGGTCAAATCCTCCATCCACAATCAGGTCGTGGATGGCAGTGGTTTTATTCATCATTGACCTGGCATTACACAGCAACACCTTCAGGTCATGTAGGTTTCCCCTGTTGATTCCAGTATCCATCCGGTCAAGGCCAGACCCGGAGGCAGGGATAGTCTTCAGACAACGACTAAACCTGCCTCCTCGGTAATGACATGATCTGGTCTTAGCGTAACTCCGCCTCCTGCCCATGATCACCGAGATCGGATGTCCCAGTGCTTCCCCCCCTGTGGAACTTGTCCCAGCCATCGTGTTGGCTGGGGCCCCACTCCCAGGCAGCCCTGATCCCGCCCCTTAAAAACAAAACGCAAACTATACAGAACCAATAAAACAACAACAACAAAAAAGAACAGAACAATTATACTAAAATTAATCCCCAACCAAATATCCATCCCACCCACCCCCAACAAAGGAAAAAAGGAAAAAAAGAAATAAAAATTTAAATTGCCACCGACTGCTTGAGGACATTTTAAAGCACATTAACCACCTGGAACAGGGAAGCAATGGCAGAACACTTCCCACCCTTCCCAAAAAGTTTGTTCCAAAAAGGGCCTGGGCCACGCCCCCTGGGCCAGTTGGAAAAGGCCCTGGAAGGGAGCAGGCCCTGCAGTCCTCACCCAGCCGATGGTCCGAGGCTTCCCCGCAGCAGGAGTCCCTTTATAGCTGGGAGAGAGGGCCTGGGCCACGCCCCCTGGGCCAGTTGGAAAAGGCCCTGGAAGGGAGCAGGCCCTGCAGTCCTCACCCAGCCGATGGTCCGAGGCTTCCCCGCAGCAGGAGTCCCTTTATAGCTGGGAGAGAGGGCCTGGGCCACGCCCCCTGGGCCAGTTGGAAAAGGCCCTGGAAGGGAGCAGGCCCTGCAGTCCTCACCCAGCCGATGGTCCGAGGCTTCCCCGCAGCAGGAGTCCCTTTATAGCTGGGAGAGAGGGCCTGGGCCACGCCCCCTGGGCCAGTTGGAAAAGGCCCTGGAAGGGAGCAGGCCCTGCAGTCCTCACCCAGCCGATGGTCCGAGGCTTCCCCGCAGCAGGAGTCCCTTTATAGCTGGGAGAGAGGGCCTGGGCCACGCCCCCTGGTGCTCTAATCCAGCTTAGAGCACCCACGTTAAAACTGGTGTCAATTTACAAACTTAAGACAAGGATAAGGATTCGTAGAGAATAAGACTGTTGATGGCTACTAGCCAGGATGAACTTGCTCTACTTCCGCTGTCCAAGAAAGTATCAATTTATATGAATAACAAGTGGGTTGATAGCTACTGCGTTTGGGTTCTACTAGCAGACTTCCTGGAGGCAGCTAATTGGCCACTGTGAGATGGGCCTTTGCCCTGATCCAGCTGCAGGTCCCTTCTGAATTTCTTATGCTTTAGTGTCATAGAATTATATGATTCTACACTCCCATGCAACTCTCCGGATTTCAAAGCAGGATACGAGTAGCTATTCCTATGCATTGTTTCCCTTGACTCTCGGTAGTGTCGCCCGCCCTGTGGAACACCCTCCTTTCAGATGTCAAGGAAATAAACAACTACAGTGGTACCTTGGGTTTCAGACGCTTCAGGTTACAGACTCCGCTAACCCACAAATAGTACCTCGGGTTAAGAACTTTGCTTCAGGATGAGAACAGAAATTGTGCAGCGGCGGCGCAGCGGCAGCAGGAGGCCCCATTAGCTAAAGTGGTGCTTCAGGTTAAGAACAGTTTCAGGTTAAGAACAGACCTCCAGAACGAATTAAGTTCTTAACCCGAGGTACCACTGTATCTGACTTTTAGAAGACATCCGAAGGCAGCCCTGCTTAGAGAAGTTTTTAATGTTTGATGTTATAGCTTTTTTATCATTGTTGGTGTTCTGTTGGGTGCCGCCCAGAGTGGCTGGGGAAATCCAGCCAGATGGACAGAGTATAAATAATAATAATTAATAATGTATTCTTCCTTCCTTCCTTCCTTCCTTCCTTCCTTCCTTCCTTCCTTCCTTCCTTCCAGGATTCATTTGTATTTCAAGCCTGTCTAAGGAACTGTTCTGTTTTTCCAATCTTAGTTCACAATATACAGTTTGATATGAGACCTGTGCCCTTCTCTCTCTCTCTCTCTCTCTCTCTTCTCCCTCTCTCTCTCTCCTTTTTGAACTTTACTCTTTCTTCTCCTTACCCCACTCCCTAGCAATAAACCCTTTCTTGGGGCTGTATATATGCAGAAACGGGCAGAAAGCAAGCCACTTTTTCAAGGAGTTATTGCCTTTTTAAAAAGTGCTAATTTCCTCGTGAAATTTATGCCTGCCAGCAGAGGCGGCTGAGGAGCACCCCAGGCAGTTCTAACGAGACAATTCATTAGCCGACGAGTGTACACACGCCATAAAGAACATTAATTCGCAAAATGAAAAACTAATAGAGTGTTTAGCCGGCTCTTTATCACCAGTGACAGTCGGCACTCGCCCAATCATTAGTGTTTACTGAACGGATGGGGGCCGCCGCCCTGGCCTGCCTTATCGCCACTCATCTCAAATGAGATCCTTGTGCCTTTCCGGCTCAGCTGCTCTGCCTCTCTCCCTCACCTTAAACGTTTCAACCTGCTGTACTTAGCTGCAGAGATTTATGGGCTCCTACTCTCAGTGCTGGAAGGGGAACAGCTTTCTCTCTTGTAAACATTTTATCGGCCTCCTGCAACACCTGGAGAGTCTCTCACTCTCTCTCTCTCTCTCTCTCACACACACACACACTTTCTGCAGGAGAGAGAGCGAGCCAGCATGATGTACCGTATTTTTCGCTCTATAAGACGCACCAGACCACAAGACTCACCTAGTTTTTGGAGGAGGAAAACAAGAAAAAAAATATTCTGAATCTCAGAAGCTAGAACAGCAAGAGGGATCACTGCGCAGTGAAAGCAGCAATCCCTCTTGCTGTTCTGGCTTCTGGGATAGCTGCACAGCCTGCATTCGCTCCATAAGACGCACACACATTTCCCCTTACTTTTTAGGAGGGGAAAAGTGAGTCTTATAGAGCAAAAAATACGGTAGTCATTCCATGTGTTGGACTAGGACAAGGGGAACCCAGGTGCATATCCACACCTTGGCACAAAGGTGACCTTGGGAGCAGCCCCTTTCTCTTTCTCACAGGGTGGGGATAGAAGTGGGGACCATGTACACTTCCCTGAGCTCCCTAGAGGAAGGACAGGATGAAATCCTATACAGTGGTACCTCAGGTTACATACGCTTCAGGTTACAGACTCTGCTAACCCAGAAATAGTACCTCGGGTTAAGAACTTTGCTTCAGGATGAGAACAGAAATCGTGCTCCGGCGGCAGTGGGAGGCCCCATTAGCTAAAGTGGTGCTTCAGATTAAGAACAGTTTCAGGTTAAAAACGGACCTCCTGAACGAATTAAGTACTTAACCCGAGGTACCACTGTATATGAATAGTGAACTTAGTCCTCTGAGTGTTAATCCTGATGTAGCCAAAATGACACAAGAGAAAAGTTTCCGCCAGCTCAGGAGAATCCCAGAAGTACCAAAGCAAACTTAGGTGGAAGCAACCTAAGCAGGGGAAGGGGGAACCCAAAACAGATGAATGAGGGCTGAATGTGCTCAGTGGTCATGAAAGCCTGATGGAAGGGGAGTGGGAAATTGAAGGGGAGGAGAGAAGGACTAGAATGGCGTATTATGAAAGAGGATGTGGCTGGCATCCTAGCCATTCATTGCAGGCTCTACCTATATAATAACAACAAAATTTTCTCAGCAAAATCCTGCTCGTGGATACATTGATTTCCAGTCCCCTGACCCCCGCAGTTGTGATTACCCTTCCTCATAAAAACTATAGCAGTGTTAATCACACAAGTCAGAGACCCTCCCCGCTCCAAGAGAAAGGAATTTGTGACTTTGGTATGCATACCAATTATGTAGACCAATGGGTAGAATTCAACTCATTCCCACTAAGAGTAGACTTACTGCAGTTAATGAAACTAAGTTAGTCACAGCCCCTTCTTCTTCTTCTTCTTCTTCTTCTTCTTCTTCTTCTTCTTCTTCTTCTTCTTCTTCTTTGCCTATCTGACTGGGTTGCCCCAGCTACTCTAGGTGGCTTCCAGCAAAATATAAAAAGAAAATAAAACATTAAAAGCTTTCCATACAGGACTGCCTTCAGATGTCTTCTAAAGGACATATAGTTGTGTATCTGTTTGTCATCTGATAGGATGGTGATCCACAGGGCGGACACCACTACCGAAAAGGCCTTCTGCCTGCTTCTCTTTAACTTCAGTGGGTCTACCGTGATCAAGACTAGCATTGAATACCACCCCATTCAACTATTTTTAATGGTAGAACTGAGGAGTTGGCTGGAAAAGAGAGGTGTTCCAGGAACATGTCATTGGGTTGGTGGGTACTGGAATCAACAGCACCAGCAGTCTTTGGAAGAGGTTTAGGTTTGGGTGATGCAGCTTTTCATAGTTGCAGGAAGCAATTGAGGGCTGCTGCTGTACTTCCCATGGGCACATGGATGCAACAGAACGGGAGAGAACACCTGAAATTAGGAAATTAAGTTGAGACATAGAGGGGCTTGCCAGAATGTAAGCTGTTCATTCATTATTTCTTAGGGGTATGTATTGGCTCTGTGTGTGCCTTGACTAACAAGAGTGTTTTTTGAATAATTATCTCACGTTCCCAAGTCAGTTTGCACCATTAACAAGGTTTCTCAAGGCAGATGAGAGACCTCCTAAGCTTTTCAGTCACTCCATGGCCTTGGTTTTTACAAAAACGTTTTTAAAAATGGCCTTTCTCCTCCCACCTCCGCTGCATTTCTTTCACCCCCCACCCCCGTTGCAAAATCCAGCTGACTGAAACTAATTCTTTTTCAAGAGGGAAGGGGTGGGGATTGTTTGGATAGGCAGGTCTAGCTTTTAATGACAGCGCATTACAGTGGTACCTCAGGTTACATATGCTTCAGGTTACAGACTCCGCTAACCCAGAAATAGTGCTTCCGGTTAAGAACTTTGCTTCAGGATGAGAACAGAAATCGGTCTTCGGCGGTGCAGCCCCATTAGCTAAAATGGCGCTTCAGGTTAAGAACAGTTTCAGGTTAAGTACGGACCTCCGGAACAAATTAAGTACTTAACCTGAGGTACCACTGTATTTTATTACGCCACTCCAATCACAGTGATTTGGGAAAGGGGATATTAAAGTAAATAGAGTTCTTCAACAGGGATCAACCTTCTTCTCTGAGTTCCAGCTGTGAGAGCAGGTATATAAGCGGAGGAATTAGACTATTGGGGCTGCCTGCTGATTTCTCAATTGTTCTTTCCGCCCCCCCCCCCAATAAACAATTAAAAATCCTATTGCTCTCTTTTTACTTCATGAGGGGAGGGGGAAAGTGTGACTTTTCTAGTATTTTTCTTTTTTTTATTTTTTAAAAAGGTAAAATAGATTAACGTGGTAGCACCTGGGCCTACATCTCTGAACTTTAGCAGGTTTCCTCCCTCCCTCATGACCTTAGTTTTCCAACTGATTGCCCAGCAGAAAAAGGAGGAGATGTGATTTCTATTTTCCCACCCAAAGCTGAACAACACGGAGCAGATCCAAAGCAGATTGGGGTCTCAGAGCAGCTTACAATAAAATAAAATTAAAAATCAATAAAAAAATAAACAAGCAAACTGTTGCAGTCAATTAAAACCAGTACGGAGCAGAGGCAGAAAGTCACCAGCTGAAGAGCTGAAAGACTAAAAGGCCTGGGGTGGACAGAAAGGTTTTCATCTGGCACCAGAAAGAGAATAAAGATGTCATCAGGTGATTAGTCTGGCAAGAAAGCACCAAAGTTAGGGTGCCACACTTGAAAAATCTTGCTTCTCATCACCACCAGCCTTACAGAGCTTTGTAAGTTAAAAATGGCACTTTGATTTGGGCTTGGAAAACTCTGGGAAGCTGCAATAGATGTCAGAGTGCTGTTGCAGTATTCACCCACCCCAAATCTTTCCAGAAGCCCCTGGACCCAAACACTGGTATTTGGGTACTGAGGTGCATGTTGCTGTTGTCAGTGAAGATGGATTGATTGATTGATTGATTGATTGATAGTTGGTCTTCTACATAAGAAATGTGTCAAAGCGAAGGGAACAGGATCCAGGGGGTTGCAGAGGGGGTACTTTGCTTTTTGCTCCAGTATGTATGGAGACTGCTGGAATATTATATGAATCTAGATTTTCTGTTATCAGAGCTGTAGCCGAGAGCTCTCTCAGCTATAGTACAACTTCCTTCTCAAATGCTGGCTTTCTCTTGTTGTGAGTTTCAGAACTGTGTCAGGGGGGATTCCAGAGAACAATTTGTGTGCATGTACAAGATGACATGTTATACTTTTAAAAACTCGTACACTTCATCTTGCGCTGCAACCAAGCCAGAATCTGAAACCCCAAACTGGTTTTCTTCCCACTGCGATTAAACCATTCAAAAGTCCATAACTGTGGTTATGGACCACAGGTATGAAGTTCATGGCATGTAATGCCTTAAGAGAGAATATTATGAAAATGATATACAGGTGGTACATGACACCAGTCAAGCTTGCAAAGATCTATTATTTGCCCGATAATAAATGTTGGAAATGTAAAGAAACTGAAGGTACATTCTTTCACCTTTGGTGGACGTGCCCAAGGATTAAGGCTTTCTGGGAGATGATCTATAATGAAATGAAAAAGGTATTTAAATATACCTTTCTGAAGAAACCAGAGGCCTTTCTCCTGGGCATGGTCGGCCAATTGGTGCTAAAGAAGGATAGAACTTTCTTTATGTATGCTACAACAGCAGCAAGAATACTTATTGCAAAGTATTGGAAGACACAAGATCTACCCACCCTGGAAGAATGGCAGATGAAGGTGATGGACTATATGGAACTGGCGGAAATGACTGGCAGAATCCGAGACCAGGGAGAAGAGTCGGTGGAAGAGGATTGGAAGAAATTTAAAGACTATTTACAGAAATACTGCAAAATTAATGAATGTTAGAATGATGTTGGAATGAAGTTAAGTGGTTTTAGCAGTAATGTTACAAAGGAGTATGTAAAAATGGATTGTTAACAGGTGAGAATGTAAAGTTATAATATATTAAGATAAAGGATTAAGATAAAAACAAAGAGGGAAAGGATTTGCTGAATAAACTAACTGAACTGGAATACAAAAAAGGGAGGTGTGAGGAGGTCAGGGAAACAAGTAAACGAAAGACAAGACATGGAAAGATTGATTTGTTTTTAATTGTTTTTATTTTTCTGTATTTTGCATTTTTTGCTTCTTTTTTCTTTCTTTTTCTTATCTTTGTAACTTTTTCGTAAACTTTAATAAATATCATTTTTTTTAAAAAAACAAAAGTCTTCCCTGACATTCTGTTCAATCAGGAAGTGGTGCGTGGACTTTCACAATGGGCCTTGATTTGCTACAAAGCATTATGCTTCAGGAGCACCGCAAGTCCTGTTTCCTGTTCCTGAGCTCTTGTCATTTGCATGCATTGATTTGCAGGAGTCAGTTTTTCAAGAGGCGCTGCCATTCTTTCGTGTAACAAAATGATTGAAATCACTGGTGACAACCAGTGCAAATGACTTAATTTCCACCCCCACCACCCCCTTCACTTTGCCAGAATGAATGATTCCTCTGTTTGTCAGGACAGGTTATTGTAAAAGTGTTTTGAGCTGTCAAGAAAGGAATGGCCCACCTCCCAAATCAGTCCTATTAGATAGAATAGCAGACCCCTAAACTACTTGCTAGATGGAAACATGGAATGATAAGCAATCCTTGTAGTTGGGGTAGTCATAGAAAATTGTGTGCAGTCTTGGCAATCCTGTGTGTGTGTTCCTTAAACAGAGCATTTTTCTCTAGCCCTCATTATTGCAAGAAAAGGCAACATGGTGCAATGAAAGTGTCTGATAAAAATAATTGACTTGAGGGAGTCTCTTGAGTTTTCAAGGGAGGATTTCATTCTTCTGTCCTTGGATCACAAGAGATAACCAAGATCAGTCAACTCATGTGGGGATGTTCAAGAGTTCCATGAGACTGTAGCCCTTGTATTTATGGTAGTAAATATGTTTTTGCATAGAGAATATTTTTATTGGGTGGCTCATAAATTGAATGACTAAATATGATAGGCATTTCAGTGAGCTCTCTGAAAAGTCCATAAACTAGCCTTGCCATGGAAGGTTTCCTTTTTTTCTTTTTTAATGCTACACTGCCTTTCCTCTCAACCTGGTGCTGTAGCTGCTTAAATCCTCCATGGCTGTTCACCACCGAGAATTGCTCTGCTGGGAGGCACTTTGCAGCCACATCATTGGAAGCAAATAAGATTTCAAGGGCCCAGTCTGTTGCCTAGGAACGTTGACCCAACATCTACTTCAAGAGCTTAGTCCATGTGACCTTTCCTCCTCTAACTGGGCTGACAATTCAGTAGATGCCAACTGAGATGGCACAGGTGCTGTGATGGAATATCCCAGGCAGTCATCGCATCCCACTTTCTCTTTCATCTGCAGTGTCACCTGGCCAAGATGGACATGCCAACATGGATCTCCCTCCAGTGTCCGAGCAGATCATGCAAACCCTCACTGAGCTGGCCCGATCCTTCCAGGAAATGGCTGACCGCTGCTTGCTGGTTCTGCACTTAGAAGTTAGGTATGTATTCAGCTGGTTATACAGAGGCCAGTGTGTGCCTCCTTCAGTCTCAGTAATGCCTTTGCAGAACTCAACAGGGAGGAGGAATTGGTGGCGGAGGGAAAAAATTACCTGGCTCTGCCTAAGATTGTTGGAGTTTTCCTTGACTGGTCCCAATGGACACCAGCCTCCTTTGGACTTTAGGGATACTTTTTCAGGATGTATCACACTTGCATGAGGATCCATAAAGCAATCATACAAGGGAAACCGGACTCCAGAAGCTTCTCTAAGGCTGACTCCGTGACTCAGCCCAGGGGCTTCTATTTCGCAGCAGGGAATGTTTCTGACTCTCTGTGCCATTGGTTGTTTTTGAGGGCCAGTAATGAAGTAGTTCCCATAATGGTTTGGTGAACTGGACACGAATTAAGTTCATTTTGGTGTGCAACTTTGAATGATTCCTAGTTCATCTTCAAGCTCATTTTCTTACATGTGTTTTTTACTCTTCAGATTCTTTGGACCTAATACTCACAATTGTTAGGGGAAATATTGACAGTTCACATTTCACAATGTGTGTGTTTTCTTAAACCTTTTAAGTTTATTTTATACCTCAGCAAAGCAGTTTATTACAATCTTAACGCTAAAAGGTTGCTACTCTGCTGATGATCATTTGGATGAACTTGAACTGTGTGAACGAAACTAGCTTGTTTTGTAAAGGGACAAATGTGAACTGGAATTAATTCCTCTTGGGATCTGTTGAACTAGTTCCTTTAAGAAATGAACTTTCCACTCTATGAGGGGGGAGTGGTTAGTGTGGTACAGTGGATCAAAGTGTTGTCTTTGAATGTAAGTAGTTGGTCTATAATAATAATAATAATAATAATAATAATAATAATAATAATAATAATAATTGATTCTTTATACCCCACCCATCTGGCTGGGTTTCCTCAGCCACTCTGGCCAGCTTCCAGCAAAATGTTAAAATACAACAAAAAAACAACCATTCAACCAAAGTATCATGCTTTTATCTGACATTTTCTCATCATCATGGGCTGGCTATTTCTTTATTGTAATAAGGGAGCTGGGCTTAAACTGAAATTCCATAGCGTTCTGATGCTTGAAGAATTTCCAGAGGGATGTTAGTCTGTTGCAGCAAAAACTGCAAATGGTCTTGTGACCAACAAAGTTATCGGAGCAGAAGCTTTTATGGACCGGACGCCACTTCCTCAGATGCATAAAGTGTAGCAAAGTGGTCTCTGGTTCATGAGCACATTTGCCAGAATAAATTGGTTAGCCTTCAAAGTGCTCTGTTGATGATTCTAGAAGGAACCTCATTAGTTCATATATATTTTTAATAAAGCTTTTAAAATGATGTTTTATCTCTAAGAAAGCAGCTGGGTTTGAGGGTGGGGAGAATTCCAGATTTTTTGGGGGTGGGGCCCTCCATGGGGGCAAAGGTTTAACATATACCCTGCCAGTGCTCTAGTCAAAGCATCCTTCAGTCGCCTTAAAATGTCAAGATTTAAAAATGAAAGAAAAAAGATTGGCCATTGTTTCAACGTCTCTTCCTCACCGCGGCTAATTTGGCGGCTCCTGCTCTCCAACCTGCTTTTGCTCACGTGTTTCAGAAGGGCCCCTCTGGCATGTGGATGTAGAACGGAAGGGAGTGCATAAAATGAGAGCAAGCCTCCAGAATCTGAGGCTTCAGTAGGCAGGTCCAGCGCTGACCTACAAATGCTTGTTCCACATCCCCCAAGCTCTCATTAGCCTGGTTATCACTCCAGACTCCTGTGTCACCACTTGAGGATTTCATTTGAAATGCCTCCAAAGGACGTATTTGCTGAACCAGCATATACTATGTCGGGAGAGCCAAAAGAAAAGGAACATTTGGCATTTTACCTGTGACAACTTGCGCTGTATCTAATCAGCACAGGCCTTTATATGTATTTTCCCCACAGGGGGGCAGGAAATGACAGGCTGAAATGGTGGTTACATTTAAAGCAGAAATCACCTACCAGGATTCTTCCCCTATTATTATTATTCACCTATTTGAACTTTAAAGGGAAAATACTACGTTGTCACTTTATTTTGAGAATGTCACCTTTATCAGGCAGTTTCAATAAATAAAAGGTCTACCCTTGGGGGGGGGGGGTTAGTGATTTGGCACCAGCCACGGATCACAGTTAACAATCCCGAAGAAGCATTTTGCAAAAATCAACCTCCCTGCTGTGCAATCAGCAATGTTTTCAGAAAACCTTAATGCCAAAGTTGCATCAAGGTCAACACAAACATGTCAGCACAGAGACAGGGGAGATTCTGGGGGCGACAACTGTGTGATTTGTCTTTTGCACATCATTACATTTTTCAACCAGCCATGCCATGGGATGGCATGGATGCAATTGGGTCTCTGTCTTAACTGCGGCTTAATGAATCCAGAAGTAGCCTTAGGAGCAAGTGCTCCCTCCCTTGACCAATTCCTTCTCATCTCAGAATAAGCAGTTTGCCACCTCTGTGATTAACTGCTGTTAACGGGGTCCCCCTGTTTAACCAGAATGTGAAATTATAGGTTTCACATCCTGGGTTAAGGGAGAACCCTGGCTAATGGTTGTGCTGCTGACCTGCTTAGATGTGTTTGAGGAAATGTGCTTAAGAGAGAAGGTGACGAGGGCTATGGAGGGCTATGGATTCTCATGGCTAGCTCTCGATTGGTCAACAGGGTGACAACAATACAGCTTGCTTGGCCTAAAGTTGGACAACCCAGGTGGCCACCCTGTCCAGCCCCCCTCCATATGGTAGGACCTCACCCACATCAGTGCCCCAAAGCCATCTCCATAGTTCTAGGCATGCACAGGGCACTGCACATTGTGCCTTGCAAGACGGGAGCATCAGGGACTCCAGTGTTTGAACCAGGAGGTTTTGAATACAAGGCTGAAACCAAATATAGTGTCTTCTTCTCCTCAACAGGTTAATCAGCTTCAGAGCCTATTCTAAGAGCAGAAAGGAAATAGGGGTTTACAACAGCAGCCTCTGTGACTGGCTAGCAGTCTGAAGCCTCTAGATCAGCAAAGTATAAATACTAGCATCCTGGCCTTCTGCCCACTGTAGCTCCAACTCCAGCTCCTGCCACTGATCTGTGGCACCCTAGGCTGGTGGCCAGATGGTCTGGGAGGGGCTGTGGCAGCTTCTTCTGAGTGTCTGCTTGCCAGTTCTCTGCCTCCCCCAGCTTTAAGTCCTTGCCTTCAGAGCTGCCTTATTCAAGCAATCAAGGCAACCACAAACCCCATAATCTGCAATTGGACTGCATTATGGAAATTGGGCCCATTTGCATAAATGTATGTAATTGACACACTTTACAAAATTTGCCTTTTGTACAGTTCAGTTCAGATGCTCTTTGGATGCTCCTGAAGCCATGGGGAAGGAAGCACAACCGACTTCTTCTTAATTCTATATCTCTGAGTCTTAAGAGCCCCCCGTCTTTGGACACAGCCCAGGCCAGTTTGCATATTCAGTAGAATCAAGTGTTGCCACCTTTCCTGGACTCTACCACTTCAGACTTCTGGTTTGGGGCAGGACAGTTTTCCATCAGAAATAGTGCAAGGGAAGAGAGGGAAATGGGTTTGTGAGGCACAGGAGATAGATGTGATATATAAAATACCGCAATCATAATTCTATAGATACATACCGGGAAGATTCCAATAAGTAGGCAAGACTACATTTCTTACTTTGTGGTGAAGATGAATACTAGCCAGGTTTTAGAGAAAAAACAAAAAATCTCTATCCCACACCCCAGACGCCATTGCATAAGACTAAAGTGTTCAGGAAAAGATGTAGTTGACGTTTCTTCTTGGCCCAGGCCTTAATTCTCCCCTACCTTGGAGCAACATGAATAATGGTTGGTTTTCAAACTGAGTCCTACTCACAGTACACCCGTTCATTATTTTCAACGGGTGTACTCACAGTACACCCGTTGAAAATAATGAACCCAAGTCTACTCTGGGTAGGACTAGCATTGACTACCACCCAGTGCTACTGTCTTCTTCAGTATAAAGAAGGCAATATGATGTTTGGCACATCCATAGATTCCCCATGTCTTGTCCAAGGGATCCATGGATGATTCGGATTTCCCCACATGCAAATGTATACCCAACCATTGGGTCTTGGCAGCTGTTGATTAAGCTAAATATTTTCTCTGATTAAGTAGTATGACGTCGTTGAACAGCTATCATTGCCTTCTGTTTTGCAGGGTTCACTGCTTCCACTATCTGATCCCCTTGACTAAGCAAGGAAATTATGCCATTGTTGCCAATGTGGAGAGCATGGATTATGACCCCCTGGTGGTGCGACTTAATAAGGACATCAGCTTCGTTGAAGAAGCCATGAGTGCCAGTCTTCAGCAGCACAAGTTCCAGTATATCTTTGAAGGTCATTTGCTTTCCAGTGATTTGGGGATGATGAGCCCTACACAGTCTTGCAAGCGGGTGGTGTGGGGGAGATTTCCATTTTCTGGGTGAAATCAGGCTGTACTGAGTCCATATATGGAATTGCAGGCTGTCTTTGGTTAAAGACATGAGCTTATGTGTCTTGTTGCTAAGCCAATATATGACTTCATGAGAATGAGCAAGCATATGAGTGCCCCGGTTAGTGTGTTAGACTAGGACCTGGGAGACCAGGGTTCAAATCTCCACTCATGAAGATCACTTGGTGACCTTGGGCTAGTTACTGCCTCTCAGCCTAACCTACCTCACAGGGTTGTTGTGGAGGTTAAATGGGGAGCGGAAAGAACCACGTTCACCACCTTGAGCTCTCCCCCCTTGCATTTCATCAGGCAGGGCAGCCAAAACTAATAGGTTGCAAAAATTCTGTGCTACGGACATATGTTGGAAAGCTTTTGTGAGTGCCCTGAAATAAATGGGACCCAGGAAAAGGGCAAAATGTTGCCTGTTTGATGTGCCTCATTAAGCAGAATCAAGTTGTTTCATAAGTTACTGTTTTGCTGATTTTATCTCTCTGTCTTAATCCTTTCTTCTTACCGGTCACCTATATGTGAAATTTTCCTTACCTTTCCTTCTCCCTCCAGGTTTGGGCCACTTGATTTCCTGTATTCTCATAAACGGGGCCCAGTACTTCAAGCGCATCAGTGAATCTGGCATCAAGAAGATGTGCCGAAACATCTTTATCCTTCAACAGAACCTGACCAACATCACCATGTCACGGGAAGCGGACCTGGACTTTGCAAGGTGAGATGGGAACTTGTGCTGCCTCCAAAACGTGGACTGCAAAAGTTTAGCACAGGAGGATGGGCTCAATGTCTGAGGGCAAGTTTTGCATGTAGAAAGACCTCACTTCAGTTGGATTTTGGCACGGTGGCCCCATGATCATTAGCATGCAGTGTGGATGCTATTTTGTCACAAATCCAGCCTTAGGGCAAGAGTTTGGCCTGGATGACTTTTCCAGACACAATTCCGCTGTAATTCAGTGTGGGCCATGGACTGGCGCCCAGGTTAATGAAAGCAAGCATCAACAGCCCCCCTGCACACCCCCATCACCACCAGAAGGATTGCATTGATTTTGCAAAGAGATAGGAGAAGTGCGGGCTGCCTCTCTCTGGCCGATTGTCTCTTTAATCTTGGCATTAGTTATTTCAGCAATGGACAGCTGAATGTATGAAATATTCATAAGGATATTTTTAGGGTCAGGAATCAAAATGCCTGTCTGGACTGAGCAGAAAAAGCTTTTGTGTCTGTCCCCCCGTGCCTTGGACTCGGAATAATCCACCAATAATGGAAGGGGAAGCTCACAGTCTTTTGTCCCCTTTTTTCCTTCCCCGAGACCGAATTAGATGGGTGAAGAAGTCTGACTTGAGCAGATTTAGGGGGAACAAAGTCCGCTGGTGAGCTTCAATTATTTGGATTCTCATATGGGGAATGATCTCATTATTGAGTTAGCCTATTCATAATAACATTGACATGGGGAAATTACAAAACCCCGAGGCAGAGAGGGGGGCTCCATTACCAATTCTCTCCGGAATATAATTCTCAAATTCAATCATTTCCTTTTTAAATGATTTAAAACACACACACACACAACTTGAAATGTTAACTAAATTAGCGCAGGTTTTTGGCAGGCGGCACAGGACTCGAACATGTGCTGACAGCAACTGGCACCCATATCGGAGGCCCAAGTGCAAGAGAAGGCTGGCAGCGGAACGAGCCAAGGCAATGAACAGACAGTGTTCGGGGCATGGAGGGCGACACTTGCTGGGTCATCCGCTCCGCACGTTATCCCCATGTTGGTCACCATCCTGCACTGCCTACTGCCGTGGCCTGGCCTTACGAATGCCAGGGCGTCAGGAAAAAGCAACGGCACCACATTCACGTGTTTTCTCAGCCCTGTATGCCCCACTGGATGGGCTGTGGCTCATCTCTTCAGCTGCCACACAAATGAGGTTCTGCCCACAGCCCACAATAAGCACTGTTGGTGCTTCCATATTCCCCCTTTGCGCAGGGTAGGCCACACTTCGTGCTGGACGATTTTCCTTCTGCTGCTAACCCGGGTCAGAGGAGCCCCACTCTTCGGAATTCTGTGCCTTTTTAAAAATAAAATAAATTTTAATTGAAAGTTTTTGGCATAAAATGCAATCAAAGCCAAAGTAATCTAGAAAAGAAAAATGTGAAAAAGCAAGAATAATAAAAGGAAGGAAACAAAGAATAAGGAAAATAATGATGATGATGATGATGATGATAATAATAATAATAATAATAATAATAATAATAATAATAATAATAAATTTTATTTATATCCCGCCCTCCCCCGCCGAAGCCGGGCTCAGGGCGGCTAACAACAATAAAACAGTACAAAAGTACAGCATAAACAACACTCTAAAATCATTCATTATAAAATTAATTAATTCAAGCCACTGGCAACCATTGGACCAGAGCTCCGTGAAGATTGCCGAGGGAGGGAGTCAGGCTGTGCCTTGGCCAAAGCCCTGGTGGAACAGCTCTGTCTTGCAGGCCCTGCGGAAAGATGTCAAGTCCCGCAGGGCCCTAGTCTCTTGTGACAGAGTGTTCCACCAGATCGGGGCCACAGCCGAAAAAGCCCTGGCTCTAGTTGAGGCCAGCCTAACCTCCCTGTGGCCTGGGACCTTCAAGATGTTTTTATTTGAAGACCGTAAGTTTCTCTGTGGGGCATACCAGGAGAGGCGGTCCCGTAGGTAGAACAGAAGATGAGAAAGAGAGTGAAAGCCCGGGCTTTATCACAATTATATGTTGACTCTTACCCCACACACAGAAGAGTGAACCCTCCCAGCTCTCTCCTGGGAGCTTCCCCCTCTCCAAGTCGATCCCCCATCCAGGCACCTCTCAGGCCTAGCGCTGCTTACTGCTGAGGAGTCCAATCCGATTGCCCTGGTGCCATGTTCTGTAGCCATTTGAGAAGCCACTCTGACCCTGCTTACAGTCTCCCCAAGGAGATTCACATAGGTCATAGGCTGTTTCTTTCAGACTTGTTTTAATAAAGCTTCTTTGGACTTGTATGGAGTGCCAAATGCGTTTGGACAACTGGGCAGTGGCCCTGCCTCAGAACAGCGCCCTCAAGACTTTTCTTTGGCCCAGTGCTCTTCACATTCTTGCACTGGAGCTCTGATCTCCTCTAGCTGTACAGTTTCCAGCATATATCTCATATTTGCACATATCTCAAGTCAGCTTATGAAACATGTAAATCACATAGCTGCCATTAGATTAAAACCACCGTGTTCTTCAAACAGCAGGTGAAGGTGGGGGACAGCTGCAAATGGCTTTCAGCCATCCAAGTGTTCCTTAAGTATTAAAAAGCCCAAGCAGGGCTGGTGAGGAAAGGGTTCTGTGATGAGGGTACCACCACTGAAAAAGCCCTGGTCCTTGCAGCTATTGGCCAGGCTTTCTGGAATAATGGAGTTCAGAGCAAGGCTTTGTTCACCGGTTGTAGCAGTGGAGGATGAGGAGACCCCATTGCAGTCCTCGCCATGAGCTTGCCCCTTCCAAGAGCTTTCTCACATTGGCACTAAAGCACGCTCCCATGTCCATGGACTCATCCCCCAAGGTGAGTTTCCCATGTGTGTGTTGGGGTGCTTCTGTGACAATGACGGTCATATTCAGTGTTTATGCAACATCATCAAAGCACTGTATAGGAGTTTCTCAGACCATCAAAGCACTGTATAGGAGTTTCTCAGACCTCTTCATCTCACAAGACGAGGGGCTGGGGGCTGGATGGTGTACGTACCTCAAGAGCCGTGACGCAGCTCTAGCTCACATGCCCTGTATGCATAAGGTTGCTGGACTCCACGCTGGGCAAAAGATTCCTGCATCGCAGGGGGTTGGTCTAGGATGAACCTTGGGGTCCCTTCCAGCTTGTATGGTTCTATGACTCCAGAGCAATAGTATATAGCAGTGAGATGGACCAACGTTCTGCTCTGGTGTAAAGCCGGTGTGTGTGTGTGCGTGCGTGCGTGCAACAATTGTTAAATGAAGCAAACTGCAGTCCCTGAAATGCTGCTGTTTAAATGGAACCTCTTCTACGGGATATGATGTTGTGATTGATAAGCAGCAACCTGAGCATTATAGACGCTGAGATGTTTTGGATTCGATTCAGCTCCCCTTGAAATATTTGGCAACACACTGCTTGATTTCGACAAGGGCCGACTCGGTGGCACACATCCAGTTGGGATCCAGCTCTGATGAGCTGGTGCTGTGCGGCAAATTGCACCCGGTTGCCAAGGTCCCTTTTATGCTGTCATTGTGTGGTTCTGTTGTTTTTAATTTTGTTCTCTAGCAAGCTGCAGGGGTTTTCCTCCCCAGACTACTTGTAATGTGTCTGTGTTCCTGCAGCAGCAATTTGGTAATGTAATGCTGCCATCTAGTGGTGTTTTCTGGCAGGAGCTGGACATTTATTTACTTACTTTCCCGTTTATGCGCTGCGCTTTCCCCCAGTGAGCTCATAGCAGGATGCATCATACCATCACAAAGCCCCTGTGAAATAGGCTCCATAGAAAGCATTTCCCACAAGGCTGTGCTTGAAGCTGGAATTCTGCATCCCTAATATAATATAATATAATATAATATAATATAATATAATATAAATGTGGTACCTCGGGTTAAGTACTTAATTCGTTCCGGAGGTCCATTCTTAACCTGAAACTGTTCTTAACCTGAAGCACCACTTTAGCTAATGGGGCCTCCTGCTGCTGCCATGCCGCCAGAGCACAATTTCTGTTCTCATCCTGAAACAAAGCTCTTAATCCGAGGTAATATTTCTGGGTTAGCGGAGTCTGTAACCTGAAGCATATGTAACCTGAAGCGTATGTAACCTGAAGCGTATGTAACCCGAGGTACCACTGTAATATATTGTTGTTTAGTCGTTTAGTTGTGTCTGACTCTTCGTGACCCTCTGGACCAGGCCCTCCTGTCTTCCACTGCCTCCCTCAGTTTGGTCAAACTCATGTTCATAGCTTTGAGAACACTGTCCAACCATCTCGTCCTCCGTCATCCCCTTCTCCTTGTGCCCGCCATCTTTCCCAACATCAGGGTCTTTTCCAGGGTGTCTTCTTTTCTGTTGAGGTGGCCAGAGTATTGGAGCCTCAGCTTCAGGATCTGTCCTTCCAGTAGAAGAAGAAGAAGAGTCTGGATTTGATATCCCGCTTTATTACTACCCTAAGGAGTCTCAAAGCGGCTAACAATCTCCTTTCCCTTCCTCCCCCACAACAAATACTCAGGACATTCAGGGCTGATTTCCTTCAGAATGGAGAGGTTTGATCTTCTTGCAGTCCATGAGACTCTCAAGAGTCTCCTCCAGCACCATAATAATATATAAATTTTATTTTTGAATTTTTCAGTTTTACACACGTAGAATAAAAACAAAATACATATATCCCCTTTGACTTCCCTCACCCCCTTTTGTGGATCCTTATGTTATAATTTGCCCCCTCCATCTCCTTTATAACTCCAATTTTTGATAAGTCCTTAAATATTCCTTAATTTAATTTTTTTTAATTACAGGTTTTAAGTTCATCCTACTAATGACTTGAATTGTTTACAGTAATTTTTCAAATACATTATATACTCCCCCCCCTTCTTTATTAAAAAAATTATTCTTCCTAGTTTTGAATTCTTCTAGTAAGTTTTGCCGTTTCGGCCTAGTCCTATTAATGCACGAATTAATAAATAAACATTGATGCACCCTTTATTTATTTATTTAGGTTTAAGCGACCTTTCAACACAGCAGTATGACATCTATAAAAGCCATAATATTTTTAATTCTTTTTATAATTTTTTTTTTGCATTTTCACAGAACCTTATCAAATATTCTTTTATACAATTAATATTGGTATTGATATTAAATGTATAAAAGCCATAATAAAACCACCCAACTAACACTGAAAGATATTACAATATAGGGCAAAAGAGAATGTCTTCACCTGCTGCTGAAAAGAGAACAGCATTGGCGCCTGTCCTGGGGAGCATGTTCCAAAAGTGAGGTCTTCAAGAGAGGGAGCCCCTTCCTGGGTTCCACCTGCCTCACCTTGGACTGTAGAGGAACCTACAGAAGGTCCTCTGCTGTGGCCCTTAATACCCAGGCAGGCTCAGGAGAGAGAAGGCACATTCCTTGAGGTCTCCTGCTCCTAGCTGGTTAGGGCTTCAGAGTTTTAGAATGATTAAAGGCAGCTTTAATGGCACCTCCTTGGGTCCTGCTTTCTGTTGGTGCTTAAGAACGCATGCTTTGCTTACTTTTCAATTAAGAACTTGGCTCCCAAAAATGCTTCCTTTCCCTTTTAAATTTTCCCCCGTCTTGTTTGTCTTCTTCCCTGTAGTTTCTGCTGAGCTCTGATCTCAGCATAGCTTTAATTAGTTCTAATTAGCACTTGCGCTACATTGACGACAACAAAAGCCCCCAAACATGGTGGATTAAGCCCGAACCCCCCTCTGCTTTGCTGTGCCGTTCCTCATTGTGGTTCCCGTTTGCGTGGAGCGATCAAAGTCTGGGCTTCCCTTCTCTTATGTAGAGGAAGCAAGAAAACAGATCTGCCAGATTCTGTCTGTGGAATAGGACAGTGGTGTCATCAGTAGCTGCCTTAGCAGGAGAATTTTGGGCAAAACGCAGGTTTTCCCACCATCGTTTTCATTATCTTTGTTCCAACATGTGCTGCTGTGCCTGATGGGAGTTGTAGTGCAAAACATATGGAGGGCACCTGGTTGGGGTAGGGTGCTTAAGGGCATAACCAGCATAGGAGTGTAAATAATAATAATTTATTATTTGTACCCCGCCCATCTGGCTGGGTTTCCCCAGCCACTCTGGGCAGCTTCCACAAAGACCAAAAATACACTAAGATGTCACACATTAAAAACTTCCCTGAACAGGGCTGCCTTAAGATATCTTCTGAATGTCAGGTAGTTGTTTATCTCTTTGACATCTGATAGGAGGGTTTTCCACAGGGCAGGTTCCACTACCGAGAAGGCCCTCTGCCTGGTTCCCTGTAGCTTTGCTTCTCGCAATGAGGGAACCGCCAAAAGGCCCTCGGCGCTGGACCTCAGCGTCCAGGCAGAATGATGGGGGTGGAGACGCTCCTTCAGGTATACTGGTCCGAGGCCGTTTAGGGCTTTAAAAGTCAACACCAACACTTTGAATTATGCTCGGAAAGGGAAAGCAGGCATAGGCAAACTCCAGCCCTCCAGAAGTTTGGGACTACAGTTCCCATCATCCCTAGCTAACAGGACCAGTGGTCAGGGATGATGGGAATTGTAGTCCCAAACATCTGGAGGGCCGGAGTTTGCCTATGCCTGGTGTAAAGTGTTGGGGAATCTAGCAGTGTCTTCCTCCCTGCACCTTGATAACACTCTGGCAGAGAGAGTTATGGGTTGGACTTTTGCTGTCCTGCAGAGCCTCCCGTAACTTGGCCAGAGCTGGTTCTTTCACTGTTCAGCCCAGCTGGATTAGGTGACTTGAGGAATCAATGAGAATCTGGCTGGCCTGTCTAATTGTTGCTCCAGCTTTCCTTATTTGCTTGCTTGCTTGCTTGCTTGATTTTATATACCGCCCTTCACCAAAAGATCTCAGGGCAGCTCACAAGATAGAAACACGAGATAAAAGCGCAAATAAATAGTTAAAGCAGAAACAACAAAACAATAGCCCCCCTCCCACAAACACATTCTGCCCGTTGTCCAGAAAGTGGCAAATTGCAGTTTTCGCTGCAATGGGGGTCATAGTCTGAATAAATGCTTCACATGGGAAAGTTAAAGATAAACATCTGTGCATGCACATACAGGGGTCGTCTGTAATACAGTGAAGTGCTGGTGGTGGCCAGTGTGGCTTGAGAAGTGTTATTTCACAACTTGTGAGGAAATCCCTTAGCTCTGGAGTTCCTCCGGCTTCAAAGCCAAGCAGAAAGCAGTTGATGGCAGTGACTGATGTTACCTCTCCGCTGAGACTGCGCCACTGTTTGTGCAAGGAGGAAGCAGCCCTTTCTGAAGTTCTGTCTTCAGAGCAGCTTTCAGAAGGCACAGAAGGTCCTGCCCTGGATTGGACAGGCCTCTACTCTTGGGTGCCACAGGATTTCTTCTTAGCTGGCAGCACACCGTGCTCAGTCGCTCAGTCCTGCTCCTCTCTTTTTCTGAGCTAGGCCTTAAACAGGCCACTCTCTCCATAACTTACCGTATTTTTCGCTCTATAACACGCACCCGACCATAACACGCACGTAGCTTTTAGAGGAGGAAAATCCGTAGGCATGCCACCCATAGGCATTCCCTCCATAACACGCACAGACATTTTCCCTTACTTTTTAGGAGGAAAAAAGTGAGTGTTATGGTGCAAAAAATACGGTAAGTCCTGCTCCTTCTGAAACCCTTCAGGTCTTATTCCTCAGCTCAGGCTTCTCAGGCTGCCAACTCTCACAAGCCAGGCACCTCCAGCTATCTCCTGCGCAAAATGGCCTTTGCAGCTACGTCTTGGGCTGCTGACAGCCTTGCAGGCCTCTCCTCTCTGCCAGCCCTCCTCAAACTCTGCCTGCTCCAGACTCCAACCTTCTAAGAACACGAGAAGAGCCTGGCAGCTGGATTAGGTCAGAGTCCCATCTAGTCAAGTATCCTGTTCTCACAGTGGCCAACCAGATAACAACAACAACAACAACAACTTATTTATACCCCGCCCTCCCCAGCCAAGACCGGGCTCAGGGCGGCTAACAACCAATAATAAAAACAAGTTGATTAAAATGCAATTTAAAAAACAAGATTAAAATACAACATTAAAACTCACAAGCAGGACATGAGTGCATTGGTGCTCTCAGCAACTGGCATTCAGAGGCATAACTGCCTCGGACAGTTGAGGGACATCATGGCTAGTGGCCATTAGTCTCTGGCTTTTCTTCTCCTGCTTTGAGAATCACAGTTAAATATCCGCCATCTCCTTGCAGCATCTCCTCGGATGGAATAGGGTTCAAACAGGTCAGAAGCACAAGCTGCCAGAAATAATGTTTGTGTTTATTCCTTTCATTGGGTAGCCTGTCTCGTTCTGAACAAGTAATGACATGCAAACACATGCCTGTGCACCATTAAAATAGCAAGAGAGCCACCTCAAAACGCTAAAATAACCAGCTTGTTGGTTCTACTCCAGCCCGCTGAGGACAACCCAGAGAGCTCAAAATGCTTCCTGTAGAGAGTGTTCCCCCTGAGCATGCAAGCTGAAGATGCAGAATGAAGTCAGGCAGACTATAAAAAGAGAAGCCACAGCAGGCTTTTTGCCCGTGGTGTGAGCTCAGATTCTTCTCAGCTTCACAGTTTGCATGCTAGACATATATCCCAGCGTCAGTCTTTTTAAAGAAAATAATAAAGTGCCATATGTACATTTATCTGTTCATCTTTCCATCTTGAGAGGAAGAAAAAAGAAGCCCTGCAAACATTTTTTTTAGAAGTTACTAAAGCTGCTCTAGGGGATGGTATGGGGAGGTAGGTTTGTGACATTACAGGCATCCGCCAATAGGCGCACTCCACGAAGAGATTTCCCCCCTTTCGTCTTATTGAATGAAAACTGTGCACATCCACTTCTGCCACTCCACCAGCCCGGCCGTCGTGAAACAGAAATATTGTGTCTGCTTATAAAGAGGCAAAACTTCCACTCTTGCAGCAGTGCACACCAGGGCTGAGACAAAAAATGCTGAAATGTTAATGTTGGCATTTTTTTCAGAGGGAAGGAAAATGACATGCATGCACCAAAAATACCTCCCTGCCGCCACCCACATAAAAAACACAGTCCTTCGTTTTGCTTATTTTCAGAGAGGTGACAAAACTCATCCACATTCCGGGAGGTGAGCTTACCATTGGTGGGGAATTAATTTTGCCAATACCACGGGGTTCAGCAACAGTCCACTGTTTTCTTTCTCTTAGAAATCTGGAGTGGAGTTCCTAAAACGGTTGGGTGGTGCCCTATATGCCTCCTTCCGACTACTTCTGTAGCCAAGCTGGTGCCAAATGTCTTACTCTGCTTTCCTTTGGACCACATCAGCGAGGCCAATGGGGGGGGTCTTGTCATCTGAGCAGCCCAGGATCTCCAGACACACTCCCCATAGTGCCCCCTAGAGATCACTTAGGTGCTGCTAACACAGTGGTTTGGACTTCACCCCAAGAGGCGCACTCCCTTGTCTTTCGAGACAGACTGATGACAACAACAACAGAATGCACTGAAAGCAGCGTCCTTCGAAGTGGACTGGGGATGCCAGTCCCATAGGGTCTGCCCACCCTGTACTGTTTTCCTGATTTAAATCAAACAACCCAACCTATCTGGGGAAATGGGGACAGGGATTTTCTCAGAAAGGAAGAGTTCACTCTCCTTCTTCTTCTTCTTCTTCTTCTTCTTCTTCTTCTTCTTCGGTGTTCACTCATAGCCAAGTATGATTGTCTTCCATGAACACGGTCTTAACAGTGAGTGTGTAAGTGACTGTGGAGGCCAATTCTGGATCCACACATCCTTCCACAGTGGGGATATAGGTTTTCAGGCAGGAGGTGATTACGGTGAGGCATTGCCAAGTGTGCCTTCCTCTTAGCACGTTTCTCCCTTTCGTCCTGAGTTTGAACGTTTTCAAAGTCCATGACACCTTCGGTAAATAAAGGCTGTTCTCCAGTTGGAGCACTCGCAGGCCAGTGTTTCCAGTTGTCAGCATTTATACTACATTTTTTTAGAATTGCCTTGAGAGAGTCTTTAAACCTCTTTTGTTGACCACCAGCATTATACTTTCCGTTTTTAAGTTCAGAAGAGAGGAGTTGCTTTGGAAGACGATAATCAGGCATCCAAACAACATGACCAGTCTAACCAAGATGCTGTTGAAGAATCATTGCTTCAACACTGGTGATCTTTGCTTCTTCCAGTACACTGGCATTAGTGTGCCTGTCTTCCCAAGTGATGTGTAAAAATTTTCAGAGACACCAATGATGGAATCTTTCAAGGAGTTAGAGATGGCGTTTATAAGTGGTCCATGCTTCACAAGCATTTTCACAGAAAGAAAGGTTTCACTACTATCCCCAATGATGTCCCACTCCTGATTGTATTGGGTCAGGGTGGGGGGAATTCCCTGTTATTGAATTGTTTGTTTTTTAAACAACAACAACAATCAGCGGAGTCACCGGTCTCTCGCTATTTCATCCTTATTATCCCAAAACAGCAGGTGCAGTGGAGTGAGGGTGGTCCTGGCCAAGCGTTTTTTTGAACCAGGATCATCTTGATTTTGTAGCTCAGAGCTCCTTCAGGTGACCTGCTTATGGAGGCAGCTGCAATCTCCCAGCTGCTCCAGGATATAAGTGTATCAAACAAATAAATGAGCTGCACAAACTTTCTAAAATAATCAACATTATTCTTCTTTTAAGCAGCCTGTTCAAAAGTGTAGAGCACCTAGCAGTAAGTTGGGCATTTAATACTCCAGCCTGCCTGCCCTCTGCACACCACTGCCTCTCTCTTCTAGGTGGTTTCCTGTTTTGCAGCAAAGATTTTATGTAGATCCGCCATTTGAACGTTTCCTGGGGGCACTTTTAATCCCTTTGCTCTAACCTTTTAAATATAAAGGTGTTCGTGGCCTTGGTAATGATTTTCACTGCCTGAATGTGGATGCTATTTGGTTGCTCTTAATGAAGAGGTGCAATTCCATTTTCTTCAGCTAAAAATACCATTGTCAGGGGTACATTGATGGGTGAAAATTTAAGGGCGGGGAGGACCTTTTCTCACCTGGCAATTTTTGAAATTGAAGGGGAGCGTTGACTGTTTGATGACCTTTTCAGTCTACAGGAAACCTGTTTTCACATTCTCAGAGACAAGAAATTTCACACAGGAGCTGAATCGAGTACTTTCAGCCTCCTCTTCCTCCTCTGCTAGGGGGGTGTGCAGAGTAGGAATACAGGTACCAGAAGTTGGCAGTCTCTGGGCCAAATCAAAACTCGTCCCCTGCAACCAACCCCTGAATAGGCGAGGGGCTTGGTCTCACCACTCAAAGAACCTGGCCCCTTGGTTTCCTTCTCCTCTCTGAGTGGGACGCGGGTGGCACTGTGGTCTAAACCCCTGAGCCTCTTGGGTTTGCTGATCAGAAGGTCAGCAGTTCAAATCCACGCAGCGGGATGAGCTCCCATTGCTCTGTCCCAGCTCCTGCCAACCTAGCAGTTTGAAAACATGCCAGTGCAAGTGGATAAATAGGTACCACTGCGACGGGAAGGTAAATGGCATTTCCATGTGCTCTGGCAGTCATCACAGTCCTCTGTGCGCCAGAAGCGGTTTAGTCATGCTGGCCACACGACCCGGAAAGCTGCCTGTGGACAATCACCAGCTCCCTTGTCCTGAAAAGCGAGATGAGTGCCGCACCCCATCATCGCCTTTGACTGAACTTAACCATCCAGGGGTCCTTTCCCTTACCCTCTCTGTGTATCGCCCCAAATGCAGCATTGGACCCAAAGGGGTGCAGCTAATCCAGTGTTGGAATAACAGACCAGGTATTGTAGGCAGATCAGTCAGCAGTGCTGGCAGGTTGGAGGACCATCAGGCAGGAGGAGCAGGCTGGGCAACAAGACAAGTATCCGGGGGCAGCAGCAAGGCAGAGAACAAGCTGGGACCTTGGCAAGGATCACACCCTGGTTGCCCCCTCAAACAAAGCACCATCTGGGCATGTGCTGCAATGTTCTCCATCCCACAGAAGTGGGCTTAAGGCCATGTGTGTATCAGCCCTCCTTGAACTATTCCCATTACAGAGAGATGCCTGGGGACAAAGGGAGTTGCTTCCCTCTTGCACATGGAGATGCTGTCTTTGTCCGGCAGACGGAGGTGTCGGAAAGAGACAGGAGGGTAAAGAGGAGAGGAGTGTAGGGTGAGACAAGGGCTGTATCTAGACACATCAGTTAAATGTACAGTAGTACCTTGGGTTACATACGCTTCAGGTTACATACGCTTCAGGTTACAGACTCCGCTAACCCAGAAATAGTGCTTCAGGTTAAGAACTTTGCTTCAGGATGAGAACAGAAGCAGGAGGCCCCATTAGCTAAAGTGGTTCTTTAGGTTATGAACAGTTTCATGTTAAGAACGGACCTCCAGAATGAATTAAGTACTTAACCTGAGGGACCACTGATTTCCTTAAGGAAATCAGCCCTGAGTGCTCACTGGAAGGACAGATGGTGAAGCTGAGGCTCCAATGCTTTGGCCACCTCATGAGAAGAGAAGACTTCCTGGAAAAGACCCTGATGTTGGGAAAGATGGAGGGCACAAGGAGAAGGGGACGACAGAGGACGAGATGGTTGGACAGTGTTCTCGAAGCTACAAACATGAGTCTGACCAAACTGCGGGAGGCAGTGGAAGACAGGAGTGCCTGGCGTGCTCTGGTCCAGGGGGGTCACGAAGAGTCGGACATGACTAAACGACTAAACAACAACACCACTGTATTGCAAACTTTGTATGAGAAACTGGGTTGGCAAAAACAGAACTCCACAGTGCCATCTGGTGTCACAGTGTTGGAATGCATAAACAACACATATAAAGCACTTTTTCTTTGCCAATGTAGCTGAGTCCAAGATAGAAGCAGGGTGAGAAGAAGCACATTCTGCTTGCAAATTCTGCATCCCTCCCATCTTTTCCCACAACCTAAAAAGAAAGGCGGGTAAATATTGAATTGTCAACTTGAAAGGAGAAGTCTGTCACTTTGTTCTGACCTCTGAATGGGAGGAACTCTTTTTTCTGGGCTATGTCTAAAGAAGATGGGAAGACATTCTGCCACCAAGGTGTTTTTCACCTCCCCATAGGAGGCTATGCTGCTTCATGCTTGCCTCTCTGTAGACAGTAACAGATATTTCGCAGAAGGTGGTATCATTCTGTTTCAGTGTACACCTCAGTGGGACCACTTAATCCCACGTTTTGCATATCCCATTGTCCATCTCTCCCTCTTAATTAAATTAAGCTGGTGCGGTGAACTTTTCAGCTGTCAGGAGAGGCTTTTGAAGCTATTCAGAGAACAAGATAAGCCAGCAACAACACTTCTCTCCTATCCAGAGTCACTTGACCTTGGTCGGGGGATGCTGCGCCCGCCCCCTGCCCCAATGCTTACGGTTCTCTAGAGCACAAAGGCATCACTTGGGAATGGCTAAAACAGACCAGCTGAGCACCGTACACTTTTTGTGGAGGCTTCTTCCTCTTCAGGTTCAGATTGTAAGTGTGAAGTGCGGGGCACTTCCACACAGTGAGGCAGTTCCCCAGGCAGGTGAGGTTTCGCTTCACCCCTTCCTTGTTTTCTGCATTCCACCTTCCTTTGTTTCCCAAGAGATCCCTCTATAGCAATGGTTGGGCACCTCCGGCACATGGGCTAAGGTTCCCAGATGTCCCTGTTTCCCAGGGACATTCCCCAGATTTACAAATCAGTCCCCATACAAAATCCATGGAAGTTGAAAAGTGCCCCCGGGTTCATTGAAAAAAATCTGGTAACCTTACTGTGGGCCCAATCAGGCCTCCCCGTGTGGCCTGTGGAGCACTTTGGCCAGGCTGAGCCACACACCCCTGTCCTACCCCTGACGCATAGCTGTCAAGCGTCCCTTATTTGGCGGGACAGTCCCTTATCCCAGCGCCATGTCCCGCTGCTGTCCCTTATTGATGATGTCCCTTAAATTAAGCTACTGAAGGTAATGGGGCCCTTTCTATGTCCAGCTGTCCTTTGTCAGCAACAAATTGTTGCTGTTTTTTGTGTTGAATATATGGTATATGGTAATTTATGGACCTAATAGGTATCTAAAGCCATTTGCGCACAACAAAATATGTATTTCATCAAAGTAATTGTTGATCCCTTATTTTGGCTGCTGATCCCTTATTTTTGAGGCTGCTGGTCCCTTATTTTCAAATGTGTAAGTTGACAGCTATGCCCTGACGTCATATAAGATCTGGGTGTGGTGCAGGTAAAGATGTAGCTGTCTGGTCCATCAGGGCTTGCAAAACACCATGCTCATTGCTATGTTCCAACCTAGAGTCTATGGGTTTCTCTCCAGCCTCTTCTATTTTGATGCCCATCCTGCTCCCCACTCTCTATTTTAATTTCAAAGGTGGACCCCACCTCGGTTGCCTCTGGTCCAGCCCTCTAATGGCCTTCCATCTACGGGCTGAGACCTTTCTGTTTCCAGGGGACTTTGATTGATTGCACCGATGTTTTTCTATGCCGTTGCCCTGCTGCATATTTATTTATCTTTAGCTCAGAGCTGGCTGCTGGTCTTTATCTGCGGTGTTCATCGTTGTAGTTTTCGATAAGCTATTGTACTGTGTTCTGTATATTTTACGGTTTTCTTGTTGGCTGCCTTGGGCATCTAAACATGGAAAGGTGCAGTAAGAAGTAAATAGGGAGGGAAGCCACCTTCAGAGCTCATCTTTGGAGTAAGAGAAAACGACCCCACCAAGCAATTCATAGCCCTCAATGGGGCCCATCCCACAGCTCAGATGGCTTTGTAAGAAGGCAGTTCTCCTGCTCTGTTCTTTTGCCGCACCTTTGAAACACTGTGCCAGAAAAGCAGAGAGCATGGCACTAAGGAGGGAGATTATTGATTTTTGCCGTTGGATTAGCATATCTGGCAGATGGAGGCTGTCTAAGAACAGTTCAGAGTGGCATCTGTGAGCTGCCTGATGGGAAGCCCTGAACTTCACACATCAGATGTGGGATTTCAGCAGTGTGTGTGTGTGTGTGTGTGTGTGTGGTGTGTAATGCAGCAGTCCAATCCACCGCACCATCAACCAGCTCTGTGCGGCCAAGAATAAACATTTGCCGCTAGCAGAGATTTAAGAGCGCAGATTTTCATTTTTGGCATGGGAGGGGAGGTGCAGGGACGGGGGAAGCTGAATGCAAAATATATTGCGCTATGCAACTGAACATTACTTGGCAGAACCGATAAGCTATGCTAGATCCTGATATGCATCTGTCTACCTGACAGACACACTGTGACTGTATTAGCTTAAATCTAATTACTTTTTGAGTAAATTGTGGATAAGCCTGTATTTGTCAAATAAAGCCCAGTCCACAATCCAGTTAGCTGGTTTCGCTCTTTCCTTTCTATTCTTCCTTCAGCCCTGTTTGTGGAGAACTGGATTAGCTGGTGAACTGTTCTTGGAGCCAAGATTACAGGCACACATTGCATGCCTCCAAAAACACTCCTCATGTGAACTGGGGTCCGTTGTTCTCCCTCAGGTAACACGCATGCTGACACCCATAATGGCTCCCTTTTGTATACGTCTTAGATCAGGCATGTCCAAAGTCTGTTTTGGGGGCTCAATCCGTCCTGCCGGTCAGTTTAATCCGGCCCCTGTGGCAGTTTATTTACCGGGGTAAAATCCTAAAAACATCAACAATTTCAATGCTAAAAAATGCTCAACAACTTTGGGGTAAAATCATAAAAAAGCTCAACAACTTCAATCCTAAAAAGTGGTTAACAACTGTGGTTGGCCCTTTGGTCGGTCCTCACAGCCCTTCACTTCATCGAATCTGGCCCTCTTTGAAAAAAGTTTGGACATCACTGTCTTAGATGGATTTCTGCCAATATGAGGCCTCTTCCAGGAAGGAACAGAAGAAGGTGGGAGCTCTTGTGGCTTGCATCTGAGGAAAAGATGAGTCCCTGACCCTCTCTAAATCAATGTCCTTTGACCTTGGGTCCCCAGATGTTGTTGGACTACAACTTCCATGAACTGTGACCATTGAATAATCTGACTGGGGGTGATAGGAATTGTAGTTCAATGACATCTGGGGACCCAAGGTTGAAGACACTGCTCTAAATATCCTTCTGTACCTCCTTCCTTCCTTCCTTCCTTTCAAATAGATATAAAAGACTGAGGGAGAGCAGCAATATGTTCCAGAAACCTCTCTCCTTCTGCAGTTTTCTCCTAATGTATTATTGCAATCTGCAGAGGTAGTTTGCAGTTGTTTTCTTGAAAAGAAAAGAAAAAACTGACCAGAGATCTAATCTATTAAGGATATACAACTTCAGTGCATAGCTGTGTTAACACCTGACACTATTAAGCTCCATGCCTTGCATACAATAGACAGCTACTCCATATAAAATTGTATCACCACTGCAAATAAAGGGCAACAGCGAGTAGCAAAAGAGTCTGAAGTGGATGGAATTCATGTTTAAGGATGCAAAGTATGAGGCCTTCTGGGGAATTGTGGACGCAGCAGACTCTCATCCCCCTAGGAACACCAAGTGCTGATACCTTCCAGATGTTTTGGACCTACAAGCCCACTGGGATTGCACTGGGGTCATTAAAAGTAACCAGAGCTGTCCCAGACCAAGGTTGGTTCATTTCAGTGGAGCTTGCATGGCCCTAGAGAGTATTCCCATATTTTACCCATGTTAATTAGTGGGGCCATTTGGATTTTCCACCCCAGGTGCCAAAATGTTTTCATTTGCCTTTGGCCATCAGAATCTTCTCTTCTGTCCTGTCCATAGCTGTCAACGTTTCCCGTTTTTTAAGGGAAATTCCCTTATTCCGAATAGGATTCCTTGCAAGAAAAGGGAAAAGTTGACAGCTATGGTCCTGTCCTGCTGCTTTGGAATGGGGCACAGCTGGGGTTCATTTGGCTCTCCAGGCCTTTACACCCCTCAGCTCCCCCCCCCCAAATATATCATTCCCAAGAAGACAGTTGGCTGGTTGGTTGGCTATGTCTGACCAGAACAACTTCCCTGTTCCTCATCCTCATCTTCATCTTCCTGCACCTGGTTTGGGGTCTCTGGTCCTAAGTGACCTTCAGCCTCTATTTGAACCTTTCCCTGAAGCCTCGCTCTACGCCCTTCTTCCTTGCCCTCCCATTTCCCCTCCTTCTGTCTGCTCTCTTATATTGAGCCTGATCCCATCTCTCCTGTCCAAGACCTGATACCATGTTCTGCCTACATCTGGGCAAGATGTTTAACCCTGGTTTACCTGAGACCTTGGGAGAGTCCCTTCCAGCCAAAGAAGGCTATGCTGAGCCATATGGTCTTCGTACAAATCAGCTTCATCTGCCACCAAGCTATCTCTCAGCCTCAGTTCCCTGTCTGTGAAATGGGATCATGGTTTCTTCTGAAGGCAAAGGCACTATATATAATAAAGCACCCGGTGATTACAAGTGCCGTATACGTGATAAATCACAATAGCCCCTGTTTCAGCATCTGGGTCCACTTCCCACACAGTTCACGTTACGCACGCCAGGCTGCTCTCTGCTGCATTTGTTCTTCCCAGCGGGCAGCTAAAATTGTATTTTATTTTGTGCTGACTGGCGCACTCTTGTCATTGCCTTTTCCACCAAAGTGCTGACTGTCTCCTTCCTCTTCTTCAGGGAGGCATTTCATCCCCACCTCTCCCCCTTATTTGCAAGGAGGGAAGTCGCTTAATATTCTTTATAAAGTGGCATCCAGTTCAGATAATTTTTGTCCTTTGTGCAGTAAAAATGCAAATCTGTCTGACTTACGTGCAATGGCAAGCATTAATAAGTGATGTTTAAATAGACTGGATTAGCAGTTTTACTGATATATGAACAAGATCCCAGCTCTCTCTCCTCCCTCCCCGCCCCTCCTCCCGAATAATTTGCACATGCAAAATCAATTTGAATACAACACACTAAATTCAATTTAGTTTTTGTGTAGGAAATTGCACTTATCGGCCTGAACCATTAAACTTACTGTTTAATATGTACTTTCCAGCTCACTTGGTTAGAATTTCATTGCCCTTTATCTGTATAAATTTAATTAGGCCTGATATCATCAGTATATTATAGAACTAATTAAAGATTTAGATAAGTGTGGAGGGTGTTTCTTTAATGCCCTATAAAGTTCCACTTGGCAAAGGAGGGGATTTTTCCTTCCTGCTTTGCCACAGCACTTTGTGGGAGGCTAAGAGGACCCTGAGTCAGAGAATGCTTTTGGAAGCAACATGCAGCGAGTTTGAAGGTGTTAAACCTGACTCTCTCATACTCTTCCTTAATTAACCTGCAGTGTCTAGTTTGGGGTAGGGGAGAATTCATTTATCCATGAAATAAATTCCCTAGGTGAAGAGTGTACACACAGTATGACTGCTGCTGTGTGACATGACTCACTGGATCTCTCCAGGTAGCTTATCCCATCATAAGGTAAAGGTAAAGGGACCCCTGACCGTTAGGTCCAGTCGTGGATGACTCTGGAGTTGTGGTGCTCATCTCGCTTTACAGTGGTACCTTGGGTTAAGTACTTAATTCATTCCAGAGGTCCGTTCTTAACCTGAAGCTGTTCTTAACCTGAAGCACCATTTTAGCTAATGGGGACTCCTGCTGCTGCCGCGCCACCACCGCACAATTTCTGTTCTCATCCTGAAGCAAAGTTCTTAACCCAAGGTAATATTTCTGGGTTAGCGGACTCTGTAACCTGAAGCATATGTAACCTGAAGCGTATGTAACCCAGGGTACCACTGTATTGGCTGAGGGAGCTGGCATACATGTGGCCAGCATGACTAAGCCACTTCTGGCGAACCAGAGCAGCACACGGAAACACCATTTACCTTCCCGCCGGAGGGGTACCTATTTATCTACTTGCACTTTGATGTGCTTTCGAACTGCTAGGTAGGCAGGAGCAGGGACCGAGCAACGGGAGCTCACCCCGTCACAGGGATTCGAACCGCCGACCTTCTGATCGGCAAAGCCCTAGGCTCAGTGGTTTAACCCACAGTGCCACCCGCGTCCCTATCCCATCATAGCTGGCCACTTAGTCATGTGATATCCCCTGGCCAGGCATTTCCTGCATGTTAGACGGGCTTTGTCTTTTCAGGAATGGCAATGAGTGCCTGTTTGGAAACTATGGCTGGCTCAGAACGATTGATGAGGGCCAGTTATTTGCGGCATGCGACTCCGTTGCTTTTTAACCTGCATTGTCTCCTGGTGGGCTGCCAAACCCCATTCAAAGTTCTGGTTATCGCCTTCAAAGTCAGGTCCATTTTGGATCCAGTAGGTCTGAAGGACCAGCTGCTCCAGCATGATTCTTCCTACCCGCCTCTTAAGTTCTTCTGGAGAGGCCATTCCTCTGCATCCAACCAGTCCATGACAGCCACACTTTACCACAATGTACAGTGGTACCTCGGGGTTAAGTACTAAATTTGTTCCGGAGGTCCGTTCTTAACCTGAAACTGTTCTTAACCTGAAGCACCACTTTAGCTAATGGGGCCTCCAGCTGCTAACCTATTTCTGGGTTAGCGGAGTCTGTAACTTGAAGCATCCTAACCTGAAGCGTATGTAACCCGAGGTACCACTGTATTCATGTCTGTATGCATTACTCTGCAGAACCCAGAGAAGTGTGAATTTTGAAGAATGGCAGCCTTGTGGTTTGTGTATTGTTTTGAAAGTGTGAATTTGGTAGGTTCACCTTTAAATGCACAATGAGTGGATTTATTTCTATCCAATCCCTACTTGGGAGCTTGCTTTAGCCCCTTCTGTGTAGCCTTCAGGACCGCTAAAACTGTTTCATTCAGTTGGGCTGTTGGTGCTGCCTGATCTGTGGAGTTTGTTTATGATGCTGCATTTTTTATTAAGTTAGTTGTTTTCAATTAATTTTACTGCTCAGGTTCTGTTATGTTTGTGAGCTTCTTCAATGATTCCTGTGCTTTGGGCCTCTTCACTGTGCAATTTCTGGCTGTGGGCCTAATTAAAGGTCAATCCAGCCCATTGCTATCAGCCGTTGAGTAGCCAAGGGTCTCAAGAACAGAACCCAGATCCTGATCCTGTTGTCCTTTTCCTGCCCTGTCGCTGGAGACGAGATCAGAGACAAGACTGCACTCTGCAGCAACTGATCCCTCAACTTCCTTCCCATTCAGAACATACAAATGGAGTCTTGAACCAGAAACACACCTTTAAAAATAAAATAATGAAATATTGGTGCAATTCTTAAAAGCCTCTTTTTTTTCCTGGGAAAGCTCTGTGGGGAGAAGCAGTCCTATCTTGAACTGCCTGCCTTGGAGGAAAGTCCCTAGATATTTAAAAATAATAATAATCTCAGTGGAAAGGCAGCCAAGATGAAACAATCTCCCATGAGTGCCATCAATACTTTTCTCCATTTAAATGCTAATTTTCACCTCTAACCCTGGCTAGCCTGCATAAACAAAACAAAACAAAACAAAATGTTTCAAGGGGTAGTCAGGGGAAATTCCTGATTGAATCCTGATCTGGATAAGATTTGATTTCTTCTCAAGATGGTGGCCGGGGGGGGGGGGAGGGGGGCTTTGCATTTAATTTGAAGGAGGCAGCTCCTCAAACGTTCCTGAATCCGTCTGCGGAAAGTAGCTTGCTGCCTTTACCTTTCCCACTCCAGCCTCCTCTCTGCTTATATCCCCTTTTGGTCTCTCTCCCTCCCCACCCCATGTACCCCGTTAGGATGAAGAATTTTTGGGGGGCAGAATTTCTTTCCCTCTTACTCTCCTTCTTGCTTTCTATGTACATTGATGGTGCCAGATAAATAAACAACAGTAGTAGAGGTTCTGTGTAGGAATTGGAATGGAAGTTGCTTGTCAATCGTATCCTTATTGCATATAAACAGATTGTCTTCCACCGAGTCCTGGCATTGGTCCATCTAGCCCAGAATTTTCTCTGGCTGTCAATGGTTCTACAAGGTCTGAAGCAAAGGCTTTTCCCATTGTCTCCCTCCTGATCCTTTTAAGCAGGGCTGATTTCAGACTGGAGAAGCACTATGTGTTTACAGTAAAGGTAAAGGTAAAGGGACCCCTGACCATTAGGTCCAGTCGTGACCAACTCTGGGGTTGCAGCGCTCATCTCGCTTTACTGGCCGAGGGAGCCGGCGTACAGCTTCCGGGTCATGTGGCCAGCAGGACTAAGCCGCTTCTGGAAAACCAGAGCAGTGCACGGAAACGCCGTTTACCTTCCCGCCGCAGTGGTACTTATTTATCTACTTGCACTTTGACGTGCTTTCGAACTGCTAGGTGGGCAGGAGCAGGGACCGAGCAACGGGAGCTCACCCTTTGCGGGGATTCGAACCGCCGACCTTCTGATCGGCAAGTCCTAGGCTCTGTGGTTTAACCAACAGTGCCACCCGCGTCCCTGTGTTTACAATACTTCTTGGTTATTTGGAGGCCACCAACCGCACAAGAGCATGGCAGTCAATACCCTCTAATATTGTCCAATGCTTCCTGTCCCCCCTCCACAAGCTGCATCAGTGTCCTCATTGGCTCTCTGACCCCAAATGATTGGCCACAGTCAGTGCCACTCTCCTTTTGGGGGACCTAAATGATGTAAACTCAGATGGCAGTCAGCTAGACCCTTGGCTGCTGCTGTTTTCAGGGTCAATTGGGGTTGATAAGGCCTTGGGTCTGCACTCTGTCCCAGACATTGCCATTGGTCCCATGTTACAGGGGAATGCAGCAACCAGAGTGAGTTAGGGAGCAATTTCATAGGGTGGCGTTCAACTACATATTATACAGAGTATGTTGTTGTTTAGTCGTTTAGTCGTGTCTGACTTTTCTTGACCCCATGGACCAGAGCACGCCAGGCACTCCTGTCTTCCACTGCCTCCCGCAGTTTGGTCAAACTCATGCTGGTAGCTTCAAGAACACTGTCCAACCATCTCGTCCTCTGTCATCCCCTTCTCCTTGCGCCCTCCATCTTTCCCAACATCAGGGTCTTTTCCAGGGAGTCTTCTCTTCTCATGAGGTGGCCAAAGTATTGGAGCCTCAGCTTCAGGATCTGTCCTTCCAGTGAGCACTCAGGGCTGATTTCCTTCAGAATGGAGAGGTTGGATCTTCTTGCAGTCCATGGGACTCTCAAGAGTCTCCTCCAGCACCATAATTCAAAAGCATCCATTCTTCAGTGATCAGCCTTCTTTATGGTCCAGCTCTCACTTCCATACATCACTACTGGGAGTATACCTGCTGCAATTAATGAACATGGCTTCAGTTGGAGAATGACCCACACAATTTGCCTTGCACATATCACTGCTTGGCATGTGCCTTCCTCTGCCAGTATAGCACTGCACCCTTGATAAATGTCCGTCACCCTCCTTGTGTGTGAAAGGAGGCTGTCTAGAACAGGCATAGGCAAACTTGGCCCTCCAGATGTTTTGGGACTACAACTCCCATCATCCCTATCAGGACCAGTGGTCAGGGATGATGGGAGTTGTAGTCCCAAAACATCTGGAGGGCCAAGTTTGCCTATGTCTGGTCTAGAAACTGGAAAGCAAACATTTCTGATGCATTTTTGATCCTACAGCCCCGTTGCACAATCCAGGATCCCATCACATCAGGTCCACCAAGTCTCTCCAACTAGCCTGCTAACCTTCTCCTCCTTCTCCAATAAGTTGCACATATGAGCAGTGTAAAATTGGGCAGACTTTTTGGAAAGAAAAAATGGGCTGCAAGGGAAGTGAGGGGAGGTGGTAAGGCTGGAAGGAACCCCTTTTCAGACATGCTTGTTTGTACATTCAAGTTTTTGTTGTGGGGAGAGTTCAAAACTTTGATCTCTCACCTGCAGTCTGCAAATACACTCATGGGAAAAAGAAAGGGCACCCTCTTTGAATTCTGTGGTTTTTACAGATGAAGACATAACAACAATCATCTGTTCCTTAGCAGGTCTTAAAATTAGGTAAATACAACCTCAGATGAACAACACATGGCACACTGTGTCATGATTTATTTAACAGAAGTAAAGCCAGAATAGAAAAGTCATGTGTGAAAAATAAGTACACCTTACGATTCAATAGCTTGTTGAACTACCTTTAGCAGCAATAACATGAAGTAATTATTTTCTGTAGGACTTTATCTGTCTCTCACATTGTTGTGGACGAATTTGGGCCCATTCTTCTTTACAACGTTGCTTCAGTTCATTGAGGTTTGCTGGCATTTGTTTATGCACAGCTCTCTTAAGATCCCACACAGCATTTCATTTGGGTTGAGGTCTGGATTTTGAGTGGGCCATTGCAACACCTTGATTCTGGGGGTTTTCAGTCATTTCCTTGTAGATTTGCTGATGTGCTTGGGATCCTTGTCCTGTTGCATGACCCAGTTTCAGCCAAGCTTCAGCTGTTGGGCAAATGGCCAAACATTTGTCTGTAGGAGTTCATGGTCGATTCAATGACTGCAAGGTTCCCAGGTCCTGTGGCTGCAAAACAACCCCAAATCTTCACCCTTCCACCATTGTGCTTGACAGTTGGGATGAGCTGCTTGTTCTGGTTTCCTGTGTTTGGTTTTTGCTAAACGTGGCACTGCATTATGGCCAAACATCTCCACTTTGGTCTCATCTTCCCAAAGGACATTGTTCTAGAAGAGGTTTAAGTTAGTTCTTGGTATGAGCTTTCGTGTGCATGCACACTTCTTCAGATACCAAGTGTGCATGCACACGAAAGCTCATACCAAGAACTAACTTAGTTGGTCTTTAAGGTGCTACTGGAAGGAAAAAAATTTTTTGTTTTGACTATGGCAGACCAACACAGCTACCTATCTGTAACTAGAAAAGGTTTGTTCAGATGCGACTTTGCAAACCAAAGCCATGCTGCCATGTTCTTTTTAGAGAGATGAGGCTTTCTCCTGGAAACCCTTCCAAACAAACCATACCTGTTTGGCCTTTTTCTAATTGTGCTGTCACAAACTTTTAACATTTAACATGTTAACTGAGGCCTATAGAGCCTGAGATGTAACTCTGGGGTTTTCTGCAATTTCTCTGAGCATTGCACGGTCTGACCTTGGGGTGAATTCACTGGGACGTCCCCTCCTGAGAAGATTGGCAACTGTCTTGAATGTTTTCCACTTTTGAATAATCTTTCTCAGTGTAGAATGATGGACTTAAAATTGGTTGGAGATTACCTTAGAATCCTGTTTCTTGGGCAAAAGCACTTACTTCTCTTAGAGCATTGTGTCGTCTTTCCTTCTTTGCATTGTGTTAAAACACACCTGAATGTTCCAGACCAGCAAACTGCTAAAACTTCGGCTTTTATAGAGGTGGGCACATTTGCTGATGATCAATTAAGCAAGGGCATTTGATTAGCAGCCCCTGTCTGCTACTTAGCCTCTTAATTCCTATGGGAGCAGTAAGGATGTACTTAGTTTTTCACACTTGATTTCTCCATCGGCTTAAATAAATCATGACACGATGTAATATGTCATGTGTTGTTGTTCACCTGAGGTTGTATTTACCTAATTTTAAGACCTGCTAGGGAACAAATGATTGCTATTATGTCCTGAAAAGTAAAACCACAGAATTCAAAGAGGGTCACTTTCTTTTCCCCATGACTGTACGTGCACCATGTGATTTTCCTGTTTGGAGGGGATTGTTGGCTCCCCAGAAGCTGAGAATGAAGCACCTAGACCAGAAAATGCAGTGTGTGTGTGTGTGTGTGTGTGTGTGTGTGTGTGTGTCTTCCTGATGATTTAAAAGTTGTGCTGCCGGGCAGAATGTCTCTCTCTAGCCTCTCCTAAAAAAATCAAACAAAACATTTCTGATGGCTGGAAGCAAAAACTATGAAAAGGGAACAAAGGCTAATCAAGAGGCGAATTCTTCTCCCTCTCTCTCTCTTTCATATTTCATTATTTGATAACATCAGGAGAGCAGGCCTATCAGAATTGCTTTGGCAAAGGCAAACAGGAAGCACGCCTGATCAATATTTATTAATACTTTTCAAAGACAGGGGAAGCAAACCTTGAGCTGAGCGGCTAATTGAGCGGCATGCGTAGGCCAGCTGGCCAAAGGCAACACCAGGCCAAACAAGGCAGTGGTTTAATTGCAGCCAATTAAAAATGCAGGTTTCTCTCTCCCCAGCCCCCGCACCACTGCCTTTATATTAATTGTTTATTTTAATTAGAAAATAATCTGATTCTCTAAGGAGTGGCAAGTAACTCCTGAAAGCAGTGAGTTCTGGATTCTGGCCAGAATGTCCTTTTGCAGCTACAGCCATTTGGCCTCCTGTGGATGGTGTTTGTGGACTCATCCAGTCTTCTACTTGTGCCGCGACTTTCCCCTGGGAGAACCCAATTTTTGCCGCTGAATGAGAGCAAACGTCAATTGGGTTTTCTGCAGATTGCTGTTTGCTGCGATTCAGCACGAAAGAGCAGGTTCTCCCAGGGAAAGTGGAGGGGCAAACAAAAGAATTCGGACCCGTGCCTAGAAAACATGGGACAAGCAGAAAACCACTCAAACCTTGCTTTCTAGGCATGGAACAAGTGGAAGCGTGGATGAGCCCTCTGTCTACTCAATACAGTGTCAGATCATGGCCTCATTTCAAATAGGCTGGGTTGCACTGGCTGAGTGGGAGAAGGTAGGCATAGCCTAAACACCTGTCCACCTAGCGCAGTGTTGCTTACACTGACTGGCAGCGGCTGCCCTGAGTTTCAGAGGGAGGACATTCCCAGTCCTACCTGGAAATGAACCAGGGACCTTGTGCATGCAAAATAGACCCACCACCATTGGGCTACAGCTCTTCCACTAAGACAGCTCTTCCTCTGGAGGCAGATAATAGTTCTTGAAAATGACTTTCATCCAGTCTAGTCCCAGAACCCTAACCTCCTACACAGAACTTATTTTAATTTTCTTTCTTATTTTAATCTATAGCCTCCATTTTCCCCTTTCTTTCTTTTCTGTCAGCGCGATTCCTGTTTGGTCAGCTGACAGCACAGCTGAAGTAAATGTGGAACTTTCCTCTTTGCATTGCAGGCAATACTACGAGATGCTGTACAACACCGCAGACGAGTTGCTGAATCTGGTGGTGGATCAAGGAGTGAAATACACTGAGCTGGAGTACATCTATGCCCTGAGCTTATTGCACCGCAGCCAGACCGGCGTTGGGGACCAAACCACCCAGAACATGAGGCTGCAGCGCCTGAAAGAGATAATCTGTGAGCAGGCAGCTATCAAGCAAGCCACCAAGGACAAGAAAATCACCACTGTTTAATTGATGCCATTGTGGGAAGGCGGCTAGCCAGAGAAGCTTCATGCTTGCTTACAGCCAACAAGAATTGCATTGTTTTGGGCGTTGCATTGTTAAAGCAGGGTGTCTGTTTGATATTTGGGTCTTACGCCTTTTTCATGAAAATATTAGCCATTGGGTTTTTGGGGTGGGTGTGGGTTAGAAGCCAGTTATGTGGCAAGATGAGATTAGGAAACGTCACCATGATGAAATTGAATGCAAATGACTAGTGTGCCTGTCACTTTAGAGCTTTGATGGATTTAGCTGGGTGTGAGGGGAGTAGAAAAAGGAGGGATACCTGTTGTTCACTTGATCCAGTTGGATCTACAGCATTGAGAAAGACTGATAAGTAATTTTTGACTAAAATTCAGTTCTAGCTGTCAAAATGAGAGGGACGGATGTAGCTGAGATTCCTGCCCCCTTCCTATCAAGTGGTTTTTGATTGTGCCAGTACTATCATGATACACAGCTGCCCTTATTTCCAAGATTCTCCTTTTCCCAGGTAAGCTGCAGATGAAGCTTGTCCACCATCTTGAATAGCATTTAACTGGTTTGGATGGGAAAGGGAGAGAGAGCCAGATGCCACATGGCTCCACTGCTTTGGATTTATACCATTTCCCATGGTATACACCTGTTTGTCTGTATCATCTAGCCAAGCAGTGAGGAAAAGTTTGTCACTCCTTTCCCCCCGGTATTTCAGTTGGTTGTGGAAATACTTGCTGCACCACTCAGCACTCGACCAGCTCAGTAAATGCTTACATGCTTACTCTGTGGTACGTTACCACTTGATTAATAGAGAAGACCATTGGCCATCCGTAACCAATATCACTGGGTCTCCCTGGAGATGCTGGCTCTAAATCCGCAAAGCTCATTAGCTATCTAAAAGGGGATCATTGGTTTCTTTCAAGGTTTTTCTCTCTAGTTCAAAAGCGGAAGTTGGGTTGTTACAACTTTCTTCAGTGGCTGCAACTCAAGGACACTTCTTGCATTACAGCAAGCCTGAGAGGTTGTGTTTGCTCATACAAAACACACTTGATCCACACAGCCCATAGGTAGCTAGTTCTGCAAGGGGAGGGGTCTGCTACCTTTCTTAGCAGAGGTGGCTATAGGACCAGTGTGTGGTCAGCAGGGCAGACTCCAAGCTGTCATTGCAAGAATATCAGCTTGCTGTCCTTCAGGCTTCAGGTTGAGCACAACCAGGTCAAAGATGATGTCTGAAAGTTGCCAAGTAACCTTTCTGTAAAAGTGTAGCACATCGCTGCCACAGCTAGCTCAGATTTGTTCTTAATAATGATGAGGTTTGCAGATCACATGAAACCATAGTTAAACATAAACTGTGGTTTGCTGTGAATGAACAGTATGCTGGTCCACGCTGCTCAGAAGTCCACTTTCGTCCATCCGTCCGTCCCCCGGTTCCTTCTGTTGCTGCACCAAAGAGGAAAGAAACCCGTGTCTTGCTTTGCTTTTTGTGTGAACCAGCACTTGTGGTATGCTTCTCACCAAACAAACCACAAATGGAAGCCATTCTGTCCCTAGACTTACCACTCATGGTTTGCTTAAGGGAAACAAACCACAAATGCTAGTTTACACATAAACCACAGCCAACCTTTGGTTTCACTCCCCCCCCCCAGTGTGACAGCCACAGGAGCAAAGACTTTGGAACAGCTTGCACCCAAATGCTGCTCATTCATATTAAACCATGGGTTACCTTAAGCTATGGTTTTGTGTGTTTTCCAAACAGTGGACCAACATCACATTCTGGCCATTGACTTAGGTCAGCCAGCTCCATAGACACCTCCCTTCCCTTGGAAAGCCTATACATATTGTCTGCTTCTCTATAACGTTTATTGAAAGGGAGTCAGGTCAGAGGGGAGGGCGATACAACGCTGACACTGTGGGCTTTGCCCTTCACTGCAGGACAGGCTGTGTTCTCTCCTCTTTCACAAGATTGCACACTCCCTTTGCCTACAGCTTGAAGTAGAAGTTGCCCTCTCTGAGCCGCTTCTTTTCCCTTGCTGCTTACGTTGCTTTCCTCTTGGTTCGACTGGAAAATTAAAGGATAATTTTGGAGCCCTTAATTACTGTACAGTGGTTTGCTTGGATGCACTGGTACTCTCCAAGGCTTATTCAGCAACTTCCGTGCAGTGATTTTTAAGGAGGTTGCAAGTCAGGCTTTGAATTCCCTGAGGAGGTCAGACTTTCCCCACCATCCTATGAACAGCAACATTTCAGGCACGAAGAGGAGATACACTTAACTAAGGTCACAGGAACCCAGGAGGTCCCCTGGAAGATATTGCCGTGCCTGTTCAAAATGGCTCTGGGCTGTTGATGTCTTAGTGGTGAAACTTAAGAACAGCTTTCACCAGCTCGCTCCAAACTTCAACATTTTCCCCGACCCTGCCTGCAAGTAGCATGTCGAAGAAACCCATAAAAAAAGCATTTGAGTTCTTAATCCACAGGAGAATAACGCAGAGTAGGATTTGGCCAAATACAGTGAAATTAGATTTTACAAGGGAAATGCAGAGTTTCCAGTCCCATATTTCCCTTCTGATGCTAATGGGAAGAGCAGATGCTTGCGATACAGGATTGGCAAGATGGGTGGATGATTATTCTCACCTTCAAGTACCATTTTTTTAAAAAGCTTATCTCCAGCTGGAAAACCTGAAGTTAGTTATTTGGGGGGGGAACTGTCCAGGGGGGAACGTCAGTGGTAGGTGGAAAGGAACCAGCAGGTGCAGGAGGAGGGATTAAGCACCGCCATCCCCTGTAAGTGAGCCCCACCTGCATCCTTCCATTCCTGTTAACTCAGCACAAGCAAATGCAGTCAAGGAGGACTACTGCCCAGGTCTGCATAGGGTGCCAGAAGCAGAGGCCACTGAAATGAAAGAAGACACGAGGTGCTTTTTCCTCCAGTCCTTGGTATGCACACAACCCTAGTTCCATGAGAGTTTCTCCCTTGAGATGCTGTAGGCATTGGATCACACCATGAAGAATAAAAGTACGTGGGCTGGGGAGAGGGAGGGTGATGTGAACTGAAAAGATCCTTTTGTGTATGATCTGAGACAAATTAATAGGTGGCACTTGCGCATATTCTATATGGGTTTTGCTATTAAATATTAACACATGTATACACCCTGCTTTGAGCTTAATTTGTTCTTTGAGCCGCATCCCAAACATAAAGGCCTTCCAAACATCGGAAAGAGGCAAGCCTCCAGGAAAAAGGAAATTATGCAGTAGGCAGATGTAGCCTCTTACAAACTGGTGCATGGGTTATAATCAGGAGGACTCTCTCAGCTGCCTTCCTATTCTACACAATCTAGAAATATTTGCTGAGAGACCTAGTCTGTGATGACAGTGTACCAGCCAGACGTAGTGAGAAGCAGCTTTGGCTATTAGAAAGCCCAATTTCAGGTTCATCCAAGAACAAGCAAGGGCGACTTTCTAATAGAGCGGCTGATGATTTGCCAAAGGTATTTTGCTGCACAGCTCAGCGGAGGAAATTGCAAATGCTCGCGCATCCAAAACCCTAACAAGCCAATCTTCCCCCTTGATTGCCACTTGCTCCTACGCCTAACAGAGTGAACTGTGAACACTGATGCAATGAACATCCTCATAAATTGCCGCTGATGAAAAACAAATTTGATGATTACGGCTGGGCAATAAGCGGCCTGAATTGTGTTTATTACTGCCTCCTCCTCCACCCCCGGCTCAGTTGGATAGATGAAAGCAGCAAGAGACGGGAGGAAGGCAAAACATGGCCCCGCGATCACAGTTATTAAGCCCGCCTCTGCTCACTGGGGGTCTGGATGTGGACATCCACGTTCACATCTCCTCAGCCATAAAAGCTTATTGCGAGCCAATTACATACAAGACAGGGGCTCTGTGATTTTATCTCCCAATGTTTCTCTCTTTCCCTAAAAGCTGCTACTTGGGTGAGGGCCACAGGATGGGATGCTTAAACACCCTCCCCATTCCAATATGCAGCTCACATCCACGCACAGTGCCAATTTGCCATGATTCTGTTTGAATCTCCTGCAGCTTGCATTGCTTGGCCCCGGGTGCATGTGGCCTGATAGAAATCACTATCCCTGGCTCACTAGCCTGCTTCAAAGGATGCTTGCAAAGGCAGAATAAGAGACAAGGAGTTTGGCATGTTGCTTTTGTTCTCAGCCAATTGAAGCAGAAGGAAGGGATGAGGAAGCACTTGTTATCCCAGTTGACTCATGTATACACGTGTATACATGTACCTGTATCTTGCAAGTTCACAGCGCTACCCTTTTGGTGGCGAGGGGGGTGTTTTTGCTGGAGACAATTGCACACCACAGACATTGTTGGAATGGGCACGGTTATTTTAGGCACACCCACTTCACCTTACTTGATTGGGTGAAATGAGCACAATCAAAACAGTAAATCCCAATATTATCTTGCTTGCTTAGGGGAGTTAGCAAAAAAAAAATGCAATTACTGTGATTAAAAATATTTGGTCCCACAAAATGGCTCGCAGAGAGTAAAAATTGGTTTTGAGGCTTGAACAGAAATATGAAAAAGTAAGCTAGTTAGTTGATATAAATAGCTAGAGTTCAAACTGAAGGGCAATAAGGTAGCAAGGAGGAGGAAGACACCAATAATTACCGGTACCTCTCCCAAGTAGGGGAGGACAAAGAGAAGCAATCTCCTTGGTTTCACCATGGATGCCTGGTCACAACTCAGTGCAGGCTTCCTAGCACTGAGGAGTTGATTTGGCTGGTAGAAGAGATCCAGACAATAATGTAGAATTGGTTTTAACTGTCTTTGCTCCCTGTTACAGACTACAACCAGCCCAATAAGGCTTTTCCCCAGTCTTGCCACAATTTCCATAAAACAGGTTGCTGCTCTTCCCATTTTATGGATGAAGAACAAAGGCTCAGAGAGAGACTTGCTTAAGGCCACTCACACTTAGGTTTGGACCCCTTTGCCATCTTCTGCCTCACCCTGCTCACCTGCAACTCAACAGCTCTCAAATCTCTCAATCAAAAGTGGATTTTAATTGGCCACTTCACAAAGCAAGGATGCCCAAAGCCAAACTTCGGGGGGGCGGGGGGGAGGGGCAAAGAACACAACACACAAAAGGCACTTGTGTGTTTTGTGTCTACATGTGGGAGCAAGAGAGAGCAGCTACCTCCACCCTGTTCCTTAGCCTGTGTGATTTGATACTCTGTCTACCCCGAAATTAAAGCCTACTGAGATCTTAATAAGGAACAGCCTGTGAGAGAGATTGGAAAATTATTTAGATATAGATAATTAGGGCTTGAGACTGCAGCAGCAGAAGTACAGGAACTGATAGAAGCTTCTGCTCTGATTCTGCTTTTCGGCTTTTGAGTATGGAGCAGCCACTAGTTACAATTCTGTCAAACTGAATTGGCTCTGTTGTATATGTATACACCCCCCCCAATTTTTTCCCCCCCAGATCATACACTGAGCATTAAATTTCAAGAGAGAGAGAGATCCAGATTGTAGCTTTGCAACCCAGCTCAGTCACTTTAAAAGAGCCAGTGTGGTTCAAAAGTGTGTGTGTTCAGCTGAGACCAGGAAGACCCAAGTTTGCTTGCTTGTTTTTTTATTTTATTTTATACCACCCATTAGCAGTAAGTTCAAATCCCCACTCGGCTACTGAGCTATGGCCATCCCTCCCTGAACAAAGGATAGGAGATGGCTTCCATGTCCTGCTTCTGTGATTCTAGAGATAGGGTTGCCATATTTTATATTTATATTTTGTTTTCATTTTAGTAAGTCTCAGGTGGGAAATTCTTCAAGAAACCTGCCTGGGGGTCTCTGGCCACCCCAGGCCACAACTGCAAACAAAAGGTCTTCGCTTATTCATTTGGAGATATTTTTGGATTCTGTTTTTTAAAAGGAACCGATCTTCAGGCGGGTGCCAGCTTCAGTTTTTAGAAGGGGCTATTTTGCCCGCTATTCTCCTGCACCTTCTCCGAGTCTTTTTTTAAAAAGAACCCTTTTCCTGCAGCAGTGGCGACGCATCCAGCATCCGAAATACATATGGCTAATGTGATCAAAATGGAGAGCCATTGCGGCGAGGTGCCGTCAAGGAGCCATTCTGCTGGAGATGAGCAAAGTGCCAGCCATTCCCACCATGCCAAAGTCGAGCAGATGGCGGTGGCTGCTGCTTCTTTTTTCCAGTCCTGAAGTTTTTAATAATCCCTTCTTTTGGCTGAACCCTTGTGAATCCCAGTGGAAGGGGCAGGCATTTTCCAGATGGTGGGAAATAAACTCTGGAACACTTCAGTGCGGAGAACTCATTAACCTAGCCTGGCGAGGTGCCAATTTGCACAGAAGTTCATGGAAGCCGCCCTGGCACCAGCCCGTCTCTTCCGTGAGCTCCCACCAAGTCAGCAGCTCAAGTCTTCCACGGATGGTTTGCCAGCCTAGCCGTTAATTTGATTACGGGTGGTGCTTTTTGCACAGGGAGCCTGGCTTCTCCAGCTGAATTCTCAACAGGATTTTAAGAACGCTTATCCCCGTGGCTGTGCCTAGGCTTGGAACTGAAATTCTTATCAGCTAAACAGTCAGGTGCATCCCATATCAACTTTATTTGAGAAGAGCGAACAAATACAATTTGCTATCATATATAAACATGCGCAATGATCTCAATTCTCGGAGTGCCAGATCTTACACAGCCTTAAATGCACCATCCAAACACATGGAGAAGGTATCTGTGAGCTCAAGGGAACCCCATGGTGTGATAAATAAAAACGAAGCCTGAGCATGCTCAGTGGACACAGAAATGCTGAGTGACAGGGGGTGGGGTGGAGGAATTTAATATCTTAAACAGGAGCATTCCACACTGCAAGGTTTTGCTACAGCCCCCATCCCTCCAGGTTGGTTAGTATTTCCTCCCATTCTTTATCACAGTAGCTTAAAAGGTAAAGGGACCCCTGACCATTAGGTCCAGTCATGGCCGACTCTGGGGTTGCGGCGCTCATCACGCTTTATTGGCCGAGGAGCCGGCGTACAGCTTCCAGGTCATGTGGCCAGCATGACTAAGCCAATTCTGGCGAACCAGAGCAGCGCACGGAAACACCGTTTACCTTCCAGCCGGAGCGGTACCTATTTATCTGCTTGCACTTTGACATGCTTTCGAACTGCTTGGTTGGCAGGACCAGGGACCGAGCAACGGGAGCTCACCCAGTCGCAGGGATTTGAACCACCGACCTTCTGATCGGCAAGCCCTAGGCTCTGTGGTTTAACCCACAGCACCACCCATAGCTTACCAGACTCAAAATAGTCAAAACAGTAAGTGAACCCATAGCCCCATCAATTAAAATTGGCTCCTTCTACCACCAATTCAGCCACTTGGCTGTGCGTTGGATTAAAAACAGCCACATAGTAAACACAGCACATATTAATGTATATGCCTGGCATATGCTCCTAATTAAGATGACTAACTTATTTTAAACTGCATCCTTCGCATTTCAAAATAGTAGCAACAGTGAATGGAAGTGAGATCAAGGGGGCTCAGATCACAGCTCCCCCCACTGCAAAGTTGACGTACACCAGTGACTCACAACCTGGCATGCCATGTTGGTTGTGAGAATCGGCTAGTGCAGCCCAGTGGTTAGAATGTCAGACTGGGACTTCGGAGACCAGGGTTCAAAACTCCACCCAGCCACAAAGCTCACCGAGTGCATAGCTGTCAACGTTTCCCATTTTTAAAGGGAAATTCCCTTATTCCGAATAGGATTCCTCGCAAGAAAAAGGGAAAGTTGACAGCTATGCCCGAGTGGCCTTGGTACAGTCCCTGCCTCTCAGCCTCACAGGGTTGCTGCGAGGATGAAATCGAGAGAAGGAGAAGCATGTACACTACCTTCAATTCCCTGGAAGAAAGGTGGTGTAATTAATTAATTTATTGGTTAATGAGGAGAATTGTCCAAGACCACCATCACCCTCCTTCAGTGGGACTCTGATAAAATGATACTCGGTGAAAAATATGGAGGCCCCTGTCTCTGCATGCAGCTGACTCAAGCTAAAAATTTGGTCTCTTCCTTGCCTTTAATCTGCTGCTTTCTTAATATTCCCCAGGTGCTTTGACGCAACCCAGGCTTCACTTTAATGTCTGCTTCCCCCTTCCAAATGGGCTTAAAGAGGTATACGTAATGTGGTTTCAATTTATTTTACCATGGCTTCTTTCTGTAATTTGTCCCAAGTGCTTGTTAGTTAGGGCTGTATGATTATAAATAACATTATTATGATCATAGCATATTCTAATTGTTCTCTTTGCTTTAGCTAATGGAGAAGAGGGAGAATTACTTTATTCCCCAAGCGCGTTGAATTATATTTAATTCAACAAAGTTTTCTATCAAGAAATCGGTTATGGACCATTATTGTTTCCCAACCTATCCCAGTCGGGATTATACAGACATGCATCACCGGCGCTTGTTGATTGCAGACTCACATGGGTGATCAGTCATCATAGATGAAATCTACTCTTCTTGAACCAATACTTGAATCAAAACACATTTGTCTTTAGGAACCTGCGCTTCTGTGATAAGTACTAAATAATGTATACAAAAATACATGTATATATGTGTATAAAAATGCACATATTAAGAGAATGTCTCCATAAAAAGGCATCTCTTAGAGAAAATGACACACAAAAGATGCATTAGGGAGAACGGTTTGCAAGAATGCGAGTCAAAACTGCATTTAAGACTGAGAAATTCACACTAAAATGCTTATAAATTTTTCACAATGAGGGTTGTTTTTTTTTAAGATGCAAATTGCTTGGGAACCGTAGGGAAAAAGAATTCATTTTAAATTAGAGAAATGAGAAACTAAGAGTACTGAAATTGATAGGTTCATCCATCCCCACTACGAGCACCCTGGAATGCTCTACTCATAGGACAGCTCCCAAAAGTTGTTGCCAGCCCAACCTGAGAAGCAGCACAGGGCCACTACAGTGGTGCCTTGGAAATTTGACTTCCAAAAACGTTCGGAAGCTCCTGCAGCCAATAGGAAGCCACATCGGACATTTGGGTTCCAAAGAACATTCGCAAACCAGAACTCTCACTGAAGGAGCGTCTCTGCCCCCATCGTTCTGCCCGGACACTGAGGTCCAGAGTTGAGGGCCTTCTGGTGGTTCCCTTGCTGCAAGAAGCCAAGTTACAGGGAACCAGATGGAGGGCCTTCTCGGTGGTGGCACCCGCCCTGTGGAACACCCTCCCACCAGATGTCAAAGAGAAGAACAACGACCAGACTTTTAGAAGACATCTGAAGGCAGCCCTGTTTAGGGAAGCTTTTAATGTTTGATGCATTATTGTATTTTACTATTTTGTTGAAAGCCGCCCAGAGTGGCTGGGGAAGCCCAGCCAGATGGGCGAGGTATAAATCATAAATTGTTGTTGTTGTTGTTGCAAGGGGGCAGTAGGAAGGGGGAGTCTCAATATGTGACTGGACCTCATTCTGTGCATGCAAGAACTCAATTGAATCCCGCCCACTGTTATTATTTTGGGAAATTCTTGGGTGCCTGAGGCAGAGAGTGCCCTCTGATACAGAGGCCCAGCTGGCCTCACCTGGAAGTTGGGCATTTTATACCTCCAGCAGGCTTTTGGCTTTCAAAGACCCTTTTATGCCAATTGGCCTTTGTAAATCTTTAATATTTTCTGATGAGCCAGTCACTTTAATGATGATGTGCATCGTTTTTAATGGTGCTTTATATTTTAATGCTGCACCCTGCCCTGGTATTTAATGGCATGGCAGTATAGAAATACTTTTATAATTAAAATAAATATTCAAAATTGAGGGGGAACAATGATTTCTCATATACTGTGTGCTGGCTCGCTTTAAAAAAACAACAACTTTTAATACCTCACCCCCTCTTTCCTTCTGAAGTTCCAGGTCCCCTCCAGATTTCCCAGAGTGCATTGCTTAGATAGACACATATGGACGAGAAGTCTTCCTGAGGCAACATCTGAAGTAGGCAGAAGGGTGCTTAGTTGAAAAGGAGTCACTCTCATTAAGGGGCTTTCGCGTTTATTGCGGGCGAGATAATGAAAGAAAGTCGTTTGGGTGACTTTTATTGCCGTTGTTATAACATTTCCCTGAAGCACAGAGATAAAAGTCAGCGGATGATGTCCATAAGAATTTCTTCTTCTTCTTCTTAACTGATGGGCGCAGCAATCAGAGATTATTCTGACATTATGATTGCTAGGTAGAAGGAAGAGTGAAAAGAGAAAGACAGCCCGAGTGCAGCAATCAAGGATCCAAAAAAGGGGGAGAAATGGAATTTGCAGCAAAGATTTGTAGATCCCCAAAGGGAAACTGTTAGGGCTGACTGACAAATAACAGACGGTACTAACTACAAAAATGAGCATCAGAATCCACACATGGGAACCAGACATGGGATTTGACATGTCTCCTGAGAGTAGCTCTGGAATGTAGATTTTATTTATTACATTTTTATCATGCACTTCCTCCAGGGATTTCAGGGTAGCATATGTGGTTCTCTCTCGCACAGCAACAACAGTCCTGCGAAGTAGGTTAGCCTGAGAGTGACTGGATCAGAGTCAGCAAACTTCATGGCTGGGCCCAGTCCTCCTGCTCATCTTAAGGTAAAGGTAAAAGGACCCCTGACATTAGGTCCAGTCGTGGCCGACTCTGGGGTTGCGGCGCTCATCTCGCTTTATTGGCCGAGGGAGCTGGTATACAGCTTCCAGGTCATGTGGCCAGCATGACTAAGCTGCTTCTGGCGAACCAGAACAGCGCATGGAAATGCCGTTCACCTTCCCGCCAGAGCGGTACCTATTTATCTACTTGCACTTTGACGTGCTTTCGAACTGCTGGGTTGGCAGGAGCTGGGACCGAGCAACGGGACCTCACCCCGTCGCGGGGATTCGAACCGCTGACCTTCTGATCAGCAAGTCCTAGGCTCTGTGGTTTAACCCACAGTGCCACCCGCGCTTAGTCTGACACTAATCACTACACGCCATACGGCTCTTCCCATCAAAGAAAAACTTGGCTCTGTAGACATACTGAAATATCAAAGCAAAGACGACTACAGAAGTCCAATCAATTTATGGAAATCAGTGCCACGAGAAATGGTGGTGCCTGCTAACATACAGGTTTAAAAGGGGATTAGATCAGTTCAGGGAGGCCAAGTATCGGTGACAGCTAATGTATTAGCTCCAGAATCAGATTCAGTGCGCTTCTGAATACTAGTGGCTGGAGGGAAACAACCTTAGAAGCTGATCGTTCCCACATTTTCTCTGCAGGAAGGCAGAGATGCTAAGCTACAGCAACCTTTGTTCTGATTGAGGAGGGCTCCTCTTATTTAGTATGAAATTTCTTAACTAATGAAGCAAAGCCCCCCCCCCCCAGACTGGAGATGTGCTTCTAGGAAGCAACAGCACCCTGTGAAGGAATAAAGCTGTTTTCAGCTGCTGAAACTGACTCACTGCAGAATCTGAGAAGGCTGGACGCAAATGTTGAGCGCAGAGAAATGAGGAAGAACCTGTGCCAAGTTTCTAAATGAGCAATAATGCTTAATTTGAAATGTTTGGTTTGGTCTCCGGGGCGGATTTCTATCTCACCCCCCCCCTTTTCCCCCAAACAGAAGCAAAGCAAGAAAGTTGAGTCATTCCAGTGAGCCGTTATTTTCGGTATGCCAAAGTTTTCTGTTGTAGGACTAGCCAAATCAAGTGGCAAAGCTGGTCTTGGACAGTGGCACTTCAGGCTGAAGTAGAGGCTGGAAATTTCCACCAGGAAAAGGGTTTTAGGTCAGCAGTAGGGCCTCTGCCTGGCATGCCGAAGGTTCAGTCCTCAGCAATATCAAAAGCAACATGATGGCCAGAAACAATTACAGTATAGAAAACTTAGTGGCTTTAAGCTCGGTCTCCCTGTTATCAGTATCACCTGGGGCTGGCTGTATATATTTTTCAAAAAATGTTGTTAGTAACAGTGACTAGCAAGGACAAACCTAGACAGCATCTTAAAAAGCAGAGACATCACCTTGCCAACAAAGGTTTGTATAGTTCAAGCTATGGTTTTCCCAGTAGTGATGTATGGAAGTGAGAGCTGGACCATAAAGAAGGCTGAGCGCCGAAGAATGGATGCTTTTGAATTATGGTGCTGGAGGAGACTCTTGAGAGTCCCATGGACTGCAAGAAGATCAAACCTCTCCATTCTGAAGGAAATCAGCCCTGAGTGCTCACTGGAAGGACAGATCCTGAAGCTGAGGCTCCAATACTTTGGCCACCTCACGAGAAGAGAAGACTCCCTGGAAAAGACCCTGATGTTGGGAAAGATGGAGGGCACAAGGAGAAGGGGACGACAGAGGACGAGATGGTTGGACAGTGTTCTCGAAGCTACCAGCATGAGTTTGACCAAACTGCGGGAGGCAGTGGAAGACAGGAGTGCCTGGCGTGCTCTGGTCCATGGGGTCACGAAGAGTCGGACACGACTAAACAGCTAAACAACAACAGTGACTACATAATCGCATGAGCACTGCTCCAGAGTATTTTTCATTCTCATGTATATTATATCAGTTGGAAAAAAGATTGGGTATGTAACCTTTTTATGTTACAGTTTATAATTTCCACGCTATTTGATGTTATTGTTATGTACGTGCAGGTCATCGTTTGCATATTTTATTTTCAGTTAATGAAGAAATTATACATCTTTCTACATACGTGTGTTTGTTGAACTAATTGGCTGATGCAGAACTGAACGAAACAGTAGTTGTTATCTGGAAACACTGTTCAGCAGAGTTCAGAGTTGGACATCAGAATTGGACATTTGCCGATTATACAAAGCTTTACAAACTTGATCTCCGCTGGGCAAAGTCTGGCACTGTGACTTCTTCAAGGATTTCAGAGACTTCAGTTCGATAGTTTTGATGTTTTGCATTATTCCATAGAGTTTTCTATACTGTAATTGTTTCTGGTCATCGTGTTGCTTTCGATATTGCTGAGTCATATTTTGCAACACAGAGGTTGGTTTGTTCACTCATAGGCATCTTCTCCAGGTAGGACTGGGAAAGAGCCTCACCTGAAACCCTGGGGAGCTGCTGCCGGTCAGTGTGGACAATGCAGAACTAGATGGACCCAAGGGTCTGATTCAGTATAAAGGCAGCTTCCTATCAGTCTTACCTTTCATTCATTTACTCTTTACGTGTGTTTGCTGTATTTATTTATTTATTTTATTTATTTATTTATTTTGTAATTAAGAAAACTGGAGCTGGAGCCAGGGTTTAGGAGGCTCACAGAAAGAGACTGCAATTTCACACACCACTTCGCACTGTGCTTTCCTACTGCCACTTGCCATTGTGAGTCGTGGCCATTGATAGACTCAACCGCTATGAATCACTAGAATCCCTTTGCAAAAACATTTGCAGCAGGGAGCTCCTGCGCAAAAAAGCCCCTCCTTTGGATCTGTCCCCCCGACTCTTCTGCCATAGAGTTCAAATCCTAATAGAATACAATGCAACATAAGACATAAAAGAAGCTGTAAAAATGCAAGCCAAAATCAACACGAACCTTCAGTGCAGTGAATGCTGTCTCCATCTTCAGCTACAAATCCACGGACTCCTTGCGGACCAGCTGGACCTGTTTGGGGACCCCTGCTCCTTGTCCTTTGTACTCTTCTTTGTGATTTGTGTAGTGGGCGGAGGCAGGACCGGCCCACACAGGAAGCAAGGTGAGGGGACTGCCTCAGGCGGCAGAATCCACAAGGGCAGCAGATCTCAATGTAGATCTTTATTCACCTTTAGTTTCTGATATCGATCTTCATTCCCCCGCTTCTTCCTTGGGTGGGAGTGGGGCGCCATTTTGTGGTTCATCTCAGGTGCTAAAATGTATTGGGCCGGCCCTGATGGGGGATGGATGGACACTCTTACATAAAGCCAAGGCAAGCATCACAAAAATAGTGTGCAGGCTTCTGGGTTCCACAGAGCTCTTCCTTAGGCTATGGGCTGGACACTGAGCCAAAGTGGGGGACAATTTGGCTGATAGTCATGCCATGAAATTTAACAAATAATAATAGATCTATGTTTATGGGGGGTTGTTGTTTCTGTTGGTTACAATGGTATGTATTTTTGTGTTTTGATATTGTAAACTGCCCCATGAACCTCAGCAATATAGAAAATAAATAAATAAGTTGAGTAAGTAAGTATGTCACCATTTGGAAGGAGTCTTAAGGCAGAATGTGAGAGGACAGGGAAGGATGTTTCTGGCTGCAGCTTAAAAATACATTTAACGTCTAAAAATGCATGTGCTTTAATTTGGGTTTTTAGCTTATTATTGATTTAGCTCAGTTCCAACCACATACAAAGTGGTCTGGCCTTTTTAAAGGGAAAATAGGATTAATTGAAAAGTTTGATTGATTGATTGATTGCTTTGTTTGTTTATATACTGCTGCATTGCAGCAATATATCAAAGCAGTTTACAATGGTAAAAATAAGATAAAATTAAATGTGCATCTAATTAATGAAGTCATTTGGTTTGATTATAGGTTATAGAAAACAATGATATAATAGAGGATCAGATATAATGTTCAATCAACTTAACCCAACTTGTAGAACATATATGTGTGTGCAGTGCTTTTTTTTCTAAAAAAAATGTCTAGGAGTACTCCCATTTTGACTCCAGAAAATCACCATTTTATAGTTCAAATCAGGAAAAATACAGTATATGGACAAAAATACAGATTCACAAAATGTTTAGGGTTATGCGTCCCCCTGCGATGTAATGTAATCTGAGTCCTGAAATACTGTTTCGGGGGGGGGGGGTTACATTTTATACCCCTATCTATGCTACTTTTGGTAGGGTTGTCATATTTAAAAAAGTTAAAATCTAGACACAAAAGTTGTTGAGCTTTTTCAGCAATTTAAAAAAACCTTTTTCAGCTTTCGGCAAAAACAACGCAACCAACATGGGCTGTTTTCCCAATTTCCTTTTGGACACTGATGCAGATTCCATGTGTGTCCAGGAAATTCTGGGCATTTGGGCAGCCCTATATTTGGGGTGTTGTTGTTATTTGTAACTTATTTTTTATTCAATTTAACACGGTAGCATTGAGATACATCTCTGCTTACATTAGGGCCTATGACATGCAACAGTTAGGGGGAAACAAAAATAGCAAAGCAATGAAAGCATTCAGATAAACATTTCTGAATACCAAAAATGTTTCAAAGTGTAAATATGCCAAAATTATTAGTTATTACAGATAGGAAATGATGTATCCGCATTACTTTTGTAGTACAGCTTAGTGTGGTAAATTAACAATAAGAATAAAAGAGGGGGGTGAATTCGTTAGTTCTGGTCCTATTTTAAACGTTTGTAAATCCCTTATGATCTAATGGCTTTTATTCTTCCTGTAAACCTCGTCGAGGTTTCCATTGCAATCGAGCGGTTGTTTCTCTGTGTGTGGAAATAAATAAGGAAACCATTTAGAGATAAGTTTCGTGGTAATAAATAAGCCACCATTTAGAATCCCGCGCGCTCATTCTTTTCTGACAGGCCGAACTACACTTCCCGCGATGCACCGCGCGCGGGCTTCCCGGGGCCGTTTTCGCGCGAGCAAGACGACTACAATTCCCGGCGGGCTTTGCGCCGCTCCCCCCCTTTTCCGCCTTGTTGCCGGGCAACGGCAGGGACACAAGATGGCGTCTCCCAGGCGGCCTTTTTTCCCTTGAGAGAAAGAGAGACCGAGACCCCCACCCACCCACACGCCTCAGAGAAGGACCCCCTTGGCCGACATGCATTCCCGCTCGCCTTTCTACGGGCGCAGCGCGATCCGGAGCGCGCACAGCGGCGATGACGCCCGCTCGGGCGGGCTGCGCTCCTGGGCGACCTCGCCGTCCGTCACCTTCTCGCTCCTCCTCAGCCGCTTCGACGAGCGCTTCCCCAGGGGCATCGCCACCGAAGGCCTGGAAGGCAGCGCCACGTTCAACCAGGAGGACGAGGAGGAGCTCGCCGTCGAGGAAGAGGAGTCCACCGAGTCCGAACCGGAGCCCGAGCCCATGGAGGTGGGTGCGGGAAGAATGGGGGGGCGGGTTTGCCGCCCCTAACCTGGGTTGGCACCTGTCTGTCTATAAAGGGAGGGGGCGCTACTCGGCGAACTACGGGCACGGGTTCGTTTGGGGGGCGCCCCTACAAGGAGAATTACGGGAGCGCACGACCCTTCTTTCCGCGGGGAGGTGGGCGGAGTAGACGTGCTATTTGGATAATTACGGGAACGGCGACCCCGCACCTAGAGGGAGAAATACGGGAGTGCCCCTGTGGGGAGGCGCGCCTAGAGGGAGAAATACGGGAGTGCCCCTCTGGGGAGGCGCGCCTAGAGGGAGAAATACGGGAGGCTTATTTGCATGGTGGAGTGGAAGGGTTCGCGCTACTCGAATGATTACGGGAAGTTTTGGGTTAAGGGAGTGAGGGGGGGGGTCTCGCGTGCCCGGCCGTCCTTTGTAGTAATAATAATAATTATTATTACTATTAATAATAATAATAATAATTTATTATTTATACCCCGCCCATCTGGCTGAGTTTCCCCAGCCACTCCGGGCGGCTTCCAATAGAGTGTTAAAAACAATACAGCACTTGTTTATTTGTTTGTTTATTTACTCCATAACATTTGTATGCTGCGTTTGCAAAGCAATTTACAAAAAAGCAGAAACCCCCTGGGTAGTGCCCGGAGAAATCTTAGAGAGCTGCTGCCAGTCTGTGTAGAAAACACTGAGCTAGAAGGACCAATTTGAAGCTTTCAGGTGGCGCTGTGGGTTCAACCACAGAGGCTAGGACTTGCTGATCAGAAGGTCGGCGGTTCTAATCCCTGCGGGAGGGTGAGCTCCCGTTGCTCGGTCCCAGCTCCTGCCATCCTAGCAGTTCGAAAGCACATCAAAGTGCAAGTAGATAAATAGGTACCGCTCCGGCGGGAAGGTAAACGGTGTTTCCATGCGCTGCTCTGGTTTGCCAGAAACAACTTAGTCATGCTGGCCACATGACCCGGAAGCTGTATGCCGGCTCCCTCGGCCAGTAAAGCGAGATGAGCGCCGCAACCCCAGAGTCGGTCATGACTGGACCTAATGGTCAGGGGTCCCTTTACCTTTACCTTTAAGGCAGCTTCTCCTCCTGATCCCGTTTGGGGGAAGAGCCCATGTATCTCAGGGGGTAGAAACGTAGAAACAGAGTTGGAAAGGAGCCGCTGTGAGGAGTGCAGAGAGAAGAAACGCCATAGTGCATCTGTAGCAGCACAACCGGACGTCTTCATCTGCCCCAGCTGCAACAAAACATATCTGTCTCTGCAGCCACAGCGGACGCTGTAACTGTCCATGGTTTGAATTTGACTTCACCCGCAAAGGCACACTCTTCCATTGCCAATCAGGGTTGGAAGGGACCACGAGGGTCATCCTGTCCATCCCCCTGCAATATAGAAATCTTTTGGCCAACACGGGGTTCGAACCCACAACCCAGAGATTAAGAGTCTCATGCTCTACCCACTCAGCTTTCCCAGGCATTGCAAGCAGAAGGTCCCAGGTTCATTCCCCAGCAGCATCACCCAGCAGGACTGGCTAAGAGTTGTGTCTGGAACTCTGGAGAGCCGCTGCCAGTCAGTGTAGGCAGTACTGAGCTGGATGGATCAATGGTCTACTTCAGTTTAAGACAGTTTCCCGTGTTCCTGTTTGGGAAGAGCCATAGCTCAGTGGTGGAGCACCTGTTTGGCATGCAGAAGGCTCCAGGTTCTGTCCCCAATGACATCTCCAAGTAGGACTGGGAATGGCTGTGCTGCCTGGGACCCCAGAGAGCCACTGATATAGATGGAGCACTGATCTGGCCTCAATAATAATAATAATAATAATAATAATAATAATAATTTATTTCTACCCCGCCCATCTGGCTGGGTTTCCCCAGCCACTCTGGGCGGCTTCCAACAGAAGATTAAAAATACATTTATGGCGGCTTCCTATTTGTTTTTACTGTTTAATACAATTGTTAAATTAATCACTAAAGCTTATATAAAACGAAACATTCATTCTCACGAGGATTGCCAGATGGAGCCTGCACCTGTCGGTATGCTAAGGTATCCTACCTCTACACTGAAGGCTTCAGGCGAGGACCTAGCAATGCCATTATAGCTCTTCTTTCATGCGTTACATCATCCAGCTGCATCCCAAGGCCCCAGAAGAGGCAAGGTGGATGGTTACTGGAACCAGGATTTTATTGAGCAAGGAGCATCTGTGTGGCAAAGTAATGTTCTTAGCGTACCAACCACTTTTGTGCTGTTGCACCTACCTAAATGTGCGGAAATGATCAACGACTTGGTGGGGGATGCCTGGGGCCTCCTGCCATCCATTCTGATCTGACACTTTTGTTACCGTATTTTTCGCCCTATAGGACGCACCGTCCCATAAGGCGCACCTAGATTTTGGGGGGGAAATAAAGGGGAAAAATTATTTCCCCCCCAAGGCGCGGGGCTGGGGCGGGGGAGGCCCGAGCTTCCCCCGACCCCAGCCCCCAAACAGGCAGCTCTCTGCAAGCCGTGGGAGCCCAGCGCTGGCTCCCGCTGCTTGCTGAGAGGTCCGCGAAGCCTGGGCGCGCTGATCTCAGCACGCGCAGGCTTCGGCATGCTGGCAACTCTCCGCAAGCAGCCGGAGCGCTCCCGCTGCCTGCGGAGAGGTCCGCGAAGCCTGGGCGCGCTGAGCTCAGCACGCGCAGGCTTCGGCATGCAGGCAACTCTCCGCAAGCAGCCGGAGCGCTCCTGCCGCTTGCGGAGAGGTCCGCGAAGCCTGGAGAGCGAGAGGGGTCAGTGCCCACCGACCCCTCTCGCTCTCCATGCTTCAGCGAAAGCCTGCATTCGCCCCATAGGACGCACACACATTTCCCCTTCATTTTTGGAGGGGAAAAAGTGCGTCCTATAGGGCGAAAAATACGGTATATAAATAAGATGACCTACTCATTATCATAGATAAGAATAAAATAATTGCTATCCTCCCAGTTTCTGGGTTGCAGCCCAATGATGGCAGCATTCCCTAGTAAAGGCTGCAACCTCACCTCACCCCTGGCATTGGATCGTCTTCTCTCCTGGGCTGCAGCTCATCACTTTTGCCTGGTCGGTGGCCTTACAAGCCAGTGCTGAGGCTGCTGCATGCCTCACTTGGAAACAGTGTTAGAAACCCAGATATATAAGCTAATTGCCAAATGGCAGGTTTGCTGAAAATGGAAATGGGCTCCTCACACTTCTAGTCTGTAGCCCTCTGTTTATTTTCCACTGATTGAGTGAAGGTATTTGTCATGTTCCTCTGGGGAAAGGACCCAGCTGGAGCCCTAATCTTCTCTCACAGTTGGCCATACCTCTTTAGAGAGGTTGTCCAGCTTTGATTATTTTAGCTCAACCAAAACTCTCCCTTTCTCTCTCTCAGGAGGAATTTGATGGTGTGCTGACTGAAGAAATGACTGCTGAAGCCCTGCAAAAATTGGGGCGTTCAGCCCCGGGCACAGAACATGTCTACCTCGATCTGTCACTTTCGGTGAGTTAATAGCAAATAGTTTGCGGTCAAGCTACATCCTCTCCCACCTGAATCCTTAACTTGGCCTTACTGGCTGGACTGATGACCTTTTGCTCAAGTTCATGATCATGTGCTTCTACCCCTATTGTATATGTGATATTTGAGGCATTAGGTCTGATGCTGCATTAAGAAATCCCCTCTGCCCACTAGAACTCAGCTGCTCCAAAGGACCAATGTTACTTGAAACTGTTCTGATTTTGAAATGATTGCATGGTAGGGTGGGAAGAGTGTCCAACCTTGTCCCAAAGGCAGGGCTTTGGTTGCTTTGAGGCGTTTTATAGGAAGCAGTTCATAAGTGGAATGAATTAAATAACAAGGAAATGTTTTGCATAAAACAATAATAGTGTTTCAGTCTGACACATGACAATGAGAGATCTGCATTGGCTCCCAGTACGTTTCTGAGCACAATTCAAAGTGTTGGTGCTGACCTTGAAAGCCCTAAACGGCCTCGGTCCTGTATACCTGAAGGAGCATCTCCACCCCCATTGTTCTACCGGACACCTTCTGGCCGTTCCCTCATTACGAGAAGTGAGGTTATAGGGAACCAGACAGAGGGCCTTCTCGGTAGTGCCGCCTGCCCTGTGGAACGCCCTCCCATCAGATGTCAAGGAAATAAGCAACTATCCTATTTTTGAAAGACATCTGAAGGCAGCCCTGTTTAGGGAGGTTTTTAATATTTAATGCTGTATTGTTTTTAACACTCGATTGGGAGCCGCCCAGAGTGGCTGGGGAAAGTCAGCCAGATGGGCGGGGTATAAATAATAAATTAGTAGCAGTAGTAATAGTAGTAGTAGTAGTATCTCATTCAGCAGCCTCATTATTTATTATTATGCTGTGTGCTTTGGTTTTTTGTAAACCATCTTATGAAGGCAGGGCACTCCCAAATGGCAAGTTAGAATTCTTAAATAAATGATGTTCACCTGATTCCAGATCAAATTGAGAATGTAACAGAAGAGCCTGCTTCATCAGGCCAGTAGTGCATTTGATCCAGCATCCTGTTCTCCCAGTGGCCAACCAGATGTCTCTGGGAAGCCCACAAGCAGGGGATGCACTCAGTAGCCCTCTCTTGATCATCACCATCATCATCATACTTATACGCCACCCATCTGACGGGGTCACCCTAGCCACTCTGGGCAGCCTCCGTCATATACAGAAATATAACAAAACATCAAACATTAAAAACTTCCAGGTGCCTTTTAAAGGTTGTATAGTTACTTATCTTATAATTTCTCTTACTCGTGATCCCCATCCGTTGGTGTTCAGAGGCATACTGCCTCTTAAAAGGTAAAGGGACCCCTGACCATTAGGTCCAGTCGTGGCCGACTCTGGGGTTGCGGTGCTCATCTCGCTTTATTGGCTGAGGGAGCCGGCGTACAGCTTCCGGGTCATGTGGCCAGCATGACTAAGCCGCTTCTGGCGAACCAGAGCAGCACATGGAAACGCTGTTTACCTTCCCGCCGGAGCCGTACCTATTTATCTACTTGCACTTTGATGTGCTTTCAAACTGCTAGGTTGGCAGGAGCAGGGACCGAGCAACAGGAGCTCACCCCGTCGCGGGGATTCGAAACGCCGACCTTCTGATTGGCCAGTTCTAGGCTCTGTGGTTTAACCCCCAGCGCCACCCGTGTCATACTGCCTCTTAGGGTAGAGGTAATGTCTTATTTGGGAAGGGAGGAGAGGGGGAGGGAGACAAGCAAAGGCAGCACCAGGACCTGCTACAGTGGGGCTGGTGGTTTTGGGTTTTGAGCACATTGTTTTGGAGCTATATGTTGTGTTTGGTAACTGTTGTCAGCCGCTTTGAGGACTCTGGTTGAAAAGGAAGGAAGCAAACAGTAGTTCACAGAAGTTAACTCTCCTGCACAAGGAAACCTCTTCACATAAGACATGGACTGGAGTGTCTGCATCTGGTGTGGGGTCATGGAGACAAGTTGGGGATTCTGTTGGTGTATCCCGGCTCCTCGTACCTGGACACAGACATGCTCCCATATACCATACATTAGTGGAACTTGAACATTAGGTTGTTAATTTGCCCCAGTGGGGGAGAGGATGGTGACCAAATGGGACTCAAGGGGATGAATTCTTTTCGGAAAGACTTTAGGGGCTTAACAAAGAACCTCATTTTCAGAACTGTTCCTTGGTGTCTTCTTGAAAGAGAAGGCAAGTGCAGGGTTACACATGCTAACTCCTTTCCCCTGTTTTCTTCCCACAGGACCGCAAATTAAGTGACATTAGCATTCTCTGCAGATACGTCCACCTTGAGAAGCTAGATCTTTCTTACAATAAAATTGATGGTACGTAGCTGCCACTTTTGTAAGTCTCTTGGCTGTAAAGCTCTTTTGGGTATAAGGAAATCAAGAAGAAAGGAGGAGAAAACAATGAGAATGATAACATTACAACGTGGCTTGGAATGAAAATAAGAGTGGTCCCTGGAAAGGATGTAAGGAGGGATGGGAGAAGTCCTGAGCACATAAGAGAGGATGGTTTGTACAGAGGCCTGTGAGTGTGCAGGAAACCTGCAAGGTATGGAATCTGCCAATTGTGGAATTGGCTGCAAAGTTCAACTCCCTAAGAATCTCAGCCTCCTTTTTAAAAGGAAAGGAAGACGTTTCTAGATCATATTTTTTGCAAAGACAAACTTATGCATATGTGGACAGCATTTTGTGAAATAAACACTTACACCTGTCATCAAGCAGTGTTTTTGAGATCCTTGTCTCTTCCTGCCCCACCACCTTATGGTTAGCAGAGCAGGAACATGTATGCAGTGGTACCTCGGGTTACATACGCTTCAGGTTACAGACTCCGCTAACCCAGAAATAGTGCTTCAGGTTAAGAACTTTGCTTCAGGATGAGAACAGAAATTGTGCTCCAGCGGCGCAGCGGCAGCAGCAGGAGGCCCCATTAGCTAAAGTGGTGCTTCAGGTTAAGAACAGTTTCAGGTTAAGAATGGACCTCTGAAACGAATTAAGTACTTAACCCGAGGTACCACTGTAATGGTGAAAAGCCACAGGATAACTTATGCAAAATGGGGAAAATCCTGCAAATTGACTCATTTTGCATATGTATCCCGGGCGTATGACATTGTTCTCTTAATAGCAGAGTAGGTTTGTTTTCATAGCTCTGAATCCACACAGCCCTGACATCCAATTTCTGCGCTCCATGTATTTTTCTTACTTCTACCCCCTGCCCCGTGTTCTTTCATTTCCAGATATTTCATGTGTGAGTTACATGCCTTACTTGTTGGACCTGAACGTTTCCCATAATGAACTAACCACATACTTTGACTTCAAACCACCCAAGAATCTTCAAGTAAGAATTTTGTGGGTTCTGTTTGAGTTCAGGTCTCCTCAGTGCAGCTGGCTAGCCAACCAGATTCTAAGCAAGTAAGGAAATCTTCAGCCAATTGAGCCTGTATGGAGTTGAGCCTACAGTTTTCTCTGAACTTTCTTGCAGCACCAACAATCTTGTTCTGCCTCTGGTCCCCATGTAAGGTTTTTCCTTGAATCGCCTAGTTGTCCGATGCAATTTTAAGCCAATGTGGCAAAGGTATTTTTAGATTCAAAATGTGTTGGGAGCAAACAATGCCATCTTTAGAGGGAGTTGTGGTCCAAAATTTCTTTGGGGCCTCAAGCTGGTATATTAATAGAGAGCAGAGAAGATTGACACAGAGCATGGAGGCATATAAAAGAAATGAAACTGATGTCGAGATAGTGGTAATCTTGTGACAACGGTCTTTAGTAGCTGAAATTGGCAGGAAAAGGTACTCTGTTTGATCTCTTCCCTTAAAGGCACATCTCAGGGGTTCCTTTCGGAACCTGTCACAGCGTGGAGGGCATGGAGAACTCTCTGTGTGTGTTTATTGGTGCTCCAGCATGCATGCTGAAGCTCCTGGTTCAACATAGATGTGTGCAAGTGGAGCAAAACAGTGCTAGAAAATTTCCAAAGTGCTGTCTTGCAAAATATTTTGGTTGTCTCTAAACAGGCCTTGTTACTAAGCCCCCAGAAGTTGCTGGTCTGCAAAGAAATTGCTGCTAGCAGCCTTGTGAACGAATTTCCAGGTTGGAAGAAGCACAGCTGTTGTTAAGCTTCCCCTGCTGCCTTTTTTCTTCCCCATGGTCACTCTTCTCATCTCTTCCCCATCCCTTTTACAAGGCTGTGGTATAGGAAAGGATTCCTTTTCTTCCTTTCCTGTACATGCTCCAGGCATACCCACTGTTTTCTTTTGCCCAGGGTGCTTCTGGGGCCTGTAACGGGTGCGTTTGGAGCTGCATCGGGCAGCACTTTGACGCCGGAGCCAACTGGGCTGCCTTATGCAAAGACAAACAGAACATGCTGCTTTGCCAGCCCTGTCAGCTAACTGGCTGGTGAAGCCCAGCAGCCTCTCTCCACTTTGTCAGCCTGATTCCTCAGTGGCTGCAGAGCAGCGGTGGAGCCTGATCAACTTCTGTACCAGCCACAGGGGAAGTGATGCCACTTTCATAAGCCACTTCCCGCTCTGCCAGCACAGAAGCAAGTCAGGCTGGTAAAGCCAAGCGCTCTTCCCCCGATTTGCAAGCCTGATCGTTCACCTACAGGCAATTTCACACATACGTCTGCTAAAGCCTCATCGCCAATGACGACCAAGCAAGTGGTTAAATGCAGGCAGTTCTAAACACATGCACACCCCATGTTTGTGCTCCAGTCGTGTGTCCAATTCGAACAGAAGACCTTTTGGTTCCGCAGAAACAACAAACATACAAATTATAGACCCTATGATGGTATCTTTATGTATTCTCTCCACCCACCCCACCTCCAGGTAGCAGATTTTTCGCACAACAAGATCCAAGCGATGCAAGATCTTTCTGCCTACCAGTCACTTAAGAAGCTCATACTTGACGGTATCCTTTTGGGAGTGAAAGAGAAATTCTGGAGAGAAGTGGGATACGACAGAGTGTTGGAAGATCAACCCTGGGGGCTTTTAAACAAACACACAAATCTTCATTCTGTGATCGAGTTTGGTCCAGGATGCAATTTAATGTTGATTTTGTTTTCATCGGTGGGTTGCCCTGTCCAGAAGGCTGGAATATGGTTTCCGTGTGTGTGGTTGTTGTTGTTTTAAAAAAATCCACACCAAAAGATGGAATGATAGCGCATCATACACTAAATGCATTTTTCTAATTTTACTCCAGTAAAATGCAATAACAGCAGATCCCAAAGGCAACAAGATTGCAATATTCTTCTTGTATATATTCAAGTTGAAATGTATCTCTCTTGAATTACCCAGATAGTGAGCCTGGCCAGCTGAGGTTTCCTTTGGGGCGATATTGTTGTGCCCTTGGATAAGCTGGATATCTGGGGATGGGGTGCCTTGCTTTAGTGGGAGGTCTCCCAAAAAGATAATTCTGGATTGGGCCTTTCAGACTCATGTACTATCCTAATCTGTTGCAAATAGGTTCATTTTCTATCTTTCTTACACACACACACACACACACACACACACACACACACACTATTGATCTTGGTCATTGTGATTCTGGATGAAGGAGAAGTGACTTCTTGGGCACATAACCAAAAGAGAGGGGTGGGAGCTGTAGAGCAAAAGAATATTGAAACCCGAGTACTTCTAATATCAGTATGAGGAATGCTTGCTAAGAAGATGTTCGTCTTCCCCAGGGAGGCTGGCCCTGAGTCATTCTCTCTCCCAGGGGGCTTAGAGAAAAAGGATAAACAAGCCTGCTGGTCTCTCTGAATCACCTGGATACAAAACACTGGTGCTTTAACTCTTGCTTCCCTGGTCTTTGAAATGAATTTGGTGGAAACAGTGCCAAGGCAGCCTTAGGGCCCACTCTCTTCAAAACTGTCCAACTGCAAGAATTTCTACGATGTGCTGGCAAGGGAGCTGTCTAGGAGGGCAAGATTGTGCCCTGGCCAACTTCCCACTCCTTCATGCAATTGCCCTCCTAGCAGAGTGCTGGAGGCCTCAACTTCATGTGGCTCAAGAAGTGAAGCCAATGTACTAAAGGAGAACATCTGACCTGGGGGTGGGGGTGGATGGGATTCCTGCATAACCTCAAATGTGCTGATCATTCAGGTTCTAAGGATATCCTCGTGGCTCATACAAGTTGCTGGAATAGCTCCTGTCAACCTGTATCCATTCTCTTTCTCTCTGTGTCCATCTGTCTGTCTCTCTCACCCACCCTTATCTGAGTACCTCAAAGAATCATAAGAGTTGGGAGGGACATTTGCCCAATGCGGGGCTTGAATCCACAACCCTGGGATTAAGAGTCTCATGTGCTACCAATGGACCTTTACTCAGTCCTGGCGCCAGGCTGTTTTGTGCTCCAGGCAAGGCTAACTACTTGCACCCCTGCTCCCAAATCACTCACTGCAGTTTTCAAAAACAGATGCCTTGGTATGAATTGCTTCAAAAATGACGAAATTCTTCAGAACGTAAACTCAAGAGTCAAATATCAGAAATTCGTAAGATGCAACAAAAACTGATCTTTGTAAAACGGTGTCCCTCAAAGGTCAGTTCTGCTGCCCTCTGAGGTCTGTGCCCTCGGTGGCTGCCTGGCTGGGCCAACCCCCAGACCTGCCTCTTTGTTTATTCCCATGTGACATCCCAACAAGCAAAGGGACCAGATCAGCCCTGTCCTGCCATGGCCAATCTGCTTTACTCCTTGATTGTTGGTGGAGATATAGGATTGTCTCCCTTTCCCATTCAGATCACAGTCCCATCTTTCCGACTGTAAAATTCTGTGCTCAACTTGATCTGCCCAAAGGGCTGGGACCCTTGCCTTGCTAGATTATGTCAGGCTGGGGGTGTTGGCAAGGAGCTTTGGCTTGACTTGCACTCCACTAGATAGGCCAAGGCAAGCATATCTCCCTGGACCGTTGGCAACCGCAGAATTGTGGCTGCACATTTTCAAAGAAGAAATGGGAATAAGATCTAAAATGGCTCTTCTTCAAAGGAAGCAGGCCACAGCTGTCCATCCAGCCCAGTGTCCTGTTTCCAACAGAGGACCACCAATATTTCTGGGTGGCCCCTAAGAAGCAGGGTGTGAACAAAAGAGGCATCCCCTGTTACTTGGCCCCCCCCCATTCCAAGCAGCTGATCAGCAAGCTCACATGGCTAAGAGCTGTGGGAAAGGCTGAGCTCAATGAATATGCCAGATTTGTGTGTTTGATTCCATTTATGAATTGCTTCCCATGAAATGTCTCAAAGCGATTTGGCAATAAAAGCATTAGCGACGAAGACAATTAAAAACAAGTCCAGACAATTCCTATGTAAAAAAACAATTTCACATTCAGCACAGACTCAGACTGGGATACAGATCCCCACTTAAGAGACTTTTTGGAAAAGGAAGGTTGCCCCCTTTCAAGGCAGTGGTGGCCACCTGTTGCTGCTCTGTTCTGCCTACCCTCTTGCCTCCAGCGCCGGCCCTCATCCTGCCAGCTTGCACACTATTGAGCAGAATATAATGCCCGTCAGGTTCCATTTCAGCTGGGGTTTTTTTTTCCAGCTTGGCAATACAGAGCTCAGTCTTGGCTGTTCAGGTTACATTATTTGTGTGTTTCACAAGGTGTTCGGGTGACATCGCTCTTGTCAGCCGGTGGCCTAGCAACTTGCTCCCTTTGCAATTATAATTTCCCATAGCAGAAGCAGAAATAATGTGACAGGAGTGAAATGCGGGCCAAGGCTGATTATTGCTCCTCTGAATAGAAAGAGGATGTGTGGGGTTGGGCGAGGGGCGGGGGAGAGAAAGGAATTGCTTTGCATGCAGCGAGCACTGGGCTATCTCTGCTTCGCTCATTTGTATTGTCTCCGGCAATGTGGCCAAATCAGCCATGATGTCCGCGGAGCAAAAGGAAGATTGCGACATACTGAGCTAAGAAAAGATTCTGTGCACCCCACATAAGAAAGCTTCACTTGGGCGATAGGACCATGATGGAGAGAGTGGAGCACAGAGATTGGAAAGAGCTTCAGTTGTGCAGGTTGGATATTAAAATGAGAGCCAACACCGGCCATGATGCTCTCCAGACACCAGCAAAGGTGTTGTTGCTCTTTCCCTTCATCTCTGTTTTAAAAGCCCTTGTTCAGCTTGCATTGGGAACAGAACCAACCCTCTATTCAGTTTTAACTGAAGCCATAAGAAGCTGTCTATCCTAAGTCAGACTTCTGGTCCATCTAGGTCAGTGCTGCTCACACAGACAGGCAGCAGCTCTCCAGAATTTCAGGTGGGGTTCTCTCCCAACCCTTCCTAGAGATACCAGGAGCTGAATCTTGAGACCTTCTGCGCTCCAAGCGGGTGCTCCACCACTGAGTTACGGTTGCTCTGTTTGTTAGGATCAAAACGTGTGCTTTGTCTCTGAGCTCTGGGTCCTCCCACCTAGAGAAAAAGAAAACTGGGAAGTTAGCAGGAGTAGAACCTGCGCCTCCCATACCAGGTAGCAGCAGTCGAACCATGGATCCACAGGAACAGAGAAGCTCTCTGATTCTTGTCCCGTAGCCTGGATGTTTTCCAAAGACAGCGCTGAGCGTTTTTGTGTTCAGGGTGGCTTTGAACGAAAAAGCCAGAGAAGAAACGGATGATGTGCACTGCCATTATATTGCCCAAACCTAGGGCTGTTGCACAGCTCCCTTTCATTTCACTGTGGTGGATTCTTCAAGAGGAATTCCTCACCGGACTCCGGACTGCTAACCACTTTGCAGTGCAATCTTGTTCCTTAAGTCTTGATGCTGATGCACAGATAACGAAATTGAGGAGATCCAGGGCCTTGAGAATTGCCAGTCCCTGACCTACCTGAGCCTGGCAGACAACAAGATCACAGCCATCAATGGCCTGAAAAACCTGCCCATCAAAACACTCTGTCTGGTGAGTCGCAGAATTTTGGGGTTGTAAGGTGATGCTGGATTGTGATGCTGGTGGGACAGGGGTGGCGCTGTGGGTTTAACCACAGAGCCTAGGACTTGCCGATCAGAAGGTCGGTGGTTCGAATCCTCGCGACGGGGTGAGCTCCCGTTGCTCAGTCCCTGCTCCTGCCAACCTAGCAGTTCGAAAGCACATCAAAGTGCAAGTAGATAATTACCTTCCAGCGGGAAGGTAAACGGCATTTCCATGTGCTGCTCTGGTTTGCCGGAAGCGGCTTAGTCATGCTGGCCACATGACCCGGAAGCAGTACGCCGGCTCCCTCGGCCAATAAAGCGAGATGAGCACCACAACCCCAGAGTCGGTCACAACTGGACCTAATGGTCAGGGGTCCCTTTACCTTTAAGGTGATGCTGGACATGTTGCATGCAGTGATTGGGACATTGTGAAATCCTTGAGCAGGAGTGGGGGACCTTTTTCAGCTCGAGGGATGCATTCTTTCATGCAGGTGCCAGATGAGCCTCTCCAGGGAGAGCATTCCACAGCCAGGGAGCCACTACTGAAAAGACCCCCTCTTTTGCTACTTACTTCTGTACTTCTAGAAGGGCTTTATGTGAGGCAGAGGCGAACTCCCCCTCCCAGCCCTTTGATCCTGTGTACCTTTCCTAGTCTGTAGTTCCCACTCTCGTGTTTCCCGTCTTCCCCCCTTCCCAAAGTGCCCTGCACCGTCGGGGTTGGAACTATTGATAAAATATTATCATCAAAATATTGATGGTGCTGGATGTAGGATGAAAACAATCTAAGAGACGGGGCTGGGGGGATGCGACTCAACCCGGCTTGGAGAGGTTCATTTGACAATAACGAGAAACCAAACTTTTAGTTTCATTAGCCCAGTCCTGTGGAACTCTCTGCCACTGGAGATTCAGCAGGCACCTTCTGTGCCAACTTTAAAACCCCCGCTGAAAGCTTCTATTCTACCATGCCTATGCAGGCAATTAAGAACACATCTTTCGGCAATGGTTAATTGACATCTTTAAAAATATATATACCATTTTACTGTACAGTTTTATTGCAAATGGCTGTGATATATTTTCACGATATGGTGGTATATAAATATTGCTTCTAGATTAACAAACAAACAAACTAACCCTCATATTATACCAGAAACTCCAGTTTTAAGTAGGACTAGTAACTGAAGGTAGAAAATCGAGAGGGAACTGAGGTGTAAAAGAACAAAAGTAAAATGTAATCAGATCTTAAAACTGAATTAAATGACAGTACATGAAAAATGATTTCAAAATGATGGGTCTGGCTGGGTACAAGGCAGGGGGTTGCTGACGCCCCAGCATTTTCTACCTGAGGCTGCAACCTGGCTCACTCCTCCTTATGCAGAAGCTCCTGCCGGCCCTGGAGTGTCTGAACCAGGTCCAGGTGTAGAGAAAGTAAGTGATCCCCTCAAAGCACATGTGAAGGAAATTGCAGAGTGAGTCAGTCAGCCTTAGAGAGACAGCAGTTTGCCCAAGAGACAGTCGTGTGTTCATAATTCCTTTTCTCAAGGGCTCCCCAAGCTTCCAATTACTTTTGCAGAAATCAAACCAGATAGCGAAGGCTGTTGGCTTGGAAGAACTGAAAGTTCTGCAGAAGTTGGACTTGTCTGACAATCAGATCAGCAGTTTGGAAGGTCTGGAAGAGCACAACCTGCTTGAGGAAATCAACCTTGAAGACAACCGGGTAAGATCTTGCACACTAAGTGATATTGTTTGGACAAAATAAAAAAATCCTTCCAGTAGCACCTTAGAGACCAACCAAGTTAGTTATTGGTATGAGCTTTCGTGTGCATGCACACTTCTTAAGATACTGTTTGGACAGTTTCAGTTTGCACTGAAGACTGGCCTCCTTTGCAAGTTTGTATGATATCTCATGACATGGCAACTGTGCAAAGGCAGTGAAAGGGCCAGTTTGGGCATTCAGAAGAGCTTTTTCAGGGTTCCATTTGAGGCTGCCAGGGGAGGTTCTGTGCCTTTTCTGCACATTCACAGAGCTCTGGTCATGGAATGGGTCCCTGGAGCTATTTCGCCTGGCCTTTAATTTAAATTCAGCCTGATCTTTTATTTCCCTTCTCTTCCCTCCCCCTCCCCTTTTATGAAGATCACCCGCTCTGAGACCGTACAGCTAATTCTCCTCTGGCCTCCTCGCTGGCCCAAGTAGGACCAATTCAGCCAGCTAGCCCTGGTGACTATCTAATGCTTATTAGATGGATTTCCCCCAAATTGATTTCTGAACTTTGAATTTTATTGTTATACATGTTTTTACACTGTATTTCATGCTGCTTCTACAATTAAGTGTTTTAAATTTGTTGTTAGCCACCCTGAGCCCAGTTTTCTGAACCAGGAAGGGCGGGGTATAAATAAAAAAATATTTATTATTTATTATTGGAGTAAATGCTTTATTTTCCTGCATCCTATCTAGGTGGCTGAGCTGGGTGAACTGGAATATTTTGAATCCCTGCCTCTCCTCAGAGTGCTTAATTTGATAAACAACCCTGTGCAGGTACGTCTCAGTCAACGTAAAGGAGGCAAACAAATCCCATCATCCTTGTCCACTGGTCCTGCTAGCTAGGGATAATGGGAGTTGTAGTCTAACAACAGCTGGACACCAAAGTTTGGGAAACCTTGGTCTGTATTGTTTTGCCAAGATGGTGCAGGGTTATCCTTTGATTTGCTGGCAGATTTATTGCATTTTATGATATTGTGTGTCTTTACTAGTACACTAGCAAATGCCCCATATCAGAACCCCAGAAAGGAGACCTTGGGCCCCAAAGGGATTTCTGAATGAACATTAGGAAGAACTTTCTGATGGTACGAGATGTTCTTCAGTGGAACAGATTCCCACAAAAGGCGGTGGACTGTCCTTCCTTGGAGGCTTTTAAGCAGAGGTTGTACGACCGCCTGTCATGGATGATCTAGTTGAGAATGCTGCATTGCAGGGGGTTGGAGTAGATGGTCCTCAGTGTCCCTTCCAATTCTATGATTCTGTGATTCTTTGCTCACCTCAGGAAGTTCTCAGCTGGGCCTTGGAATGCCCAGGTGCTTGGGTAGTAATGCACACTGCGCGGGGGGGGGGGGGAATCATCTAAAGATGCAAAGGGTGGCTTTTGAGCGCCTGCTTTCCTTTGGAATCTGGATGCAATTTCCGTGAGCTGGACTCACTTCTCATTCAAAGGGCTTGACAATCTTTCGTGATTTAACGAGCTGCGGCATCCCATTTGTCAATGACAGCACGTTTAGAGCAGAGTCAAACCTTGTGCATCAGCCTGATACAGCCCATGTTGATAACTTGTCCTGAGCAGTGTGGAAGATTAACAGCACTGGCATCTCGATTTTGATGGGTTTGAGATACCCTTTGAAATGATTTCCGGAGATCTGGGCAAGAAATATTACACATATCTCAGCACCGTCTTCCCCTGTTGATGTCAGTGGTACAGTCCACCGGGGATTGCTCTTTAATTTTGATGGAACCTGCATGGGGTGGGGAAAAACCATTCTATCTCTGTAAACCTCTGAACCTTTGCCAAAAGAAGACTAGATATGCATTGGCAGGCTCAGGGCCATTGGCCCGCATGGCAGCTTCATAAAAGCAGATCCACACAACAACAACAACAACAACAACAACAACAACAACAACAACAACAACAACAATTTATTTATACCCCACCCATCTGCCTGGGCTTCCCCAGCCACTCTGGGCGGCTTCCAAAAAAATATTAAAATACTGTAATACATCAAACATTAAAAGCTTCCCTAAACAGGCTGCCTTCAGATGTCTTCTAAAAGTCTGGTAGTTGTTGTTCTCTTTGACATCTGGTGGGAGGGCGTTCCACAGGGAGCGTGCCACTACCAAGAAGGCCCTCTGCCTGGTTCCCTGTAACTTGGCTTCTCACAGCCAGGGATCCGCCAGAAGGCCCTCGTAGCTGGACCTCAGTGTCCGGGCCGAACGATGGGGGTGGAGACGCTCCTTCAGGTATACTGGGAAGCACCAGAGTTTCCCAACCTTTTTGTGTGCTGGGCAGACATTTGGGGGGCTGAGAAACTGTTGTGGGCCCTGTGAAATACCCATTCCATGGAAGAAAAACTGATGGTGCTCGGAACCCTGCCCCTGAAATAGGCAAAACAAGTACGCACAGACCCAAACAAACAAACAAAACACAGACAAAAAGTAGGCCTTACTCCAAAACTGGACTCTTCCCCCCCCCCTAAACAACCCCTCCCACAAAGCCAAAAATAGAAGGCTGACGTGCCCACAGCAGCTCTGCTTTGGAGCTTAGACCCATGTTGTTCCTGTTTAGAGACCCTGCCCCAGGGAGTAAAAGGTAAAGGGACCCCTGACCATTAGGTCAAGTCGTGAACGACTCTGGGGTTGCAGCACTCATCTCGCTTTATTGGCCAAGGGAGCCGGAGTACAGCTTCCGGGTCATGTGTCCAGCATGACTAAGCCGCTTCTGGCGAACCAGAGCAGCGCACGGAAATGCCGTTTACCTTCCCGCCAGAGTGGTACGTATTTATCTACTTGCAATTTGACGTGCTTTTGAACTGCTAGGTGAGCAGGAGCAGGGACCGAGCAACGGGAGCTCACCCCATCGTGGGAATTCGAACCACCGACCTTCTGATCGGCAAGCCCTCGGCTCCCTAGTTTAGACCACAGCGCCACCCGCGTCCCCAGGGAGTACTCAGTCTAAAAGTTGGCAGTGGGGAGAGACAGTAAGGGAAGATGGTGAAGGGGCAAGGTTAAACGAGAGGTGGGGAAGGCAAGTACAGCTCAGGACCTAATGTGAGGAAATGCTCACACCAGTATGCGTATTTGTATTTTAATATGAATTAAACTTATTGGGCGGGATTCACCTAACCAGCCCCATCAGTGAGGGTCCTGGGGGGAGGCTGGGCAAGGTCTGAGTGGAGGGAGAGGGGTCTGGGTGGAAGTGTTAAGGAAGGCGCGTTGGCACAGGATTGCTGAGCAAGGCAAGCAAAGTGCAACCCTAGTTAATTAGATTCCTTATTGGTAATAAAATCAGTACAGCGGTACCTCGGTTTTCGAACGTCTCCGTTGACGAACATTTCAGTTTTTGAACGCCGTAAACCCGAAAGTAAATGCTTCGGTTTTCAAACATGCCTCGGAAGTCGAACATGCCACGCGGCTTCCGCTGAGTGCAAGATCCTGAGGCCTAGCTGCTGGCTATTGAGTTTTCGGTTTTTGAACGTTTCAGAACTCGAATGGTCTTCCGGAACGGATTACATTCGAAAACCAAGGTACCACTGTATTTACAACTAATACAGTGTTTTAAGGGAGAAATTACAGGGCAAAAAACCCCGACTCCTCAGCTACAATGTTGTTTTTATTTCATTAATTTATTTAAAAGCATTTATAAACCACTTAGAAATCTCTGAGCTGTGCACAATATGAAAAGCAAAGTATATTTTTAAAACAGTAATGCAACCTGAAACCAATGAAACAGCAGTATAAAAGCCTCTAAAAGCATCTAATGATGAACAGAACAAGGATTCAGGGAATTCAAACATAAAACAGGGTCAGGGAGGAAGCCTGGGCAAAAGAAATATTTACAAGGCATCTGAAGTAACTGATGGTTACTTCTTTGCATGTGGCAGAAGGAAGGACATTCCCCAGTACAGCGGCAGAAGCATAAAATGTCCATTTCCAGGTCATTACCCTATGAGAGTCTATAGTTGAATTTCTTTAGTTGGTCTAAGGGATCTTAGGCAGTCTTTCAGGTACTCTTGTCCCTAGTTGTTCAGGGCTGTAAATGCTAACATCGAGACTTTGAATGTAGCCCCATAGTTGCTCAGCAGCCACTGTGGTTCACTCAGCGCAAGTGCAAAATATGGACATCCAGGTGCTCTACTCAGTGATCTAGTCACAACATTCAGCCCCATATGGGGAGAGCATCTCTAACTAAAAATCAGGCTGTTTTCCTCTTAAGCTCTCTTAAACTTTGCTAAGCAGTGCTCCTTAGATCAGAATTTGGTCGTTTTTAAAAACGTCTCTCCAATTAATCTGCATGGCTTTTTAGTGATTTTATGAACGGAAGTGGCAATTATGTTAAGACGGCATTGAATTGGTTTGAATGTCAGTGATTTGGCGTGACTTGGCTTTCCTGAGACAATGCCTCTAATCAAGCTGCCAAGACGTTAGTTTTCTCATTGACAGTTAATTATTGTACCTCTTAAAGTTATACTTCAGACAACTAAACTTTATTTTTTTTTATATCAATTTACAGTTCCGCTTAGCATCTCTCCCCTTATTCTTTATGCCCTTTAAGTTCCTGTGACACTTCACTTGCAATTAGGGGGATCATTACTCTGACCAAATTTGAGTTTGGATAATTAAACCTCATCTTCTGCATTCTCTTGAAAATATTCAGTCCCAGATGGTATTTTCAGGCCTTTATATACACTTAGTTGTCACAGGATAAAAAACAACAACAACCCATAAATTAATTTAACACATTCAGGGAATGAAAACCTCAGTAAGAGGGTGAATTTGAAAAAGAAGCAGCACATTTATTTATTTTTCCATGTTCCACGAGATTAAAAACAAACTTCAGACAGAAGAGTAGCTAATCGGGGGTAAACATTACAGTCCAGGCTTTGCCAGCCATGCGGGTTTTCTATCTGCATTTAGCTGTTATAGAAAAGTAAAGACAAGAAAAAAAGGATTCAGAACTGTCACTCACACACACACACACACACACACACACACACACACACACCAGTCTGAAGAGATACATCCCATTCCAGCATTTCCCAAACTTGGGTCTCCATCCATTCTTTTGGACTACAACTCCCATCATCTCTAGCTAGCAGAACCAGTGGTCAGGGATGATGGGAACTGTAGTCCAAAAACAGCTGGACACCAACTTTTGGCAAACCCAGCCTCATTCTACCACTTCAAACTGTTAACTCCTTGATTTACTGCCTATGTAGAATAGGTCTATGATCCTGAACTCCCCAGGAGCAGGATTTGTGCGCATCCTTGGGAGTTTCACTGTTATGTTGAAGCTTAGCATATGTATACCTGAAGGAGTGTCTCCACCCACAGCATTCAGCCCAGACACTGAGGACAAAGTTCCGAGGGCCTTCTGGTGGTTCCTTCACTGCAAGAAGTGAAACTACAGGGAACTAGACTGAAATATACTCAGGGTCGCAAAGTGATTTCATTCTCTTTATTCAGCTCATAGTGGTGAGGAGGAATGAATGAAAGCCCCCTCAAAGTATCTGCTTTATATACATTATTTACACAATGGGCTGCACATGATTGGCTAATTCTGGAATTCTACTGTAAGCCAATCAGGTTGTGGATTCACTTCTATCTGGAGCATGATTGGGTGGTTCCTGCCAACCAATCATACTGCTGCATTGTTCTAGGACCAATCAGACTGCTGCAATTTGGATCCTATTGTTCTAGGACCAATCAGACTGCTGCAGTTTTGATCCTATTCAACTCAGTACATAACATAGACAGAGGGCCTTCTTGGTAGTGGCACCCACCCTGTGGAACGCCCTCCCATCAGAAGGCAGTTTAGGGCGAGAGGGACCAATGCTCTCACTTCATATGTTCCTAAGTCCATGGAGAACTTTAAAAACAAGGCTGGGAAACCTTTGGCCCTCCAGCTGTTGCTGAACTGCCCCAACAAGCGTTGCCAATGGCTAGGGATGTTCAACAAAATCAGAAGGTCCTTAGAAGGTAAGGACAAGAAAGGAGATGGGGAACCAGGTACGGGAAGAGGAGACACCTCACATGGTTTGAATGTTTAATTTCCCAAGCATTTTAACTGCCAACCTTGCCCATCTTTCTCTCTGCCTGCCGTGTGGCTCAGTTTCCTTCTCCGCTTTGGAAGAAGCCATGATGAAGAGGGTTGTCGGCCTGTTCCTTTGGTTGGGTTGCTCTCTCATTTTCTGTGGATGTCTTCTGCTTTCCTAATACCCTGTGTCAAAAATATGATAAAATGGCTTCTCATGTATTAGTTTGAAGAGCTGAATTTAAATTATCGTCCATTCAAATGAATCTTCAACCTCTTTGTTATATCGATGTCAGGAACACAAGGATTATTGGCTCCTGGTCATTTTCATGCTGCTTCGACTCACAGAGCTGGATCATAAGAAAATCACCGTGCAAGAAAAGGTAAGCGTGCTCTTTCAGTTGATTCATCCGTATTGAGATATAAGTAGGGGCCCTGCAACAAAATGTTGCATTGCGGAGTTCCAGAAGGAACATATTGATTAATCAGGAGGGAATTCTAACCACAAGCTCATTTGGCCACCCTTGTTCAAGCTGAAGGAATTGATGTAGTTAATGAATTGATCCTTCTCCTCTTGGGAGCAGGTTGCTGCTGTCAACAAGTACGACCCTCCTCCCGAAGTGGTGGCTGCCCAGGATCACATGACCCAGATCATGTATAGCATGATCCAGCCGCAGCGGATTTTTGACAGGTAAGCTGGGCGTCAGTTCCCCTTCCACCCTGTAGGTGGCGCTCAGGTAAAGCTGTCACAGGGATGGGACATTTTCCATTGGGGGGGAGAGCAGACTCTGTTGTCGGTACCAGGACGGAAATCAGGCAGAACTTGCTTGGCTGAGCAGATTACGAAACGAAGTTAGTCGCTCACCTCGGAGCTCCAAGACAGATTGCCCACCGCCCCATTCCTTTTAAACAATCTGTCGGAACAGATGGCCACTCACATCACAAATGGAGAGATGCGAAGAGGCAACAATCCTTTTATCGATACCCAGCGACGATTACCAACGAGTGCTTGCAACTGTAATTTCTTCAGGCTGTCTCTCTCTCCCATCAATAGTGTTGGCACCTCGTGGCGGGCAAAATGGCCATGCCTCCCGCTGTGGATCACAGAGGCTACAAGAGGAGCACTCGCAAGGCCTCCTCATTCTCACCCTCTTCCAGCATCCATCTGTACCCATCAGTCTCCCTTTCACCAGCCGTTCTCTCATTTCCCAGGAGACATTTCCATTGGGGGGCATCCATTGTGACTGTGTTGGCATTTTCTAGGCAGTTTTCCCCTTGCATGTGCTTGGAACTTGATGGCTCTGGAGGCCCTGTTCCCAAGCAGCTCAGCCCTGCTCGTCTGGTGCGTTGCATCCAAGGCATCACATAGGATTAAATTAACAGCTGCCAGCCCACGCCTTCTGTTGAGTCTATAAATAATGCTCCAAGTCATAGGAAATATTTAATTTGGGTGATTGGGTGAATCCATCACCTCCTTCTAGTGCAGAGCTTTCCAAACTTTTCATGCTGGTGACACACTTTTGAGACATGCATCGTTTCGTCACACAGTAATTCAGTTTTACTAGCAAACCGGAGGTTAAGGTAACCCCTTAAAGCAGGCATAGGTAAACTCTGGCCCTCCAAATGTTTGGGACTACAATTCCCATCATCCCTAGCTAACGAGACCAGTGGTCAGGGATGATGGGTGTGTAGTCCCAAAAACATCTGGAGGGCTGGAGTTTGCCTATGCCTGCCTTAAAGAGTGCAGGGGGCGTTTGCACGACACACCTGCACACTGCAGCCAACACACTAATGTGTCAAGATGCACAGTTTGGAAAGTTCTGATCTAGTGAATAGAATCATGGCCTTAAAGTATCCAAATCATTTTATTTATTTATCTGTCTGTGTAAAAGCAGTCTGTCCCACCTCCCCCCCCAAAAAAATATGCATTTATTTATTTTTATTAGACATATGCCATCCTTCATCATAAGATCTCAGGGCGGTTCCCAAGATAAAAAATCCAAAGTAAAAGCACAAATAAATAGATAAAACCAAAACAACAAAACAATACCCCCCTTCCCACAAACACATTTAAAAGGCTTTAGAATATTAATCAGTCCAAGGCCTGGTTGAAGAGGAGCATTTTTGTGTGGCGCTTAAAGATAGATAATTCAGGCGCCTTACAAGTCCCAAACATAACAAGAGCTTAGGACAGGCACCCTCAAACTTCAGCCCTCCCGATGATTTGGGACTACAATTCCCATCGCCCCTGACCACTGGTCCTGTTAGCTAGGGATGATGGGAGTTGTAGTCCCAAAACATCTGGAGGGCCGAGTTTGGGGATGCCTGGGTTAGGAGATACCTAGAGGGGAGCTGTGTATATTGTGTATCACATCCGAATTCCTGTGAGAAGGTTAATGGTGGCATCTTTTTCCTTCTCTCTGTGCAGCACCTTACCCAGCCTCGATGCTCCCTATCCCATGCTGGTGTTGACCGGACCCCTGGCCTGCTGGAAGCGAGAACTTTGCCACAGGCTCTGCAGAAAATTCAACAACTATTTCAGATACAGGTACCTCTGGTCCATAAACGTTCAGGGGTCCTTGGAGACTTGAGGAAATAAAACAAGGCAGGTTTTCTCAGAAAGATAAAAAAAAACCTTTATGGAAGGCAATTATGCCCTTCTCTGTTCTCCCAATTTTAGTTTCCCCCCGTTTTTTTCTTCTTATCATCTTATATTGCCCTCCCCATCAAATTCAGGGGACAAATCATGTGGTTTGTAGGATTCTTTTCCTGCAACGTATCCAAATCAGATACTTTCCATCTTGCTGTGGACCAAACACAGATTGATGTTAATTGTAGAACTGCAAGCTTTAATCAGTACATTGTGGCTGCTTTCGTACCACTGGGTGGGACTTACTTCTAAGTATTTAGAAGTTTGATTGTCAGAGGCCAGTTTTAATTTCTGAGTTCAAATTTTAATGGAGTTAAATGCTCTCTCTTTTTTGAAGCTATTTTAGTTCTGCTGTGTTGCTCTAAAAGGACGGGGTGGGTGGGTCTAAAATGACCTTTCTTCTTAACAATGAACAGTAACTACGTACTTATAAAATTGTGAGTTATCTTGCTTTTTGTTCAAAATAGCCAAAAGGCAGCTATATTGAGCGTTTGGTAAAATAACCACATTGATTAAGTTAATCAGGGGGAAAAAAGTTTAATTGAGCAGTGTGAAACCATTCCCAGCTGGTCCCTCCAGCCCCCATGGGTCATTTTGACGGGTGGGCAGGGACCACCCATCAGTCAATCATTTGATGTCACAATGACACCAGGTGACATGTTTTACTTTGCCTGCCCAGTTTGAAATCAAAGGGCTTTGAAGGCACCGCTGATTACGTAACTGATTGACAGTGTCTGAAAACCCCACTTTCAGCAGGGAGCAACTTCTTCCATTGCCTCTGACCTGACATAATATAGGATGCCCAGTGTAGGACTGGTTCCTGTGGGTTGGCCGAAATGACCTCATAGACCAAATGCTAAGGGCTGCTGCCCTGATTCATTAGATTGGTGAGCCAGAGGTTCCTTGCCACTGGTTTAATTGGTTGTGATGGACTTAGCCACTTGCAAACTGCACTGAGCTGTCCAGTCACTGCTGCAAATATATGTACACCTAGACATTCATTTCACGACTGAGCTACAAAACCTGACCCCATTCATGTTCAGCGCATGGCAACTTGTATTTGTGTAATGCCGGCTCCAATCCCAGGATAGGGTTTCATGGCAGTGCAGAGAGTCTGTCCAGGATTTGTGTTGGCTTTCCAAATACAGTGGTACCTCGGGTTAAGTATTTAATTCGTTCCGGAGGTCCGTTCTTAACCTGAAACTGTTCTTAACCTGAAGCACCACTTTAGCTAATGGGGCTTCCCGCTGCCGCCGCGCCGCCGGAGCAGGATTTCTGTTCTCATCGGTTCTTAACCCGAGGTACTATTTCTGGGTTAGCGGAGTCTGTAACCTGAAGCGTATGTAACTTGAAGCGTATGTAACCCGAGGTACCACTGTATTACAGTATTGGACTGATGGCCTGGACAGAAGGGAAGGCCAAAGATGTAGTTGAATACAATATTATTTACCATTTCAGCTGTAAGGAAAAGATACAGTGGATCTCAGTGTAAATTTCACTGCCTTCTCACTCACATCTTGGAATTCCTGCCACTTGGGTTCTTTATGGGACCTTTCAGAAAGCAAGCCTGTTCCTTGCACTCCCCCTGCCTCTTATGGGTGGGCGATGGCAGAGTCTGAATGTACACAAGGATAGCTCCAGTTCCTGGGTAACCCATTTGGGCATCTGACCAGCTTTCCCTGAGCTGTTCAAAGGTTAGCCGTTCCTGATATACAGGTATCTGAAGAAGTGTGCATGCACACGAAAGCTAATACCAAGAACAGACTTAGTTGGTCTCTAAGGTGCTACTGGACAATTTTTTTAATGTGTGTGTGTGTGTGTGGTTGTATACCGTATTTTTCGCTCTATAGGACGTATCGGATGATAAGACGCAACTAGTTTGGGGGGGAGGAAACAAGAAGAAAAAAATTCTGAACCCCAGAAGCCAGAACAGCAAGAGGGATCTGCCTTCTGGGATAGCCTCTTGCTGTTCTGGCTTCGGGGACAGCCTTTGAAGCCTCCGCAGAGAAGCAGGGTTAAGGCACCCCGCTGCCCTGCGGAGGCTTTGCGCAGCCATCCCCAAGCTAGAACAGCGAGACGGAGCGCTGCACAGCTCTCTGTCTTCCTGTTCTGGCTTCAGGGACAGCCTTTGAAGCAGCGGGGTGCCTTCACCCTGCTGCCCTGTGGAGGCTTTGCGCAGCTAACCCCAAGCTAGAACAGCGAGACGGAGCACTGCGCAGCGCTCCGTCTCCCTGTTCTGGCTTTGGGCTTAGCCGCGCAGCCTGCATTCGCTCCATAACACGCACAAACATTTTCCCTTACTTTTTAGAAGGGAAAAAGTGCGTCCTATAGAGCGAAAAATATGGTATATAGTGATCTACAGCGTTGAAAAACTGAAATACTGCTGGTAGACTTCTGGGTTGTGTTGGTTTCTTATAATAATAATAATAATAATAATAATAATAATAGTAATAGTAATAATAATAGTAATAATAATAATAATTTTTTATTTATACCCTGCCTTTTCCGGTTCAGAAAACTGGGCTCAGGGTGGCTAACAACAAATTTAAAACACTTAATTGATGCAACAAAAAACAGCATAAAATACAGTATAAAACATGAATAACAATAAATTCAGAATTCAAAAATCATTTTAGGGGGGTAATCCATCCAATAAGCATTAGATGATCACCAGGGCTAGCTGGCTAAGTTAGTCCTGTTTGAGCCAGCGAGGAGACCAGGGGAGAATTAGCTGTGGGGTCTCAGAGCGGGTAATCTTCATAAAAAGAGGAGGGGGAGGGAAGGAAGGGGAATAAAAGATCAGGCTAAGTTCAAATTGAAAGCCAGGCGGAATAGCTCTGTCTTACAGGCCCTGCGGAAGGAAGTTAAATCCTGCAGGGCCCTGGTCTCATGGGACAGAGCATTCCACCAGGTTGGAGCCATCACTGAGAAGGCCCTGGCCGAGGATAATCTGACTTCCTTAGGGCCCGGGACCTCTAAACTATGATTATTCTTGGACCTTCAGGTCCTCTGTGGGGCAGACCAGGAGAGGCGGTCCCGTAAATAGACCTTAGACCTTCTTAGACCTTCAAGCACATACCTTCCTACCGGTATGTCATAGAATTGTAGTGTTGGAAGGTACTCCGAGAGTCATCTTATTAGCAAGCCTCAGATGCTCTTGAACTGCAGCTTCTATCATCCCAAGAACATAAGAAGAGTTCTGCTGGATCAGGCCAGGGGCTTCTCTAGTCCAGCATCCCGTTCTCACAGTGCCCTTGGGAAGCCTGGAAGCAGGATCTGAGCACAATGGCACTCTTCCTTCCTGGGGGTTTCAGTGTGTTGTAAATCAAAGACATTGAAATAAATCTCCTGGCTGAAAGGGAGTAGTGGGTGGGGAGAGACATCAAATACAATACATATTAAATAAATTACACAGTTTGAAAAGCCTGGCTGGAATTTCCCAGTAATTGAAAACTGCTGGGGATTTTCCAAACACCTTCAGTTTTCCAAGAGCCTTGTTGTGTTTTATTTTATATTTTATTCCCTCTTAAGCATCATGCATGTGAAGAACAGAGAGCAAAGCAGTCTTAGCAGAGCAGAAAATTGCTACCATAAAGCAAAGCTGCATTTTTATTATTCAGAGGAGGTTTCTGTAGCTTTCGTGTGCTGCTTTTAGAATTTTCAACATGCCACTTGTTAAAACTGTATTTTATGGAAGATACTGGGCAACTTCAAATGTAAACATGACCTTGCTGTTAAAAGGAGCTTGTAACATAAGGGTTTTTTTTTTAAAAAAAGGCCATTCAAAACATCTGGTCAGTGCCCAGGACTGACCTTTTAAGATGTGTATATTTATAAAAATTGCTGAGAAAATCAAGCCTTTGAAGTTTCAGCTTTATAGGGTCCACGTGCCTCATACGGTTCTCATTTGACACAGTTGTTGAATAAGATGGTTCCTGAATCCCTTTCCCTGGAGTGTTGTGGCAGGAATGGCTGGCATTTTTAGGCCTCCCCCACAGGCACTATAACATCTGAAGGACGTGGGAGAATCACACACCACTCAACATTTCACAGATGAAAATAGGGAGGGACATGCTCTGCACTTGTAAAACAAAAACAAAAAAACATGCACACACACCAGCCAAATTCTAACCCTAAGCATCACTCTCCAAGTTCCCTTCTCCCATAATTCACATGGATAATGCCTCTTCTCTGATTTCTTTTGTTCATTTACTCTGCAATGGCCTGTTGGCTGCATCTAACATCAGTGTGTGAAACAGTGAGTGCTGTCATGTCTTCAGTCCAAAATCTGTGTTCTTCCAGTTCATCAACACCAGTCTTTTGGCCACAGTTAGAACGTGTAGAATCCACTTTTGTTGCCCAGTTGTCAACTTCTGTTTATACCAATAGGTGTAAAATTCAAAAGAATATTTTCCACTGAATTTTTTAAGTTTTTCTGCGTAGTCATATTCATGCAGCTAAACACATTCCCCCAAAACTTAGTGAGTTTGTAAGTAGTAAGCAAGTAAGAACATATGTTAGTAGTTAGTAACATATGTTAGAAGTTAGTAAGAACATATGTTTCAAGGAGCCATTATCCTTATTAAATCTCCAACAAAGAACTGCATTAGACCAGGCATAGGCAAACTCGGCCCTCCAGATGTTTTGGGACTACAACTCCCATCATCCCTGGCCACTGGTCCTGTTAGCTAGGGATGATGGGAGTTGTAGTCTCTAAACATCTGGAGGGCCGAGTATGCCTATGCCTGCATTAGACGGTCCTTTCCTATACAAATGTAATGGAGTCCAATAAATTCTAAATATTATTTTCTGTTGTATAAGATACATTGTGTGGCTTTCTTTTCTCTGTCCTGGATTTACTGCCAATCATCTGAAGGGGTAGATTTATTTCTTAAGGGCATTCATAATTTTATCACCCTTTGCTACGTTCATAAGTAAATATATATATACATACGCAAACGTATCCTTTACAGCCTAACACTATGCATGCTGAGATCAATGGGATTTACTCCTCTCCTGAGTAAATGTGCACTAGATTGCCCTCGAGCTCTTTAATAGTGCCTTCTCCCTTCACTTGCTTATTCTGTTTTCGGTTTGCCTTATCTTTCAGTCCCTGCCACACCACGAGGACTGCTTATTTTGGAGAAGAAAACAGATTAGATTACTATTTTGTTTCCCAGGAAGAGTTTGACAAAATGGTGACCATGGTAAGGCATGGGCTGATTTGCCCTCCTTTGACTTGAGGGGAGGATGGCTGGCAGTTCATCACAGCTCACGCTAAAGGGTGAGGGTGCGGAATTCCCTTGAGGCTTGAGCTATTGGAGAAGAAAATGACCTGTGGGACTGTTTGTTTAACTTGCCTGTCAAAAACATGTTGTTGTTGTTTAGTCGTTTAGTTGTGTCCGACTCTTCGTGACCCCCTGGACCAGAGCACGCCAGGCACTCCTGTCTTCCACTGCCTCCTGCAGTTTGGTCACACTCATGCTGGTATCTTCAAGAACACTGTCCAACCATCTTGTCCTCTGTCGTCCCCTTCTCCTTGTGCCCTCCATCTTTCCCAACACCAGGGTCTTTTCCAGGGAGTCTTCTCTTCTCACGAGGTGGCCAAAGTATTGGAGCCTCAGCTTCACGATCTGTCGTTCCAGTGAGCACTCAGGGCTGATTTCCTTCAGAATGGATAGGTTTGATCTTCTTGCAGTCCATGGGACTCTCAAGAGTCTCCTCCAGCACCAGAATTCAAAAGCATCCATTCTTTGGCGATCAGCCTTCTTTATGGTCCAGCTCTCACTTCCATACATCACTACTGGGAAAAACATAGCTTGAACTATACAGACCTTTGTCGGCAAGGTGATGTCTCTGCTTTTTAAGATGCTGTCTAGGTTTGTCATTGCTTTTCTCCCCAGAAGCAGGCGTCTTTTAATTTCGTGACTGCAGTGATCATGGAACCCAAGAAAGTAAAATCTCTCACTGCCTTCATTTCTTTCCCTTCTATTTGCCAGGAGGTGATGGGACCAGTGGCCATGATCTTAGTTTTTTTGATGTTGAGCTTCAGACCATATTTTGCCCTCTCCTCTTTCACCCTCGTTAAAAGGTTCTTTAATTCCTCCTCACTTTCTGCCATCAAGGTTGTGTCATCAGCATATCTGAGGTTGTTGATATTTCTTCCGGCAATCTTAATTCCGCTTTGGGATTCATCCAGCCCAGCCTTTCGCATGATGAAGTCTGCATATAAGTTAAATAAGCAGGGAGTCAATATGCAGCCTTGCCGTCCTCCTTTCCCAATTTTGAACCAATCAGTTATTCCATATCCAGTTCTAACTGTAGCTTCTTGTCCTACATAGAGATTTCTCAGGAGACAGATGAGGTGATCAGGCACTCCCATTTCTTTAAGAACTTGCCATAGTTTGCTGTGGTCAGCATGTACTGAATAATCTCTCTAGATGTTCCTTAATTGCTGAAGAGCCTTCAGCTCACTTTCAAAGGGTGCCGTGCTCTCCATTCTGTGAGAGGGTTATGCACACAAGCAACAAATCTGAGCTTTTAATCTTTCTTTTTTAATGTGTTCCGTCATCCCATAAAATGCTGGTTCACCTCATTGTTCAGCAGAGTAGCCTCTGGTCAAGGCGTATAAGTGCTTCTTGCACCCAAGCCAGATGGGCTGCTGCTTGTGATCTTCATGCTCTGCTTTGTGAGGTTTCCAAGATCATGTGCCCGGCTGATGCTTAGAGCCAGTAGTGGTCAGACTGTCAGAGCCCAGAGTGTCAGACTGGGACCTGGGAGGTAAAGGTAAATAAAGGGACCCCTGACCATTAGGTCCAGTCGTGGCTGACTCTGGGGTTGCGGCGCTCATCTCGCTTTATTGGCCGAGGGAGCCGGCATACAGCTTCCGGGTCATGTGGCCAGCATGACTAAGCCGCTTCTGGCGAACCAGAGCAGCGCACGGAAATGCCGTTTACCTTCCCGCTGGAGTGGTACCTATTTATCTACTTACACTTTGACATGCTTTCGAACTGCTAGGTTGGCAGGAGCAGGGACCGAGCAGTGGGAGCTCACCCCGTCGCGGGGATTCGAACCGCCAACCTTCTGATCAGCAAGTCCTAGGCTCTGTGGTTTAATCCACAGTGCCACCCGTGTCCCGGGGCCTGGGAGACCAGAGTTCAAATCCCCACTTAGCCATGAAGCTCACTGAGTGACCTTGGTTCAGTCACTCAGCCTCTCAGCCTAACCTACCTCGCAGTAGGTTGTTGTGATAAAATGAGGACGGGGGAGAGCCATTCTCTCTACCTTGAGCTGCTTGGAGGAAAAGGTGCCGTATGAATGCAATAGCTAAGTAAAACAAAACAAATAAACTGAATGCTGGACTTGAGAACCCGACCTGATGTGGCATTCTTTTTATGTGATCCCGGCCGAAGGGAATTTTGTCTTTCCACTGTGCGGGTCTCAAATAGTGCGTCTTGAAAAAGTGCTGGAGGAAGAAACACAAATGGGCCGTCTTTTATGGCACTCCTAGGATAGCGTTCGAAGGGGAAATTGATGTGACTTCCCTGTGGAGAAATGCCCATAGTCTGAGCTCGTACATCTCATCGCCGCAGGAGTGCTTCTCTTGCGTGGGGAGCACCCAGATGGGCTGTTTATTGAGCAGGCCTGCCGATATGCTTGCACGAAACTTGGGACGAGGTTATACAACTTTGCCTCTTCCGTGAGCATCCGTCCCCATCTGTTCGCACAGACTTTGCATGGCGCTGCCAGCTAGCTGTTGTCACTCTGCACGTTTCCCAGAAGTGCAGTTTTCCATCACTTTTCTTGTCTGGCTTTTTGTGGTTAGAAGACTGGTGGGATAACTGGGGTAGAAGAGTCTTCATCAACCTGACACCCTCTGGGTATTTTTGGACTGCAACTCCCATCATCCCCACCTGGGCTGAATTAGAAAGCGCGACACAATTATCCTATTTTTTGTGTGCCAGTAACCAGTGCTTCCTCCTAACATGCAAATCCAACCTTAGTCTCCCAGATGGGCTGGAACTTCTGTCAATGAAATTAACGACAACATCACTTTAGTATTTATCAAGTGCATTACAATGTTCACAGCATGACCAATACTTCCTTGCTGTTTTTAGAAGCAGGAGATAAATTCAGGGGTACGTCGGAATTGCTTCTCCCATATTTATTTCGGTCCTCCCATTGCTATAACCCATCCTGGGACCTGCTGGAGAAGATAAATACTTTGATGGTGGGGTCTTCTGGTTCATAGTTCCATCTCTCACCCACCCCTTTGCACAAGCTCCTAGTCAGCACATGCGTCAACCCTACATTTCCTGCCTACAGCAGGAGAGATCAAGCTGCCATGTATCTGACGTGAGGAACGGCATGTCAGAGTATTAGATTCTGGGATCTAGATTGTGGTTTCTGGCGAGAGCTTTCCCCTTGGTCTTTCCTGCCTCCCAGGCTTCATTCTTTTCATTCCAGGGGAAATTCATTGCAACTTTTAAGTACAGCGGCTTCTACTACGGAATGGGCCGGGACACAATCGAGTCCATCGCTAGGGAGGGACTTGCAACCTGCATTCATATGGAAATAGAGGTAACGATGGGGATGGAAGCACCTTAAGCCATAGCAAAGTCTGTGTAATTACCGTATTTTTCCATGTATAACATGCCCCCATGTATAAGACGACCCCTAATTTTTGGGACCACAACTAAATTTTTTTTAGGGAGATTGCCCAAAGTTGTTGAGCTTTTTTGGGGGGGGGCAATTGCTCTACAGCCTGCCCCCAATGCAAATCACACGCATCACCGCAGCAACAATCATCTGCACGCTCGCCACCAAAGCCCATCTGCGAACTCAATGAAACCACTCATCAATACAGTATATCAACGTCCAATTGCCGCAGCCACAGCCAATCGTCAGCAGGCCTTGCCGCAGCAACCAATCACACGCCCAATCGCCGCTGCTGACACCAATCGCCTGTCCCCCCTCTGCTGTCCATGCATAAGATGACCCACAATTTTTGCCTATTCTTTTTAAGGGAAAATTATCGTCTTATACACGGAAAAATACGGTATGTTTTTATCATAAACCAAGAGCTGGGCCTCTGTCAAGCCCTAGCTCCAAAGCTGTGGTTCATTGAATCATGGAATGCTAGAGTTATATAAGTTAATTATTAGTTATATAATCAATAGCTAAGTTATATAATCAATAGCTAAGTTATTAATTATATAATTAATTAGATGCTTTTTTCCAGAAACATGAACTCAAAGCAAGAACCTCGTTTGAGCTGAAACAATTTCCCTACTCCGTGCTTCACTGCCCCACTAAAGAGGTTTAAGATCCATTTAACAAATGAATATTACTTATTTGTGCAGCCGAAGGCATTGGAAAAAAAAAAGACAAGATACATAAATCAGAATAAAATACATTACACAGTTAAAATAATTATTAAAGCCAGGCATTGTGTAGGATAAGAGTGCTCCCCTGAACAATTTAATTTAGCATTCCACAATATTTTCGCCTTAAAATTTTTGCTCCAAAACAGGCCGTTTTTTCAGAGGTGTAAGGGGACCTGTCCTCTAATAAGAAGTTAATCAGATGCCCAATTAATCTCTCAACTGAGAGATGCCCACAATCCAGACTGCTGGCTCTGCACCTAAAATTAGGAGAATCCAGTCTTGACAGTACAGTTGTACCTTGGTTCTCGAATGGAATCCATTACGGAAGTCCGTTCGACCTCCGAAAATATTTGCAAACCAAGACGCGGCTTCCGATTGGCTGCAGGAGCTTCCTGCATTCAGTCGGAAGCAGCGTCGGAAGTTTGGCTTCCAAAAAACGTTTGCAAACCGGAACACTCACTTCCAGGGTTGCGGCATTTGGGAGCCAAAACGTTCAAGTCACAAGGCGTTTGAGAACCAAGGTACGACTCTATTGGTTAAACAGTCCTTACAGCCTTTGCGTCAATCTGGGGTACTGTGTGTGATTTAACAACTTCAGCCAAGGCCTGTGAAGCCTCGAAGTGAATGATAACCGAGTACCTCTGTTTTTTAAAGGGTGTTAGAAGCTTGAAGAATTCCTACTTCCAACCTCGGTACATCCTACTGATCCCAGTGAACAAAGAGAGATACGGGGGTCAGCTGCGACGGATGGGGCTGTTCAGTAGGGCAGAGATCGAAGAAGCAGTCCGCAGGGTGGGCATGTACATTCAACTGAACCAGGACTTCCCAGGGTTCTTTGACGCGGTCATCAACGTTGGTGAGTCCATCCCTTTGGAACCCGAGTCTCCTCTACTGGCAAGGTAGCGCTGCAGTCTTCCTGGGAAGGCAAATGGAAGAAGCAGAGTTTGCGCAGTCCATCCAAACTATCATAGCAAGTACTCCTAACTCGCCTAACTAACAGCACCGAGGGCCTTCTGATGGTTCCCTCACTGCGAGAAGCCAAGTTACAGGGAACCAGGCAGAGGGCCTTCTCGGTAGTGGCACCCGTCCTGTGGAACGCCCTCCCACCAGATGTCAAACAGAACAACAACTGCCAGACTTTTAGAAGAGATCTGAAGACAGCTCAGTTTAGGGAAGCTTTTAACGTTTGATGTATTACAGTATTTTAATATTTTTTTTGAAGCCGCCCAGAGTGGCTGGGGAAGGCCAGCCAGATTGGCGGGGTATAAATAATAAATTATTATTATTATAACTCCTAACTTTCCCGTCCTGCACGAGATGCTCATGGGGTTAAAGGAGATTGCCAAGACATGCGCCAGCATCCATGTGATTGGGGGGAGGGGGGAGGAACAAGACAAATTGCCTGAACATTCATTCTCTGTATCTGGGGGTGGGGGAGAAGTCACCAGAGTAGCTGGTGCCCACAACACTCGGTCAAAAATCCAGATGTGCCCACAGGCCTAAACAAATTGAGTGATCTCTGACATAGGCAATACTTCTTCTTCTCTCTCTCTCTCTCTCTCTCTCTCTCTCTCTCTCTCGTATTTAATATTGCACTGATTTTGCTAAAAAGTTCAAACTTTTTAACACAACGAATATCAGCATTTTTCATGGCTCTTGATAGACAGACATGGTTTCAATTCTGTTAGTGTTTAATTACTTTTTAACGACTATCTTTTTATGTTTTTTGTTTGTTTTTCTATTGTATCTGTGTTTTGTATTTTTAATTTGTAATCTGCCTTGAGTCTCAATTTGGGGGAAAGGTGGGATATAAATAAATAAATGTAATAATGATGAAGCGTCATAGTCCGGAAGGACAAAATTACAAAGCTACAGTGCAGCTCCAAAGGGATAAAGAATTGACTCCTACATATAATTCCCTTTTCAAATAATATACGAAGAATAAAAGTATTGTCCATCTGTGAGTTCCATAATTACTGAGAATAAAGATTCTATAAAGTCTTAGATGAGCCAGACCTTTGCATATACTGGTGGTGCCAAGTGACTGGACACCTTAATATAAGAAATAATATATAATATAAGAAATAAAACCATGCCATTTAGCAAATAAATGTGGTCATGCAAATTCTGCCCTTTAGCTACTTTTAGTTTATGAGATACCTTTTCAAGGAGGGCAATTTGCCACATTCTAGAATGCCAGCAATCCAAATTGTCACGACTGAAGTTCTTCCAGGATTTGGCTGTGTTAATTCTTTTCTTTCTCTTCATATGTGCACCCCTTCATGTTCAGACGATTTTGACGAAGCATTCACCAATCTGAGCAAACTCATCGAGGAGTTCCTGGGGATAAAGCAGCCGTCGGAAACTGAGGTCAAAGGTTCTGCATCGGACACCAATCTCCTTTCAGGTATGGCATTGCAGATCCCCCCAGGTGTGGCCTGATAGTTGTGTTGCTTTTGGGAAGCAAAATGGGAATTTGCCACAGATAGCTTGTTCCACCTGTTGTCTTTGTCCATGGAGTTTTCTTGGCAGGGATATTGGAGTGGCTTGCCGGTTCCTCCTCCAGGTGGATCACGTTTGGTCAAAACTCTCCAATATGACCTGTTCATCTTGGGTGCCCTGCTCGGCATGGTTCATAGCTTCTCTGAGTTATTCAAGACCCTTCACCACGGCAAGGCAGTGATCCATGAAGGGGAATGGAGTTCGACAAGGCTGTATATTGTCTCCCTGCTCCCAAACCGGAATTAAGATTGCCGGAAGAAATGTCAACAACCTCAGATATGCTGATGACACAACCTTGATGGCAGAAAGTGAGGAGGAATTAAAGAACCTTTTATTGAGGGTGAAAGAGGAGAGCGCAAAATATGGTCTGAAGCTCAACATCAAAAAAATGAAGATCATGGCCACTGGTCCCATTACCTCCTGGCAAATAGAAGGGGAAGAAATGGAGGCAGTGAGAGATTTTACTTTCTTGGGCTCCATGATCACTGCAGATGGTGACAGCAGCCACGAAATTAAAAGACACCTGCTTCTTGGGAGAAAAGGAATGACAAACCTAGACAGCATCTTAAAAAGCAGAGACATCACCTTGCCAACAAAGGTCCGTATAGTAAAAGCTATGTTTTTCCCAGTAGTGATGTATGGAAGTGAGAGCTGGACCATAAAGAAGGCTGATCGCAGAAGAATGGATGCCTTTGAATTATGGTGCTGGAGGAGACTCTTGAGAGTTCCATGGATTGCAAGAAGATCAAACCTATCCATTCTGAAGGAAATCAGCCCTGAGTGCTCACTGGAAGGACAGATCCTGAAGCTGAGGCTCCAAGACTTTGGCCACCTCATGAGAAGAGAAGACTCCCTGGAAAAGACCCTGATGTTGGGAAAGATGGAGGGCACAAGGAGAAGGGGACGACAGAGGACGAGATGGTTGGATAGTGTTCTCGAAGCTACCAGCATGAGTTTGACCAAACTGCGGGAGGCAGTGGAAGACAGGAGTGCCTGGCGTGCTCTGGTCCAGGGGGTCACGAAGATGCGGACACGACTAAATGACTAAACAACAACAGCTTGTTCCACGCAAACATTTGCACTCATCATTGAAAGAGAAGGTCCTGTGCTAGGCTTGCCAGCCATTTGGCTTTGAAGTTGGCATTTGTACAGCATTACGTCCAGGATCACTGCCCCTCTGATTGGTTTCATGCCCAGGTATTCTGGGCTATCTAGAAATGTTACCTCTTCTGGGTGCTTGTATATCAAGTCCATTTGTGCGAAATTGAGGTCACCCATTTCTAGAACACTTTTTCTGTCCAGTGCCTGTTTGATCTCATTCTCCATCTCAAAATGCATTTTGTTCAGGGGGACTCCCTCGCACTAAATTGTTCTTGTCACCGGAGATCCCCACTCACAATGACTTGAGGATTTTTATCTTACTGGACTCCAGATCCTCTTTGATGTACAGTCGGACACCACCTAGACCTGGTCCTTCCTATAGAATTTGTATCAATTTGGTCTCTCCATCCCACCAGATTTCCATTAGGCTTGCTATATCTTGTTCTGAGACCAAGCACTGCAGCTTGCCCATCTTGGCTCAGAGACTCCCGGCATCAGTATCAAACACCTGTACATGAGGAGTATGTCTCCAGCCTGTCTTTGCTGCATGTGTTTTGCCCTGTGGCACTTTGGCCTCTCAGAATAGCTGTCATACGCCATTGCTATCCTTGTCTCAATGCTCATAATCGTGAACCTGCTGGCTCCCCGACCCAGCCCACATCCGATTGAAAGCTGTTCTGCCACCTCTTTTAATTTAACCTGCCAAGTGCTCAGCAGAAAGTCACCTTCAACAGAGGCCTTTGGGCATGTGAGCCAAAGTTCACAAAACCTGAAAGGCTCTTTCTTTCTTTCTTTCTTTCTTTCTTTCTTTTTCTTGCCTCCTTGGTGTGGATGCAATGATTAAGGAGGGCAGAGGAGTTAAAAAGAAGCCCTCCTCCCCCTTATCATTTTATGCTGTGCCATAAACCATCTGATATTCCTTGCAGGAGCTCTTAATGGCCTCTAATGTCTTTGCCGTCCTGTCAGTTTGCATTTCTTCGTCTGCCACAGCAACTTCATTATGAGCGCTGAGTTTGGGCAATTCCACCATCCATAAAAGTAACTTTGAAATTTACTACGCTCCATTAAATTCATTTAGAGTTTCATTTGTAGGTGTTCCGAATTAAAGTAATGATCGTATTTGGGGGGGGAGATTGCTCTTTCCTTATGAATGAGGGGAAATTGTTTGTTTGTTTGTTTAGGAAGGAGGGGGTGAAATCTTGCCTCAAGGTTGACTCTTTAGTATGAACATTTGCAGTAAGATCGTAATAGGGGGAGATTGGATGTTTGATATAATGGGAAGCTATTAAAAATCTTCTTCTAATGAACAGACATCCGTGAGCTTTTGCTAATGGACAGAGAGCAAAGAGGCAGCTGTGGGTGGAAGTGGCATTTAAGCAGAGTGATGGAGGTGCCATAATTGTTCCCCTTGGCCAGCTCCAGCCCAAAACATATTTTGGGTCTGGGAACAACAACCCTAAATGATGTTCAGAAATGCCATTTTCCTGCACAAGGCCCATTCACACATTTATTCACAGTTCCTAGTCTTTTTAATAGGGTTTTCACCGAAAACCTTGTGGGCCCATGGAGAGCTTTCTGGGGCCCAGGAAGTCAAGAGGGCCTGAGCTAAGCTTAAAACCCATTCCCATGAGGGGAAAAACACAGTAGATAACCCTTGAGGGTGTTTATGAAAACCTACTTCCAGTGTCCAGATTCTGCATTCTAGGCTGAACTTCATTAGCCATTTTAGAACAGCGCAGGTACCCTGCCCGTACGGGCCAGTCGTGACCAACTCTAGGGTTACGCGCTCATCTCGCTCAAGAGGCCGGGGGCCAGCGCTGTCCGGAGACACTTCCGGGTCACGTGGCCAGCGTGACGAAGCTGCTCTGGCGAGCCAGCACCAGCGCAGCACACGGAAACGCCGTTTACCTTCCTGCTATAAAGCGGTCCCTATTTATCTACTTGCACTTAGGGGTCCTTTCGAACTGCTAGGTTGGCAGGAGCTGGGACCGAACGACAGGAGCTCACCCCATCGCGGGGATTCGAACCGCCGACCTTACAATCAGCAAGTCCTAGGCACTGAGGTTTTAACCACAGCGCCACCCGCATCCCTAGAACAGAGCAAGCAACATTCTTAACCCTGGGCTCAGCATCCCTTCTCCATTTCTTGGAAGCAGAGAGAGAGAGAGAGAGAGAGAGAGAGAGAGAGAGAGAGAGAGAGAGAGAAAGAAATGTTGTATAGTTTAGGTGGGGACCCGGGGACCCTCCAGGTGTCGCTGGACTACAGCTCCCATCATCCCTGGCTGCAGTGGCTGATGGGCCCCGCAGTCCCTTAGCAACTGAAGGGCCACAGACCCCCACCTTCCCTGCTGCAAGGGGATTCTAGAACAGGCCGAGGGGCCAGGAGGTGGGTGTCGTCTTCCATGACGTGCTTTCTCAAGAATGGCAAGTCCCCAGAACTCCTTAATTCCCGCTGGCCTTTCTGCCGATTCCGTTTGCCAGGCTAAGTGAGCTCCCCTTCTCTTTCTCAGTTCCAAACGGGATGCTCACAGTGCCTCCGAAAACAGCATCTGTCAAAGGAACCGATGGGGTAGCGCCATCACCCACTCCCAGTGAGTTTTTGGACTCATCGGCCAAAAATTACTCGGCTGTCATATCGGCCAGACTTTCAGCAGAGAAAACACCAGTGGTAAGTGTGTGTGTGTGTGTGTGTGTGAGAGAGAGAGAGAGAGAGAGAGAGAGAGACAGACAGACAGACAGACAGACACTATGATTAAAGGTAAAGGGACCCCAGACCATTAGGTCCAGTCGTGACCGACTCTGGGGTTTCGGCGCTCATCTCGCTTTATTGGCCAAGGCAGCCGGCGCACAGCTTCTGGCGAACCAGAGCAGTGCATGGAAACGCCGCTTACCTTCCCGCCGGAGCGGTACCTATTTATCTGCTTGCATTTTGATGTGCTTTCAAACTGCTAGGTTGGCAGGAGCAGGGACCGGGCAATGGGAGCTCACCCCGTCATTGCGGGGATTCGAACCGTCGACCTTCTGATCGGCAAGTCCTAGGCTCTGTGGTTTAACCCACAGCGCCACCTGCGTCCCTTATGATTAATCATATCCAAAGTCTTACTTACACCAAGGGTTCCCTACGTGATCATTACAAGCGGCTGATTCTGCTTGTGCAGCCCATGGAAGTGGCAATCAGCAGCCACAGGAGAGAGGGCCTTTCCTGCTGCAGCATCTCTAAATTCTCCCTGAGCTTTGGCAAGTGCCAACACTGATGATGCCCAGGTGTCTTTTAAAAGGCCTAAAGGTCTGCTCCCAGACCTTTAGATCTCACTATATTAGAATTTTATATCTGTCCTATTTGAGAGAGAAAAAACTATAGCCAAACGAAATCGTGAGCAGGATTTGAATAAGAGACAAGGGAAGGAGAATAAATAAATGATTGTAATATAAGTTACAATAGAAAATAAGTGGCAGTTATGGCAGCAGATAAAGGAATACAATAGGAACATCCCGGACGTAAGGATGGGAAGCCAAAATGTAAGGAATTATTATATTGAAAGTGAATTGAATAATGTCAAATTATAAAAAATATATAATAATGTCAAATTATAAAAAATGAATAAAAAATTATTTTAAAAATGAATTTTAACTCTGCCTCAGTTTTTCCCTTTAAAATTTCCTTCCTGTATTTTAATATTTCAGTATGTAGTTCAATGTTTTTGTGCACATGGCTTTAACTACACACTGTGTGAAGGAGTACCACGCCTGCTGTCTGCCCTGAATCCGCTGACATCCTGCTTCCGTGGGTGACCTCAACTTGTAGCATTCTGATGAGAGAGGTCCCAGGTTCAGTCATTCCCCTTCTAGTTGAAAGGATCAAGTAAAAAAAGGGATGGTAAAAAACAACAACTCTGTCTCGGACTTAGAGAGCCACAGCCCATCAGAGTAGTCAGTGTTGAGCTACAAGGATAAATGACCCATTATTTGCCAGCTTCCTATATATTCCTATGCAACTAATCCTCCCCGTATCACAGCAGGACGGAGTTGGAAATCCAATGGAAGCTGTTTTTTAAAAACACGCATACTGAGGTTCTAGAATGATGGTGTGTAATAATGCTGAATCTGAGGTCAGCAGACATGGCAGCTATGGAATTATTACCATCATGCCTTATTGCTAAGAAGATTTGTTCCCCGGTTTTCTGGAGTTCGAGTTCCAGATGGAGAAGAGAAGCCAGAAACCGATCCATTACCCACCAATTAGCAAAAGGCTTTCGTTTCTCTGGAGAGAGGTAGGGATAGGGAGGGCAACTGCCCCCCACCCCTTACCCATGCCTTGAAAATAATAATAATAGTAATAATAATAATAATAATAATAATAATAATAATAATTTATGTTTTATACGCTGCCAATCTGACTGGGTTACCCCATCCGCTCTGGGCGGCTTCCAACAAATTAAAACACAAAAGACATAAAAACTTCCCAATACAGGGCTGCCTTCAGATGTCTTCTAAAAGTTGTGTGCTTGTTTATCTCCTTGGCATCTGAAGGGAGGGCACAACTACCAAGAAGGCCCTGTGCCTGGTTCCCTGTAACTCCGCTTCTTGCAGTGAGAGGATCAGAGGGTCCTCAGAGCAATAACAGCATCAAACATTAAGCAATCAAACATTGTGATTAGCGCTGCCAAAAACGACAGCCTAGAAATATTTTTAAAATAGCTAAATATACAATAAATAAATCCCTCCACACAGAAAATTAGGTGTTAGGGAACAGGGCTGCTGCCATCTCCCTGATAACCTAGGTTTCTGTGTTCAAGGATTGATTTTGCGTGAGCCCCCTCTCACCCAGAAACAGGTCTTTCCTCCTTGCTCTCTCTCTCTGGTTTTAGGCAGAGAGGAGCTTCTCTGCTGTTTCACAGCCCCTCCTAAGTTTTATTCTAACAAGTTACCTGTGATTCCTGCACGGCAGGGGGTTGGACTAGATGACCACTGGGGGTACCTCTACAATTATACGATTCTAAGTTGATTGTGCTTCTTTTTCAGGAGGAGGCTTCTCTTCAGAGGCGGCAGCAGACAGCCAAGCAGGGACTGACAGGGAAGGCTGTGAGTTCGTATAGCCAGCTGTTTCAGAGGTAAGGAAAGGCACGCGAAGGGGCTGCAATGAGCTGGAGTGGGAAGGAGGCTTCTTGCGTGATCCCAAAGCTCTAAGAAACCAGGAAGTAAAGTATTTATGCTCATTGACTGGGGAGCTTGGCAGCCACACACCCCAAGCCACACTCTGCACTATGAGTTCCCGACCACTTTCGTCGGAGGTGCTGAAGTCTTGATCCCTCCAAGGTTTTTGCAGGCAATAAACTGCTTGTTTTCCAAATATCTTTCAGAATTCATGAAGGCAAAAACTTGTGGTGGGATTTGATTTCTTAAAAGATGTATTCAGAAACAACAACAACAAGAATAATTATCAATAATAGCAATTATATTAACAACAACAACAATTAATTTGTACCCCACCCATCTGACGGGGTTGCCCCAGCCGCTCTCTGTGTTGGATTCTAACACAGAGGAGTCTCCCTCGCCTGTCTGTTTTCTCATTTTTACATTTCTTGCTTGGGAAGAGGGCTACATTTCATCAGGAGGGATGGAGGACAAATTCAGTTTCATTTTCATGAGAAAGTATCTGATCTGTACTTTCCAAATGCAATAGGTGGACCAACACACAGCCCCCCTTCAAAATGTGCGCTTCTCTGAATTCTGCAATGCCGTTCTCCAGTAAAACAATATGTACAAAAATACATAATATTAGAGAAGCTAACACACACACATATATATTATGGGGAATTGCTTGCCAAAATGTGTATATTAGAGAAAACGGCAACTAAAAATGGGTGTGTTGAAAGAAATTTGCATTAAACTGCCGACAAGTTTTCATGAATAATATTTTTTTTAAATCACAAATCGCTACAGGAATGTGGAGAACTGAATTTAGGACTGGCAAAATAATAATAATAATAATAATAATAATAATAATAATAATAATAATAATAATAATAAAAATAAAAATAAAATTTATTTATACCCTGCCCATCTGACTGGGCTTCCCCAGCCACTCTGGGTGGCTCCCAACAAAATATTAAAATACTGTAATACATCAAACATTAAAAGCTTCCCTAAAGAGGGCTGCCTTCAGATGTCTTCTAAAAGTCTGGCAGTTGGTCTCATTGACACCTGGTGGGAGGGTGTTCCACAGGGCGGGTGCCACTACCGAGAAGGCCCTCTGCCTGCTTCCCTGTAACTTGGCTTCTCGCAGTGAGGGAACTGCCAGAAGGCCCTCATTGGTGGACCTCAGTGTCCGGGCAGAACGATGTGGGTGGAGACGCTCCTTCAGACTGGCAAAATAGGAAACAGAGAAACCAAAACTGACTCAGCCATCCATTCCTGGCTTTGTGCTGGGGGAGTGGGGAGGAACCAACTCCAGGAATGCTGCAGGATAGGGACACCTCAACCATTAGGCAGAGTGAGGTAGCCGCTATTTAGGTTCTCATTGCCAGGTAGAGAGAGATGCACTTATGGGATTTTCAGATGCCCAAATAACTTAGCTGCCCTTGGTACTGTACACTTTACCTTGGTGGTGGCCATGGGGCGCTATGTGCTGCTGTGACTCAGGCAGCAAAGCATCTTTGCCCTTCCGTTCCATTAACCTGACTTACACCTGTTGCCAAATTTAGCTCCCTTTTGGTGCAAAACTTAGCAGGCGCGAAATACAGCCAGCTTTGGATGAGCTCTCTTATTCAGAAAAGCTGCTCTTGCTTTGAATTTCTTTTCCCCGAGACTTTGGTTGATTGGAGCACGCTTTGTGAACGTTGGGGGTCAGAGAGGAAGTCCGTCTCTCTGAAAAGTAATTGCAAAAAGCCTCAATAGATTTCTGCCTTTCCCTGGCTGAGCTCTTGGGGGGGGGGCGGGAATCTTCTGCTTTGATTTAGAACACAATGGCCTCTTTCACAGAAAACAGTTCTTTGCTCCTGGAGTTCAGTGGCTTCGCGTTTCTCCATCCAGCCACTCTGTTGCCAAGAGACAGAGGGGCGGCCTTCTTTATGGAGAGCTCTCTGCAAGACAAAGGTTTGAAATCCTTCTCCCTGTCCCTTGTGGGCACCGCATCACAGAATGAATCTAACGTCACTTGATTAGTCAGGGTGCTAATGGGCTATAGAGAAGGCTGCCTCCACAGGGTCATGTCTACTTCAAGTGGGAAGTGAAAAACATTTTGCACACCTATCTGAGAAACGCCATGTAAAAAGGTCTCCGCCGCCTTGAAGAGGGATGGCTGTCGTCTCTCGTGCACTTTTGCTGAAAGTCAGCCAGTTTTCTCCTAAACGAATGCAGCAGTTTGGATTCCGCAGGGTGGGTGCAAATTTGGCTCAGAGGGGCAGCTGTTTGCATTTTGAGCTCCATTCAAGGTGTGAGTAGTAGCATGCAAAGCCCAAATGGCTTGGGACCCAGGTACCTAAAAGGGCGTCTCTCCCAGTATCGAGCAAGTCAGGCCCTACAATTGGTGGAGGAGACAAGGGAGACACTGGCTGGTTGGCTCTGACCCGTGGTAGAGCCTTATCTGTGGTGGCTCCCTGTGGCCTCCCTGGGGAGGTGCTTCAATCCCACGCATTATTAATATTCAGGAATAACTCAAAAATGCTCCTGTTTATCCATGCATTTGATGACTGGAAAATACTGCTCCTGGCAACCTTGGTATTATGAGCTTTGTGGTCATATGATTTTTTTTTTTTTTTTGATGTTTAAAACACATGTTCATTTGTTTTTAATTGTACCGTTTTAACTGTTTTGCGTTGGCCACCCTATGGGATGTAAATTTAACAAATGATAATGATGATACCTGCTTCAGTGCTGCTGGCCTTTCATTAGGCAGGGGTTAGATCCTGGAGGCCAGTAGTGCCCTGAGCCCCCACCCTTCCCCTCTGTTGGAAGATAGAGCTGTGTGCCGCATGGTCTAGACCAGGTGTAGGCAAACTCCGGCCCTCCAGATGCTTGGGACTACAATTCCCATCATCCCTAGCTAACAGGACCAGTGTTCAGGGATGATGGGAATTGTAGTCCCACCCAAAGATCTGGAGGGCTGGAGTTTGCCTATGTCTGGTCTAGTCTGTGCTGGGAGATACTATCCTCTCGCTGGGAGTATTGACGTAAATTCGACTGCCACCCTGTTGGTTTTTGTGTGTGCAAAGGGGGGGTGCCATCTTTTCCTTTGCCCTCAGGCCACCCTGGCCTCAGAATTCGTGAAGAGATCAAAAGGGTGAACACTATTTGATCTCTCCCCACGATAGCAAAACTGGTTAGGAAGTATTAATAGTATTCCCCGTAGAAGAAGAAGAAGTTTGGATTTGATATCCCGCTTTATCACTACCTGAAGGAGTCTCAAAGCGGCTAACATTCTCCTTTCCCTCCCCCCCCCACAACAAACACTCTGTGAGGTAAGTGAGGCTGAGAGACTTCAGAGAAGTGGGACTAGCCCAAGGTGCATGTGGGAAGCGAACCCGGTTCCCCAGATTACGAGTCCACCGCTCTTAACCACTACACCACACTACCACTGTAGTAATTTCATGCCTGGTGGCAATTCCAGCCTACTGGAGGTGATTGGCACCCTTTGGAATGAGGACATGGTCCTCACAAGCAGTAGGACAGGCATTTTCCAACATGCCACCCAGCCATGCTCCTCCAGCTTCTACAACCATAAAACATGTAATTATATGTCATGCATAGGGTTGCCTCTGGCGTTAGACCTACTCTTGACACTGATAAACATGACTATGCTTGGTCCATTAATTTGAGTGTGTCTACTTGGAGGTAAAAGTGGTTGGAATCAGCCAATAGTTAATTTATGGGTTTCTTAAAAATAATATCTGCCTTGAACTGTGGCGTCCAGTAAGTAGCCCAGCTGGCTTTAAAGGGGGACTGGACAAATTCATGGGTGGTCGATGGAGTCAATAATGGACATAGGCTGTGACAACTACCTGGAATCTCCCATGTTCAGAGAAGCATCAGTTGCTGGGGAGCAACAACAGCAGAGGGCGATTGCCTTTGCATCCATCCCTGCTTGTGGGCTTCCTGGAGACACCTGGCTGATTACTGTAAGCCGGACTCTGAGCTGGGGGGAAACTTTGGCCTGATCTACCAGGGCTCTTTGTACATTCATATGAGTGACTGCAGCAGCGGCAGAGTATTCCCTATGGATAGCCACGCAACCCTACTAACTTGCCTAGCACCATGGAGAAACACAAACTGTTGTCTTTGGATAAACAGCTATTCATCTCCCCTGTGACCGCCTGGAAATAATCTGCCTGCTAAAGGAAAGAGCACAGGGGTTTCTGCAAATCTGTTCTGTGTGCGGTGCTAGTGGAGCTCTGCATTCTCCCCCATATCCTTTTCTCCTTGGGAAATCCTTTAGCTCCAGGCATGAGCAAGGGACAGCATTTTCCAGGTGTGAGTACAGGTGTACTTGCATACCTGCTCAGTCATGTCGCTAATATAATCTGAGCACACCGTACCATTTGCTTGTTTTGAGCCAAGGCACCTTTGGGGAAATTGGAATAGTAAATTGCTGACGTGCCTATAGGTAAAGGTAAAGGGACCCCTGACCATTAGATCCAGTCGTGACCGACTCTGGGGTTGCGGCGCTCATCTCGCTTTATTGGCCGAAGGAGCCGGCGTACACCTTCCGGGTCATGTGGCCAGCATGACTAAGCCGCTTCTGACGAACCAGAGCAGCGCATGGCAACGCCATTTACCTTCCTGCCAGAGCGGTACCTATTTATCTACTTGCACTTTGACGTGCTTTCAAACTGCTAGGTTGGCAGGAGCAGGGACCGAGCAACGGGAACTCACCCCGTCGCGGGGATTGGAACCGCTGACCTTCTGATCAGCAAGTCCTAGGCTCTGTGGTTTAACCCACAGTGCCACCCTTAGCACTGTTCATACTGTCCATAGAAATAGCATTATTTGTCAGCTTAATGTATTTGCTAGTAATTATTTCTTTCTCCTATGGCAAGATGCTTCCCACAAGCATCTGGCTGGCCTCTTTGATGGCCCACTGGCCTGATCCAATGGGCTTATATTCTTACATTTAAGATCCATTTCTGTCACCCTCTGGAAGGATGTTTGTGTGACCAACATGGCCCTGTAATGTTTTGCCTCCTTGCAGGGCAGTGATGGGGAAGCTGAGCCCCTCTGGATGACGCTGGACTCCCATCAGCCCCAGCCAACATCACCAGTAATCAAGGAGGAGGAATCCAGCAGCATTCAGAGGGTCACAGGTTCCCCATTCATGACGTTCTTGGCATCTGTCTGTCTCAAAAGACATTGGAATGCGCCTCCAAGGGCAAAGTCAAACGGCTGCATTAGCAGCACCAAAGTGACCTCCCTGGGGCGCTAGCCTGGGCAGTGTGTCTGGAGGTCCTGGGCTGCCCAGACGACAAGACCCCCTACTTTGCCTTGCTGTTGTGGTCCAAAGGAAAGCAGAGCAAGGCCTTTGGCACCAGCGTGCTGCAGCAGTTGCCAGAAGGAGTTGTACAAGGCACCATCCAACCGTCTTAGGGACTCCACTCCAGATTTGTGTAGGGTTTGCTCCTTAGCCTTTTCTTCTCCCGAGGATGTCCCACAAGGCAGCAGAGGCTTCCTTCTCCTAGATGGGCTACCTTCCATGTGGACGAGCCCTATGTAAGGGTTCCGAAAAAACACTTTTTGGAAAGGAGATGGCCATGCTACCCAACTGATGAGAATGATGAAAACTGCTCTTGCAGAAAAGCTTGGGGAGGCATAGAGCACCCATCATAAGTCCTGGGGATGTCACACTGCAGCCCCTCCATAGGCCCCCTCCACCCACTGCAGAAAATGAAATTATCTAGTAAATCCCAATGCTCTGTTCTCCCAGAGGGAGACAGAGGGCCTTCTTGGTAGTGGCGCCCTGTGGAACGCCCTCCCTTCAGATGTGAAGGAAATAAGCAGCTATCTTATCTTTAAAAGACATCTGAAGGCAGCCCTGTTTAGGGAACTTTTTAATATTTAATGCTGTATTGTTTTTAACACTCGACTGGAAGCCGCCCAGAGTGGCTGGGGAAACTCAGCCAGATAGGCAGGGTATAAATAATAAATTGTTGTTGTGGTTATTATCAGGCTAAACGTGTCCAAACTATTTGATCTCTTTAGCAGTCTTTCCCCCCTGTAGAATCCAGTATAAGACCTATAAAATCACTGGGTTCTAGGAGACCCTGAGAGCCATATCATTCAACACCATTGGTACAACATAGGGAAAAGAGGCCGGGGTTGATAATGCGAATTGGGGATGTTATGCTAAGGTGACATCACACTGGAAAGAAGGGAACGAATCTTGACTTTCTCTCTGATGCATATAACAGAGAGAAGTCCTCATATACTTCCTTATGTATCATTCCAGCTATTTTGACGGCACCTCCGCAGCAGTTGGCTTATCACATGCTCGGTTTTTGGAACCCCCATCTCAGGTTTCGATCTTGTCGCCTAGAAAAGACAGCAGCCCAGATCGTGGTGTCCCACCAGCTAGCCCAGACCGAAGGTGGGTAAGGGCAAAAGTGTTCGTTGACAAGGGGCGAGGTGGGCAGGTTCCCCATCTGGCAAGTTCTGACTTAGAACCATGCCTGGATCCTAATGGCTCCTCTGGTTTCATCAGGGACTGATTTCTTCCCTGTGGAAACCCCTTTCAGAGGAGCAGCCCAGCCAGTCTGGAGCAGCAAAAAATAAAAAGAGGCTTTGGCACAGAAACCAGAAACTGGCTTAGTGTGGAATGAGCTGTCACAGACAGTATCCCGTTTCATCTGATGCAACCCATGACTTGCATTGTAATTGAATATAAATGCATGATGTAACCTACCAAGGCTAATGTAACGGCACATGGAAGGGCTGGCAGGCTTCTTTTGGCTTGGTTGAAGCTCCTAGCCTTAAGGGCAGGAAGGGTGCCCAGGGAAATCCCCAGTGATCCCCACATCTCCATGACAGCTCCTTTCCCTGGCCCATTCTGCCTTCTTGCTCTCTTTACTCAATTTGCCAGCTGTAAAGATCTCGAAGCCGGCTGAAGCCTGCGTCATGCAGGAGGTTCCTGCATTCGTTTGTATCTGGGGAAACAAAACATTCCTTCCTTTCCATTTCCTCACCTTAAGGTGTTTTAACTCTGCAAGCGCCTGCACTTAGCACTCTTAATTGTGTTTGTGAGAAATCAACTGTGAGCCAAGCTTGCAAGGAAGCAGGCTGCATGCACTCACATTCATTCATTGTGTGTGCGCGCGCACCCCAACTGCTGTGTGAACTTGTGCTCCACAAAGTGAAGATCTGTACCCTAAGGTGCTGCAACAGCTGGCCAAAGGGATTCAGATTCCTCAGCCTTCTTGTCTTCTACTTTGCATGAGGTTTTTTTGTTTGTTTGTTTGTTTTCACATATTATATTACATTACATTACAGATGTACCAAAACCAACACCATTTCCTCCCCATACATTTATATTTCCTCAATCCATCATATTATTCTTTTCTCCTTCCTCCCACTTCCCTCCGCCCCCACTCGATTTCCTCCACATTATGCAATTTACAATAATCTTTGCATTCTACAATCTTCTCAAATCATCTTATTATCTTTCCTTACTAATTTTTCTTGCATCCAGTACTTCACATTTTAATCTAGGCATATTAGCGTATCATTTTTTTTGAGCAATATTTTGCCATATATTCATCAAAACATTTCTGCTCCTTTTTAAATTTTTGATTCAACTGATTTCTTATTATAGCAGTTAATTTTGCCAAAATTAAATATTCATTTAGTTTACAAATCCATTCTTCCTTTGTAGGTATAGTTTTTGACTTCCACCTAGCAGCAATCACTATTCCAGCAGCTGTACTTGCATATAGAAAAATTCTACACCCCCCCCCCGCCGTGGTATCTCTTCATATATTTTTTTAGAAGATATTTATTGAAATTTTCCACTTTAATACATTAAAAAATCAAAAAACAAAAAAAATTAAAAACACATACAATTTACAATCCTTATTTTCCTGTAACATATTTCCCTGACTTCCCCACACCTCCCCTTCTTATATTCCAATTCAAATTGTTAGTTCAACAAGTTCTTATCCCCAATTTTTAACCTTTTTCTATTTAGTTCATTTTAAAAAAGCCAATTTTACCTTATAAACATCAATATTTACATCAATTCTCACTCTTAAAACTTTTTTCTAAAGTCGACCCAAATTCCCTTCCATGACTTCCCCAATTTTCATACAAATAGCAAAACAAATAAAAGCAAAAACAGATTGTAATTATGCACCCTTTGGATCCCCAAACTCCACCCCCCCTTTCCCGGTTTCAATCCCCAACAAATGTCCATCAGTCTTAATCTACTATCAGCCTGGAGATCTCACGTCCGAGGCTCTTAATTCTCTCTCAATTCCTCTCTGCCGGTTTTTTTGATAGTCCTTAATATTAAACACCAGATCTCGGAGAAGCTCTAGCCAAATGGGGTCCATGTTTCTTCTAGCCAGACCTCCATACTTAAAAGTGGAGCCCGAATCTTGTTTCTTATTCCTTTCAAGTCCAAATGTCCCCAAAGCTCCAACTTCCACCTTAATCAGATTTGTAATCCTTGGATCTTCAGATCTCCACATAAGGAGATCTCTCCATTCTTCAGTCTCCAATTCAAACCAGATTTTCAACATCAAGTTCTTATTTTCCTTTGTAGCCATCATGTCAGACCTCTGGCTCTCCTTTGTCATCTGCAGCATTACAGCTCCTCCTTCCTTTTCCTCAGGAACAACATATATCTCTTTCTCCACACTCTCAAAGTTCTCAAATTTCTCTTCTTGTCCAGCTGCATAAACTTCCTGAGTCAAGTCCTTATCAAATTCAATGAATTTATTTACTGTTAAGTCCAGAGTTGCAACATTTGTAGCCAAAACATCAATTTGGCCTTGTAACTTTCCCAAGAGAACAAAAACTCTGTCCAATTTAGCTTGTATTTTCCCTCCTTCAGCCATTCTTGTAATGTCCCAAAACCCCCTCTAGAGGGATTTTGGTTACTTAATATTCCTTCCAGTTCAAATCCAAAAGCCAAGTTAGTTTGTATCAGTTCTTCCTTGTTTTCAACAAATTATAACCAAATTGTAACAAATATGACCAGCAGAGACAACAAAAACAAAGTTCCCCTTTTCAGCTTTGACAGCTGTCAAACTCTTCAATACTTCTTCAACAGGCTCTCTCGCGGATCACTCCCGGGTCCGGGGGGGTGGCACTTCAGCTCCCAAAATTAGCTCTTATCCTCCAGTAAAATTACTTATACTGCCAAATCGTGAAATTAATGTCTTTTATCCAATAAACAAGAAAAAATTCTCTCGACCTTAGTTAGCTGAACCTTGCTTAAGATTATTTACAAGACGGGGAGACGGACTTCCTGTTTGCACCTTCCCCGATCGTGCCTAATTCAAAAAAAAAAAAATTTCTTTGTAAATCCAATTTCCGTACTACTCACAGGTTGTTGCTTTTAAAGTCCAATTGTTCACAAGAAGAAGTCAGCGCTCTCCGACCATGGCATGCGGCTTCACTCCGCAGGAGAAGCAGTCGACTCTCAGCACCGCGCCGCTCACCCCGTCCCCCGTTCCGAAGCCTTTAAAAAGGCTCCTTCATGGGTTGGGGGGGGCACAAATGGTGCCCGCCGAGTCACCAAGTTCACAGGCTTCACCGCCTGTGATTTCTGAGGGTCCCCGCGTCGCCACGACCCAACTCCTGCGGAGCCGATTCCCTCCGGAGCTCGGAGGGAATCCGCCATTAGCCGATGGCGCTAACCCGGAAGTCCCGTGGTATCTCTTCATATATCAATCCAAGGAGATAGGTCTCTGGTTTCTTTGTTATTGATATTTTCAACGTCTTCTTTAGTTCTTCATGTACTACTGTCCAAAATTTCTTAATTTCCTCACACCTCCTTGCATGAGTTTTGATTGGAGCGGGAGAGAGGATGGCTCATCCCATTTGAGAACGCAGGGAGAGCCATGCCGGTTCAAAAGAATGGACTCTCTAGTCCTGCCTCCTGGCCAGCCAGGCACCACTGAGCTCCCTGCAAGCTGCCAGTCGGAAGCATATTAGCGGGATGAGTGCGGGGGGGGGCCTTGGGGAGTCAGCCCAGCAGTAGCCTGCACCCCTTTCCTAATCAATATATCCACCCTTCGTTTTCAATTTCATGCTTCCATTACTTGGGACTGAAGATCAAGTAAAACAAAAAATCAGTCCTGGTAAGTTTGAGCAAAAGTGTGAGCATGCCAAGATGTGAAGCTTGTTAATAGAGGTGTGATGTTGTTTTGTGAACGATGTTTATCATGCCTGAGCGGCTTGCCTGGGGAATTGTGGGTTTCCTCCCCCCCCCCCAATCTTGGAGCCTCCAGCATTTTCTAAAGCAAAGGGTCATAATTCCAAGCCTGGGGTTCCTGATGCGGAGAGCAAGGGGTGCAGCGTCGTATGGGTGCTGCATTGCTCCTGCGCAGTACATGTACTAGGGATGGAGAGGGAAATGGATTTCAATTGCATTTAAGAGCACATCTCATTCAAACTTTCCAAAGCAATACACAAGTCGAAACACGGCTATGTTTCAAAATTTGCGTTATGTTAGTGAAAATATGCAAAAATGAGTGCTACGTTAGGGAACGTTGCTTTGCAAAAATGTGCTTGTTAGGCAAAATGCCATACGCAAACATGTGCATTAGGAGAAATTAACACTGGAATTCTGATAAATCTTTTGAAAAATGGAAACTGGTATGGATTCCTGGAGAGCTGAGCTTACGATTGGAAAAAGAACCTGAGAGAAACCGAAATTGCCAGATTCAGCCATCTCCTTTGGCTCAGTAGGATGGGAAATGCAGGAAGGAAAAAGGAGCTCCAGGCAGTGAACTGGGTGATGGTGGGAGGGAGGGACTGGCTGGCTTTGAGGTATCCCTGCCTGTGGCACTTGTTCATTCGACTTTACCAAGGCTTGCAGTTCTACATCCGGCGTCAGCTCGACTGCAAAAGAAACCTTGGCACTTGCCCTGGTAATAGATCTGGGGGTGCCAATGAAGCAGAAATGAACCAAGGAGTCCACAGCAGGATCCCCTTGCTCTGCTCCCCAGCTGGTGGGAGCACATCTCTTGATTATGCACAGCTGATCTAAGTATGGAGTGCCTGGCGCCTTCCGGCTGTTTTGGACTACAACTCCCATCAACCCTGCAACCACGTGCTTTGTTGGGCCTGATGGGAGTTGTAGGCCAGAGCATCTGGGGAGGCACTAGGTTGGCACAGACTATTCTGAGCACACCCTGGCACTCATGTGTTAGTGCCAAGTCGGAGGGGTGAAACATCACAGGCAGGCTTGGGTGTTGTTGTAAGATCCGCTTCCTGATTCTGCAAGTCGCCCGAGTTGCAAAGCACATTATCGGTTTTCTTCTTCTGCTTGCTTGCTTTTTTCTTCATGAGAACCAAACTTTCCTTTCCCAGCCCCAGAGAGGCCCACGGCACACCAAGATATTCGCTCAGCCTTTCGCCGGGAGCACTTTCATCTAAAAGCGCAGCTTCTCAGCTGCCGCCCGCTGCCCCTGTTCCGTCAGCCGAGGAGATGGATGGTGAGCAGGAAGGCAGGAAAGGTGGGAGGGGAGGAAAAGCTTTGGCCATGAGCTCTGCTGGGCCAAGGTGGAAACGGCACATCTACAGCCCATGGGGGCCGGTTTCACTTACCTGTGATCCAGACACAGAACTCCCTCTGCTGTTTTTAAGCTCTAAAGCAGGGCTGGGGAGCCTTTTTTCAATCGGAAGGACACATTCTCAAAAGGGCAACTTTGTGGAGCTCAAAAGCAGGCCGGAAATGGCTTCGGTGTGGGTTGCATGCCAGCCATAACAAAGTTACTATCCCACTGCCCCCCCCCAATGCACACACATCTCCAGAGGTATTGCCACAGTTCAAAGCACATTCCAGCCATGTAAAGGCACTCAAGGACAGTGGGGAGCGGGTTGTGGCAGGAGGAAGAAGAGGCATGGCTTAGGGAGGTGTTCCAGTGACCAGGTGGAGACCCCAAAGGCTGCATTTGGCCCCCAGGCTTGAGATTCCCCACCGCTGCTCTAAAGAGACAAGTAGCAAAGTCAGCTATCGGTAGGATTCCCTGGAGCAAGTCCTGAGCCTTCAGAGCGGTATGTCCCTGACTCAAAGCTATAGTGATGCAAAAAAGAGAAGTGGCAAATGGCAGGGAAAGGAAATAATCCCTGCTGCGCTGTGCTTGTGAACTTCTGCAAAGGAGTTGGCAGACCAGCTCCAATATCAAACTAAACACTTCTCAGGCCAGATCAAGCATTAGCAGTTAGGTGGCAGAGAAGTGTGCTGCTTATTGTGAATGACGATGTCACGCCCAAGCCCATGCATCAGAAATGCTGACACACGAACCCCAATTCACCCATGGTAAAGAGCAAGTGTATTTCATGACACAGCAGTTAGGCGCTGCACAAGCGGGAAGACCCTTTGTGAAGCGGTTCTCCTTGAACAGGGTGCTTTGTTAAGGTTCTCACTGTTGGGCGTCTGCTAGAACCAGGACTCTCCTCCCATCTTCCCTGGCCGGGGCTGATGGCAGCTGGAGTCCTGGAGTCTTAACCCCACAGCCGCCACTCCTGTTCTAACGGCGGCTGCTTCCTACTCACCGGAACTGCTGACGAATGCCATTTTCCTTTCTTGCAGAGGCGACCCTTTCTCCCGAGTCCAAAGAGAAGAAAGCACCCAAGCCCAAGCCTCCTCCTCCCGCCGTCCGCCAACTCGTAGACCGTCCAGGTTCCAACACCAAGCCAGTACTCCCTCCCATTCCGTCCGGGAGGAAAAGAAACAAACCTGCAGCAGTGGAAGGGCAACCCTCTTCTGTGTTGTCTAACCCAAAGCCTTCGTCGTAGCCATTCTCCCCTCCACCCCCAGCCCCTTCCGGGAAAACGCCGCACAAGACTCCTTCGCTTCCAAGTGCTTCTCCTCGCTGAGATCTGTCTGCAGCTCGCTTGGAATGCCTCTTGCAGGAAACAAGCCACTCATAACAGGATGCTTGTTTTGGGTGACATGGGAGCCATTCGGAGGGCAGTCGGCGGGCTATTCCTCGCAATTTATATGTACATCTTGGAATACCAAGTCCCCCCTATGGTCAGCCATTTGACAGGGTGTTTTAGTTTTGGTAGATATTTCTAAATCACAGGCTTTATGGGGGTGATGGATGCTTTAACTGATTATGATGCATATCAGAGCTCTTATTTTCCCCCACGCTCCCAAGGAACAAAAGTAGCTTTTCATTTCACTATAAAAGATCTGAATAGCCAACGTGTCTACTGCGTTATTTCAAACAAGTGTTGTTTACAGTTGGTAGGCCTTGAAATACGCCAGTTTAGTTAATTTATTCCTCAGTTAAAACACAGACGCAGAATCATCTGAGATTGCTTTAGGTGAGTGATAGTCCTAAAAACACTCCACATTCAAATGGCAGCTATTTGAAAATTGTGACGGGATCCCTCAGACCCAAGTGGAAAGGTTAGGTCAAAATAGCTTAGCTGTGTACGATAATGGGAAGTAGACTCTAAGAGGCATGTAATATAAAAAGTGGTCCCATTGACCTCGGAAGAAGGAAGACCGTTTTAGCATCCAAATAAAAAATAATAAAATGCAATCTTTTGATCATTCTGTTTGGGACATTCTCTTTGAAACGTCAGCAATTGAAACACCCCACAGAAAATAAATCACCACTTACTCTAAGCACCCAAAGCATTGGGTCTTTAACCCTCTGAAAGACCAGCTTCATCTCCCAGCAGCTGAGAAAGAGACATAAATCTCCAACGGCCAAGAAAGAGAGTTATAGATGAACCAGCTGGGAGCCATTAGCCAAGCAGGTTGCTTTTGGATGTGTGAAATGGAAAGCACCCAGCAAACTGGAGAGCTTTAAAAAAAGAGACATCTGCACCTGCTCTGCACCTCATTCTCATTGTAGGCATGATTCAAGGCCGCTGAGCCTTGTGCCAGCTGGCACCTGAAACCTTGGGAAAAAAACGCTGATGCAAATTTAACTGTTTTGCTATAAAAAGCTCACTTAACAAATCTCTCTGGTAGAGAGGTATGGGTCAGGCTGGCACAGCAGTTCTGCAACAAGACAACACATGAGCTTTGTTGTATCGCGTTAAAAAGAAATGTGCTAATTTGTTTGCGATCATAGTAGGTTCCGATTCCTTCACAAATTTTTGTGTGTGTGCTGGCCATTAACGGCTTACAGCTAGGAAGTGATGGTCTGCAAAAAACAACAACACACAACCCTTTACGTAGCACAGTGGTTATTGCCGTCCTCTTGCTTTCCTACACTGCAGAACCTCTCCTAAGCCGTTCAATCCCCAGTATTGGCTGTGGCGGCCATTGACACCACAGCCGCTCAGCTAATAGGTAATGAGGGTTCAACTTCATTAAAACAGACCAGAGCTCTCACAGCCAATTCTCGGGAGCTTCCTGAACACTGCAACTTGCACATCCACCAGTTTTTAAATTAACATTCCCAGGATTTGGCCAATGAATCAAATTTGCGGTATTGGCAAGACCCACAGCTGAAGACACACAAAGCTTTATGATAGTAGAGATTAGCGGGAATGCCCTAAAATATCCCAGTTCTGCAAGTAAGTAACCCTGAAGGTCACTAGGTTTGGATATGGGTACAGTTGAAGATTTAGGTTAAGGATCCATCTGTCAGGGATTATTTAATTGTCCCTTCCAACTACGATTCTATGACTCTTTACATCACAGTGCCATGGAGGGCACCCAATCTAATGCAGATTCAACATCCCTCAGAACAGCTATAAAAATGGTTGGAGAAAACAGGCAAGGAATAAGGTGAAATGGACACATACACAGTCTATATCAGGGTTTTCCAAGCTTGGGTTTCCAGCTGTTTTGGGACTACAACTCCCATCATCCTGGACCACTGGTCCTGCTAGCTAGGGATGATGGGAGTTGTAGTCCAAAAACAGCCAGAGAACCAAGTCTGGGAAACCCTGGTCTATATAATCAGTATTGTCTACTCTGACTGCTGCAGCCTCTGAGGATCTCGGGGGCAAAGAGGTCTTTCCCAGCCCTGTCAGCTGAGTCACTCAGGAATGAGCCTCGGATAAAGTGCACGCTTTTTACAACTGAATTATAACTCCTCCGTTTCCAGACTCCGCTCTAGTCAAAAGCAAAATAAATCCAGCGTCAAAGCTTGCTGATTAGAATACCATCAAATGCCACTTAAAGTTCTTTGTTTCAGTGTATTGGAGACCAGGCCAACAGCCAAGAAAAAACTCAATATCCCTCACATGAGCCAGAAAACTAATTTCCCTTTCCACCTGAATTCTCTTTTTAACAGGGATTTGCCCCCCCCCCCTTTTGCCTTATCCTGGTTTCCATAGCAGACGATTTATGCTTACTGTAAAGGGGAGAGCGGCCAGGAAACTTGCCCAAAGTGTGTTTGGTGATTTACAAAGACATCTTTACACCATCCCAAAGAGCCCCTTGCCATTCCGTCTAATTTGGGTGACAAAAGCGTCTATCTTGCTCTTTGAAAGCAACGAGGATTCAACTAGACAGCCAAAGGAACTCGAAGATCTATCTTCCAGCAGCCCCCTCCTCTTTTCTCAAGCCCACCAAACAGGGCAAAAAAGATACCACAAAGGGAATTAAAGGGACCTTATAAACAGTCCAGCAGAGAGAGTGACTCGGAAACTATGCTACACCATTCTCAACTTGCACAACAGAATGTGCCTAAGAGCTGCATTCGATTTTGCAAAAATGAAAAATCACCCACCTTTCAAGCTTTGCCGCTCCAGAATTTAAAAGTGAAATTCTGACTTCCAAAATTTGGCATTCTTGCGATGGTGCGTCTCTTTCAGTTTGGCAAGCATTTAAAAAAAAATGAAACATATTAAGCGGTCAAATACTAAACACAGCTGTATTCCATGATCAAACACCATCTGACTAAATACCACGTAAAGGTAAAGGACCCCTGACCGTTAGGTCCAGTTGTGACTGACTCTGGGGTTGCAGCGCTCGTCTCGCTTTACTGGCCAAGGGAGCTGGCATACAGCTTCCGGGTCATGTGGCCAGCAGGACTAAGCCGCTTCTGGCGAACCAGAGCAGCGCACGGAAACGCAGTTTACCTTCCCACCAGAGTGGTACCTATTTATCTACTTGCACTTTGACGTGCTTTCGAACTGCTAGGTTGGCAGGAGCAGGGACCGAGCAACGGGAGCTCACCCTGTTGCGGGGATTCGAACCGCTGACCTTCTGATCGGCAAGTCCTAGGCTCTGTGGTTTAACCCACAGCGCCACCCGCGCTTAGTCTGACACTAATCACTACACAGGAGTTCACCCCGTTGCAAGGATTTGAACCACTGACCTTCCGATCAGTAAGCCCAAGAGGTTCAGTGGTTTAGACCACAGCGCCACCTGCGTCCCGTCAAAATAACACATATCCACTCCCAAATATCAAAAGTTGCAATCATGTACAGTGGTACCTCAGGTTACATATGCTTCAGGTTACAGACTCCGCTAACCCAGAAATAGTATTTCAGGTTAAGAACTTTGCTTCAGGATGAGAACAGAAATTGTGCTCCAGCGGTGCAGTGGCAGCAGGAGGCCCCATTAGCTAAAGTGGTGCTTCAGGTTAAGAACAGTTTCAGGTTAAGAACAGACCTCCGGAATGAATTAAGTACTTAACCAGAGGGACCACTGTATTATAGGATGCCATGTGCAGATACTGAATGTTCTGCGGTTCTACGGATACTGGGCAATCTGGTAAGACGCACATTTTCCAGACCAAGACAAAGAAGGGCATCCTCACCCAAAAAAATCCAAGCCAAGAGCAGGAAAGGGAAACAGATGGGGATGGCTGCCCCACACCCACCCTAGTGAACTACAACCCAGATTTTTAGTCATTTCCCCATCCTCTTTATTTGGCGAGACTCTCGCTAGTTTAAAGACATGCCTTAAATCAGAGCTTTCTAAACTTCTCATACTGGTGACACACTTTAGAGACATGCATCATTTCACAACACAGTAATTCAGTTTTACCAGCAAGCCGGAGGTTAAACTAACCCCTTTCCAGCCACGGGAGGAGCGCAGGGAGAATTTGCGAGACACATCTAGGCCTCAGCTACATTATAAAAATGTTATAAATGCGTTATAACACTATAACACCAGGTGGCAGTGTACACCTGACATTTTCCATTGTGAGCTTTAAAACGGTCCGTCCGTCCCCAGAGTATTTTCGGAGCGTTTTTTTATAGCTGTGTAGATGCAGCCCTACACATGCAGCCGACACACTAGCGTGTCGTGACACACAGTTTGGAAAGCTCTGCCTTAAATTGTTTGCGGATCAAGCAGAGTGTGGGAAGGGGTACATACCTTCAAGATGAAACCCAACTCGTGTCTTCCTTTAAAACCAGTTTCTAGGCTCCTCCAGACTATCAGTATTTTGCAGGAGCGATTCAAGGGGGCTTGTTGAGAAATGTAGGTTTGAGCAATTGATGTGTATTCAAGCACTCTGCCACTCTAACACAGGTAACTTCAATCTTTTCAGACCCAGGACCTACTTTTAACTGAAAATGCATTTGGGGACCAATTTCTTAATCTTTTACTATATATTTGCAGGGCGGTAGTGCTCCTGTTACGACCCGGCCATAGGCCACCCCCAGTGAGTCCGTACCCACAGCTGAAGGCCAGGCTTCTAGCGCAATAAATTAAATTTTTAAAAGGAAGTGGACTTTTTGCAGCTGGAAAAGTGATAATAAAACACACTGAGAAGAATAGAATGAACAATTGGGACAGGAAGATGAATAAACATCCCATAACCAAATCTGGATGAGCTCTCAATCAAGACCGAATATAGTCCAACCTCCACTAAATCTTTGCACCGGCAAATCTCGACGAATGCACAATAAACAAGTCTAGAGGAGTCCTCAAACATATCCAGGTAAAATTTATTTGGGGCGAGGAGGAGCAGGAAGTACACAAAATAAACTAAAGGAAGTCATCATAAAAAAACGTTCTTTGTTTAACCCTACAAGTTATCCCTATTTTCAGTAAGCAAGCAGGGAGCTGATATCTCCTCTAGCTTTCCTCTGTACAAACATTCGTCCAAGTCACCGATAACATTCTCAAATGTCTAGTAAAGCTTGTTTATTGCCAAAAACACTGGGGGAGTGTCCACCCTCCAATTTATTAATCTCCAAGTCCTTCACCCAGTGCCTCCACAATGAGATTTACGTGAGGCAGAGGTAGAACTCGCTAAAGAAACTTCTAAAATCCTAATTCCACTGGGGGAGAGGAACCTCTAGCAAAATAATAATGATGATGATAAAGAGACATACCCTTTGTCCTTGTGAGGCAGTTCCTAAATTGAGAGGCTACCTGGGGGCACTCACCTGTGCACCTGCTGGTGACAGTGACGCCCCAAAGGCTGGCGCCCCAAAGGTTAGGTGATCCTGTTTTCATTTTGAAGCCGCCAACACATCAGCCCTTGTGTCGGGTGAGCTAAAGAGGGCATTGCAGGCGATCACAGGAGGCTATTTCAGCTGCAAACACACATGTGGAGATGCATCTTTTGAGAACCGAAGCGATCCCCACATCCATGTATGGATTTCCAACGAGCCCTGGGTCCAAAAATGCATAGGAGGTGCTGCCCCCCTGGCACACCAGGATGCCAGAAACACAGGATGCTCATAGCACAGCATGCAAGAAAACGCACAGGGCTCCGTGGGATGTGGGAAGCAAAATGCAAATATGCGACCAAACATTTGATGCGCTAAGCATGGAAAAGACATCTTATCTAAAAGACAGCGTTCAAACTGACTTGCAAATACGTTTACCGATAAATATGCAGACACATAGTGAGGATGTTACCTGGGACGAGAGAAGCTTAACACAGAAAAATAAAAAAAAAATCTCGAAGAGAACCAGTGCAGAAGGATGGATCAGGTCGAGGCACAACCCAGACATTTAAAACTCTGAACAATTCAAGTTCCCGTTCGTTTCACGTAATTGCCTGTAACAGAGGGAGAAGCTTCACAGCATAATGCGACAGGCGTCACACTAAATGTTTCCGTCAACAATAGCTGCTTTTAGAATATAATTTAAGTTTCTTTTTGAACCGCAAAGGCTTCCCATTAGCATTCTGTCCCTCCAGGCCTGAGCCTCAATGCTGGCAGGGTTTCAAACTTTGAGTGAACAAACAAACAAACAAAAGCACCTGGGAAGTAGCTGCTACTTTATAACACAGGATTAGGCCCATCAAACCAAGTTAGTAGACCTGGTTCTGGCTGCCCCCTTGAAGGCCAGGCCTCCTTCTTGTGGGGAGGGCCTGCCCTGCTCCCATTGGGAGATATGGGGAGTAAGGCCACATCCGCACCACACCTTTAAAGCAGTATCATACCACTTTGAACAGTCATGGCTGCCCTACCCCTCAGCCAGAATCCTGGGAAGTGTAGTTTAAGAGCACAGTTACAAGGAAGCCCCTATTCCCCTCGGAGAACCAGAATTCCCAAAATGGCTTAACAAAATCCATCCCCTCTTCCCAGGGAACTCGGAATTGCAGGGGACTGGGGGCATAGCTGTCAACTTTTCCCTTTTCTTGTGAGGAATCCTATTCGGAATAAGGGGATTTCCCTTAAAAAATGGGAAACGTTGACAGCTATGACTGGGGTGGGTGGGTGGGTCCCTAACAACTCCCAGCACCATAACAAACCACAGTTCCCAAGTTTCCTTGAGGGAAGCCATGGCTGTCAAAGTGGCGCAAGTTTGTTCTAGATGCATGGTATGGATGTAAACTGCTACTCTAACACTGGATTGGGCCTCCACAGCTTCGCTTTTGCCCAAGATCAGTCTTCTGAGCACATTCATGCTGCAAACTGTTACAAAGGGTTCTGAGAAATGTAGTTTTGAGGGGATGTTCTGCATTAAAGTCTGACTAACCCAGGGAGGGCTAATATTGCAGCTTTCCAGATGTTCAGTCCCAGCCTGGGCTGTAGTCTGGCAACATCTGGTGGTCCGGCAAGTTCCCCACTCTTGTGCAAGCCCTCTTTGCTTGTTAAAACAAGCTGGATAACCATTTCTTTTTAAAAAGCCATTTTTAAAATGGCAGTAAATGTGCATTTTCCCACATTCCAAGCTTATCACACATCTCTGGCTGCCCCCCTGAGGAGGGCCTTGTTGTTCAAAACTTTATGGTGTCCAGTTACCCTGCAAGGCAAACTCGTCCCGGCAAGCGTTTGGGTAAACCATGGTTTGACGCTGCATGAATGAAACCTCAGGCTTGTATATTCCCTCTTTCCCACATGGGCTAAGATTTTCTTCCTGCTTTCTTTTTTTTAAAAAAATGCAGGGGAGCTGCAGCAAAACGTCAGGTACTTGAAATAATATTTATTCCAGGCCTGACATGTTTCAGAACAAAACCTTCCCTTTTAGGCAAGGGAATATACAAATATAGCAAACAAGATGGATAGGAAACGAGACAGCGAAGTACAATTCAAAGTCTGCATTCCAAAGTCTGGGGCTAATAAATAGGAAACAAAATCATCAAGCTGTTTTGTAAAAAAAAAAAAGTTTTTACAAAGAGAAAGAACTTTGTATAAAATGGTTTTTCAAGCAGATTTGTTTTGTGGCTGGTTTCTCTCCCCCCCCCCCCCACTTTTGTCATGAGTTTGCCTGAAAACCAGAACAGGAAACCAGCTAGATTGCGGTTTCAAATTTCTGATGTGCAATCCATTTGCCACATTAAGAGGAAGCACAGGACGCAACTGGAGTGCATTGAGAGGAGGCAGGCGAACAAGGCTCTTTCACACAGTGGCAAACCATGGTTTCTTGTTCTGTGTGAGCCAAGCCTATGTGCCACTTGTTTACTGAGGAGAAAGGCAGGGCTAGCGTTGGCAGGGCAGAAAGCAGCAATACGAGGGGGCAGAGTCGGGCAGGTCCCAGAACTCTGGAAGGGATAACCTCCAAAGCATGTCTTGAACCCTTCTTTTAAAAAGCAGCTGGCTCCGGGAGCTTCCAGTTTTATTTCCCGCAATGCCCCAGAGAGATGCTATGTCAGAGGCACTGTGGGAAATGTTAATGGTGGCTTGCTGTGGCCTTGCCCAATTTGGGGTGCTGCTGTGGCTGCAGCCCACCATCAGAAGCCACCCAGCTAGAACGGGGGTCTCACCATCAAACCTGGAGCTGGTGCGACAAAAAACTCACTCTGGGCATTATCTTGCTGCAAGAGAGGTTATCCACTGCCATGGGTGTAAGCCTCAAATTTCGAAAGGTTGAACTGGCGTGTGGAATGCCACTCCGCACTCCGTGAAGCTCAGTTCCAAACAAAGAATCACGCACGGGTATTGAAAGTCACCTTGTGGCGACTTCCCCGTGTTAAATCTCTGGGATGTGACCATTTGGCCTTCCTTCCTCTTGGCTGTTTGGGCGTTTCAAGGTGGCAACCGGGGCTACAAGACGAACGGAGGGCTCTCAACCCAGAATTTGCGCTTTGTGTGAATCGCACGGCGTCTCGTCAGACATGCAGCTGGCACCAAAACACACAGGCCCATCTCAAGTAGAATGGTGGCAGGCCTCACCTCACCCAAGCTCAGTTTGTTACCTCAGCAGCCAGGAAAAAAATAAAATAAAATAAAATAAAAGGGGATTTCCCCATTCCAGGGAATTCATTCATCCGCTTGGCATAGCCAAAACCAGTTATTTTTGTATTACAAAAATCAACCCCTCGCTTCCATGAGAAGGGAATCTTCTGTTGCTCGGCACCATATAGAGTAAATGCGAATGAAAACCGTGGTTCTCCATGGTTCAGTGGAGAAGACATCCACTTTCCCAGGCGAGGACATCGGCCGTCACTCCTGCTTCTCCGCCTGTTTCTTCTGCTTCCGGTCCAGCAGAGGCCCCAGATTGTTCCACACTTCCGTGTACATCAAAGTCCCCACGAAGACAAAGAGGGTCCCGATCCAGTGCCAGGCAGTGAAGGGGTTCCTGAAGTACAGGATGGAGAAGATGAGGCTGATGAACTTCCTCAGGGTCACCACCAGTGTGACCGTCAGGGAGGTGCACTCTGTGGTCAGGATGAAGACGCCCCGGATGCAAACATATCTGAGGGAGGAGTTAAGATGGAGAGAACGCAAGAGAAGAAATGGAGGGATACAAGCTTTGAAGCAAGCGAGCAAATAAGAGGGCTGCATAGGCACAGCCACGTATTTAAATAGAAGGGGAAAATAGATATATTTTGGTGAGGATGTGGCTTTTGGTGAAGGGATTCTTCTTTGGACTGGAAACGAGAGTTTGTTGGCTGCACAAAAGGGCACAGACATGGATAGTTCTTTGGTAATAACAATTATCTTGAATGCTCCCAAAGTTGTCAGAATTGCAAAGACAACATACAGTCATTCCTCGGATTAAAGGTGCTTCAGGTTGAGCGTTTTTGGGTTGGTACCTTGTTTTGAGTCCAGGATCCGTTCCAGAACCCCAGACGCTCAACGAAAGGGATGCTCGACAAAGTGCTGCTCTGCGCACGTGCGTGGAGTGGTTTGTGTTTCTCCGTATGTGCGAAGCAGGATTTAGTGCTTCTGCGCATGCGTGAGCGGCAAACCTGGAAGTAAAGGGTTTGCCGCCGACATTCGCCAACTGGATGGTCGCCAGGGCGGAGGTATTACTGTACATGGTCTGTAAAAAGGTAAAAAAGTAAAGGACCCCTGGACAGTTAAGTCCAGTCAAAGGCAACTACGGGGTTGTGGTGCTCATCTCGCTTCAGTCCAAGGGAGCCGGGCTTTCTCCACAGACAGCTTTCTGGGTCATGTGGCCAGCAGGACAAAACTGCTTGTGGTGCAGCGGGACACCTTGACTGAAGCCAGAGTGCACGGTAACGCCGTTTACCTTCCCACTGCAGCAGTACCTATTTATCTACTTGCACTGGCATGCTTTCAAACTGCTAGATTGGGACCGAGCAACGGGAGCACACCCCGTGGCGGGGATTCGAACCACCGACCTTCTGATCGGCAAACCCACTTGCCGCCACCCTGATAAGCAGAGGAGAGATGGGGGGGGTCGGCAAATCCATCTGTAGCCCCACTGACCTTGAGGCCTGCACTCTGTTAAATTGGAAGCATTAATTTGCATTGCTGCGATTTTGCATGACCTTACGACAGAACTGTGAAGTTCCTTATTAGTCGTGTTCATATGATATTGCTGTTTTTGTATATTGCTTTCCTCCGTTTATTTTTTTACTACTTTGCTCCCCGCTCTAGGATTTAAAACATTCAAGGAAGGGGTGAGCTAGAATTTACTGCAAACAAACCAACTTTAGTTTTCTAGACGAGACGCAACATTCAGACAACCCACACACCAGCCTCAGAGAAAGTTAAGCTCGTCACCCGCTGAACCTGTTCCAAAAAGGATACTGAGTTATGATGTTCATGATGAGGTAGAACCACATTATGGGTAACGTGACCCCAATAACTGGGACTTGGAACGGTTCTGCAAAGTAAGGAAGAAAGAGAAAGGTGAGGGGTCCGTAGCCAGCTTTGGAGGGACAAGCTCACCAGACTGCCTGTCTCCCTCCAGGTGTTGCTCTTAGGTGCACTGAAATGTACCAAATGTACTAAAACAAGGTTTCCAACAGATCTGACCAAGAACACATCTCATCAACCATCCCAGCATCAGATGCCCCCAAGGATTCATCCCGTCCAAAGATGGAGAGCCTGTAACCCTCCAGATGTTGTAGGACCACAACTCCCATCAGCCCCAGCGAGCATGGCCGATGGTCAGGGATGATGGGACTTGTAGTCCAGTATTGCCTGGAGGGCCAAAGGTTCCCCATCTAATTTATGATTCCACAGCAAGTGTTTCCTAGAAGCCAGGAACAGACCAAGAAGGATATTGTTCTTCTCAGCGGCCCATCTCAGCTTCAGAAAGAACCGGTCTTGTGAATTCATAGAGACCCTCTGGTCGTTTCTCTGCAGGCTTCGGTTTCACCAAAGGTCTGACTCAGCAGAAGGCTGAGAGAGACACACAAATGCACAGCTTCATGGATCCCTTGCCATTTCTAGGAAAATCTACAGTAGTGGAAGCTATTAAGTCGGACAATGCTTGCTCACCTCCCACAACAACAATTGTCAGTGTGGTTGAACCATCACTCTCTCTTCATAAGGAATTCTGGGGATTTTAACTCTGGGAGGGGACTAGGGAGTCTCCTAAAAACTATTATATATATATATATATAATAGTTGATTTTATATATATCTCTGCGGCTGCAATGACGCAGACACCGCTAGGGCAGTTGAATGCGCATACGTACTCCATCTGTTTCCCTCCCTCACACCCCGGTTTGCACAGCCCCGGGCACTAGCAACCCACACTATGCCACGGTCACATTCCTCCACTACAATGTACACTACATTGTACAAAGTACAATGGTACCTCGGGTTACAGACGCTTCAGGTTACAGACTCTGCTAACCCAAAAATAGTACCTCGGGTTAAGAACTTTGCTTCAGGATAAGAACAGAAATCATGCGGCGGCGGCAGCGGGAGGCCCCATTAGCTAAAGTGGTACCTCAGGTTAAGAACAGTTTCAGGTTAAGAACGGACCTCCAGAACGAATTAAGTTCTTAACCCGAGGTACCACTGTACAGCTCCCAGAATTATTTGGAGAAGCCATGACAAAGTGGTACAAAAGCTGCTTTGAATTCATGGTGCAAATGTGGCCTAAGGCAACACGTCCTCCTCTCCGTGTAAGGCACAGACTGTGAGAACGTCATCTCTGGTAACTGGAGAGCTTACGGAGCGAGGTAAGGAGGGGCAACTGCTGCTAGGCTGTCCATGGCAGCCAGCCACAATAGCTGCACTCCATATTGGAGGCAGAATGGCTCTGAATATAAATTTCTGGGCATTACAAGTTGGCGATTCTGCTGTTGTGCTCAGGTTCTGCTTATGGGTTTCCCATAAACCATAGAATCATAGAATCATAGAGTTGGAAGAGACCACAAGGGCCATCGAGTCCAACCCCCTGCCAAGCAGGAAACACCATCAGAGCACTCCTGACATATGGTTGTCAAGCCTCTGCTTAAAGACCTCCAGAGAAGGAGACTCCACCACACTCCTTGGCAGCAAATTCCACTGTCGAACAGCTCTTACTGTCAGGAAGTTCTTCCTAATGTTTAGGTGGAATCTTCTTTCTTGTAGTTTGGATCCATTGCTCCGTGTCCGCTTCTCTGGAGCAGCAGAAAACAACCTTTCTCCCTCCTCTATGTGACATCCTTTTATATATTTGAACATGGCTATCATATCACCCCTTAACCTCCTCTTCTCCAGGCTAAACATGCCCAGCTCCCTTAGCCGTTCCTCATAAGGCATCGTTTCCAGGCCTTTGACCATTTTGGTTGCCCTCCTCTGGACACGTTCCAGTTTGTCAGTGTCCTTCTTGAACTGTGGTGCCCAGAACTGGACACAGTACTCCAGGTGAGGTCTGACCAGAGCAGAATACAGTGGCACTATTACTTCCCTTGATCTAGATGCTATACTCCTATTGTGCAGGATTATGTAAGAGCAGGATTCTGGACTGGATGGGACACTGGCCTCACCCAGCAGAGCTGAATTTGTTTCCTGGCCAATAGCAGGAAGCTGTCCAGAAGCAATATTGAGAAATGCGCCCAGCTTACCAGATTGGCTGAAGAGAAGGGCATGCCTGTAGATGTCAGGAGCCAGAAGCAGGAAACCTGGGATGGGGAGGGCGTGCTGTCGGGAGAAAAGAAGACCTTGAGAGAGATGCCCCAGAGGAAACCGGGACAGGACTTGTGCACTAACAGAACAACCAGCATTTCTTTTTTAAAAAATAAACTATTTACTTATTATTCCATTGCTTCCTGCCTTTCCTTCTAAGGAGCTGAAGTTTTGGTGCACAGGGTTATCCCTCTCCCCATTTTAGCCTCACAACAACCCTGTGAGGTAAGCTAAGCTAAGAGGAAGGGGGGCGGGGGGCAGCAGAGATGTAAATGACTATCAGACTTTGAAAACCTGGTATCATTTGGTCATGAATAAGCAAAACGGTTTTCCTTGGATGTTGAAGAAACGTGCAAATAATTTCGAATTTTATTGTGTTGTTATCTTTGGGAGTCAATCGTGTAAAAGCACTATTCTGAATACCACTTTTTATAGGGTAGGGGGCACTGGGAATGAGCTTATGGTGAGCAGAGGAAGTTTGGGTACCAACTGTTCCAAACTGCACTGATTTCAACCGAATGTCTAACTTTCCCTGAACTTCATCGTCCCACGTCCAACGCATGGGTGGATTTGTCCGGTTTACCTTCTGTCAAGAAAGGAAAGAAGTCGATCTGGTCCACAGAGACTTACGTTGTAGAAGAGGGCTTCCTTGGAGTGCTTGCCAAATCTCTTATAGAGGGTCTCTTGGAAGATCCCCATCCGGGCCGACATGAGGAGAGCAAAGGTCAGCGCAAGGATACCTGCAAACACAACAGTGAGGTGAACAGGCTGGGCTTAACTGATTATGGTGCTTTTCTCGTAATACTAATTCATAATAATAATAATAGCGTATCATTTATACCCCGCCCATCTGGCTGGGTTTCCCCAGCCACAGTGGGCGGCTCCCAACAGAATATTAAAAACACGACAAAACATCAAACATTTAAAACTTCCCTAAAGAGGGCTGCCTTCAGATGTCTTCTAAAAGTCAGATAGTTGTTTATTTCCTTGACATCTGGTGGGAGGGCGTTCCATAGGGCGGGTGCCACTACCGAGAAGGCCCTTTGCCTGGTTCCCTATAACTTTTTAAAGTTTTCAACACTGGCTCCGGCCTGGTGGAATGCTCTGTCTCATGAGACCAGGGCCCTGCGGGATCTGATTTCTTTCCACAGGGCCTGTAAGACAGAGTTATTCTGCCTGGCCTTTGGCTTGGAATCAACTTGATTCCCTCCCCCTCTTTCTTTTTTCCTTTCTCCTCCTGTGATGAGGCTGCATTTTAATGTTTTAATGTTGTATTTTAATCTTGTTTTTAATTTGCATTCATTCAACTTGTTTTTATTATTGGTTGTTAGCCGCCCTGAGCCCAGCTTTGGCTGGGGAGGGCGGGGTATAAATAACTTATTGTTGTTATTATTATTATTATTATTAACCTCACTTCTCGCAAGGAGGGAACTGCCAGAAGGCCCTCGGAGCTGGACCTCAGTGTCCGGGCAGAACGATGGGGATGGAGACACTCCTTCAGGTATACTGAAGGTATACTTAAAGTGTTAAGGCAGCATCTCTGCCAATAAATGTTGCAACTTGTGGTTAATTAAAGGCAAGACAGTCAAAGGGCGAAGCCTGCTGAAAGGAACGAGACAGGCGACAGCGAGCAAATCAGTGCGTCTGTCGAATCCATGATGAAGGTTAGAAGGGAAATGTGGGCTTGATCCATGGGAGGGGAAAAAAAGCTTCAGGCAACTCCATTTATGGGAATGTCTGAACACTCCTTAACATTACGCAATATCTGCAAAGGGTCTGTACAGGTGAGTCAGTCTACAGAGTTTGGCTTGGAGTCTGGATTCCACTCTGGTGCAGAGCACATCACACCTTGTTCCGAGCCAAGCAACCTCTGAATTAGAACAACTTTGCCAAAACAGTAATAATCCAGCTCCTGTATCCTGGTGCCGTCTAGATGTTTTGGGCAGCTGGGGCTGATGTGAGTTATGGCTCAAAACTTCTGGAGGGACTCTAGAAGCAGAAGGCTGAGCTAGCCCAGGAAATGGTTTTCTAGCCTCCTGTCTGCACATGTTAGTCGTTTGTGGCATAAGAGAGATAAAAAACTACACCCATTTTTTTGTCTATCTTTCCAGCTTAGTAACATAGAGGCGATTTTTACTCGTCCCACATTAAATGGCAAACAGCTTGGACCATTTGTTTGTCATGTTATTTAAAGATAACGTGGAAAAGCCATTTAAAAAGAAGGGAGAGGTGTGGGGTTGCCACATCCCAAGCGCTGGTCAATCAGTGCTATGCACACTGGGCTTTTTCTGTTGAATGGCAAGCCAGTTCTAACACAACCATAAAAGTATTAGCAGTTACAGACCTAGCAGCCACCAGATGAAAGCAGAGACGTTCTCTTCATCTTCACTTGGGCTTGACATAGAACTCTAAAGACACAGATGTGGGAAAGAGAGAGAGAAATTCAACCTGTGCATTTAAATAAGAGAACATTCCTACCAAATCCTGCTTGGCTTGCGGCCGGCTTTCCTCTGAAATGTGAGCAACCTGCAATTCAGGGACAGACAACTTGGGGAAGGGAAATGTATTTTGCTGCAGAGCCAGAGGACCTTAGCAACTGGCCCTAAAACACAGCCAACACTACCTTAGGTGTGTGGGATTCACAGCTATGAAACACATGTGTTTGAGCACCAAGGGACATGATGCACAAAACCTAAAGATAACCAAGGACTCTATCCCTTTATATTTAATCTTTTTCCCGCTTTTCCTTACAAGTGGGAAAACGTTTTTCCGTACATAATCCATGTTTTAAAAGGTGGTAGCGGTGGGGAAACACTCCAAAGGAGCGGGGCGAGTTAGTGACGGCTCAGATGCTGGCCAATCAGTCCTGCGCATAGCAACCTGCCAAGACAACCAAATTCAAATGAGGCAAGACTACAGGGGCCAGATAAAACTGCTTCAAGGCCCGCAGGCCGCCAGCTGCCGATCCCTGGTGCCACAAGAAATCCGGTAGAGGCCGGATATGGCCCAAGTCATTCCTGCTTTAGGGGGGGGACACCCTGCTTTTAAGCCAAGGAACTGAACTGCACTCTTTCTGACGGTGATTTGCGTACAAGAAGAAGAAGAAGAAGAGTTTGGATTTGATATCCCGCCTTTCACTCCCCTTCAGGAGTCTCAAAGCGGCTAACAATCTCCTTTCCCTTCCTCCCCCACAACAAACACTCTGTGAGGTGAGTGAGGCTGAGAGACTTCAGAGAAGTGTGACTGGCCCAAGGTCACCCAGCAGCTGCATGTGGAGGAGCGGGGAATCGAACCCGGTTCCCCAGATTACGTGACTACCACTCTTAACCACTACGCCACACTGGCTCTCACAAGAGGAAGGGGGCGTGCTGGTGGTCACACAGCTATGGCGAAGGAGGTGGAAACGCGGCGGTCCTTACCACTTGCTTTGCTGACATGAAGGTGCAGGTAAAGATTCCCAGAGACACCAGAGCTATGGAGGTATATTTGGAGATGGTGTACCTGTACAGGTGGAGGACAGGGAGGGTTTCAGGAGAACCAGGGCCGTGCAGGAAGCCCACCTTACAGGGAACGACACCCTTTGTTGATGTGTCAATGTAAGACCCCGTGTTGCAACAATCATTGCATAGACTGGGCTTCCGCGGCAGAACCCGACAGCTCTGGCAAAGCCTTGAGGATCTCGGCTTCCAGCTAGTAAGCCAGAAGAGGAAGGATAAAACGCATTCTCCTAGTCCTCATGGTTCGGAGATATCACATAAAGGTAAAGGGGCCCCTGACCATTAGGTCCAGTCGTGGCCAACTCTGGGGTTGCAGCGCTCATCTCGCTTTATTGGCCAAGGGAGCCAGCGTACAGCTTCCAGGTCATGTGGCCAGCATGACTAAGCCACTTCTGGAGAACCAGAGCAGCGCACGGAAACGCCGTTTACCTTCCCGCTGGAGCGGTACCTATTTATCTACTTGCACTTTGACGTGCTTTCGAACTGCTAGGTTGGCAGGAGCAGGGACCGAGTGACGGGAGCTCACCCCGTCGCGGGGATTCGAACCGCCAACCTTCTGATCGGCAAGTCCTAGGCTCTTTGGTTTAACCCACAGCGCCACCCACGTCCCTTAGATATCACATAACTAAAGCAATGACAAGGTCCCTTGGCCAGAACCCCTCTGACATGATTTTATATCTCCTCGCAGACACAGATAAGTATATGACCCGGCGTGTAGCACTCTTTGCAACTGCTGCTAGGAAAACTGGAGCAAATTATATAGCCAAGGTAGCCACCAACTGTAAAGGAGATGAATTTATTTGACCCTATCTACATCAAGCTATATTCTATCTTTATCGCCAAACTCCGAATATAATTGCACAATGTATTAATTAACATTATCAGTGGCCATGTGATAATTATAGCTTATAAATTTTATTGTTTAACGTCTTGAATATTAAGGTACTTTTATAGCTCTGTTTAGAGTAAGTAATGTCTTGATAATATAAATGTTTAAGTTTTTTGAATTAATCCAGTATATTTTCTTTTAATTGTTGGATGATTCTGTGTACATTGCGGCAGCCTTTGGCTATGTGCAATAAAACTGACTGACTGGCATGCACACACATTTACCATACCATCTCACAGAATCACAAGAGCTGGAAGGGACCTCAGCGGTCATCTAGTCCAACCCTCTTGGGCTGCCTTCCCCAACCCGGGGCCCTCCTGATGTTGTTGAGACTACAAATCCCATCATCCCAAACTTCTGGCCGTGCTGAATTGTGCCAGATAACAACAACAACAACAACAACAACAAATTTTATTTATATCCCGCCCTCCCCAGCTGAAGCCGGGCTCAGAGCGGCTAACAACAATAAAAGAAACACAGCATTCTAAAATCAATTCATTCTAAAATCAGTTCAGAATCAAATTAATGGCAACCATTGGGCTGGAGTGCTATGAGGATTACCGAAGGAGGGGGTCAGACTGTGCCTTGGCCAAAGGCCTGGTGGAACAGCTCCGTCTTGCAGGCCCTGCGGAAAGATGTCAAGTCCCTCAGGGCCCTAGTCTCTTGTGGCAGAGCATTCCACCAGATCGGGGCCACAGCCGACAAAGCTCTGGCTCTGGTTGAGGCCAGCCTAACCTCCCTGTGGCCCAGGATCTCCAAGATGTTTTTGTTTGAGGACCGTAAGGTCCTCCCTGGGACATACCAGGAGAGGCGGTCCTGTAGGTATAAGATAAGGCAGATGGTGCCTTAAGAGTTGAAGCCTTACAAGAGCTGGAAAGCCACCTGTCTTTTGAAAGGCCCCCTCTTCCAGAAGAAACAACCCACCGTCCCATTTGTGGCTCAGCCGCTAGTGGGTGACAGACAACACGCCAGCTTCCCTTGCCATCCCGTCCGCTACCTCAACTCTGGACTATTCTCAGCCCCAGCAAAATAAGGAAGACGTACCTTTTCTTCAGAATGATGATGCCCAGAGCCATGTTTGCTATCAGAGATCCCTGAAGAGGCCAGGCAGCCGGAGAGGGTCATGGAAAGAAGGAAAAAGCCAAGCGGGTTAACAGTGAATAAGAGCTAAAGTGATGTCAGTGATTATAGACAGGTAAGGAGATTTCGGGTGAAGGGTTTGTATATGGCAAGGCCCTGGGGTATCGAAGGTACAAGACTAACTGGTGGACCCTGTCGGAGGTTTCTAAGCAGAGGTTGGATGGACACCTGTCAGGGATTGTACACCTGTGATTCCTGCATTGCAGGGAGTTGAACTAGATAACCGCTTGGGGTCCCTTCCAACTCTACCATTTTATGTACTGCACCTCGCTAGGGGACTCCTGCAAATGACATCTCTCTCTCTCTCTCTCTCTCTCTCTCTATATATATATATTGTATCACCGCATTTTTCGCTCTATAAGACGCACCAGACCACAAGACGCACCTAGTTTTTGGAGGAAGAAAACAAGAAAAAAAAATATTCTAAATCTCAGAAGCCAGAACAGCAAGAGGGATTGCTGCGCAGTGAAAGCAGCAACCCCTCTTGCTGTTCTGGCTTCTGTGATAGCTGCGCAGCCTGCATTCGCTCCATAAGACGCATACACATTTCCCCTTACTTTTTAGAAGGGAAAAAGTGAGTCTTATAGAGCAAAAAATACGGTGTGTATGTGTGTGTGTGTGTGTACACACACACACACACACACACTTTTATTGGGGTTTTTTAAACATATCATTTCCAACAATCATTTAACATAACTTCTTATTTTATACAATATTTTAGACTTCCGTCAACAACCTCTGATGATTTTCCATTCTTTACCACTTATTCTGAATTTCTTAATTTTTCTTTTACTCTTAGTTATCATTAACTCATAATTCTCTTCATAGTCTTTCTTGCAATATTTCAAATAGTCCTCCTTAGAGAAATTCTTGCAGTCCTACAAGCATAATCTGTTCATTACAATTGCTTTTCAAATAATTCATATATTTACTCCAGTCTTCTAAGAATCTCTGGTCCTGCAAGTTTCAAATCTTTCCTGTTAACGTATCTAACTCTGCATAGCCCTTTAATTTAATCCGCCATTCTTCTTTCGTCTTGCTTCCATTTTTGTGCCAATAATATTCTTGCTGCCGTCATTGCATATAAAAACAACTTACAATCCTGTCTATTAATATCACCTGAAAACGACATCTTGGGAAAATGCTGTTCCGATGACAACAGCACTTGGCGCTTTTTAGTTTTTAAATAAATTTTGTTTTATTGGTAAACAAAACACACTAAGTGTAAAGAGCACACAGAATTCCTTTATGTTTCTTTTTTAAATTAAACATTATTGCTCAATACCGAGATAGCTCACGGCATTTAGCCTTGCAATAATAATAAGGACCTTTGTTCCATAAATTTCTTCGGCTGTTAATTAGCAGCGCTCCTGAAATACATTGTTATGACTGGCTGCTGTTTAGAAAGGGGAGCCAGGCTAGGGGCAGATTTAGCCAGGCAGTTGTTATGTTGAAGAGCAGCTATGGGGAGTCTGCAGTCCCCACATGTTGTGGGGCTCCAACTCCCCATCACCCCCAGCCAGAACAGCCAATGATCAGGGATGATGAGGGCTATTGTCAGGGAAGTGCCATCAGTTCAGAGGCGAGAGGTGGAAGGGCAGTTGTGTTTCATGGAGCCTCCGAAGATCTTGCGAAGCAGTTCCTACTCTGGCGAGGAGGGAAGCCCTGCCTCCAGTGGGTAAGGGGCGCAGGGACCAGGAGATGCTAGGGAAAGCCTCAACACTGAGCCTGAGCAAAGCGGAGGGGAGGCGAGTCCCCCTTTGACAGCACCCTCTCTGCGCAGTAGGTTTGGGTGCAGAGAGGGAAGGAGAAGGATGGGGGTCACACGACTGTTATGCTGGGGAAGGTATAAGGACCGGCCACGCCCAGATTCTGCTAGCGACTGAGCAGACATGGACTTGCGACGCTCTGCACTGTAAATAGTTTGTACAGATAATAAAGCCTGGAAAAGACAGGTTGGAGTCTTGCCTGTTTGCTCCTGAGCAACCACAACAGCATCTGACAGCTATATTACAACAGATTGGAAGATTTGGGGTACAAAATGGAAAACGAGCGGGGTTCCAACTAAAGAAGAATGGCAACTTAAATTGATGGAATATGCACAGCTTGTGCACCTAACATATAGAATAAGAGAACAAGACGAACATACGTTTAAAGAAGAAGAAGAGTTTGGATTTGATATCCCGCCTTTCACTCCCCTTCAGGAGTCTCAAAGCGGCTCACAATCTCCTTTCCCTTCCTCCCCCACAACAAACACTCTGTGAGGTAAGTGGGGCTGAGAGACTTCAAAGAAGTGTGACTGGCCCAAGTTCACCCAGCAGCTGCATGTGGAGGAGCGGAGACGCGAACCCGGTTCCCCAGATTACGTGACTACCGCTCTTAACCACTACACCACGCTGTGTAAAGAAGATTGGAAAACGTTTATTGAATATATGGGGGGGAATTGCGTACACCTGAAAACGTTGGCAGCCTTAAGATAAATTCAACAGTGTAAATAAGTTTTGATGGATATAATGACGGCATCCTGAATGGTTTAGTTTATGTAAAATATGCAGGGATTTATGTTACGCAAAATGAACCATGGAAGAGAAGAAGAAAGAAGTCATCGATATTTTAAGGTTGTCTAAATGAATATTCTAAAATGCAAACCAGAAAATGTAATAAAAATTATAGAAAAAGAAGAAGATTTGAGGTACATATCAGATTCTTTACACCAGGCATGCCCCCAACTCAGCTCTCCAGATGTTTTGGGACTACAACTCCCATCATCCCTAGCTAACAGGACCAATGGTCAGGGATGATGGGAATTGTAGTCCCAAAACATCTGGAGGGCCGAGTTTGGGGATACCTGCTTTATGCTGTGCCCAGGATTTGGTTCAATGTGATAAAATGGGAACTTAATAAATATTATATATTAAAAAAAGCAAAAGGACTCACCGATCTAAATATCATATGCAGAGGCATCGCGATGTTCAAGTTGAGGGCGTAGTTGTTCACCACGCTGACTGTGAAGAACATAGCCACCATGATCAGGTAGTACCTGGGAGGAGAACCGCAAAGGGATTTGCCCCGTAAGCCCAGCACGGAGTAGTAGTAGTAGTAATAATAATAATAATAATAATAATAATAATAATAATAATAATAATAATAATTATTTATTATTTACCCCGCCCATCTGGCTGGGTTTCCCCAGCCACTCTGGGCGGCTACCAACAAAACACTAAAATACAATAACCTATTAAACATTAAAAGCTTCCCTAAACAGGGTTGCCTTTAGATGTCTTCTAAAAGTTTGGTAGTTATTTTTCTCTTTGACATCTGTTGGGAGGACGTTCCACAGGGTGGGTGCCACTACCGAGAAGGCCCTCTGCCTGGTTCCCTGTAACTTGGCTTCTCACAGCGAGGGAACCGCCAGAAGGCCCTCGGCGCTGGACCTCAGTGTCCGGACAGAACGATGGAGGTGGAGACACTCCTTTGAGTATACTGGGCCGAGGCTGTTTAGGGCTTTCAAGGTCAGCACCAACACTTTGAAGTGTGCTCGGAAACGTACTGGGAGCCAGTGTAGGTCTTTCAAGTGTTATGTGGTCTCGGCGGCTGCTCCCAGTCACCAGTCGAGCTGCCGCATTCTGGATTAGTTGTAGTTTCCGGGTCACCTTCAAAGGTAGCCCCACATAGAACGCATTGCAGTAGTCCAAGCGAGAGATAACCAGAGCATGTTGGGAGTTATGATGGGAGAGGGGAGGTGTGACCATCACCTGCCCCTCCAAGCTTAAGGGTATTCCGTTACAAGAATCTGGGGGTGTAGATCTTGTCCAAAGCCCAGGGCGGGGCTAGGGCCATGACACAACCCCGTCGGGAACACCTCGGGGAGCTCAAGTTCGCCTGCATTGACGGGGCTCCCCCTTCTGGTGGCTTACCCTTACCAGGCTCCCTGCGCAACGGGCAGGAGTCAGATATAGTCTGGTTCATTCAATGCCTAAGCCAATACCACTCACATTCTGTAATCAATAAAGATGTGTCCAAAATTTGCCCAATAACGTTAAGCTAATATTTGTGTCCTGCGTGTTTATTCTTCAACGAGGGGGTGGTTGCGGGGTCTTGACACGCAATCTCTGCAACCCGTTTTGGTAGCAGCCCCTTGAAGACACTCTCCACCCCCACCCCCCCCGTAAGCCAGGGATGGGGAACATTCTGTGCTCCCCCAGGTGTCACCGGACCCACATAACCTTGGCTCCCATCTTGAGGACAGTGGCCGTACCTGATTGGGATGGTGGGTCGCTTCCGTCCAAAATTGGCTTCGAAGATGAAACCCTCGATGGCTATGAAGAAGAATTGGGCAAAGGTAATCAGGTTCCCACATCCTGGAAATTCCCTGTGTTTGAAGTGGAGAAGGGAGGGAGAGAGAGAAAGGATGGAAGGAAGGAACGAAGAAAGAAAGAAAGAAAGAAAGAAAGAAAGAAAGAAAGAAAGAAAGAAAGAAGTTATATTTGAAAACTCCGTCCCTAACCACACATAAAACAAAGAGAAAGATTGCACCCTTTTAATTACCGTATTTTTCACCCTATAGGACGCACTTTTTCCCCTCCAAAAATGAAGGGGAAATGTGTGTGCGTCCTATGGGGTGAATGCAGGCTTTCGCTGAAGCTTGGAGAGCGAGAGGGGTCGGTGCGCACCAACCACTCTCGCTCTCCAGGCTTCAGGAAACTATCCGCAAGCCTGGGGAGCCCGCGGGTGTTCCCGCCGGGCTCCCTAGGCTTGCAGATAGCAGCCTGCATCCCCAAACCCGGGGTGCAAAGCGGAGCGCGCCCTGGGCTTCGCGCAGCTCTCCGCAAGCCGTGGGAGCCCGTCACGACTTCGCGCTGGGCTCCCACGGCTTGCGGAGAGCTGCCTGTTCTGGGGGCTGGGGTCGGGGGAAGCTTGGGCTTCCCCCGCCCCAGCCCAGCGCCTGGGGGGAAAAAAATTTTCCCCCTTTATTTCCCCCCCAAAAAACTAGGTGCGCCCTATGGGCCGGTGCGCCCTATGGGGCGAAAAATATGGTACTTTTGCAAGGACTTTGCTGTGCTCACATTTCAGACCCTGCCTTGCCAAGATGGCTGGGGTCTTTATAAAGCTCCAAAACCCAAAGGTGTATTTGTTTGTGAGACGGCAGTGAAAGGCAATCAGACAGGCAAAAAGAAGTGATTGAATCCTGAGTTTTGTGCCATGTTAAATGTTTTACATTTCCTTTTTTTAAAAAAAAGACCTCACACCCTTTTCTAATTACAGCAACAACCAAGAGTTAAAACAATAAAAGGATTGCATTTCCAAGAAGGGGAAAAACCGAGGACCTGGAAGGAATTGACATCACTTTATATGCAATGCAACGTGGCTAAGAATCGACCTATGTAAGAAGAAGCAGACCAGTCTTATGTGAATCCCAGAAACTTCTCCCTCCCGGGGGTCCTTCTTAAAAGGTCCAATCTCAAGCTGCAAAGGTTTACAAGCTCCTAAACATATTTTGAAAGAGCCATCATCCGCTCCTGTGTCAACACCCAACACAAACAATCCAGGCAGTCAGTCACATTCATGCAAACATAAAAGCAGCTTTGTCTACCCAGCTACATCAAGAGTTATTCTAAATGAGGACTTTTACTGCTGGCTACACCTCCGCCCTACGGCAAGAGAGTTTATAGCATGACCTGCCACGACAGAAACCGGGGCCATCCTGGCTGCAAGCACTTTTAAAGGGTCGGTTCAAAATGACTTCTTAAATCTGAGAGCTGCGTCTCACAGAGCAGAAAGGGGACCGAATGTTCAAAGCTCGTGGCGCAAGAATAAAACTGCTAGCATGCCTGCAAAGCTAAGCAGGGTCCGGTCTGGTTTCAGACTAGATGGGGGTCCGTGTGTTGAGGTTCCTGCAAGGCAGCGGGTTGGGCTAGATGACCCTTGTCTCTATGTACTGGCTCACTAGGAAATCTTCAGAAATTCATATAGACCTGTGAGCTCAGCTACTCAGCAGCCCCTCTGCCTGAGGGATAATCCCTGGCCTCCTGATACCTGAGTGCCAGACAGGTAGCCATTCCAGAAGTAACAAACCCAGATGAAGACAAAAGGGTGTGATTCACTTGGCTGGGAAACAGGGAAATGTAAATATCTCTTTTCTTACACTGGATGGGTGTTTGGTGGAGGGCAAGGGGAACCATGGGGTAGGGTCCGCGATGCTCAGATTCCTGCCACCAGACCTCCCCTTTCATGATGCAACTATGACGTATTAGTGATGTAGTTGGGGGGGGGGTGTAACGTGGGGATTAGCAGCTAATAAAAGTTTGGGTTCTCTTTTGTTCTGGGCTTCCATCTTGTTCCACCTGGTGGCAGGTGGGAGTCTTGTCGCGACAGTCTTCAATAAAGACCAAGCCTACTGGCTGCTGCTTTGCTCTGGTATTCCTGGCTGGTGTCCTTGTCTTTTGTCCAAAGGAGCCCTCAGATTTTTCGGTTAACATAGCTTTCTGAGGGAAAGAGGGATTTCCTAATAACTCTCGGCACCCTTAACAAACTGCTGTTCCAACTTCCTGGGAGTCTTTTGGGAAGGCCGTGAATGCAAAAAGTGGCACGATACTGCTTTAAATGTAAGATGCAGACAGAGACTTTGCAAGCTGCTAAAAGAATCTGCACGCTGGCAACTTTGGTGAGCTTATTTACAACGCTGGACTAAAGAGCAACGTACCTGCACTGAAGTGATCCCAAAGGGATACTCGTATCTCGGGAACCCCACATGGCGTCTTAACAAAGTCCACCTGCTGCTGCATTCTTGGCAAAAGCTGAAGGGAAGGGCTGCAGTTTTGAACGCAGGAAGTCCCAAGCTCACCTTCCCAGTTAGTTGATCTCTAAGGTGCTACTGGAAGGAATTTTTTTATTTTGTATGGGCTTTGAAGATGCTCAAACTCAGGACGTAAGGAAGAAAAGGAGGAAGGCACGCTTGGCAAATCCACACCGTGATCAGCTCCTGCCCAGAAACCTATGTCCCCACTGTGGAAGGACGTGTGGATCCAGAATTGGCCTCCACAGTCACTTACGGACTCACTGTTAAGACCGTGTTCAGGGAAGACAATCTTACTCGGCTACGAATGATTGTCAAAGAAGGGAGGAAAGAAGGCCCTCTCTAGCCAAATAAGCCTTAGAGAGATCACGATGGCAGCATTCACAGCAGCTGAGAATCCAAGTTTCTCACCCTCCCTCCTTTCCAGAATATGTGAACCCACAGAGAGATAGATAATTTATTACGGTCAAAGACCAGCTCGCATAACATAACACAATAAAAACAGCGTTCATAAAGATAAAATATACAATCAGAGCAGATTGCAGCAATAGCTCATGAGTTAAAATTGAGATATATACATACACCTGTAAAACTGAGATTTGGGCTACCATAAAAAATTGAAGGGTGACTTCAGCATTTCCCTAGTAAGTTATTTTATTCTAGAGGACGATCTGTGCCTACAAATCTGGGCGCAGAATCTGGCTACCAGCCAGGTAGTCTTGTGATCTTTGCCTAAGAGGAGAGGATTCGGTTTAGACTTGTCTGAAAGATCGGAGAGCCTCTTCAGCAAGGGATCAATGGTGTCTCTATGAATCACAACATAAAAAGGACATCTTAAAATATATATGTTTGGGGCTTCCATTTCCCCTAATGGGCAGGTACAAAGTCTCTGTGCGTATGGGACTCTTCTACAGGAGCCTTCCAGAACCGGTGAGGACAAGGCTGAGCTTCTAGCAAGAGCAAAAGCCCTTCTTGCGTTTCTGGATGTGAGGAAATAGAGATATGCTGCTGGAGCGGCTACATATCTCCTGTTTTCTATGATTTTATAATCAGGGACCCTTGTACAGTCCTGTTGTCTTTCTATGTCCATGATTCTTTGCCTAACCACGGATCTAGCTTGGCCCAGGCCCATAGTTATGAGGGTTGGGGAGCAAGGCCCAGTTTCTGAAGAGTGTTTAAGACTGCTGTCTGATAGCCAGACTGAAACTGGTGACTCAGAATCAATGGGGCAATTCCTCGGGGAAGCCGTTTCAGAGTTAGCCGCTTACCGTATTTTTCGCTCCGTAAGACGCACTTTTTCCCTCTTAAAAAATAAGGGGGAATGTCTGTGCGTTTTATGGAGTGAATGTGTGGTCCGGTCCCTGGAGCCGAATTGCCCAAGGGCAAAACGCAGATCATGCTTCTTTTTTTTAAGAAAGAGGGAAGGGGGTGTTGAAACAAAGCCGCTGATCAGCAAGCGATCAGGAGGGGAGATAAGGGACTCTAGCGATAAAGGAGGCTGCCTGGGAGGGGGGAGGTAAAAGCACATGGATCCTCAGGATTTTTGCATTGGGTCACCCCAAATTCTCCATCAGATCACATAGCATGTCCATGGCTACAGCCTGCACCAAAAAAACCACGCATCTGCTGTTTCGTGGGGCCGCAATGATGCAAAAACAGTGGTTACAAAGCATAGATCCACATGGATCCTCAGGATTTTTGCATTGGGCTACCCCAAATTCACCGTCAAATCACATATCATGTCTGTGACCACAGCATGAACCACAAAAATCATACATCTACTGTTTCATTCAGAATTTTTTTTTTCTTGTTTTCCTCCTCTAAAAACTAGGTGTGACTTATGGTCAGGTGCGTCTTATGGAGCGAAAAATACAGTATATACTGATGTTGAACTAATATGAACTTCGACTTGCATCTAGGAACTTGTAGAAGGGCTCTGAGGAGTTTGGGTTGCACTCTTTCAAAGGGAATGAACGAGGAGGTTGGCGGGCCCAGAATGGATCCGTAAAGGAGCTGTGCCAACGTTTTGGCTTTATATGTGAACCCACAGTGCAACCATACAGATGAGGGCGGTGGCAGTTTATTATTCATATGCCGCCCATCTGACTGAGTTGCCCCAGCCATTCTGGTCGGCTTCCAACAAATTAAAGCACAGCAAGACATCAAACATTAAAAAAACCAAGCCGGTTTCGCTGCCACGACACAATCTGAAGATGGATGACTCACCTCTACCCAGCCAGACCTGCACCTCAGTTTCCCTAAAGAATTCAGAGAGCATTTGCAGGGTATCCCTGCTCTTTCCCCCCTCATGCAACAAGGAAAGGGAGTCTGAGACGCTGTACACAGAAATTTAATATCCTGAAAACCATTTCAAGAACAACAGGCCCAGCTTGCTGCTTTCCTCACAGCTGAAATGCCAATGTCTGCCTCCCACCCTTAGATGCATTTAAAAAATAAAAATAAATCTCAGATTCACCTGTTCCATGGGAACACATGTAAGAGGCCTTACACCATTAGTCCATTTAATTTAGTACTATCCACACACTGGACTTTCCCCAAGAAGCACCGAAGGGGTTGGCAAAGCCAGCTCATTCATTCATTCATTCATTCAATCCATTTATATGCTGCTTAGTTTATAAAAGGGTGGCGCTGTGGTCTAAACCACAGAGCCCAGGACTTGCCAATCAGAAGGTCGGCGGTTTGAATCCCCGCGATGGGGTGAGCTCCCGTTGCTCGGGCCCTGCTCCTGCCCACCTAGCAGTTCGAAAGCACGTCAAAGTGCAAGTAGATAAATAGGTACCACTCCGGCGGGAAAGTAAAGGGCGTTTCCGTGCGCTGCTCTGGTTCGCCAGAAGCGGCTTACTCATTCTGGCCACATGACCCAGAAGCTGTCTGTGGACAAACGCCGACTCCCTCGGCCTATAGAGCAAGATGAGCGCCGCAACCCCAGAGTCATCCGCGACTGGACCCAACAGTCACAGCTCCCTTTACCTTTACCTAGTTTATAAAAAGCCTCAAAGCGGTTTACAAAATGGAAAGAGGAGGGGGGAATCACCTACTTTTAAGCATGCCAAAGTTAACACACTAAAACAGATTAAAATCACCTCGACTTTCTAAGCATCTGCTTAAAAGGTACCCCTGCCTGTACGGGCCAGTCGTGTCCGACTCTAGGGTTGTGCGCCCATCTCACTTAAGAGGCCGGGGGCCAGCGCTGTCCGGAGACACTTCTGGGTCACGTGGCCAGCGTGACAAGCTGCATCTGGCGAGCCAGCACCAGCGCCGCACACGGAAACGCCGTTTACCTTCCCGCTATAAAGCGGTACCTATTTATCTACTTGCACTTAAGGGTGCTTTCGAACTGCTAGGTGGGCAGGAGCTGGGACCGAAAGACGGGAGCTCACCCCGCCGCGGGGATTTGAACCCCCAACCATGCGATCGGCAAGTTCTAGGCACTGAGGTTTTACCCACAGCGCCACCCGCGTCCCTAAGCATCTGCTTAGGCTTCTCTAAACAAGAACGCTTTCAGCAGGTGCTGGAAAAGAGCACAGTGAAGGCGCCTGCTTGATTTCAACAGGCAGGGAGTTCCGAAGGGTAGCAGTGAGTCATGCCACACGAAACAACACAGTTCTTATAAATGTGGAACAGGGATTACAGGTAACGGTGCAAATTCTGCTGAGAAATGCAATCTCGCAGGTAAACTGGTCCCGAGTTGTTAAGGGCTTTATATACTAATAGCATAACAATACAGAATATATAGTTTATATACTCCCACCTGTCACCACCCCCTGCCTGGCTCTGTCTAGCAGATTCGGAACGAGACGTCTCCGCAAACAGTTGTTCTAAATTACCTTCTTTTGAGCTCAGCGAGCGTTCCAATTCCAATCATTCTGATTATTTATACTTTTAGTTAAGTATTTTTATTTATCTTGCTTGATTGGGGAGGGGGGGCAGATGTGGACAGCTGCCTCCCTGCCCTCCCCAGCTACGCAGCTGCAAATAGTCAACCGCTGCTTTTGCTTCTATGAGGCTCTAAACGAGAGGTTGGCTTGCCATTGGCCAGGGGCTGCGATTCCTGCATGCCGGGGGGTTGGGATGGATGACCTTTGGGGGACCCTTCCCAATGCACAACCCCACGGTTCTGCGCCTCTCGGGATGCCCACGCCACCCTGAACTTGGCAAGTGGATTCCATATCCCTGCCCCACTCCTTCCTCCCAATTCCAATCATTCTGATTATTTATAATTTCAGTTAAGTATTTTTATTTATCTTACTTTATTGGGGGGGGGCAGAGGTGGACAGCTGCCTCCCTGCCCTCCCCGGCTACGCAGCTGCAAATAGTCAACCGCTGCTTTTGCTTCTATGAGGCTCTAAACGAGAGGTTGAGTGGCCATTTGCCAGGGGCTGCGATTCCTGCATGCCGGGGGGTTGGGATGGATGACCTTTGGGGGACCCTGCCCAATGCACAACCCCACGGTTCTGCGCCTCTTGGGATGCCCACCCCGATCCTGGCAGGTGGATTCCCTATCCTTCCTCCCCCCAGCCTCTCACCTGATCAGCAGCTCCAGGAAAACCACGTTGCTGCAGCAGCCGCCGAAGACCAGCCCCACGGCCAGCCCGGTATGCATCCCTGCGCAGAGACCCCCTCGGGCGTCCAGCAACCCAGCCCCGTGCACAGCCGGCGCAGGGAGCTGCTCCTCCGCCCGCGCTTCCTCCTGCCCCAAATCCCCGCCCGCCCGCAGCTGTAGTTCCCGGGCGCCTCCGCCGCCGCGCAGCTCTACGGCTCCCCCGCCCGGCGAGGACTACGACTCCCAGGATGCTCCGCGCCGCCTCCGCCGGGGACGCGTGGCCGCCGCTCCTTGTGCAATGGCCCTCGCGCGCGCCAAGGCGGTTCTGGGAAGCGTAGTCCTCGCCGCTTTGGTCCCGGCCAGGTTGCTATGTAAGCAAACCGGGGGACGGAGGAAGGAGGTTGGTCACTAAGCCCTGCAAGAGAGAGAGGGTTCTTTTATTAAGCTGCGCCAGGTAAATGGCCCTTTATTTTGGGGTTGTTTTTTTCCTGCAAAAGGGGCAAACTCTGGGGGATTTTTGTTCATTCGCTTCCTATGCGTCCAAGCAGTACAAATATATTGCACGAACTTTTGGTTTAGGTTTGCAATGCTCTTGGATCTGCCTTGGGTTGGGTTTTTTTTTTTTCAAACTCTGGGGGCTTTTTGTCCCTTTATTTTGCATGCTCCAAAGCAATGCAAAGACATTGCACAAACTTGTGCTATAAGTTTGCATGCCATTGGCATTGCGAAAACCGCTTTGGGTTTTTTGGGTTTTTTTTTAATTTTTTTGCAAACTCTGAGAGCTTTTCGTCCCGCTATTTCACATGCGCCAAAACAATGCAGAGATTTCCCACAACTTTATTTGCACTTTAAAGTTACCTAAGTGCTGCCTTCTATGAGGTTACGGCCCTGAGAAGGTGGCCTACACTGAAGGAGATGTGGCTGGCGTGCCATTCTTTTAACTACACTAGGGAATGTTGAAATGCCATAATCATAAGGAAGCGGCAGGTCATGGAAGTAACTACGACATTAAAGAAGGGCAGGCGAGAGGAGAGGGGCCCTTGTCATCATAGGACTGTTCATGGTTCAGAAGGAAGGGAGGTTCACATTTGTGGGGCCACCACCCTAAAGGCCCTGCTGGTCCCTTTTGCCACCTGCCTAAGAGATTATGCTGCGTGGCACTTGACTAGGGCCTCTGCAGTTCTTAATAATCATGAAATATACTCAGAGTCGCAAAGTGATTTCATGCTCTTTATTCAGCTCATAGTGGTGAGGAGGAATGAATGAATGTCCCCTCAAAGTATCTGCTTTATATACATTATTTACACAATGATTGGCTAATTCCGGAATTCTACTGTAAGCCAATCAGGTTGTGGATTCACTTCTATCTGGAGCATGATTGGGTAGTTCCTGCCAACCAATCATACTGCTGCATTGTTCTAGGACCAATCAGACTGCTGCATTCTGAATCCTATTGTTCCAGGACCAATCAGACTGCTGCCTTTTGGATCCTATTGTTCTAGGACCAATCAGACTGCTGCCTTTTGGATCCTATTCAACTCAGTACATAACAAATCATATGGGCAATACTTTAGATAAAGTGCCCCTAAATTCTTTAGGATTTTAAATGTTTGCACCAGTGCCTTGAGGTGTGCTCACAAATGCCCTGGAAACCAAATCTGGTATAATGTGCTTGGTCCTCAGTGGCATCTGTGCAGCTGTATTTTGTACCCAGTTGAAAGTCTTCAAACTGTCTTCAGGGGCAGCCCCTGTGGAGAGTGTATTACAGTAGCACATGCGTAACCACTGCCTGCACCCTCTCTGAGCACTCAGGACTGATAGACTGGGAGATTTTTGCAGGCTCCTCTTTAGTCCAAGCAATTCTCAGAGTCACACAAGCGAGGTGGGTCAAGGGGTTAGGTAAAGGTAAAGGGACCCCTGACCATTAGGTCCAGTCGTGGCCAACTCTGGGGTTGCGGCACTCATCTCGCTTTATTGGCCAAGGGAGCCGGCGTACAGCTTCCGGGTCATGTGGCCAGCATGACTAAGCTGCTTCTGGAGAACCAGAGCAGCGCATGGAAACGCCGTTTACCTTCCTGCCGGAACGGTACCTATTTATCTACTTGCACTTTGACGTGCTTTTGAATTGCTAGGTTGGCAGGAGCAGGGACCGAGCAACGGGAGCTCACCCTGTCGCGGGGATTCGGTTACTCCTGTATAAAGTCATGGACTGCAAATCCCTTTCCATCAACAGCTGTCTTAAGCTGTCAATTCTTAGGGGTGCTTACATGCAAGTCGTAACAGTTTGGGGTGCTCACCCCATATTGCAAGGGCTCAAAGGGTGCACATCAGGGGAGGAACTTGCCAGTAAAGGATGCTAAGATCTGGATAGGTTGGAAGCCCTCTGTCAGGAATTCGTTTGCTGCGATTCCTGCATTGCAGGGAGTAGGATTTAATAATAATAATAATAATAATAATAATAATAATAATTTATTTATACCTCGCCAATCTGGCTGAGCTTCCCCAGCCACTCTGGGCGACTCCCAATCGAGTGTTAAAAACAATACAGCATTAAATATTAAAAACTTCCCTAAACAGGGCTGCCTTCATATGTCTTTTAAAAATAGGGTCGCTGCTTATTTCCTTGACATCTGGTGGGAGAGCGTTCCACAGGGCGGGCGCCACCACCGAGAAGGCCCTCTGCCTGGTTCCCTGTACCCTCACTTCTCGCAATGGGGGAACCGCCAGAAGGCCCTTGGAGCTGGATCTCAGTATCCGGGTGAACGATGGGAGTGGAGATGCTCCTTCAGGTATACAGGACCGAGGCCGTTTAGGGTTTTAAAGATCAGCAGCAACACTTTGAATTGTGCTCGGAAACGTACTGGGAGTCAGTGTAGGTCTTTCCAGACCGGTGTTATATGCTCCTGGCGGCCTCTCCCAGTCACCAGTCTAGCTGCCGCATTCTGGATTAGTTGTAGTTTCCGGGCCACCTTCAAAGGTAGCCCCACATAGAGTGCATTGCAGTAGTCCAAGCAGGAGATAACCAGAGCATGCACCACTCTGGCGAGGCAGTCCGTGGGCAGGAAGGGTCTCATCCTGCGTACCAGATGGAGCTGGTAAACAGCTGCCCTGGACACAGAATTGACCTGCGCCTCCATGGACAGCTGTGAGTCCAAAATGACTCCCAGTCTGCACACCTGCTCCTTCAGGGGCACAGTTACCCCATTCAGGACCCCACAACCACTTGGGGTCCCTTCCAACTCTACAATTCTATAAAACCTGGAGTTTAAATTTGCGACGTAATTGGCTCTGCCTTGGTTTGGTTTTGTTTTTTAAATGTATATACTGTCAGTATATACCTGCTCAACAGTCAACATATAATTCCAAAATGAGCTTCTATTTAATGCAGACTCGATTTAATCTGCAAATATAGAAGCCAGTCGGCTGGAAGAAGCAATGCAAAGGCGTCAAGCACAGCGGTTTCTGTTGTGTCTGGAAGCGCTATCCAGATTCACGTGGCAGAAAGGGGTCTTTTCTGTCGTCTGTGGCTTGACGCTTTTTAACTGGAGATGCTGAGATTGAACCCAGGATGGCCAGCATACAGAACAAGCGCTTCCCAGTTAGTAGGCCACCTTATAAGGAGTAGGACCAATGGCCCGCCCACCTCCATATTACTTGCACTGGCTGGCAGCAGCTCTCCAGCATTTCAGACATGGTTCTCTCCCAGGATGCCGGGATTTGAACCCAGGACCTTGGTGAACTCAAAGCGAATACTCTGCCTCTGAAGGGGCTTGGGCTGGCCAATATTGCAGGCAACATTCCCGCCACGAACAGAGAACCAGGCAGTTTTGGTTGGACGATTTCCCCGCTTGCGACATTCAAGCGTCTCACAGCCCATTGGCAAGGAACAAAGAAAAAGCTACCCTTTTGGAACGTTCCGGAGCGGCCAGGACTTATTAAATGACAATTTCCCAGGTCAGAATGATGGATCTCTCGGCTTCTCCCTCACATTAATAACCTCTGCAGTCTTGCTTTCCTTTTTTACCCTCATCACCTTCGCATCAAGGTGTGCCACTCTTAATAAATGGGTTGTCCCTTGGCTATGCCACGGGAAGAGAGCCACCCTGCTAATTGCTTCTTTTGAACTGCTTTTGAATCCCTCGACCCTCTGTGGAATTAGAAGCAAGGATCCAAAAAGGCTAAGAGGAGGTCCTTTATTTTATTTTATTTTTTGAAAAAATTTTTATTCATTTTTCATTTTCGTTCATTACATACATCTCAAATTCTTATCTTTTACTATATATTCCTCCCTCCCTCCCCTCCAAGACTTCCCCCAACTTGCATTTCTGGTTTGTTTCTATTTTCACCCGCTTTGCTGTCTCAACAGAAAAAGTTATTAATAACATAACATCAAACCTTAAAAACATAAAAATAAAATTAAATACACCATCTTATTCCACTATCTTCCAAACATTTTCTGATGCTAACAATGTGGATGTTTATTTAAATCCTGCCATCAAGTCTATTGCCTTTCTTTGTTTCTGCAAATATAATACGAATGGTTCCCAGTCTCTGTTGTCTTTTTCTCTTAGTCTTTCTGTCATTTTTGCCAGCTCTGCATAGTTCATCAACTTCTCTTGCCATTGTTCTTTAGTTGGTATTTCTCCAGGTCCTTTATTTTAGCAAGTCTTGGCATACGCCGGCGTCGCTTGAAACAGCCCAATACCACTTGTCCCTTCGCATGTCGCCCCATCCAGTCTGTGTTTGGCTTCGGCGGCCCCATTAGTCGGCAGACGGGTGGACCTTGCAGCCTGTAGGATATTTCACTACGGCTTGAACCCTCTTCGGATTCTGAGCTTCGAACCAGTCTGCGAAATTGCATCAACGCACCTGTATGTCGTGCTCTAGGAGGCTTAGTTTGGTCAGAATCGAGTAAACGCTTCCAGAGTTATTGCTAAATACATTACTTTTGTTAAGCGAGCCAGCATAGCCGCTAGAGGGCCGTGAAAAATTGTCTCCTGGGCTTTTCGGACTCGTCTATCCATGTACTATCCGAAACCAAAGGGGTGCATTGGTTGCTAGATGTGAATTAGGGTTGCCATATTTCAAAAAGTGAAAACCCGAACACAAAAGTTGTTGAGCTTATTTTGTAATAACAACAACAACAACAACAACAATATTTACACCCCACCCATCTGGCTGGGTTCCCCCAGCCACTCTGGGCAGCTCCCAACAGAATTAAAAGCACAATAAAGCATCAAGCATTAAAAACTTCCCTAAACACTTTGGCAAAGTAGTTGAGGGTTGTTGGGGGGGTTGGGTTGGGGTGGGGGCAAAGTTGTAGAACTTTTTTTCTTTTCAAAATCTGGAAACCATGTTCTGCTCGCTGGTTTCCCACAACTGGCATCTGAAAGAGGATTCTGGACAGAATGGGCTGTTGGCCTAATCCTGCAGCCTCTTCTTATGTTTGCCATTTAACTATGTGAAGAAGTTCGTTCTCCTGTCTACCCCTGAGACTTCCAACATTCAGCTTCTTTGCACAGCCTCTTTAGCCCAGGGGTCAGCAAACTTTCCCAGCAGGGGGCTGGTCCACTGTCCCTCAGACCCTGTGGGGGGCCGGACTATAATTTTTTTTGGGGGGGGGAATGAACGAATTCCTATGCCCCACAAATAACCCAGAGATGCATTTTAAATAAAAGCACACATTCTACTCCTGTAAAAAAAAAACAGGCAGGCCCCACAAATAACCCAGAGATGCATTTTAAATTAAAATACTTTATTGTCACTTGTGCAACTTCTTTACAGTGGTACCTCGGGTTACATATGCTTCAGGTTACCTACGCTTCAAGTTACAGACTCTGCTAACCCAGAAATAGTGCTTCAGGTTAAGAACTTTGCTTCAGGATAAGAACAGAAATCGTTCTCCAGCAGCGCGGCGGCAGCAGGAGGTCCCATTAGCTAAAGTGGTGCTTCAGGTTAAGAACAGTTTCAGGTTAAGAACGGACCTCCGGAACGAATTAAGTTCTTAACCCAAGGTACCACTGTACAGTGAGATTACACGAGCAGCCCCCACTCAGCTCTCTTAGTCTTAATTCCCCTTGTTTACAGACTCACACCCACCAAACCCAAAAGTAAGTTGCCCTGTTGTTATCTTTTCATTCAGCAGCCTAACAGCCCACGGATAGAAGCTGTTCTTTACCCTGTTGGCGCGACTAATCAGGCTTCTATATATCTTCTACCTGAGGGCAGGAGATCAAAAAAGTGCTGGCCAGGGTGTGAATCATCCCTAAGAATTTTCCTCACTCTCCTGAGGCAACGTTCTTCCGCTATTCCATCCAGCAGATTCACGGGACAGCCCTTAATATCTTGTGCTGTATTCACCACCCTCTGTAGGCACTTCCTATCAGTTGATGTCAAACCAGCGTACCACACCGTGATACAGTATGAAAGGACACTTTCTATTGTGGACTGGTAGGAGGAGATCATCAAATGTTGATTGACATCAACATAAATAAAAGGCTACATTCTACTCATGTAAAAATACGCTGATTCTCGGACCGTCCGCGGGGCGGATTCAGAAGGCGATTAGGCCGGATCCGGCCCCCGGGCCTTAGTTTGCCTACCCATGCTTTGTTGTTGTTTAGTCGTGTCCGACTCTTCGTGACCCCCTGGACCAGAGCACGCCAGGCACTCCTGTCTTCCACTGCCTCTCGCAGTTTGGTCAAATTCATGCTGGTCTCTTCGAGAACACTGTCCCACCATCTCAACCTCTGTCGTCCCCTTCTCCTTGTGCCCTCCATCTTTCCCAACATCAGGGTCTTTTCCAGGGAGTCTTCTCTTCTCGTGAGGTGGCCAAAGTATTGGAGCCTCAGCTTCAGGATCTGTCCTTCCAGTGAGCACTCAGGGCTGATTTCCTTCCGAATGGAGAGGTTTGATCTTCTTGCAGTCCATGGGGCTCTCAAGAGTCTCCTCCAGCACCATAATTCAAAAGCATCAATTCTTTGGCGATCAGCCTTCTTTATGGTCCAGCTCTCACTTCCATACATCACTGCTGGGAAAACCATAGCTTGAACTATACGGGCCTTTGTTGGCAAGGTGATGTCTCTGCTTTTTAAGATGCTTTAGCCTCATGCAAAACTCATTATGTTGTCAGCAGGATACAGTGTGCTATCAAGCCTGTCCTGTTGCAAACCCCTTGAGGCGTTCAAATACTCAATTGTGCAAGGATCCTCACATCGGTCGCATCCCACATATCACCCTGGTGCCGGGCCTCTCATAATTTTGCTGCTCTGTACAGCGCCTGGCACTGTCTACATGACAAAGGACCAAGAAAGTTTCCCTCGTTTTTGAATTGGAGGCCATGGGAGGTTGGGCTGCCAACTGCTTGAACCCCTTCGATGTAACGCCTTTGAGGGATGTTTGAGATTAAAGGCCATTCCTCTGTTCTTTCCCGCTTCGGGGAACCCTAAAGCTGTGGCGTTGTACGGCGGTTATTTCCTTTGTTTTAGCATTAATAGTACAGCACTTAAACCTCCCCGAAGGCATTTTGGTCTAATATGTCTGAAGTGAAAGATCACAGGCGAGGTGGTGAACTTTTGCTAGGCAGGCGTCAGAGCCTTCATCTTCAATTACCTACTGCATGTTTCAAAATCCTTTCCCTTCGCTGGGTCTGAGAACGGGGTGGTTTCTGTAGCGTCCAGGCCGATTTCCCCCCCCCCAGGTCTTACTGACCCCCGCCAAGGTTTGAGGCACATCTCGGCTTCAAGTCAGGGCTTCATAACAATGTTTTGAGCACAAAGTCATGGAATTTTCAACCCAGCGAAGAATTTTGACCCTAGAGCAGTTTTGGCGAACCTTGGCACTCTAGATATTTTGGAACTACAACTCCCATCATCCCTGACCACTGGTCCTGTTAGCTAGGGATGATGGGAGTTGTAGTTCCAAAACATCTGGAGTGCCAAGGTTCGCCACCACTGCCCTAGAGGTTCTTTTGTACCAATGGGGAGGCATCTGAGGGCAAGGTTTTCCTGTCAGTCTTTGGGGTGTCACCCGTGGGTCCCCAGAACACACAGAACTCATCCACCCCCATGAATCAGTATTTTCTTTTTTTAGAGGGACCGGTATACAGTAGATATACATTTGGCGCCCCCCAGAATTCGGCGCCCCCTACACTGCTGGGTAAAGACAGCCCTGTCCCCAGGGTCATGGGTTCGAACCCCAATTGGGCAAACAATTCTGACATTGCAGAGGGTTGGTCTAGATGACCCACATGGACCCTTCCAACTCTACAATTCTGTGATTCTATTCTTACTGCGCTTAGGAAGACAGACAGACAGAGAGAAATGTCTTTTTTCCTCCTTTCTTAAAGAAGATTGCTCCAGTATTTCTCAAGAGATGAATCGTCAGTATGTTGAAGACCGGATTGTGGAAGTGGACCCTCTTCCCTTCACCTGGAACGTGGAAACACCTGGGCCTCATTATGTTCTCTGTTTGAAGATGTCTCGGCTTAAGCAGTTAGCATTCAACTTTGAATTTGGATCTGTAGACCCCAGGTAAAGGACCCATGGCCTTGCTGCGTGATGTGTGAGGGAAACGTAGATATGTAATACATTTTCAAATACTTGTTAGCCATGTTTACATGATGTTTTTACGGGCAGGCTTGAAATATCTTTTTTTATTTTATTTATTAAATTTATATGCCACCCTTCATCATAAGGACTCAGCACGGTTCACAATTCGCCTGCCCTGTGGAACAACCACAAGGAAATAAACATCTATCTGACTTTCAGAAGACATCCGAAGGCAGGGACGTTTTTAATGTTTGAGGGGTTTTTTTTTAGTGTCCTAATATTCCGTTGGAAGCCGCCCAGAGCAGCTGGGGCAACCCAGTCAGATTGGTAGCATCTAAATGACAAAATTATTATGATTACTAATATTATCATCACCATCCTCTTAGGTTAGCATTCAGAGGCAGCGTCTCTGCCAAACTCAACTCCACAATACCGGTAGTTTTATTTTCAATTCCTAATGATTCCTTGCATGGATTTTGCCTTTCTTCAGAGCTGTTGCACACTGGGCTGACAATTTCATCGATCTTTGCCGCTGCCTAAAGTTAGGATGTTATGTCCCAGGGGGGCATCGCTACACACTTGTTGACACTGAAATCACATTTTCCCTTTAATGTCTGTTCACCCACTCCTGGACAAAGGAGCAAATGGATGCTTAAAGTTGTTCTTTCTTTCTCTTCCAGGCAATCATTTCCAAAGACAGAATTTCCTGAACGGTAGGTAAGAAATGCAAGAGAATGCTTCGATTTCTTCGCTCGATCTGCCTGAACATTGCACCAGTTCTTGCTTTGAGAATTTATACTGGAGCGATCCCAGCGGGCCTGCTTAGAGTTTTCTAAATTGGGAGGCAAAGGCACCTTTCTCAGAGGGCATTTCCACACTCACCTTTCCTCCAGTCTTTCCAGGTCCACACTTTAAAGCTCCATGTCCCAGCGTCCTTGCTTTTGCTCCAGAACTTTCCCCACGAAACCTGCTCTTTAGTCCTCAATCAGAGCAAACGTCAATCCTCAGAAAACCCAAATTGACATTTGTTCTGATTGAGCGCTAAAGAGCAGGTTTCATGGGGGGAAATGGGGCACAGAGCTTTAAGGTGCAGACCTGTGTCTAGAAAAAGCAGGGCAAAAGGTAAGGGTAGATAAGCCCTGGATCCAGTGAATTATCTCGCTCTTCAGCCAAAAACAGCTCCCAAAGCAACTTGGAGAAATCCACATATCTTAGAAGACAGTTTCTGCCTTCAGTCTCACAGTCTGAGACACGGCAGAAAAGGAAAGGAGACTGGGAGGGAGGAGGGAGGAAAGCAAGCCCATTCACTAATTCTTAAAGGTAAAGGGACCCCTGACCGTTAAGTCCAGTCACGCACGACTTTGGGTTTGCAGCGCTCATCTCGCTTTATTGGCTGAGGGAGCCGGCGTTTGTCCGCAGACAGCTTCCGGGTCATGTGGCCAGCATGGCTAAGCCGCTTCTGGCGAACCAGAGCAGCGCACGGAAACGCTGTTTACCTTCCCACCGGAGTGGTACCTATTTATCTACTTGCACTTGACATGCTTTCAAACTGCTAGGTTGGCAGGAGCAGGGACCGAGCAACGGGAGCTCATACCGTCGCGGGGATTCAAACCGCCGACCTTCCGATCGGCAAGCCCTAGGCTCTGTGGTTTAGACCACAGCGCCACCCACTTTAATTCTTAGTTAATTCTAAATGCATTTTGATACTACTTTTTTTTTTTTGAGAAAAGAACTTCACGGCAGCCTTCAGAGAAGTGCAAAATCCAGGTGGATAGCTACATTCTGATCTACGTACACACATTAATCCAGGTGGTGTTGATCAGGCCAGTCCGTACTGTGATTTTGCAAAGACCAAATGCCTCAAACATTCCTAAGTTCAACTAGATTCAAGTTTGTCTCTTTGTTCTCAGCTCCCCCCAACCCGGTTTGTTATTCTGCCTTTTTGATGGATTGCCACGCTCAACATGCCTGTTTGCCATTTCTGGAACCGCATTGCTGCAAGTTTGTCTTGCTGCTTGTCCAAAACTGGGGAGGGTGGCCTTTTATTTTATTTAAAAATAAATAAATCCAAAAGAAAACTAATACAATATTTAAAAAAAACACAGACAAAAAAGGGGGGGTGTTATACAACAAAAGGGCATCATTAGCTAGATGCTAAAAAAGAAAAAAGGAATCGTGATGGTTATTGCTTTGGGGGATAGGAGGAAGGAGAGTTTTGAAATAGTTTTGATTTTTCTTTCTTTCTCTCTCTCACTCCTTCCCACTCCCTGCTTCATTCCTCAGGATTGTTAAGCTTGACATCTCTTTAAATGAACTCCAAGAGATTCCACCCGAAGCTCTTTTCCCGTTTGAGAATTTGGCCGAGCTGGACGCGTCGCTTAATGCTTTAAGCACGTGAGTGCGACTTGATGGATGGCGTTTTGTGGTGGGGTGTGTGTGTGTGTGTTTGTGTGGAGAAATTTAAGGCCTGTACAGAAAAGAGAGAGAGAGGCAATTTGGGGCCTTGCCCCTGAGCAAGAGCAATTCTCAGCAGGGCGTAGCGTTCAGAGTTTTATCCTCTTTGCCAGTGTCTCATACAAAGCTGGCAATCACCTTCTAAATCCGCGGATGGTCTGGGAATCAGCATGTTTTTACATGATTAGAATGTATCCTTTTATTTAAATGCATCTGGAGGTTCTTAACCTGAACCTGTTCTTAACCTGAAGCACCACTTTAGCTAATGGGGCCTCCCGCTGCCGCCACCGCACTATTTCTGTTCTCATCCTGAAGCAAAGTTCTTAACCCGAAGTACTATTTCTGGGTTAGCGGAGTCTGTAACCTGAAGCATTTGTAACCTGAAGCGTCTGTAACCCGAGGTACCACTGTACTCAGTAATAATAATAATGATAATAACAACAATAATAACAATAATAACAATAATAATTTTGTTATTTATGCCCCACCCATCTGACCGGGTTGCCCCAGCCACTCTGGGCAGCTTGTAACATATATAAAAACATAATAAAACATTAAACATTAAAAAAAACCCACTTCTGTATACAGGGCTGCCTTCAGATGTCTTCTAAAAGTTGTATAGTTACTTATAGAATCATAGAATCATAGAATCATAGAGTTGGAAGAGACCACAAGGGCCATCGAGTCCAACCCCCTGCCAAGCAGGAAACACCATCAGAGCACTCCTGACATATGGTTGTCAAGCCTCTGCTTAAAGACCTCCAAAGAAGGAGACTCCACCACACTCCTTGGCAGCAAATTCCACTGTCGAACAGCTCTTACTGTCAGGAAGTTCTTCCTAATGTTTAGGTGGAATCTTCTTTCCTGCAGTTTGGATCCATTGCTCCGTGTCCGCTTCTCTGGAGCAGCAGAAAACAACCTTTCTCCCTCCTCTATGTGACATCCTTTTATATATTTGAACATGGCTATCATATCACCCCTTAACCTCCTCTTCTCCAGGCTAAACATGCCCAGCTCCCTTAGCCGTTCCTCATAAGGCATCATTTCCAGACCATTTCCTTGGCTCGCATAACTCCATAGACTCCAACATTTATCCGATGAAAATAGCGACGTCCTAAGGAAAAGGAGGGCATTCCGGGGTCAGATCAGAAACCGGGATGGCTTCTGTAAATCCAGGACTGTCCCTGGAGAATAGGGACACTTGTAGGGTCTGTGGGCTCAACATATTTTCCCCTGCTGAGCGGGTGGTAGATCTCCAGGGTGTCAGGCTGTAGGTCTCTGGGAACTTTTAAACTGGAGATCCCAGAGATCAAAACTGGAACCAGGAACATAGTAGGGATGACCCAAAATATCACTGCCACCACCATCAATTTTGCAACCCCAATTTAAAGGTGGCAAAACTGACGGAAGGGACATTTGGGGCAATAATAATAATAATAATAATAATAAATTTTATTTATATCCCGCCCTCCCCAGCCGAAGCTGGGCTCAGGGCGGCTAACAACAATAAAACAATACAAAAGTACAACACAAGCAACACTCTAAAATCATTCATTATAAAATTAATTAAATTCAAGCCACTGGCCACCATTGGGCCAGAGCTCCGCGAAGATTGCCAAGGGAGGGAGTCAGGCTGTGCCCTGGCCAAAGGCCTGGCGGAACAGCTCTGTCTTGCAGGCCCTGCGGAAAGATGTCAAGTCCCGCAGGGCCCTAGTCTCTTGTGACAGAGTGTTCCACCAGGTCGGAGCCACAGCCGAAAAAGCCCTGGCTCTAGTTGAGGCCAGCCTAACTTCTCTGTGGCCTGGGACCTTCAAGATGTTTTTATTTGAAGACCGTAAGTTTCTCTGTGGGGCATACCAGGAGAGGCGGTCCCGTAGGTACGAGGGTCCTAGGCCGTATAGGGCTTTAAAGGTTAAAATCAAAAGCCCAGGGTTGATTGCAAGGTTGGGCAGGTTCCTACATTCACAAATAGCCAGCAGGAACTGGATTATGATATATGGATTAATTGAGGAGCTTGTTCAGATCAGCACCCTGGGGGAAAGTGGACATGGTTAGAAAGGAGCTAACATTTTGGAGAGGCAGTATCTGTGGAGATGTACACACCGTGCATGGAAATTGTAGTTTGTTGAGGGTGCTGGGAATTGTAGTTCTGTAAGGGGTTGAATTGTAGTTCTGTAAGGGACGTGGGTGGCACTGTGGGTAAAAGCCTCAGCGCCTAGGGCTTGCCGATCGAAAGGTCGGCGGTTCGAATCCCCGCGGCGGGGTGCGCTCCCGTTGTTCGGTCCCAGCGCCTGCCAACCTAGCAGTTCGAAAGCACTCCCGGGTGCAAGTAGATAAATAGGGACCGCTTACTAGCGGGAAGGTAAACGGCGTTTCCGTGTGCGGCACTGGCTCGCCAGAGCAGCGATGTCACGCTGGCCACGTGACCCGGAAGTGTCTTCGGACAGCGCTGGCCCCCGGCCTCTTGAGTGAGATGGGTGCACAACCCTAGAGTCTGTCAAGACTGGCCTGTACGGGCAGGGGTACCTTTACCTTTACCTTTAAGGGGTTGATCACAGCTCCCAGTATTCTTTGGAATTGGGGAGTAAGCTTTAAAAAATGTATGGTATGTGGGCAGCCTACATATAAAGAAATATTGGAAATCATTGTAACTAGGAAATAACAGGGATTACTGTTCCTTTAAATCCAAAAAGAAATAATTAGCAGAGGGCAAGAAACGCATTAGTCTGCAATCCTATGCAGGCTTCTCTGGAGTAAGTCCCATTGAACTCAATAGGGCTTACTTTGGAGTAAAGATATACTCCATTGGTGATAGAAACAATATAGTCACACAGTTCAGTCTCACCTACTCAAATAAATCCTGATGCTACTTGAAGCTGATATATTTTCACAGGGTATAGTGCAGGAAGATCTTGATAACACCCAAATTATTAAGGGTTTTTTTTAAGACAAAAAAAAGGAGCCATGTAAAGATACAGAAGAATTAAAAGATAATGTATCAGGTTAAATTAATTGAGTGTGGATAATCCATTGCCTTGGGCGACTCAGATTCAGCTTACCGTATTTTCCCTCTATAAGACGCACCAGACCACAAGACGCACCTAGTTTTTGGAGGAGGAAAACAAGAAAAAAAATATTCTGAATCTCACAAGCCAGAACAGCAAGAGGGATTGCTGCGCAGTGAAAGCAGCAATCCATCTTGCTGTTCTGGCTTCTGGGATAGCTGCGCAGCCTGCATTCGCTCCATAAGACGCACACACATTTCCCCTTACTTTTTAGGAGGGGAAAAGTGAGTCTTATAGAGCAAAAAAATACGGTATTTCTTCTTTTGTGCTTTATATATGTCAGAAATGGGAAACCTGTGGCCTACTAGATGTTGCTGGACTACAAAACCCATCACTCCTAGACAGGGCTGTCTTAAGCATATGCAGCGCTGGGGTGCAAAGATCCGCCTGATACCCCCCCCCCAGTTGCCCAGTCCCAGGCGCGCAGGAGGGCAGAGCCGGCTGGCCACCTCAGCGTCTTGCTGGCTCCGTCACCCCCGAACTCACGGTGCAGAGCAGCCCTCAGCAGAAGAGCTCGCTGGGCTCTTTCTCGGACTCAACTCTCTGTCGGAATCTGCGTTCGACCGAGCGACTCTTCCAGAATCGCCTCCGATGATAATTAATGACCTGAGCCTCTGATAAGGCTCCAGGCACATCCCCCATTCAGCAGAGTTTCCAGCACAGGGAAGAGACGAGAAGTTTGGGCTACATTGCTAGGTTTTATTACTAAGCTACACAGGCAGAAAAGAAATACATCCTCTCTCTGTGAGTGCAGAGAGCAACTGAACAACAAAGGAACAGGAAACCAGTAACGTCACATCCGTCTCCTGTCTTCCGTGAGACTTCCAACAGTCTGGAATGTGAGGAATGCAAAACAGAGTCTTGTGACTCCAAAGCACTACACAATGGCAAACAGAAACTAACACTCTCGGGCCCCGGACTCTCGGCCTGTCGTCCCTGAGAGCCCAACTCCCGGGTGCCCCACACCCCTAGCGCCTATGGGTAAGACGGCCCTGCTCCTAGACATTGGCCATGCTGTCTGGGGCTGATGGGAGTTGTAGTCCAGCAATACCTGAAGAGCACTAAGTCCGGGAAGGCTGATGTAGACAATACTGGTCTAGCTTAGGAACCTGCGATTCTCCATTTATTCCAGGACTACAACTCCCATCATCCCTGACCACTGGGGTTGATGGGAGTTTAAATCCGATAACTTCCAGAGGGCCTCATAGGCTCTCTACCCCAGATTTACCTCATTTATTTTAAAAAAGGATTTGGAATCAATTAAAAATCGGCCACTACCACCACATGTTTTGAAGATGGATGTGAGCAGAATAGGGGTTTATCTACATCCCAAGTAGGGTGGACGGCGCCTTGTCTTTGCGGTCTCAGCAGTAACACACTTCCTGAATGACACATTGGCAACATTAATAATAATAATACAGTGGACGTTCAGATTGTAAACAAGATCCATGCGGGAAGCACATTCGCAACCCGCAGCGCCGCATCTGTGCACGTGTGGATAGCGATTCGGCGCTTCTGCACAAGTGCTAAAACCCGGAAGTAACCCGTTCCGGTACTTCCGGGTTCGGTGCGGTGTGCAACCCAAAATCGCGCAACCCGAAGCGTCTGTAACCCGAGGTATGACCATAATAATAAATTATAATAATAATACAGTGGTACCTCGCAAGACGAAATTAATTCGTTCCGCGAGTTTTTTCTTCTTGCGAGTTTTTTGTCTTGCGAAGCACGGTTTCCCATGGGAATGCATTGAAAATCAATCAATGCGATCCTATGGAAACCGCCTTGAGACCAGGTCCGGGGACAGTCTGTCCCCCGACCTCTTCTGAAGGCTGGGGGGGGGGGACAAGGGCTTTTCTTCCCACCGCCAGCCTTCAGAAGGCTGTTCTGAAGGCTGGCGGTGGGAAGAAAAGCCCTTCTCCCCACCTCCCGCCCCGCAAGCTCCGGGGACAGGAGGGCTTTGCTGCCGACCGCCAGCATTTTAAAAGCCCCCGGGACAGCGGAGACTTCTCCGCTGTCCCGGGGCGATTTTGAAATGCTGGCGGGCGGTAGCGAAGCCCTCCTGTCCCCGGAGCTTGCGGGGTGGGAGGTTCTTCTTGCGAAGCAAGCCCATAGGGAAATTCGTCTGGTGAAGCACCTCGAAAAACGGAAAACTCTTCTTGCTAGTTTTTCGTCTTGCGAGGCACCACTGTAATTTTAAAAAATTATTTATATCCCTCCCTCCCCGGCCAAGGCCGGACTCAGAGCGGCTAACATCATAAAAACAACACGATCTGCATAAAACCAGACATCAATTAATTAAAATTCCTTCTTTTTTCGCTTTTATCTGGGGTTGCAGCACGAGAGGGATGGGGCCCCTTCCCAACCTGGTGGCCCTTAACCTTAGTTATAACGCGATCGGAGAGGTGAAGGAGCTGGAAAACTGCCCCCGCCTGTCCGTCCTGCACATGTCCCACAATCGCTTGAGGAGCCTCACAGAGATCCCTCTCTTGAGTAACCTGACACGGCTGAATTTGTCTTCGAATCAGGTATTTTGGGGGGCAGTGCTCAAGATCTTGAAAGTGGGTGACTCCCAGGAGCTGGATGCAGAGCAGTGGGATGAGGGGAGCGTGTTTCCCTCAATACTTAATTGGACTCCACCTTCCATTAGCTGAATAGCCAGGATAGCCAATAGCCCAATGTGCTGGGAGTTATGGCCGAATAACACATACAGGGCCACCGATTCCTCCTCGGATTTAGAGCGTCAGTATCATGGCCTGGATGGGTGGCGCTGTGGGTTAAACCACAGAGCCTAGGACTTGCTGATCAGAAGGTCGGCGGTTCAAATCCCCGTGGCGGGGTGAGCTCCCGTTGCTCGGTCCCTGCTCCTGCCAACCTAGCAGTCAAAGTGCAAGTAAACAAATAGGTACCGCTCTGGCGGGAAGATAAACGGTGTTTCTGTGCACTGATCTGGTTCACCAGAAGCGGCTTAGTCATGCTGGCCACATGACCCGGAAGCTGTACGCCAGCTCCCTTGGCCAATAAAGCGAGATAAGTGCCGCAACCCCAGAGTCGGCCACGACTGGACCTAATGGTCAGGGGTCCCTTTACCTTTATCACAGCCTGGAGAGTTGGTCTTCCTAAAAAAAGAAGTGGGAGGGGATCAAAACTTCTCCTAACAGGTTCAGATAGTCCAGATTCACGTCAGGAATGAAGAAGATGCTTGACAGATAATGAACAACAGACCTTCTCAAGCTTTAAGCACTGATAGATTCTGTCCCTCTGCTCTGCTGTTAATATAATGGTGCTAAATGGATCCCAAGGTTTTGCAAAGCCATTCTGTTTCCATCAGCTTGGGTCTTGCTTTGTGGTGCTCTGGAGAGAATAATAATGTTTATTATTTATACCCCAGCCACTCTGGGCGGCTCCCAACAGAATATTAAAAACATGATAAAAGATCAAACATTACAAACTTCCCTAAACAGGGCTGCCTTCAGATGTCTTCTAAAAGTCAGACAGTTGTTTGTTTCCTTGACATCTGATGGGGCGTTCCACAGGGTGGGCGCCACCACCGAGAAGGCCCTCTGCCTGGTTCCCTGTAACCTCACTTCTCGCAGGTAGGGAACCTCCAGAAGGCCCTGTGGCCCGGGATCTCCAAGATGTTTTTGTTTGAAGACCGTAAGGTCCTCCATGGGACATACCAGGAGAGGCTGTCCCATAGGTATGAGGGTCCTAGGCTATATAGGGCTTTAAAGCTTAAAACCGGCACCTTAAACCTGATCCTGTTCTCCACTGGGAGCCAGTGCAGCTGGTATAGCACTGGGTGAATGTGATCTCGCAGCGAGGACCCCGTAAGGAGTCTTGCCACAGCATTCTGCACCCGCTGGAGTTTCTGGGTCAGTCTCAAGGGCAGCCCCACATAGAGCGAGTTACAATAATCCAGTCTGGAGGTGACCGTTGTGTGGATCACAGTGGCTAGGTCAGGGCGAGAGAGGTAAGGAGCCAACTGCTTAGCTTGGCGGAGATGAAAAAATGGCGCCTTTGTTATAGCTGCAATGTGCGCCTCCATGGAAAGGGAGGTGTCGAAGATTACACCCAAACTCTTAACGGACGGTGCTGGCACTAATTGCGCCCCCGCAAGAGATGGGAGTTTCCCCCCAATCCCATATTGTCTGACCCAGCACTCTCTTCTTATCCTCTTAAGGCAGACATGGACATTGTGCTTGCTTGTTCACACATTATTTTCTGTTTTCTTCTTTCCCAACTCAAGTTGGAGTCTCTGGAAGGGGTGCAGAATCTCCCCCGGCTCTGCCAGCTCCATGTGCGGAACAACCGCATTGCCACCCTGCTGCCTCTGGCTTCTTCGCTGTCTCTCAACGTCCTCTGTGCCTCTGGCAATGACATTGGCGGGCTGCCCGAGGCTCTGCACGTGCTCAGAGGCCTCCGCAGGCTGAAGCATCTCACGCTCAAGGTGAAGTGTAAGCCGATAGCCCGGTAGTGGCTGGGAAGGGAGAAAGGAGAAGGTTAGGCCAGCCTTTCCCAGCCAGATGATTTTGCACCTCACATTCAATTCTCCACATTTTCACGTTTATTTTTTAAGCCTTCATGAAAATTCATCAGCATTTAAGTGCCACTTTCTTCTAAGAGATCCATATTTCCTTTAATGTAGACCTTTTTGCAAGCGCCACCACGCCCCACCCCAATATGATGCATTTTTCCATTATCGGTATATGCAATTTTGTACATATAAGTTGAGGGACGCGGGTGGCGCTGTGGGTTAAACCACAAAGCCAAGGGCTTGCCGATCAGAATGTCGGTGGTTCGAATCCCCGCTGCAGGGTGAGCTCCCGTTGCTCGGTCCTTGCTCCTGCCAACCTAGCAGTTCGAAAGCACGTCCAAGTGCAAGTAGATAAATAGGTACCACTCCAGCCGGAAAGTAAACGGCGTTTCTGTGCGCTGCTCTGGTTCACCAGAAGTGGCTTAGTCATGCTGGCCACATGACCCGGAAGCTGTACGCTGGCTCCCTCGGTCAATAAAGTGAGATGAGTGCTGCAACCCCAGAGTCGGCCATGACTGGACCTAATGGTCAGGGGTCACTTTACCTTTACCTTTATATATAAGTTGACTGGAGAAGTGCATTGCAAAATTCAGACAGGTGTGAATTTTGACCAGAGGCTGTGTTTCTGCCCATATATTGTTCCAGGAAGTTCAAATTAGGTTGTTTAGCCTTTACATACAACCTGAACTGAATTTCTCCCATCCCTAGTAGCCAGTGAGTTGAATCAAAGGCTTTATGAGTGGCCTTTGCATCAGTTTTCCATCTGTAAACGGAGCTGGTGATATGTAAACTGCCTCTGAAACACAGAGAATCCATGGAGCCATCTTACCTATTAGCCACTGATACACAATCCCAAAGCTATGTCGACTAGTAGCCATCTTGTGGCAGGGAGTTCCACAAGCTGATCATGAACTGCATGTGGAAATCGTTGCTTTTGCTAGCCGGAGGGAGGGAACAGAGAGATGGGGGAGGAAGTCATGGAAGAAAGAAGGAGGGGGGAGCTCCCAAGAGATCATTTTGAGATGACGGGAGGGGACTTCACTCCCCACATGCCATTGAGTTGCATCCATTGCGGCCCTAAGTTAAAGTCACTTAGCAGTAGCTAGAACAAGAGGAAACGCATTGCTGTAAATTACTGCGCAACAGATTGCACAACTAGGATTAGCCGTTGCTCAAGAGAAAACAAGTACATGGCGAAACTTTTTTTATTTTTGCACAAAAATCAGGTGTTGCACAATTCCTGCATTGCAGGGGGTTGGACTAGATGACCCTTGGGCCCCGTTCCAGCTCTACAGCTCCATTGTTAGCACAACTGGTGCATTGGATTTCTTTGTTGTGTGGCCTTCATACTCTGCCGTCCAGTAACTCAAGGGCTCTTGCACTAGGGGACAGAGAATATTGGATCCCACCCACTGTCTCTCCAAACCTTTGACCTCCACTGGGGCACATCTGGTTTGTTATCAGAAGTGAACACGGTGCACCTTAAGAATGTGTCGTAACCTGCACTGCATTATTATTACTACTATTACCCTGCCCCACTCTGGCCAGCTCTCAACAGAATGTTGAAAACACAATAAAACATCAAACCTTAAAAACTTCCCTAAACAGGGCTGCCTTCAGATGTCTTCTAAAAGTCAGATAGTTGTTTATTTCCTTGACGTCTGATGGGAGGGTGTTCCACAGGGAGGGCGCCACTACCGAGAAGGCCCTTCGCCTTCTTCCTTATAACCTCACTTCTCGCAGGGAGGGAACTGCCAGAAGGCCCTCGGCGCTGGACCTCAGTGTCCAGGTAGAACGATGGGGGTGGAGACGCTCCTTCAGGCATACTGGACCGAGGCCATTTAGGGCTTTAAAGGTCAGCACCAACACTTTGAATTGTGCCCGGAAACGTACTGGGAGCCAATGTAGGTCTTTCAAGACCAGTGTTATGTGGTCTCGGCGGCTGCTCCCAGTCACCAGTCTAGCTGCCGCATTCTGCCTCCCCAACTTCCCTCCAGGACAACCCAGTGGCGCGAGACAACCGCTACACCACTGCCATCAAGGAGTCCACCTCCGTGGAGATACTGGACGGGATGTTTCTCCACGATCCGCCAAGTCTTTCCGCTCTCCCTCTGCACATGTGGCCCCTCCTCCGGGAACCGGCATCCAGTTCAACCGACATAGCCCAAGCCAAAGCAGACCTGAAGGAGGCAGCCAGGAGAGCCTTCAGCGCAAGGCTGCAGCGGAGGAGAGACGATGTCGGCAGCGCTGTGCATCACTTTCATTCCAGGATATTGTAAGTTAAAACGGTGGAACTCACCGCCACAGGAGGGCAGTCATGGCCACCGACTTAGATGGCTTTAAAAGAGGCTTGATGCCTACTGTCCACGTTGGCTGTGCTCTGCTGCCACAGCTGCAGACAGCAATGCTTTGGAATACCAGCTGATGGAAACCACAGCAAGGGAGAGCGTTCTTATGCTCGAATCCTGCTTGTGGGTTTCCCTTGGGCGTCTGGTTGGTCATTGTGAGAACCACAGTGCTGGCCTAGATGGGCTGTTGACTGGATCCACCAGGCTCATTTGTTCATGTTCTTAAGGCATTGGATTCCTGTTTCAGACAGGGTGGAATTGTGTCCGAGGCTGCCATATTCTCTTTATGGACTGCTTTTGAGTGGCAAAGACTCTGGAGCCAGTGCTGATGTTTCGTAGGAATAGGCACACAGAATCATTGAATCGTAGAGGTGACCACAAGGTCACCTGCGATGCAGAAGTCTTTTTGCCCAGTGTGGAGCTCGAACCCAAAACCCCGAGACTGAGAGAGTTTTTGTCTTCTTGGTTCCTGAGCTTTCAAGTCAGTTTTGCCATTTCAGCGTAGTCCATCAGCTTAGTTAGCCATTCCTTTCTGGTAGGGACTTTTTCTACTTTCCACCTCCGGGCTAGTAGCATCCGTGTGGCTGTTGCTGCATACATAAAAAGTATTTCCCTGCTTCTTTGGGATATCGGTACCTATTATTCTGAGACTGAGAGTCTAATGTGACTCTGCATCACAGAGGCACAGGTGAGCAGAGGATGCAGGCAGGCAGTAACGCACCTGGCCCCGCAAGTAGGGTTTGATTATTAACTGTGAATCTAAGGACGACATTGAAGACCTAGACCTTTGGAGTGATACTTGTGCAGACCAAGGGATCCGGTTATCTTCCAGTGAAGAGCTTTGCTGAGAAGGCTTCAGAAGACTTAATATACATTGCGATTTCCTGCCTCGGCTCTCCTTTCCTGTAGACCAGCCTTTCTCAACCTTGGGTCCCCAGATGTTGTTGAACTACAACTCCCATCAATCCTAGCTAGCAAGGCCAGAGCTCAGGGATGATGGGAGTTGTAGTCCAACAACATTTGGGGACCCACAGGTTGAGAACCGCTGCTGTAGACGGAACCTATCCAGTTTCTTGAGCCATAACTTTTTTCAAAGAGGGCCAGATTTGATGAAGGGCCAACCAAAGTTGATCTTCTTTTAGGATTGAAGTTTTTGAGCTTTTTAAAAGGATTTTACCCCAGGAAATAAACTGCCACGGGGGCCGGATTAAACCGACTGGCGGGCCAGATTAGGCCCCCGAAACAGACTTTGGACATGTCTGTTATATGGCCAAAGGGTGTTTTTGAGATAATAATAATAATAATAATAATAATAATAATAATAATAATAATTTATTATTTATACCCTGCCCATCTGGCTGGGCCTCCCCAGCCACTCTGGGCAGCCTCCAACCAAATATTAAAATACAGTAATACATCAAACATTAAAAACTTCCCTAAACATGGCTGCCTTTAGATGTCTTCTAAAAGTTTGGTGGTAGATGTTGTTTTCTTTGACATCTGATGGGAGGGCATTCCACAGGGTGGGTGCCACCACCGAGAAGGCCCTCTGCCTGGTTCCCTGTAACTTGGCTTCTCAAAGTGAGGGAACCGCCAGAAGGTCCTTGGCGCTGGACCTCAGTGTCCGGGCAGAATGATGGGGGTGGAGACGCTCCTTCAGATGATCAGACAGGCTTGTTTCCAGACTGTCACTTGAGGCTGCTGCTGATGTAATTTAAAACAGGAGTGAAATTTCACTTCGTCTGTGTCATGTGCTAGCACACACACCCATGTTTGGATCTTGTTTAGAGATAGGACGTCAGGTGCATTCGGTAGCCTAGCAACAAGGGTTGTTCACTTAAATCAGGAATATGCGTGCATGCAGAGATGAGTATAAAAGTCAAGATTTCACTGCAGTCACTATATGGGGCTGTGATGGGATGGTGAGCTGCTTGTGCGTAAAATCCTAGTCCCTCAGAGTTTGGCTAAGTCCACAAACCTCTGTCTCTGACGGAGCTCCTTAAGCATGGCTCCATCAGTCGCTCGTTGAATCGGACAGTGGGCGTTTACGGAACTTCTTCCAGCATAAAAGCTCCTTAACGGAAACGCGTCTTCTGGACTCTCAGCGTGACAGTTTCCGGCGAGGAGTGGGTGTCCCTACAGGAGGTCCTGAAACCTCCCCACTGTTTTCGCTTGAAGTGTCTCTGAGCCCCCCCTCCGACTCACTTTCCCTTGGAACTCCACTTCTCCCCCTGCTGGTCCCCTCCTCAGCTGAATGGTCTCTCTCACCCTCCGTGAGCCCTTTCACCTCCTGCGTCTCAGATGGCAGTTCCCTGACATCCACCTCCCCTCCAGGGCCCCCTTCACCCCCTTCCCTCCCCTCCTCTGCGGGAGGCGAGGGAGCAAAACCCCTGAAGGAACCTCCCTCATCTTCCGAAGTTTCGAACACTTCCCTCCACCTCTTGCTGTTACCGGTTTCCAAGTACTCCTCCTCATCGGAGTCTGTTCCTCCTTCCAACTCCGATTCCCTGAATCCTTCCAGTTCCTCCTCATCGTCGGTGGTGCCAAAGTACTCCCTCCGGAACCTCGCTATTGGCTGAGGTTTCCTGGGGAACCTTTGGTGGAACGTTTCGATCAAGATCTCGTCACGGACCTCCTCTGCCGTCACCCAGGTGTTTTCCGACTCCGGTTCCCCTTCCCACGCGACCACATACTCCACCTGATTACCCTTCCACCTGGAGTCGATGATTTCCGCCACATGGTTGCTGCTTTCCCTTTCTTCTATGGCTGGCCCCCGTGTGGATACCCCTTCACCTTCCCCCCTATATGGTGACAGTAATGACCTGTGGAATACTGGGTGCAGTTTCATGTGGTTCGGTAACCGGAGTCTGAAAGCCACTGGGTTGACCTGTTGGATGACCTCAAATGGTCCCAATCTTTTGGGTCTCAATTTCTTGCAACCCCCCTTGAACGGCAACCCTTGGGTTGATAGCCAGACCTGACTCCCCACCCTAATGGTTTCACCTTCCCTTCTGCTCTTGTCTGCCTGCCTTTTATATTCTTCTTTGGCCCTTTCTAAGTTGAGTTGGAGTTGACGATGGATCGCTTCCATTTCTTCTACAAAATGTTCAGCGGCCGGGACACTCCATCTCTCCCCTCCTCCCCCTGGAAACGCCCTGGGGTGGTACCCATAATTAGCCAAAAAGGGGCTCATCCCGGTGGACACCTTCTCTGCATTATTGTAAGCAAATTCCGCTAGCGCCAACTTTTCGACCCAATCGTTCTCTCTGTCATTGACATAACACCTCAGGTATTGTTGGAGGATACCGTTTGCCCTCTCCGCCTGCCCATTGGTCTCAGGGTGCCTGGCAGTCGAAAGGTTGACCTCTACGTGCAACAAGCTCATAAGTTTCCTCCAGAATCTGGACGTGAACTGTTTCCCTCTGTCGGAGACCACCCTCAAGGGGGCGCCATGCAGCCTAAAAATATGTTCTACAAACAATTTCGCTGTCTCTTCCGCCGTGACTGCATGTGAGCAAGCTACAAAGTGACCCATCTTAGTTAACAGGTCTACTACGACTAGTATGGCGGTTTTCCCCTGGGATTTAGGCAGATCCGTCATAAAATCTATCGATACCGCCTCCCACGGTCGTTCTGGTGTGGGTAACGGTTCTAATAACCCCGCTGGTGCCCGCCTTTCTCCTTTGGCTCTCTGGCATTGGTCACACCTTCTCACATACTCCCGTACATCCTCCCTCACCTTGGGCCACCAAAACTCCCTGGTCACCAACCACATGGTCTTGTGTTGCCCAAAATGCCCCGCTGTGGGATTGTCGTGCAGCTGTTTGAGTACTCTCCCCCTCAATTCCCCTTCGGGTATATATAGTGCCCCTTTGTAATACAATGCCCCGTTTCTTTCTTCAAAACCTCCGGGGTCTTCTCCCTCTCTCCTTAAACCTCTGAGCTTATCCTGGGCGTATTCATCATTTACCGTTCCCTCTACCAGTTCTCTTTGCCCCACCCAGGCCGCCCCACACACCCAGTGGTCCTCTGGGATAATATGTCTCTCTTCAGGCGCTCCCTCCCCCTCCAAATATTCAGGTTTGCGAGAGAGAGCGTCCGCTCTGATGTTTTCTGGACCTGGCACATAGCAGATTTCAAAATGGAATTTGGAGAACTCCTGGGCCCATCTCACTTGTCGTTGGTTGAGCACTCGCGCCGTTCTCCAATACTCCAAATTCTTGTGGTCCGTACACACTTGCACCTTATGCTGTGCGCCAATTAGTAAGTGTCTCCATCTCCGGAACGCTTCGTGAATGGCGAGTAGTTCTCGGTCATATACGGTGTAGTTCCTCTCGGATTTGTTCAGCTTACGCGAAAAGAAGGCACACGGTCTCCATTCCGACTTATTGCTCCCTGGCTGAAGCAGCACCGCCCCCACCGCCCGGTCTGAGGCATCAGTTTCCACTCTCATGGGTTTTTGTAAATCCACATGCAGGAGCTGTTCTTCCGAAGCGAATGCCCTTTTCAATTCCTCAAATGCTTGCTCCGCCTCCGCCGTCCAAACGAATTTCTTCTTGCTGCTTAGACAGTCCGTGATGGGAGCCGTTAAGTGGGCAAAGTTCTTGATGAATTTACGGTAAAAGTTCCCAAACCCTAAGAACCTTTGCACATCCTTTTTCGTTTTCGGTGTCTTCCATTCCAGCACCGCCTGGACCTTGCCTGGATCCATGGCTAATCCCTTGTCTGATAAGCGGTACCCCAGGAATTCCACCTCCTTGGTGTGAAACTGACACTTCTCCAATTTCACCCACAGCTGGTTTGCTTGCAGCTGGCTCAGCACTTCCCTGACATCCTTTACATGCTGCTCCTCATTCTCTGAATATATCAGCACGTCATCGAGGAAGGCCACGCAATTCTTGTAGAGCAAAGGTCCCAGGACATGGTTCATGAGCGATTGAAAACAGGCGGAGCCTGATTGTAATCCGAATGGCATAACGAGATATTCAAAAGCCCCCAAAGGGGTGAACATGGTGGTTTTCCATTCATCCCCTTTCTTTATTCGTATCAGGTTGTATGCCCCTCTCAGGTCCAATTTCGTGAATATCTTTCCCTTCCTCACCCTGGTCAAAATGTCATCAATCCTGGGCATGGGGAAAGTCACTGGTTCTGACACGGCATTTAGCCGCCTGTAATCCACTACAAGCCGGGGTTTATCCTAAAGGCTTGATAGTTCCTGGGGTCCCCCCCAAACTTCTGCACCAATCCTGGCATCTTTCTTGCTAGTGGGGCGCCTTTTGTCTTATCTGCATCCTGTGCCCTCCTTTCCTCTAGCCTCGCCGTTTGCAGCGCTAGCTGGAGCTCCAACACCCTGTACCTTTCTTCCAGGCTTGGACCCTCTCCAGCTCCTCCTGCTCCCCCGGCTCCGGCTGGGTTGCTCATGATGCCTCTTTGCACAAGCTGCTTTCAGTGACTGTCCGATTGCTGTGATGGGATGGTGAGCTGCTTGTGCGTAAAATCCTAGTCCCTCAGAGTTTGGCTAAGTCCACAAACCTCTGTCTCTGACGGAGCTCCTTAAGCATGGCTCCATCAGTCGCTCGTTGAATCGGACAGTGGGCGTTTACGGAACTTCTTCCAGCATAAAAGCTCCTTAACGGAAACACGTCTTCTGGACTCTCGGCGTGACAGTTTCCGGCGAGGAGTGGGTGTCCCTACAGGAGGTCTTGAAACCTCCCCACTGTTCTCGCTTGAAGTGTCTCTGAGCCCTCCCTCCGACTCACTTTCCCTTGGAACTCCACTTCTCCCCCTGCTGGTCCCCTCCTCAGCTGAATGGTCTCTCTCACCCTCTGTGAGCCCTTTCACCTCCTGCGTCTCAGATGGCAGTTCCCTGACATCCGCTACGGTGGGTCTGTAAGCAATTGTGTTTGGTGGTTTGACACAGCAGTGTGAACTAACATGGTGAAATGGATCTCTCTGCATATTTGCTTCTTCCAAGACCAGAAGATCTCCCTTACAGTAGTTACTGTGCCTTGAGGCGATAAACACTTTAATCCCAACTGAGTTGGGAAGGAGTTTCCTTAACTCTGGAAACGGCTGGCCTACTGGAAAGCAGGAAAGCTCCGGCGTTCTGCTGGAGCTGTGCAGACTCTGCTGATCATGGCAGAATTTGCAGAACTGACGGTGGGCCTGTGTCTGACAATTCATGGCTCAAACGCCTTCTACAAGCTGTAACAGCTGCCCGGGACTATCGGCTCTGAGTCCCTCTCTCCTGTCTCTTAGGGAACTGCAGGAAGAGTTGACAGGCTATGAAGAAAGACTCAGACTGGAATTGGATGGGTGCGAAAGGTAAGGAAAGTTGTGGTGTGTTTGGGGTGTAGGCAATAGACCATAGGTCATTGCTAGAGCATATGGTTTGCACACAGAAGGTTCAGCCTCTATCCTTGGCATTCTTTCAATTTTAAAGAGTCTTAGCTGGCAAGTGCCAGGGACTGGCAGGCCCATTTATATTTTGAGGATGATTCATGTTCTTATAGGGACGCAGGTGGCGCTGTGGGTTAAACCCCAGAGCCTAGGGCTTGCCAATCAGAAGGTCAGTGGTTCGAATCCCCATGACGGGGTGAGCTCCCGTTGCTCAGTCCCTGCTCCTGCCAACCTAGCAGTTCAAAAGCACGTCAAAGTACAAGTAGATAAGTAGGTACCACTCCGGCGGGAAGGTGAACGGCGTTTCCGTGCACTTCTCTGGTTCGCCAGAAGTGGCTTAGTCATGCTGGCCACATGACCCAGAAGCTGTACACCGGCTCCCTCGGCCTGTAAAGCGAGATGAGCGCCGCAACCCCAGAGTCGTCCACAACTGGACCTAATGGTCAGGGGCCCCTTTACCTTTACCTTTACATGTTCCTATGTACCAACATTGTCTTACACTTTCTCGATGTCCCATAGTCATATTATAAAGTAGTTGCGTTCTACTTTATAGGGCCCAATGGGGAGACACCGAAGGGGGTTGTCCCTTTGGGGGTTGAACGAGGACGTGGGCCAGCCCTGCTATGTTAAAATTATTGTTTTAATGAGGATGGGGTTTTAACCTGGGTGCTGTAATATTTGGAGGGTGGGGTTGTTTTAAATTGTTGTTAAATGTTATTTCTTAATTTGGATTTTTGTATCTGTGGGCTAGAGTACTGGTTAGGGGCTTTTGTCGGGGAGTGTTTTGATTATTAGTGTGTATACATTAGTATTGTTAATTGTTTTGATTATCTGGATTATGTTTTGACTATTTTGAGTATGTACCATATTTTTCCATGTATAACATGACCCCTATTTTGAGGGTCTCAAATTTATGAAAATGGGGGGAGATGTGTAAGACGACCCCCGTTTTTTAACATTATTTTAGAGTAAAAAAAAAACCTAGTCTTATACACAGAAAAGTACGGTATTTTCTGCTTCATATGATGTAACTTTGCATTGTGAACCACCCTGAGATATAGGCTGGTATGTAATAGTAATAGTAATAATAATAATAATAATAATAATAATAACAATAATAATAATATGTTATAAATCAAGTGCTGCTAGGAGTTGTTTCTTTTTGTTTTCCAATGTGTTTCTTATATAAAAAATTTCAATGTGACGTAAGCAATTTCCCCCCCTTAAAGTGTGGCTCAGAGAAAAAATGTTTGAGAGCCTCTGTGTTAGGTGGAGGGAAGACTGATAACACAAACTGATGAAGCAGGACACAGATTGTTCTTAACAGTGTCAACTGTTGTCTCCAGATTCATCCAAACTCTTCCATCGGAGGATTTCCGGAAGTTGGACAATCCTCAGGAGATTGCTGAAGCCATGGACAAATACCTGTTCACCAAATTCTGGGAAAAGTGGCAGAGGGGCCAAAGGAAGCCTGCCTGTCTACCCTACAAGGAGCTGAGCAAGCCAGAGGATGTAAGGATTAGTGTGTGTGTGTGTTTGTTTGTGTGTGTGTGTGTGATTGTGATATATATATATATATGGCGCTGTGGGTAAAAGCCTCAGCGCCTAGGGCTTGCCGATTGAAAGGTCGGCGGTTCGAATCCCCGCGGCGGGGTGCGCTCCCGTTGTTCGGTCCCAGCGCCTGCCAACCTAGCAGTTCGAAAGCACTCCTGGGTGCAAGTAGAGAAATAGGGACCGCTTACTAGCGGGAAGGTAAACGGCATTTCCTTGTGCGGCTCTGGCTCGCCAGAACAGCGATGTCACGCTGGCCACGTGACCCGGAAGTGTCTGCGGACAGCGCTGGCCCCTGGCCTCTTGAGTGAGATGGGCGCACAACCCTAGAGTCTGTCAAGACTGGCCCGTACGGGCAGGGGTACCTTTACCTTTACCTATATATATTCAGAGCCCATTCAGAGCGAGGGCAGGAAGCATTGCCCTCACTCTGAACTGGCTTTATGACATGATCGTGTAGCCAAATTGGATTGGCCACGTCACAATTCCATCATGTTCATTGTGGGACCCCCAACTGTCTGGGAAGAAGAAGCTGCTGCTCTGGATTTCCATTTTTGAAAGGCACCTGAAATATACTCGGAGTCGAGAGTGGATTTCATGCTCTTTATTCAGCTCATAGTGGTGAGGAGGAATGGAAATTCCCCCAGAATGTCTGCTTTATATACATCATTTACACAATGGGCCCAACGTGATTGGCTAATTCCGGGATTCTCCTGTAGGCCAATCAGGTTGCAGATTCACTCCACCTGGAGCTGGTTTGGGTGGCTCCCGTGGACCAATCAGACTGCTGTATTCTGAACCCTATTGTTCTAGGACCAATCAGACTGCTGCATTCTGGACCCTATTGTTCTAGGACCAATCAGACTGCTGCATTCTGGACCCTATTGTTCTAGGACCAATCAGACTGCTGCCTTTTGGATCCTATTCAACTCAGTACATAACAGCATCCAAACATCTCCCTGTTCGGCAGCCAATTGACAACACGCAGCTGCGAAAGTTATTTTGGCACCCTGAGAATCACTCCTTTTGTACCCAGAATGCCTTAACATTTGGCACAGGATCCATTCTTAGGCATGTGCCCCTTTCATTCCCATGAGTGAAACTTGACTCCCATCTCGTCTCCAGGATCTGTCCAACCTTCTGGGCATCCGTGTAATTCTCTAGCCATGATCTCTGCCCCGCATAACATTTTGCCTATTAATCATTTCCCCTTTTACAGTTGCTCTCAAACAAACACCCATCCAGGTGCACAGGTGTGTGTGTGTGTGGAATGGAAATACCAGCCCAGGCAAAAGGTGACAAGGTTCTCTCCCAGAAAGGCATGTTGAGCCCACAAAGCTATGTTAGGAATCTGTGATTCCTTGCTTTGCTTTGTAGCAGATGCATAATACATAAGCGAAGACTTTGGGGGAATTTTAGCACCCTGCTGCGACTTCCACAACCGCCTTCCCCAACTTGGTGCCCTCAAGATTTTGCTGGTATGCCCAACCCCCTCCTCCCTGACCTTAAAAACACAATAGCATGTTGTTGTTGTTGTTTAGTCGTGTCCGACTCTTCGTGACCCCCTGGACCAGAGCACGCCAGGCACTCCTGTCTTCTACTGCCTCCCGCAGTTTGGTCAGGCTCATGTTTGTAGCTTCGAGAACACTGTCCAACCATCTTGTTCTCTGTCGTCCCCTTCTCCTTGTGCCCTCCATCTTTCCCAACATCAGGGCCTTTTCTGTCTTCTCTGCTCATGAGGTGACCAAAGTCTTGGAGCCTCAGCTGCAGGATCTGTCCTTCCAGTGAGCACTCAGGGCTGATTTCCTTCAGAATGGAGAGGTTTGATCTTCTTGCAGTCCATGGAACTCTCAAGAGTTTCCTCAAGCACCATAATTCAAAAGCATCAATTCTTCTGCGATCAGCCTTCTTTATGGTCCAGCTCTCACTTCCATACATCACTACTGGGAAAAACCATAGCTTTAACTATACGGACCTTTGTTGGCAAGGTGATGTCTTTACTTTTTAAGATGCTGTCTAGGTTTGTCATTGCTTTTCTCCCAAGAAGCAGGCGTCTTTTAATTTTGTGGCTGCTGTCACCATCTGCAGTGATCATGGAGCCCAAGAAAGTAAAATCTCTCACTGCCTCCATTTCTTCCCCTTCTTTTTGCCAGGAGGTGATGGGACCAGTGGCCATGATCTTCATTTTTTTGATATTGAGCTTCAGACCATATTTTGCGCTCTCCTCTTTTACATTAATAAAAGGTTCTTTAATTCCTCCTCACTTTCTGCCATCAAGGTTGTGTCATCTGCATATCTGAGGTTGTTGATGTTTTACTTTTACTATGCGGACCTTTGTTGGCAAGGTGATGTCTCTGCTTTTTAAGATGCATAGAGTGGCTTAACCCCCCCCCTTTCATGCTAATTGGGCTGCTCTAGGGTGCTGGAGGCAGGGACTGCACAAATGGGTCTCTGACCCCCTGCAATCCTGGCCCGCTACCCCACTGCTCTGGGAACTTTCTCCTTCACCTTCATTTGTGGATCAGCCTAGATGATATTGCTTTTCCTGGCCAAGATGGCCGCCGTTGCGCCAACTTACAACTTTCCCCTGTCCTCCTGCAATTGTGTGCGGTTGTTTTTTTAAAAATAGTTTTTATTAAGGATTTTCTTGTGTAACAAACAAATAAACAAAGAAAAGCACATAGAATATCACCGCTTTCAATTCACGGAGTCTTATTCACAATTCTCATTCGGTAGGACACACTGTTGTCGTGTACGCTATGCGGTTGGGTGAAAAGAGAGAGGACAGGATACTGATCTTTCATTCTGTTGTGTAGTGTTTGTGTGGGATTTTTCTGTCAAAGTCACATGAGTAGGTCCTTTACTTATACAGCGGCACCTTGGTTGTCAAACGTAATCCGTTCCAGAAGACCGTTCAACTTCCAAAATGTTTGAAAACCAAGGAGCAATGGATGGTCAGCAAATTCCATCGAGAAAATGGAGAAGCATGCCTCGGAAGCCGCTCAACTTCTGAGGTGTGTTTGAAAATGGAAGCATTCACTTCCAGGTTTTCGGCGTTCGGTTTCCAAATTGTTCAGCTTCCAAGACGCTCAAAAACCGAGATTCCGCTGTATATTTACAGTGGTACCTTGGGTTACAGACGCTTCAGGTTACAGACTCCACTAACCCAGAAATAGTACCTCAGGTTAAGAACTTTGCTTCAGGATGAGAACAGAAACTGCACGCCAGCAGCGGGAGGCCCCATTAGCTAAAGTGGTACCTCGGGTGAAGAACAGTTTCAGGTTAAGAATGGACCTCCAGAACAAATTAAGTTCTTAAACCAAGGTACCACTGTACTTATTTTGGTTGGCATCGCGAGAGATTGGAGGGTCCAGTGCTTGGTTGGTTGCGTTCAGTTGGTTGCAGTTTGCTTCGTTTGTACAACTGAGTGGGTTGTTGAGTCAGATCAGCTATATCCAGTGCTATTTTAATAAAAAAAAGGGTGCTGGAATCCACCACGAACCCTCATTCTCTTAGAATATCAATGGTGCCCACTTGAGAGGTGCCAGAATTGTGTTCCGTTGAGTTTCAGCTGAAAAAAAGCCCTTATTGATTTGTGTACTGTTAGGTAGGGGAAAGAGATAGGTCATTGGAGCCCCTTCTCCCCCAATGTTGTGCTGAGTGAAGGTGCTTCCTATTTTGGACCCCTCAGCTTAGAAATGAACTTCTGTGGTGTGTAGAGTTCTAACATGGTGGCTGGGACAGTATCTGTCATGGCGTCAGAACTCTGTAAAACAATATTGGACGCAAAGCTAGAAGGGCACAAGAACTTATTCTTAAATTGCCGAAATCTCCATCACTTCCCCTTAGAATTGCTGAAGGATGAAGGACTGCAATACTTGGGGAGACTCTATATGAAAGGCTGAAGGCGTCTCATGAGCTTTAGGCGGCTGTAGGATTCTCTGGCAGGGACTTCTGATGAAGGAGTTCCAGTTCACTTCCCAAGAAGAAAGGTGACCAAAATTAAAATCTGGTCCTCTTTCTTCTTGGGGACTGAGCTGGAACTCCTCCCTCAGAAGTCCTCTGCCAAAGAATCCTACATGTGAATGGGCCCCTTTTGCTCACGAGACGCCGTGATCCAAAAGGGAACCGCTGACCTGGAGGTTAAATATGCTGTTTTCTGAGCGGTCCCTGGCACCATGTGCGACAGCTTCTTTGAACAGCCTGAGCCTGCGGTATGGAGCTGGTTGGGAAGAAAGCGCCTGCTATGTTGAGCTGCTGTAAAAGTCTCTCTTCTGGCTAATTTATTAGTTGGCAAAGACTTGGGCTGGCTGATTTGGCCCATCGGTTCCGAACAATGCTTGGGGTGGGATTGTCGTCAAAGGGCTTCAGCTTATGAACTTGCCGTCGTTCACTCAAGAGGTGTCAGGCATGATGTTATCCCATCCCAAAACTTGGAACTGCTTAATAAGTGACCCCACAAGCTCTGTAATCCTAGTGTAGCATTGTACGAGTGGGCAGATCGTAGATATGGGTATGTTGGTGTGGATCTACTGATGGCCACCAACCAAATGGCTTAAAACCCAGGTGCCCTTCATAGAATCGAATAATTGTAGAGACCCCAAGGGTCAGCAGGGCAGGGATCTCAACTAAAGCATCCCTGACAGGTGGCCATCCAAGCTCTGCTTAGAAGCCTCCAAGGAAGGAGAGTCCACCATCTTCCAAGGGAATCCGTTCTAGTGTGGAACAGTTCTTATAATAATAATTTATATTTGTACCCCGTCCATCCGGCTGGGTTTCCCCAGCCACTCTGGGCGGCTTCCAACAAAGATTAAAAATACATTAAAATGTCACACGTTAAAAACTTCCCTGAACAGGGCTGCCTTCAGATGTCTTCTTTTTTTTAAAAAAAATATTTTTATTAAACAATTTTTATAATCATACAAACAAAACATACATAAACAAACAAAAGACAAAAACAGAACAAAAAACAAGTACCATTTCATATCCTAATTTCTTAAGCCTTTCTTCTTCGACTTCCTCATGCCTCCCATTTCTGTATTCCAAATTCTAGTCAATTGCTCAGCAAATCTTCCCTTATTTTACTGTAAATTTAAGCTAATCATCCTTATTCTCCTTATCTTAACCATTACTAATAGTAACCATTTACTTTAGTCCAACATCATTCTAACTGTCGTTAATTTTATAATATTTCTTTAGATAGTCCTTAAACTTTTTCCATTCTTCTTCCGCTGCTTCTCTTCCCTGGTTTCGGATTGCCTTCAGATGTCTTCAAATGTCAAGTAGTTGTTTATCTCTTTGACATCTGAAGGGAGGGTGTTCCACAGGGTGGGCGCCACTACCAAGAAGGCCCTCTGCCTGGTTCCCTGTAGCTTTGCTTCTCGCAGTGAGGGAACTGCCAGAAGGCCCTCGGCACAGGACCTCAGGGCAGAACGATGGGGGTGGAGATGCTTCTTCAGGTATACTGGACTAAGGCCATTTAGGGTTTTCAAGATCAGCACCAACACTTTGAATTGTGCTTGGAAACATACTGGAAGCCAATGTAGGTCTTTCAAGACCGCTGATATGTGGTCTCGGCGTCCGCCCCCAGTCACCAGTCTAGCTGCCACATTCTGGATTAGTTGAAGTTTCCGGGTCACCTTCAAAGGTAGCCCCACATAGAGCTCATTGCAGTAGTCCAAGCAGGAGATAACTAGAGCATGCACCACTCTGGCGAGACAGTCTGCAGGCAGGTAGGGTCTCAGCCTGCATACCAGATGGAGCTGGTAAACAGCTGCCCTGGACACAGAATTGACCTGTGCCTCCATGGACAGCTGTGAGTCCAAAATGACTCCCAGGCTGCGCACCTGGTCCTTCAGGGGCACAGTTGCCCCATTCAGGACCAGGGAGTCCCCCCCACCCGCCTGTCCCCCAAGAATAGTACTTCTGTCTTGTCAGGATTCAACCTCAATCCATTAGCCGTCATCCATCCTCCAACCGCTTCCAACCCTCAGAAAGTTCTTCCTGATGTTTAATCTTCCTTGATTTACCTTTGGAGAAACCTTAAGCAAGACCCTGGCACAAGAGCCCTCTACCCTCCTGTAAAGTAAAGGTAAAGGGACCCCTGACCATTAGGTCTAGTCGTGACTGACTCTGGGGTTGCGGCGCTCATCTCGCTTTACAGGCCGAGGGAGCCAGAGTACAGCTTCCGGGTCATGTGGCCAGCATGACTAAGCTGCTTCTGGTGAACCAGAGCAGCGCACAGAAATGCCATTTACCTTCCCGCTGGAGCAGTACTTATTTATCTACTTGCACTTTGAGGTGCTTTCGAACTGCTAGGTTGGCAGGAGCAGGGACAGAGCAACAGGAGCTCACCCCGTCGCGGGGATTCGAACCGCCGACCTTCCGATCAGCAAGCCCTAGGCTCTGTGGTTTAGACCACAGCATCACCCGCGTTCCTTTACCCTCCTGTAATATTCCTGCAATTCGTATTCAGAAGCGTTGCTGCATCCATCTGCAGAGGCGAAACATAGCCATCACGGTTGGTAGCCATGGATATAGCTTCCTGCACGATCTTGTCCAGTCCTCTTTTAAAGCCATCCAAGTTGTCGGCCATCACTGCCTCCGGTGGGAGGGCGTTCCACAGTTTAACCATGCAGTGAATGAATCAGTCCTTTCGTTCACCTGCCTTGAGAAAGTGCTTCTTCACACCTTGTTAACAAGACGGCGGTCCGTCCCTTTTGCCCTAGGATTCCCAGAGTGCTTGTAATGCGCCCATTTCACCTCTTCTCTACCACAGGTGGTGAACGCCGCTGCTCATCTCCTCTCGAATCTGCCGTGCTGTGTCTCCCCAACCATCTGAAGCCGTCTTCTCTGGGGATCTTGCCTTCTTCCATCAGTTGTTGGGTCTGGAATCCTGTAGCGTGTGCAGCTAGCTGCCTTGACAATCTTTCTCCAATAGGCCGTAGTCAACAGACACGCAAAAACCTTAGTTTGGATAATTGTTTTCATGCTCTCCTTTCTCCTTGCCCGGATAGATGCTTTGGGGTAGTTTTATTGCACGTGGTGATTTTAGGTGTCGTTGCTATTAAAGTTAACCATTGCTTAGCACCAAAGAAGAAGAAGAGTTTGGATTTGATATCCTGCTTTATCACTACCTGAAGGAGTCTCAAAGTGGCTCACAATCTCCTTTCCCTTCCTCCCCCACAACAAACACTCTGTGAGGTGAGTGGGGCTGAGAGACTTCAGAGAAGTGTGACTGGCCCAAGGTCACCCAGCAGCTGCATGTGGAGGAGCGGGGAAGCGAACCCGGTTCACCAGATTACGAGTCCACCGCTCTTAACCACTACACCACACTGGCTCCCGCTAAAGAGCGACTCAAGTGCAGGGGTTGCAAAGAGGACAGTCCCAGAGCCCAGACGCCCAAATTTGTGGAGGACAAAGCTGTCAGCGGCAGCTAGCTATGATGGCTATGTTCTGCCTTCTCAGTCGGAGGCAGGATGCATCTGAAGATGACTTGCTGGGAATGTGGGGAGTGTGCTGCTTTTGAACTCGGGTCCTGCTTCCCCTTAAAAGCATCTTGTCTGGCCAAAGCGAGAACAGGAGTCAGGAGTCAGAGTCAGTTGCAAGGACGGATGGTCCACGTCTTCCCACCCCTCTCTAAGGCTCCTCCTCTCCAGTTTTTTTTAGAAAAAAATATTATTTATTGAGTTTTCACAATGACCGGTCCCCACATCAAATGGGGCCCCTATTGCATGGTCCCGGATCCCAGTGTGGCTCCCGGTAGTATAGGCTAGCTTCGCCCTCCGCAGGCTGGATACCTGGAGGTCTCCGCCTACCTCAGCCAATCGCCCAATCCTGCCTGTGGAGGCGTTGCCAGGGGGTCAGCCCGGTGGGGGGAGGGACTGCCCTGCCCACACAACGGAAGGTGAATCTTACCTGCAAAGCGTCAGTTGGCTCTAGAGCTTCTCCCACCCTCAGCTAAGACTTCTTTTGCAGGTTAACCTTTTCTCCACAGGTACGCGGGCGCTGCTACGGCATGGTCGCTGTTGAAGGGCCGGGAAGGAATTCTCCTGCATTGGCAGGTTTGCCTTTGCCGTAGCAAAACATCACAACTTTGGCAGTTTCAGGCCTTGCGCGGAATCCTTTAGTCTTATCTTCCTAAATGGGGGGGGGGGTGTGAAGCGGTGACCCACGCCCCCCTTGTGGTGGTGATCCCAGGGTTCCCCATTAAGGGGGTCTTGAAGGGAGGCATTGGCCATACGCTGAGAGGTTGTCATTGCTTTCCCCTGCGACGGTGGCGAAATGGGGGGCGGGCTCTCTGCTTGAACATATGTTCTCCAGAGCCAGCCCAATCCCCACACATTCTGGATAACTCTGATGCCCCTCAGATCCCCGGCTGGGAAGGATAAACGCCCAATGCCTGAGCCAAGGTTTCCCTACACCTGAAACTTAATAAAGTTGTGGCCAATTTTAATCCCATAGCATGTTGTCTTGAGTCATTCTTCCACTTGGGGGTCGCCTGGGGTTGGGGGGACTCTGCCTAACCACACAAATAAAAAAAAACTTACAAATTTTTAATAAATTACTTTACCCACCATCTTCCTGTCCTCCCCTTCCATAGTTTCCATATTTACCCTTGAATGCTGCATATTTCACACATACTATCCAATACATCCATTTTAACCTATTTATCTTGATTATTAACGCTGTTGCTCATGTTTTGAGTCCTGCTCACATTTTCCTCTTGCTATAGTGGTTCTTTAAATACTCTGTAAAAGGTCTCCAGTCCTCAAAGGATTTTTTTGTCATTTTGGTCTCTAATCTTCACTGTCAATCTTGCTGGTTCCACATACTCTCCCAGGGTTTTCCCCCCAAACGCAACCAATCACTCCCCTACTCTTTTCATTTCTCTGCACATTCTGGGAGACCAGTGGGGAGGGGAGCTGGTCGCAGCAGGAGGGGGAGACTCCCTGGATACTTCAGCAGCCTGCCTTATATCTGCCTCTTGGCCCCCTTCTGCTTCTACCCCTGAGTTTGAACTGCTGTCTGCCAGAGCCTCTTCCTGCTCACTAAAACCTGTTGCTTCTTCAGCATTTGTTTTTTTTTATAATATTTTTTATTAAAAAGTTTTTATAACCACACAAACATAACATAAATACAACAAATACATAAACAAACAAAAACAGAAACACAACAAAAAACAAGTACCATTTCATATCTTACTTTCTTATACCTTTCTTCCCCGACTTCCTCATGCCTCCCTTTTCTGTATTCCAGATTCTTATCAATTACTCAGCAAATCTTCCCTTATTTTAATTTAGATTTAGGCTAATCTTCCTTATTCTCCTTGTCTTAACCATTACTAATAGTAACCATTTACTTTCCAGTCCAACATCATTCTAACTTTCATTAATTTTATAATATTTCTTTAGATAGTCCTTGAACTTTTTCCATTCTTCTTGCGCTGCTTCTCTTCCCTGGTTTCGGATTCTGCTCGTCATTTCTGCCAGGCCCATGTAGTCAATCACCTTCATCTGCCATTCTTCCAGAGTGGGTAGCTCTTGTGTCTTCCAGTACTTCGCAATGAGTATTCTTGCTGCAGTTGTAGCATACATAAAAAAAGTTATATCCGTCTTTAACACCCCTTGGCCGACAATACCCAAGAGAAAGGCCTCTGGTTTCTTAGGGAAGGTATATTTAAATACCTTTTTCAGTTCATTATAAATCATTTCCCAGAATGCCTTAATCTTCGGGCACGTCCACCAGAGGTGAAAGAATGTGCCTTCCTTTTCCTTACATTTCCAACATTTATTGTCAGGCAAATGGTAAATCTTTGCAAGCTTGACTGGGGTTATGTACCACCTATATATCATTTTCATAATATTTTCTCTTAAGGCATTACATGCCGTAAATTTCATCCCGGTGGTCCATAACTTTTCCCAATCAGCAAACAAAATATTATGACCAATGTCCTGAGCCCATTTAATCATAGTTGATTTAACCGTTTCATCTTGTGTATTCCATTTCAGCAGCAAATTATACATTTTTGACAAATTCTTAGTACTGGATTCTAACAATTCAGTCTCCAATTTTGATTTTTCCACCTGGAAGCCAATTTTACTGTCCAATTTGAACACTTCATTTATTTGGTGATAGTGCAACCAATCTCTCACCTTCCCTTTTAATTTCTCAAAACTCTGCAATCTCAGTTTGTCCCCTTCCTTTTCCAGAATTTCCCAATATCTTGGCCACTTCGACTCCATATTTAACTTTTTAACTGCCTTAGCTTCCATTGGCGACAGCCACCTTGGAGTTTTGTTTTCCAGCAGATCTTTATATCTGATCCAGACATTTAATAGTGCTTTTCTGACAATATGGTTTTTAAAACTTTTATGTGCTTTAACCTTGTCATACCACAAATATGCATGCCACCCAAAAATATTGTTAAAACCTTCCAAATCCAAAATGTCTGTATTTTCAAGAAGCAGCCAATCTCTTAGCCAGCAGAAAGCTGCCGCTTCATAGTACAGTTTAAAGTCTGGCAGGGCAAACCCCCCTCTTTCCTTTGAATCCGTTAATATCTTAAATTTAATTCTGGGCTTCTTGCCCTGCCAGACAAATTTAGATATATCTTTTTGCCACTTCTTGAAACAGTCCATTTTATCCATTATTTGTAATGCTTGGAACAAAAACAACATTCTTGGCAATACATTCATTTTTATAACTGCAATTCGACCTAACAAGGAAAGTTTCAAGTTTGACCAAATCTCCAAATCTTTTTTCACTTCTGTCCAAGTTTTTTCATAATTATCTTTAAATAGGTTCACATTCTTAGCTGTCATATTTATACCCAAATATTTCACTTTTTTAACCACATTCAACCCTGTCTTATTCTGAAACCTTTCTTTTTCAACCTGTGTTAAATTTTTCTCCAATACCTTAGTCTTTGACTTATTCAATTTAAATCCTGCCATTTGACCAAACTCTTGAATTATTTCCAAAACTCTTTTCGTGCTAGCTTCTGGCTCTTGTAATGTAAGTACTAGGTCATCTGCAAATGCTCTCAATTTATATTGTTTAGCTCCGACCTGAATCCCTTTAACCAACTGGTCCCTCCTAATCATATTAAGCAAAACCTCCAGGACCGATATAAAAAGTAGTGGGGAGATAGGGCACCCCTGACGTGTCCCTTTTTCAATCTTGAACTCTTCTGTAACCACATTATTTACAATTAATTTTGCTTTCTGTTCAGAGTATATTGCACCTATACCATTTTCAAACCCTTGGCCTACCCCCATCCCCCGGAGGTTCTTCAACATAAAACTCCAAGATATATTGTCAAAGGCTTTCTCGGCGTCCACAAATATCAGAACGGCCTTAGTGTTTATATTCACTTCCAACTTCTCCAAAATGTCAATTATATTCCTTACGTTATCCGACAAATGCCTTTTCGGGAGAAAGCCCGCTTGGTCCCCATGAATCTCCTCCATCAGAACTTTTTTCAATCTCTTTGCTAAAATATCAGCAAAGATTTTAATAATCCACATTTAGTAACGAGATGGGTCGGTAGTTCTTAAGTTGGGTCTTTTCAGTCTCTGTCTTTGGTATAAGCGTGATGTAAGCCTCACTCCACGTGTCTGGTGCCCTTCTCCCCTCCATTATCTCGTTGCAGACTTCCTTCAAAGGTTGTATCAACCCTTCCTTCAAAACTTTGTAATACTTGGAAGTCAGTCCGTCCGGTCCAGGAGATTTGCCCAACGTCATACTTTGAATGGCACCTTCTATTTCTTGTGCTGATATCTCCTGGTTCAAAATTGTCTTACTTTCCTGCGAAATCTTTTTCAGCCCATTTTTCTCGAGGAATTGTTGTATATCCATTTCTTTCTGCGGCCCTTGTGTGTACAGTTGTCTAAAGTAGCTCTGAAAACAGTTCCTAATTTCCACTGGGTTACATATATTCTTTCCTTCCACTTCTATGTTTGTTACCGTGTTGAGTTTTTGTCTCTTCTTTATTTGCCAAGCCAATAACTTGCCACATTTATCTGCAGATTCAAAAGTCTTTTGTCTCATTTGTTTAATTTTCCATTCTATTTCTTGATTCATCAGTTGCATATATTGTGTTTGATATAATTTAATTTCTCTTAAGATCTCTTGCGATTTTGGCTTCAATCTTAGTTTCCTTTCCCCTTCTTTTATCTTTTCCAAGATTTTCTCTTTCCTCTCATTTTGCTTTCTTTTCTTTAGTGTATTTTGTTGTATCAAAAACCCTCTCATCACGGCTTTACTTGCGTCCCATACTATTCTTTTTTCTACTTTAGTCCTTAAGTTAATTTCAAAATAATCTTTCAAAGTTTTTTGGGCCTTCTTACAAATCTCCTCGTCTCTAAGTAAGGTGTCATTCATTCTCCATGCTTCTTCAGCATTTGACACCTCCTCATCCCAGGCTGCTCCCTCTTATCCCTCTGACCCAATGCCGGATTTACGTATAAGCTAGACAAGCTATAGCTTAGGGCCCCACCTCTTGGGGGCCCCCAAAAAATTTAAAGGAAAAAACCACTGGATGTACATTTCCAAAATATAAGATAAAAAACAAATAAAATAAAACCTACATACAGCAATAGTGATTTGTGTTGTGTGTACTGTATGTGACATCCGCAGCCAGAATTTTAATTGCAACGTAATGGAAAAAATGAAATTACACCTACAAAGTCAGAATGGCAAGTTAAACTGTTAGAATATCTACAAATGGCAAAAATGACGGGGAGGGTAAGAGGGTATTCGATGCAAAAAGTAAACCAAGAATGAAATATATCCAAGGAGTACCTGAAAAGCTACTGTGACAGCAAAAACCTGGCAGATCTTCAATGAGTCTTGCAGTGTATAGACAATAGATGTATTTTTCTTTTTTCTTTTTCTTTTCATTATCAAGAAGATTTAAGAAAATAATATATTAATAGGATACTGTGTAAAATATAACAAGTGTAATTTAGGGCGGGGGGGTTGAGAACAATCGGAATTCTATTTTAGGTCTTTTTTAAAAAAATGTATTTTAAATTTTTCTGCAGTATGGGATGGGATGTGAATTGTAACGTGGTATATTGCTGAATAGTTTTGTGAAATATGTTAAATAAGGAATTCAATTTTTTAAAAAACACAGTGTTTTGTGTTGTGTAGGCTCCTATGATGTAAGTTATGGGCCCCGCCTGCTAGCCTGCACCGCACCCTAAATTATCACTGGTTTGATGATTTCTATATATAGGGTGCCTGCATTCTGCATGGACTGGTTGCATGGCAACATGTAGAAATGGCTTGAGACACCTATGAGGTCCATAAGTTACCATATAGCATATAAGGTAAAGGTAAAGGGACCCCTGACCGTTAGGTCCAGTCGTGGCCGACTCCGGGGTTGCGGTGCTCATCTCGCTTTACTGGCCAAGGGAGCCAGTGTACAGCTTCTGGGTCATGTGGCCAGCATGACTAAGCCGTTCTGGCGAACCAGAGCAGCGCATGGAAATGCCGTTTACCTTCCCGCCGGAGCGGTACCTATTTATCTAGTTGCACTTGTGTGCTTTCGAACTGCTAGGTTGGCAAGAGCAGGGACCGAGCAACGGGAGCTCACCCCGTCACAGGGATTCGAACCGCTGACCTTTTGATCGGCAAGTCCTAGGCTCTGTGGTTTAACCCACAGCGCCACCTGCATCCCTTATATAGCATACATTCAGCACAAAAAAACAGCGACAGTTTGTTGTTGACAAAGGATAGCTAGACATATCAAGGGCCCCATTACCTTCAGTAGCTTAGGGCCTCATCAAACCTAAATCCAGCCCTACTCCAACCACTCATCATCGTCCCACCACCATTCCCCGGGCTCTGAGCCTCCTTCTCCGGGGGGTTCCCCGTGTTGGGGTATTCCATTCCACCTTAAGGAACAGGCATGACTGTTGTGTGTCACATGTCTGTTTACACTCCAGCACAGCTTGCTGGGAACTTCCCTTTGTGTATAGCTTTTGCTTTTTGCTGCTTGCTTTGGACACGAAGGAGATCAGACATGTTTCCTTTTGTCCTGATGTACGCTGAATAAACTGCTTGTAAACATGCTCACACAGCCTCTCCTGCTGCTTCTTTTGTGTAGTGTTATCTTTGCTGAGTAGTGTGTTCTAGCTTCTGAAGCTCAGGTCGCAGATTCATGCTGGACCAAGGACTGGAGTTCACTCGGCACACCGGCTGGTGGGCTGGAGCCAGCTGGGGGCCTGCCAATTGCCCCCGTTTCCTTGGTTGCATGCCAACAACCTGGGGGTTCCTCAGCAGCTGGTGCCTCCTCTGCTTCCAGCCAGACCATGCTGGACCAGACCACCTTTAGCTTGAGATCCAGCAGGGCTCAGCAAATGGAAGCAAGGGGTGGGCAATTCGAACTGAAAATAAAACCCATCCCAACATGGGGAAGGGGACACGGGCAGCTTGCCTTCCTCCCATTGACTTCATCAAGGACATGCACAGCAAACATTCTCCCCTGCCTTTTGCCTCCCAGCACCTGGGATATAGCGGCCGCTGCAGCACAGCGTCTTTTGCAGAAGGGATGGGTAGCACTAGCAACACATTTCACCCCCTGCAAAGAAGCCAGGTGGAAATGCCAGCAGCTTGGCCAGCTGGAAGCCAGATGTGCATGCCATGTTACTCGTGGGAGATCTGTGTTTGGAGTTGTGCTGTGCTGAAATCTGCCCTCTAGTTTCTAGAAAGTTTCCTACTGCAGCATAAGAATATAAGAGCTCCTACAGTGATGGAGATAGGGACACGGGTGGCACTGTGGGTTAAACCACAGAGCCTAGGACTTGCCAATCAGAAGGTCAGCAGTTCAAATCCCCGCGACGGGGTGAGCTCCCGTTGCTCAGTCCCTTCGCCAGAAGTGGCTTAGTCATGCTGGCCACATGACCCGGAAGCTGTACGCCGGCTCCCTCGGCACGTAAAGCGAGATGAGCGCGGCAACCCTAGAGTCGTCCGCGACTGGACCTAATGGTCAGGGGTCCCTTTACCTTTACAGTGATGGAGAAATGCAATGACAAACCTAGACTGCGTCTTAAACAGCAGAGATATCATCTTGCCAACAAAGGTCCGTATAGTTAAAGCTATGGTTTTTCCCAGTAGTGATGTATGGAAGTGAGAGCTGGACCATAAAGAAGGCTGATCGCCGAAGAATTGATGCTTTTGAATTATGGTGCTGGAGGAGACTCTTGAGAGTCCCATGGACTGCAAGAAGATCAAACCTATCCATTCTGAAGGAAATCAGCCCTGAGTGCTCACTGGAAGGACAGATCCTTCCATGTTTCAGCTTGTCAATATCCTTCTTAGATTGTGGTGCCCAGATCTGGACACAGAACTCCATGTGTGGTCCGACTGAGGCGGAAGTCGTAGAACTGCAAGGTTGGGAGGGACCTTGAGTCATCTAGTCCAACCCTCTGCAATGCAGGAATCGCAATGCAAGAATCACAGCTCGCTTGGTTCGAGCACAGCTCAGGCTCCAGCTTCCTAAAGGAGCAGGACCTTTTTTTACGAAATGTATGCACTCACAACTTTTCTAAAAAAGAAAAATAAGAAACCACCTTGGCTGGCTGCCAGTTCTCCTCCCTCTTGCACCAGGGAGAAGAAAAGCTGAGGCTTAAAGTTGTCAAAGGGGCTTGTCAAAGCGAAACGGAGAGTGTCGAGATGCGGAGATAAACGGGGCTGCTGGAACATTTCTTGGTCCCATTCCAAGGGAAGCATTTTTCAAGCGTTTGAGCAATCAGCCATGTTTGAAAGCAATCAAGGGAAGTCGGGGGACGGGGGGAGGACAGGCAGGAGATGGGCCAGCAAACAAAGGCGCTGGTGGGAAATTGCCGCCAAGAGCAAACGACTCTCCATCTTAACAAACTTGAGGTTTGGAGAAAGGGAGTCTTGTTTGCCAGAAGGGCTGGATTCAAACACAACAAAACAGCCAGGCATGAAGGAATTTGGAATTCAGTATTTCAGAGAGTAGGGAGTATGTAACATTTAAAAAAGCCTATAATTTTGAAAGATCTTCTCAAGTAGAAATATAGCGTTTCAAGGAAGAGGTTTAGACTAAAATCTCTCTCCCTGATGTGCTCGCTTTCTGCTTGCAGGGAGGCTTAGGAAAGAACAAGAGGGAGCATTTGAGCCAGTGTGGTGTAGTGGTTAAGAGCGGTGGACTTGTAATCTGGTGAACCGGGTTCGTGGCTCCACTCCTCCACATGCAGCTGCTGGGTGACCTTGGGCCAGTCACACTTCTCTGAAGTCTCTCAGCCTCACTCACCTCACAGAGTGTTTGCTGTGGGGGAGGAAGGGAAAGGAGAATGTTAGCTGCTTTGAGACTCCTTCGGGTAGTGATAAATTGGGATATCAAATCCAAATTCAAAATTCCCCACATTACTGTGGTACACAGTCCACTCCATCACTGTATTGTTGTTGTTGTTTAGTCGTGTCCGACTCTTCGTGACCCCCTGGACCAGAGCACACCAGGCCCTCCTGTCTTCCACTGCCTCCCGCAGTTTGGTCAAACTCATGCTGGTAGCTTCGAGAACACTGTCCCACCATCTCGTCCTCCGTCGTCCCCTTCTCCTTGTGCCCTCCATCTTTCCCAACATCAGGGTCTTTTCCAGGGAGTCTTCTCATGAGGTGGCCAAAGTCTTGGGGCCTCAGCTTCAGGATCTGTCCTTCCAGTGAGCACTCAGGGCTGATTTCCTTAAGAATGGATAGGTCTGATCTTCTTGCAGTCCATGGGACTTTCAAGAGTCTATTAATATTAATAATCTTAATAATATTATTATTGTTATTATTAAGGCCCGAACCAATGGATTAAAGTTCCAAGAAAGGAGATCCGACTAAACATCAAGGAGAATTTTCTGACAGCAGGAGCCGTTGGGCAGTGGAACGGGCTCCCTTGGAACGTGGCGGACGCTCCTTCATAGGAGGTTTTTAAGCAGAAGTTGGACAGCCTTCTGTCGGGGCTTCTTTAGCTGCATTGCAAGGGGTTGGACTAGATGACCTCTGGCGTTCCCTTCCAGCGCCGTGATTCACCCTCCCTCCCTCCCTCTTTCCCTGTCCCTCAGGTGTTTGATGGCTGCTCCGTTCAGGGGGCTGTTCTTGCTGAGGAATTCCACAACGCCGACTGTTATGGATGTGTTTTGCCCATGAGGTATATGGGGGGGGGCCTTGCCTCCCTCTTGCATTCCTTATTGCAAGCATCACAAGGAGAAATGGGACCACTGCAAAAAAAAAAGCCTGCCTGACAGCCAGGAATCAAAGAATAAGCCCCATGGCAGCCCCTCCTCCTCCTCCCTCACAACTTTCCCCCAACTCTCTGCTCAGAGTTTGGGGGTCTTTTTTCGCTCTTCTTGCTGACACGGGAACTGCAGCCGCTTGGCGATTCTTGCAGGAACAGCCTGGTCTGCCTGCAGCTTGGATGGTGTTTTATTATTGAAAAAGACCCAGAGGATCGAGCCCTTGGCCTCTGGGACAGACGAAGCCACTGGACAAGGTTTTGCTGTTCATAGTGTTTTATCGCTACAGCGGCCAATGATGCACTCACAAGCTCAGAGCAGGTAAGTGGTGCTAATATCGCCTTTAGCAGCGCCCAGTTTGCGTGCTTTCTTTCTCGACTCACTCCCAGCGAAGCAAATCGCCGCATTTTAGAAGTAGGAATTGGGGACGGGGGGGTAGAAAATTGTTTCAGCGTGCTTTCAAAGGAAAGCCTGCTTAATTCACACTACGCGAGCCAAAACACGCCGTGCTTTGACATTCGCGTTTCTCCAGATTTTGCAGTGCCGTTCTCCAGTGAAGGAAGGTGTACAAAAATGCATGTAACAGGGTAAAGAATGCATAGAAATTCATATAATCGTGAAAATAAGATAGAGAAAATGCATCTTGTTAGGGGAAAGGGCTTTGCAGAAATGTGCATGTTACGCAAAATTCTGCGCACAGAAATGTGAATGTTAGGATAAATTCACAACAAAATGCTGGCAGATTTCCAGCATGAGTTGTTGGTTGTTGTTGTTTTAAAAAATGCAAACTGGTGTGGAAATGTGGAGGACTGATAGGACAAATGAGAAACTCGGAGGAACAAAAATCTACAGATTCACCAACCCCAGGACTAAAGGCGAGATCTTATTAGCCCCTATTTGTTTCACAAGGGAGTTATGCACAGGGTTAAATCTCCTGTTGAAATCTGTGCGGCTTTAACACTGTAATTCTGCACAGGGGAAACAAGTCCCCATTGTCACCAATGAGACTTTTGTCACTTGCTATCTTCTGCAACCTACCGCATCTCTCCTCAGAAGTACACCCTACTGTTTTGAAAGGGGTTTACTCGCTTGTTAAGCTACAGGGTTTCCCCCTGAAAGTGCAAGACTTTGGTGGGATTTTGTTGTTGGCTGTTTGTGCTAGCCTATGCAAAGCATCCTGATTGGTGCCAGTTGGTGGCAATAATAATAACAGTAATAACTTATTATTTATACCCTGCCCATCTGGCTGGGCTTCCCCAGCCACTCTGGGTGACTTCCAACAAAATATTTAAATACAGTAATGCATCAAACATTAAAAGCTTCCCTAAACAGGGCTGCCTGTTTTAGATGTCTTCTAAAAGTGGTAGTTGTTTTTCTCTTTGACATCTGGTGGGAGGGCGTTCCACAGGGCGGGCGCCACTACCGAGAAGGCCCTCTGCCTGGTTCCCTGTAACTTGGCTTCTCGCAGCGAGGGAACCGCCAGAAGGCCCTCAGAGCTGGACCTCAGTGTCTGGGCAGAACGATGGGGGTGGAGACGTTCCTTCAGGTATACTGGACTGAGGCCATTTAGGGCTTTAAAGGTCAGCACCAACACTTTGAATTGTGCTCGGAAATGTACTGGGAGCCAATGTAGTTTAACGGATGGTTTTTGGATACGATGGAGATGTAAAAGATTTAGATTATTATAAAAGATGCAAGAGGAAATGGCTAACAAGAAGACCCACAAAGGGGAGGAGGGGACTCCAGGAGATTTTTTTGGAATCTCGTGTTTATGTTGTATGTTGGATATGTGATTGTAAAAGTGTAATTTGAAAAATGAACAAAAAAGAATTCCAAAGCTGTGGATTTTCACAGGACATGAAATTGCTTTACTGAAACTTGCACACACACACACACACACACACACACACACACATCCCTGTGCACAGAGGAATGTTTGATATCTGCCCAATTCAAGATCTGGGTGGGATGAGAGGAAGAGCCTTCTGAATAACCTTCCATGACTTTGCTGCTCGCAGGCGTCTGGGTCATTAGTATGCAAATAATGTCAGGGTTGGGCCAAGAATGTAGGCCTGTAAACCTCACACACCTTGTCTGGGTATCGCCCAGTTCCACCTGCTGCAAATTGGGAATGTTCTGCTGCTGGACCTAAATTTCATTGCCTCTCACATAACACTAGAGCTCACACAGACATCCCATAAAAGCTGAATGCTGGGGAAGATAACAAGAAAGTACAACTTCACACAGCAGTTAGTTAACCTGCGGAACTCCCTCCCACAGGAGAACCTGCATGGTTAACAACCTAGAACCTTTAAAAGAGGATGAGGGAAATTCATAAAGGATAAGGCTATCAAGGAACATAAGGACATAAGAAGGGCCTGCTGGATGAGGCCAGTGGCCCATTTGGTCCAGCATCCTCAACTCACAGTGGCCAACCAGATGCCCGAATGGGAAACCCGCAAGCAGGATTCGAACACAAGACCCCTCGCTCCATGGCCTCTAGCAAGTGGTTGGCAAGGGCTGATGGGAGTTGTAGTCCAAAACATCTGGGGGGGGCATTCAGGTAGGAAAAGGTAGGCCTATAGAGCTTGATTCTCCTCCTTGATCTTATGAAGAAATGCAGAGTGGGTGCTTTCTTGTGAGTAGTGGATGTTGGAGAATGAAAACAAAGTGGTAGTAGTAGTAGTAGTAGTAGTAATAATAGTAATTATTATTATTATTATTATTATTATTATTATTATTATTATTATTGTTGTTGTTGTTGTTGTTGTTATTATTATTTATACCCTCCCCTCCCCAGCCAGAGCCGGGCTAAGGGCGGCTAACACTAATAAAATCACAGTAAAAACATAATAGGGGAAAAAGAAAAAGAAAACCCAATTTAAAATACAGGTTGAAATGCAATTTAAAATGCAGCCTCATTTTAAAATAGCCAATAAATCAAGACCATAGGGGAGGGAAACATAAGGGTCCGACTGAGTCCAAACCAAAGGCCAGACAGAACAGCTCTGTCTTGCAGGCCCTGTGGAAAGATGTCAAGTCCCGCAAGGCCCTAGTCTCTTGTGACAGAGCGTTCCACCAAGTCGGGGCCAGTGCTGAAAAGGCCCTGGCCCTAGTTGAGACCAATCTAACCACCTTGTGACCTGGGACCTCCAAAATGTGGAGTGGAAATCGCTTTTTCTGTTTATTTGTCTCGTGTCCGGAACAGAAATTAATCCAGTAAATACGACCAGTTGCTTACAAGATAGGTGACTGATGCTGTTGCATAGCTCTGCCTTTCATAGTGTTTCTTTTGCATTGAAATGACCGTGAATAATAATAAGGAAAGCAGAGCAAGACGTTTGGCCTTAGCTGTCAACCGTCCCTTATTTGGCGGGAAACTCCCTTATCCCGGTGCCGTTTCCTGCTGCTGTCCCGGATTGATGATGTCCCTTAAATTTCCCGGGTTTCATGCTCGCCCAGCTCAGGAGGGAAGCAGCGGCTCGGGGTCCTCTGCCTCGAGAGAGAGCGCACACGAGCTGCCGCATCTCCATCTCTCCCTTTCCCCCCCTCAGGGGTGCGCCGTGAGGAGATGGGTGGTGGCGGGCGGGCAGGCAGCCCCTCTCTTGCGAGACTTCTGCACTGCCAGGGGAAGCCGGGGGTGGCAGTGGCCGTGGTGGCTGAGGAGGCAGCCTGCGGGAGGAGGAAGAGGATGGGATGGGGAGGGATGCAGAAGGGCAGCGCTTCAGCCACCATGGCGCCGCAACTGCTTCATGCCAGGCTTGCGGGCGGCGTGGGCAGGAGTCTTCCTCCTTCCCTCCCTCTCTCTCTCTCGGGCGGGGAAGGGCCGATGGAACTCCTCGCACCAGGATAACGGCAGCCCCGACGTGCTGCTTAGCATCCCCTCCAACCAGTGCAGCATCTTAATGTAGTGATTTCTCCCTCTGCATCCCTTTCATAACTCTATTTTTATAAATCATTTGTCCATCCACAGTTCAAATTTTTACTACAAGTTTTCTGTCAATCCTACCAATGTATGTAACTCTTTCCAATAGCTTTTCAAATAAATTATAAACTTTCCCCCTTCTTTATTAAAGAGGTCCTCTTCCTGGTTTTTAATTCTGTCTGTAAGCTTTGCCATCTCGACGTCATTCATCAGTTTCGTCTGCCACTCTTTGGTCGGAGTTGTAGACCCATCTAGTCCAACCCCTGCAAAACACAGTCAGTCACAGCAAAAGCAGCATGGCTCCATCAGTGGCGGATGTATGCATAAGCTAAGCAAAATCCCTTATTTTGGCTGCTGATCCCTTACTTTCGAGGCTGCTGGTCCCTTATTTTTAAATCTGTAAGTTGACAGCTATGCGTTTGGCACCAGCTTGGCTGAAGAAGTTGCCGGAAGGAGGCGTATAAGACGTTATCCAACCATCTTAAGGACTCCATTCTGGATTTTTGTAGGGCTTACTCTTTACTTCTCCCAAAGATATTCCACAAGGCAGAGGAGATCTAGGACCAGAGTTTTCTTTCTACCCCTCCCCTAACACCCCATGCACCTCTTTATGTAACTAATTATGTGAATTCAATAATTCCATAAGTAATCTCATTTCTCCGCAGCGGACAAGGTAGTTTTGGACATGTTGCATTGCGGGGGGTTCAGGGCCGGATTTCGGTTTAATGAGGCCCTAAGCTACTGAAGGTAATGGGGCCCTTTATATGTCGGGCTGCCCTTTGTCAACAACAAATGGTCACTGTTCTTTTGTGTTGAATGTATGCTATATGGTAATTTATGGACCTAATAGGTATCTAAAGGTAAAGGTAAAGGGACCCCTGACCATTAGGTCCAGTCGTGACCGACTCTGGGGTTGCGGCGCTCATCTCGCTTTATTGGCTAAGGGAGCCGGCATACAGCTTCTGGGTCATGTGGCCAGCATGACTCAGCCGCTTCTGGCGAACCAGAGCAGCGCACGGAAACGCGTTTACCTCCCTGCCGGAGCGGTACCTATTTATCTACTTGCACTTTGACGTGCTTTTGAACTGCTAGGTTGGCAGGAGCAGGGACCGAGCAACGGGAGCTCACCCTATCGCGGGGATTTGAACCGCCGACCTTCTGATCGGCAAGCCCTAGGCTCTGTGGTTTCTTGCATCCATAGTGTCAACCCAATATCCCCAGCAGTGCATTTTACAGTGTGCCAAGGAGAGGGCCTCTTTAAAAGCGCTTCCTTCAGCTGTTCTGTGCTGCCAACTGGGGCATATCTCCCAGGGGGAGAAGTGAGTGTGGGCACCCCGTCCCCGAAATCTGGATTCTTGCCCTGTCTGTTTGAGAGCTGTGTTGCTAATTTCCTCCAGCCTCGCTTTCCAAAGATGTCTTTCCAAGATTCTGCCCTGGCTTGTTCCAGCTGTTTAGCCTGGACGGGTGCCAGAAGTCATTCTTCTCCAGATAAAACAGCAGAAAGGGCTCTTTGTGTGTTTCAATGGCATATTAAGAAAAGGTGAGACCGGTCTTTCCAAAGCTGAAAACACTCTCATTCAAGGCACATTCAACAGAGCCCAGGCTTAATCCCCTGCCTGGCAATAAGCAAAAGGGGACAAATTTATGAATGGCCAATGCAGCTTTCTGCAGAACCCCATATTTTGCTCCGTATCGACATGGCTGGCACCGGGAGAGAAAGCCTTGAGTGGAAACATCTGGGGAATGGCATCCTCGAGATCTGTTTGCTAATGTGAGAAGTGGGTCGCTGATTGAATAGAGGCCCGCCAGATTTGTTAGATTGGAAACAAATTTGAAAATGAATTAAAGTTGGGGTGTGTGTGTGCTATGAACGCAGCTGGCAGCGTTTTATGGGTGTGCAAAGAGATGGGTAGGAAAAGAAAACTGAACGCTGCTTTGGCCGATACGAGTTTCAGGTGTGCAAGGCAGTGGCAGTGGGGGGATGGACATACGGGGGACGGGACGATGACGACTGAGCAGAAATGCCCCCTTGTCACTTCTTCAGGTAGTCATTAAGTTGGGGAAGGGGCTTCAGGAGGTGAATAAAAAGTGGAATGAAAGCTGTCACGCTGGTGCTCTTGGCAAGTGGTTGCAGATCACACACACACACACACACACACTGCCACTGTGGCACAGAATAATAGAATTGTAGAATGGGAAGGGACCCCCAGGTCATCTAGTCCAACCCCACGCAGTGCAGGAATTGCAATTAAATAATTCCTGACAGATGGCCATCCAACCTCTGTTTAAATGCCCCCATTGAAGAACCACCTTCCATGGGAGTCCGTTCCGCTGTCAAACTGTCTAAAATTAGCTTCTTCTTTATCAGAATCTGCTTTCTTGTAATTTGAATCCATTGGTTTGGTTCGTCCCCTCTGGAGCAGCAGAAGACAAGCGCGCTCCATCTTCCATTGGACAACCCTTGAGATATTTTAAGATGGCTCTCGTATCTCCTCTCAGTCTTCTCTTTTCCAGGCTTAACATAGAATAATAGAGTTCGAAGAGACCACAAGGGCCATCGAGTCCAACCCCCTGCCAAGCAGGAAACATACCCAGCTCCTTCAACCATTCCTCATAAGGCGTGGTTTTCAGACCCTTGATCATCTTGGTTCCCCCCTCTGCACACATTCCAGCTTGTCAACGTGCTTCTTAAATTGTGGAACCCAGAACTGGACACAGTATTCCAGATGGGATCTGACCGAGGCAGAATACCATCGCTTCCCTTGATTGGGACTCTACAGTTCTGTTGATGCAGCCTAGAATAGCATTAGCTATTTTTGCTGCTGCATCACACTGTTGACTCATGTTCAGATTGTGGTCTACTAAGACCCCAAGATCCTTTTCACGTGTACTGCTGACAAGCCAGGTGCCCCGCTCCCAATTATTTATATTTGTACAGCTTGTTCTTCCTGCCTAAGTGTAGAACCTGACATTTGACCCAACTGAATTTCATTCTGTTAGTTCTGGTCCAGCCGTCCAGTCTGTTAAGGTCATCTGGAATCTTGATTCTATCTTTTGAGGTTTTAGCTGCCCCTCCCTGGTTTGTTGTCACCTGCAGATTTGATGAGCAAGCCTTCAGTTCCTTCATCCAAGTCGTTTATGAAGATGTTGAACAAGGACCAATGAGCTCAGCTTCTCTTTGAAAGACTGGTGAGATTCATTGTTCCAGTTGGGCAGGGATTCTTCCAGGCTTGACTGAAATGCTAATCTGAAATTGTTTCCTTCTTCTTCTAAACTTGGACCAAAGAGTTGTTTCGGTGGTGGTGTGCTTTTGCATTCAGGCGCAACAATAGATACTGGGGCCAAAGAATGAGTTGATGAGATGGAGGAGTTGCCAGTCAGGTCCTGCTTAGTCGGTGCCTCCGAACGTGCCTTGGCAAGTTTGCTGGGGGTGCTGGATTACAAAGCCAGGCTTTCAATCTTCTTTTATTGACCAGACCTTGTCAGGAATTCTCACTCACATACACCTTGTTCTTTCTTCTTAACATTGCTAGGCAGTTTGTGGCCTCTCCAGAAGTGGATTGACAGCCATTTGCAAACAAATACCGTATTTTTCGCTCCATAAGATGCACTTTTTTCCTCCTAAAAAGTAAGGAGAAATGTCTGTGCGTCTTATGGAGCGAATGTGTGGGCCCAGGAGCCGAATTGCCCTGGGGCAAAAAGCAGATCGTGCTTTTTTTTTTTTTTAGAAAGAGGGAAGGGGGTGTTGAAACGAAGCCATTGAGCAGCTGGTCGGCAAGTGATCAGAGGGAGATAAGGGACTCTAGAGATAAAGGAGGCTGCCTGGGAGGGGGGAGGTAAAGACAGCGAACTTGCAAGGAGAGGAGTCAGGAAGATTAAATAAATGAGGAGAGAAATTAGAAGAAAAGGAGGAGCAAAAAAAGTGCTCCAGCTAAGGAAAAGACACTAAGGCAAACAAGGGGGAAGGGAGTGTTGAAACAAAGCCGCTGAGCAGCTGATCGGCAAGCGATCGGGAGGGAGATAAGGGACTCTAGAGATAAAGGAGGCTGCCTGGGAGGAGGGAGGTAAAAGCACATGGATCCTCAGGATTTTTACATTGGGTCACCCCAAATTCACCATCAGATCACACAGCATGTCCATGGCTACAGCCTGCACCAAAAGAACTACACATCCACTGTTTCGTGGGGCAGCAATGGCACAAAAACGTGGTTACAATGCATGGATCCACATGGATCCTCAGAATTTTTGCATTGGGTCACCCAAAATTCACCATCAGATCACATAGCATGTCCATGGCCTAGCTAGCAAGGCCAGAGCTCAGGGATGATGGGAGTTGTAGTCCAACAACATCTGGGGACCCACAGGTTGAGAACCGCTGAAATAGATGAATGCAGGGGAGCTTTCCTAAAGGGGTGTGTGCTCAGTCCCCAAAACAGAGTGTAGGGAATATCATGGAAATGTAAGAATGCATCTTGACCCTGCATTGCATTTCCAGTAAACCCTGCTCCACTTAGAAGCTTATGAGCGGGGCATGAAGACAAAACCAGGAGCATAAAAACACAAGCCCAGATCAATGAAAGTCCTTAACACAGCACATAGTTAAACTGTGGAACTGCGGGAGGCAGTCATGACCATTAACTCAGATAGCTTTAAAAGAGGTTAGTACAGATTCATGGAGAAAGCTATTAATAGCTACTAGTCCTGATGGCTATGCTCTACCTCCACAGTCGGAGGCAGATGTGCCAACTCTAGGGGCCGAGATGTCTTTAACCCCTTGTATATTTGTTGGAGGGATGTGGGTGGCGCTGTGGTCTAAACCACTGAGCCTAGGGCTTGCCAATCAGAAGGTTGGTGGTTCGAATCCCTGTTGCTCGGTCCCAGCTCCTGCCAACCTAGCAGTTCGAAAGCACGCCAGTGCAAGTAGATAAATAGGTACCACTGTGGCAGGAAGGTAAACGGCGTTTCTGTGCACTGCTCTGGTTTGCCAGAAGCGGCTTAGTCATGCTGACCACATGACCCGGGAAAACTGTCTGTGGACAAATGCAGGCTCCCTCAGCCAGTAAAGTGAGATGAGCGCCGCAACCCCAGAGTCGATCACGACTGGACTTAACTGTCAGGGGTTCTTTACCTTTTTATATTTGTTGGAAGGGGGCCGGGCTTTGCAGCATCAGTGGCCAGCTCCTCTAGAGTGCTCAGCCTCCTCTGGGGCTTTTTCCAAGCAAGCAGAGACTGTGCCTATATGTAGCCAACTTCTCTTCCACCCTTTTCATGCCTCTTCTGGTTCTGGGAGACAAGTGGGGAGGGGAGCTTGTCGCGGCAAGAGCGGGAGAGACCCATGACTCTTCACTGGCCGAACTCATCTTTGCTTCTTGGTCTCCTTCCTCTTCCTGCTTCAGCTTCTGCCTTTGATTCTGGACTTCTCTCTTCCACAGAGTCTCCCAGCTCACCAAGCCCTGTTACCTCTACAGCCTCTGACACATCCTCTTCCCAGTCTTCTCCCTCCAACCACTCACCATCGTTCCACCACCACTCCCCAGGCTCTGAGCCTTCTTCCCTTAGGGGGCTCCCCAACCGGTTCCTCCCACCATTCCTCTGCGTCCAACCAGTCCTTGACCGCTAGGCTGAGAGGCAGGGACTGGACTGAGGTCACCCAGCGAGCTTCATGGCTGAGTGTGTTTTTGAATCCTGTCCTCCCAGATCCTAGTCTGTCACTCTAACCACTACACCACACTGCCTTCTCATGTCCTTTGGGACAGCAGGGAGAGAGGTCTTCCCCGAACACAGGGTATTATTGGAGCTCTTGTTCCCCTCCTCCTTCTGTTCGTTCCAGCGCAGGATCCAAGCAGGCAGCCCAGAAACCAGCTCGGGGCAAATTTGTGCATGATCACATCCTCTCAGCAAACGCAGCTGTCAGCTTGAGTGAGTGGAAATGTCATTTTTACAATCAACCCCGGAGCCACGATTCAAGCGATTCTATCCGACTTAGTTATTTGCGTTCGCTCTCCAGTGGAATAAAAAAAAACCTTGTGTGGGATTTGCCGGGCCTGGGATTCAGGCTCGGTCTGCTTGAAAGCCAGGAGAGAATATTCTGGCAGATCTTGAGGCTGCCACACACACCCTCGATTTTCTCCCCAGGCGAATGCTCCACAGGTGCTCCCGCTGACGAAAGCGTGCACCTGGTTTGCAAACAAGATGGCGGCCTGTCGCAGCCTGTGCATAACTCTAGCCTTTTGTCTCTGGATTCCAGACGCAAGCTTTTGCCTACCTGTTGCCAGCTGTTCTGGCTGGGGCTGAGGGAAGTTGTAGTTCAAAACATCTGGAAGTCACCAGGGTGGTGAAAGCTGCTCTAAACACAGCTGGTGAGGAGGACCCGACTATCAATGGCTGCTAGCCAGCGTGACTGCGGACACTATCAGAGACAATATGTCTCTGAATTCCAGTTGTTGAGAATCGCAGATGGAGAGATTTCTGCTGTTGCTTTCAGGACCTGCTGTTGGGATTCCTGCTGGGATATCTGGTTAGCCACTGAGAAAGCCACTTCCGCCCTTTGGAGGAGGTGGAGTTGCGGGCTTCACGGCCCAGCCCCGCGCAATTGGGGGGATTCCCAGCCGTGTCACTCCCTGGCCAGCCAATCAGCTGGCTCTGGGGGTGTGGCCTGCCTTATTTAAACCAGGACGCGGCTGGGGATCTCCCTCTTTTCCCGCCGGCCAGCTGTTCCTGCTTTTCCCACTGTCCAGCCCTATAAGGTTTTCGTTCCTTGACCTTGCTATGGACCTTGGTTGGTCGCCGTTGAGGGGCCTGGTAGGAATTTTTCCACTTGGCAAATTGGCACCAGCTACTTGGTTTTCGCCTATCTCATAGCAAATCATCACAACTTTCTTGGCATTGGCATTTAGCCATTGGTATACTTCTGTAGTTGGGAGAGGGAAGGTAATGCCATCACCTGCCACACATATTGAAGGGTAGTTCGATAAAGGATTCCGGGGTGTGTGGCCCTGTCCGAAGCCTGGGGAGGTGGGGGCCTAAGTCACACCCCCTATCGGTGACCCTGGGGGAGTTCCTAGTTGATGTGCATCAGGAGGACTCCCGCTACTGGTGGTTAACCCTTCCCGGACTTCTAGCGGACAGGCTGAAACCGGATATAGTCGGTTAGGACCAATGCCAAAGCCAATACCACTCATCACCTATAACCAATAAAGTTGTGGCCTTATTTAGCCCATTAACCTTCATAATTGTGTCATGTGCCATTATTTCCACTGGGGGGTGGGAACTCGCCACACAACCGAGTGTTAGACTAGATGGGTCTTTGTCTAGCAGGACAAATTCAGCATTTTTGGACTAAGCCTTGGGATAGGGGTAGGCTTGTGGTTTCTTCTTCCGCCGCTCTTAAAGAGTCATGGCACAAAATGTTTGAAAACAATCTTAACTACAACGGACTAACTGTAAGGAAGTCGCCCAAGGTAAGGATATTCTTCAAGGTACAACATGGCTGCCTTGTGGGATATATTCGGGAGGAGAAAAGACTAAAGAGTAAATCGTACACAAATGAGGAGTGGAGTCCCTAAGGCAGTTGGATGGCTCCTTGTATGCCCCCTTCTGGCAACTCCTGTAGCCAAGCTGGTGCCAAACGTCTTGCTCTGCTTTCCTTTGGACCACATCAGCCAGGCCGAGATGGGGGTCTTGTCATCTGGGCATCCCTGGACCCTCCAGACACACTGCCCAGGTTTGCACCCCAGGGAGGTCACTTTGGTGCTGCTGATGCAGCAAAAATAATGTGGGAAGCAGGAGTTACAAGTGTCTCTGCAGCCACAGCAGCTGCTGTGAGTCTTCAGCAATTGGGCTTCGCCCCCAGAGGCACACTACGTTGTCTCTCGAGACAGACGGGTGCCAACAAATCTGTTCCGGAGTTTCTGCCAGCCCTCCCGAGAAGTTATTTTTGGATAGGAGAGAGGGAAAGGAGGTTTTGCTGAGCAAGCAGAGGTTGCTGAGTGAATGGAACAGCTTGGTTGGATGCAGCCTATTACACCAAGGGAAACTTAATGGGTAATATTAAAATACTTTCAGAGAAGTTTGCACTAAGATGCAGATGGATTTTCACGAGGATTAAAAAGTCTTAAGCTTGCACTTAAGACCAGGAAAGTGAGAGAAGTTGAAATGGCTAAATTTGTGCATCTCTACCAAGTCAATTCTATGAACAAGCTAAACTCTTAAAACTTGAGAATGTTTGCACCATCCCTGGATTAATGCTGCATTGCTGCTATCCTCCCTTTGGCTGAAAGATTTGGTGTTCTTCTTTTAAAGAAATGTTTTTAATGAGTTTTCAATGAGTGTTTCTCAAATGCTAAAGATCTGGTTCTGTTCTCTCGCAGCTGACTTCACTTGGGAGCAAAGCGTACTCAGGCCAACATAACATTATATAGGGTGTCAGGGTGACTTTTACAGAGCCCTATAAAAACAGAGAGAAAGCTGCCCCCAATAACCATTTGCAAGGAGCAATAAAAGATCAAGGGCATTGCTCAGATGCCATCTGAAGCCCTTCTGTTTATTGAAATGGTTCCCATTCCCCAACAGATTTTGCTTTTCATTTTTTTTGCAACTCTTAAAATGCCCTTCCCTTTTGCCGCGATGGAAGCTGAAACAATAGAGGGCACCTTAAAGATTTATTACGGCATAAACTTTTGTGGGGCAGAGTTTGCCTTGTCAGATGCATGAAGTAGTCATCTGAGTGTGTATGTGTGTGCATTATATGTTCAGAAAGAAGAAGAACTGTTGGTTTTATAAAATGAGTTCCAATGGCTAAGCAATCCAGGAAACATAAGAAGTTCCAATCAGTATGGATATGATTCGGTTCCTGGCAGTAGAGGCTGGTGATGTTGTGGCACTTAGCATCACTGCAGCTTACCAGGAGGGGGTGAGGTCTGCATGGTGCAAGCAGATTGGCTCCGCCGGTGTGTTTGCACCGCAACAACCTCACCACCAATGGACCTTCCCCTTCCCAGTAAGCTACAGCAATGCCCCTGTTGGGAGGTCAGGTAAGGACCACTGCATTGCACCACTGACCTCTACTGGTGATTAAGAGGCACAGCAATGTCCATGTTGCAAATTGATGTGGAGAACCGGGAGCTAAATGTGGTCCTCCAAGTATTCTTGGAGGACCCAGTAGTGATGTATGGGAGTGAGATGTATGGAAGTGAGAGCTGGACCATAAAGAAGGCTGATCGCTGAAGAATTGATGCTTTTGAATTATTGTGCTGGAGGAGACTCTTGAGAGTCCCATGGACTGCAAGAAGATCAAACCTATCCACTCTGAAGGAAATCAGCCCTGAGTGCTCACTGGAAGGACAGACCCTGAAGCTGAGGCTCCAATACTTTGGCCACTTCATGAGAAGAGAAGACTCCCTGGAAAAGACCCTGATGTTGGGAAAGATGGAGGGCACAAGGAGAAGGGGACGGCAGAGGTTGAGATGGTGGGACAGTGTTCTCGAAGCTACAAACATGAGTTTGACCAAATCGCGGGAGGCAGTGGACGACAGGAGTGCCTGGTGTGCTCTGGTCCATGGGGTCACGGAGAGTCGGACACGACTAAACAACAACAACAACAAGTCTTCTCTATCCAACACTCGGTTGGGACTTTCCCTGGGCCATGCTGCCAAAGGAATGCCCACGGCACATGGCCAGGTCTTTATTGTCAGAGATAACACAGTAGCATCTACAACTCTCGAGATCTAGACATACCAATCTCATGGCTAGGCAGTTATTCCCAGGTCCGTGCTGCATGGAGCAGTTGCAGCAACAGAGGGCACGTCCCCTCCATCAGTTTGTGTACCTTCCCCCAATAGTCTGCATGCATGCAGACAGAGACTGTGCCTACAGGGAAACTTCCTCTACTCCTCCCTTTTCAATCCACCCCTGGTTCTGGCAGACAGCGGGGAAGCATATGGACCTTCACTTCCTTGACCTGCTTCTTCCTTTTCTCCTGACCCATCCTGTTCTCCACCTTCCAGCTCTGAAGCTCCCTCCGCCTCTTGCCTCCAGGCTGGCACAGTTCCCCACAAACCACTAGCCCCCTCTCCCAAATTTGACCCCAGCTCCCTTTCTCCCAGTGCACTCAGCAGCGTCCTGCCGTTCCCTGACACATGCCCCCTCACCAGTCTGGTTCTACCCTCTGGACCTCTTGTGGAGGAGGCACATGAAGAAGGAGGAGGAGGAGGAGTTAGGATTTGATATCCCGCTTTATCACTACCGTAGAGGTAAAGGTAAAGGGACCCCTGACCATTAGGTCCAGTCGCAGATTACCCGCAGATTACTCTGGGGTTGCGGTGCTCATCTCGCTTTACTGGCCGAGGGAGCTGGTGTACAGCTTCCAGGTCATGTGGCCAGCATGATTAAGCCACTTCTGGCAAGACCTGTTTACCTTCCTGCCAGAGCGGTACCTATTTATCTACTTGCACTGGCGTGCTTTCGAACTGCTAGGTTGGCAGGAGCTGGGACCGAGCAACAGGAACTCACCCGTCGCGGGGATTCGAACCGCCGACCTTTTGGTCAGCAAGCACTAGGCTCTGTGGTTTAACCCACAGCGCCACACCATGTCCCCTTCCTGCCGGAGCAGTACCTATTTATCTACTTGCAATTTTTGGCGTGCTTTCAAACTGTTAGGTTGGCAGGAGCAGGGACCGAGCAACGGGAGCTCACCCCGTCACAGGGATTAGAACCGCCGACCTTCTGATCGGCAAGCCCTAGGCTCTGTGGTTTAACCCACAGCGCCACCCGTGTCACTACCATAAGGAGTCTCAAAGCGGCTGACACTCTCCTTTCCCTTCCTCCCCACAACAAACACTCTGTGAGGTGAGTGGGGCTGAGAGACTTCAGAGAAGTGTGACTGGCCCAAGGTCACCCAGCAGCTGCATGTGGAGGAGCGGAGACGCGAACCCGGTTCACCAGATTACGAGTCCACTGCTCTTAACCACTACACCACACTACACCACCCAGATGGTGGGCTCAGGGCCCAGGTTTGTTCCAATGGGAGGATGTGATCCTTGAGAGGTCCTGAGCCATTCAAGGATTTATAGGTCTAAACAAGGCCCGGAATTGTGCCCAGAAACAGACCACTAGCCAGTAGGGGCTGTTGTTAACAAACCCTCTTTTTTCTGTTGCAGAAACTTGACTTTGCGGTCTTTCCAATGACACCTCTGTCCCAAGAGGGGTTTCTACAGTAGGAAGATGAAAGCATCGTGTGTTGAGTTCCTCCTCCTTCTGGCAGCTATTGCAGCCCAGTACAAAGCATCAACTCCACCAGAAGGTATGCTCAGACCTCCTCAGGTGTGGCAGGCAAAGCAAAACAGACAGAATCAGCTATCCTTATCTGTGAGATGCTGGTGTGTTCTTGGGGGGGCGGGCGTATTTGCTATGCGATTCCTTCCTCGGGGAGACTCGCTTGGTTCCCCCCACCCCAATCTCGCTGTATGGAAAAGTCTGGGGAATGTGGACCCAGCAACACGAGTCTTGAAGATCATGGAGATCAGCTTTTGCCCTGGACATTGCGTTGTATCCAAGTACGTTCTACACAGAGTAGAACTATTGAAGCTCATGAAGCCAGTCGTGCCCATTCATTTAAAAGGGGCCTACTCTGAGTATATCCAGCACTGGATTGTCTTATTAGCCTTACTGATTGCTTGACTGACCTACTATGGTTAGGATTTATTTATTTGTTTCAGTGGTTCTGTGGCAATCGGTTTCACTGTAAACCGTGTTGGGCGCCTGCTGAGAAGGTGATCTAGAAAGGAAAGGAGGAATAATAGAATCATAGAATTGTGGAGTTGGAAGGGACTCAAGGATAATAATAATAATAATAATAATAATAATAATAATAATAATGAAGAAATATTATTTATACCTCACCCATCTGGCTGGGTTTTCCCAGCCACTCTGGGCGGCTCCCTACAGAATATTAATGTCAGTGTTTGAAAAAAGCAAAGGTCCCGATTTCTTTTGTCCCCTCAGCCTGGTCCTTGGACCCTTGTCTGTATAAAGGAGTCCACGAGAAGTGTGTCCTTGCAGAGTATTTTCTGCTTTTATTCTTAAGAGCCTTTATCTGCAAAACGACCAACCAGCTGTACACACATCAACACTACCAGCTTTCATCAACCAATCCACACCAAACACTAACATTGATCACTGTATATATACAGGTACAATTAAGTGAAAGGTTTCATGAGTCATTGTAGGCCACTGACTCATGCTGACATTGAAGAAACAGCGGCCAATTTTTAGCCATGACAATTAATACTACTACTACTACTACTAATAATAATAATAATAAAGCGATAAAACATCAAACATTAAAAACTTCCCAATACAGGGCTGCCTTCAGATGTCTTCTAAAAGTCAGGTAGTTGTTTATTTCCTTGACATCTGATGGAAGGGCGTTCCACAGGGCAGGAGCCACCAACAAGAAGGCCCTCTGCCTGGTTCCCTGTAACCTCCACTTCTCGGAGCTGGACCTCAGTGTCTGGGCTGAACAGTGGGGGTGGAGACGCTCCTTCAGGTATACAGGGCCAAGGCCGTTTAGGGCTTTCAAGGTCGGCACCAACACTTGTCAAATCCCTTCCAAGGCAGGAATCATTTGTGACCCACCAAGCTAAAGACCAATGACTTATTCCAAATAACCTGAGGCTCTCAGGCTCTCGCATTTAATTCTGTTCTGCTTCCGGTGATGATGCCAAAGGATCGGCCCCTGCCCCCAGCCTTCTTGCAAAAGCGTGGGGCACCCCTCTGCCCCTGAAGTGGACTGGAGTAATTTAGGCCTTCAGAGCTTTAGGTGGGTGGGCAGAGACATGTTCCTCAACTCCCTACTTATTATTCCTAGTGGCTGGCACCCTGAAGCATTCAGAAGGCTGGACACCCATCAGGATGACCCTTGAACCCCCCCAAAAGGGGTAGCCACCCCTATTCCAGAGCACGCATTTGAATTTTGGGACGCTTGTCAAAAGAGCGAAAAGGAAGCTTTGGCGGCCACTCCAGAACTCACACATATTAAATTCCAAACTGTCAATTAAGCCAATATACTTGACTATAATGCTGTTTAATTCAGAGCCGGGAAGGGCGCCATAAATCAGCGCCTGCGAGTGTCCCTGCCAACCTTTTGATTTATGAAACCGGGTAATCTAAGAGGCGCGAGGAAATTCTCAAATAAAATCATATTCCCCCCTCATGATTAATATAGCTGTCTCGAGTTGGCATTATTTGTTGCAGGAGGGGGCCGGCCTACAGAGGCTTTAAAACACACAGTGCAATGCTTTGTGGCACGGAGCAAAATAGAGAATAGGTTGGAGGGATTGGGGGTCCACACAGATGATGTGAGGGCCAAAGGCACGCCCCCTATCAGTGACCCCGGGGGAGTTCCTAGTTGATGTGCATCAGCAGGACTCCCCCTTTTGTTGTTGTTGAGTCGTTTAGTCATGTCCGACTCTTCGTGACCCCATGGACCAGAGCACGCCAGGCACTTCTGTCTTCCACTGCCTCCCGGACCTTTGTTAGAATCATAGAATAGAATCATAGAATCAAAGAGTTGGAAGAGACCACAAGGGCCATCGAGTCCAACCCCCTGCCAAGCAGGAAACACCATATAGAAACACCTTGTTGGCAAGGTGATGTCTCTACTTTTTAAGATGCTCTCTAGGTTTGTCATTGCTTTTCTTCCAAGAAGCAGGCGTCTTTTAATTTCGTGGCTGCTGTCACCATCTGCAGTGATCATGGAGCCCAAGAAAGTAAAATCTCTCACTACCTCCATTTCTTCCCCTTCTATTTGCCAGGAGGTGATGGGACCAGTGGCCATGATATTCGTTTTTTTGATGTTGAGCTTCAGACCATATTTTGCACTCTCCTCTTTCACCCTCAATAAAAGGTTCATTAATTCCTCCTCACTTTCTGCCATCAAGGTTGTGTCATCTGCATATCTGAGGTTATTGATATTTCTTCCGGCAATCTTAATTCCGGCTAGGGATTCATCCAGCCCAGCCTTTCGCATGATGAATTCTGCATATAAGTTAAATAAGCAGGGAGACAATATACAGCCTTGTCATACTCCTTTCCCAATTTTGAACCAATTTTGAACCAAAGTGAGCATAACATAAAACAATTGTTGTTGTTTAGTCGTTTAGTCTTGTCCGACTCTTCGTGACCCCCTGGACCAGAGCACGCCAGGCACTCCTGTCTTCCACTGCCTCCCGCAGTTTGGTCAGACTCATGCTGGTAGCTTCGAGAACACTGTCCAACCATCTCGTCCTCTGTCGCCCCCTTCTCCTTGTGCCCTCCATCTTTCCCAACATCAGGGTCTTTTCCAGGGAGTCTTCTCTTCTCCTGAGGTGGCCAAAGTATTGGAGCCTCAGCTTCAGGATCTGTCCTTCCAGTGAGCACTCAGGGCTGATTTCCTTCAGAATGGATCGGTTTGTTCTTCTTGCAGTCCATGGGACTCTCAAGAGTCTCCTCCAGCACCAGAATTCAAAAGCATCAATTCTTCGGCGATCAGCCTTCTTTATGGTCCAGGTTTCACTTCCATACATCACTACTGGGAAAACCAGAGCTTTGACTATACGGACCTTTGTTGGCAAGGTGATGTCTCTGCTTTTTAAGACATCACCATGCCAACAAAGGTCCGTATAGTTAAAGCAATGGTTTTCCCAGTAGTGATGTATGGAAGTGACAACAATACGAACGACCAAATAAAAGACTTCCTTTATCCTATGTCTGGCCTCCTTCTTTACTTCTTATAAACTGTGTCCTTTATGAATAATTATTAAGATTTTTCCTAATTATAACTTAAATATACACAAAGTTTCCTGCAGACATTAAGCGAAACAAGTCCAGGTATGTATTTTAGGGCACTGTTTTGTGAAGAATTCTCTGTGTTTCCCCCATGCTTTGTGAAACTCTTTTCTTTCTGCCCCCCCAATAAATTTTTATTATTTTCTTAACACAGTCTTATACAGTAAATCAAATCACATATATACTTTTAGCTCTGCTGAGCTTGTGACTTTCCTTCAACAGGTATCCCTTATTCTCTTGAATCGCATATTTTAATATTAAACCTCTTATCTGTCCTTACATTGTAGGAGTTATTTCAGTCCAGCCAGTGTTTTTAAAATTTTACAATTGTCCTTTAAATACACAATAAATTTACTCCAACTTTCTTGGAATCTCTGATTGTCCTGATCCTGAATTCTGCCAGTCAGCTTGGCTAACTCCGCATAGTTCATCATTTTCGTCTGCCACTCCGCAATGGTAGGAATTTCTTGCAGTTTCCAATTTTGGGTCAGCATGTTTCTTGCTGCTGCTGTGGTGTACATAAATAATTTTTGGTCCGATTTCTTGATCTGTTTCCCCATCAAGCCCAGCAAGAAGGCTTCTAGTTTTTGGGGGAAAGTATATTTAAATAAAGGTCCGTATAGTTAAAGCCATGGTTTTCCCAGTAGTGATGTATGGAAGTGAGAGCTGGACCATAAAGAAGGCTGATCACCGAAGAATGGATGCTTTTGAATTTTGGTGCTGGAGGAGACTCTTCAGAGTCCCATGGACTGCAAGAAGATCCAACCTCTCCATTCTGAAGGAAATCAGCCCTGAGTGCTCACTGGAAGGACAGATGCTGAAGCTGAGGCTCCAGTACTTTGGCCACCTCATGAGAAGAGAAGACTCCCTGGAGAAGACACTGATGCTGGGAAAGATGGAGGGCACAAGGAGAAGGGGGCGACAGAGGACGAGATGGTTGGATAGTGTTTTCGAGGTTACCAGCATGAGTGTGACCAAACTGCGGGAGGTAGTGGAGGACAGAAGTGCCTGGCGTGCTCTGGTCCAGGGGGTCACGAAGAGTCGGACACGACTAAACGACTAAACAACAACAACAACAACAACATATTTAAATATTTTCTTAAGTTCATTATAGATCACTGATTGCTAAAAACTGGAAAAAAAGAAACTGTGCCAACAAAAAAGGAATGAAAAGCATCTATCATGCTTTTGAAACTCTTGTCTAGTGTGATCTCTAATTGCCCTCTGTTAATCTGGCCAGCTCAATATACTCTAACAGTTTGTCTTGCCATTCCTTTTTTGTTGGCACAGTTTCTTTGCCCCACAGTTTTTAGCAATCAGTGTAGACAACACTGAGTTAGAGGGACCAATTCCTGACTGGGTATAAGGCAGCTCCTCGCGTGCCTAACAGGTATCCAGGCCTCCCTGCCATTTAATAGAGCCACTTTTGCCTTGCGGCTACAGCAGGCAGCAGCTGACATCTCGGAAACACCGTTTAAAGCAATGACAAAGCATTTTCCAGCTCTTAAAGCGCTTAATCTATTCTAATTGGATTTCGCTGTCTGGATGAATGATCTTTCGTGGACAGAATCCAGGTGAAATCGGCTCCACTGGGGAATCTGTGTTTTTTTAAAAAAATATGTAATTTTTGCTCCTTTCCTTTTTTTGGGGATGAAAAAGTTCTTTATTGAAATTTATTCATGTCATTACAGATTTAATTACACACACACACACACACACACACACACACACATTCTTAAATTAGTTTAACTTAGAATGTTAATTTTACCTTCTAATTCCACTTAGAAATCAGCTAAGCTAAAATCGTATAATGGTACATAAAATAAAACAAAACAACAACAACAAACTGAAGTAAAATAAATATAGACTTCCCATCATTTTCTGATATAGCTGACATTTGTGATTTTGTATGTGCTTATTACCTTACATTCAATATACTTTCTAATATTTTCTTACAACCTAGCCTACCGATTTTCCTTTATTTCTTAATATTTTATGTACACAAGGGTCATTCAGACACTACCATGGATAATATGTTGCTGTTATTTTTTTGTAAGTATCTCTTAAACATTTCCCATTTTTGAGGAAATAATTGTTTGGTGTTACCTCTTAACCTATTTGCTCCTTTCCAATTTTACTCTGGTTCATTTTTTTAAGAGTCAAGGCTTGTGGAAACTGACCAAGCTTTTTTTAATAGGCTCCCACATTTAGTTGAGGGGTGAGGGATCCTTTTCCACATCCCCTTCTTTTGACATTTTCTTTATTTGCTTATCTCATAACCTGGGGTCACTTGAGGTCACACATGCCGCCTACATTCAAAGCACTCTTATACTTGTCATGGGGTTTCCATCCATCCTATAAACTCTCAACACCATTGATAAACTACAGTGCACAGGATTCTGAGTATTGGAGCTGAGGCTCCAATACTTTGGCCACCTCATGAGAAGAGAAGACTCCCTGGAAAAGACCCTGATGTTGGGAAAGATGGAGGGCACAAGGAGAAGGGGACGACAGAGGATGAGATGGTTGGATACTGTTCTCGAAGCTACCAGCATGAGTTTGATCAAACTGCGGGAGGCAGTGGAGGACAGAAGTGCCTGGCGTGCTCTGGTCCAGGGGGTCACGAAGAGTCGGACACGACTAAACGACTAAACAACAACAACAGGATTCTTAGAGGAGGGAAGCCATGGTGATAAAAATGGCACAAAAGCACTTTAAATGTATTGTGCGGATGTGGCCAGGATATCCAGAGGTTCTACTAGGAATTATAGGTACAGTGGTACCTCTGGTTACGTACTTAATTCGTTCTGGAGGTCGTTCTTAACCTGAAACTGTTCTTAACCTGAATACCACTTTAGCTAATTGGGCCTCCTGCTGCCGCCGCCACATGATTTCTGTTCTCATCCTGAAGCAAAGTTCTTAACCTGAGGTACTATTTCTGGGTTAGCAGAGTCCGTAATCTGAAGCGGATGTAACCTGAAGCGGATGTAACCCGAGGTAACACTGTACTGAGATACCAAAGGAACAGAAAAGATTGTTTATGTATGTGACAACAGCTGCACTGATGTTACTAGCCCAGTGATGGAAGGAAAATGAGAAGAATGGCAAACCAAGTTGATGGACTATGCCGAAACGGCAAAATTAACAGTGAAGCTCGGAAATCAAGAAGACAAGAACTTTAATAAGGAATGGGGAATTTTTATGATTTATTTACGAGACCACTGTAAGCAGGTTAAAACATTAGCAGGATTTTAACCACACTTGTAAAGTGTGGATAATTTAGAAGGATTAAACATTTGGATAAGTATTGATATGCAGTTGTAAATAATAATACTGTTAGAACCTGTGGAAGGGATGGAGGGAAGTCAAGAGATTCGGGGTAATCTCAATATTTGGATCTTGAATTGTTTTTTGTTGTATGTTTATACTACAGTCATACCTCGGGTTACAGCCGCTTCAGGTTGCGTTTTTTTGGGTTACAGACCACCAAAACCCGGAAGTACCTGAATGGGTTACTTCCAGGTTTTGGCGGTCGCGCATGCGCAGAAGTGCTAAATTGCGCTTTGCGCATGCGCAGAAGCGCCAAATCACAACCCGCGCATGCGCAGACACGCAGCTGTGGGTTGCGAATGTGCATCCCGCACGGATCATGTTTACAACCCAAGCATCCACTGTATTTAAAATCAAATTAAAAAAATATATACCCCCTCAATGGATATCCAGAGGTTCTTTTATGCAGCAATGACCTCTCATTTGCTTTGTCTTTCTCTTGCTGCAGCCTGCAGCACAGCAGAGACTGCGGACATTTTGTTCCTCGTGGACGAATCGTGGAGCATCGGGGAAAGCAATTTCCAGCTGATCAAGGACTTCATCTACACCATCATACGGACGTTTGAAAACGTGGTGGTGGGAAAGTCGGGTGTCCGTCTGAGTGTGGTGCTCTATGGGGACAAACCAAGGTGCGCATCACTTTCCCGCTTCTGGGTCCCCTCGCTCCTAGGATGTATTTTCTATCTGTATTTTAGGAGGTCTCACTTCAGGATGTAAAAGGGGGTTCCTCTAACTATTTGCTGTGTGGTTGGGGTGTTACGGAATGTTCACAAAGATTCCAACTTCCCAGGAAAAAAGCGATGATTCACAAACCCAAGGGCGATATGGAATTTCGTATAAAGTAGGCAGGAGCTGGAATGCATTTTGGGTTACTTCTGGGTCTTTTGCTGTGTCTTGAGGCTCAAGCGGCCTCGGTGGCACAGAATACCCACCATCAGCTTCGGCTGGTGGACCAGTTGCACCCCTATCTGGACAGGGATAGCCTAATTTCCATTGTCCATGCTCTGTTAACCTCTAGATTAGATGGTTCAGAAACTTCAGCTGGGGCAGATTTTGGTGACCAGGCTGCTCACCAGACGGTTTGAGCAATATTACACCAATCCTGGGCTGAGTTCACTGGCTGCCAGTTAGTTTCTGGGCCTAATTCAAAGCGCTGGTTTTGATCCATAAAACCTTAAACAGCTCAGGACTGCAACACCTCAAGGACCACTCCTCCACATATAAACCTACCCAGACTCTGTGATCATCTTCTGAGGCCCTTCTTTGTGTGCCTCCTCCATGAGAGGTCTGGAGGGTGGCAATACAAGAACAGGGCCTTCTCTGCAGTGGCTCCCGGTCTGTGAAATGCTCTCCAGAGGGAGCTTTGCCTGGCGCCTTCATTATACACCTTTAGGCACCAGGCAAAAGCATTCCTCTTCAACCAGGCCTTGGGCTGATGAACATCTTAAACCCCTTTTCAATGTGCTTATGGGAGAGAAGGGTTATTAGTTGTTGTTTGTTCTTGTTTTCATTATTATGTGCTTTTATATTGTATTTCTATGTTGTGAACTGCCCTGAGATCTTCAGATTTGGGGGGTGGAATACAAATTAAACAAACAAACAGCAATGAATTAAATGGCAGTGCCCTTTTGCAACAAAACCTACTGCCTTTCTTGCGGTTCCTCAAAACAGCACCATTGCTGAGGTTTCGCAACACATCCATTTAGCTACGGGCAATGAGTTAAAGGACTCTGTTAATTAATTTTAAAAGCCACAATTGAAATAACCAATATTTGATTTCTTCTGTGTCTGGAAATAACTCTGTTTCCCTTTGTTTTATCCGGGGACTGCCTTCCTGCCGCCAGAGTCAGTATCGATCTGACGGACTACATCACCATTGAGGAGGTTCTGGTGGCTGTCCGAGATCTGCTCTACGAAGGGGGCAATACCAAGACAGGGAATGCCCTCTCCTTTGTAGCAGACACAATGGTCAGTGTGGGGACACTGAGAGAAGATGCTGCAAAGGTGAGTGATGCTGCAGGTTCTTACCTGGCAGGTGTTGAAATGGGTTGCTCTAACCTAAGGTTGGGACGCGGGTGGCGCTGTGGGTTAAACCACAGAGCCTAGGACTTGCCGATTGGAAGGTTGGCGGTTCGAATCCCCGCGACGGGGTGAGCTCGCGTTGCTCGGTCCCTGCTCCTGCCCACCTAGCAGTTCGAAAGCATGTCAAATGCAAGTAGATAAATAGGTACGGCTCTGGCGGGAAGGTAAACGGCGTTTCCGTGCACTGCTCTGGTTCTCCAGAAGCGGCTTAGTCATGCTGGCCACATGACCCAGAAGCTGTACGCCGGCCCCCTCGGCTAATAAAGCGAGATGAGCGCCACAACCCCAGAGCCGGTCACGACTGGACCTAATGGTCAGGGGTCCCTTTACCTTTACCTTTAACCTAAGGTTACCAGACGTCCCAGGTTCCCAGGGACAGTCCCTGGATTTACACATCAGTCCCCATAAAAAATCCACTGAAGCTGAAAAGTGTCCCCGGATTCACTGAAAAAAAATCTGGTAACCTTACACCAGAATATGCCTTAAAGGTAAAGGGACCCCTGATCATTAGGTCCAGTTGCGGATGACTCTGGGGTTGCGGCGCTCATCTCGCTTTACTGGCCGAGGGAGCTGGCGTACAGCTTCCGGGTCATGTGGCTAGCATGACTAAGCCGCTTCTGGCAAACCAGAGCAGCGCACGGAAACACCGCTTACCTTCCCGCCAGAGCGGTACCTATTTATCTACTTGCACTGAGATCTGCAGAATTGGGGGTGGGGAGTGAGGCTTATATTCAGGCCAATATGGTATGTGTACCAATAATATTAATATTAAACCCATTATTGGCTTGTGAGTGAGCCTTCACATAGCCGGAACAGCAGCACCCATGTACAAGAGCAGGCTTGCAAGGACCTCAAAGTTTACAGAAGTAAACAGACGTTCTTTAAGAACCGAAAGGAAGGTAAAGGTACCCCTGCCCGTACGGGCCAGTCGTGTCCGACTCTAGGGTTGTGTGCCCATCTCGCTCAAGAGGCCGGGGGCCAGCGCTGTCCGGAGACACTTCCGGGTCACGTGGCCAGTGTGACGAAGCTGCTCTGGCGAGCCGGCACCAGCGCAGCACAGGGAAACGCCGTTTACCTTCCCGCTAGAAAGCGGTACCTATTTATCTACTTGCACTTAGGGGTGCTTTCAAACTGCTAGGTGGGCAGGAGCTGGGACCGAAAGACGGGAGCTCACCCCGCCGCGGGGATTCGAACCGCCGACCATACGATCGGCAAGTCCTAGGCACTGAGGTTTTACCCACAGCGAGCTTAAAAACAACCCAGTAATGGCTGAACCGGCTCAATGGGCTGATTCTCAGGGACTCTAGCACAGGGAGAAGAAACCTGTTCCCTTTTCCACATTATTGCTATATATTTCTATTTTTGGTGTCGTCGCAGGCTGTCGTTTTAATCACAGATGGGAAATCTTCTGATTCCGTTGAGGAGCCAGCAGCGGCCCTTAAGAACAGGGGGGTAACCGTGTTTGCTGTGGGTATGTACGGCTAGAAATAAAAACCATGGGGTCCATCACATCAGTGCTCAGCAGCTGGCGTGGTGTAAATGGTCAGAGCATTGGACCTCTGTTGGGGGAGAGACCAGGGTTCCAACTCCGCCCTCAGCCATGAAGCTCACGGGGTGCCCTTACACCAGTCCCACTGCCTCTCTGCCTAACCTACCTTCCAGGGTTGTTGTGGGAGGGGAAAGAACGACGTGGGAGGGGGCTGCTTTGAGCTCCCGGGAGGGGGGAAAAGGTGGGATGTCAGTACAATAAGAAAACAAACAAATAGTCGCTGCCACCTACTAAAATAGATTTATAAGAACTACTAACTTACTTAAAAACAAGCAAGAAAACAGCAGCAGCATAACATTTGGGTTGAAACATGGGTTATAAATTGTTGTTAACTTTTGGGCAGGCATAGGCAAACTCCGCCCTCCAGATGTTTTGGGACTACAACTCCCATCATCCCTGGCCACTGGTCCTGTTAGCTAGGGATGATGGGAGTTGTAGTAGTCTCAAAACATCTGGAGGGCCAAGTTTGCTTTTGGGGATGGGGCCGGGCCATCTTTATTTTTTATTTTCTTTATAGTTTATTATTTCATTTCTATCCCACCTTTTCCTCCAAGGTTTCCAAGGTGGTGTAAATGGTTTTCTCCCCCTCCCCAATTTATCCTCACAACAACCCTGTGAGGGATTTGAACCCTGGTCTCCCAAATCCTAGTCTACCACTGTAACTACTACATCTTACGGAAGACTGGGAGGGAATCCATAAGAGATGGGTTTCATTTGAGGACATCCCTGGGCAGAAGATGAACCTTCTTCCCTTCTTCTCATGATAGCCCAGAATCTGCTGTCACGGGCAGATGTGCCCCGGCTCATTTATCCCACAATGGGAAAGATGGCCCTCTTGAGATGTTGCTCCCATCACTCCTGAGCTTTAGCCGTATTGGTTGGGAGTGATGGGACTTGTAGCCCAAGAACATTCAGAGGACCACCTATGCCCTATTCTGTTTATCACTTGGAACGTTGTGGGAGCCATTGAGACCTTATGACGAGCCAACTGGATCAGGCCCATGGCCCATCTGGTCCAGCATCCTGTTCTCACAGGAGCCTGCGGGAAGCCAGTGAGCAGGATCCGAGCACAAGAGTCCTCTCCCCACCCTGTAGTTCCCAGCATTATATTCTCCAGCTGCGGAAGCAGAACATAGCCATTGCAACTAGTTAGCTCCTGATAGTTTTCTGCTCCCTGAATTTGCCCCAACCTCTTTTAAAGCCCTCCAAGTTGGATGGACCCATCAAAGTCCAGTCCATTCCAGTTCCATGTGGGGATTGGAATACAAATGTCTTTTCCCATTTCTGGGTGGATTTTTTAAATGGAAGATCATTTAAAAACATAGAAACACACATTTCTTAAATCATGAAAAGTATTTATGAAGCAGTCCAAGGATTTCATGCTCTTTTCTTCTTTTAAAAAAAATCTTTAAAATTTCAAATGATAGGGCATCCAGCTGATGAATAGCATGATCCCCTGAGAGCGATGAGGCTTCATATTCCCTCATGTAAAAAACCAATGTCTATTCCCATATAAGCAGTGGGGACTTACTCTTCAATAAGTCTGAAATATGACTGCAGCCTAAGAGATTTATTTGAAAATAGCTGATGACATCTTTCTGCAAGGCTTGAAAGAAAACTGGTTCCAAATGCACCATTTTGCCACAAGGCACATACTCCACAGGCCATCAGAACTTGTAACAGTTCGAAAACCTGATCACCGTGAGCCTGGTATCTGGTGTGTACAACATTTTAATTTCTTAAAAGTGTGATACTATGACCTGTGATCAAATAACTTGCCTCCCGTTCGAGCGAGTTTAAGGATGCTCTGTGGTTGCAGAAGTTCTTTGCCCACCTGTATTTCCTTCTCCCTCTGGTTAGGAATCAGAAACGCAGATAGGAACGAGCTGAAGAAAATAGCATCCGATCCCATCGAAGAGCACATGCTCTACGCCAAAGACTTTGGCCAACTCGGCAGCCTCTTGCGAAAGGTGTCCCGGAGGCTTTGCTTCACGGCCTCGGAGCCCCCGCAACCGGCCAAGCAAATAGCCAGTGGTGAGTCCAAGACACCCCCCTTTCCTTTATTGAAACCGCCCCAGCACTGAAGAGTCCACCCCAGTGGAAGGAAAGCCAGATGGAATTGGGCATGAGGAAGACTTGGAAGGTTATGGGGGTGTATGGGGTGTTCGGGGAGGGGTAGTACCTCTGATGGGGGACACATCATGCTCTTTCTGGGGTAGTTTGTTCACCTCTGGTCCCCACTATGCACTCAGCTCTCAACTGTGGCTCCTAGAAGGTGTCAACATGCGGCCACAATCCTGGGTAATGGCTTTGACCGGCTGTCTAAACCAGGTGAGTGTAGCCGATGGGTCTCAAACCCTCGGTTGAGGGACTTCTCCTGCATGCAAACTTAACTTTTGGTCTCCGTGTGTGGTTTGGGAGCTGCACGGTCAGGGAAAAAACAATGCTGTCCAGGGTTGTGAAGACTGCGGAGAGAATACCGTATTTTTCGCCCTATAGGACACACCGTCCCATAAGGCACACCTAGTTTTTTTGGGGGGGGGGGGAAATAAAGGGGAAAAAATTATTCCCCCTCCCAGGCGCGGGGCTGGGGAAGCCCAAGCTTTCCCCGACCCCAGCCACCAGAACAGACAACTCTCCGCAAGCCGTGGGAGCCCGGCGCCGGGCTCCCGCGCTTTGCGGAGAGCTGCGCCCAGGCTTCAGCATGCAGGCAACTCTCCGCAAGCTGTGGGAGCCCGGCGCCGGGCTCCCGTGCTTTGCGGAGAGCTGCGCAAAGCCTGGAGAGTGAGAGGGGCCGGTGCGCACCGACCCCTCTTGCTCTCCAGGCTTCAGCGAAAGCCTGCATTCACCCCATAGGACGCACACACATTTCCCCTTCATTTTGGGAGGGGGAAAAGTGCGTCCTATAGGGTGAAAAATACGGTAATTGGGTGCACTCTTCCCAGCTTGGATCAAATCTATGCTTCCAGGTGCCATAAGAAAGCTGCAGAGATAGCGCAGGATAGTGCGCACCCCGGAAATGATCTCTTTCAGCTTCTGCCTTCTGGAAGAAGGTACAGGGTTATAAAGACTAGGACTAGCCGCCTGAGAAACAGTTTCTATCCAAATGCGATTTTGGTTTTAAACGCAGTGTAAGGTAGTCTCTATGGGAGTATATTGTATTTAATTATGGGGTATCAGAGTTTTTAGGGGGCTAACCAGGCTGGGATAGTTAGGATAGCAGGCTTGTGGGTTTCTGAATGTCTGATGTAGATTTTCTATTTCGCTGTTCTGTATGGGACAATGACAATAAAGATTATCGTATCGTATCGTAAAGACAGGCTCTGGTGGATTGAGTGGAGGAGGTCAATAGTTGGATCAACGGACTAGAAGGCGGTTTCTGCACGTGCTAGAGAGGGAAGTGAGGGGCATATGGGGTTCATCAACCTGGGAAGGTAGCCTATCTAGGAGAAGGAAACCTCTGGCACATCTTTGGGAATAGAAAAGGCTCAGGAGCAAACCCTACACAAATCAGGAGTGGAGTCCTTAAGATGGTTGGATTGTGCCTTGTAAGCCCCCTTCTGGCCATTCCTGCAAGGCTAAATGTATTGCTCTGCTTTCCTTTGAACCACATCAGCGAGGCTGATAGGGGGGTCTTGTCATCTGGGCAACCAAGGACCTTTAGACACGTTGCCCAAGCTTGCACCCCAGGGTGGTCACTTTGGTGCTGCTGAGCTCACTTGGTTTGACTTCACCCTTGGAGGCACACTCCATTGTCTCTTGAGATAAAAGTAAAGGTAAAGGGACCCCTGGCCATTAGGTCCAGTTGTGACCGACTCTGGGGTTGCGGCGCTCATCTCGCTATACTGGCCGAGGGAGCCAGCGTTTGTCCGCAGACAGCTTCCGGGTCATGTGGCCAGCATGACTAAGCCGCTTCTGGCGAACCAGAGCAATGCACAGAAACGCCGTTTACCTTCCCGCCTGAGTGGTACCTATTGATCGACTTGCACTTTGACGTGCTTTTGAACTGCTAGGTTGGCAGGAGCAGGGACCGAGCAACGGGAGCTCACCCTGTCACAGGGATTCGAACCGCCGACCTTCTGATCGGCAAGTCCTAGGCTCTGTGGTTTAACCCACAGCGCCACCTGCGTCCCTCTCTTGAGATAGATGGGTGCAAAGAACAACTGTCTACTTCAGTGTCCTGGGCCCAGGGTAACCCGTGAAACGCAATCCAGGAACAGTCCCGAATCCAAAGGTTCCACTGGGAGTCAGTCCGACAGGGCCAAGGCAGGATATGAGACAGGAAATCAGGCAAGGACAGGTACAGGATCTCAGGCAGGATCTAGCATACAGCGATGTTGCTCCCGCAACCTGGGGCGGGGTCCGTCAGCCTTTTATCTTTGTTGGGGTAGCGGCCGGTCCTGATACCCCAGCGACTCACCTCCCTGTCTCACCCGAAGGCGAGCAGTCCTCCTGCAAGTACTCAGGTCTCTCCTTCTCTCAGACCTCAGTCTCTGCAGCTCGGGAGACGTCAGTGGGTGACTAGACCCAGAGGCTGCCTCAACCTCTCCTGACCCAACCGGTAGTGGAGCAGATGTAAGTGATGGCCCAGCTGGAGGCAACAAGGTAATCCCCGCATCTGGAGCCTGGGCAGACTCAGGCCCCTGACTCGGCCCAGCTGGTGCTTGTTGCAGGGGAACCTGTGCAGACTGGGGCTCTTCAGGATCAGCCCCCAGACTTGGTTCAGATGATGCCTGAGGCAAAGGATCCTGTGCGGACTGAGACTCCTCTGGTTCCGAGTCCGAGCCCGAGTCCCAGGCCATCACATTCAGAATGTTCCAGGCTCTTGCTTGGTCAGTCTGACAATGAAGTTTTGAACTTTTTGAGTTCCAGGAAGGCCCAGTGGCCGGTCTGTTACCTGATGTGATGGCCTGGGAATCGGATTTGGATGCTGAACCTGAGGAATCCCAGCCTGCACAGGAGTCCCCACCTCCAGAACCAGCTGAGCCGGGGCTGGGGCCTGAGCCTGAAGGGTCCTCACCTGTGCTGGGTCCTCAGGTGCAGGCACCAGCTGAGTCTGCTCTGGCTCCTGAGGTGATGGAGGACCCATTGCCTGCAGATGCTCCACTCTCAGCCCCATCAGAGGAAGCTGAGGTTGCCTCTGGGTCCGGTAACCCTCCAGCCTCTCCTGAGCTGCAGCGGCTCAGGGCAAAGAGGCGGAGGGAACTAAGTTCCCGCAGGAGGAGTGCTCACCTCCAGGCCAGGAGAGGCGAGTCTCCTGAGGATCGGGGCTGCCCTATGCCTCAGGGGAGATAAAAGCCAGCCAGCCCCAGTCCCAGGTTGCGGGAGCAACATCGTTGGTAGCCTGTTCCAGACTGAGCCCTGACCTGCTTCCCTGCCGGAGCTCCTGACCTCACCCAACGCCCTGCCCTGCGCCCAGCTTCGACTTCTATGGATTGCCTTTGTTTTGCACCATCGACCTCGGACTGAACTTGGACCTCACCTCTCGGTTAGCCCCTGGGACCAGCACACCTGAGAACATTTCACAGTGGGGAAGTTGCTCGTCGGTAGTTCTGAGGAAACTGCACAGGAGGTGAACGTTTCCAGTTCCAGCCTGGCTCCTGACATCCTCAGGGTCAGCCCCAATTTCAGCGTGGCCAGAATGCTTCGTCCAATTCCCTACCTGCCCCAACCATGTTCCTTGAAGCTCTGACAGGCTTCCCTTTCCCTTCTCCTTGCAGTTGAGAAGATTGTTGGGCCGCGGGACCTCACAGTCAGCGAACAGAGTCACAGCTCTCTGAGACTTAGCTGGACACCGGCGACCGGGAAGGTGACCAGCTACCGTATCCTCCTGGATTCACTTTCGGCTGCTGGGCAGATCTCTCCAGTGGATCAGCAGCAGGTAGAATCATATTGTACATTTGGAAGGGACTCTTTGTTGTTGTTTAGTCGTTTAGTCGTGTCCAACTCTTCGTGACCCCCTGGACCAGAGCACGCCAGGCACTCCTGTCTTCCACTGCCTCCTGCAGTTTGGTCAAACTCATCCTGGTAGCTTTGAAAACCCTGTCCAACCATCTTGTCCTCTGTCATCCCCTTCCCCTTGTGCCCTCCATCTTTCCCAACATCAGGGTCTTTTCCAGGGAGTCTTCTCTTCTCATGAGGTGACCAAAGTCTTGGAGCCTCAGCTTCAGGATCTGTCCTTCCAGTGAGCACTCAGGGCTGATTTCCTTCAGAATGGAGAGGTTTGATCTTCTTGCAGTCCATGGGACTCTCAAGAGTCTCCTCCAGCACAAGAATTAAAAAGCATCCATTCTTCGGCGATCAGCCTTCTTTATGGTCCAGCTTTCACTTCCATACATCACTACTGGGAAAACCAAAGCTTTTACTATACGGACCATAGCTTTCTAAGGTCATCAACTGCTGCAGTGTAAACAATCACAAACCCCATACTTACAACTCTCTGGTGGGTTATTTAGAGATCAGGGATTATTGTTTTATTTTTTTCATAATATTCTTTATTGGTTTTCATTTGCACACTCCGCATACACATAATGTATTACATTTCACATTTACACCTGCTCCCCAGAACTAACTTCCCTCTTCTGGCCTTTTATATCACATTAACTTTTTCGCATTGTCTTCATCCGTTTTGTATATTATTGTTCTTCTTTCGTATTTGTCCATAGAATGTCTATAGTCAAATAAATCCTCCTGTATATTCAATTCCTATTGTCTGTCTATATTCATTTACAACTACTGTTGGTTACATTAATCACATTGTACATTTTACTTTTCGTTATTTTCTTTATCCAGACATTTTCTTTGTATTTCACATTATGAGGTTTATTTCAGTTCTACTGGTTTCACTATTTCTAAGGTAAGGAAGGACAGAGGTCAGGGATTTTTAAAGAGTTTGGCCTCCGAGCAACGCATCTTGGAGAGTTTTGGCCCAGCCATCTTTTGCAGGTCACTCTGAGGTCACTATGTGGGAAGGTTGAGTTTTGCTCACTGATAAGACCAGAATACTGATACACACATGAATTCAGGGGTTCGTGGGTGTTAGGTGAGGGGTAGCGCCTCTTCTGGGAGGGACATTGAAATATACTCGGAGTCAAGTGTGAATTTCATGCTCTTTATTCAGCTCATAGTAGTAAAGAATGAAACTTTCCCCAAAATGTCTAGCTATATATACATTATTTACACAATGGGCCCCGCGTGATTGGCTAATTCCGGGCTGCTCCTGTTCGCCAGTCAGGTTGCGGATTCCCTCCTCCTGGAGCCTGATTGGCTGCTCCTGCAGGCCAATCAGGTCCCTGATTCACTCCCACCTGGAGCTGGATTGGGTGGCTCCTGTGGACCAATCAGACTGCTGCATTCTGGATCCTATCGTTCTAGGATTCAGCTCAGTACATAACAGCCATGTTGTGTTCCTTCTGGGGTCGTGTGACCTGGGGCAAGGTGAGCTGAAAGGCAGGAGATGCATGCCTTTGTTTCACATTTTTAATGTGTGACACTTTAATGTATTTTTAATCTTTGTTGGAAGCCGCCCAGAGTGGCTGGGGAACCCAGCCAGATGGGCGGGGTACAAATAATAAATTATTATTATTATTGTTATTGTTATTGTTATTGTTATTGTTATTGTTATTATATTTTATACCTGGAGGTCTCAGAACATACATGACTAAGTTTCTATACAGTTTAGGCAGTTCCGTCCCTATAATTTCCAAAAGAAAAGCTTGTGGGTTTTTTTACAAAAGTTATTTTAAACATCCTTTTCAGTTCATTATATATCATTTCCCAGAATCTTCTTTCTTGTAACTTGAATCCATTGCTTCGAGTCCTACCCTCTGGAGCAACAGGAAACAAACTTGCTCCATCTTCCATGGGACAGCCCTTCAGATATTTGTAGATGGCTATCCTATCTCCTCTCAGTCTCCTCTTTTCCAGGCTAAACATGAAGATCAATAGAATTGTAGAGTTGGAAGGGACCTCAAGGCCTACCTAATTCAATGCCGTGCAATGAAGGAACCAAAGGAGATATATATGCTCTTCCATACTTCCTCTTATTGATTTGGGTCTTGTATATGACAGATTGTTTTGGAAGCCAACAAGAGCTCAGCGCTGGTGACGGATCTGAAACCAAACACCAAATATTTCTTCACTGTCATGGCCGTCTACTCTGACGTTCTGGGGGAGCCAGCGACTATCAAAGCGAGAACAAGTGAGTTTGTATTTTGGGAGCACCACTCTTGTGGGCAGGCAAGGAAGACAGCTTGAAAACAGAATTCTGTTCTGAAAGCGTTTGCCTTGTTTCCACACATGCACGGGCGCCATGTTTCCAGATGCTAATAGGGTGGACAGGCCAGTAATACTATGATAGGGTAAGAGTTGCCATCTTATCTTTAAAGCAGTCCTCAGCAATATGGCGTGCTTGGGACTACAGCTCCCATTTGCCCCACACTCTACATGGGGCTACCTTTGAAGGTGACCCGGAAACTACACTTAATCCAGAATGCGGCAGCTAGACTGGAGACCGGGAGTGGCTGCCAAAACCACATAACACCGGTCCTGAAAGACCTACATTGGCTCCAAGGATGTTTCTGAGCACAATTCAAAGTGTTGGTGCTGACCATGAAAGCCCTAAACGGCCTCAAAGGCCCAGTAGACCTGAAGGAGCGTCTCCACCCCATCATTCAGCCTGGACACTGAGGTCCAGCACAGAGGGCCTTCTGGCGGTTCCCTCCCTGTGAGAAGTGAGGTTACAGGGAACTAGGCAGAGGGCCTTCTCGGTGGTGGCATCTTCTCGGTGGTGGCACCCGCCATGTGGAACGCCCTTCCATCAGATGTCAAGGAAATAAACAACGATCTGACTTTTGGAAGACACCCGAAGGCAGTCCTGTTTAGCGAAGTTTTTAATGTTTGATGTTTTATCACTTTGTTGTTGTTGTTGTTGTTCTGTTGAGAGCCACCCAGAGTGGCTGGGGAAACCCAGCCAGAAGGGAAGGGTATACTATTATTATTATTATTATTATTATTATTATTATTATTATTATTATTTATTATATGTTGGGGGTAGGAAATTGGAGTTGTAATCCAAACTAGGCTGGATTGGGAAACTAGGCTTGAGAAAGGTTACCGTAGAGACTTACTGGGTGTCCTTAATCAGAAAGAGGCATGTCCATGACTGAGAAAAACCACATTTGAAAATTCTGGTGGGAACCGACCAGATCTCTGCCCTCTGGACTGATCTTTGTGAATAAGGACTTGTTTGTTTTTGTTTCTTTATTAAATTTGTATACTGCCCTTCCTCCGGAGATCTCAGGGCAGTTCATACATAAAAATACAAAACAAAGACACAAAATGCGTAAGAGAAACAAAACCAAAAGAAACCCGTAATGCCCCTTTAAATGTGTTGTGTAATTTATATACATGCAAGGCGTATATATTGCTTGCTCAGGAGATCTGTTTGTTGCACCGTGGATTCATTCTTCAGCTTGTGTCCTTTTGTTTTGAAGCATCCATACCTATGGTGACTCATTTCCGGGTCGTAGAAGAAGGACTGTTCAGCCTGAAAGTGGCTTGGACTCCTCCTTTGGGAAAACTGGAAGGCTACAAGGTCTACCTGCCAAGTAAGTCAACGGAGTCCCTGCTAGATTTGTGTGTTTGTGAGAAAATGCATTCAGGGAAAAGGAATACAGTGGTACCTCGGTTTTTGAACATAATCCGTTCCGGAAGACGGTTCAACTTCCAAAACATTCAAAAACCGAGGCACAAAGGGTGGTCTGCCAATTCAATAGAGAAAATTGTGAAAAACAACAGATACACACAGCAGAAGCATAGCTGTCAACTTTTCCCTTTTCTTGCGAGGAATCCTATTCGGGATAAGGGAATTTCCCTTAAAAAAAGGGAAACGTTGACAGCTATGAGCAGAAGCCGTTCGACTTCCGAGGCGCGTTCAAAAACTGAAACGTTCAGCAACAGTGACATCCAAAAACCAACTTATTCCCAAACTTAAAACCATGGAGAGACCTGGTCTGAATAGAGACATTGGAGTCTTATCTCATTATACACGATAAAGCTATCTCACCCCTTGCTTTTTCCTGTAAGACCAATTGCGTCGTCAACAGGTTTACCACACCTATCAGCCAATCACCCATTCCCACCACCCTTCTGAGTAATACCCCTCCCCACCCTCTCACTATACATAAGGGTCTGGTGACTTCTGTTTCAGCGTATCTGAAGAAGTCTGCATGCACACGAAAGCTCATACCAAGAACAAACTTAGTTGGTCTCTAAGGTGCTACTGGAAGGAATTTTAAAATTTTGTTTCAAGGTTGGCGCTGTGGGTTAAACCACAGAGCCTCGGACTTGCTGATCAGAAGGTTGGCGGTTCGAATCCCCGCGACGGGGTGAGCTCCTGTTGCTCGGTCCCTGCTTCTACCAACCTAGCAGTTTGAAAGCACGTCAAAAAACAAGTAGATAAATAGGTACCGCTCCGGCGGGAAGGTAAACGGCGTTTCCGTGCGCTGCTCTGGTTTGCCAGAAGCGGCTTAGTCATGCTGGCCACATGACCCGGAAGCTGTACGCCGGCTCCCTTGGCCAATAAAGTGAGATGAGCACTGCAACCCCAGATTCGGCCATGATTGGATCTAATGGTCAGGGGTCCCTTTACCTTTTTTAACCCAGGGTCTACAGCAGGCATAGGCAAACTCCAGCCCTCCAGATGTCTGGGACTACAATTCCCATCATCCCTGACCACTGATCCTGTTAGCTAGAGATGATGGGAATTGTAGTCCCAAACATCTGGAGGTCCAGAGTTTGCCTATGACTGGTCTATAGCACGGTGCTTAGGGTCCCCAACATGGTGCCCAGGGGAGCCACACTGCTCACCAAGGCTCTTTGCCCTACCCAATATTCTTCTTCTTCTTCTTCCTCTTCTGGTTTGGTGGGTTGTTGTTTTTTGTTTTTTTCTGGGGGGAGGGTGGTCAACTCAACTCACTCTGGACAAATCGTTCATTGGCTCTGATGAGCCCAATTCAGTTTCGGATCCAAGATTTGTCTAGACAGGATGCTCAGCCCTCAAAAACATCCATCCCACCAAAGAAAAATTGGCAGCGCTCAGAATGCCCCTCGCCAAACATGTGCAAAACTCCTGCACGCACCCCCAAAACAAGTAAAATTCAAACAGAAAAAGCAGGCCACACCCCTTCCCCCAATACAGCAAAGGCTCACTGAGAAATCCAGTGGAATATATTTCCAAAATCAGGACCTAAAAACTCTTCAAACAGGAGATGTGGATGTTCCTGTGGGATCCTCCGAGTCTTCTATTTATGATTCTTCTGATATTGCAACCTTTGAGAAGTCAAGGGGAAGGCTTGTTAATATGTCTGGTCAAAACCTTTGCAAATTAACCTTTGGATTTTGTATAAAAATGTGCAGCGATGTTGGTGGGAGGATTTTACAGTTGCACCAGGGAATGCGATAGATAAAATCATCCTTTATTTATCCTGCCTATTTCCAGAATAAAACTCAAAGAAGTGAAGAGGGTTTGTAGATAGGTAGGGACTGGACGTGGGTGGCGCTGTGGGTAAAAGCCTCAGCGCCTAGGGCTTGCCGATCGAAAGGTCGCGGTTCGAATCCCCGCGGTGGGGTGCGCTCCCGTTGCTCGGTCCCAGCGCCTGCCAACCTAACAGTTCGAAAGCACCCCCGGGTGCAAGTAGATAAATAGGGACCGCTTACTGGCGGGAAGGTAAACGGCGTTTCCGTGTGCTGCGCTGGCTCGCCAGATGCAGCTTGTCACGCTGGCCACGTGACCCGGAAGTGTCTCCGGACAGCGCTGGCCCCCGGCCTCTTGAGTGAGATGGGCGCACAACCCCAGAGTCTGTCAAGACTGGCCCGTACGGGCAGGGATACCTTTACCTTTACCTAGGGACTGGATATGCACCTCCTCCAGAAAGTAGCCGGACCTAATAATCCTGCTTGTTGTTGTTGTTGTTTAGTCGTGTCCAACTCTTCGTGACCCCATGGACCAGAGCACGCCAGGCACTTCTGTCATCCACTGCCTCCCGCAGTTTGGTCAAACTCATGCTGGTAGCTTCAAGAACACTGTCCCACCATCTCGTCCTCCATTGTCCCCTTCTCCTTGATCTTTCCCAACATCAGGGTCTTTTCCAGGGAGTCTTCTCTTCTCATGAGGTGGCCAAAGTTTTAGAGCCTCAGCTTCACGATCTGTCCTTCCAGTGAGCACTCAGGGCTGATTTCCTTAAGAATGGAACGGTTTGATCTTCTTGCAGTCCATGGGACTCTCAAGAGTCTCCTCCAGCACCATAGTTCAAAAGCATCAATTCCTTGGCGATCAGCCTTCTTTATGGTCCAGCTCTCACTTCCATACATCACTACTGGGAAAACCATAGCTTGAACTATACGGCCCTTTGTCAGCAAGGTGATGTCTCTGCTTTTTAAGATGCTGTCTAGGTTTGTAATTGCTTTTCTCCCAAGAAGCAGGCGTCTTTTAATTTTGTGGCTGCTGTCACCATCTGCAGTGATCATGGAGCCCAAGAAAGTAAAATCTCTCACTGCCTCCATTTCTTCCCCTTCTATTTGCCAGGAGGTGATGGGCCCAGTGGCCATGATCTTCGTTTTTTTGATGTTGAGCTTCAGACCATATTTTGCACTCTCCTCTTTCACCCTCAATAAAAGGTTATTTAATTCCTCCTCACTTTCTGCCATCAAGGTTGTGTCATCTGCATATCTGAGGTTGTTATTTCTTCCGGCAATCTTAATTCCGGGTTGGGATTCATCCAGTCCAGCCTAATCCTGCTTAGCTTCACCAAAGTGGGGCATTGATGGGAGGTTGTCTCCTCTGAAGGAGACATTACAAAGCTTGGGGTCCATTCTGGATCCTTTGCTGTTACCTGAGGCTCAAGTGGCCCCAGTGACATTGAGAGCCTTCCCTCAGCTCTGGCTGGCTTCCTTTCCCCCAGCCCTAGCATGCAATGAAGACAAATATTTCTATGTGTATTTTGTCCTCCAGCCTGGTACCGGTGAGATAAAAGGTGGGATAACACTCTTAATTATAATTCAATCTGTTATTTCCCATTTCATAATATTAAATTTTCCCCATGTGAAGTGTTGTTTCCTGTTCTGTGTCTGTTGTTTAGTCATTTAGTCGTGTCCAACTCTTCGTGACCCCCTGGACCAGAGCAGGCCAGGCACTTCTGTCATCCACTGCCTCCCGCAGTTTGGTCAAACTCATATTGGTCTCTTTGAGAACACTGTCCAACCATCTTGTCCTCTGTGGTCCCCTTCTCCTTGTGACCTCCATCTTTCCCAACATCAGGGTCTTTTCCAAGGAGTCTTCTCTTCTCATGAGGTGGCCAAAGTATTGGAGCCTCAGCTTCAGGATCTGTCCTTCCAGTGAGCAGTCAGGGCTGATTTCCTTCAGAATGGATAGGTTTGATCTTCTTGCAGTCCATGGGACTCTCAAGAGTCTCCTCCAGCACCAGAATTCAAAAGCATCCATTCTTCGGCTATCAGCCTTCTTTATGGTCCAGCTCTCACTTCCATATGGAAGTACCAGGAAGTTTTAAAAAAAGAGTGCCCCTGAGCATGTACAGAGGATTTACCTGTTGCAGTTGCCTGGGACACATTTGCGACAGGAAGGATGATGCTGAGCTGGAAAGGACGCCCCAAATGATCAAGGAGTTGAAGCAACTCTCCAGTGAGGGAAGTTTGGCACATTTCCCTTTTGTTTCCTTACTAAACCTTAAGATACCTCGTTCCCTTAAGCCTCCGCTTCCTGGATTTTCAGATGCCTGGGTCCCTTAGCTCCTTCTGGATTCCCAAACATTAAGCAGCCATTCCTTTCCTTTCTGCTGCCTTCTCCCCCAAAATTTCGTCCCAGCTCCTGAGTGGGCTTGACTCAATTTGCTTTTGTTTCTACCTCCTGCACAGCAAACAGGCCTGGGTCGACCTCGGAAAAGATTCTGGCCAGAGATGTCTCCTCACATGTCCTTGACAACTTGCAGGAGGACACAAACTATACGGTCAGCATTTATGCCGTCTACCCAGAAGGGCCGAGTCAGGCGGCGTCAACGACTGGCAGAACTTGTAAGTCCTTCCAAATGTTTCTTTGTTGTTTTTCAGATCCGTTTCGGGAACAGGACCCCCATGTAGGGGGCTAGCCATTTCTAGGTCCATTTGCCCGGAACTGGCATCCTTGTGCAACATCCTTAGGCACTTGCCAGGGGCCTGGCATCCTTAGCTCAGCAGGTAGAGCATCGGTTTTGCATGCGGAAGGTGCCAGGTTGAAGTCTTGGCATTTCCAGGTGGAGCTAGAGGAAACCCCTGCCTGAAATCCTGTTTAGCTACTGTCAGTCAGTGCAGACATACTGGGGGGGGGCCCTGATTGGGTATAAGGCAGCTTCTTGCAGAGGGTGGATTTTATAAGTATGTTTCATGTACCGTATTTTTCGCTCTATAGGACACACTTTTCCCCCTCCAAAAATGAAGGGGAAATGTGTGTGCGTCCTATAGAGCGAATGCAGGCTGCGCGGCTAAGCCCAAAGCCAGAACAGGGAGACGTAGCGCTGCGCAGCAATCTGTCTCACTGTTCTAGCTTGGGGTTAGCTGCGCAAAGCCTCCACAGGGCAGTGGGGTGAAGGCCCCCCGCTGCCCTGCGGAGGCTTCAGAGGCTGTCCCCTGTTCTAGCTTGGGGATGGCTGCACAAAGCCTCCGCAGGGCAGGGGGTGCCTTGACTCCACTGCTCTGTGTAGGCTTCAAAGTCTGTGCTCTGGGGGCTTCAGGCAGCTATCCGCAAGCCTTTCAGAGTGCAGCAGGAGTTCTCGCTGCACTCCAAAGGCTTGCGGATAGCCGCCTGAAGCCCCCGGAGCACAGCGCGAACTCCCGCTGCGCTCTCCGGGCTTCAGGCAGCTATCCGCAAGTCTTCGGAGCCCAGCGGGAGTTTCCGCTGCGCTCCGAAGGCGTGCGGATAACCGCATGAAGCCTGGAGAGCGAGAGGGGTCTGTGCACACCGATCCCTCTTGCTCTCTAGGCTTCGCTTCGCTGGAGAGGCGCTGCACAGTTTTCCCTCTTTGCGCAGCGCCCCTTCAGTGAACCAGGAGGAGAAATGGAAGGGAATCCGTTCTCCTGCCGCTTCGCTGAAGGGGAACTGAGCAGAGAGGGGGAGAATCTCCCCCCCCCCCGTTCTCCCCTTCCTATGGTCCGGTGTGTCCTATAGAGCGAAAAATACGGTATATCCCACTTTTCCTCCAAGGATCACAAGGTGGAGTACATGATTCTCCTCTCTTCCTCCTTTAATTGACACAACAACCCTGTGAGGCAGGTTAGGCTGAGATTTTTCCAAGGCCACCCAGTGAGCTTTATGGCCGAGTGGGGATTTGAACCCAGGTCTCTCCCAGGCCCTAGTCTGGCCCTCTGGTCACTACACCACACTGGCTCCCTGGGAGCTACGTGGCATTTATATTCCCCGTAACTTTCCAGGCTGAGGGTTTTGTGGAAATTTAAAATAACGGCTCCGCCCTGCCACATCTGTTCTGCAACAGATGACATTAGTGCAGCCTTTCTCAACCTGTGGGTCCCCATATGTTGTTGGACTACAACTCCCATCACCCCTAGCTAGCAAGGCCAGAGCTCAGGGATGATGGGAGTTGTAGTCCAACAACATCTGGGTGAGAACCGCTGCATTAGGGGATGGTGTACTAAGGTTTTGGCATCCAGTTCTTAACCAGTAATAATACTAATACTAATAGTAATAATAATTTATACCCCGCTTATCTGGTAGGGTTTCTCCAGCCACTCTGGGCAGCTAACAAAATATTAAAAACACAATAAAACATCAAACATTAAAAACTTCCCTAAACAGGGCTGCTTTCAGATGTCTTCTAAAAGTCGGATAGCTGTTTATTTCCTTGACATCTGATGGGAGGGCGTTCCACAGGGCGGATGCCACCACCGAGAAGGCCCTCTGCCTGGTTCCCTGTAACCTCACTACTTGCAGGGAGGGAACCGCCAGAAGGCTGTCGGAGCTGGACCTCAGTGTCCAGGCAGAACGATGGGGGTGGAGACGCTCCTTCCGGTGTACTGGGCCGAGGCTGTTTAGGGCTTTCAAGGTCAGCACCAACACTTTGAATTGTGCTCAGAAACGTACTGTGAATGTTTGTCTCCTGCAGTAAAGCTGGTGCCCGTGGGGAACTTCGTGCTCCAGAATGCAACAACCAATACTATCCAGGCCAGATGGATGCAAGTCAGAGGTGCCTCAGGATACAGGCTGACGTGGGAGTCTTCAGGTAGAGAGCATCCTTACTTTGGTTCTTTGCAGCAAAGCGACCAAGCACTCACTGAAGAATGTGGATTTTCAATAATAGTCAAATCTGGGGGCCAGAAAACCCGTGACATTGATTATGGTGTTATAGAGGGGTTTTTTTTGGGGGGGGGTAGTCCTTTTAAACCAGCGGTTCTCAACCTGTGGGTCCCCAAATGTCGTTGGACTACAACTCCCATCATTCCTAGCCAGTATGACCAGTGGTCAGGGATGATGGGAGTTGTAGTCCAATAACATCTGAGGACCCACAGGTTCAGAGTCGCTGTCCCTAGAATGGTAGGATTTTGATTAATTGGGATGTCTTCAAAAGTACAAGCTGCAGAGCTGTGCCAGACAAGGAATTCCTAGGCTGGCTTCCACAAACCAGCCTGGCTGGCTGGCCTTTTGGAAGAGCAAATCTGTTAATATGACAAAAGGGGTTGATGGGGCCATCCGAGATGAACCCTTTGGACTGGGGAGACAGATGTTGCCAAGGTGATCGGTGTGTGTGTGTGTGAGAGGTGACAGGAAAAGAGAGGCTTTTTTGAGCAAGGGGACCTGGGAAGAAGGAGGAAGAGGAGAGAGTGGGATCCATCTTGGGAAGGTTGGCTGGGAAAGATGCCTTGGACCTCATGGCTGGAGGGCAAGCCCCTCTCGAAATGACTCCTTTCTGGGTTTGAAATGTTCAGGTTCCAAGTTGTTCGAGAACTAAGCTGTTCAAAAACTGAGGTACCACTGTATTTATTTTTCCCAATTTGAACAGTATTTATTCCCCCCCAAGGGGGGTGATTTTCTTGAGTCAGTATGAGAGTACCCCTAAACATTTTTTTTTAAAAAGCACTGATATATAAAATTATATATCAATGGAAAGATAATTTAATGAAGAATGTAATGCGATAACTTTTATGAAGGATTGTTTATTATAACAGCAGTCATAAAGACGAAATGTGAAACACACAGAAAAAATGAGATATGCATGTTAAATTGCCATGTTGGCACTTTGCGATAAATAATTGGGTTTTGGGTTGCAGTTTGGGAACTCTAAAAAGTTCGCCATCACTGCCCTATACAAAATTGTAGTTACAAAGCCTGCCCCTCTGATGCCAATCAGGGCTGCCGGCTGGGCGGCGACAGCAAAGGACTAAATCCTTCATATGCCTATGCCTGGGTCGTGATCCAAATCAGACACACACACACTGTGCACATTGTAGCTCCACCCACTTTTGCCTCTGTCCCTGCCCACCCCGGCATGTAGTCCAAAATGTGATGCAGATCTGAATTCAGAAACGGCAATATTCAACAGCTAGGAGGAGGTGCATTTTAGACTCCCAAAGCGCTCTGCAAGTGACCTTAGAGTGGCCATTCTGGAGCAATAGCACTGAAGAAACAGTGTGCAGGATGAAACCGCAGAACATCTGAGGTTCAGTGTGGATCGAAGTGAGGCAGCATTTGTCAGAACACGCCTGGGGGGCACACGCAGCCCCTGGAATGACACAGACCTCTCTGGGTGTCTTCCTGATGAAGCACAGCCTGGAATGTTCTCAAATCAGTCCCGGCATGCACTTGTGACACATATCAAAAGACATGTGCACGCTCACTCAGCAGAGTATAGCAGAAACGATCGTGGAGTGTGAGTGTAGCCTTCTAAGTGATTTATTAAGCAATATATACAGGACAGAGCAACCATGGTGTCCTCTCACTTCTCCTTCTAGAGAGAGAGTAAAGAAAAGTACAAAAATACAGTACAGCGGAAGAGAGATAAGACTGACTTCTGTTCTCACATTTCCCAAGCCTAGAAAGTATGTGCGCTTTATGTGTGTTAACTGGTTAACCGATACCAGCAGGTCTTGTGTCCTCGAGAACTGTTTTGTGAATCACCAGGGTTAGTTTGTTGTTGTTGTTGTTTAGTCGATGAGTCGTGTCCAACTCTTCGTGACCCCCTGGACCAGAGCACGCCAGGCACTTCTGTCTTCCACTGCCTCTCGCAGTTTGGTCAAACTCATGCTGGTAGCTTCGAGAACACTGCCCAACCATCTCGTCCTCTGTCGCCTTCTCCTTGTATACTCCATCTTTCCCAACATCAGGGTCTTTTCCAGGGAGTCTTCTCTTCTCATGAGGTGACCAAAGTCTTGGAGCCTCAGCTTCAGGATCTGTCCTTCCAGTGAGCACTCAGGGCTGATTTCCTTCAGAATGGAGAGGTTTGATCTTCTTGCAGTCCATGGGACTCTCAAGAGTCTCCTCCAGCACCATAATTCAAAAGCATCCATTCTTCGGCGATCAGCCTTCTTTATGGTCCAGCTCTCACTTCCATACATCACTACTGGGAAAACCATAGCTTGAACTATACGGACCTTAGTTAAAGCTATGGTTTTCCCAGTAGTGATGTATCACTGTCTGCAATTTTCTGCATTTCGTTTCCGCCTGATCCCCCTGTTTACAATTCGACGCGTGCATGCCCCAAAGCATTGTGTATGAAACACCTGAAACTCAGAATCTAACACTCGGTGCATCTGATGCAGCAGACTGTAGCCTGTGAAAGCCCGAGACCATAATAAATTTGTTTTCCGGAGGCGCCGAGTTTGTTATGTGTAAGAGCACCTGGAGTCTCAAGTGGCGCGGCCTCTGGAGAGCCACATAAAACTGCTTTCTCCCCTTTTTTCTCTGAATGCACAGATAGCTCTCAACTAGGCTTGTTACTATGGAGATTCGGAAACCTACGAATGAGCAAGCTTAGGTCATTGTCAATTGGAGCAACAAGGCAGCTATCTTCCAATTCATGCGCGCGATTTGTTTAACCTCCGCGCCCCCAGAGACGCCAGGTGTATTCTGGTTCGAAGAAGAGGTTTCTCAGTGGAAAAGAGTTTTTTTAAATTAAAGGGGAAAAACAGGCTAGGAGGTGAGGATTGAAAAGGAAAAGAAATAAAGGAAGCTCTTTGAACAGGAAGGAAAAGCGAAACAGCTCATTTGCTCGGATCTGTAAAATGAGTAAATGTTGCCACCTAGTGCTGGAACAAAATGCAGCCAACTTTGTAATTTCATGGCGGAAAATAATATACAGAGAGGGATGTACTGTATATTAGCAGACAACAACAACAACAACAATAACAACATAATTTATTATTTATACCCCGCCCATCTGGCTGGGCCTCCCCAGCCACTCTGGGCGGCTTCCAACCGAATATTAAAAACAATACAGCATCAGACATTAAAAACTTCCCTAAACAGGGACGCCTTTAGTTGTCTTTTAAAAGTAAAATAGTTGTTTATTTCCTTGACATCTCCTGGGAGGGCATTCCACAGGGCAGGCGCCACTACCGAGAAGGCCCTCTGCCTGGTTCGCTGTAACCTTACTTCTCGCAGTGAGAGAAGCTCCAGAAGGCCCTCGGAGCTGGACCTCAGTGTCTGGGCTGGACGATGGGAGTGGAGACGCTCCTTCAGGGATACTGGACCAAGGCCGTTTAGGGCTTTCAAGGTCAGCACCAACGTACTGGGAACCAGTGTAGGTCTTTCAGGACTCGGCGGCCGCTCCCAGTCACCATTCCAGCTGCCGCATTCTGGATTAATTGTAGTTTCTGGGTCACCTTCAAAGGTAGCCCCATGTAGAGCCCATTGCAGTAGTCCAAGTGAGAGATAACTAGAGCATGCACCACTCATGCACTTATACTTTAAAAGAAATTAATTAGAAGCCACAGGGATGGCCTTGTGTTATTTTATTTATTTTATATCAGTAATTTTCAACCTTTTCAAACTCAAGACCCACTTCTAACAAAACACGCAATCTAGGACCCATTTCTTAACCTTTTGCCATATTTTGAATGATTATAGTCCTCTTGTATGTTTTATTTTATGTGGTTTGTAACAATTAAGTAAAACTGAATGACTGTGTCGCGAAATGATGCATGCCTAAAAAGTGTGTCACCAACATGAAAAAGTTTGGGAAGCTCTGCAACAAACATTAAAAACCTCCTGATACAATTTATAGTCCTACAGACAATGATCCTTTTCTTTTCTCAAGGTTGGCAAAAGGTTTGTAGGTATGTTCAGGTGGCAGGATGGGATATATTGTTTGTTAATATTCTTCCTAACTTGCGCTAGCAAGTTTCTTTACTTAGCAGAGTTTACATTCCCCTTTTACATGCACAGCAGATAGCTGGTTGCGGGCTCATGTGAGCCTCTCACTATTATACAATTCAGTCTCTCTCAGAGTGAATTGTACGTTCCTGGTAAGTTCCCTTGAATCCCTCCTAGAAGAATAAAGACATGACAATCTTATTTAAAGCAATAAAAGAAGTTTACTCACATCAGTTCACAGTTGGGCTCCTGAAGGCAGACTAAGTTACAAATATGTACATGTGGATCTACCCCATATGGGGGAATAACCCCATTGCTACTGCTAGCTGAGGGCTAGCAGAGCAGCCCTAGCTAAAAGCTGGTCAAACGAAGAACGAAGTAAAAAAGAGAGAGAGAGTGCTGTGTGACTCGTCCTTTTGTTACCTGGACAGGTAAGGTCACGCCCACCTCTAGTCACATGCAAGGAAGGATGCTCCAGCCCAGGAGGAACAGGAAGTTTCGACTGGCTGGACCAACATCCCCTTGCATGTCCACTCTAGGAAAGCAAGGAATGTTGTATTTGACTGCTCCCAGTGGAATTCATCCCACAAAGTTGCACAGCCCAATCTCTCTGGTGCCTTGCAAAGAGAAACACTGAATCTTTATTCCCCACCCACCCACCCCACAATGCAATCTCTCACATGTTTGCAGAAGGCAGCGTCCAGAACGTGAACTTGGGTGACACTTACAGCTACTACAGGATCCAAGGTCTGCAACCAGGCAATGAATACGTCGTCACAGTGAATCCGGTCTTTGGCGCCATTGAGGGACCGATAGTCACTGCGAAGGCAACAACCTGTAAGTCTCACCACTGTGGAGGAGAATTCATGTAATCCTGCAAGAAATGTTGGCCCCCATAGCGATGGCACTAGCAACTTCGAGATCAGATTACTGCAATGCACTCAGTGTGGGGCTTCCCTTGAGATGCACTTAGTACAGAATGCTGCAGCATAATTGCTGATGGGAGCAGCCAGGAACTCCTTTGACTCTGGGTCCCACCTCGCATGCCAACTTTGATGGGTGGGTGGGACAACTCACTAATAATAATAATAATAATTTAATTTATATCCCTCCCATCTTGCCGTGTTTCCCCAGCCACTCTGGGTGGCTTAAAGGTAAAGGTAAAGGGACCCCTGACCATTTGGTCTAGTCGTGGCCGACTCTGGGGTTGCGGCGCTCATCTCGCTTTACTGACCAAGGGAGCCGGCGTACAGCTTCCGGGTCATGTGGCCAGCATGACTAAGCCGCTTCTGGCGAACCAGAGCAGTGCACAGAAACGCCGTTTACCTTCCCGCCAGAGCGGTACCTATTTATCTACTTGCACTTTGATGTGCTTTCGAACTGCTAGGTTGGCAGGAGCAGGGACCGAGCAACGGGAGCTCACCCCGTCGCGGGGATTCGAACCACCAACCTTCTGATTGGCAAGCCCTAGGCTCTGTGGTTTAACCCACAGCGGAGCGCCACCTGCGTCCCACTGGGTGGCTTATAACATACATAAACACACAACAAAGCATATATATATATATATATATATATATATATATATATATATATATATATATATCCTATACGAGCAACAAACTAGCCAATAAATCAACAGAAACCAATAATAATAATAATAATAATAACAATAATAAGCAGTTTGCAGTTATACCCAAATTAAAATACCTGCCAACTCCAACTAAGCACAACAGAGGAACCCAAATTAGAACTGTTTAAACATTTAAAAAGATTTCCGCCAGTTGTCCCAACCCAAGAGTTGTTCCAGCAACGTCCCGCTGACAAAACGACGTCATTTTGACAGCACATGAGTGAAAGGTGGCTTGTTCTGCCCAGCTGAAAGAATCCCTTGCATACGATTTACAGGCTGATAGCCGCCTGGTTGTTTGGCACCTGGGAACCAGAGTTCAAGGGCCACTGCCAGCCCTATGCTTGGCTCTTGCCAACAACTGGCGCCCTATGCTTGGCACTTCCTCCCCAACAACCGATAGGGAGAGGAAGAAGAAGCCTGCATTATGCAAGCATTGCCTGCATGAGGGATAAGCCCATAGCTGTCAACTTACAGATTTGAAAATAAGGGACCAGCCGCCTCGAAAATAAGGGATCAGCAGCCAAAATAAGGGATTTTAGTCAACCAGCAGCCAAACGAAGCCTCAAGCGGTGGTTCCCACAGCGTAGCAACCCGGCAAAGGGGATGCAGCAAGGAAAACCACCGTCACCTCTTTGCTGGGAAGCGCTGAGCAAAGGCGAGTCCCCAGGCAACTCAGCCGATTGCATCGGCACAAGGCATGCAAGCTCCACCCCCCAGTTGTTCTTAGACTCCTTATTGGGTGAGCAACGCAGCCAAGCAACACAGTTGGAGCCTCCCTCCTCCCTGGCCGGCAGGGAGGGAGGGAGAGGAGCTGCTTCCTTTGAAACCCGGGAAATTTAAGGGACATCATCAATAAGGGACAGCAGCGGGACACAGCGCTGGGATAAGGGACTTTCCCACCAAATAAGGGATGGTTGACAGCTATGGATAAGCCTCTCTTGCAAGCAATGCCTGCAAGAAAAAAATGAGGCTGGTTGCTTTGGCTGTTCAGGCCTGTTAGCAGGCGAGAGGAGGAGGTGGCGGCCCAGCTGGGTGTTTTCCTAGTGCCCACATTCCTTTGTGAGCATTCATTTGCAAAATAATAGACCCAGTTTGGGGAAAGCAGCGGGATGTTCCTGCATCCCTCCCCCCAGAATGAGCATCTCCTCGACCCAACATGTTGGAACTGCATCCTGACCTTTCCACTTTCTCTTGCCTGTTCAATGTTCATCGCAGTGTCGTCCAGCGCCGTGCAGATTTTGAAAGCAACCGAGGTCACCATCAGTTCTGTGCTGGTTTCCTGGAACGCGGTGCCCGGGGCGACTGGGTACCGGGTGACGTGGGGCCCAACGCCAGGTAAGAGAACCGTCACAGCAAAGCGTTCTGATCTGTGGGTCACTGTACGTGGGGCTGCTCTTGGCGCTGGTCTGGAGGGTACGGCTGGTGAAGAATATTAGACTCAGTGGTAAGACTCGGGGCCGGATTTAGGTTTGATGAGGCCCTAAGCTGCTGAAGGTAATGGGGCCCTTGATATGTCCAGCTGTCCTTTGTCAACAACAAATTGCCGCCGTTTTTTGTGTGGAATATACAGTGGTACCTCGGGTTAAGAACTTAATTCGTACTGGAGGTCTGTTCTTAACCTGAAACTGTTCTTAACCTGAAGCACCACTTTAGCTAATGGGGCCTCCTGCTGCTGTTGCGCCACCGCTACATGATTTCTGTTCTCATCCTGAAGCAAAGTTCTTAACCCGAGGTAAAATTTCTGGGTTAGCGGAGCCTGTAACCTGAAGCATTTGTAACCTGAGGTACCACTGTATGCTGTCTGGTAATTTATGGACCTACTAGGTCTCTAAAGCCATTTGCACATAACAAAATATGTATTTTATCAAAGTAATTGTTGAACTGAAATACAGCCATACCTCGGGTTACAGATGTTTCAGGTTGCGTTTTTTCGGGTTACGGACCCGCCGAAACCTGGAAGTACCAGAACGGGTTACTTCTGGGTTTTGGGGGTTGCACATGCGCAGAAGCGCTGAATCGCAACCCGCACGTGCTCAGACGTGCCGCTGTGGGTTGTGAACACTGCGGGTTGTGAACATGCATCCCGCATGGATCATGTTCACAACTCGAGTGTCCACTGTACAATTAAGATGTATATTAATAGTGAAATACAATTAAGAAGAAGTATATTAGTAGTGAAATAATTACTAAGCTCTAACTTAAAATATTTTTTTATTCATAATGAACTTAATAATGCAAACACATTGACATTTGGCAATAACAACAGTTTCTTCAGAAACACAATTAACAAAGATAATCTAGTCTCTAGAAACTTGCTATAACATGAAATAATAATAGGTGTAAATATATGATGCAAACTACTAATAATTATAAACAACAGAATATAGGCACCCTATATATAGAAAGGAGCAAACCAGTGATATTTTAGGGAGCAGGCGAGCAGGCGGGGCCCATGACTTACATCATAGGAGCCAACACAACACAAAACACTGTTGCTGTATGTAGGTTTTATTGTATTTGTTTTTTATCTTATATTTTGGAAATGTACATCCTGTTTTTTCCCCTTTATATTTTTGGGGGGCCCTAAGAGAGTGGGGCCCTAAGCTATAGCTTGTTTAGCTTATACATAAATCTGGCACTTGTTAGGCTGCTGATAGGGGCTGGTGGCTGACAGCGTGTGGTAAAGGTAAAGGGACCCCTGACCATTAGGTCCAGTCGTGGCCGATTCTGGGGTTGCAGCGCTCATCTCACTTTATTGGCCGAGGGAGCCGGCATACAGCTTCCAGGTCATGTGGCCAGCATGACTAAGCCGCTTCTGGCGAACCAGAGCAGCGCTCGGAAACGCCGTTTACCTTCCCGCCGGAGCGGTACCTATTTATCTACTTGCACTTTGACGTGCTTTCGAACTGCTAGGTTGGCAGGAGCAGGGACCGAGCAACGGGAGCTCACCCCGTCGCGGGGATTCGAACCGCCGACCTTCTGATCGGCAAGTCCTAGGCTCTGTGGTTTAACCCACAGCGCCACCCACGTCCCACAACAGCATGTGGAACCTCTGCTAAAACATTGGCAGGGCACAGGCTGAAGGCTCTTGTTTTGACATACGAACCCCTGCACAACTTGGGTCCAGGATAGCTTAAAGGATCTCTTGAGCCATTATATCCCAGCCTGATCACTGATATGATCTGGAAGAGGACTGCTATTTCGTAGAATGATAGAATTGTAGAATTGGAGGGGACACCGAGGGTCATCTAGTCCAATCCCCTGAAATGAAGGAATCTTTTACCCAACGTGGAGCTCAAACCACAGCCGTGAGATTAAGAGTTTCAAGCTGTACCGGCTGAGCTATTCAGCTATTCCGGGTGGCCTGAACTAAAATAATTTCTTTTAATCCTTCCCACGCTGTGGCACCCTCACTTTTGACTGGCAGGCATCTTATGACGACTTTTTAAAATGCTGACAGGTCTTACGGAGCTGTTTTAATTTCCTTTATTTTTATTAGTCAGCCACCTACATGATTATCTGTATTTTTAATTTTTTTTAATTGTGTTTTACGTTTCAACACTGCACATTGCCCTGAGGGCTGGTGGCATGGAAATAACTTTTAGAAATAAATGAAAACTACGTAAAACACACACACTGAGGATTCTGTCTTTTACCTGTTTCTGTGCATTCCAAGAGTTCTTCGGAAGAGACCGACCCCGGCAGCTTGCTCTGAACAGTTCCAATACGGCTTACCGCCTGCAAAATTTGGCTGATAACACGGAATATGTGATTTCGCTGTATGTCCTTTTTGGTTCGGTAGAGGGTCCGGGGATCACCATTACTGCGAGGACCTGTGAGTACATTTGCATCACAGCCAAAAAAAGGACTGGACCCTCCCCTCCACCATGCATAATAATAATAATAATATTTATACCCCGCCCATCTGGCTGAGCTTCCCCAGCCACTCTGGCGGCTTCTAACATAATATTAAAATACAATAGTCCGTCAAACATTAAAAGCTTTCCTAAACAGGCCTGCCTTCAGATGTCTTCTAAAAGTCTGGTAGTTGTTTTTCTCTTTGACATCTGGTGGGAGGGTGTTCCACAGGGCGGGGGCCACTACTGAGAAGGCCCTCTGCCTGGTTCCCTGTAACTTCGCTTCTTGCAGGGAGCGAACCGCCAGTAGGACTTCGGCGCTGAACCTCAGTGTCCGGATAGAATGACGGGGGTGGAGATGCTCCTTCAGGTATACTGGGCTGAGGCCGTTTAGGGCTTTAAAGGTCAGCACCAACACTTTGAATTGAGCTCGGAAACGTACTGGGAGCCAGTGTAGGTCTTTCAAGACTGGTGTTATTGGTCTCAGCGGCCACTCCCAGTCACCAGTCTAGCTGTTGCATTCTGGCTTAGTTGTAGTTTCCAGGTCACCTTCAAAGGTAGCCCCATGTAGAGCACATTGCAGTAGTCCAAGCGGGAGATAACCAGAGCATGCACCACTCTGGTGAGGCAGTCCGCAGGCAGGTGGGGTCTCATCCTGCGTACCAGATGGAGCTGGCAGACAGCTGCCCTGGACACAGAATTGACCTGCGCCACCATGGACAGCTGTGAGTCCAAAATGACTCCCAGGCTGCACACCTGGTCCTTCAGGGACACAGTTACCCCATTCAGGACCAGGGAGTCCTCCACACTCGCCTTCCTCCTGTTCCCCCAAAACAGTACTTCTGCATACAATATCATTCCAAACTGACTTCTTGAGAGCTTGAGATTTTGCTGCCCATGCCGCTCCTTCAGGTTGTGAGTTCCTCTAAAGAAACCAATGTTTAATACACAAGGGAGTGTTGCATTTTGCATCTTCCAAATTCCAAATGACCCTATTAAGACCCTATTAAGCTACTGAAGGTAACGAGGCCCTTGATATATTCAGCTGTCCTTTGTCAACAACAAATGGTCACTGTTTTTTGTGTTGCATATATGCTATATGGTAACTTATGGACCTAACAGCTATCTAAAGCCATTTGCACATGTTGCCATGCAATCAGTCCATGCAGAATATAGGCACCCTATATATAGAAATGAGCAAACCAGTGATATTTTAGGGATTAGGCTAGCAGGCGGGGGCCATTACTTATATCATAGGAGCCTAAAGGTAAAGGGACCCCTGACCATTAGGTCCAGTCGCAGATGACTCTGGGGTTGCGGCGCTCATCTCGCTTTACTGGCCGAGGGAGCCAGCGTACAACTTCTGGGTCATGTGGCCAGCATGGCTAAGCCGCTTCTGGCGAACCAGAGCAGCGCACGGAAATGCCATTTACCTTCTCGCCAGAGTGGTACCTATTTATCTACTTGCACTTTGACATGCTTTCAAACTGCTAGGTGGGCAGGAGCAGGGACGGGGCAACGGGAGCTCACCCCATCGCGGGGATTTGAACCGTCGACCTTCTGATCAGCAAGCCCTAGGCTCTGTGGTTTAACCCACAGTGCCACTTACCGTATTTTTCGCTCTATAAGACGCACCAGACCACAAGACGCACCTAGTTTTTGGAGGAGGAAAACAAGAAAAAAAATATTCTGAATCTCAGAAGCCAGAACAGCAAGAGGGATCGCTGCGCAGTGAAACCAGCAATCCCTCTTGCTGTTCTGGCTTCTGGGATAGCTGCGCAGCCTGCATTCGCACCATAAGACGCACACACATTCCCCCTTACTTTTTAGGAGGGAAAAAGTGAATCTTATAGAGCAAAAAATATAGTATATCATTGGAACCTACACAACACAAAACACTGTCGCTGTGTGTAGGTTTTATTTTATTTGTTTTTTATCTTATATTTTGGAAATGTACATCCAGGTTTTTCCCCCTTTATATTTTTTGGGGGCCCCCAAGAGATTGGGGCCCTAAGCTGTAGCTTGTTTAGCTAATATGTAAATCCAGCACTGGACCTTATTAACATACCCCTTTTCTTGGCAGCTCCTCTGGGTTACGTGACTCATTTCAAGGCAACCTCTTCCACGAGCTCCTCCATCTCTCTGTCCTGGAGCGATGTCCCTGCAGCCAACAAATATAAGATTGTCTGGAAACCATCTGGAACTGAGCTAGGTATGTTGAGGTCTGTCCCTGGCATTTGTCCACGTAAAATACCCTTGAAGGAATGGGTTTCCCAAAACCCAAAACTGACTGTGCAGGCAGTTTTAAACTGCACCAAAATCCCTATTTTTCCTTAGCTAAAATCCATTAACTTGAGCTCTGAGTCAATGTATAAACAAAAACCCGGCTGTGCTCGAAGCTCTCTCCCTTATCAGTCCGTGGCGGCAATGAGTGACCTTGCCAAGTTCCAGTAGAGCAGGGATGATGCGTCTGTTCCTTATCTCATGTGCTGACCACAAAAGATGCACAGACCCAATCTGGGAACAACGCCAGAAGCGTGTTCCCCGAGATGATGACCTCTTCCTCCCAGATAAGAGGAGGAAGAGGAAGATCCTTTTATGGTTGAGAATACCAGAGCAGGAACATATGTGATGTCAACCTGCGTACATAGGCTGACGTGGTTGGGTTCCTAGGGGAGGAGGGAGAGGGTGCCTGGAGGATATATATACTGCATGAAACTTCTCATTTCTTTGGACTTGCTGTGGACTTGATCACGCAAGTGCCTTCTGCTGTCCGGAGAGCAGAATAAACTCTTTCTTGGAATCAACCTCGGCGTCATTTGACTTCCTTCCTCCTGTCCCGGAGCAACGCAGACCCAATCAGTGAACTCCAATAAGGCTACACCCTCTGTAACAAAAACCTAAGGGTGTTGTGTGCAAAGTGTGACCATATGAGATAACTTAGTTCAGGGGTGGGAAACCTTTTTCAGTCTGAGGGCCACTTTCCTTTCTGGGTGACCTTCCAGGGGCCACATGACAGCAGGGGGTGGGGCCAAAGGCTGAAGTGGGCAGGGCAACAAATGTAAAATTTATCTTTGTTCAGTAGGCTACTTTCTGCACCCCCACCCTGTTAGGTTTCTGTTTGTGCCACTGGGCAGTGCTTGGAGTCACAAGACTCTGTTTACATTCCAGAGATTCCAGATTGTTGGAAGTTTCACGGGAGACGGGAGACGGATGTTGCTATTATTGGTTTCCTGTTTCTTTGTACCAGTTGCCTCTCTGCTTTCACAGAGAGAGGATGTATATTTCTTTCCTGTCTGCGTAGTTAGAAATAAAACTCTTAGCAATGTAGCTAATATTTCTCGACCTTCGCTGCTGCTTGTATACTCTGCGTAATTAGGGAACATGCCTGGAGCCTCATCAAAGGTTCAGGTTGTTAATCACCGTCAGAGGACTCGACCGGAGGAGTAGGTCGGTCGAACGCAAGTTCCGACACACCCACCCCTCTAGGTCCTCCATGCAGACAAGCAAGAGACGTTATCAGAGTTTAAGCACACATTCTGAAAGACTGGTACAGTTGTACCTGGGATCCCAAATGCCTTGCAAGTCGAACGTTTTGGCTCCCAAATGCCACAAACCTGGAAGTGAGTGTTCCGGTTTGCGAACATTCATTGGAACCTGAATGTCCAACGCAGCTTCCGATTGGCTGCAGGAGCTTCCTGCAGCCAATCAGAAGCTGTGCCTTGGTTACCAAATGTTTTGGAAGTCGAATAGACTTCCGGAACGGATTCCATTCGACTTCTGATGTACAACTGTATTGATGAATTGGTAGTAGAAATATACAATCCCCTTTAATCAATTGATTGATGACATGTTAACACTCACAACATATGAACTTATAGACATAGGCTTTGTTTGGATAAATATACTGACATTTGGAATTAGTTTCTACAGAAGATATGTTGTTATTAATAATCATATATGTATTAAAGGTAAAGGGACCCCTGACCATTAGGTCCAGTTGTGGCCAACTCTGGGGTTGTGGCGCTCATCTCGCTTTAAAGGCCGAGGGAGCCGGCGTACAGCTTCCGGGTCAAGTGGCCAGCATGACTAAGCTGCTTCTGGCAAACCAGAGCAGTGCACAGAAATGTCGTTTGCCTTCCCGCCAGAGTGGTACCTATTTATCTACTTGCACTTTGACGTGCTTTCGAACTGCTAGGTTGGCAGGAGCAGGGACCGAGCAACGGGAGCTCACCCCGTCGTGGGGATTCGAACTGCCGACCTTCTGATCGGCAAGTCCTAGGCTCTGTGGTTTAACCCACAGCGCCACCCGCGTCCCATATATGTATTAGGACAATATTATTATTCCTATGTATGGAAATGCAACAGATACTAGTAACTATATCATATTCTATCTTTCTTATTTTATTTGTTGCACTTTTCTTCTCCCTTCCTCACTTTATTTTCTACTACTGAAATTATTTTAATAATAATAAAAGCACGCATTCCACGCAATCTGAAGCCCAAACTACATGCTTGCTTGTTTCCAAAACCCCATGCATCCCTAAGCAGGCCACATCCTGAGCGAAATAATTTGTTATGTCATTTTCCAGCTCAGATGTGCCCTCCCCAGTCTGCTTTTATCATCCATGGGGGGACGCACAGGAAAAGCTTAATGGACCCCACCTCTTTTCTGCTAATCAGAAATGTGCCGGGCCTGATCAACCAAGTTTGTCGTGTTTTATGGTGGAATCTTTCACCTGCCAAGCTTAAGGGAAGATGATTTTGAGCTGAGAAGAGGCTGGAGAGGGAAAGGTTAAGGAAAATCCCCGCATATGCTCTTCCTCTACTGTGATTCACAGTTTGCCAGGGTTTTTTAGGGATTTAAAAACCCACCACAACCTAATAATAATAATAATAATAATAATAATAATAATAATATATTATTTATACCCTGCCCATCTGGCTGGGCTTCCCCAGCCACTCTGGGCAGCTCCCAACAAAATATCAAAATAACGTAATACATCCAACATTAAAAGCTTCCCTAAACAGGGCTGCCTTCAGATGTCTTCTAAAAGTCTGGTAGTTGTTTTTCTCTTTGACATCTGGTGGGAGGGCGTTCCACAGGGCAGGCACCACTACCGAGAAGGCCCTCTGCCTGGTTCCCTGTAACTTGGCTTCTCGCAGTGAGGGAACTGTCAGAAGGCCCTCAGAGCTGGACTTCAGTGTCCGGGTAGAACGATGGGGGTGGAGACGCTCCTTCAGGTATACAGGACCGGGGCCATTTGGGGCTTTAAAGGTCAGCACCAACACTTTGAATTGTGCTCGGAAACATACTGGGAGCCAATGTAGGTCTTTCAAGACCGGTGTTATGTGATCTTGGCAGCCGCTCCCAGACACCAGTCTAGCTGCCGCATTCTGGATTAGTTGTAGTTTCCGGGTCACCTTCAAAGGTAGCTCCACGTAGAGCGCATTTCAGTAGTCCAAGTGGGAGATAACCAGAGCATGCACCACTCTGGCGAGACAGTCTGCAGGCAGGTAGGGCCTCACATGTAGTTTGAGCTTCAGATTGTAAGCTCTGGGAAAGGGCCATGGATACTGATGAATAATAACAACAGCAACCGGCTGTTTTGCAAGGAGGAAAGCAAACTTGGCCATTGGTATTTCTGTTTCAGAGAAAGACACTGCTCAGAGCCATCTCCTAGACAGCGGAGTGCTTGCTTACCGTTTGGAAAACTTGCTGCCTGATACCCAGTACACCATTGGGATTTGTGCTGTGTTTGGAGCCTCCGATGGAAGAGTCGTGACCCTTACTCAAGGCACCGGTAACTGCAGGGTTCGCAAGGGAACATTGCTGAGCTGGGGCAGTGAATTATTTTGCCGTGGCTAAGGTAGTAAACATTAAGTCATGGGCTAGTCTTGCATTCTTGGCTAGCTGCCACACAGCAAATTGTGCAAGAGCTGAGCTTACTACAAATCGCCTTGTGTCTCTCTATGGCAGGGTTTCCTAAACATGGGTCTCTAGCTGTTTTGGGACTACAATTCCCATCATCCCTGACCACTGGTCCTCCTAGCTAGGGGTGATGATTATGCATTCTTTATCAATCTTCTGAGAAAAATACAAAACCTTATGCAAAGCCACAGAGACTTGCGAACTACCCAATCTAAGATGAACTTATAGTGTCTGGTTTCAATGGATTTTTCACATGCTTAACTCCGTCTTTTGTTTTCTTTATCTTTTTAGGTAAGTTCATGAAGATACCAAGAAAGGGTAAGTTCGGTGTTGCTCACAATACCGAGAGATGCTAGTGAAGTTGTAGATGGATGTTAATGAAGTTGTAGACTGCAAATCAGTCTCTTAAGCTTAAGCCAAGAAATAGTATTCTCTATAAAATTGAATATCAATATACATATCAAGGCTTTGAGATTAGACCACTGAAGAAGCCCAGAAAACTACCTTGGGAGTGTGCTATCTGCAAGCCCCAGTTAAAGGACCCCATCGGGGGCGAACAGGGGCCTCTTGATTACTTGAACTGCCAGGGCGAAAAAGGTACAAAACGCCAGCACCTTGTCTACAACTTTATTAACAAGCTTCTTCCTTGAGATATTTGAAGATGGCATGAAGTAGGCTCGTTTGTGTGTTTGACAGTTTCTTTTCAAGGACATCGTTCTCTGAACCTCAAGGCGGTGAACTGTCAGGAGTTCAGCCTACACTCGAGTAGGACTCTGGTAGAGACACATGCCCGACTGGCATGTTCTCTCCCTCCTGGTCAATCGTTCGGGAGCTTCAAAAACTTTCTTCAGCCTGAACATCACAACGACCGGTGCCAACTGACACCAGCACACTTAGGGGTCCACAGAGTTTGCGCAACTTGCATAACACACCTCAGCAACTCAGCATTTTGGCTAATCTACTTTATTTACATATAAACACACACGGAGCACTGCAACATGGCTCCCTCTCTCTCTAGCATCAGACAGCAAAGAGAGAAAGAACAAAGGACAATAGTCCCACTTCACAGAAACACAAACATCCTGTCTCCGTCACTTCCCACTCTGTGGAGTCAAAACACATACTGTCATGTGAAAGACAACAATCCCATGACTGCAATCACAGAGCAGGGATTCTAACATGAACATCAATCTCTCTGGGACTTGTGGAGTTTCAGTTCCTCTTCATGGGATCAGGACCAGAGGAGAAAGCAAGCGGAAAGAGCCCCCTCTCACTTTTTACTCAGTAAAAATTTTAGGTCCAGTCATGGCCGACTCTGGGGTTGCGGCTCTCATCTCGCTTTATTGGCCAAGGGAGCCAGCGTACAGCTTCCGGGTCATGTGGCCAGCATGACTAAGCCACTTCTGGCGAACCAGAGCAGTGCACGGAAATGCCATTTACCTTCCCGCCAGAGCAGTACCTATTTATCTACTTGCACTTTGACGTGCTTTCGAACTGCTAGGTTGGCAGGAGCAGGGACCGAGCAATGGGAGCTCACCCCGTCACGGGGATTCAAACTGCTGACCTTCTGATCGGCAAGTCCTAGGCTCTGTGGTTTAACCCACCCAGTAGAGCATTCCAAAATATGATTCCTTCCTTGCGCCTAGAAGTGGTTCATTCCAGAGTGCTACTGCTTACATTTCCTTTTCGCATTGTTTGTCTGCAGCAGGATCTCATGGGAACCTCTCTGTTCCCCTTCCAGTGGTTCCATCTGCAAAACCTATTACAACTAGATTCCTGTCATTGAGTTCAAGACAATCCACTCCTCCAGCAGCCACCTCTCTCAGGCCAAGAACCACCTCTGCACACGCAGCCAGGATCCCCAAGGCAACAGCACCGCCAGCTACCACCCCTGGCCCAGGTGAGCTTGAGACTCTGAACTGCTTCTTAATTTATGTTTACAATGAGTGTACGGCCCATCGTCAAGTCCACCCTAGGAGGCTTATGAAGATAATAAAATAAATGAACTTGAGAATTGAGCAGTGAGACCTTGAATGGTTGTAAAATAAATACAGTGGTGCCCCGCAAGACAAACGCCTCGCAAGACGGAAAACCCGCTAGACGAAAGGGTTTTCCGTTTTGGAGGCGCTTCGCAAAACGAATTTCCCTATGGGCTTCCTTCGCAAGACGAAAGCCCATAGGGAAATCTCCGGGACAGCGGGGAAGCGCAGCGCGTCTTCCCCACTGTCCTCGGACCTCCTCCGAAGGCTGGCGGTGGGGCGGAGAGACCTCCTCCCCCCGCCAGGCTTCGGAAGGCTCCTCCGAATGCTGTTCTGAATGTTGGCGGTGGGGAGGAAAAACCCTCCTCCCACCGCAAGCCCCGGGAACAGAGGAGAAGCGCTGCGCGCCTTCCCCTCTGTTCGCGTACCTGTCCTGAAGGCTTGCGGTGGGGAGAAAAGCCCTTCTCCGCACCGCCAGCCTGGCAAGCGGTCTCCATAGGAACGCATTAATTGATTTTCAATGCATTCCTATGGGAAACCGTGCTTCGCAAGACGAAAAACTCGCAAGAAGAAAAAACTTGCGGAACGAATTAATTTCGTCTTGCGAGGCACCACTGTACCTAGAAGCATTTCAAGAAGGATTGTGGATTTGAGCTCTAGGAAGCCCATTCATAATGGTGGGGCCACAACAAAAAGTGTCCTGCTATTTTCCTAAATGGTGTGTCCAGGCATCCATAGTGATCCCAGTGTGAAAGGGCCTGGCCACGCTTTGATCAGGTGTATAAGCTTCGGCCACTGAGAAACTCATTGTTTCTGTTCACAGTAGAAACTTACATGCATAGCTCAGATTGGCTAGGAACTATGGGGTTACTAACCCACTTCCCCAATCGTCTCCAGAGCTTGGTTACAACATTTTAAAAAATGGGGCAGGGAAGGGGGCATATGGACATGGCATGTGACTGACAGAGACCACTGTCTTCCTTTCTCACTCCCAGTCTGCAGCAAATACAAAGCAGACATTGCCTTTCTGGTGGATGAATCGTCAAGCATCGGCCAAAGTAACTTTGCCAAAATAAAGGACTTCCTCTTCCGCATCGTCTCTTATTTCCCCAGAATTGGGCCTGAAGGTACACAGGTAAATGCTTCTGTGATGCGGATGTTTGCACAAGTCAATAATAATAATAATAATAATAATAATAATAATAATAATAATAATTTTTATTTATACCCCACCCTCCCCGGCCAGAACCCGGCTCAGGGCGGCTAACACCAATAAAATCACAGTAAAAACATAATAAGGGGAAAAGAGAGGGGGGGGGAAACCAATTTAAAATACAGGTTAAAATGCAATTTTGGGAATCGATCTACAATGAACTAAAGAAGATGCTTAGATATACATTTCCCAAAAAGCCAGAAGCATTTTTGCTAGGCTTGATGGGAAAATGAGATTATGAAGACAGATCAAAGACTATTCATGTACGCCACAGTTGCAGCGAGGATTTTGTTGGCCCCAAACTGGAAATTACAAGAAATTCCTACCATTGCGGAGCGGCAGGGGAAGATGATGGATTTTGCTGAGTTGGCCAAACTGACTTGCAGGATCCGAGACCAGGACGATCAGAAATTCCAGAGAGACTGGAGTAAATTTATTGTATATTTAAATGGTAACTGTAAAAATTTGAAGACACTAGCAGGACTGAAGTAAATCCTACAATGTAGAGATATTGTAAAGAGTTAGAATGCGCGATTGGATTTTGATAGGGGATACCGGTTGAAGGGAAGGAGGCAGGTCGTAAGCTCGGCGGAGCAAAAAAGTTTATATGTTGATTAATGTGTTGTTTGAAAAAGTGTTTAAGGAAAAATAAAAATAATATGCATATATATATAAAGAGGAATGGGGCTGTGGATCCTGCCCTGCCACTGTCTGCTTGGTGTTTTTTTGGGGGGGGGGTTGCTCTGTTAGTTGCTGGGGTCAGCAATTGTATGGTCAATTTTAGGAACCGCTACTTAGCTGACCTTGGCTGGCTCTGCTGGCAAAATGGGAATGCTTGCAGTCAGAATGGTTTTTCCTTCTGCTCCTTTTTTTCTGGCTAAACTCGGATGCTTCTTTCGCCTTCTCGTGCTAGATTGCTGTAGCTCAGTACAGCGAGGAGCCCAGGACGGAATTCCACTTTAACCGTTATAGGGACCGGAATAGCGTTTTGAAAGCTCTCAAGAGACTCCGCTATGCTGGCGGAAACACAAAAACCGGCGAGTATTGCACCGTTCAGTGTTTTCTTTGTTAAAAAACTATTTTGTACGTTTCTGTTGTAAACAGCCCTGAGATCTGTGAATGAAGGGTGGCATACAAATTATTAATAATAATAATAATAATGATGATGATGATGTTACCTGGTTGAATGGATGACCCCCACCCCTCCTGAAAGTTCAAATGAAAGCAAAAACACAGGTTAATTATAATACTCCCATCCACAAAGGGCTGAAGGAACTTTCACTCCAAGATCACTAGATCACTACTCTAAGCAACCTCTAATGTCTAACCCTGGTCCAGAGGAAAAACAAAAATTGATTGGAGAGGTTGCTTGACCCCTCCTTCTACCACCAATACCACCACCAAAATTGCCCTCTCTGAACTGTTTTTTCTCCTTGAAGGGGAACATATTTAGTGAGCTGATATCTTCCCTCTTTGGGAAAGTCAGTTTTAAGTAGAAAAAAAAGGGGGGAAAGCGTTACATCACCAACAGGGAACCCTGGGCCTAAACAGTCCCACTAATCCATTTTGGCCACACCCACCTGCCCTATAACTGCCCTCATATCTGATGTGGGGCAGATAAAACTGTGGCTGAGCCAAAAGGGGCTTTGCAGGCACTGCCAATCAGCTGCTTGTTGGTGCCTGCAAAGCATCTTTCAAAACGCCATGCGAAGTTTAGACATTGTATTTCATTTTGAAAACAAACCCTGGGAGGCTGCGGCCTTCTCTTGCTTCCAAACAGGAAAAGAAATGGGGATTTGGCACATTTCCAAAGAAAGGACAGGTCTCTTAGAGAATTAAACAGGGCTTCAGGGACTCTGCACCTGTTCTTGCACCCTCTCAAGTCCCCACAGACAGGGATATATGCTTGCTTCCATGTCACTGTAACGCTCTCTCCCCTGTTTTCTGCGCTTTCTCACAGGTAGGGCCATCGGCTACGTCTTGAAAGAGATATTTCAAGCCTTCAAGGGAATGAGACCCTCTGTGTCCCGCACCCTGGTGTTGCTGACGGACGGGCCATCTCAGGACGATGTTGCGCCCCCAGCCAAAGTGGCCCACCTTATAGGTAAAGCTGTGGATCTGGAATGATCTGGACTCTGGGCCATAGCTGTCAACCGTCCCTTATTTGGCGGGAAAGTCCCTTATCCCAGTGCTGTGTCCCGCTGCTGTCCCTTATTGATGATGTCCCTTAAATTTCCCGGGTTTCAAAGGAAGCAGCTCCTCTCCCTCCCTTCCTGCCGGCCAGGGAGGAGAGAGGCTCCAACTGTGTTGCTTGGCTGCGTTGCTCACCCAATAAGGAGTCTAAGAATGACTGGGGGGGTGGAGCTTGCATCCGTTGTGCCGATCAAATCGCCGCGTTGCCTGGGGACTCACCTTTGCTCAGCGCTTCCCAGCGGAAAGGTGACGGTGGTTTCCCTTGCTGCATCCCCTTTGCCGGGTTGCTGCGCTGTGGGAACCACCGCTTGAGGCTTTGTTCGGCTGCTGCCTGGGTTTTCTGCTTTTGGCTCAGAGGGGCTCAGAAGTTGAAGATACCTGTGTTCAGAAAATCCCTTATTTTGGCTGCTGATCCCTTATTTTCGAGGCTGCTAGTCCCTTATTTTCAAATCTGTAAGTTGACAGCTATGCTCTGGGCTTCCCATAAGCGGAGTCTTCCACAGCTGGAAGATGAAGCGCCTTAGCTCAGTGAGTGGAGCTCTTGAGTATCTGCTTGGCATGTAGAAGGTCCTAAATTTGATCCCCATCATCTTCAGGTAAGGCGGGATTGTCCTGTGCCTGAATCCCTGGAGAGCCATTGCCAGTCAGTGTAGACCAAGGTTTCCCAAACGTGTCTCCAGCTGTTTTGGGACTACAGTTCCCATCATCCCCAACCACTGAGCCTCCTAGCTAGGGATCATGGGAGTGGTAGCCCCAAAATAGCTGGAGACCTACATTTGGGAAACCCTGGTGTAGACTGATTTACAATTAAAAAAAAGAGAGGAGAAAAATAAAACCTTTTGTTGTTGTTTAGTCGTTCAGTTTTGTCCGACTCTTTGTGACCCCATGGACCAGAGCACGCCAGGCACTCCTGTCTTCCACTGCCTCCCGCAGTTTGGTCAAACTCATGCTGGTAGCTTCAAGAACACTGTCCAACCATCTCGTTCTCTGTCGTCCCCTTCTCCTTGCGCCCTCCATCTTTCCCAACATCAGGGTCTTTCCCAGGGAGTCTTCTCTTCTCATGAGGTGGCCAAAGTCTTGGAGCCTCAGCTTCAGGATCTGTCCTTCCAGTGAGCATTCAGGGCTGATTTCCTTCAGAATGGATAGGTTTGGTCTTCTTGCAGTTCATGGGACTCTCAAGAGTCTCCTCCAGCACCATCATTCAGAAGCATCAATTCTTCGGCGAAAATATTCTGGTTTCACCTCAGATCGTATAAAAATCAAACCTACAATTTTTTAAAAAGTCTTTTGAAAGCTTGATGTTTTTAAACAAATTTTGAAACTATTATAGCTTTGCCTGGAGATACCACAGGGCTGAATCTGGAACTTTTAGCATGCAAAGTAGTCGCTCTGCTACTGTCTCTGGTGATCCCACTGTCAATATAAGTTCCCTATACCTTGTCCATGTGGGCTTCAAGGAGGTTTTTTAATGTGTGCATTTAAGGTGGACAAATTCCTTGGTTACAATTCAATAAGTATTGTCGCATGTCACCCCAGTCTGCAAGCAGTGCAACATTCCAGGGGTGCTTACCCAGGGATTGTGTTTCCTTCCGAATGAGGCATAGCGAAGAAAGTGGCGTCTCTGTGATGTAGGGCTTATTTACACATATATACCACCTGGGCCTGGGACACGGGTGGCGCTGTGGTCTAAACCACTGAGCCTAGGGCTTGCCGATTGGAAGGTCGGCGGTTTGAATCCCTGCGACGGGGTGAGCTCCTGTTGCTTGGTCCCAGCTCCTAGCAGTTTGAAAGCATGCCCAAAAGTGCAAGTACAGTGGTACCTCTGGTTGCGAACGGGATCTGTTCCGGAGGCCCGTTCGCAACATGAAAAGAATCCGGGCTGTATCCAGGAATGACAAGCAGGGCTCAGGCTTCCCCTGTCGACTCATCATAATATTTCCTCCCTCTCCAGGGATCCGCGTGATCGCTGTAGGCATTTCGGGGGCTGACCCGGAAGAACTGAAAAGAGTCTTGTTGCATCGGAACTTGAACAACCTGTTCTACGCCAGCACTTTTGACGACCTCCCACTGATCCTCAAGGAGCTCATAGAAACCATTTGCTTTGGGTCCCAGCAAGTTGTTGCCAAGCCACAGGAAAGTGGGGTGAGGGTCTTTTTCCTTGATCAGCATCTAGTTCTTCGTCTTGCATTTCCTCTGGAGCTCTTTTAAAGGATAGGTTGACCAGATCCGAAAAGGAGGTGGGGAACAGGTACCTTCTGTTTGCGCAGAAGGGGGGAATTTGGCAAATGTGATTTATTCTTCAGGGATGAGAACAACTAACAACAACAACAACAATTTATTATTTATACCCCACCCATCTGGCTGGGTTTTCCCAGCCACTCTGTGCGGCTTCCAACAGAATAATAATAATATATTAATTATACCCTGCCCTTCTGGCTGGGTTTCCCCAGCCACTCTGGGCGGCTTCCAACAGAATATTGAAATACAATAACCTATTAAACATTAAAAGCTTCCCTAAACAGAGCTGCCTTCAGATGTCTTCTAAAAGTCTGGTAGTTGTTGTTCTCTTTGACATCTGGTGGGAGGGCGTTCCACAGGGCGGGTGCCACTACCGAGAAGGCCCTCTGCATGGTTCCCTGTAACTTGGCTTCTCGCAGTGAGGGAACCGCCAGAAGGCCCTCAGCGCTGGACCTCAGTGACCGGGCAGGACGATGGGGGTGGAGATGCTTCTTCAGATATACTGGACTGAGGCTGTTTAGGGCTTTAAATGTCAGCACCAACACTCTTAATTTGTGCATAGAGCTTTAAAGGTCAAAACCCAAATGCAGTTGAGGGATTTGGGTCTTCTGGCAGGTGGGGTGGCGGCGGCGCAGAATCAGTGTGTGGATTAGGGCTGTTTCTTCAATATGTCCCTTGAGGAGTGAGCTGGGAGCCAGGAACTGCAGTCAGTCGTCATTCTGCTGTCAGAAAAGGACAGCGATATGAGGGTGAAGAAAAGACTCTGTGAAGCCTGGATTGGCAGTGGGGTGTGCAGGTGTCCACAGAGGCCTTCATTGGCACCAACAGGCCCTCTGCCCCCGCTGAAATTAGCCCTGAAAGAAGCATTTCCTTGTAGCCAGTGGAAGAGGTGTGAATTTTGTGAATTTTGTGGATATGTGAATTTTGGAATAATATCTACAACGAATTCAAGAAATTATTTAAATTTACTGTTAAAAAAAGACCAGAGATTTTTTTATTAGGAATATTACCAATAGAAGCTAAAAACCACACAAGACCACTGTTTATGTACGCAGTTACGGCGGCAAGAATACTCGTAGAAAGAAGCTGGAAAAGTGAAACAACACCAACAATAACAGATTGGCAGACACTTACGATAGAGTATTTCCAACTGGCAAAGCTGACGGGAAAAGTCAGGGGAGTTTTAAACCAGAAAACATACGGAGAATGGAAAAATATTTAAGGAATATATAAGATTATATTGCAAAAATGATACCACCTTAGCAGAATTAGAATAATACTTGCCAATAATAGATAAATGATACGAACATTATAGTGGGATGTATGAAAAGGGATATAAAACAAAACTGTGATAATACCATGAAAACAGAAAAAGTATAATGAGAAAGATTGGAAGTTTTTTGCAAAAATAAAATAAAATTATTTGATAGATATAATGTCATATAAATCTTTGGTCCCCCCCCCCCTTTATATCATTTTTTTGTCTTTGTTACAAAATTTTTCTCCCCCCCTTTTCTTTTCTTTTCTTTCTTTTTTGTATTTAAATCTGAAATACTTACCTTCGTTGTATGTTTGTATCTTTGTATTTTAAACCAACAAAGATATTAAAATAAAAGGAAGAGGTTGTACCTCAACTGCCTTTGGCCAGCCTAACCCAACGTCCTTTGTGCTCAGATTTCCAGCAAGGAGATGAACAAGGTGGAAGGGCTTCTGGATGCAAAGAGGGCCGTACCCGTGTCCAGTTCCTCTTCAGTTCCCCTGACGGTTCAGACCCCGCAAGGACCCTGTGACCCACGGTGCTCAAAAGTAAGCCAGCCAGTGATTCAATACAGCAGGATGTCCCTTCACTCCACCCCACCCCACCCCCCAACCCAAGGACCATGTGAAAATTGTTCAGGGGAGATGACAGGGAGCTTGGCTGCCTATTGTAGCAACTGCAATGCACTGTGCTAGACACTGCATGCTTTTGAATTTGAATTTTTCTTGCTTCCTTTATTCTGCATTGCATGCATTTTGTTGTATTCTGTGGAATTCTAATATATAAGATGTTAAAAGAAGCAACGATGATGCAATATCTATATATTGAAAATCAATATGAATGTTAGTCCTCTCTGACACTTCCTCTCATTCTGTCTTTCGTTCTGCTAATCCACTCCTTTTAAATTACTTCCTCTCTTCCCTGCCCACCGTCTTGTTACTTTTTTTCTCTTTTTTATAATTTTATAATTTTATTTAGCATAATAATTACAAAATACAAGCAAAACATTGCAAACACATGCATTCATACACACTTCAGATAAGCACACACATATAAAAAAAGAACACAAAAGAAAAAAGGAAGAAAAAAGAAAAAAGAAAAAATAAGGAGAAAAAGAAGAAGAAAAGTTGGAAGAATTTCTTCCAAATTTATTCTACAAATATCTCAATAATAAAATTTCATTGATTGACTTCCATCGCTTACACCGCACTTCCTATATACATTTTAAGCAAGATTGTATCCGTTATTCTGTATTTTCCCCATACAATCTCATACAAATATTATAATCAATAAGTTTTCTAATTCTTTCATAAATCTATTCTAAACACAACCAATAAGGTAAAGGTAAAGGGACCCCTGACCATTAGGTCCAGTCGTGACCGACTCTGGGGTTGCGGCGCTTATCTCGCTTTACTGGCTGAGGGAGCCGGCGTACAGCTTCCGGGTCATGTGGCCAGCATGACTAAGCCGCTTCTGGCAAACCAGAGCAGCACACGGAAACGCCGTTTACCTTCCCGCTGGAGCGGTACCTATTTATCCACTTGCGCTTTGATGTGCTTTTGAACTGCTAGGTGGGCAGGAGCAGGGACCGAGCAATGGGAGCTCACCCCGTCATGGGGATTCGAACCGCCGACCTTCTGATCGGCAAGTCCTAGGCTCTGTGGTTTAACCCACAGCACCCCCCACGTACTTTACATTTAATCTTTGTCTAGATAAATAATCAAGCCACTCCTTTTAAATCGCTTCCTCTCTTCCTCTCTTCCCTGCCCACCCTCTTGTTACTTGTGGCCCATCCCACACAAACCTTCCTTGCACAACACACAACATTAAGAGCATAATCTGCATTCTCCAGGGCCGTCTTACCCATACGTGCTAGGGGTGCGGGGCACCCGGGCGCTGGGCTCTCAGGGGCACCAGGCCGAGAGTCCGGGGCCTGACAGTTGAGTCCGGAGAAGAGCCCACTCGTCGGTCGGAGCACCATGGCGGGCTCTTCTGCTCTGGGCAGCTCTGCGCCACGAGTTCGGGGGCGACTGAACCAGTGAGACACTGAGGCGGCCAGCCAGCCCCGCCCTCCTGCGCACCTGGGACTGGGCAACCTGGGAGGGGGCACCGGGTGGATCTTTGCATCTGGCGCCACATATGCTTAAGACAGCTCTGGCCGCGGACCACCTGAGTGATGCTCTGTGTGCTGGTCCCGGGGGCTAACAGAGAGGTGAGGTCCAAGTCCAGTCCGAGGTCAATGGTGCGGTATGGAGGCTGTCCGTCAAAGCTGAAGCTGGGTCCAAGGCGGGGAGTCGGGTGGGGTCAGGAACTCTGGCAGAAGAGCAGGACAGGGTGCAGGCAGGAACAGGCTAGCAAGAACGTTGCTCCCGCAACCTGGGACTGGGGCTGGCTGGCTTTTATCTGCCCCAAGGCATAGGGCGGCCTCAGTCCACAGGTGACTCTCCTCTCCTGGCCTGGAGGCAAGCACTCCTTCTGTGAGAACTTAGTTCCCTCCGCCTCTCTGCCCTGAGCCTCTGCAGCTCAGGAGAGGCTGGAGGGCTACCAGACCCAGAGGCAACCTTCTCTTCCCCTGACCGGGCTGAGAGTGGAGCACCTGCAGGCAATGGGTCCTCCATCACCTCAGGGGCCAGAGCAGACTCAGCTGGTGCCTGCACCTGAGGATCCAGCACAGGTGAGGACCCTTCAGGCTCATGCCCCAGCCCTGGCTCAGCTGGTTCTGGAGGCGGGGACTCCTGTGCAGGCTGGGATTCCTCAGGTTCAGCCTCTGAGTCCAAATCCCAGGCCACCACACCCTGGACCACAGTGGGATGGTGGGGTGGGGGGAGTTCGTCCTTTGTGTCAAATGTGCCGAAAAATATCCTTTTCCCTAAAGCACACTCAAACACGCATGACTTGCATGTGCCAGGATTGAAATATCTATTTTTTAAAAAAATAATTTTTATTGAATGATTTTATGTTACAAAAAACATTATAACCATACCACCACAAAATATAATTGAGAAATAAAAATTACATACATCAATATTTTGTTTGTTATTTGTTATTTACAGTCTGATTTCCTCCCAAACATTCCATACAAAACACACACCCGCACAAACACACACACACGCAAAAATAGTGATAATAGTGAAAACAAATATTTCCCCCCCCTTTTATCTTACAAAATATTTTCTTTAATTTTGACTTCCTGTCAAGTCCCTTCACATATATTTTATCTTACAATTGAATGTACACAAAACAATAAACCTTTCTATATAGATTTTCTAAAACATTCAGAAAATGTAATAAATCCTTAATTGTTGTCCACCTCCTTTTACTTCCTTTGTCACTCGAATGGAGTCAAAAGTATTATTGTATTTTTGAACATATCTTCTATAACCACCCCATTTTTCCGCAAATTTTTGCTTCGAGTTTCCTCTGAGTTTGCTAGTCAGTTGAGCCATCTCCACAAATCAGGACTGAAATATCTAGAAAGCAACACCAACCCACCTAGAGCAGAAATCTAAAGCAGGTTGTATACAGTGAAAGTGACCTTTTTATGAGATGAGAAATGGTACGGGAAGAAAAGCTATCATTCTACTGTATTTTTTGCTCCATAGGGTGCACCGGACCATAGGGTGCACCTAGTTTTTAGGGGGGGAAAGAAAGAAAGAAAATTTTAATTCCCCCCCCCCAGCCCCAAAGAGCAAAGAAGCCAAGACAGCGAGCGGTATCCATCCCTCTGGCTGTCTTGGCTTCCTCTTTAGCCACGCACAACCTCTCCAACCGGGAGAGGCTGCACGTGGCTTTGGCAGAAGCCAAGACAGCCAGCGGGATAGATCCCACTCGCTGTCTTGGCTTTGTTTTTAGCCATGGGGCTGAGACGGGGGAAGCCCGAGCTTCCTCCAACCCTAGCCCCCAGAACAGGTCCGGGAGCGGCGGCAAGATTGCGCGCAGCCTTGCCGCCGCTCCCAGAGCTTGCGGGGCTCGGGGCGCGCTCCGAAGGCTTGCGGATAGCTGCCTGAAGCCCTGGGAGTGCAGCGGGAGTTGGCGCTGCGCTCCCCGGGCTTCAGGCTTCAGGCAGCTATCTGCAAGGTTTCGGAGCCCAGCGGGAACTCCCGCCGGGCTCCGAAGGCTTGCGGATAGCTGCCTGAAGCCTGGAGAGCGAAAGGGGTCGGTGCGCACCGACCCCTCTCGCTCTCCAGGCTTCAGCGAAAGCCTGCACTTGCTCCATAGGACGCACACACATTTCCCCTTCATTTTTGGAGGGGGAAAAGTGCGTCCTGTAGGGCGAAAAATACGGTATATTTATTTATACCTGCCGTTTCCCCCCGGATGGGAATAAGATGACCCCTGAAAAAAGGGAACGAGGAAGACACACTTATCAAGCGCCGCATGGGCAGAATGGAAAACTGCGTGAGCAGCAGAGACGTTTGCAAAACTGGTGGCGAAAAACAGAATAGGTAGAAAGAGTTGAATAGAAAGGGAAATTGGACGGGCTGGGAGAAGGACAAAGACTGATACCAATTACGATGAAGAGGCAATTCAGTTGTTGGCATCCGTCTGTCTTGGGAGATGATAGGGCATATTCTAAGAAATGGGATGCAGAGAGGGAGGTTTGTCCGAGATGTAATTGCAGGGAAATTGGAAAGAAGAATATGCCGTTGCACAAAGCAAGATGGGAAATGGCGATAAAGTGTAGATACAGGCAGCTGCCTACGGATTAAAATGCACGAGAAAAAAAAAATTAGGGAGAGGTGGGCAGAGCAATCCTAATTATACGGAGGGTAAAATCATACATCATTGCTATGCCAGTGGAACAATCGCTGTAACGTAAAGGTAAAGGGTAAAGGGACCCCTGACCATTAGGTCCAGTCGTGACCAACTCTGGGATTGCGGCGCTCATCTCGCTTTATTGGCCAAGGGAGCCGGCGTACAGCTTCCGGGTCATGTGGCCAGCATGACCAAGCCGCTTCTGGCGAACCAAAGCAGCGCATGGAAACGCTGTTTACCTTTCCGCTGGAGTGGCACCTATTTATCTACTTGCACTTGATGTGCTTTCGAACTGCTAGGTTGGCAGGAGCAGGGACCGTGCAACGGGAGCTCACCCCGTCACGGGGATTCGAATGTAAATGTAGGGGATGGGAAATTTGGGCCCAGGGGTCTAATGCTTCTCTTCAAATATTTCCATCCCAGATCTCTGTAACTAAGAATTAGTTCCTGAGGTCGATTTCCTCCTCTTCCCTCCTAGTTCCCTTTCCTTTTGTGTTGCGTCTCTTATACTGCAAGCCTGAAGTCAGAGTCTGTCCTCTCATTAATACTTGAAAGCCACTCTGGGAGCCCTTTTTTGGCTGAAGGGTGGAATAAAATAAAGGCCTAATAATAACAACAACAGTAATAATAATTGCTGTTCTCTGTTTGCAGGCGCAGAAAGGCGAGAAGGCAAGTATTATAACTTGATCAGGGTTTTTTGGGTTGTGTTTTTGTTTGTTCTGGGTTCACAAGGTTTGGAAGCAACAGAGGCTAAACAGATAACCTGTCTGCAGAATGAATTAATATTTAGGATACTGTAGCTGTAACATTAGTTATGAGATCACCCAGCTGTTCTTAAACTGATCTGGGGAAACAGGTGCTCCTAAATACCTTTCCAGGTGCTCACTGAAGCCATAAATAAATAAAAAATAAACAAATTTTTATTTATATCCCGCCCTTCCCGGTTCAAAAACCAGGCTAACAACAAATTTAAAACACTTAATTGTAAAAGTAGCATAAAATACAGTATAAAAGCATGAATAACAATAAAATTCAAAGTTCAGAAATCAATTTAGGGGAAGTCCATCTAATAAGCATTTGATAATCCCCAGGGCTAGCTGGCTGAATTAGTCCTACTTGGGCCAGCGAGGGGGCCAGGGGAGAATTAGCTGTGGGGTCTCAGAGCGGGTAATCTTCATAAAAGGGGAGGGGGAGGGAAGAGAAGGGAAGGGAAATAAAAGATCAGGCTGAATTCAAACTAAAGGCCAGGCGAAGTAGCTCTGTCTTACAGGCCCAACAGAAGGAGGTTAAATCCTGAAGGGCCCTAGTCTCATGGAACAGAGCATTCCACCAGGTCGGAGCCATCACTGAGAAGGCCCTGGCCCTGGTGGAGGATAGTCTGACTTCCTTAGGGCCCGGGACCTCTAAACTATGGTTGTTCATGGACCTTAAGGTCCTCTGCGGGGCAGACCAGGAGAGGCGGTCCCGTAAATACGAGGGCCCTAAGAAGCAACAACAGCAGCAACAACAATAACTTCAAATGAGCCAGAGCCTGCACTATGTGCCGAAGAAGCAAGCGGCCTTTCAGCACAATAAATTACGTACTGCTCAAACGGAAATGTGGCTTGCTTCTTCAGCAATGAAAGAGGCTGCAATGGAAACCCCAGACAGTTAAAAGGATGGAAGACAGGAGTGCCTGGCGTGCTCTGGTCCAGGGGGTCACGAAGAGTCAGAGACAACTAAACAACTAAACAACAACAACAAGATTGTATTTGTCCAATATATCCATATATCTGAAGAAGTGTGCATGCACACGAAAGATTATACCAAGAGCAAACTTAGTTGGTCTCTAAGGTGCTACTGAACAATTTTTTAAATTTTTAAAATATATTTCAGCTGTGTCAGACCAATACGGCTACCTACCTGAATCTAGATCCATAATTTATGTCACTTAGCAGGAGACATTCAAAGCCTGCCAGAGATTTCAAATGTTTGTAATGATCTTTTAAATATTGCCTATATTTGTCCTGTTGTTGTTTAGTCGTGTCCGCCCCTTCGTGACCCCCTGGACCAGAGCACGCCAGGCGCTCCTGTCTTCCACGCAGTTTGGTTTCTAACTTCTCCTGTTAATCTTGCCATCTCATCAGATTCGAATAATTTTGTCTGCCAATCTATTTTAGATGGTATCTTATCTCCTTTCCAATATTGGGCTAGTAATGTTCCCACAGCTGTGGTTGCGTATATAAATAATGTTCTCAATTCCTTCAACATATCTTTGCTTATAATACCTACATTTCTATGAACCTATGTCTTTTCTCATTTTTCCTCCTTGCCCAGGGAGACCAAGGCTCACCTGGAGATGTGGTAAGTGATGATCCAGTAGGTTTGGGGAGGAGTATTGTATTTTTAAGGTCCACAAAAGAGACCTCACAGGTACAACACGCTTTCTGTTAGCACCATGCTTGGGGCTGCTAAGGGTTGGGTTGAGATTCCTCTCTAGAACGGAGCTCCAGAAGAACCTAGGACTTCTGCCGCAGGGATGGAGAAGCTGAGCATCTCCAGATGTTGCTGATCTCCAGTTCCTATCAGCCTCGAACAGCATGGCCAATCGTTAGGAAAGATGGGAGATGTAGTCCAATGGCATCTTCACAAAGCACTTACTGTTGGGTTATTTGACTACATGCCATTCTGTGCAGCTTCACACAGAGTCAATTAAGCGTTGGCCAAAAGCCAAGGATGACTGAGCAGAGAGGAGTTATCTGCCTAGAGATATGGGACCTTGGAAACAGCTCTGCAATTGGTTAAGGTCTCACACATGCATGATGACTTATGACCTTACTGACAGGAGTGTGTGTTGGTCAGTGTGGAGTCTGAGAGTCGTTTGGAGTTTGTTAAGAGAGAGCTAGCTAAGATCCGTATCTGTTCATGTACCGTATTTTTTGCTCTATAAGACTCACTTTTTCCCTCCTAAAAAGTAAGGGGAAATGTGTGTGCGTCTTATGGAGCGAATGCAGGCTGCGCAGCTATCCCACAAGCCAGAACAGCAAGAGGGATTGCTGTTTTCACTGCGCAGCGATCCCTCTTGCTGTTCTGGCTTGTGAGATTCAGAATATTTTTTTTCTTGTTTTCCTCCTCCAAAAACTAGGTGCGTCTTATGGTCTGGTGCATCTTATAGAGCAAAAAATACGGTATATAGTAACTTGTAGGTAAAGGTAAAGGGACCCCTGACCATTAGGTCCAGTCGTGGCCAACTCTGGGGTTGCAGCACTCATCTCGCTTTATTGTCCGAGGGAGCCGCCGTACAGCTTCCAGGTCATGTGGCCAGCATAACTAAGCCGCTTCTGGCAAACCAGAGCAGCGCACGGAAACACCATTTACCTTCCCGTTGGAACGGTACCTATTTATCTACTTGCACTTTGAGGTGCTTTTGAACTGCTAGGTTGGCAGGAGCAGGGACCAAGCAATGGGAGCTCACCCTGTCACGGGGATTCGAACCGCCCACCTTCTGATCAGCAAGTCCTAGGCTCTGTGGTTTAACCCACAGCGCTACCCGCGTCCCTTTAAGTAACTTGTAGAGTCTGCTGTAAATAATAAACACCTCTAAGTAACCAAGTTACTAGTAGCAGCGTCTTGTTCCTGCTTCGTCCATCCTGCCTGCAACTGATTGCTTTCTGGAGCTCTGCGTATGCTCTGCTAAGGTCTGGCTAAGGTCCTGCAACAGGTCAGAGTTGCAAAACACCAATACTTACAGCCCTACATTTTCAAATTATCTGGAAAGCATATCAGTGCTGTTAAATATGCAGGAGAGGACACTATACACTAAATACTGGGCGTGGGTGGCGCTGTGGTCTAAACCACTGAGTCTCTTGGGCTTGCTGATTGGAAGATTGGTGGTTCGAATCCTCACATCAGGGTGAGCTCCCGTTGCTCTGGCCCAGCTCCTGCCTACCTAGCAGTTTGAAAGCATGCCAGTGCAAGTAGATAAATAGGTACCGCTGCAGCGGGGAGGTAAACTGCCTGGATTTGGTTGCCTTATTAATAAGCTCGAACAACACCGGGGGGGCTGCTGCCAGGGTCCCCACCCTGCAGTATACAGTCTGTGTTGGAAATGAAACCGATTTCTAAAAAGCAGATGGCTTCATCTTGGGGAGCGGGGAGGACGACGACAAGGAGAACAGCATCTTGAATGACACTCCTTTTATGACTTTGCTTTCCAGAGCTTCACAGGTCTTCGCACAGGAGGGGGCTACGACCCGTTTAGTTTCACCACCAAGGGGGAAAAAGGAGAGCGGGTAAGTGAGGGAACAGGCTGGGTTTTGCGTCAACATGTGGACACACGAGTGTCGGGCCTTTTCTGTAGTGGCTCCCTGTTTGTGGAATGCTCCCCTCTCCCCAGGGAGATTCACCTGACGCCTTCATTATATATATTTAAAACATTCCTCTCCAACCAGGCCTTTGAGCTGATTAATATCCTACAGCCTTTTAAGTAGATCTGTGGGAAGGGGGTGTTATTGTCTTGTTGTTTTGATTTAATGATTTGCTGTGTTTTATCTTGCATTCTATTCTGCAAACCACCCTGAGATGTTTTGCCATTGAACTGTAAATGTAACAGTGTAGCCTTATTAGACTTTACCGATTGGTAGGGTGAGTGTTGCTCCCAGAACAGGGAGGAAGGAGTCAAATGACATCGAGGTTTGGTTCAGATAAAGAGTTTATTCTGCTCTGTGCGTCATTGTGGTCAGGATGTAAGATAAGACCCAGATATGTCATCCCTGGTCCACTTTGGAACTGGCAAGGCCATTCATTAGGCGTCACAGACTGATAAAGGAGAGAGCTTTGTTTATACAGCTGTGTTCTTGTTATACATTTGCTCAAGAGCTCAAGTTAATGATTTTTAGCTAATGCACCCTTGGAGAAGGAAAAATGGGATTTTGGGGCCCGTTTCAGACTGACTGCACAGTCAGATTTTAGAATGGGAAACCCATTCCTTCAACAGCGTCCTTCAAAATGCTTCCAGCAGCAGTACATGGTTTTTGCAAGAGACTCCTTTCCATCTCAACTCTGCTGTTTCTCCCTGATATTTAGGGACTTCCTGGCAAAGATGGGATTCCTGGATTGCCTGGCAGGCCTGGACGAACTGGTCCCCCTGGTTCGCCTGGACTCATGGTAGCTATCTGGGTCTGAATTGAAAGCGCCTTCAAAAGGTTTGCCTTATTGTGTCCAGTCTTTGTAACATCCACTATTCTTTCTCTCTGTTGATTGACAGGGTCTCCCTGGCATTCAAGGCGATCATGTAAGTTGGTCGTATGACCCCTTTTCCCAACCAGTATCCTGCCCTCCCAATTTTTTAAAACAAGTCTGTTACACCTTTGGGTGGGCATTTACAGGTTTCCTGCAAATTTGCACTGTCTTTTTGCAAGTGACCGTTGAGCCCCTCTGATTGACTGAGTTAAACTCAGTTAAGCTGTGTCTTTTTATGCTTGCTTATGGTGGAACTTCTGGCAATGCTTGGCCAGACTGGAATGCTTGGGGAGCATCGATACAGGATGCTTGCAGTCTGGTTTCTATGAGGGAAGGAAACAACGTCTGGTTTTGTTTGCTGTTGAAACCAAAAGGAGATACAGTGATACCTCGGTTGAAGAACAGTCCTGTTTACGAATGATTTGGTTTACGAATGCCGCAAAACCAGAAGAAGTAGTGTGCAAACTTTACCTCAGTCTATGAACAGAAGCCGAACGGTGGAAGGGCACCGGTGGCGGGAGGCCTCATTAGGGTAAGCACGCCTCGGTTTAAGAACTGTTTTGGTTTAAGAACGGGCTTCCGGAATGGATTAAGTTCGTAAACCGAGGTACCACTGTATGTGGAAGACAGGCTGAAGGCTGAGTAGAGGTCCCAGGAAGTAGGGAACTTATGGGGAAAGAAATTAGGGTTGGCCTTATTGTTAAGCAGAGTGAGGTGATGATGCAGATGGTGGTCTTTCAGAGCCCTCTGGCTGTACACTTCTGGTGGAGAAGCCATCTTGAAGTAAGATTCATATGCCATCTAGTCAGCTTCTATGCATGGAATGGAGTTAAAGGCCCCATTTTGCCCCTCGCCTCAGGCAGTGCATGAGATCTCTTGGTGCCTTCCACTTCTCTGTTTCTGCAGGAACCTAAACCTTCATCCTTTGCTTGGCGTTCTAGGGGCCTCCGGGATATCCAGGACCTCCAGGACCAAAAGGAGACAGAGTAAGTTTCCTGTATGCCTTTTAAATGCTGGTGACCCCATTGATGTGCGTGTGACTGTGCGAACCATCTTTCTCCGCACGAACCTGCCTGGACCCTAAGATCTCAGGCCTTCTCCACGTGCCATCTCCAAGTGTGGGACCAAAGGGTGGGGAATAATAATAATAATAATAATAATAATAATAATAATTTTTTATTTATACCCCGCCCTTCCCAGTTCAAAAACTGGGCTCAGGGCGGCTAACAACAAATTTAAAACACTTTAAAACATTTAATTATAAAAGCAGCATAAAATACAGTATAAAAACATGAATAACAATAAAATTCAAAAATCAATTAGATAATCCCTAGGGCTAGCTGCCTGAATTGGTCCTACTTGGGCCAGCGAGGAGGCCAGGGGAGAATCAGCTGTGGGGTCTCAGAGCGGGTGATCTTCATAAAAGGGGAGGGGGAGGGAAGAGAAGGGAAATAAAAGATCAGGCTGAATTCAAATTAAAGGCCAGGCGGAATAGCTCTGTCTTACAGGCCTGACGGAAGGAGGTTAAATCCTGCAGGGCCCTAGTCTCATGGGACAGAGCCTTCCACCAGGTTGGAGCCATCACTGAAAAGGCCCTGGCCCTGGTGAAGGATAGTCTGACTTCCTTAGGGCCCGGGACCTCTAAACTATGGTTATTCATGGACCTTAGGTCCTCTGCGGGGCAAACCAGGAGAGGCTGTCCTGTAGATACGAGGGCCCTAAGCCACAAAGGGCTTTAAAGGTCAAGACCAGCACCTTGAACCTGACCCTATACTCCACCGGGAACCAGTGCAACTGGTAACGCACTGGGTGAATATGCTCCCATGGCAGGGACCCCGTGAGGAGCCTCGCTGCAGCATTCTGCACCTGCTGGAGTTTGTGGGACAGTTTCAAGGGCAGCCCTGCGCAGAGCGAATTACAGTAGTCAAGCCTGGAGGTGACTGTCGCATGGATCACTGTGGCCAGGAACAAGCCTTTCTGTAGTACTTGTTGATATCCAACTGTCATGAGAGACAATGGGCGTACCTCCAGGGTTGAAGCAAAACCGCTGTGTTAGCAGCACCGAGGTGACTCCCCTAAGGCGCAAGTTCTCGTGTCATTTCAGAAAATGCAGATCAGGGCTGAATCTAGGCATATGTACAAAACACTGTGAAAATGCTTTTTAAAAAATGTTTTAAAATATATATTGAATTTCCCATAAGCTCACCATCGCCCTCTTGTATCGTATTTTGTTTTGTTTTTAATTTTTTAATAAATCTTTATTGGTTTAAAATACAAACATACAACGAAGTATAGCAAAGTTAAATACAAAAAGAAAAGATCATCACGACGTAAAATTTAAAAAGACAAAAAAGGAAAAAACAAATGAGAAAAAAAGAACCAAAGATTTATAAAACATCATGTCTATCAAATAAAATTTTCTGCATGAAACTTCCAATTGTTCTCGTTATACTTTTTCTATTGTCATGGTGTTATCGCACAGTTTAATTGTATATCCTTTTTCATACATTCCACTAAGGTATTTGTTTCATTTATTTATTGTGTCACATTTGTATAATGCACCTAAAACATGACATTTGCAGCTGTATAGCTGAGTCACAGGTAGGTTTGCTTTAAAATGTGAATTCGTTCAAATTTCTCCCCTTCTTTTTTGCCGTCTTGGGTTTCTTTGGCATTTCCCCATGGAAATAGACCTGCGATCTGCCTGATTAGCAGCATGTAAACAGAGCATCTCCTCTTCTGCAGGGAGAATCAGGATATGTCCTAGGAGGCATGGAGGTCATTCCAGGGCAAAACGGATTACCCGGACCACCTGTAAGTAGGAGCAAAATATTTTGCCCTCCTTAATATTTCTATCACTTGACCCTTCTCCCCAATACAGCCTGTTTCCTCTAGAGGTTGGACATGGCTTTGCCCAGACTCTGAATTCAACACAGTTTACTGAACTCCTCTCTCTCCTCCCTCTGACTCTGAGCCCTAGGAGAGTTTATTGCTTCCTTCCGTTGATGGTGGGTCAGATGCCTTGTGCATGGGATGAGAAGAGGCTGTTGCGAACAGCATGGGTGGTGATGGGGAGCCTCATAGTGCAACGGAGGCTGTGTTGCTGTTGGGTGGTTGCCAAGAGCAGGTCAGAAATAACTCACGCGGGATCCGTGAACTCTTTAGTCAAAGGAACAAACTGCTCAGGAGGCCAGGCGTCCACTTAGCACAGCAATTCCTCCCAATAGATCTTGCCCCAGTGAGGCCTTCTCACAGTTGCCTTAGTCTCCTCCTCTCCTGGGTCCTTCCCAAGCAATCTGAGACTTTGCCGCCTTGTCTGTCTCTGCCTTGCCCTCTTCATACCTCTCCTGATGCTGGGAGACCAGGGAGGAAGGGAAAAAGCCCTCCTGGGCTTTTTCAGCAGCCTGCCTCCCTCTTGGCCCCCCTCGCCTCCAGCCTCCACTTCTGCCTTGGAGTCTGAACTGCTCTCTGCCATGGACTCTGCTCGCTCCTGAAACCCTGTTGCCTCTTCAGTTTCCAACACCTCCTCTTCCCACTCTGCTCCCCATTCTCTCTCTGACCACCCATTGTTGTCCCAACAATTCCCAGGTTCTGAGCCTTCTTCCCTTGGGGGTTCCCCAGCTGTTCCCCAGTTGTTATCCTCTGTATCCATGACAGTTGTTTAGATGTTTGGGTTAAACCATTTCAGGGTTACAAGGGGCAGCCAGGAGTTCCCGGAGTGCCAGGACCACCGGGTTTGCCCGGACTCCCCGGACCGCAGGGACCACCTGGATTGTCAGTCAAGGTGTGTATGGGTCTGCAAGCAGGCAAAGGGACGAGATGGTGGGACAGTGTTCTCGAAGCTACGAACATGAGTTTGACCAAATTGCGGGAGGCAGTGGAAGACAGGAGTGCCTGGCATGCTCTGATCCATGGGGTCACGAAGAATCGGACACGACTAAACGACTAAACAACAACAATATGGCTCAGGACCGCAATACCTCCAGGACCCCCTCTTTCTATATGAACCAACCCAGACCCTGAGATCATCTTCTGAGGCCCTCCTTTGTGTGCCTCCTCCTCAAGAGGTTCGGAGGGTGGCAGCCTGAGAACAGGGCCTTCTCTGCAGTGGCTCCCTGTCTGTGGAATGCTCTCCCCAGGGAAGTTTGCCTGGCACCATCATTATACACCTTTAGGCGCTAGGCAAAACCATTCCTTTTTAACCAGGCCTTTGGCTGATCCGGTTTACATCCTATGCCCTTTTAAAAATGTGTTTTTCATGGTGGTTGTGGGCGGCTATTGAGTGGCTGTTTTTATTTTATTAGGTATTTTGTGGTTTTTTATCTTGATTTTATTCTGTGAACTGCCCTGAGACCCCTGGGTATAGGACGGTATATAAATAATAATAAATAATACAACCCCCTCCTTTCTCTCTGTTCCAGGGTGAGCCAGGAGACCCTGGGGTCAGGGTAAGTGCCGGGTTATTTTACCACCCGTTCAAGCTATGCTGTCATGAGAATGTCAGTAGAGCCCAGCTGATGGAGCAACCCAAAGGGACCCTTCAAATAATCATAGAGTCACAAGGGACTCTGAGGGTCATCGAGTCTAAGCCCCTGCAATACAAGAATCTCAGCACACGGTCTCCCATCCAGTTTGAAACCATACCGGACTCTTCTTAGCTTTGCAAATGTGCCAGCTGTTTTATTGCTGCTCCACTTGGTGGTCCAGCATCCTGTTCTCACAGTGGCCAACCAGAAGAAGAAGAGTTTGGATTTGATATCCCGCTTTATCTCTACCCGAAGGAGTCTCAAAGCGGCTAACATTCTCCTTTCCCTTCCTCCCCCACAACAAACACTTTGTGAGTGGGGCTGAGAGACTTCAGAGAAGTGTGACCAGCCCAAGATCACCCAGCAGCTGCATGTGGAGGAGCGGGGAAGCGAACCCAGTTCACCAGATTACGAGTCCACCACTCTTAACCACTACACCACACTGGCTCAAACGGGAAACCCATGAGCAGGAACTGAGCACAACAGTGCTCTCCCCACTGGGACATTTGGTTGACCCCTTTGAGAACAGGATTGCTGGACCAGACGGGTCTCCCTCGGTCCGACCTGGCACCCAGGTTCTTCTTTCCTTCTTAAGTCACGATTCTAAATATCAGCGCTGTGGCACCCTCAAGCAATCCTCAGCTCAGATCCCGCGAGAGACCCGCCGTGCGACTGAGGCAACAAAACGGTTCTTTGTTCCCCACAGGGACCTCGAGGGAAGAGCGGCGTCAAGGGAGAGAAAGGAGAAGCTGGAGAGTTGGTGAGTGTGACCTTTCAGGGTGCGTTCAGACGATAGGAATTTTGCGATAGTTTTCTAGATGATAATGCCAGCGCTTCTGCCCCGTTTTCCAGTTTTTCTTTCACATTGCGGTACCGGTCGTGTGTTGGAACCACAGTTTTTTTTACCGCTATACTGGCAGGTTGTGCTAAATTTCATTCACACCAGTGGTCCTGGTGTGGCACAAACAACAACGATGCTCCTCCCTTTCTGTACATGTTTGCTTCTGCCCCGCCCCCCCAAAACAGCAAGAAAGAACCATAATGCCCCAAATTTCGTCACCTGCAATTTTCCAGGTTGAGGGGGCTGCAAACACCCTCCCCCCAGATTCTAACAACATGGAAACAAGCATTAAACGTGCTGTATTGTTAGCTTTCCAGATGTGGCTTTTGTGTTGTGTGAAAGCTCTGGTCCTAATGGGAAAATTTATGGGAAAATAATTGGAAATTCACAAATGTTCTGCTTTAAGAGAGAATTTTCTAAAAATGCACCACCGATGGTACTTAACACCCTGGAAACTCTCAAAGATGTACAAAGGTGTCCCAAGTAATCGTTGGAGATGCAGAGACAAATCAGGTACTCTCTATCACATGTGGTGGCTATGTAATAAAATCCAGGTATTTTGGGAGAGCATCCATTCAGAATTACAATAAATGTTAAAGATCTCTTTTAACAGAAAACCAGAAGCCTATCTGCTGGGAATTACAGATTTGGATATACCACAAAAAATGAAGGGTATCTTTTTATATGCTATGGTTGCAGCAAGAGTTCTTATTGCTGCAAAATGGAAGAGTGATGAAATTCCCTCTATTCATGAATGGATTCAAAAATTGACAGAGTATGCGAATAGATAGTTTATCAGAAAAAATAAATAAACCAAAACAGGAATTTGTCTCAAAATGGGAGGTCGTTAAAGTATATTTGAAAAATAATTATAGTAATTTAAACTCTGTCGCAGCATTTGAGTAATTTCAGTAGTAGCTTTAAGAAAGACATCAGATTTAAAATAAATTAAGGATTAGTCAAATTAGGATAAAAGTGTATATTGGCAACAAGCAATATATAATTGAAGTAAGGAATAGATGGCAGGCCGGGTCTATAGTTCAAAGACCAATTTTTGCTTTATGGTTTTGTAAATAATATTGTGTTCATTTTCATTTGTATTTCTTCTTCTTCTTCTTCTTCTTCTTCTTCTTCTTCTTCTTCTTCTTCTTCTTCTTCTTCTTCTTTCTTCTTGGTGTATCAACAAAAAATCAAATAAAAAATTTATTAAAAAAAGAAAAGAAAGCAAGCTCTGGTCCTGGTTTGCAGGGACTTGACCCTAGATGACCCCAATCTCCCTTCCACCTCTCCAATTCTGTGGTTCCAAATATGATGCTGAACTAGATCTGGCATTCTAGCAACCTAACCTGAGGGCAGGATTTGTTGTTTCTGCTGCTTTGCCAATCTACAGCAAACCACCTGGCACCTTTTTCTTGCTCACCTGGCTCCAAGCCACAGGTGGGGAGCCTGTGCTCTCCTGAGATTGTTGGACTGCAACTCCCATCAATACTGGCAAGGTGGGGAAAAAGACAATTGTTTGCTTCTGAGTTTGGCCTGGTGCGCAGGTAAAACAGGTGTGGAAACCTTTCCATCTTTCTGAAATATACTCAGAGTCGAGAGTGGATTTCATGCTCTTTATTCAGCTCATAGTGGTGAGGAGGAATCGAAGTTTCCCCAAAATATCTGCTTTATATACATTATTTACACAATGGTCCGCATGTGATTGGCTAATTCCAGGATTCTCCTGTCGGCCAATCAGGTTGTGGATTCACTTCCACCTGGAGCTGGATTGGGTGGCTCCTGTGGACCAATCAGACTGCTGCCTTTTGGATCCTATTCAACTCAGTACATAACACTTTCCTAATCTATTTTGTATTTTTTTTTTTAATTTACAGGGGAAAGCTGGCTTACCTGGCCCGATAGGGCTGGATGGTACTCCTGGAGCTTCTGGACCAAAAGGTGAAAAGGTACTGCTTTCATTAGCATGAAAAGCTGTGGAATGAATTTCCTGGGAAGATCTGCTGGGATCCATCTACCTGTGTTGGACACAGGCATAAACTGATGGGAACACTTATTCTCCCTCTGTCGTAACACTAGAATTTGCAGGACATCCAATGGAGCTGGATGTTGGGAGATTTAAAACAGATAAAAGAGTCTTTCTTCACACAGTGAAAACCATGGAACTCAATCCCCCAATAGGCAATGGTGGTTTCAGAAGAGGATTTGACAAATTCATGGAGAGGCCTGTGTCAGGAGTTCAGCCTACTCTTGAATAGGACCCTGGCGGAGACACATGCCCGACTGGCATGTTCCCTCCCTCTGGGTCAATCGTTTGGGAGCTTCATAAGCTTTCTTCAGCCCGAAACATCACAGCGACTGATGCCAACCGACACCGGCTCACTTAAGGATCCGCAGAGTTTGTGCAGTTGCATAACAGACCTCAGCAACTCAGCATTTTGGCTAATCTACTTTATTTACATATAAACACACACGGAGCACTGCAACATGTCTCCCTCTCTCTAGCATCAGACAGCAAAGAGAAAAAGAACAAAGGACAATAGTCCCGCTTCACGGAACACAGTAACACAAACATCCTGTCTCCATCACTTCCCACTCTGTGGAGTCAAAACACACACCGTCATGTGATAGACAAAAATCCCATGACTGCAATCATAGATCAGGAATTCTAACAGCCTGTTGATGGCTACGAGCCATGATGGCTATGCTCTGCTTCTGAATGCCACAGGAGGGGTCTTGTGTTCAAATCCTGCTTGCTGGTTTTCCACAGGCGTCTGGTTGGCTACTGTGAGAACAGGATGCTGGACTAGATGGGCCGTCAGACTGATCCAGCCGGCTATTCCTGTGTTCCATAGCAAGTTGCCTTATACTGAGCCAGGCCATTGGTCCATCCAGCTCAATACTGCCTACACTGACTGGCAGCAGCTGTCCAGGGTTTTAGACTGGGGTCTCTCTCCCAGGCCTGACTGGCAATGCTGAGGATTGAAGCTCGGGCCTTCTGCATGCACAGCAGATACTCTGCAACTGAGCTACGATCCTTCCCCAAAGATTTACTGCTTTCTGAAGGATGTGTCCTGTTCCATTCCCCCTTTATTTCTGATGTTCTCATTGCAGATGTTAATATTGCTTGAAGCAACTGACTGCATAAAAATGGACTCCTTTTGGAATAAAACACTGTCCAGACCCATAAGTATTGTTAAAAACCTTACTTGCGGAACTTTCTTCAAAACAGAACAAAACTCCCTTCAAGGTGGTGATTTGTAATTGAATACCTTAATCATGTGATCTAAAGTTAAACACTCACGTGTTAGAGCAGAGAATATTCCCAGTTAATCATTAACTCAGTTAGACCTCAGGAAGCTCTTAGTATGTTGTCATGGAAAATCCCTAATGTTAGCAATACACGTACAGGCATTCTCCATTTCAATATCAATTAAACAATTATGAATGAATGAATTTTTATTGCTAAAATCTATAAGCCGTCACAATTGGATTAAACAATTATACTTAACAGTTCATGCAGTGAGTGCTGTTGCTTATGCAGCCCAAACAGTAGCACCAAGAGGGACGGATCAGCAGGCTTGAGGGAAGCCCAAGGTTTGCAGAAGTATCACATATTGTTCCAGGAAGGGCAAATTAGGTAGATCCATCTCTCAGTGCAAACCAAGTCAACTGCCACACACTTCCAGTGTTCTGAATGTGCTTCCCTGCTTCCTTTTCAGGGAGAGGTAGGACTTGGCCTTTCAGGAACTCCTGGTTTAAAGGGGGCAGAAGGAGACAAGGTGGGTTTCATCTTTGGAACATATTTCTCGTTCAAAACAAAGAGGTCCAAGGCAGCTCATGGAATGCTGAAAAGTGTCTGTTTTGTAACACTTAAGCTGAACTCTTTGTGTGATGGGTTCTAACAGGTAGGAGAAAATTACCCCTCCCATGGTGAGTTGAACAGAGTTTAAATTCCCATTCTTAGCAGCAAATTGAAACATCAAATTAGGCTGTAAAGCCTTCTTTTGAACAGGCCCAGCTACAAAGGAATCTGGCTCCCCCTTTTCTTATCCCACTTAACAAAGAATCAGACAAGGAGACTGTAAAGTAAGTTTAAAGTAGGATTTACTTACTCATAGTCTTGCACTGGTTCTCAGCTACAGTAACAGTAAAAACTATGCAGGCAAAATGCTTATATTTACAACAGAAGCAGTCTCAGGCATTTGTCCGAGCTGGAGCAAGTTAAGGGGATGTCTTTCCCCATCGCTGGTCAATGGAAGAGAGAGGGAGAGGGAAGGAACAGGAAATACTTATTGATTCTTCCTGATCAAAAGAGGAGGGGAAAAGACATCACACAGAGCCCTCTCTACCAATCACATTTCTATGGTCTGAGTCTCTGCCTATCAGCAGTACAACTCTATGGTTGTATACCCCTAAACTTACAAAGTAGCAAGAATATAAATTGTTGGATTGGGCTGCTAAATCTCCCACATTCCTGTCTCTGTTTCTTTTTCAGGGAGCGACAGGCCTTCCCGGATCCCAAGGACAGAAGGTGGGTTTTGAATGATGCATTGTCAAATCTGACCAAATATGGCTGAGATCAGGAAGCGGTAGCAGCTTCATTTTTTGTAAGGGGGCCTTTTGGTTAATTGCATTTATAATCTGATCTCTGGGTTAGATTGCTGCAATGTCCTATGCATTACGCTGCCCTTGAAGATAGTTCAGAAACTGTAGCTGGGGCAGAATTCAGTGGCCAGATTGCTAACAGGGAGCAGGTGGTCAAATTGATGCCCTGGGCACCGATTCATTTCTGGGCTCAATTCAAGATGCTGGATTTGCCCTGAACATAGGATGCTGCTTTAGAATGAGTCAGATCACTGGTCCATCCGGCTCAATATTGCACTACACTGGCTGGCAGCAACTCTTCAGGGTTGCAGGCAGGAGTCTTTCCCAGAAGTCTTGCATTTGGGCAGTGGGTTGGGGAGAGGGTATTTTCTGCCTGAGTGAAGAGCTTTTAGTCTGCAGTTGTTGATTTTAATATTTTATTTTCTTGAACTGTGTTGTATGGACACTGTTGTCCATGATCTCCGCCAACAATTTCTAGACCATCTATGTATTCCAACATGGAAACCAGAGACAGAGGTTGTTGTCGTTTAGTCGTTTAGTCGTGTCCAACTCTTCGTAACCCCCTGGACCAGAGCACGCCAGGCACTCCTGTCTTCCACTGCCTCCCACAGTTTGGTCAAACTCATGCTGGTAGCTTCGAGAACACTGTCCCACCATCTTGTCCTCTGTTGTCCCCTTCTCCTTGTGCCCTCCATCTTTCCCAACATCAGGGTCTTTTCCAGGGAGTCTTCTCTTCTCATGAGGTGGCCAAAGTATTGGAGCCTCAGCTTCACGATCTGTCCTTCCAGTGAGCACTCAGGGATGATTTCCTTCAGAATGGAGAGGTTTGATCTTCTTGCAGTCCATGGGACTCTCAAGAGTCTCCTCCAGCACCATAATTCAAAAGCATTAATTCTTATGTATGGACACTATGTGAGTCAATTTAAAGGTTAATCCACAGCTCCATTTGCCACCCCCCTCCCCATCTCTAGTGCTGAATTGGAACAAACAGCAATCAGGTTTTATGCGAATTGCCTTTTGATCTGATTTAACTTAAAGTCTATTAACGTTCTCCACACTACGTATGTACTATGTACATTTCTGTAATCGTATATTCCCAATTAATTCTCACCTTCTCTCTTTCCTTCTCTTGTGCATATGAGGAGGGCTGAATGCTTTAAGAAATAATTTCAAATATTTTTATTTTATTTTATTCCAAATAACTAGGGGGAGGGGTGCGAATCCACCTCATATTATCCTATTTAGTTCAGACCTCTGCAATGAGAAATGACTTTCTGGAGGATAATCTCTTCATTTTTCTCTCCTTAGGGTGAACAAGGCATGCCAGGCGCAGAAGGACCAACCGGCTTGAGGGTAGGAATGCCAGGGTAACAATGTGGCTGGTGTTTTGGAACGGGAAAAGCGAACAAAAGGCTGAAGGCAAGGCAGCCTTTGCCAGCTTGGTGTTTTTCAGATATTTTGGATTACAACATTCTGGGTTGTCTCTGGGCTGCACCACTGGTGGTGGTTGACCCCATGACTGATTGCTCTTCCATACAATAACTCCCCCCCAAAAGACTTGTATATCAGGGATAAGGCTTGGCTAGAATACTTAGATGAAAGGGACCCATGGGTCATCTAGTCCAACCCCCTGCTGTGCAGGAATCACAGCTATAGAATTCCAAGCAAGTGGCCATCTAACCTCTGGTTGAAAACCTCCAATGAAGGAGAGTCCGCCACCTTCCAAGAGAGTCCATTCTACTGTCAAATAATAATAATAATAATAATTAATAATTTATTATTTATACCCCGCCCATCTGCCTGGGTTCCCCCAGCCACTCTGGGCAGTTTCCAACACAATATTACAATACAGTATTGCATCAAACATTAAAAGCTTCCCCAAACAGGGCTGCCTTCAGATGTCTTCTAAAAGTCTGGTAGTTGTTTATCTCTTTGACATCTGAAGGGAGGGTGTTCCACAGGGCGGGTGCCACCACCAAGAAGGCCCTCTGCCTGGTTCCCTGTAACTTGGCTTCTCGCAGTGAGGGAACCGCCAGAAGGCCCTTGGCGCTGGACTTCAGTGTCCAGGTAGAATGATGGGGGTGGAGTGGCTCCTTCAGGTCTACAGACACCAAGGCCATTTAGGGCTCTAAAGGTCAGCACCAACACTCTGAATTGTGCTCGAAAACATACCGGGAGCCAATGGAGGTCATTCAAGACCGGTGCTATGTGATCTTGGTGGCCACTCCCAGTGACCAGTCTAGTTGCCGCATTCTGGATTAGTTGTAGTTTCCGGGTCACCTTCAAAGGTTTCCCCATGTAGAGTGCATTGCAGTAGTCCAAGCGGGAGATAACTAGAGCATGCACCACTCTGGCAAGACAGTCCGCGGGCAGGGAGGGTCTCATCCTGCGTACCAGATGGAGCTGACAGACAGCTGCCCTGGACACAGAATTGACCTGCTCTTCCATGGACAGCTGTGAGTCCAAAATGACTCCCAGGCTGCGCACCTGGTCCTTCAGAGGCACAGTTACCCCATTCAGGACCAGGGAATCCTCCACACCTGCCCGCCTCCTGTCCCCCCAAAACAGTACTTCTGTCTTGTCAGGATTCAACCGCAATCTGTTAGCCACCATCCTGTCAAAATGTTCCCCTGTAATGTTTAGTTGGACTCTCCTTTCTTTTTGTTTGGTCTGGATCTTTTTCCCTGGAGCAGCAGAAAACAAGCTCGCTCCATCTTCCATGTGGCAGCCCTTCAGATGTTGGAAGATGGTCATCACATCACTTTTTTTTCAAATTATGTATTAAAGCACGGCGAGGCCTAAAAACTGTTCTTGTCCAGCACAAGAATGAGAGTCCTGACCGTTGCTCAGACCTGAGTTCCGAGTGCACGGCCCACACCTGCCCCTCTCGGGGAGGAAAAAATCCCACAGTCCCTTTTCCTGCAAAGTGTGTAGTATGAGATGTTTGCAAGCTAACCTCTTGCATGGGCTTTGCTATGGACAATGGTGTTTTGTGCTATCTTCTTTTTCAATCTAGGGCAAAAAAGGCCAAGATGGGGTCAAAGGAGAAAAGGTAAGGTGTCCATTACTTTCATCTTAGAGATGGAAAAGTACAGTATGTGTTTTTGTAGCATAGAATGAGAATCTGTGGTCTGTCTGTTGCAGGGCGAGCGTGGAGAGGCAGGGGTGAAGGGTCTTCAAGGAATTGCGGTAAGCCTCTCTTCATCTGAAGCTGCCAATTGCCTGATATTTTGATGATCTTCCCCAACCCATTTCTGAGTTTTCTATGACTGTCAGGAGAGTTCAGATAACATGATCTAAATTAAGAACCCTCCTTTTTTCCAGACAAGGACAAGCCATCAGCTCATAAAGTATACAAGCAGAACATTCAATGCACCCTTCATTATTTTTGCTAGTCTGATCAGAGAAACCACATCGTTGTAGGTAATCAGACAGTTATGTCCATCTTCAGAGGAGAGATTGGGTGCTGAACAGCAACAGGACCCTTTCAGTAGTGATGCTGCATTTAAAAAATGTCTTCCTCAGAGATGTCCGCCTGCAACCTTCTCTGTTTTGTAGGCACCAAGTGAGGATCGCTTTATTTTTAATGACAAGTCATTTGGATGCCATCTGTTGCCAGCAGTATTATGGGCTGCAATCATCATCATCATCTTCCGCCATTTGATTTGACTGGTTGCATTTTAAATATGCATTTAATTACTTTTCTGTTGCCTGATGCTTTGAATTTTCCGCAATCAGATTAAGAATGGGAATGGTATATACTGTACATAAACAGTACATATCTTAACAGGCCAACCCAGATCATAAAATTGTAGAGTTGGAAGGATCATCTAGTCCAGCAATTCTCAACCTGTGGGTCCTCAGATGATGTTGGACTACAACTCCCATCATCCCTGACCACTGGTCCTGCTGGCTAGGAAAGATGGGAGTTGTAGTCCAACAACATCTGGGGACCCACAGGTTGAGAAACACTGATCTAGTCCATCCCCCTGCAATGCAGGAATATGCATTTGTGCCATACAGGGATCAAACCTGCAACCTTGGCATTATCAACACCACTCTCTAACCAACTGAGCTATCCAGCTCCAGCCTCTGAAAAGCAGTCAACTCCAGTTAAAGACTCCGCCCCCAGACCTGCCAGGCCCTCCCACAACTGATGAGATTTCACAGGCCCCGCCCCTGGAACACCAGGTCCCGCCTTAGCTTGACTTGTCAGGTTCTGTTCCTGGTCTCATCCTGACTCTCAACTCTTTGGCCCACCCCACTTTGGGGGAACCCTCTTCTCCAACAACAGCAAAGTTTACAAGTGGAAAAAAATAATAGAGAAACACATATTTAAATTACGCAATAAACCAATTCTACCAAAACACACACATTTTCAATTTCTCTTATTATTATTTTTTAGGGTCTTCCAGGTCCCGTTGGGCCCAAAGGAGACCAAGTAAGTGAAAACAGCGTGGAGAGGCCATTGGATCACAGTGGCGAGAGGAAATTGGGGTGCGGAGTCATTGGGCGGCCAGAACTGAGATTTGATGCTCACCTGGGGTGTTCATTGTGGACGTAGGCCATAGCATTTCAGGCTGTGGGCACATGGGTTGGGGAACCTTCGGACTGCAGGCCAATCATGGTTTACCGAGGGCCCCAATTTGGCCCATGAAGCTACCGGTATTTTCCCCATGTCAAAAAAATTCACAAAACAAAAAAATTAGCATGAAAATCCCTGAAACGAGAAGTAATCGACTATAGAATTGAATTAAATAACAAAAATCAAAAAATTAACCTAGAATTAAACAAAGACTTTACGAGATGCCGGCTACAAAACTCGTTTCACTGAACTAATCAGTTTCCTCAGAAGGAAATAATGAAATTATAAACCTTAAAAGATTTTAAGTGATATCAAACAAACTCAAGAGCAGGGCTCAAGTTTACAAAGAAGGTATGAAAACCTCAATGACAAGTTTTAAACATAGCCCTATTAAAGAAAATCAAGCAGTAGTGATTAGAAATTTTGAGTTTCTGCCCTGTTTTTGAGTTTGTTTGAAACTTAAAACCTCAATTTTGTATTACTATTGCTTGGTAATAAGTCTTTGTTTAATTCTAAAGTCTTTGTTTAATTCTAGGTTAATCTTTTGATTTTTAAAAGACATCTGAAGGCAGCCCTGTTTAGGGAAGTTTTTAATATTTAATGCTGTACTGTTTTTAACATTTGATTGGGAGCCGCCCAGAGTGGCTGGGGAAACTCAGCCAGATGGGCGGGGTATAAATAATGAATTATTATTATTATTATTATTATTATTATTATTATTATTATTATTAGCACCCACTCACTAGCTGGTTTTCAGGTGCTTTGGAACCCTGTGCAAGAGAGCTTGAGAAAGTGGGTACGACAACCCCCTGTCAATCATGGGCCATCCTAACGATGCCATGTGATTGGCAGGTGGGCTGTTATGACCTGTCAAATTTGGCCCATGAAAGCAATCCTGGCCTGTGGAGTCAAAAGTTTTCCCCAACCCTGAAATGGCAGAAGGTGGTGTTCTCCCTTATAGCGCTCCCTCCTCAATTCAGTCAGGCTTTCACCCCAATACACGTGGCCTAGATTTGCACCCTTAACACACCCTTTCCTGCTAACCCTAACTTTCCCCCTTCCTTAACAGGGCACCCAAGGATTTCCTGGTGCTCCAGCTATGGGTGTAAGTGTATTATTATTTTTTTGGCAGTGATTAGGAAGGTTTCTCCAGCCCAAATCATAATAGTTCAGTTGGAGTAGCATGCGACAATATCATCAGAAGCTGTCTCATATTGTAGCCTTATTGGAGTTTACCGATTGGGTCTGCGTTGCTCCGGGACAGGAGGAAGGAAGTCAAATGACACCGAGGTTGATTCCAAGAAAGAGTTTATTCTGCTCTCCGGATAGCAGAAGGCACTTGCGTGATCAAGTCCACAGCAAGTCCAAAGAAATGAGAAGTTTCATGCAGTATATCTATCCTCCAGGCACCCTCTCCCTCCTTCCCCAGGAATCCAACCACATCAGCCTATGTACGCAGGTTGACATCACATATGTTCTTGCTCTGGTATTCTTAACCATAAAAGGGTATTTCTTCCTGTACTTCTGACCATAAAAGGATCTTCCTCTTCCTACTCTTATCTTGGAGGAAGAGGTCATCATCTCCGAGAACAGGCTCTGGCATTGTTCCCGGACTTAGGTCTGTGCGTCTTTTGTGGTCAGGACATAAGATAAGGCACAGACGTGTCTTCTCTGTTCTACTGGTACAGCCAAGGTCATCCCTTGCCGTGACTGATAAAGGAGAGAGTTTGTTTATACAGCTGTGTCCTTGTTATGCATTTGCTCAACAGCTCAAGTTTTATGCATTTTAGAGTGCTCTCTTGGAGAAAGAAGAAAAGGGGGGGTTGAGTCAGTTTTAAACTGACTGCACAGAATCCCATTCCTTCAATATTAGGTCAAACCCTGGGTTTCTCTGGCTCCATATTGTCTACACTGACTGGACCACTTATAAACGCCATCTCCAACTCCTCAAAAGATTCCGTCAACGGTGTCTCCGAAAAATTCTACACATCACTTGGGAAGACAGGTGAACTAATGCCAGTGTACTGGAAGAAGCAAAGATCACCTGTGTCGAAGCAATGATTCTTCAACATCAACTTCGTTGGACTGGTCATGTTGTGCGGATGCCTGATGATCGTCTTCCAAAGCAACTACTCTATTCCGAACTTAAAAATGGAAAGCGTAATGCTGGTGGTCAACAAAAGAGGTTTAAAGACTCTCTCAAAGCAAATCTTTAAAAAATGTAGTATAAACATCGACAACTGGGAAACACTGGCCTGCAAGCTCTCCAGTTGGAAAACAGCCTTTACCAACAGCTTTGAAGACACTCAAACTCAGAACGCCAGGGAGAAACGTGCTAAGAGGAAGGCATGCTTGGCAAATCCACACCGTGATCAACTCCTGCCCGGAAACCAATGTCCCCACTGCGGAAGGACGTATGGATCTGCAGACCTCTGCTCCCCTCATTGCCACAGACTGCTGAAAAACCTCCACAGAAGGAGAGCTATTCGTTCCCCTGTCAAACGGCCCTTACTGTCAGAAAGTGATTCCAGATGTTCAGATCTCCTTTATTGCAATTTGAACCCATTGGTTCGGGTCCTACCCTCTGGTGCAGCAGAAAACAAGCCAGCTCCTTCTTCCAAGTGACGTCCCTTCAGATATTTGAAAATGGCTATCATAGCTCCTTCTGAGTCTCCTCTTTTTCAGACTAGCACCCAAACTCCCTCAACCATTCCTCATAAGGCCTGGTTTCCAGACTCTTTATCATCCTGATCACCCTCCAGCTTGTTAATATGCTTCTTAAATTGTGGCACCCAGAACTGGACACAGTAATATTATTTATTATTATTATTATTATTATTATTATTATTATTATCCCCTCTCACAACTGTATTCCACATGTGGTCTATCCAAGGCCAACTCCTTGAAAGATTCCATCAATGGTGTCTCCAAAAAATTTTACACATCACTTGGGAAGACAGGCGAACTAATACCAGTGTTCTGGAAGAAGCAAAGATCACAAGTGCCAAAGCGATGATTCTTCAACATCAACTTTGTTGTGCAGATGCCTGATGATCGTCTTCCAAAGCAACTGCTCTATTCCGAACTTAAAAATGGAAAGCGTAATGCTGGTGGTCAACAAAAGAGGTTTAAAGACTCTCTCAAGGCAAATCTTTAAAAATGTAGTGTACACACCGACAACTGGGAAACACTGGCCTGCGAGCGCTCCAGTTGGAGAACAGCCTTTACCAAAGGTGTCATGGGCTTTGAAGACACTCGAACTCAGGACACAAGGGAGAAACGTGCTAAGAGGAAGGCATGCTTGGCAAATCCACAGCGTGATCAGCTCCTGCCTGGAAACCAATGTCCCCACTGTGGAAGGACGTGTGGGTCCAGAATTGGTCTCCACAGTCACTTACAGACTCATTGTTAAAACCGTGTATGGAAGACAATCTTACTCGGCTACGAGTGATCGCCAAAGGAGAAGACGACAGTGGTACTTACCTTGATCGAGACACTATACTTCAGTTGAAACAGCCTAGAATAGCATTTTTTTGCTGCTGCATCACACTGTTGACTCACGTTCAGCTTGTGATCCGCTAAGACCTCTTGATTCTTTTCACACGCACTTCTGGCAAACCCTCACCGTGATCACCTCCTGCCTGAAAACCTATATCCCCACTGTGGAAGGACGTGTGGATCCAGAATTGGCTTCCACAGTCCCTTACGGACTCACTGTTAAGACCGTGTTCATGGAAGACAATCTTACTCAGCTATGAGTAAGAGAAGATGACTGACTGACAGAGGTTCTCTGGGGTTTTAGACGGGGGGTTTTCCCAGCCCTGGCTGGAGATTCTGGGGATTGAACCCAGGCATAGCTGTCAACTTTTCCCTTTTCTTGCGAGAAATCCTATTCAGAATAAGGGAATTTCCCTTTAAAAAAGGGAAACGTTGACAGCTATGAACCCAGGCCCTTCTGCATGCAAAACAGATTCTCTGCTACTGAGCCATGGCTCTTCTTCATACATGCCATTAGGAGTGCGAGATTTTCCATGCCTGTCATTAGGGTGGGGGGGTCATGATATTCCTGGCCTTTTCCTGGAGGAGCAGCAGTCCCTGGAGCACAGAATTGTTACGAAAAAGGAGCAATGCAGCAGCGTGCTCCAGGTGGCTGGATAGCCAAACAGGATGTTGATGTTTTGGGACTGTACCGTGGGAACAAGGGACAGTCTATTCAGTGTACTGAGCACCGGATGTTAGTTCAGAGTGTCACATGACCCTGTACTGGAAGTACATGGGAGGAGTTTTCTCTCTCTGCTGTTGGTGATGAGAGAGTGCAGTCACGTTTTCTCTGTACTGCTGGAAGGACAGAAATAAAGGCATGTAAATACATTTCTGTCTGTCTCTCTCCCCTCCCTGGGGGATGGTAGGGGAGGAATGGTGTGTTCTTCTCACGTTGGGAAGGATCGCCGATTGAGATCTCGCCTGATCTTGCCGGGAGTCGCAGGCAGGGAGGTCAACAAGAATTCAAGCCGGGCACCTGGAGGGTGGCCAATTCCTCTGACTTTTGGCTTGAAACCCAACAAGAATAACATGTGGCAGAAGTCGCCGTTGCCAAGCAAGCGAGGCTAAGATTGGGTAGAGAGACTCACCGGTGGTCTCTTACTCCACAGGTGGTGGGACCTTCAGGCAAGAAAGGTGCCAGGGTAAGTGGGGCAGGGACATGCAAGATATGTGGGAGGCTGTCCATTTTGGGGGAGGAAGACAATTTTTCCAGGAACGTTTTGCAGGAAAGCTGCGGATTTAAGAGCATTGGCGGGTGTTTGCCTTCTGTGCCATTAAAAGAGCTTTTCCGGATCAGATCTTCTTGGCAGTCCTCCTCACACCTAAGGCTGATAGTGGACCATTCAGAGAGAAGAATCGCATCCAGATGGGTGGCTTTCAAATCTTTAATCTCCAGGGGATGCTCTGCAACATCATTGCACCTGCCAAGGAACTGTAGATTCCCTTGCGTGCTGCAAGGGATGTTGGGGGCATGTACCTATCCCAGCTTTCCTATTTTTCTGGGGGGAGAGTTGCTCCTAATTGCATGAGGGCTGATGCTATGCTGAACGTGCCTAACAGAGGCCAGAAAAGCATAGAATCGTAGAGTTAGAAGGGACCCCGGGGTCATCTAGTCCAACCCCCTGCAATGCAATTCTCTCTCTCTTTCTTTCTCATCACTTTATATAGGGGGATTTGGGGCCAACTGGCCCCCCAGGTCCAAAAGGAGACCCAGGGGACCAAGGAGAAAAGGGGGAGAAGGTCAGTGTATTTATTATTTATGTAAAGTGCTAGCCTTTTGTTTTTCTGCAATTGTCATTTGTCTCGCAATGCAAGTTCTTCAGGAGATTTTATGTATAGATGCACCACTTTTCGGGGAAAAGGCAGCTTACGAAAGAGATTTAACAGAACAAAAAAAATACTTTAAAAATACAAGTAAAAGCAATCCAATTGCAAAGATAAAAGAAAATAAAGGTCAGACGTTTGAAACAGTTTGAAAACCCAACTCCCAATGCCTTTCTCAAAACGCCAGTTGAAACTAAAATGGTCCTGAAGTTTGCTTTTCAAAGGGCTACATGTGCTTCTTTTTAGGAAGTAATTTCAAAGATCTGGAGCCACCACTAAAAAAGCCCTGTTTTGATTGCCCACCAGCATGATGGAACTTGATGGTGGGTGTGTGAGGAGGGCCTCAGAGGCTGATCTTAAAGCCTAGGCTGGTTTATATGATCGCAGATCGTCCTTCAAATCACTTGATCCTGAGGCATTTAATGCTTTGAAAGTCAACAGCAGCACCTTGAGACTCAAAGGTCTACCATCGTCACGGGTGTCCATATGCAGAAATTAAAGCTGCAGAACCCCTGTTCTAGTCACCTCTGGTTTGGTCCCCAAATAATGCTCTGAGCTCCCTTTTCTTTCAAACGGGTTACCCCTGTTGCATTTTAGGAAACAGAAAAACAAGTGAGCTTTGGACTTGCTACCCTGCAAGAGTATTTCAGGATACGGTGAAAGGGGTTCAAAGTGGGCTGAATTTTTGCCTTGATCTCTGCAGGGAAGCCCGGGATTTGGCATTCCAGGACAGCTGGGGCTGAAGGGCGAGCCAGGAGAAAGGGTGAGTTGGGAAATTGGGCAGCGAGTGTCCATCAAAGGAGAAGAGACAAGGAAGTGGGGGCAGAACTGGAATGAAGCGAATCTGGCTTTTGGGAATGTTCCTCTCCTCTCTGCCCTTCCAGACACACCGTATTTTTTGCTCCATAAGACGCACCTAGTATTTAGAGGGGGAAAGCAAGAAAAAAAATATTCTGTGCAGAGCATGTAAGTGGCTCTCGCTTTTCTTGCTTCAAACCCTTCCATCCCTCCTTCCGCTTCACTGAGAAGCCAGCAGAGCAAGCTGCGCAGCTCTCGCTGAAGCCAGCAGAGCAAGAGCGATAGCTGCACAGCGCCTCTTGTTCTGCTGGCTTCCCAGCAAAGCGGGATGAGGGATGAAAGGGAGCCCTTACAAGGGAGCGCTGAGCAGAGCCTGGCAGTGGCTCTTGCTGGCTTTTCCGGGAGGTGTGGGAAGGGACAGAGGGCAGCCCGTCAGTCCCTTCTCCCACCTTGCGGAAAAGCCCCCAAGAGCTGCACACACACTCCGTGCGGCTCTTTAAAGGGAGCGCTGAGCAGAGCCTGTATGCATCCCAGATGCGAATGCAGGCGGGAGGCTCTGCTTTAAAGAACCTAGCGTGTGTGCGGCTCTTGGGGACTTTTCCGCGAGGTGGGAGAAGGGACGGATGGGCTGCCCTTCTCCCTCCTCGGGGAAAAGCCCCCAAGAGCCGCACACACACTCCACGCGGCTCTTTAAAGGGAGCACTAAGCAGAGCCTCCCGCCTGCATTCGCTCCATAAGACACACATGCATTTCCCCTTACTTTTAAGTGTGTCTTATGGAGCGAAAAATACGGTGATTTGAAAGCTAAGTTTATGGGTTTTCCTGTGCTAGCTTGCACATGGAGCAAACACTGCCTTGTGCATATACCTATTTTAACTGATAGTTTGATTTATGGGGATTTTTAATATGATAATGTTTATATGAACAATGTTGCTTTCTGGATTGCCATGTTTTGAAATGAATCAGTATTTGAATAACAACATAGGAAGCTGGCTTATATGTAAAGTCAGACTGTTGGTTCGTCCAGCTCTGACAGGCAACAGCTGTGTAGAGTTCAAGACAGGGAGATGCATGCAGATCAGATGCTATGCCACTGAAATTCAGCTGTAACCTTAAGTTAGAGGAGGCTACCTTAAACTGAGTCAAACCAATGTCCCATACAGCTCAGTAATGTCTTTGCAAGTCCTGGGAGTTTAGCAGGCTAGATATTTAGAGGAACAACATTCTAGCCGTATTCCCTGGCACCCAGGGGTGGAAACAGGACAGTGCCAACCTTGGCAAAGCCTCTCTTACTGTGGCGGTGGCTTCCACATTCTGGCGAGATCTCGCAAGAGTTCCACGAGACCTCACGAGATTTTGAAGGGCTTGAAGGGACGCGAGTGGCGCTGTGGGTTAAACCACAGAGCCTAGGGCTTGCCGATCAGAAGGTTGGCAGTTTGAATCCCTGTGACGGGGTGAGCTCCTGTTGCTCAGTCCCTGCTCCTGCCAACCCAGCAGTTCAAAAGCACGTCAAAGTGCAAGTACATAAATAGGTACCGCTCCAGCGGGAAGGTAAATGGCATTTCCGTGCGCTGCTCTGGTTCGCCAGAAGCGGCTTAGTCACGCTGGCCACATGACCTGGAAGCTGTACGCCGGCTCCCTCGGCCAATAAAGCGAGATGAGCGCCGCAACCCCAGAGTCGTCTGCGACTGGACCTAATGGTCAAGGGTCCCTTGACCTTTTACCTTTAGCAAGATCTTGCCAGATCCGCCACAGCTACCTCTTGTTTCTCCAGGGGCATTCATTTTTGCCACCTGAGGCGGTTGCCTCAGCCTGCCTAATGGATGGGCCAACCCTACTAGGATCTCGGTCACTTCAGGCATTCATTCATTTTGGTTGTTAGTGTCTTCCCCGCAATTCATGTTTTGCCAGTGCATGTGGTATATTCCTGACTAACCTTTTCAATAAATTTAACAGGGAAACGTTGGCTTGTCCGGCAAGCCAGGGCAAAAGGTGAGGATGCAGCTGAACAGTGCAAGGCGCAGAATACTTTTAACAATACTTTTTAGCCAGGTTATTCAGAGAATTTCACGTACGGTATGTCACCAGCTCCGACAACAAACCTGAAACTAAGCAGGTATTTCTTTTAATCTTCATAGCACATGGACTAAGCTACAAACTACAGTGGTAGTTATGTAGCAAATGCCTTTAAGTGCAATGTGTGTGGTTTAAATGGATTGTCAGCATGGTTCATTTTAAAATTTGACCTGGATGGGTTTATTCCCCATCCTTCAGGAGGTGTGAGACAGCCTGGTTTTTATCCGGACCCCAATGTATGGGCAGGGGAGGGGGAAAAATCACCACTAGACCTGGAAAATCCTGCCAACCTAGCAGTTCGAAAGCACATCAAAGTGCAAGTAGATAAATAGGTACCACTCCAGCGGGAAGGTGAACGGCGTTTCCGTGCGCTGCTTTGGTTTGCCAGAAGCGGCTTAGTCATGCTGGCCACATGATCCGGAAGCTGTATGCCGGCTCCCTGGGCCAATAAAGCGAGATGAGTGCCGCAACCCCAGAGTCGGCCACGACTGGTCCTAATGGTCAGGGGTCCCTTTACCTTTACCTTTAGACCTGGAAAAAGCTCCCATTGGTGCCAATGGGAGCTTTTTCCCCTCTGGAGCTTAAGAGGTAGGGTTTTTTCAGGACCCTGAAGAAGGAGGAAAAGGTAAAGCTTTTCTTCTTTCTGCACAATACTCTCAATAATAACTGACACACACATTCTGCAAGTCAGAATAAGGTTGCTGTTTCCAGGGGAGGAGAGAGAGAGAGGGGCAAAATAGACCAACATCTTGGCTATTGTTTACTTCAGGGGGAAGCTGGTCCAAAGGGCCAAAAAGGTGAGCAAGGACCGTCCGGAAGACCTGGGGAGTCCGGCCTAAGAGGTAAAGATGTAAGTAGAAACTAAAAGTACAAATCTGGGGAGCTGAACTTTGCAATTTCTGAACCAATGACTAGGGGAGGAAGTATGTGATTATTTAGCTCAGGGCTAGCCAGAATAAATTGCTGGATTACAACTCCCATCATTCTTTTTTTAAAAAAAAAAAAATTATTGGTTTTTTTAACATATCATTTCCAACAGTCATATAACATAACTTCTTATCTTATGCAATGTTTTAGACTTCCGTCAACACCTCTGATTTTTCTTTCTTTCTCACTTATTCTGCATTTCTTAATTTCCTTATTACTCTTAATTATCAATAACTAATAATTTTCCTCATAGTCTTTCTTGCAATATTTCAAATAACCCTCCTTTCAAAACTTCTTGCAGTCCTACTAGCGCAATCTGTTCATTACCATTACTTTTCAAATAGTTCACATATTTACTCCAGCCTTCTAAAAATCTCTGGTCCCGCAGGTTTCGAACCCTTCCTGTTAATTTATCTAATTCTGCATAGTCCATCAATTTCATCCGCCATTCTTCTTTCACCAGTACAACTCCCATCATTCTTGACCATTGGCCCTAGGCTGCTGGGAATTGTAGTCTCTCAGCCTCCCATCCTTGTTCCTGATAGTGAGGTCAATTACATGCAGGTGTAGTCCTGTATCTCAATGACTTTTTGCTCGGGGTAAATGGGTACGAAAATCTGGAACTGCAGGTTGTAACCGCAGCAAAGGAACGTAGGGATGAACATTTCAACTTGTTGACACTAACTGTGAAACTCTGCGAAAACGGATGCTTTGAATTCATACTAGGGAGAATCAGGGAAGAGGGGGTGCCTGGGGTCCAGGTAACAGCTTGAGAAATCTAGCCCTTTTTTATTTTTATTTTTATTAAATTTTATTTAACATATTTATTACAAAATACAAGCAAAATACTGGAAATACATACATACATACATACATACATACATACATATTTCAGATAAGCACACATATATAAAAAAGAACAAAAAATAAAAAAGGAAGAAAAGAAAAAGAAAAAATAAGGAAAAAAAGAAGAAGAAATCTAGCCTTCTTTCTAATCCCTTGCAATACAAACCCACTGAGTACTTAAACCAGGGGTTGGAAAAAAATTTAGCCATGGGCTGGTCCACTGTCCCTCAGACCTTGTGGCAGGCCAGAGAAGCCGCACCGGCGGGGGGAGGAACTGGAAGAAGAGGCGAGGGGGGCAAGTAGTCCTTCTCCCCAGCCCCAGCCCCAGCTGCTGCGCTTACCTCCCAGGGGCTGCCACCACCACCACCACCACCGCTGCTGCTTCTCATGGGTAGCAGAGCGAGCTCGTCTGCTCCGCTCTCTGGCCCACAAGAGCACCCGGCGGCAGATGGAAGATGAGCAGCTGGCTCCAGAGAGGGGCTGCTTAAAATGGCGCTCAGCCAGCTCAGCCCTGTCAGGAGTTCAGCCTACACTTGAGTAGGACCCTGGCAGAGACACATGCCCGACTGGCATGTTCTCTCCCTCCTGGTCGATCGTTCGGGAGTTTCAAAAGCTTTCTTCAGCCCGAACGTCACAGCGACCGATGCCAACTGACACCGGCACACTTAGGGATCCGCAGAGTTTGCGCACCTTGCATGACAGACCTCAGCAACTCAGCATTTTGGCTAATCTACTTTATTTACATATAAACACACACAGAACACTGCAACATGGCTCCCTCTCTCTCTCTAGCATCAGACAGCAAAGAGAGAAAGAACAAAGGACAATAGTCCCACTTCACGGAACACAGTAACACAAACATCCTGTCTTCGTCACTTCCCACTCTGTAGAGTCAAAACATACACCGTCATGTGATAGACAAAAATCCCATGACTGCAATCATGGAGCAGGAATTCTAACAAGCCCAGCCCCCTTCCTCCTCTAGGCAGGGCGAAGAGAAGCCAGGAGGAGGGAGGGAGGGAGGAGGCGCCACCGCTGTGTGTGTGTGGGATGGGGGGGATGGAATGGCGCGGGGGGGGGGAACAGTGCAGCCTGAACAAACAGAAGCCCCACGCCGACCCACAGACAGTCTGTGTGCCGGATCCTGAAGGCAATTGGGCCTGATCTGGCCCACGGACCTTGTTTTGCCGACCCCTGACTTAAGCTAACACATGTAGTTGCATTGACAATTTTGCTCAGTTTTCTGGGGCCTTTCGGGGCATGGTAATGCACAGTCGTAATGTCTGTGTAATATGTCTTAAAAGGGCATACCAGGGCTTTTCCCCAGGCAGAACTTAGTGGCCCCTCTCATATTGCCATTAAAAGAGAACAAGGCAGGTGCTCAAGTTGAGTTTCAGTACCTCTTTTTCTAGAAAAATAGCACTGGGGCTTCCTGACATTACAGCTCTGAAGCTCCTAAGAGGGTATTGCATTGAGCATCGGTCCTTCTGTCCTTCTAGGGGGAAGCAGGCCCTCCTGGTGAGACTGGAGAGAGAGGAATTCGGGTAAGGAATCTCTCTGGACTTGCATGCTGCTGAGACCTCAAACTCTCCATAGCTACCCAGTGAATCCTCTTTTCCTGACACACTAGGTTTTTATTTACCTACAGGTAGTATTTTGATGTATAGGGATTTTGTGGGAATGTTCAGGGATGCAGGAGAGGATGTATTGTTTGATTATAGCCTTTCCAACTTGTGTAAAGAAGTTCACAATTTAGCAGAGTAACATTCCCCTTTTTAAGCTCACAGAGGATGCGTTTGCTCAGGCTCGCTAAAGCCTCTATAATAACTGTTCTGGTATTTCTCCCTTATTCCCTCATAAAAGATAAGACACGACACAGTCTTCTGTAAAAGTATAAAAAGAGTTTACTCACTCACATTCTGTTCACAATCGGATCCCAGAAGGCAGACTTAGCTTAGAAAAGTAACATAAACCTGGAAACTATCTCATAAGGAGACAGTCCCTTTGTCCTCTCTTGGCTGGAAGAGAGCATCTTTGGCTAAGCAGATGTTGCTTCTTTGACGAAAGTAGTCATAGAGAGATGGCGGCCAGTCCTATGCTTTTGTTACCTGCACAGGTGAGGCCACGCCCACCTCTAGTCACATGCAGAGGAAGTCTGTCCCAGCCCAGAAGGAAACAGGAAGTTTACCTGCTGGCTGGACAAACATTCCTCCCCATGTGTAAACATGTTCACTCTAGGAATGTTGTACTTGACTGCTCTTGTGTTTCACATCCCACAGATTTGTCTACCCAGGAGCACTCAGTCCTGTCAGTCAGACCCTTGTCCACAGCTCAGAGCAGAGCAAACTCAGTGAGGATCGAGCCCAAATTGCTCATGTCCCTTCAATTTTTCTGCAGGGTCCTTTGGGTCTGCCAGGACGTCCCGGAGAGCGAGGGATGAAAGGAGAGGCTGGAGAAACGGGCAAGGATGTAAGTTGGATACCACGAGGATTGTGCAGTGAGGGTCGGAATAATTCTGGCACTTTTGAGAGCAAGTTGCCAGAATATTAATATTTTCAGCACTACAGCCTGCCTCGAATAAGAAAGATCTACAAATCACATAACACAGGAGAAACCTCTGCCTTGTGGGGACACATGTGGCCCCCTCTATCTGGCTTTTGGGATTCCTACAAGGCCCTTCATGTGCTCACACTTTTCTCAAGTGCTTTTGCCCGCCTAGAACGTGTCCTTAAAACTGGGTCATGTCCCTTGTTTTCCTGTACGGAGGAGGGAGAAATGTGTGTGTGCGCGTATGTAGAAATCTCTGGCATGGCTTTCTGTGCAAAGCTAAGAGTGGCCCCCATTGCTCCGCCCACTTTTGCCTCTGGCCCCACCCACCCCTGGCATGTGGCCCTTGGGCTGAATAGGCCTCTTGCCGTAGTCTTGTTGCTGAGCAACAGTGTGCAGATCTCAGTGGGGTGGGAGGCCAGCCGACCAGAGGAGCCTTTGAGGTGTACTTGCCTAGAGCTAAACTCAGAATCCGAAGTCAGGTCCAGTCCTAGGGTTGGACAAAGAGCAATCCATGTGGGTCAGAAGGTCCAGAGGTCAGGGAATCTGACGATCATGGGGCCAAGGTGAGCAGGAAGCTCATTCTGGGAATGGAGTTGAGAGATGACCTAACTTGGGGAGAAAACAGCAAAGACCCGATGAAGAGAGCACAGCAGAGGTTATATTTTCTGAGAATCCTCCGGGAAAACAATCTCTCAAAGGACCTGTTGATGGTATTTTACCATTGTGCTGTTGAGAGTGTATTAACTTATGGTCTGTGTGTGTGGTTTGGGAGCTGCACGGTCAGGGAAACAACAATGCTGTCCAGGGTTGTAAAGACTGCGGCGAGAATAATTGGGTGCACTCTTCCCACCTTGGATCAAATCTATGCTTCCAGGTGCCATAAGAAAGCTGCAGAGATAGCGCAGGATAGTGCGCACCCCGGAAATGATCTCTTTCAGCTTCTGCCTTCTGGAAGAAGGTACAGGGTTATAAAGACTAGGACTAGCCTCCTGAGAAACAGTTTCTACCCAAATGCGATTTTGGTTTTAAACGCAGTGTAAGGAGTCTCTATGGGAATATATTGTATTTAAAAATGGGGTATCGGAGTTTTTAGGGGGCTAACCAGGTTGGGATAGCTGGAATAGCAGGCTTGTTGGTTTTTGAATGTCTGATGTAGATTTTTCAATTTCATTGTTCTTGTTATGTACTGAAGTTTTCACCTTGGGCCAGCAGGGGGATACTGTAGATAGTTTTCACTCAGGTCCACATATGCAAATAAGGGATTGAAAGTGACGTTCAGTGATTGGATAGTTACAGAAAGTGGTTACTGTTGCGTTGTACTGGAGCTCTATATAAGCAGGCTGGCTGAACCCTTCAGTTCAGTTCTGTTCTGTTCTGGCCTGTGAATAAACAAGAGCTGTTAGGAGAATTGCTGTGTCGTCTGATATGTTCACCCACAACTTCACAGTTCTGTATGGGACAATGACAATAAAGATTATCATATCGTAGGGCCAGGAACTACAAGCACCGTTTCCAGCATCTGACTGCTGCTGGAAATTCTGCTTCAGAAGGTTGCAGCCAGCTGGTTCCCATCCATGCCTCCTCCTCTTGTGTCCTTGAAGGCTGATCAGCTGCAAGTGGAGTCACTCTGCTTTCTTCCCCTTCAGGCTGCTGTTCTGCAGGCGAAGCTGACTCCAGGCCCATGACAGTACCCCATGCTTGCGTTAAGGTGTAGCTCTGTGAAGTGGCCATGTTGAAACTTGGGTCCAGAATATATTGCACTGTGTTGCCCCAGTTACAGAGAACATTGAATGGAGAGTCTGTTGACAATTACAATGACATGTTGATAATTAAAAATGTAAGATGAGCTCTGCTAGATCAGGCCAGTGGCCCATCTAGTCCAGGATCCATAGCTGGCAACCGTCCCTTATTTGGCGGGAAAGTCCCTTATCCCAGCGCCGTGTCCCGCTCCTGTCCCTTCTTGATCATGTCCCTTAAATTTCCCGGGTTTCAAAGGAAGCAGCTCCTCTCCCTCCCTCCCTGCCGGCCAGGGAGGAGGGAGGCTCCAACTGTGTTGCTTGGCTGCATTGCTCACCCAATAAGGAGTCTAAGAACGACTGGGGGGTGGAGCTTGCATGCCTTGTGCCGATCAAATCGGCCATGTTGCTTGGGGACTCACCTTTGCTCAGCGCTTCCCAGCGGAGAGGTGACAGTGGTTTTCCTTGCTGTGCCCCCTTTGCCGGGTTGCTGCGCTGTGGGAACCACCGCTTGAGGCTTCGTTGGGCTGCTGGCTGGGCTTTCTGCCTTTGGCTTGGAGGGGCTCAGAAGTTGAACATGCCTGTGCTTGGAAAATCCCTTATTTTGGCTGCTGATCCCTTATTTTCAAATCTATAAGTTGACAGCTATGCCAGGATCCCGTTCCCAGATGCCAGTGAGAAGCCCACAAGCAGAATATGATTGCAAGAGCGCTCTACCAACTGGTATTCAACTGGTACCTTTGACTGTGAAGACAAAGCATTAGCCATTATGACTAAGTAGCTGCCAGTAATCTAATTCTCCATAAATTTGTGTGACCCGCTTTTAATGCCACGCAAGGCACTCATCCCTGGCAAGCAGAGTTGTGGATTTGTGGACGCCTTCTGCCACACCAAGGGAGATTGTGAGCATTCTGTTCTACCCGGACACTGAGGTCCAGCGCTGAGGGCCTTCTGGCGGTTCCCTCACTGCAAGAAGCCAAGTTGCAGGAAACTAGGCAGAGGGCCTTCTCAGTAGTGGCACCCGCCCTGTGGAACGCCCTCCCACCAGATTTCAAAGAGAAGAACAACTACCAGACTTTTAGAAGACATCTGAAGGCAGACCTGTTCAGGGAAGCGTTTAATGTTTCATGCATTACGGTACAGTGGTACCTCTGGTTAAGAACTTAATACATTCTGGAGGTTCGTTCTTAATCTGAGACTGTTCTTAACCTGAGATACCAGTTTAGCTAATGTGGCCTCCTGCTGCCGGAGCACGACTTCTGTTCTCATCCTGAAGCAAAGTTCTTAACCCGAGGTACTATTTCTGGGTTAGCGGAGTCTGTAACCTGAAGTGTATGTAACCCGAGGTTACATACTGTATTTTAATATTTTGTTGAATGCTGCCCAGAGTGGCTGGGGAAGCCCAGCCAGATGGGCGGGGTATGAATAATAAATTATTATAATATTATTATTCATATGCAACTCTAAAGAAGATGGTGAAGTATCTCAGCTCAGCACCTCTGACTCCTCTTTCATTCTGCTTTTCTCCTCCTCCTCCTAGGGAGCCGGCGGAGAGAAAGGAGACAAGGGCGAATCCGTAGGTTTGCAAATTCTCCTTGTTAGCCTTGCATGAGAGCCATCCATGGCACCTTTTCAAGTGGGCTAGCCTTCTGCATTCATATCTTGGGTTGTGGTGGTGGTTTCCTTGACAGCATATGTACGTCTTGTGTTTCTGCAGGGACAGCCTGGGCCCCCTGGAACTCCTGGAAAGACCGTGAGTAATGCTTGTTCTCCTGGGGAAATAGTGCAAGATGGGAAGAAAGAGATGGTGTCTCCTTGCTTGGCAAACGTGGCACAGATCAATAGCCAAGCTAACTGGGGAGATTTGCTCCAGTTGAGGACTTTATTAAGGCCCAGGGATTGTATACTCATGGGGGTGGTAGATAGTGGATGCAGGACCCTGGGCAGGAGGCCGGAAAATGTTGGTCTCCCGGGGTGAGGAATTGGGAGGAAAATGCAACACTCCCAGGTGAGAGCTGAGACCTCCATTGGCTCCCAGTACATTTCCGAACACAATTCAAAGTGTTGGTGCTGACCTTGGAAGCCCTAAACGGCCTCAGCCAAGTATACCTGAAGGAGTGTCTCCACCCCCATTGTTCAGCCCGGACACTGAGGTCCAGCTCCGAGGACCTTCTGGCAGTTCCCTCCCTGTGAGAAGCGAAGTTACAGGGAACCAGGCTGAGGGCCTTCCTGGTGGTGGCGCCCACCCTGTGGAACACCCTCCCATCAAATGTCAAGGAAATAAACAACTATCTGACTTTTAGAAGACATCTGAAGGCAACCCTGTCTGGGGAAATTTTTAATGTCTGATGTTTTATTGTGTTTTTAATATCCTGTTGGAAGCCACCCAGAGTGGCTGAGGAGGCCTGGCCAGATGGGCAGATGATAATAATAATAATAATAATAATAATAATAATAATAATAATAATAATAATAATAATTTAGTATTTATACCCTGCCCATCTGGCTGAGTTTCCCCAGCCACTCTAGACGGCTTCCAATCAAGTGTTAAAAACAATACAGCATTAAATATTAAAAACTTCCCAAAACAGGGCTGCCTTCAGGTGTCTTTTAAAGATAGGATAGCTGCTTATTTCCTTCACATCTGAAGGGAGGGCATTCCACAGGGCTTTATTTACTTTATTTACTTAAATTATTATTATTATTATTATTATTATTATTATTATTACTACTACTACTACTACCTTCTGTGGGTGCTAAGGGCTAAGAACTACTTTTAAGAACTCTCTTCTGTACTTTTGTAATTTTTGTAGCTGCTTTTTTAAAAAAAAATTATTTACATTAGTTTTCGGAATCTTACTGTATTATGGAAACCTTTAGTAAAAAAAATGAAAGCCATCTACATCACCCCCCCTTAAAAAAGAAGAAGGAGGTAGTACTTGGAGAACATGGCCAAGCAACTACAAGTGGTGCTTCTCATTTCTGAAAGGGGCTTTCTCTCCTCCCCACGTTCTTATCAATGTTCCTCTGACAATTGTAGGTTCTTCCTCTGAAAAGCAGCGTTGCCGTCAAAGGAGAGAAGGTACCACTTCTTCCCCTACTGAAATATTAGTGATATGACTGAATGTCTTGCATGACTTGGACGAGTTCATTGGCTCGTGTGGAAACCCTTTGTGCATCTCATGGGGTTATGGTCTTAGCTGCCATTCTCCACCTAGAGTGGAGAACCTCAGGCCCTGGTCCAAAGATGGATCTCCAGCTGACCACAGTGCTTCTTGGACGGAACGACTCGCCACAGAGAATGCCAGTCCGTGGCTTGGATGCCCTTCATTCCACCGGAATCTGTAGAGGCTGATGCCAGATTTCTGTGAAATGAAGCCCATCAGGCATGGGTTCCCTCTTCGCCCTTCCCGCTTGAGAGCCCATCGAGCGAAGACTTCATGGCATCCTCAGTCGACCGTGTTGCGGTTGCCGCAGAACTGAAAGAAGACATTGAAGTGAAGCACCCAGATGTTCCTGGTGGTGGTGCCAGTTGTGGAAGACATTGAAGTGAAGCGCCCAGATGTTCCTGGTGGTGGTGCCAGTTGTGGAAGACATTGAAGTGAAGCGCCCAGATGTTCCTGGTGGTTGTGCCAGTTGTGGAAGACATTGAAGTGAAGTGTCCAGATGTTCCTTGTGGTGGTGCCAGTTGTGGAAGACATTGAAGTGAAGCGCCCAGATGTTCCTGGTGGTGGTGCCAGTTGTGGAAGACATTGAAGTGAAGCGCCCAGATGTTCCTGTGGTGGTGCCAGTTGTGGAAGAGCAACCTGGTCCAAATCTTATCAAGGAGCACCCTGCCACACACAAAGTCCAGGTTCACCAGCACACCACTTCACATGTAGGCAGCACGGTACCTATTTACAGAAAATAATTTTGAGAAAGCCCTGATGTCTGGAGACAACCCACACCAAGGGCTCTGGACCCTGCTGTGGGGCGGTGCTAGGGGTTCTGCCCTTACATATGGATATAAGAAAAGGCTTGCTAGGGCACAGCAGAGGTCCATTTCACCCATCACAACCACAGTGGCCAACCAGATGTATCTAGGGAAGCCCGCAAGGAAGACCTGATTGCCACAGACCTTTCCTGATGTTTCTCAGTGATGCTGGGCGTAGCATGTAGATGATAATCCACACCATCTCAGAGGCAGCTGCTGGGAATTGCATGTGCTCAGGCCAGTGGGAATGTTCAGGGTGGCAGGAGAGAGGATATATTGTATATTGTCGAGAGCCAGTGTGGTGTAGTGGTTAAGAGCGGTAGTCTCGTAATCTGGGGAACCGGGTTCGCGTCTCCGCTCCTCCACATGCAGCTGCTGGGTGACCTTGGGCCAGTCACACTTCTCTGAAGTCTCTCAGCCCCACTCACCTCACAGAGTGTTTGTTGTGGGGGAGGAAGGGAAAGGAGAATGTTAGCCGCTTTGAGACTCCTGAAGGGGAGTGAAAGGCGGGATATCAAATCCAAACTACTACTACTACTACTACTACTACTACTACTCTTCTTCTTCTTCTTCTTCTTCTTCTTCTTCTTCTTCTTCTTCTTCTTCTTCTTCTTCTTCTTCTTAATATCCTTCCTAACTAGCGTTAGGGACGTGGGTGGCACTGTGGTCTAAACCACTGAGCCTCTTGGCCTTGCCGATCAGAAGGTAGGCGGTTCGAATCCCCGTGATGGGGTGAGCTCCCATTGCTTGGTCCCTGCTCCTGCCAACCTAGCAGTTCGAAAGCACGTCAAAGTGCAAGTAGATAAATAGGTACCACTCTGGCGGGAAGGTAAACGGTGTTTCCATGCGCTGCTCTGTTTCGCCAGAAGTGACTTAGTCATGCTGGCCATGTGACCCGGGAAAACTTGATTTATTATTATTCAATCAATCAATCAATCAATCAATGAATCTTTATTACGGTTCAGAGACCCAACAAATTGCTACAAAGCAATGCACAATTCAGACAGCCTACCTCCAGGTTAAACAAGCATTTTGTTCAGATTTAAAGATAGGGATCATTGATTCTTGCGACCACCAATAAAAACTTTGCCACTGCTAATGTTCTAGCGTTTGTCCGGTCTTCCAATAATTATTCATTATTATGTTTCTATCCCCTTCTTACCTTCTTGTAATTATTGTTTAAGTTTATATCCCACCCTTATTTTCTTTTTTCTTTATTGGCAGTTCTATACATATATATAATTTTTTATTAAATTATCTGTTTTACAATTAGAAATACTCATTTAAACGTCCTTAAAATATGAATGACTTCCCTTCTCCTCATTCCATGGTTCATTTTGCATATCATAAATCCCTGCGTATTTTACAAAAACCCAAACCATTCAGCATTCCATTATTGCATCCATCAAAATTTCTTTACACTGTTGAATTCAGCTTGTAAAGAAATCCTTTATTTTCTTTGTCCTGAATCGTCCAACCTTCCGCTCTGCCCCAGCAGTATTGGGTTTTCGTATTATGAGACAGAAAGAAAACCTTCACTTTCTTCACACAATGCATTATTGTATACATCTTTGGGTCGTTCCACATCAAATCAACACAAAAAACAAGGATTTCGCCACCCACCGTCTCGGATTTTGATGAAACTTGGTGTACACCTGTCAGAGGCTCAGGAGCAGAAGCACAGGGGAGAGAGCAAATAGAGAGCAGAGGAGAGGAATCCGAGGGGAGCGTAGGGGAATATGACAGTGACCCGAGAGATTCCATGAGCTTCTCCAGCGAATCAGAAGATTCCCAGGAGGGGGCGCCTATGGTAAGGGCGAGGGGAGTCCCAGGGGGGACGCTCCATAAACAAGGGACCAGAGGGGACTCCCAAGGGAGCAGCGGAGGATCAGGACCAGTTCCCCCACCAGAGCACAGTGGGGGGGAAGAGTCACATGAGTCAGGACCAGCTTCTCCTCCAGCGGGGAGAGAAGATGAGTCAGGGATAACCACGCCCCCATCGGAAAGTGGGGAAACGGAGGGAAGGCCAGGTCCAGCTAGCCTCCCCGAAGGAGGGAGCAGTGACACAAGTGTAACGGTCAGAAGGAAAGTGGGAGGCTGCGCGCGCGCGCAAAGTACAAATGTGCAGGAGCGCGGGACAGCAGAAAACCCGGATTGGGAGCCAGGTCCTAAAACCCGAAGGAGGGAGGGGGAAGAGTCAGGGGACTCAGCATCAGAGGAGTCTAGGAAGGGTGAGACCCCGACTAGCAGGCGGACCCAGAGAAGGAAGGAACAGAGGAAGAGGTGGAGTAAGGCTAGAATCTTAAACTGGTGTCAGGGGGGAGGAGATTCAGATGGAGCTTCGGCAGTCTAAGGGTACAGACATAGCGTTGCACACTGCGCGTGTGGAAGTGAAACTGAACTTCAATAAAGACTTTTATACTAAAGAACGAAGCAGCGTTGGTCTTGTGTGAGCTGGGACCTTGGGCAGCGCTGACAACACCCTTCCCTTATGGTTGAAAGAAACCCCCTTAAATTCCCCCCCCCATCTCAAACGGTTTTAATTTTATAGCACTTCAAATTCTAAAATTTTGTTAGAAGACTTAAGAGACCCATAAATTTTATTCTTTGTTGAGAAAGAGCATGTATCTGCAATAATTTCCACCATCAAAAACTTTTGATTCCGTCGTGCCCTTATGCTGAACATTTAGGTTTTCTAAACCTCATTTTTCCACCCAAAAACTACATTTATACATTTTGAAGGCATTTATAAAAACTTTTGAGTGGTATTGTATTTTTTCCCTGAAATCCTCATCATGTTATTGAGCTCTGCGAAAAATTTCAAAGAGATCTGATCATTGGTTATGAAGAAAAGAATTAAAATGCACACAAGACAAAGGATCTCAAGAGGGATAGAAACACAGTTTTCACGAAACTTTGAAGTGCTATAAAATTAAAACCGTTTGAGATAGAGGGGGGGAAATTAAGGGGGTTTCTTTCAACCATAAAGGAAGGGTGTACACCAAGTTTCATCAAAATCCGAGAGGGCGGGTGGTATGACCGCGTTGAACTGACGTTGAATGACCCCTTTATCCTTGCCTCGCATCTAAACTACCAAACTCTGCATGGTATAAACTTCCCTCCCTGGGTAGTTTCTGTATCTCCTTGATCTTTTCTGTGGCCCTTCTCTGACAGAAGATCTCAGGGTCGCAAAGGATCCTGCATGAATGTTCCATTTCAGGGTCTGTTCTTGAACTGACAGATTCATTTACTCACCTGTTTTTTTGCTTCTCTTCAAAGGGAGACCCTGGGCCAGCTGGCAAAGGAACAGACATCAAGGTAAATCCAGACAAAAGTTGGTTTGCATGATGAAACACATTGATCGGCCCTCCAATAGGGTGGGCATAAAATGAAACTTCTCAGTGGCAGCTGGAAGCAAATTCCTTCCTTCCTTCCTTCCTTCCTTCCTTCCTTCCTTCCTTCCTTCCTTCTTTCCTTCCTTCCTTCCTTCCTTCCTTCCTTCCTTTCTTTCTTTCTCTTAATTCAATCTTTATTGGTTTATAATCAACACAGACACACAGCGAAAACAAACAAAAACAGCACATAACTCATAAAAAAGGGGGGAAAGAAAGGAAAGGAAACAGTACAACGCGAAAACACAAAAACATTTCAGCCATCGACGTCCGACCTCCTTGGTGTAGGTTCTTCGTTTCCTTGTTACTCGCCTCTGTTTTTAACAAACTTATTTTTTTTTTTATAATATTTTTATTAAAGATTTTTTTTTATAACCACAAAAACATAACATTACAATACAATACAATAAACACAACAAATACACAAACAAACAAAAACAAAAACAAAAAAACAAGTACAATTTCATATCTTAATTTCTTATACCTTTCTTCTCCGACTTCCTCATGCCTCCCTTTTCTGTATTCCAATTTCTAATCAATTATTCAACAAATCTTCCCTTATTTTAATTTAATTTAATCTTCCTTATTCTCCTTGTCTTAACCGTTACTAATAGTAACCGTTTATTTTCTAGTCCAACATCATTCTAACTTTCATTAATTTTGTAATATTTCTTTAAATAGTCCTTAAATTTTTTCCATTCTTCTTCCGCTGCTTCTCTTCCCTGGTTTCGGATTCTGCTCGTCATTTCTGCCAGACCCATATAGTCAATCACCTTCATCTGCCATTCTTCCAGAGTGGGTAGCTCTTGTGTCTTCCAGTACTTCGCAATAAGTATTCTTGCTGCTGTTGTAGCATACATAAAAAAAGTTATATCCGTCTTTAACACCCCTTGGCCGACAATGCCCAAGAGAAAGGCCTCTGGTTTCTTAGGGAAGGTATATTTAAATACCTTTTTCAGTTCATTATAGATCATTTCCCAGAATGCCTTAATCTTCTGGCACGTCCACCAGAGGTGAAAGAATGTGCCTTCCTTTTCCTTACATTTCCAACATTTATTGTCAGGCAAATGGTAAATCTTTGCAAGCTTGACTGGGGTTATGTACCACCTATAAATCATTTTCATAATATTTTCTCTTAAGGCATTACATGCCGTAAATTTCATCCCGGTGGTCCACAACTTCTCCCAATCAGCAAACAAAATGTTATGACCAATGTCCTGAGCCCATTTAATCATACTTGATTTAACCGTTTCATCTTGTGTATTCCATTTCAGCAGCAAATTATACATTTTTGACAAATTTCTAGTGCTGGATTCTAACAATTCAGTCTCCAGTTTTGATTTTTCCACCTGGAAGCCAATTTTACTGTCCATTTTAAACACTTCATTTATTTGATGATAGTGCAACCAATCTCTCACCTTCCCTTTTAGTTTCTCAAAACTCTGCAATCTCAGTCTGTCCCCTTCCTTTTCCAAAATTTCCCAATATCTTGGCCATTTAGACTCCATATTTAACTTTTTAACTGCCTTAGCTTCCATTGGCGACAGCCACCTTGGGGTTTTATTTTCCAACAAATCTTTATATCTAATCCAGACATTTAATAGTGCTTTTCTGACAATATGGTTTTTAAAACCTTTATGTGCTTTAACCTTGTCATACCACAAATATGCATGCCACCCAAAAATATTATTAAAACCTTCCAAATCCAAAATATCTGTATTTTCAAGAAGTAGCCAATCTCTTAGCCAGCAGAAAGCTGCCGCTTCATAGTACAGTTTAAAGTCTGGCAGGGCAAATCCCCCTCTTTCCTTTGAATCCGTTAGTATCTTAAATTTAATTCTGGGCTTCTTGCCCTGCCAGACAAATTTAGATATATCTTTTTGCCACTTCTTGAAACAATCCGTCTTATCCATTATTTGTAATGCTTGGAACAAAAACAACATTCTTGGCAATACATTCATTTTTATAACTGCAATTCGACCTAACAAGGAAAGCTTTAAGTTTGACCAAATCTCCAAATCTTTTTTCACTTCTGTCCAAGTTTTTTCATAATTATCTTTAAATAAATTCACATTCTTAGCTGTCATATTTATTCCCAAATATTTCACTTTTTTAACCACAGTCAACCCTGTCTCATTCTGAAACCTTTCTTTTTCAAACTGTGTTAGATTTTTCTCCAATACCTTAGTCTTTAACTTATTCAATTTAAATCCTGCCACTTGACCAAACTCTTGAATTATTTCCAACACTCTTTTCGTGCTAGCTTCTGGCTCTTGTAATGTAAGTACCAGGTCATCTGCAAATGCTCTCAATTTATATTGTTTAGCTCCGACCTGAACCCCTTTAACCAACTGGTCCTTCCTAATCATATTAAGCAAAACCTCCAGGACCGATATAAAAAGTAGTGGGGAGATAGGGCACCCCTGACGTGTCCCTTTTTCAATCTTGAACTCTTCTGTAACCACATTATTTACAATTAATTTTGCTTTCTGTTCAGAATATATTGCACCTATACCATTTTCAAACCCTTGGCCTACCCCCATCCCCCGGAGGTTCTTCAGCATAAAACTCCAAGATATATTGTCAAAGGCTTTCTCGGCGTCCACAAATATCAAAACTGCCTTAGTGTTTATATTCACTTCCAACTTTTCCAAAATGTCAATTATATTCCTTACGTTGTCCGACAAATGTCTTTTCGGGAGAAAGCCCGCTTGGTCCCCGTGAATCTCCTCCATCAAAACTCTTTTCAATCTCTTTGCTAAAATATCAGCAAAGATTTTGTAATCTACATTTAGTAACGAGATGGGTCGGTAGTTCTTAAGTTGGGTCTTTTCAGTCTCTGTCTTTGGTATAAGTATAATGTAGGCCTCCCTCCACGTGTCGGGTGCCCTTCTCCCCTCCATAATCTCATTACAGACTTCCTTCAGGGGTTGTATTAACCCTTCCTTCAAAACTTTGTAATATTTGGAAGTCAGTCCATCCGGTCCGGGAGATTTGCCCAGCGTCATACTTTGAATGGCACCTTCTATTTCTTGTGCTGATATCTCCTGATTCAAAATTGTCTTACTTTCCTGAGAGATCTTTTTCAGCCCATTTTTCTCGAGGAATTGTTGTATATCCATTTCTTTCTGCGGCCCTTGTGTATACAATTGTCTAAAGTAGCTCTGAAAACAGTTCCTAATCTCCACTGGGTTAAATATGTTCTTTCCATCCACTTCTAAGTTTGTTACCGTGTTGAGTTTTTGTCTCTTCTTTATTTGCCAAGCCAATAACTTACCACATTTATCTGCAGATTCAAAAGTCTTTTGTCTCATTTGTTTAATTTTCCATTCTATTTCTTGATTCATCAATTCCATAAATTGTGTTTGATATAATTTAATTTCTCTTAAAATCTCTTGCGATTTTGGTTTCGATCTTAGTTTCCTTTCCCCTTCTTTTATCTTTTCCAAGATTTTCTCTTTCCTCTCATTTTGACTTCTTTTCTTTAGTGTATTTTGTTGTATCAAAAATCCTCTCATCACGGCTTTACTTGCGTCCCATACTATTCTTTTTTCTACTTTAGTCCTCAAGTTGATTTCAAAGTAATCTTTCAAAGTTTTTTGGGCCCTCTTGCAGATCTCCTCATCTCCAAGTAAGGTGTCATTCATTCTCCATCTGAAGGAACCAGTTGTTGTTTGCTTCATCACCATCTTTACTGCGTTATGGTCGGAGAAGGTTTTTGGGCAGATTTCCACTTTCTTTATACTCGACGCCATACTGCTAGTCACCCAAATTTGGTCAATCCTTGTCCATGTCATTTTGGCTTCAGAAAAGAAGGTTCCCTCTCTTTCTAATGGGTGTTTTGTTCTCCAAATGTCAATCAAGCCCATATTGTCAGTCATTTCAAAGAAAATTTTTGGCAGTCTTCCGTCTTTTGTGACTACCTGTCTTTGTGCTTTGTCCATATTTGTTGAAACTACTCCATTCATGTCTCCCATCACGATTAAGTTGTAATCCATGTAGTCCATCAAAGTCTCATGCAACTTCTTAAAAAATTCAGCTTTCCCCTCATTTGGTGCATAGATTCCCACTATCAAAAACTTTTCTCCTTGAGATTGAATTTCAATTGCCAAATATCTTCCTTGATCATCTTTAAAGATTTGTTTCGGTTGCAATCTTTCCTTTGCATACATCACCACTCCTCTCTTTTTTACTCTATCTGAAGATATAAATTCTTGTCCCAATCTTTTATTTATCAATAATTTTCTATGTGCTCTTGTCACGTGAGTCTCTTGTAAACAAATCAAGTCCAATTGGTCTTTCCTTAAGGCATGAAATATATTTTTCCTTTTTCTGGGGATATTTAGTCCATTACAATTCCAGGTTAGAAGTTGCAGAGCCATGATGGGGCTATTTACTCTTTCCTCCTACAGCTCCCAATTGTTGTTCCTCTTTTGTCGGTGATTCCGTATCCGTATCTAGTGGTCCCTTGCTTGAAGGATGCCCTTGTCCCGGAAACGCCTCCTTCTGTAGGTCTTCTTCGTGTTCTCCTAAAAACTTGTCTTTATCACTCACTGTCTTTATTCTTCTTTTCTTCCCCTTATATTTAAAAGACAAGCCTTGAGGAAACTCCCACCTGAATGGTATGTAGTTCCTTTTCAGCAGTATCACCAAGTCCTTGTAAAAACCTCTTGCATCTAGAATGTTTTTGGGAATATCTTTAAAAATCTCAATGTGAAAGTCTTCAATTTGAAGGGTTGTTTGGTAGTGCAGGTTCAGTATTTTATCTCTCTCCTCCTTTGATCTCAAAGTTATTAAACAGTCTCTGGGTCTGTTCTTCCTCTGCCTTGTTCCCAGTCTAAATGCGCTCTCTATCTTAAATTCTTCCTTGTCCAGCTCCTGCTTCCAAAAGTCAGAGAATTCTTTTGTCAAAAAGTCCACCAAGTTATCTCCTTCCTTTTCCGGCACAAGTCTAATCCTTAAGTTCCTCTCCTTCCGTTGCATATCCTGCATAGAAAGTGCCAAATCATGCTCATCTAGTTTCTTAAACACCGGTGGAAACTTTTCCTCAGCAGCCGTTGCAATTTCTTTAGCTTCCTCAGCTATCTTTCGTGTTGTAGATGATTCCTCCAATAGTTTCCCAATTGCTTCTGCATTAGAGTTCACTTTATTTCCAAGGTCAGTTATACTTTTTGTGTTTAAATCAATTTTCCCAGAGATTTCTTCAATTTTCTTATTTGTTTCAGCAACTTGTACTTTAGTTTCTGCTCCTTGCTTTTTTAGTTCCTCCAAAGAGTCATTTATTTTCCCCAATACTTTAGCAAGTGCTTCTTCTGAAAACATAGTTTTCACTTTTGTCTTTGGGACAGCTGCAGTTCCAGAGGCTCCTGATACAGAAGCCCTTCTTTGCATAGAAAGATCAACTTTGTATTGTCTGCCAGATCTCAGAGTTGTTTCTTGTGAGTCCTCTTTCTCTTTACCATCTGCCATAACAAAATCTTTCACTCAAGGTCATTCCCACACTCTTAAGCTGTCAAGCAAAAGTTCTCAAGTTTTGAAATCCACTTGTTGCTGAAACTATTCACAAGTCCTCTAGAGGGCGCAGAACAAATTCTTTGCCTTCAAATCAGTCCCACACTTTCCAAAGGAAAACAAAAGCCCTCCGAGTCCCTTTCAAGTATTTTTAAAAGATCCAAATCAATAGTGTCCTGCGTATAACTTTGCAGTGCAACAAAGTAAAATGTTTCTAAGTTGAGAGTAACCAAAGTCAATATCTCAGTTACTTTTTTACCTTCATGTAACAACAGTCCTTAGCCGGTTTCCTTTTCTCCGGCAGTCCGATCCCAGGTTTAAGAGCAGCGGTAAACAGTCCAAATTCTTTTTTTAAACAGGCAGGAAGATACTGTGAAATTTTCTTCCCCCCCCTCCTGCCTTCGGGGAGGGAGCTCTCTTTACTTTGGTGGTGGATTCCTTAATTCCCACGAATCTCCTTTCAAAAGTTACAGCTTGAATGCCTTTTGCTTTGATCTTGCTACAGAACGGAAAGCAGACTTCCTTTTTAGTGCTTGTCCGTCTCGGTACCCAATTTCCTTAATTTTAGCGTCCAATTAATCTTTAAAGTTCAATCCTACTCACGGAAAGTTGTTTCTTATTAGTCCAATTCACCGGAAGAAATCAGCGCTCTCCGCTAATGGCGACGCGGCTTCACTTCGCAGGCTGGGTGAAAGCGACTCTCAGCACCGCTCCACACACCCTCCGCTGTTCCGTAGCCTTTAAAAAGGCTCCTTCACAGCGTCGGGGGGGCGCAAAGGTGCCCGCCGAGTCTCCGGTTCACAGGCTACGCGCCTGTGATTTTTGAGGGTCCCCGCTCCGCCGTAGCTGCCGGACCCGAACCCACGAAGCAGATCTCTCTCGGGAGCTCCGGGAGAAATCCGCCATTAAGCGCTGGCGCTGACCGGAAGTCCTCTGTTTTTAACAAACTTAACCTTTATTATATCTTATTTGTGTTCTTCATAACTTATGCAATTCTGAGAGTTATTCAAAGCATTCTAAAGTTTTAATACGGGGACAATGTTCCTTTAAATATTGCCTAGAAATCTTTTCAAACTTTTGGGTCAATCTATCCCTGATCTTTTCCGTCATATTCGCTAGTTCCATATATTCAAGCAGTTTAACTTGCCATCCCTCTTTTGATGGGATTCTATCTCCTTTCCATCACTTGGCAACCAGCAACTTTGCTGTTGCTGCATACAAAAAAATCCTTCTTTTCCCTCTCGGGATGTCTGATGCCATAATACCTAAGAGGAAGGCTTCAGGGTTTTTTTTTATAAACATTGTTCTAAACAGTTTTTTAAAAATTCATTATATATATGTTCCCAAAAGCTCTTTATTTTTTTACAACCCCACCACATGTGGTACATTGTTCCCTCTAACTCTCTACACCTCCAGCATAAATTTGAGTTGGCTTTATACATTTTGGCCAATTTGCTGGGGGTGATGTACCATCTGTATAGCATCTTCATAAAGTTTTCTTTTATAGTAAAACAAGCCGTAAATTTCAGTTCCCTTCCCTGTTCCTAATATCCTCCCTGATTCTGAACTCTTAAAACTCTGCATCTGCTGCCAAGCCTGTCCCGTTACTTGAATAAAGATCTTTGCAGCTGAAAACTATTTTTTCTGTCTCTTGCCTTTGCATTGCACACGATGAACAATCCTGTTTATGACGACTGCTGCCATTTGTTCCGAGTGCAGGATTTGGAAAGACTCTTCGAAGCTTATGGCATCAAGGTAGGTTGCAACCTACTAAATGACCTACAGAGAGACAAAACTGATTCTGGAATTAAGGTTATGGAAATTAAGTCTGGGGAACTGTGTACCTGGAGTAATTTTATTTTTAAAGTTCTTTTTTTATTTTTAACTTGCTTTTAACTTTTCAATAAAATTATTGCGTGGTTTTATGTTTTAATATTGTTGTGACATATTTTTATGATGCTGTGGTCTCTATCTATATCTATATCTATATCTATATCTATATCCATATCTATCTATATCTATCTATCTATCATCTATCTATCTATCTATCATCTATCTATCTATCTATCATCTATCTATCTATCTATCTATCTATCGCAATGATAAACCTAGACAGCACTTTAAAAAGCAGAGACATCACCTTGCCGACAAAGGTCTGTATAGTGAAAGCTATGTATTTCCCAGTAGAGATGTATGAAAGTGAGAGCTGGACCATAAAGAAGGCTGATCGCCGAAGAATGGATGCTTTTGAATTCTGGTGCTGGAGGAGACTCTTGAGAGTCCCATGGACTGCAAGAAGATCAAACGTATCCATTCTGAAGGAAATCAGCCCTGAGTGCTCACTGGAAGGACAGATCCTGAAGCTGAGGCTCCAATAGTTTGGCCACCTCATGAGAAGAGAAGACTCCCTGGAAAAGACCCTGATGTTGGGAAAGATGGAGGGCGCAAGGAGAAGGGGACAACAGAGGATGAGATGGTTGGACAGTGTTCTTGAAGCTACTAGCATGAGTTTGACCAAACTGTGGGAGGCAGTGGAAGACAGGAGTGCCTGGTGTGCTCTGGTCCAGGGGGTCATGAAGAGTCGGACACGACTAAACAACAAAAATCTATCATCTATCTATCTATCTATCTATCTATCATCGTACCTCGGTTGTCGAACGTAATCCATTCCGGAAGACTGTTTGACTTTCAAAATGTTCAACAACCAAGGCGCAATGGGCAGTTGGCATGGCGCGTTCGAAAACGGAAGCGTTCACTTCCGGGTTTTCGGCATTCAAAAACTGAAACGTTCAGCTTCCGACAAGGTACCACCGTATAACTATTTTTCTAAACAGTAGATCCACTAAACTCCTCACGCCGTTTTCTTACAGTTATCTCTTACCTTCCTTCTATCATGAAACTGAAGGTGTCATTCACAATTTTGGCTTTAGGAATGTAACCCCCACAAAAGTTGAGGGCATACTGTGTCTTTTCAATAGCCTGCCATAAATACAATCTGATATATTTGAACAGGTAATGACGGAAGATACATGGGGAAACAAATGTCAAAAGATTTTGAATAAATGGACAAGTTATAGGAATTGGATAGCACGGGGGGAAGCCAACCCAAGCATCCAAATTAGAATGAATAATCTGTGCATATGGTTAAAGATCTGAAGAGAGAACAAGTTTTGGTGGGAGGAGTTAAAGGGGAGGGAGGGAAGAAGGGGGGAAAAATAGGATAAATGAATAGGGACAAAAATATCTACTGTTACGTATAACTAATAGGAGAGGGACATGGGTGGCGCTGTGGGTTAAACCACAGAGCCTAGGGCTTGCTGATCAGAAGGTCACGGTTCAAATCCCTGCGACGGGGTGAGCTGCCGTTGCTCGGTCCCTGCTCCTGCCAACCTAGCAGTTCAAAAGCACGTCAAAGTGCAAGTAGATAAATAGGTACCACTCCGGCGGGAAGGTAAACATCATTTCCGTGCGCTGCTCTGGTTCTCCAGAAGCGGCTTAGTCATGCTGGCCACATGACCCCCCTCGGCCAGTAAAGCGAGATGAGCTCCGCAACCCCAGAGTCGGTCATGACTGGACCTAATGGTCAGGGGTCCCTTTACCTTTTTATAACTAATAGGAGGATGATTTTGATGCATGTTATTGCTAGATTTTCGATTGAATGATTTTTCTGTAAGTTATTCGACATCCCTGGATGAAAGTGTGATTATAAAGAAGGGGGGGGGATAAAAAAAAATAATAAAAAATAATAACCTGCCAATAGCACAAGGGGAAAAGGGAAGACAGAGAGGAGCTCCAGAATTTGGACCATATTGTCTGGGCCCACACCAATCTCTTCTCTTGATTGCTTCATGAGATCTAGCCTGTTGTGCCTCTTTGTTTTAACTTGCAGCTGGCGCTGTTGAAGGAGCTGTCTGACCTGCTCCTCCGGGACGGGGTCGAGCTGGTGAGCCAGCAAGTGGCCGGCTCCAGGAAGGGGAAGGGGAAGTCAGCCAAGAAGAAGCAAGGCTCTAAGCAGATCACGGGTGATGTGGTGAGTATCGCAGAAGGACAACACTATGTGCCACCCTCACAGGGGACGCAGGAGAGGGCCTTCTCGGTGGCTGCGCCCAGACTTTGGAACACCCTGCCTGGGGAAACTCAGCTAGCTCCTTGTTGTCCTTCTGCTGGCAGGTAAAGACGGTTTGTGATATTTATGATATTTATAAACATGATATTTATAAAAATGAAATTATTATTATTATTATTATTATTATTATTATTATTATTATTATTATTATTACTTATTTCACAACCCTACTTAAAACATACGAAAGTTAGGCTACTAAAACAGATTGGAACAGGGGTCAGCAAACTTTTTCACCAGGGGGCCAGTCCACTGTCCTCAGACCTTGTGGGGGGCCGGACTATATTTTGAAAAATAACAATGAATGAATTCCTATGTGTTAAGTTGTGGGTGAACATATCAGACGACACAGCGATTCTTCAGACAGAGGCCAGAACAGGCCAGAACAGAACTGAACTGAAGGGTTCAGCCAGCCTGCTTATATAGAGCTCCACTACAACGCAAAAGTAACCACTTTCTGTAACTATCCAATCACTGAACGTCACTTTCAATCCCTTATTTGCATATGTGGACCTGAGTGAAAACTATCTACAGTATCCCCCTGCTGACCCAGGGTGAGAACTTCAGTACATAACACTATGCCCCACAAATAACCCAGAGATGCATTTTAAATAAAAGCACACATTCTACTCGTGTAAAAACACCAGGCAGGTCCCACAAACAAACCAGAGATGCATTTTAAATAAAAAGGCACATTCTACTCATGTAAAAACACGTTGATTCCCGGACCGCACGCAGGCCGGATTTAGAAGGCGATTGGGCCGGATCCGGCCCCCAGGCCTTATTTGCCTACCCATGGATTAGAATGACCTGAACTCTCTAAGTGGCTGGGTAGGACTGGGTGAACAGGAATGCTTTTAACCAGTGGCAGAAAGATTTCCGCCTCAGTGTCCTGGCAGGCTTTTGCAAACTGGCTGCTTTTAATGATAGGGCTGGTGCCGTTCTGTTCCTATTGTAATTATCTGTATGATTTTAATGGAGCATGTGTGTGTATAAAATGGTTTTTAAAATTATTTTTTCTTATTAAAAAAGCTATTTATAAAAATAAATTCATAATAATAATAATAATAATATTTTTATTTTTCCATGGCTAGTCTACGTTTGTATTCCTGGGCTCATAAGATTCCTCACGCTGTTCCATTTGATTATTTATTACTATTTAACTGAATGTTTTATTGGCCGCCTTATACTGATACCTTTCTTTGTATTTTTGGTTTTAAGTGTTGCATATACATTTTTTTTCTTTTTCTAATTCAACCGACTGTGTTTTATGTAGGCCGCTTGGGGATCCTGCATTTTAAGCGGTGTGTCAATATTACGAGACCTTAGAATTCCTATAACACATTTGTGTGTATAATTTTAGCAGAGCTCACGTAAGTCTGATGTTTCCAGCGAGCATCTATTTAGCACCACCGAGGTGGCCCGAGAAGAGCCAAGCATTGATTTGGAATCCCCATCTCCAGAAGCTGAGGGATATCTCTTGTCCCCCCCTACTTCCCTGCCTGCCACTCTTGCTCAGGTAATTGCTCAGATTAGAACTAAACTCAAAAAAATGGGGAAGGTTCATATTGTGAAGGTGAGGAATCATCTTTTCCTGGGTTGCTGGTCCCGGTTGGAACTGGTAGGGCAGGAGCCCGGGAGGCCAAAACTAGGTGGTGCCAGAGCCAACGATGGGCAGAGCCAACCAATTTGGTTTTGCCTCTGTCATTCTCCTTGCTGAGTTCTACAAAGACAACTAAGCTGCTTCTGGCGAACCAGAGCAGCGCACGGAAACGCCGTTTACCTTCCCGCCAGAGTGGTACCTATTTATCTACTTGCGCTTTGAGGTACGTAAATAACCTTTTTTGAAACCTGGGAATTTCCATCTGAATTACCCCCAACAAAAAGGACTCTGGTTTTTTTTGGAAAAGTACTTTTAAACATTTTTTTCCCCAATTTACCCTTTTACAGGTCCACCACATATGATAGAACGTACCCATAGTCTCATTGCATCTCCAGCTTATCAGATTCAGTCTTATACATTTTAACAAGTCTCCTCGCAGTTAGATACCATCTGTAAATCATTTTCAGGTCGTTCTCCAGCAGGTTGTCGTTTCTCTAGGCTTCTCCTCAACTCCCTTCTAAGATAAAGTGGCTGGCTCAGCTCCCAGAAGTTATGTTCCCTAGCGCCTCACAAGCTGCATTTTCTTTCTTTCATCAGACCGTTGCAGATCTGAAGATCATGACAACTGCTAACCACAATCCTGGTGACAACGTGGTGTCAGAAGTGACAGCCAACCACACAGGCCTATGGGAGCTGGATGCTGAGAAAGCCAAGGACAATCTGGACAGACAGAGCACAACTCTGCCTCAAAGGACGATGGAAGAGGACTCTTGGGAGCAGGCAGGAGCTACTGAGGCTGCCATCTTGGTGACCCAGGATGGAGTTTGGTCTCTGGAAGAGACATCTGTAAGGATGGAGACAGAGGGAGAGGTAAAACATCGGTATTGTAAACCAGGAACAAAGGATCTTTTTCTCTTTTTTCTGCCAAATCATTTTTATTGATTTTCCAAATTTTACCAAATCCACCACAAATTAAAGCAAATTTAATACAATTTCCCCCAAAATTGGTTTTCCACACTCCATCATTGATGTGTCCTCTTGTTGCTCCATTATTTTCCCAGTTATTTCTAATTCACATTCTTTTCCTTGCAATTAACCTTCTATTACAATAATTTTGTTGTTGCTGTTAACTTATTATCCTTAACCATCAGCTACCCACCTGCTAATTCCTGCACATACAGTATTTTAACTTTTCCAATGTCTACAAGTGAGGTGACTCAACAAATTATCAATCCACAATAAATCAGTCGTTATTGTTTCAAAAATAAATTTCTTTCCTTCCTTCTGCGTTATGAAAATGTAATAGTTCATTTTCACTGGAAGTTTTCCCTTTCCTTCTTATCTGCACAGTCTGCTTTGTCCAGGAATTCACCAAACAAGGGATCTTTTTCAGCCCCGGGTTCTTTGATTCAGTAAGACCTCTAGCTTACTTAAAACAATATAAAATATTGATAAGAAAATACCAATAAGATCCAACTTTAACAACAAGCAGACAATAAAAGTTATCAAAATATAGATAAAATCAACAGTTTTAAACACACACACACACAAAAATAAAACTACATGGCTGAAATTTTGCAAACAAAAAGGTGTTTAGTGGGTGTTGAAAATAATATAGGGAAGGCCACCTGCTTAATATAAATAGGCAGGGAGTTTCAGAGAACAGGTGATGCCACACTATAGGATCGATTCCTTGAAAATGTCGAGTGAATATTATGTGGCACTTGTAACAGCAATGATAAAAACAGTCAAGTGGGCATATATCTTTCAAGTAAACTAGTCTAAAGCTGTCGAGGACTTTATGTACCAAGAGTAACACCTTGAACTTGGCCTGGAAAGCCAGCCTTTCAGCTATATACTGTGAGCTTGATCCTTAAACAAAAATTATAGACCTCAACCAACGTGATAACCCTGATGCCGCTGCTATGTTTACATTTCAGGACATCCTGACTTTTTCTCAATATTTATCCTCCAGATCCTGATCCTCTTTCAAACTCTCACTTTATCAGTCTTTTTCCCCAGCAGCCTTCTTGGCTACACACCCAGAAGTAAGCACAAGATTTCCAATGTGGTCTTACCCGTGCTGAGTAAAGTGCTATTGTTGATTTTTGGATCTTCAAAATGATATTTCCATTAATAAAAAATAAAGCAACATTGGCTGCATGTGCCGCAGTAGCACGTGATTGGCTCGTGTTCTGTTTAATATCCCCTATGATACCCCAAAAGAGATTATTCTGTCTCCTCAGGTAGAACAGAGCTCCCTTCATCTTGATCCAGAGTCCCATCTACACTCACTAGAGAATGCACCACGTCAGGTAACAGAGACCCCAGAAAAGATGGAGACAGATGGAGACCTATTCAGTGTAAGCACTACCTCCAGAACTCAATAAAAAATATGCATATTATTTGTCCGTTTTCTTTCTCTTCAGTGTGGGGGGAAATAGCTGGACTTATTCCAAGCCACAGCATCTTAAAAAGCAGAGACATCACCTTGCCAACAAAGGTTCGTCTAGTTCAAGCTCTGGTTTTCCCAGTAGTGATGTATGGAAGTGAGAGCTGGACCATCAAGAAGGCTGATCACTGAAGAATGGATGCTTTTGAATTCTGGTGCTGGAGGAGACTCTTGAGAGTCCCATGGACTGCAAGAAGATCAAACCTATCCATTCTGAAGGAAATCAGTCCTGAGTGCTCACTGGAAGGACAGATCCTGAAGCTGAGGCTCCAATACTTTGGCCACCTCATGAGAAGAGAAGACTCCCTGGAAAAGACTCTGATGTTGGGAAAGATGGAGGGCACAAGGAGAAGGGGACGACAGAGGATGAGATGGTTGGACAGTGTTCTCGAAGCTACCAGCATGAGTTTGACCAAACTGCAGGAGTGCCTGGTGTGCTCTGGTCCAGGGGGTCACGAAGAGTCGGACACGACTAAACGACTAAACAACAACAACAACATTCCAAGCCAAACCCATTTGAGTCTGGGGACGCTCTCCCCTCGCTAGACCTGCTGAAATTTTGCCTGAAACCCACCAGCTCAAAATCTGAACTGTACTTCCGATGTGGATGGCTTCAAAGCATTAGGCAAATTCACGCAGAGCCTAGGATCAGAAGGTTGGTGGTTCGAATCCCCGTGACGGGGTGAGCTCCCGTTGCTCGGTCCCTGCTCCTGCCAATCTATCAGTTCGAAAGCACGTCAAAGTGCAAGTAGATAAATAGGTACCACTCTGGCGGGAAGGTAAATGGCGTTTCCGTGCTCTGCTCTGGTTTGCCAGAAGTGGCTTAGTCATGCTGGCCACATGACCCGGAAACTGTACGCCGGCTCCCTCCGCCAATAAAGCGAGATGAGCGCTGCAACCCCAGAGTCGGTCATGACTGGACCTAATGGTCAGGGGTCCCTTTACCTTTACTTTGCGCCTTGCCTGGGGGATCCAGTAAGAATCTTGGACTTTGTAAGCATTTCATGCTCTAAGAACCTGAGTAGAAAACATAACTGAATAACTTTTGCTGCCTGCGTATGTGTGTGTGTGTTTTCTCACACTGGAACTCTGCACGAGACTTCATGCTACTCTGCTATTTTTGCCCACGTCCTGATGTGCTGTTTTCAGGCATGGAGCCAGGCCGTGACTGGTTTTTTCAGCCCTGACAGGACTCAGGTTTGTGAGGTTCCCATTGGGGCATCTGTTTGGCCACTGTGAGAACAGGATGCTAGGCTAGACGGGGCTGTGACCTATAGGAGTCCAGGACAGGGTCTTTCCCAACCCACTTACAGGCCACCTAAAAGCTCTGGTGGCCTAAATCACTCCACTCCAGTCCTGCCCTTTGTGCCTCTAAAGAAATATTCCAGTTGATCAGCACCTGTTGGGCATCAACAGAAACACACCTTGGTCCTTAACCTTGCCGGATAATTACATCAAACCAAACGCGTGAGCACCCTATCTCTGTTCCAAGTCAGTTTCCTCACACTGGCTCATGGATATTACTGGAGTATTTGGAAAGGGGTAGCTTGACACTGTGTACTTATTGACGCTTGCTGTATTCTCTTTCTGCTAAGAAATTTGGAGACTTGCCACTTTAGCTCGAACCAGCCATGATGTGTGTGTGTGGGTGCGTGGGTGTGTGGGTGTGTAACATATCATTTCCAACAATCATATAACTTCTTATCTTATACCATGTTTTAGACTTCCGTCAACACCTCTCATGTTTTTTTGTTCTTTATCAGTTATTCTGCATTTCTGAGTTTCTCTATTACTCTTAATTCTTATTAACTAATGGGATGCGGGTGGCACTGTGGGTTAAACCACAGCGCCTAGGACTTGCCGATCAGAAGGTCGGCGGTTCAAATCCCCACGATGTGGTGAGCTCCCGTTGCTCGGTCCCTGCTCCTGCCAACCTAGCAGTTCGAAAGCACGTCAAAATGTAAGTAGATAAATAGGTACCACTCCGGCGGGAAGGTAAACGGCGTTTCCGTGCGCTGCTCTGGTTCGCCAGAAGCGGCTTAGTCATGCTGGCCACATGACCCGGAAGCTGTACGCTGGCTCCCTCGGCCAATAAAGCGAGATGAGCGCTGCAACCCCAGAGTCGGCCACGACTGGACCTAATGGTCAGGGGTCCCTTTACCCTTTACCTATCATTAACTAATAATTCTCCTCATATTCTTTCTTGCAATATTTCAAATAGTCCTCCTTACAAAACTTCTTGCAGTCCTACTAGCGTAATCTGTTCATTACAATTACTTTTCAAATAGTTCTTATATTTACTCCAGTCTTCTAAGAATCTCTGGTCCTGCAAGTTTCAAATCCTTCCCGTTAATTTATCCAATTCTGCATAGTCCATCAATTTCATCCGCCATTCTTCTCTCGTCGGTAATTCTTCTTGCTTCCATTTTTGTGCCAATAATATTCTTGCTGCTGTCACTGCATATAAAAACAACTTACAATCCTGTCTATTAATATCATCTCTTACAATGCCAAGTAAAAATGCTTCTGGTTTCTTAATAAATATATATTTCAACATCTTTTTCATCTCATTTTATATCACTTTCCAGACGTTTTTCACTTTTTTACATTTCCACCACATGTGTCAGAAAGTTCCTTCCTTTTCTTTACATTTCGCCATGATGTTTATGCCTGTTGTCTGTGTCCATGGAGTTTTCTTGGCAGGGATACTGGAGTGGCTTGCCTGTTCCTCCTCCAGGTGGATCACGTTTGGTCAAAACTCTCCACTATGACCTGTCCATCTTGGGTGGCCCTGCATAGCATAGCTCATAGCTTCTCTGAGTTATTCAAGTCCCTTCGCCACGGCAAGGCAGTGAGAGTCCCATGGACTGCAAGATCAAACTTATCTATTCTTAAGGAAATCAGCCTTGAGTGCTCACTGGAAGGACAGATCCTGAAGCTGAGGCTCCAAGACTTTGGCCACCTCATGAGAAGAGAAGACTCCCTGGAAAAGACCCTGATGTTGGGAAAGATGGAGGACCCAAGGAGAAGGGGACGACAGAGGACGAGATGGTGGGACAGTGTTCTCGAAGCTACCAGCATGAGTTTGACCAAACTGCGGGAGGCAGTGGAAGACAGGAGTGCCTGGTGTGCTCTGGTCCAGGGGGTCACGAAGAGTCGGACACGACTAAACGACTAAACAACAACAACAACAATGATGTTTATTCTCAGCCTCCAAGCTTGGAGGCAGCAGTTCTTCTGAATACCACTTTCTGGAAACGGCAGGAAGGGAAAAAGGCTCTTGTGTTTGAATCCTGTTTGCAGGCTTCCCACAGTGTGGTGGGAACCAGTGTGGTGTAGTGGTTAAGAGCGGTAGTCTCGTAATCTGGTGAACCGGGTTCGCGGCTCCGCTCCTCCACATGCAGCTGCTGGGTGACCTTGGGCTAGTCACACTTCTCTGAAGTCTCTCAGCCCCACTCACCTCACAGAGTGTTTGTTGTGGGGGAGGAAGGGAAAGGAGAATGTTAGCCGCTTTGAGACTCCTTTGGGTAGCGATAAAGCGGGATATCAAATCCAAACAGTGGTTGGCCACTGTGAGAACAGGATGCTCAACTATTTGGGCCACTGGCCTGATCCAGCATGGATCAGACATGGCTGAGGCTGCATTGGCACAGTCCTCCGTTCTGCCCCAGTGGAGCAGCCTGCATCTTCTGAAAGGGCTTTTAGCACCTGCTTCTTTGTCATAAAACTTCCTTGATTTTTGTCTCTGTAGGTGCCTTCCGGTCTTGAGCTGGAGACGGAGCCGAATTCTGCAGAGCTTGTGTCGTCAACACCAACGGCATCCACAGAACTGCTGGGGCCTCTGAAGAAAAGGCCCAAGGAGCGAAAAAGGGAGAAAGAAATCAGTCGGGTGAGTTAAGGGGAAGAAACCCAAGAGTCTACTTGGTTTTTTTTCAATTTTTTAAATTAATTTTCCAAATTTATAAACAAACCAACCTAAATCCTAACTGTAATAATTCTGTTACGAAAAAGGAGCAATGCAGCTGGGTGCTCCAGATGGCTGGAAAGCCAAACAGGAAGCTGATGTATTGGGACTGTACCGTGGGAACCAGGGACAGTCTATTCTGTGCACTGAGCACCGGATGTTAGCTCAGAGGGTCACATGACACTGTACTGGAAGTACATGGGTGGAGTTATTCTCTCTCTGCTGTTGGTGATGAGAGAGTACAGACACGATTCTCTGTACTGCTGGAAAGACAGGAATAAAAGCATGTAAATACATTTCTGTCTGTCTCTTTCCCCTCCCTGGGAATGGGAGGGGTGAAGTGGTGTGTTCTTCTTCACGTTGAGAAGGATCGCCGATAAAGACCTCGCCTTGATCTTGCCGGGAGTCGCAGACAGGGAGGTCAACAAGGATTCAAGCCGGGCACCTGGAGGGTGGCCAATTCCTCTGGCTTTTGGCTTGAATCAACAAATTCCACTTTTGTTGACATTATTGAATGACTTCCTCGTATCCCCCTGGCTGAATTTCAATGTATATCATTGTAACAGTTTTCCAAAACCTATTTCTCATAAAATTTACTTAGTCAAATAACATCTTTCTTTCTTTTCCTATTAACTTTAAACATATTATTCTATAACATCACATATTTAAATCCTAAACCAATCTGGTAATTGCAAGTATTTCTATTTAAATTATCTTAGCATATTTAGCTAAATAGTCTTTGAATTTCATCCATTCCTCCTGGCACTCCTCCTCCTTCTGGTCACAGACTCTTCCAGTCAGGTCAGCTAGCTCCCAAAAGTCCATCATCTTCATCTGCCATTCCTCCACTGTTGGCACTTCTTGTAATTTCCAATTCTTGGCCAACAAAATCTTAGCAGCAATTGTGGCATACAAAAACAATCTAACATCTTTCTTGGGCAATTCCGGACCTATTATTCCAAGAAGAAAGGCTTCTGGTTTCTTAATAAATGTATATTTAAACATTTTTTTCAGTTCATTATAAATCCTCTCCCAGAAGTCTTTCACCTTGGGGCAGGTCCACCACATATGATAAAAGGTACCTTCTTTTTCTTTACATTTCCAACATAGATTATCACTATTATGATAAATCTTTGCTAATTTTACAGGGGTTAAGTACCATCTCTACATCGTTTTCATAATATTTTCCTTTAACACCGTACATGCAGTGAACTTGACCCCTTTCCTCCACAACCTTTCCCAGTCTTCAAACATTATGTTATGTCCCACATCTCTTGCCCAATCTATCATCACATCAAGATAGTCTACTTGGAAGAGTTTGGATATGATATCCCGCTTTATCACTACCTGAAGGAGTCTCAAAGCAGCTAACATTCTCCTTCCCTTCCTCCCCCACAACAAACACTCTGTGAGGTGAGCAGGGCTGTGAGACTTCAGAGAAGTGTGACTAGCCAAAGGTCACCCAGCAGCTGCATGTGGAGGAGCGGGGAAGCGAACCCGGTTCACCAGATTACGAGTCTATCACTCTTAACCACTACACCACACTGGCTCTCTTGGGTTGCTCTTGTGTGTTCAGAAGGTATTCTGGGACGGTGGTGATGCGCCAAATGGCTTCTGTGCATGTTACCAATGACCCTTGGATTGGTAACCAAGAAGCATGCTCTGGGTTGACCTCTGTGTAGATCAGAGCCTATTTTAAAGCACAAGAAGGGACACAGCTCAGTATTGCATTGCATGCAGAAGGTCGCAGGTTCAAAGATGGAGCCTGTCTGGCCTCTCTTGGGAGAGATTTCTCAATCTGCAAACATCCACAGAAGCAGCTCTTTCTGTTTCCTCTGGCTCTGACAGCAGCATCCAGCAGAGGGCAGCCAGCCCACACAATTCAGACCGGCTGGATTCTTCCTTTTCGAAAGGGGCCTCTATATTTGCAGAATTCCCGCAACGGCTGTGGGACCATGTTAGCTGTGCTCCTTGATTTCAGTGCAGAAGTTTGAGATAGCAGCGCAAGGGGAGATAAGCAGGAGGCAGGTTTTACTCCCATATTCCCTCCTCCCTTTAAATAAATAAATAAATAAATAGATTTGTATTTATACCTCGCCTTTCCCGGTTGAGAAAACCGGGCACAGGGTGGCTAACAACAAATTTAAAACACTTAATTGATGCAACAACAAAAAAACACAACAGCATAAAATACAGTATAAAACGTGAATAACAATAAATTCAGAATTCAAAAATTAATTTAAGGGGTAAATCCATCCAATAAACATTAGATGATCACCAGGGCTAGCTGGCTAAATTAGTCCTATTTGGGCCAGCGAGGAAACCAGGGGAGAATTAGCTGTGGGATCCCAGAGTGGGTAATCTTCATAAAAAGGGGAGGGGGAGGGAAGGAAGGGGAATAAAAGTTCAGGCTAAGTTCAAATTGAAAGCCAGGTGGAATAGCTTTGTCTTACAGGACCTGCGGAAGGAAGTTAAATCCTGCAGGGCCCTGGTCTCGGGACAGAGCATTCCACCAGGTCGGAGCCATCACTGAGAAGGCCCTGGCCCTGGTGGAGGATAATCTGACTTCCTTAGGGTCCAGGACCTCTAAAGATTATTCATGGACCTTCAGGTCCTCTGCGGGGCAGACCAGGAGAGGCGGTCCCATAGATACGAGGGCCCTAAGCCACAAAGGGCTTAGCTTTAGCAGTAAAAGTAAACCCCATCCACATTTATCTGTTTCTTACATTTCCTACAAGGTGGCATACACACTTGTCTGCCTCTCCTCTTTGATTCTCACAACAACCCTGTGTGGTAGGTTAGGCGGAGAGACAGCGACTGGCCCAAGGGCTTTGTAGCTGAATGGGTATTTGAACCCGGGCCTCCCAAGTCCCGGGTCGATGTGCTAACCGCCATACCACACTGGTACCATGCTTCATAGCTGAACTGGCAGTCAGTGCGACTTTCTTCTGAGTTGTTGTTGTTGTTGTTTAGTTGTTTAGTGGTGTCCGACTCTTCGTGACCCCCTGGACCAGAGCATGCCAGGCACTCCTGCCTTCCACTGCCTCCCGCAGTTTGGTCAAATTCATGCTGGTAGCTTCGACAACACTGTCCCACCATCTCGCCCTCTGTCGTCCCCTTCTCCTTGTGCCCTCCATCTTTCCCAACATCAGGGTCTTTTCCAGGGAGTCTTCTCTTCTCATGAGGTGGCCAAAGTCTTGGAGCCAGTACAATGGTAAAATGCCATCAACAGGTCCTTTGAGAGATTAGCTTTTCCAGAGGATTCTTGGGATTGGCCAAGCGGGTAGCCAGCCAATCAGGATTTGCTTTTCTTCACTTCTCACTTCCCTGTGTGGCCCTCTAGCCTCTTGCTGTGGCCCCCAATTTACACATTTTTCATCTGTGGCCCCCTTGGAACATCCTAGGGCCCCCCAGGAGACCACATGGCCCCTAGTTGAGAAACACTGCACTATACAACATCTGAAGGCGACCTTGTATCAGGAAATTTTAAACATTTCATATTTTAATGTTTTTGTATATGCTGGAAGCTGCCCAGAGTGGCTAGGGTAACCCAGTCAAATGAGTGGGGTTCAACTAACAAAATTGTTGTTGTTGTTGTTGTTTAGTCGTTTAGTCATGTCCGACTGTTTGTGACCCCCCTGGACCAGAGCACGCCAGGCCCTCCTGTCTTCCACTGCCTCCCACACTTTGGTCAAACTCATGCTGGTAGCTTCGAGAACACTGTCCAGCCATCTCGTCCTGTGTCGTCCCCTTCTCCTTGGGCCCTCCATCTTTCCCAACATCAGGGTCTTTTCCAGGGAGTCTTCTCTTCTCATGAGGTGGCCAAAGTATTGGAGCCTCAGCTTCACGATCTGTCCTTCCAGTGAGCACTCAGGGCTGATTTCCTTCAGAATGGAGAGGTTTGATCTTCTTGCAGTCCATGGGACTCTCAAGAGTCTCCTCCAGCACCAGAATTCAAAAGCATCAATTCTTCGGCGATCAGCCTTCTTTATGGTCCAGCTCTCACTTCCATACATCACTACACTGGTACCTTGGATTAAGTACTTAATTCGTTCTGGAGGTCCGGAGGTAACCTGAAACTGTTCTTAACCTGAAGCACCACTTTAGATAATGGGGCCTCCTGCTGCCACCGCGCTGCTGGAGCCCGATTTCTGTTCTCATCCTGAAGCAAAATTCTTAACCTTGAAGCATTATTTCTGGGTTAGCAGAGTCTGTAACCTGAAGCGGATGTAACCTGAGTTACCACTGTACTGGGAAAACCATAGCTATTATTATTATTATTTCGATGGGATGGACTGCATGTCAGTGGTGGGCGTGGCCAGAGACAAAGTGGGAGGAGCAAAGGGTAAGGCTCATACAGTAGGCTATTTCTCAAGCTTCGTTAATGCGTAACCCGGACAGTTTGGATCCCCTCCAAACCGATGCCAGAGATTTGTGCTTGTTTATTGCTGTGAAACGCACGCTGTGTTCCGCCCCTCAAACAGAGTAATTGATACTCAAAACGTGGGCCATAGGTATTTCCCCAAACCCAACAGTTTTCAATTCACTCCATACTTTTGCAGTAGTTTGGGGCCAGTGGGTTCCAAAATGTTGGAGTTGCTCATGAATGTACAAACCCCCAAACCCACCCCACACCCCTTTTTCATCCAGAATTCGGGCAAGCAAGAGGCACGACCCTACAAGAAGGGATCATTCTGTGGGACGTGTCGCCATAGGAGAATACAGAGGGCTAGATGAAGAGTTTTGCCTCTAAGTTCCTGTTATGTACTGAGTTGAATAGGATTCAGAATGCAGCAGTCTGATTGGTCCTAGAATAATAGGGTCCAGAATGCAGCAGTCTGATTGGTCCTAGAACAATAGGGTCCAGAATGCAGCAGTCTGATTGGTCTACAGGAGCCACCCAATCCAGCTCCAGGTGGAAGTGAATCTGCAACCTGATTGGCCTACAGGAGAATCCCAGAATTAGCCAATCATGTGGGGCCCATTGTATAAATAATGTATATAAAGCAGACATTCTGGGGGAACTTCCATTCCTCACTACTATGAGCTGAATAAAGAGCATGAAATCCACTCTCGACTCTGAGTATATTTCAGTTCCCCTGCTACTGCAAACCTTCAAATTCCTCCTTTGCCAAAGCTTTTTCATTTGCAAAAAGCTGTACCGAGGTGCTGTTTTGCTCTGACTGAGAACGCTTGGCAAGCCCGGAACACGATTCAATCTCTCTTTCCAACGATGCCCTTGCCTGCCGTCAGCTATTAAAAAACTCACGTTGCCTTCAAGAGGGAGCAGTTGATCTGAACCGACTGCGAAGCCCCTCCACCTCCTCCTCTTCCCTTGCTTCCCATTCCGGAGGCGTTTAAATAACCCCACAGCCACTCGCTAGCAATGCTAAGTTGGGTGAATTGCAGCTAAGTAGCACGCTTTCATTAACAGCCGGTTTTAATTGGAACCGGGGGGCTATAGAACAGTTTAGAGAGGACTTTGTTAGAGTCTGTAATAATAAAAGAGGGAGGAAATAGGTTGGCCGATCCCTTCTACGGGGTTCATCATGGAACCAAGGTGGCTGGGGTTCGAAAAAGTTTGGGAACCAGTGCGCTAAAGTAACTGCACAGGAGATAATCCTGCACAGTGCAGGAAATTCTTCTGAATGCCAGTTGCTGAAAACTGCAGGAGGGAAAAGGGCTCTTGTGATTGCATCCGGCTTGTGGGCTTCACGAGGGACACGGGTGGCGCTGTGGGTTAAACCACAGAGCCTAGGGCTTGCCGATCAGAAGGTCGGCGGTTTGAATCCCCGCGACGGGGTGAGCTCCCATTGCTCAGTCCCTGCTCCTGCCAACCTAGCAGTTCGAAAGCACACCAGTGCAAGTAGATAAGTAGGTACCGCTCTGGCGGGAAGGTAAATGGCGTTTCCGTGCGCTGCTCTGGTTCGCCAGAAGCGGCTTCGTCATGCTGGCCACATGACCCGGAAGCTGTACTCCGGCTCCCTCGGCCAGTAAAGCGAGATGAGCGCCACAATCCCAGAGTCGTCTGCGACTGGACCTAACGGTCAGGGGTCCCTTTACCTTTACCTGTGGGCTTTACATTAGGGCATCTTCTTGGCCCCTGTGAGAGCAGGATGCTGGACTAGATGGACCATTGGCCAGATCCAGCAAGCTCTATTTTTTTTTATTGGCTTAAAAAAAAATTACACAGACAGCAAAACAAAGAAGCCTAAATTAACATTGCCTTCTACCGATAAGAAATAATAATAACTATTACAATGATGAAAAGACTACAAGTACATTTACTTCCCCTTTTAAACTTCTATTCTGGAAGTCAATGTTTGTTTTTCTTTTTAGTGTTTCTATTATTAACTTGGGGACGCGGATGGCGCTGTGGGTTAAAGCCTCAGCGCCTAGGACTTGCCGATCGAAAGGTCGGCGGTTCGAATCCCCGCGGCGGGGTGCGCTCCCGTCGCTTTGTCCCAGCGCCTGCCAACCTAGCAGTTCGAAAGCACCCTCGGGTGCAAGTAGATAAATAGGCACCGCTTACTAGCGGGAAGGTAAACAGTGTTCGCCAGATGCAGCTTGTCACGCTGGCCACGTGACCCGGAAGTGTCTGCGGACAGCGCTGGCTCCTGGCCTATAGAGTGAGATGAGCACACAACCCTAAAGTCTGTCAAGACTGGCCCGTACGGGCAGGGGTACCTTTACCTTTATTATTAACTTGTAAGATATGGATTTGTTTCCCGCCCCCCCCCCCCGAATGTTGGTTTTTGTGTTTTGTGTATTGTTATTTTTCAATATTTTTTGTGTTGTCGTTGTTGTGTGGAAAATACTAATAAAATTTTATTAAAAAGAGAAAAAAGAAATGTTTAGCTGGTGATATATAACGATGTTGAAAACCAGCCCTAGTCAAAATTAAAGGTTAGACATTATGCGTGTCTTGGGATTGTGTGACACAGCCTCTCAGGGTGGCAAAACCCCTCTCTGCTCTGTGTCCTTCAAAACTTGCAAGAGTTTTGCATCCTCTGAAGTTGAATGAACAAGGCACTTTCTAGCTTCTGTTCCACTCCAGCTCCTCCTTCCTCCCTTGCGTCTATATTTCGCATAATGCTTTAAGCGTTTGATGAATCATTCCCCTGCCCCCATCTAGCCACAAATCCCCATTCAGAATGCGGGACCTGATGGATGGCTTCTCATGCTGCTTGCTGAAATTGCTTGCCACCTGTGGAACTGAGGGTTGGCGCAAAGGATGGTTTTGTAACATGCCGCTTCCTCTTGCTGTGTTTGCTTCCCATCACATCACACCGAAAGCACAGTAAAGAGAGGCTAAGTTTTGGGAGGCTGAGAACTTAAAGAGTATTTGCAATATCCACCGAGAGGGCCGACTCACAGCTGGGATGTTTGGCTGTCCCGTGGTGTGGAGTTTGGCAGTATCTGACAGCTGGCGCATGATGCTGTGAACCGAAAACGGGTTTGTTTGTTTTTCCAAAAGCAAGCTTCCAACTTCGTTTTTTTCCATGATATTTTTTTAAAAATGTCTTTATTGCAAACATGTAGATACATCCATTATACACAAATAAAAGGAAAAGGAAAAGAAAGAAAACAGAAAAGGAATTTAAAAAAAATAGATAACTAACTTCAAAAAACAAATATTTTCAAATTAACTTCTACATAGGGAATACAAGCCTTCTTTACACAGCTTTGGCTTGACTCCTTGATTCAAATCACGACTTTCTGCTAACCATTGTGATAAGAATTTTAAAATCTTAGATATATGTTAAATGTTCATAACTGTACCAACCAAGCACGTACATAGATCAGCACAGGAAGACCGACGGTCTATTCAGTGCACTGAGCACCGGATGTTAGCTCAGAGTGGCACATGACCCTGTACTGGAAGTACATGGGTGGAGTTATTCTCTCTCTGCAGTTGGGATGAGAGAGTACAGACATGATTTCTCTGTACTGCTGGAACGACAGAAATAAAGACATGCAAATATATTTCTGTCTGTCTCTTCCCCCCCCCCCTGGTGACGGGAGGGGGAGGAATGGTGTGTTCTTCTTCACGTTGGGAAGAATCGCCGATAAAGACCTCGCCTTGATCTTGCCGGGAGTCGCAGACAGGAGGTCAACAAGGATTCAAGCCGGGCACCTGGAGGGTGGCCAAATTCCTCTGAACTTCGCTGGCTCTGCTGGCTTGAATCAACAGTGATTGGCTAATTCCGGGATTCTCCTGTAGGCCAATCAGGTTGCGGATTCAATTCCACCTGGAGCTGAATTGGGTGGCTCCTGTGGACCAGACTGCTGCATTCTGGACCCTATTGTTCTAGGACCAATCAGACTGCTGCATTTTGGATCCTATTCAACTCAGTTCATAACAAATCATAATTGTATTTTATATATGTATACCCTGCTCTCCCCAGCCAGAGCCGGGCTCAGGGCGTCTAACACCAATAAAAATCTTCCTCCTCCTCCTCCTCCTCTTCTTCTTCTGTCCTCCCTCATAGGGGGTATTCTTGGGCATGGGTAGGCAAACTAAGCCCTGGGGGCCGGATCTGGCCCAATCACCTACTAAATCTGGCCCACAGACAGTCCGGGAATCAGGGTGTTTTTACTTGAGTAGAATGTCTGCTTTTATTCCAAATGCATCTCTGGGTTATTTGTGGGTCATAGGAATTCGTTCATTTTTATTTTTATTTTCAAAATATAGTCCGGACCCCCACATGGTCTGAGGGACAGTGGACCGGCCCCCTGCTGAAAAAGTTTGCTGACCCCTGCTCTTGGGTGTGTGGCACCCACCAGCCTTCCTCATCCAGCCAGTCCTTGACACCAGCCCTCTAAAAAATTACTGCAATGGTCAGGTAGATCATCGGCCTCGTTCATAGCCTTCACGGCCATTGTTTCATGGTTATCTCTCACCATGACATAGGAACACGAGAAGTTGATATTTCTCACGTGCCTCGCTCAGACTTGTTCATAGTGACTGGGGGCAGCAGTTCCCCAGAGCTTTAGGATGGGAGTCTTGTTAAGTTGTTGTACTGAAGTTCTCACCCTGGGTCAGCATACTGGGTCAGGATACTGTAGATAGTTTTCACTCAGTTCCACATATGCAAATAAGGAATTGAAAGTGACGTTCAGTGATTGGATAGTTAAAGAAAGTTGTTACTGTTGCATTGTAGTGGAGCTCAATATAAGCAGGCTGGCTGAACCCTTCAGTTCAGTTCTGTTCTGGCCTGTGAATAAACAAGAGCTGTTTGAAGAATCGCTGTGTAGTCTGATATGTTCACCCACAACTTAACAGATATCTCTTCTTTCTCGTATCTAAAAATGCAAGAAGGGCCTTTACACTCGCCAGAAGCTCAGTTCTGCCCTCGCCGGTCCTGGAAGGAGCCTTAAAAAAGTCCCAAATGCTCTGAGACTTTGCACCTGTTCATTGGGGGAGAAAGGAAGCCCAGAGCACTTGTTCTTTAGATATCCCTTTTATGAAGAGGCACGTAGTAAGACCATTGATCCCCTGCTGGTGAGGCTCGCTGACCTCCCGGAAAAGCAAAAATTCAACCTTTTCCTGTTAGGCAAATATGAGAAGACGACCCGGATGGTCACCAAATTCTGTGTACAGATCTGTAGGCGCAGACCATCTCCCGACTCAAACTAGTTCATTAAGAAAATCCCCAAACTTGGTTCCATGGGAGACTCTGGGTCATCTCTCTGCGGTAAGGTAAAGGTAAAGGGACCCCTGACTATTAGGTCCAGTCGTGGCCGACTCTGGGGTTGCGGCGCTCATCTCGCTTTCTTGGCCAAGGGAGCCGGCGTACAGCTTCCAGGTCATGTGGCCAGCATGACTAAGCCACTTCTGGCGAACCAGAGCAGCGCACGGAAACGCCGTTTACCTTCCCGCCGGAGCGGTACCTATTTATCTACTTGCACTTTGGCGTGCTTTCAAACTGCTAGGTTGGCAGGAGCAGGGACCGAGTAACGGGAGCTCACCCTGTCGTGGGGATTCAAACTACCGACTTTCTGATCGGCAAGTCCCAGGCTCTGTGGTTTAACCCACAGCGCCACCCGCGTCCCCTCTCTCTGCGGTATCTTATCTTAAAGTTTTAAGTGTCTATACGCTTATCGCATTTATAAATTTTAAATTTATTGTTGTACATTGTTTTAATTGTTTGTTTTCCTTCTGTGACTGTACCCCAAGTGTGTTTTATAAGCTGGTCTCTGACTGTAATAAATTATCTATCTATCTATCACAGGAGGGGAGAGTTGCTCCTGTGTTCGAATCCTGATTTCGGGTTTCCCACAGGCATCTTGGGTGGCCATTGTGAGAACAGGACGATGGATTAGATGGTCCATTGGCCTGATCCATCTTATTGATTAATTTATTGATTCAAACTCAAATACTGGGCTTATTATTAAACAGGGATTCAAAGTAATCCAGGGAACTTCTGTGTAGGTTTTTTTTTCCTTTTTGGCCAACGCTGTCTTCCTTCAAGCAGGAAAATGCCGGCGGCCTTTCTGACCCCGAGGACAGAAGCAGCGGCAGAGTCCGAAGGACAGCAGAGACCCGGAGCCTTGAGGTAAAGACCCCCCTCTTTACCCTTGAGCCTGAGGAGGTGTTGATTTTGTTAGCAAACAAGTAAAGCGTGTGACTTACTTTTTATTGTGGCTGCGCAGGTGCGTTCTCCTGGTGCGCTTGGAATTAGGGGAGCCCTGTTGGAACACCATGCCAGTTATGGGGTGAGTTATTGTGGTTTTTTCTCTTTTTCTATTTTTTAAAAAATATTTTTTATTGCTCAATTTCCACATAACAAACTATCAAGCCATATAATCACCTACATACCGTATTTTTTGCTCTATAAGATTCACTTTTTCCCTCCTAAAAAGTAAGAGGAAATGTGTGTGCGTCTTATGGAGCGAATGCAGGCTGCGCAGCTATCCCAGAAGCCAGAACAGCAAGAGGGATTGCTGCTTTCACTGCGCAGCAATCCCTCTTGCTGTTCTGGCTTCTGAGATCCAGAATATTTTTTTTCTTGTTTTCCTCCTCCAAAAACTAGGTGCGTCTTGTGGTCTGGTGCGTCTTATAGAGCGAAAAATGTGGTAATTTCTCCCCCCTTTCCCCCCCACCAACGACTTCCCCCAGCTCCTCTCGCTGATTTCGCTGCACATGTTTTCTCTGCATATTATAAAACTGTATATATCCTTACATATCTGCCCATCGTGTTATCAACCATAAATTTGTGTGTGTTTATTCAAAACCTGCCAAGGAGCCCAGTTCGTTTTGTTGTGTTTTTAAATAACTTGTGAAAAGTTCCCATTCTTCCTTGAAGTCACAATTGTCCTTATCTCGCAATTTGTATGTCAGTTCAGCCAGTTCTGCATAGTTCATCAATTTCTCTTGCCAGTGTTCTTTTGTCGGGGTTTCCTCATTCTTCCATCCTTGTGCTATCAAGACTCTTGCCGCTGTTGTCGCATACATAAATAAGTTATATAATAATAATAATAATAATTTATTATTTATACCCCGCCCATCTGGCTGAGTTTCCCCAGCCACTCTGGGCGGCTCCCAATCAGTGTTAAAAACAGTACAGCGTTACATATTAAAAACTTCCCTGAACAGGGCTGCCTTAAGATGTCTTCTGAATGTCAGGTAATTATTTATCTCTTTGACATCTGATGGGAGGGCGTTCCACAGGGCGGGCGCCACTACCGAGAAGGCCCTCTGTCTGGTTCCCTGTAACCTCACTTCTCGCAATGAGGGAACTGCCAGAAGGCCCTCGGCGCTGGATCTCAGTGTCCGGGCTGAACGATGGGGGTGGAGACGCTCCTTCAGGTATACAGGACCGAGGCCGTTTAGGGCTTTAAAGGTCAGCACCAACACTTTGAATCGTGCTCGGAAACGTACTGGGAGCCAATGCAGATCTCTCAGAACCGGTGTTATGTGGTCCCGGCGGCCACTCCCAGTCACCAGTCTAGCTGCCGCATTCTGGATTAATTGCAGTTTCCGGGTCACCTTCAAAGGTAGCCCCACGTAGAGCGCGTTGCAGTAGTCCAAGCGTGAGATAACTAGAGCATGCACCACTCTGGCGAGACAGTTTGCGGGCAGGTAGGGTCTTAGCCTGCGTACCAGGTGGAGCTGGTAGACAGCTGCCCTGGACACAGAGTTAACCTGCGCCTCCATGGACAGCTGTGAGTCCAAAATGACTCCCAGGCTGCGCACCTGGTCCTTCAGGGGCACAGTTACCCCATTCAAGACCAGGGAATCCCCCACACCAACCCGCTCCCTGTCCCCCAAAAACAGTACTTCTGTCTTGTCAGGATTCAACCTCAATCTGTTAGCCGCCATCCATCCTCCAACCGCCTCCAGGCACTCACACAGGACCTTCACTGCCTTCACTGGTTCTGATTTAAAGGAGAGGTAGAGCTGGGTGTCATCTGCATACTGATGAACACCCAGTCCAAACCCCCTGATGATCTCTCCCAGCGGCTTCATATAGATATTAAAAAGCATGGGGGAGAGGACAGAACCCTGAGGCACCCCACAGGTGAGAGCCCAGGGGTCTGAACACTCATCCCCCACCACCACTTTCTGGACACGGCCCAGGAGGAAGGAGCGGAACCACTGTATGACAGTGCCCCCAGCTCCCAGCCCCTCTAGACGGTCCAGAAGGATGTTATGGTCAATGGTGTCAAAGGCCGCTGAGAGATCCAGCAGAACTAGGAAACAGCTCTCACCTTTGTCCCTAGCCCGCCGGAGATCATCAACCAGCGCGACCAAGGCAGTTTCAGTCCCATGGTGAGGCCTGAATCCTGATTGGAAGGGATCCAAATGGTCCGTTTCCTCCAGGCGTGCTTGGAGTTGTTCAGCGACCACCCGCTCAATCACCTTGCCCAAGAATGGCAGATTTGAGACTGGGCGATAGTTGGCCAAATTGGCCGGGTCTAAAGATGTTTTTTTAAGAAGCGGTTTAATGACCGCCTCTTTCAGCGGGTCTGGGAAGGCTCCCTCACAGAGGGAAGCATTCACCACCCCGCAGAGCCCATCGCCCAGCCCTTCCCGGCTTGCTTTTATCAGCCAGGATGGGCAAGGATCAAGGAGACAGGTGGTCGGTTTCACTTGTCCAAGCAGCCTGTCCACATCCTCGGAGGTAACAGATTGGAATTGATCCCATGTAACAGGACCAGACAGAACTCTAGCACTCTCCCGCCCTGGCCCTGCTCCCACGGTGGAGTCTACCTCCTTCTGAATCTGAGCGATTTTATCTGCAAAAAACTTGGCAAAAGCATTGCAGGAGATCTTGGGGTCCCTACCAGGCCCCGGTGGTACAGGTGGTTCCGATAGATTGCGAACCACCTGAAAAAGTCTCCTGCTGCTGTTTTCTGCAGATGCAATGGAGACGGCGAAGAAGGCCCTCTTCGCCGTCGCCATTGCCACTTGGTAGGCTCGACGTTGAGCTCTAACCCGTGTCCGGTCTGATTCAGAATGAGTTTTCCGCCACCGGCGCTCTAGCCATCTCAACGATTGTTTCATCACCCTCAGCTCCGGGGAAAACCACGGGGCTGTCCGGGCTCCATGCAATCGGAGAGGGCGCTTCGGAGCCAGACAGTCAATAGCCCTGGTTAACTCCGCATTCCAGCGTGCCACCAGGGAATCAGCTGAAAGGCCATCAACTTGGGATAAAGCATCCCCTACCACTCTCTGGAAACCAATTGGATCCATTAAGTGGCGGGGGCGGACCATCCGAATTGGTCCCACCTCCCTGCAGAGGGGAAGGGTTGCGGAGAAGTCCAGTTGCACCAGGAAGTGATCTGACCATGGCACTTCTTTTGTTTCGCTTTTAGTTAGTGTCAGATAGTGTCAGTTCCATATTTTCCTTGGCAAGTCTTGTCCTACGATCCCTAACAAAAATGCTTCTGTTTTGGGTTTTTTACTAACGTCCTTTTAAACATTTTCTTCAATTCATTATATATCATTTCCCAATTTTTTAAAAGCTTCTTTGCGTTCCCACCACATATGATAAAAAGCCCCTTCTTTTTCTTTACATTTCCAACTAATGTTAGAGCCGGTTTTATACATTTTTGCTGTCTGTACTGGTGTTATATACCATCTATACATCATTTTCATATAATTTTCTTTCAGAAGGGAACAATCTGTAAATTTTAAATCTGTTTTCCACAATTTTTCCCAGTCCTCAAATTGTATATTATGTCCTATATCTTGTGCCCATTTGAAGGATGAGCGCCTTCTGAGATGTGAATTCTATGAAATCACTCTCCATTGGAAGTTTCCGGTGTAAATATGTGCAAATAAAGCATATTTCAAAGATACTGCAGACTCTGCGGTACCTCATTTCCCCCGAAGGAACACAGACCCTGGCTGAATGCCCCAAACCCCTTGGAATCTCGTTCAGAGACTGGGATGGCCAGTTAATGTGTATTAGGAGAGGGATGCTCTGCTCATGAAATCTCATAAGGACTACAGTGGTACCTTGGTTTTCAAATGCCGTGGTACTCAAACAACTTGGAACCCAAACTCTGAAAACCTGGAAGTAAGCATTCCGGTTTGCAAACTCTTTTCGGAAGCCAAATGTGCTCCGTTTTGAGTGTTGCACTTCCAATTTGAGTGCCACGCTTTCATTTTGAGTGTTACGCTGAGGTCTGTCTGTTTTTCCTATTTATTTTGCATTTTTGTTTTTGCAGCTATTTGTGTGTGTGTGTGTGTGTGTGTGTGTGTGTGTAACTGTGTGGAACCCAGTTCAGCTACTGATTGATTGATTGTGTGACTGCAGTACATCATTTATTGCTTTCATTTTATGGATCAATGGTCTCGTTAGATAGTAAAATTCATGTTAAATTGCTGTTTTAGGAGTTGTTTTTTTTAAAAGTCTGGAACAGATAATCTGTTTTTGCATTACTTTCTGTGGGAAAGTGCGCCTTGGTTTTGGAACGCTTTGGTTTTGGAACGGACCTCCGGAACGGATTAAGTTTGCGAACCAAGGTACCACAGTACTTCCTTTACAGAGAAATTGCAACCTGTTGTGGAAATGCACTGAGCTAAACTGAAGGTTGGGAAAATGAGCAACTGACAAGAACCTCAACGGACAGATTTCACTAGCCTTATATGCCTAGAATTTGATTTCTCATCCATTCCTCCCTCTGCACATGTGATTTTCCCCTCCTCTCTTTCAAGGCTTATCCTGGGCCTCACGGAGCAAGGAGAATTAAGGTAACCCTTTTTACAACAACAGGTAACTCTCAATTCTTAGCTGTGATTCCTGCAGCCGCCTTGGGTGGCAGAGTCCCATGGGGTGGCACCCCAGCCTGTGCCCAGCCTGCCCCTGCTGCTGCTGCCAGAGAAGCATGGAGCAGTAAGCGAGGCTTTGGCAAGGGGCAAGGCAGCTTCCCTTTTTGCCTCAGGCGGCAAAATGGGATGGGACATTCCTGATTCCTGGTATAGGGTATGTCCGAGAGACAATCAGTCCTCTATGAATTTGTTTGATACTCTTTTAAAGCCATCCCAAGTTGGTGGCCATCACTTGGGGAGTGAATTCAATAGGTTAGCTATGCTCTATCATGGGTGGCCAACTCCCAAGAGACTGCGATCTACTCATAGAGTTAAAAACTGGCAGTGATCTACCCCAATTTTGGGGGGTTCAGGTCACAGTTGTTGAGCTTTTTTTAGGGGAGTTTAGCTTCTTTGGGGGGAACCAGTGATCTACCAGTGATCTACAACAGACTTCCAGTGATCTACCAGTAGATCACGATCTACCTGTTGGACATGCCTGCACTCAAGTTTACAAGTTTCAAGTTTTATTACGGCAAAAGCCAGTGACACTAAACACCACAAGATCAAACAAAAAGGAATCAACAACAACATCAGGAAAAAAAAGAGAAAAAAAGGATTACACAAGGGAACTTCGCAGTGTGCCATTCAACAGAGGAGATTTACATGCCTGCACTGTGTGAAGGACTATCTTCTGTTGTTGTTTTTTCTCAATGTGGAAATTTTTTATTTCACCATTACAGAAGAAGCTCTTTTGCCAGTTCTTATGTAACTGTTATAAGTTACACATATAACACATACGCAAGTCCTGTGAGTAAAATCAGTGAAGAAATAAAATATAATATTTTTTATTTATATTCTGGGCAGTACTCATGTTCACATGTATGGTGTCCATGTACACATATATTGCTTTGAGGCCTTTTACAATCATTCAGTGTATAATTTTTGGAAATAATGGAAAAGCTACTGAAGTTTGAGTATATTAGCTTGTTGGTTGCTTACACTATACAGGCTGTTATGACCCTCCAATGACATTGTTAGTAGCTGGCAGACTGCCAATCCCTACTGAGATAGGGCCAGTGTTGTGATTCGCTAATTGCAGCATTAAGGCGACCTATTGTAGACAGTGTGTGTGTTTTGCCTGGGCCGGCTTAAGGTATATAAACTGGGCCAAATAGTTGGATTTTGGGGCACTCCCACCACATGTGGAGGTATGTGCCTGTGGAGGTGCACCCTCTCCAGCAATTTATGAAACTGATTTGTAAAAATGTTACATGGAAAAAATACAAGAGACATTACACATACTTCTGTAAAATAAGAAAATCTATAATAATAATAATAATAATAATAATAATAATAATAATAATAATAATGTATAAACTGGGCCAAATGCCCCTGTTTGTAGCATTCAGCTTTGTTGGTGTGGGAATGTTCAGGGTGGCAGGAGAGGATATATTGTTTATTAATATCCTTCCTAACTTGCGCTGGCAAGTTCCTTTATGTAGCAGAGTTACATCCCCCCTTTTTATATGCACATCAGATAGCTGGTTGCAGGCTCGTGTGAGCCTCTCACTATTATACAATTCAATCTGTCTCAGACTGAATTGTACGTTCCCGGTAAGTTCCCTTGAATCCCTCTTAAAAGAATAAAGACGCCACAATCTTATTCAAAGTCAATAAAAGAAGTTTACTTACATCAGTTCACAGTTGGATCCCTGAAGGCAAACTTAGTTACAAATATGTACATGTGGATCTGTCCCATATGGGGGAATTATCCCAGTGCTTCTGCCAGCTGAGAGCTAGCAGAGCAGTCCTAGCTGAAAGCTGATCAAACGAAGAAGGAAGTCAAAAAGAGAGAGGTGTGTTGCGTGACTCGTCCTTTAGTTACCTGGACAGGTGAGGTCATGCCCACCTTCTATCACATGCAAAAGGGAGGGTGCTCCAGCCCAGGAGGAACAGGAAGTTTCGACTGGCATCCCCTTGCATGTCCACTCTAGGAAAACAAGGAATGTTGTATTTGACTGCCTCTCATGGATCACATCCCACGGTTGGGTGGCCCCATTGGGCTCTAGTATTATGAGGGAGGCTTGAAACTGTCTCAACGGTTCAGGGGAAGAAAAGCATTTTAAGATGAAATGTAAAAATCCAAAGATATAAAATTAACAAGGTTTTCTCTCTTTAGAAGCAAAGGTCAGACATGGTGGATCCTGATTCCCTGCCGGTTCAAGGTCAAAAGGTTTGCAAATTTCTTTTTTGTCAATAGATGCCAAAACATAAAAAGCTGTGTGGTTGTGGTAGCGAACCTCTTTGGCTGATGCGACCTAAGCTGATGCAACGGAGAGAGGGTGAATTGCTTCTCCAAGCTCTACACATGTTATGTACTGAGTTGAATAGGATCCAAAAGGCAGCAGTCTGATTGGTCCTAGAATAATAGGATTCAGAATGCAGCAGTCTGATTGGTCCTAGAACAATAGGGTCCAGAATGCAGCAGTCTGATTGGGCCGCAGGAGCCACCCAATCCAACTCCAGGTGGAAGTGAATCCACATCCTGATTGGCCTACAAGAGAATCCCGGAATTAGCCAATCACGTGGGGCCCATTGTGTAAATAATGTATATAAAGCAGACATTTCGTGGGAACTTCCATTCCTCACTACTATGAGCTGAATAAAGAGCATGAAATCCACACTCGACTCTGAGTATATTTCAACACACTAAATTAACTCCTCTTTCATTGGGATTTGCCAGAATCCAACATCCCCAGAAATCTGTCCAAAATTTGATTTACATCTTTAGGGTTTTGTTGTTGTTGTTTTTTGCAGCCTGGAGCAGGTTGCTCTCCTTTCTTAAAAATATATACTCATTTTATTGAATAACTAAAAGGCCAGTTATCCAGTTAACTGGGAACCTCTAAAGAGTACCGTATTTTTCGCTCTATAAGACGCACTTTTCCCCCTCCAAAAATTAAGGGGAAATGTGTGTGCGTCCTATAGAGTGAATGCAGGCTGCACCGCTAAGCCCAAAGGCAGAACAGGGAGACGAAGTGCTGCGGAGCGCTCCGTCTCGCTCTTCTAGCTTGGGGACGGCTGCACCCAAAGCCTCTCCAGGGCAGCGGGGTGCCTTCACCCTGCTGTCCTGCAGAGGCTAGCAAGGCTGTTCCCAAGCCAGAACAGAGAGACAGAGGGCTCCGTCTTGCTCTTCTAGCTTGGGGATGGCTGCGCGCAAAGCCTCTCCAGAGTAGCGGGGCGATGAGCTCCAAAGGCTTCAGGGATCTTTGAGGCCAGCCCCACAAGCTCGGGTGAATGCACCTTGAACACACCTTGTTCTCCCGCTCCTATGGTCCAGTGCGTCCTATAGAGCGAAAAAAATAAGTGTTGCAATCTTGAGTTTGGTAGCAGCTTTTGAATAAGCTCTGCAAATAAATGTTAAATGGATTAAATAGATATATATACATAGATACATATTAATATTTTATCATGATTTTGCTGATGAGTTTAGGTAATAGGTTTATTAGAGTGAAAAGATGTTGAGAAGGACAGGAAGTTAAATTTATGACGATATATACTTCTTTGTTGGAATTTTTATTTTGATGAGTTTGATCTACAGACTATAAAATGTCTTAGATGTATGGATGTAACTACAGTTAATAAAGCATAATCAATTAATTAATAAAAATAAATATCTAGAATTACTAAAAGGCCATTGCATCCCAAGATATACATCAAAGCGTGCAGCTGAACAATGGAACAGAACAATTTCATTCAGGATTATGAGGTTCAAATGTTGCACATTATTGCAGTAGCATAAGAGAATAACTTCCACCGGTGAAAAAAACCCAACATAGAAACATTCAGGGTCTTCACATCCTTTTAAATTGTGTGTTACTGTCTCAGATATCGCAAGGTTCCAGACGTTATTAAACCGCAAAGACAATTGTCAATCATGCAGCGCTTTCCCTTTTGGGACCTTTGAGCCAACAGCCAGCATTAATAGTTCCTAATAGATGGCCCTCCCTTGACAGCACAGCCAGGCCACATGGTCTCTTGGGACACTCATAATGTCACTAATAAGAACAGTGGCAGGGAAGTCACAGGACGGCCGTAGCTCAGTGGCAAAGCATCAGACTTGCATGGAGAAGGTTCTAGGTTCAATCCCCGATATCTCCAGGTCAGACTGGGAATGGCCCCTTTCTGAAACCCTGGAGAGCAGCTTCCAGTCAGTGTAGCCAGTACAGTGGTACCTCAGGTTAAGTACTTAATTCGTTCCGGAGGTCCGTACTTAACCTGAAAGTGTTCTTAACCTGAAGCACCACTTTAGCTAATGGGGCCTCCTGCTGCTGCTGCGCCACCGGAGCACGATTTCCGTTCTCATCCTGAAGCAAAGTTCTTAACCCAAGGTACTATTTCTGGGTTAGTGGAGTCTGTAACCTGAAGCGTATGCAACCTGAAGCGTATGTAACCCGAGGTACCACTGTACTGAGCTAGATGGAACAATGGTCTGAGGGGGGATAAGACATAATAATAATAATAATAATTTATTATTTGTACCCCGCCCATCTGGCTGGGTTTCCCCAGCCACTCTGGGCGGCTTCCACAAAGACTAGAAATACACTAAGATGTCACACATTAAAACTTCCTTGAACAGGGCTGCCTCAAGATGTCTTCTGAATGTCAGGTAGTTGTTTATCTCTTTGACATCTGATGGGAGGGCGTTCTACAGGGCGGGCGCCACTACCGAGAAGGCCCTCTGCCTGGTTCCCTGTAGCTTTGCTTCTCGCAATGAGGGAACTGCCAGAAGGCCCTCGGCGCTGGACCTCAGTGTCCGGGCAGAACAATGGGGGTGGAGACGCTCCTTCAGGGCATCTCCCTATGTTCCTAAATCACCTGCAAAACGTGGATTGGCTTCCAAATTCCTCCTGTGCGCAGTCAGTGAGATTCCAGGGACAACCACCAGCAAGAAAGCCCTGCTGCCTTGCTATACTGTATTTTTCGCTCTATTAGACGCACCGGACCATAAGACACACCTAGTTTTTAGGGAAGGAAAACAAGAAATAAAAAAGCAACACAAAGCCTCCTGAGCTAAGAGGGAGCGCTCCTCCATCTTCGCTCAGGAGGCTTTGCGGGGCTATTCCTGAAGCCAGGAGAGCAAGCGGGATTGGTGCGCACTGGTCCCTCTTGCCCTCCTGACTTCAGCGAAAGCAAGCCTTGAAGTGAAGGCCCAAGACAGGTGTTGATCATGATGTGAGCTGCGCACAGGTGGTCTGAAGCGAGCGAGCTAGCTACCATTCCTGTGGAGCCTCTTTTTATTGAGACAAACATGCAAGCTAGGCAAATACATTTTTGGGCTGTGACCTTTACACATCTTCCGTCCCGAAATCGTGGGGTGGTACGAAGCTATTTTGGCACCTGTTCCACAGCGTCATTTCCCCCTTGCACAGTGTATGACGTAGGAGACAAAAGTCTCATGGAAAAGGGTTACAGACAGGACACCGCTGACTCTGTGACCGCAAAAGGTCAGACATTGGTGGAACGATGTACAGACAGCTGTGGCTTGTCTGGGGGGGGGATTTTCCCTGCACCCCAAGGTCACGCGTGCAGGCAGATTGTGGCTGCCTGCTGGTGGGGAAGTGTGCTGCCTCCGGACCCCACTCCCCACTCCGCGATATCCCTACAAAGCCTCCTGGCTTTTCCCCAACGTCCCGCAAGAGCCGTGCACTCTTTAAAGGGAGCACGGCTCTTGGGGGCTTTTCTGGGAGATGGGGGAAGGGACAGAGCCGCGCATCTCCTGCAAAAGCCAGGGATAGCCGTGTGAAGCCTCCGCAAGGCAGCGGGATGAAGGCTCCCCGCTGCCATGCGGAGGCTTCCTGTAGCTAAGCCAGAAGCCAGAACAGCAAGAGGGAGCACTGTGTATCGCTCCCTCTTGCTGTTCTGGCTTTTGGATAGCCCCGCGAAGCCTCCGCAGGGCTCGGGGATGAAGGCTCCTGTGCGCTGCGGAGGCTTCACGCGGCTAAACAAGAAACCAGGACAGCCAGTGGGATCCCTGCAATCCTGCTGGCTGTCCTGGCTTCTTTTTTGGCCTCGCACAGCCTCTCCCGGACAAGGGGAGCCTTCATCCCCTGCCCGTGAGAGGCTGCGTGCAGCTAAGGCTCCCCCAAGAGCCGTGCTCCCTTTAAAGAGCACGCAGAGTGTGTGTGCGGCTCTTGGGGGCTTTTACCAAGGAGGGAGAAGGGCAGCCCTTCTCCTCGGGGAAAAGCCCCAAAGGGTCGCACACACGCTCCACGCGGCTCTTTAAAGGGAGTGCTGAGCAGAGCCTCCCGCCTGCATTTGCTCCATAAGGCGCACACACATTTCCCCTTACTTGTTAGGAGGGGGAAGGTGCGTCTTATAGAGCTAGAAATACGGTATTTTTTCATTACCTTTTGCCCTCTGGTTCCTGGTGGAATGTTGCCTTTTCCAAATGGAGGAGGAGGAAATCCGCTACCGTGCTCTTAGCGATTCAGCCGCAATCATGCCGGCGTCCCAAGAGGCTCCTGCGAGATTCCACATAGCTGGACTGTGCTTGGAAACGACAAGGTTTCTTTTTCTCTTTAATTCTGTTTTTTTCAGGGAGAAAAGGGGGCACCTGGAAGCCAAGGCAGCAAAGGAGAACAGGTCAGTTTCTTTGCACAGCTGTAACATCTGTGCACATGTGTGCGTGGGCGACAATTGGGGCTTGTGGCAAAACGTTGCGCTACTACAGAAAGCTGGATTTCAGGATTCTAAATGCTCCCTTCAATTCCTTACTCCCACCCCCCATTTCCTAGTAGATCTCCTTGCGTGGCGAGTTCCTGCCCCCCCCCCCCGTGGAAATAAAGACACATGACACAATTATGAAGGTTAATGGGCTAAATAAGGCCACAACTTCATTGGTTACAGGTGATGAGCGGTATTGGCTTTGGCATTGGTCCTAACCGACTATATCCGGTTTCAGCCTGTCCACTTGAAGTCCGGGAAGGGTTAACCACCAGTAGGCGGAGTCCTGCTGATGCACATCAACTAGGAACTCCCCCAGGATCACCGATAGGGGGTGTGCCTTAGGCACTCACCTCCCCAGGCTTCGGACAGGGCCACGCCCCCCGGAATCCTTTATCGGGCTACCCTTCAATATGCTGGGCAGGTGATGGCGCTTCCTCCCCTCTTCCATCTACAAAACAGTACCAATGCCTTAACTGCCAATACCCAGAAAGTTGTGATGATTTGCTACAAGGTAGGTGAAAACCAAGTGGCTGGTGCCAATTTGCCAAGTGGAAAAATTCCTGCCAGGCCCCTCAAGGGCGACCAGCCGAGGTCCATAGTAAGGTCAAGGAACGAAAACCTTAAAGGGCGAGAAACAGGAACAGCTGGTAGGCAGGAAAAGAGGGAGATCCCTGGCCGCGCCTGCATTGAATAGGGCAGGCCACGCCCCCTGAGCCAGCCGATTGGCTGGCCAGGGAGTGACACGGCTGGGGATTCCCCCAATTGCGCGGGGGCTGCGCTGTGACGCCCACAATCCCACCTCCTCTGCAGGGCGGAAGTGGCTTTGCACAGCTGCATTATACTGACTCAAACTATTGGCCCATGTGGTTCACTATTGTCTTCACTGAGACTAGCAGTACCTTTCCAGAGTTTCAGTCAAGGGTCTGGCAACATCTGATGGGCCATGTGTTCTGTTAAGTTGTGGGCGAACATATCAAACAACACAGCGATTCTTCAAACAGCTCTTCTTTATTCTGAGGCCAGAACTGAACTGAACTGAAGGGCTCTGCCAGCCTGCTTATATAGAGCTCCACTACAACGCAACTGTAACAATTTTCTAAAACCATCCAATCACTGAACGTCACTTTCGATCCCTTATTTGCATAACTATCTACAGTATCCCCCTGCTGGCCCAGGGTGAGAACGTCAGTACATAACACGTTCCCCACTCTTGCATTGAGGAGGAAGGAGAAATGGGGAGGGCCGCTGCACTGTTGGACAGGGAGAACTGGCACAGCTTGGAGAGGCTTTGGCCAAGAGGAGCAGTCGAAGGACACGCTCTGATCTCTGCATTTGTGCAAGGGGAGCACATGGAACGGGGCTGTCCGAAATCTTTGCTATGCGATGGAAAGCATGTAAACATCAGGATCTGAGCCTGAGGGTACAGTGAGCTCTCTCTCTCTCTTTTTCCCTTACAGGGGGAACCAGGAGAGCCAGGAGAGCCAGGGGAGAAGGTAAGCAACAAAGGTCATAGAATCATAAAGTTGGAACATACTGGGAAAATATACCGTATTTTTCGCTCTATAAGACGCACCAGACCACAAGACACACCTAGTTTTTGGAGGAGGAAAACAAGAAAAAAAATATTCTGAATCTCAGAAGCCAGAACAGCAAGAGGGATGGCTACGCAGTGAAAGCAGTGATCCCTCTTGTTGTTCTGGCTTCTGGGATAGCTGCGCAGCCTGCATTCGCTCCATAAGACGCACACACATTTCCCTTTACTTTTTAGGAGGGAAAAAGTGAGTCTTATAGAGAAAAAAATACGGTATACAACGAACTAAAGAAGATCTTTAGATATACGTTTTTGAAAAAGTCAGAGGCATTCTTGTTAGGAATGGTAGGAGAAGATATAGTCAAGAACGACCAGAAATTGTTTTTATATGCAACAACAGCAACGAGGTTACTGCTAGCCCAGGTCTGGAAACAACAGCAAATACCAACAGTAGAAGAATGGCGACAGAAGGTAATGGAATGTGCAGAAATAGCCAAATTAACAGGGAAAATTAGACAACAGGAAGAGGAAACATTTCAAAAAGAATGGGAAAAAGTTATGTCGTATATAGGAAAGATAAGGTGAAATAGTGAAACCAGTGGAATTGGAAATAAACCTCATAACGGGAAAGATTAAGAAAAGTGATGGATAATGAAAATAATAAGAAGCAAAATGTATAAGGAGATTAATATAACGAACAGTAGTTGTAAATGAATACAGACAGACAACAAGAATTGTATATACAGGAGGATTTATTTGTTTATGGATATACTATGGACAAATATGGAAAATGAATAACAATATACAAAATGGTTCACAGAATAAAATCAAAATATAAAACCACAAAGTACAGAATCAAAATAAAAACAACAACTTGATAGCCGCCTGCAATGCAGGAATCTCAGCTAAAGCATCCATGATAGATGACCATCTAACCTCTGCTTAAAAACATCAAAGGAATCAGAGTCCAGACATCCTTACTGGCTGGGAGATCTTTGACAGCACTTCCAGTTCCTCCCAGCAATTGCAGTAGCAACTGGATACCCCAGTTCAGGGCTCAAAACTAGACTTTACATAGAGTTGCAGGCAACTGTCGCTGGACAGCTTGACCTCCGGAAGCCCAGGCATGGATAATGCACACAGCACATCCTTGGATATGGATGCAAAAAAAACCTTGCTAGATCGGAGCAGAGACGCTACAGCTTGAATACACCCTCCCACAAGCCTGTATCGGGACGCAGGTGGTGGTGTGGGTTAAACCACAGAGCCTAGGACTTGCCGATCAGAAGGTCGGCGGTTCGAATCCCCGTGACGGGGTGAGCTCCTGTTGCTCGGTCCCTGCTCCTGCCAACCTAGCAGTTCGAAAGCACATTAAAGTGCAAGTAGATAAATAGGTACCGCTCTGGCGGGAAGGTAAACGGCGTTTCTGTGCGCTGCTCTGGTTCGCCAGAAGCAGCTAAGTCATGCTGGCCACATGACCCGGAAGCTGTACGCCGGCTCCCTCGGCCAGTAAAGTGAGATGAGCGCCGCAACCCCAGAGTTGGTCAGGACTGGACCTAATGGTCAGGGGTCCCTTTACCTTTACCCCTAAGCCTGTATCAGTTATTGCCCAAACATATCCAGGGTGTTTCATGGCATCAAGAGGACTAGAAACTTACCTTTTGCTCTTGTCTCTACCAGGGTGCCAGGGGCGAAGAAGGAGAAGTGGGTCAAAAGGTAAAGGAATGGCTTTGCTGGGATCAGGGGCCACCCAGAACAAGCAACTCATCTTCCGTTTGCAGAGTTGCTTGCAATTTAAGTCACAGATTATTGGCATCATGTGAACCTGTGTATTATGCTGTGTGGTCAGGATTCACTTCTCTTTTATTTGCTCTGTTTTCTAAAGGGAGAGCCAGGGATTGGCTTCCGGGGACCTGTTGGTCAGGCTGGACCTCCTGGGCACAAGGTAAGTTCTGCAACTTTACTGCTCCATCTCCATGTTGAGACTTTGTTTATTTCTCTGTACAGCCAACTAGTCCTTTACAGAGGGCAGGAGTGGGGAATGATTAACCTTCCAGGCATAGCTGTCAACTTACAGATATGAAAATAAGGGACCAGCAGCCTTGAAAATAAGGGACCAGCAGCCAAAATAAGGGACCCTGCAGCCTCACCTCTTCCAGGCACTCCAGTCTTCCTGTCCTCCTGCAGTCTGGTCAAATTCATGCTGGTAGCTTCGAGAACACTGTCCAACCAACTTTGTAACCAGAGGTTCAACTGACTAGAATCTGAATCACATGCACCACAAGGCCTATGCAGCCTCAACTTAAGATGGCTCCCCGGCCTGGCTTTGCACTGCAGAGTTTGCAGCAGCACATGCAACAAAATGACGTCCAGCATTCGAAAACTTCCTCAGCTTGCATTAACTAGCCACACACAAGGCATGCAAGCTCCACCCCCCAGTCGTTCTTAGACTTCTTATTGGGTGAGCAACACAGCCAAGCAACACAGTTGGAGCCTCCCTCCTCCCTGGCCGGCAGGGAGGGAGGGAGAGGAGCTGCTTCCTTTGAAATTTAAGGGACATTTAAGGGACATCCATCAATAAGGGACAGCAGCGGGACATGGCACTGGAATAAGGGACTGTCCCTTCAAGTAACGGACACTTGACAGCTATGCTTCCAGGTGCTGCTAGACTCCTATTTCCAGCATCCTCAGACAGCATAGCCCACAGTCAGGGACAAAGGGAGCTATAGTCCAGTGTCCAGAGAGCTACAGGTTTCCCACTCTTTATAAAGGAGAAACAGACTAGCCTGAAGTAGTCCATCAGGGTGGAAAGTGAAACTGGCCTCCCTTCCAGTTGAGGGAGCTGAAGGCTACAAAGAGATGAAAATGTATCAGGAGGACCACAAAACCCAAAGGGCCACCTCTCCCCATACAAGCCAACTCTGACCCTGCAGTCTTTATCAGAAGACCTTCCCTGAGGAAGGAGTAAAGGTTGACCCCATGAGAACAAGCCTTTTCGGTGGTGGCCCCACTGTGGAATGCTGTCCTTGGGGAGACCCATCTGGGGCCTTCCTTAGCTGCCAGACTAAGGCCTTTTTGTTCGCCTAGGCCATTGGTTCATTAATGTTGCTTCCTATGGTGGTCATCTGTCAAGGCTGGAGTCAAATACAGGTCAGCACGAAGAAGCAGAGTTGTTGGCGAAGTTAACTCTTTGTTAAGGAAACAGCATACAACTCGGCAACGCTTTCGGTGGGTCTTCCCCCATAGGGCAGTTGCTAGGACTGAAGGTCCCTGCCTTCCGCCCCTTCTAAGGCTCCACTTTTCCCAAGCAGTCTCTCTTTTTTTAAAAAAATGATATTTATTTTTCCATTATCCAAAAAAGATTTTTCCATTATCCAAAAAAGATTTTTCCATTATCCAAAAAAGTCAAAGAAAAACACAAAAACACAAATAAGAAAACAAAACAAAAAAGATTTAAAAACACATAAAATTCAAAGTCCTCACTTTCAATAACATATTTTCCTGACTTCCCCCCACCTCCCCCTCTTGTATTCCAGTTCAAATTGTTGGCTCAACAAGTTCTTGTCCCCAATTTTTAACCTTTTTACATTTCAGTCCTTTTAGAAAAACCAATTTTAACTTTTAAACTTTTAACTTATAAATTTATAACTTATAACTTATAAACATCAATAATTGCACATCTGTTCTCATACTTAAAGCCTTTTTTCTAAAGTCGACCTAAATTCCCTTCCACGATTTCCCCAATTCTCATGCAGATAACAAAACAAAATAAAAACAAAACAAATTATAATTATGCCCCCTTTGGATTCCCAAACTCCACCCCCCCTTTCCCGGTATCAATCACCAACAAATGTCCATCAGCCTTAGTCTACTCTCAGCCACTTCTCCCAAGCAGTCTCAAACTGCATCTGTGCACCTCTGACCTCCGTTCAGCTCTTCTCATTACTCTGCATGTTCTTGGAGACCAAGAAGGAGCTTGTTACAGCAGGAGAGGCAGACTCTTTGAATTCTCCAGCAGCCTTGTGACCCCCTCTGCACTGCTTCAGCCTCAGAGTCTGAACTGCTCTCTGTCACTGGCTCTTCTTGCTCAGTATACCCTTTTGCCCCTTCAGCTTCCAACACCACCTCCTCCCAATTTTCTCCTCTGTCTCCCACCACCAATCCCTGGGCTCTGAGCCTTCCTCCTCTGGGGTTTCCCTTGAGGGTTCCTTGGCTCGTACCTCCCACCACTCCTCTTCACCCAGCTAGTCCCTGACATCTTCTAGGAAGGGTGTGTAGGACTTGCCCTCGCTGGGCAAACATGCTAGGTGCTTTGCAGTGCCCACTGCTATAAAATAAATATCTAGGTTAGCTCAGTTGCTTAGCATGTGGTGCTGTGATAATGCCCAGGTTGCAGGTTCTATCGGACAACTGCCTATTCTTGCATTGATGATCCATTCCAAATCTACAATTCTATGATTCTAGGTCCAAATTGCTATTTACTTATTGTATTTCCCCTTGTCAAGTCGCTTTGAGACTTATCGTTTCCGATACGTTTCCAGTACGTTTCCGAGCACAATTCAAAGTGTTGGTGTTGACATTTAAAGCCCTAAACAGCCTCGGCCCAGTATACCTGAAGGAGCGTCTCCACCCCCATCATTCTGCCCGGACGCTGAGGTCCAGCGCCGAGGGCCTTCTGGCGGTTCCCTCACTGCGAGAAGTGAGGTTACAGGGAACCAGGCAGAGGGCCTTCTCGGTGGTGGCACCCGCCCTGTGGAACACCCTCCCTTCAGATGTCAAAGAGAACAACAACTACCAGACTTCTAGAAAACATCTGAAGGCAGCCCATACTCTGGTTTCTCTTCAGATCGTATAAATCTTTCGCCCCTGTTCAGGGAAGTTTTTAACGTGTGACATTTTAATGTATTTTTAATCTTTGTTGGAAGCCGCCCAGAGTGGCTGGGGAAACCCAGCCAGATGGGCGGGGTACAAATAACAAATTACCATATTTTTCGCTCTATAACACGCACCCGACCATAACACGCACGTAGTTTTTAGAGGAGGAAAATCCGTAGGCATGCCACCCGTAGGCATTCCCTCCATAACACGCACAGACATTTCCCCTAGGAAATGTCTAGGAGGAATGTCTAGCACTAGGAGGAAAAAAGTGAGTGTTATGGTGCAAAAAATACGGTATGTTGTTGTTGTTGTTGTTGTACAAAGTAACTGATAATTCATCACGATCATACTATAAAAACATGTGCTCATCTTGTGACGGGACAATATGGTGTCTTCTCACTAGGGTGAGCCCGGAGTCCCGGGACCTCCAGGGGCACAAGGCATCCAGGGTATCCGTGGCAACCCCGGGACCCCCGGGTCGCAGGGGGAGAGAGGTGCCCCAGGCCCACCTGGAATTCCAGGGCAAAAGGTAGGTGATCAACAGTTGGGTGTGGCGACAGCCCATTGGCCAAGCGATTCAGGGAACTGACTCAAACGCAGGGAGCAGAGGTGGATTACAGAAGCACCTCCAAGCTTTTCAAAGCTACTTCATAAGCTGCTGAAAGGGACCCTCTGGAACTCTTGAGATGAACAATCCAAACTAAGCGCCATGACGCTCTGCCTTTTAATATCCTCTCCATCAGAATTGCCATATAAATCAAGCCTTGGCTGCTCCTGAGAACATCGGGAGAGCCCTGCTGGAGCAAAGGTCCAGCTAGTCCAACGGCAGTTTCTGGGTCAGCGTTCTTAACTTCGTAGCACGACAAGCTTTATAGAGCCATTATTAGTTGATCATCATGAACATTACCGTATTTATTAGATTTCTAGGGAGCTGAAATTGGAAGCCAGGTTTTCCAGACATGCCTCTGCTTCTGGTTCTGGGCGAGAGCTCAGTAGGTTACAGCGTGGTGCTGATAACGCCACAGTTTCAGGTTCGGTCCCCGTATGGGACAGCTGCCTATTCCTGCTTTGTAGGGGGTTGGACTAGATGATCCTCAAGGTCCCTTCTAACTCCACAATTCTATGATTTCAGCTGCCCCATGATAAGGCTACTCTTCAGTCTAACACAGTGGTTCCTGAAGTGGGTGGTAGCACCCCCTGGGGGTCAATGAGATTACCTGGGGGGGCGTGCTAAGAGGCAAGGGGGTGCCAGGGGATGTTGGAGGTGCGCATGGCAATCAGGCTTCGAAAAGCTGGTGTCGCAGTCATCCATTTTGTTGAAGTAGTTTCAATTGGGTTTCAAATAAATGTGCGGCTAATTGTTACTGCAGGGTAACAATTGTTACACTAGTAACAATTGTTACTACTAATTGTTACAGGGACGCTGGTGGCGTTGTGGGTTAAACCACAGAGCCTAGGACTTGCCGATCAGAAGGTCGCGGTTCGAATCCCCGCGACGGGGTGAGCTCCCGTTGCTCGGTCCCTGCTCCTGCCAACCTAGCAGTTCGAAAGCATGTCAAAGTGCAAGTAGATAAATAGGTACCACTCCAGCGGGAAGGTAAACGGCTTTTCCATGCACTGCTCTGGTTTGCCAGAAGCGGCTTAGTCATGCTGGCCACATGACCCGGAAGCTGTACGCTGGCTCCCTCCGCCAATAAAGCGAGATGAGCACTGCAACCCCAGAGTCGGTCACGACTGGACCTAAGGATCAGGGGTCCCTTTACCTTTAACTTAATTGTTACTGCTTCAGATTTCGACGTGACACTCATTCAGTGGATTATACAAACCACCATTCTGAGTAATGCTTTTTATAAGTTAAGTTAGGGGGCACTAGGGATGAGTTTATGGAACCAAGCGGGTGGCGGCCCAAAAATATTTGGGAATGGCTGGACTCCAACACATATTGTTGTTGGCACCCGTCTGTCTCAAGAGACAATGGAGGAGAGCAGCTTTGAGGGTGAAGCCAAACCATTGGAGAATCACAGCGCCTGCTGTGACTGTAGAGACCTATACAGGAGAGATATGTTTTGTTGCAGCTGGGGCAGAGGAAGGCGTCCGGTTGTGCTGCTGCAGATGCACCAGGGCATTTCTTCTCTCTGCGCTCCTCCCAGCGGTCATTCCTCCTCTGGACAATGCACAACCTGATGGTTTGTCTCAAGGCACTGCGGTCGGAGTTGATGTTGCCAACTTCCATGTCATGTTTGCGGACATATTTGTAGCACAGAGTGGCAGTGCCAGATTACCAAACAGGCAGAGGAGGCCCCACGCATTTTCCTAGCCCCGCGACATGCACTCAAAGTGAATGAATGAATTTATTATTTCGGTCACAGACCAGTTCCAGCCCACATACAATATCAAGGAAGTCATAAAACACGATAGGGATACATTTGAATTTTCAATTAGGTGTTACAGGTACCTATTTATCTACTTGCACTTTGACGTGCTTTCGAACTGTTAGGTAGGCAGGAGCTGGGACCGAGCAATGGGAGCTCACCCCGTCGCGGGGATTTGAACCGCTGACCTTCCGATCGGCAAGCCCTAGGCTCTGTGGTTTAACCCACAGCACCACCTGCGTCCCTGATACAGATATAGCAACAGTTAAATATACAGTGGTACCTCGGGTTAAGTACTTAATTCGTTCCGGAGGTCCGTACTTAACCTGAAACTGTTCTTAACCTGAAGCACCACTTTAGCTAATGGGGCCTCCTGCTGCTGCCATGCAATTTCTGTTCTCACCCTGAAGCAAAGTTCTTAACCTGAAGCACTATTTCTGGGTTAGCGGAGTCTGTAACCTGAAGCGTATGTAACCTGAAGTGTATGTAACCCGAGGTACCACTGTGTGTCTGTGTGTGTGTGTGTGTGTGTGTGTGTATCTATCTATCTATCTATCTATCTATCTATCTATCTATCTAAACTTAGTCACTAACATATAACCTAAAATTATCACCGCTCAAAGCAATACTGATTTGATCTTGTGGGCTGGTGAAATAAAAAACGTATTAGGAGATCATTTGCAAGCTGCCCCCCGCCCCCGATTTTGACTGCCTAGGGGCCTCCACAGGGTTTAATTTGGCACTGCAGAGTGGGTCTGCCAACAGGCCGGGTGCTTGAACCCAATTCCCCATAGAGCACACCCTTGGGGATCCTGCCCTCTTCCATTCTCTGGATGTGACCAAGTTAACGTGGAAGTTGTGACTCTTAACAGATACATATCGCAGCAAAAGCTCTAATCACATTACCATATTTTTCGCTCCATAAGATGCACGTTTTTCCTCCTAAAAAGTAAGGGGAAATGTCTGTGCATCTTATGGAGCGAATGCGTGGTCCCTGGAGCTGAATTGCCCAGGGGCGAAAAGCAGATCATGCTTTTTCTTTTTTTTTTAGAAAGAGGTAATGGGGTGTTGAAATGAAGCCGCTGAGCAGCTGATTGGCAAGTGATCGGGAGGGGAGATAAGGGTCTTTAGTGATAAAGGAGGCTGCCTGCATGTGGGGAGGTAAAGACAGCGAACTTGCAAGGAGAGGAGACAGGAATACTAAAACAAGCAACGAGGAGAGAAATTAGAAGAAAAGGAGGAGCAAAAAACTGCTCCAACTAAGGAAAAGACACTAAGGCAAACAAGAGAGAAGGGGGTGTTGAAACAAAGCCGCTGAGCAGCTGATCGGCAAGCGATCGGGAGGGAGATAAGGGACTCTAGAGATAAAGGAGGCTGCCTGGGGGGAGGGAGGTAAAAGCACATTGATCCTCAGGATTTTTGCATTGGGTCACCCCAAATTCACCATCAGATCACATAGCATGTCCATGGCTACAACCTGCACCCAAAAAACCACGCATCCGCTGTTTCATGGGGCCGCAATGGTGCAAAAAGCATGGAACCACATAGATTCTCAGGATTTTTTCATTGGGCTACCCCAAACTCACTGTCAAATTACATATCATGTCTGTAGCCACAGCATGAACCACAAAAATCATACATGCACTGTTCCATTCAGAATATTTTTTTTCTTGTTTTCCTCCTCTAAAAACTAGGCGCGTCTTACGGTCAGGTGCGTAAGCAAAAAATACGGTATATGCATTGGTTTCTAAGGTGCCCTAAGATTTGTTGTCAGGTTTTCTGCAAAGGCTAGGTTGCAGTGCTCACTTTTGGGTGGGGGAGAAAGTCCTTCTGTCCTCGGTGCCTAGGACTGAGTCACATCAAAGTCACCACTCTGGGATTCACCAAAGCACTGTGATTACCTTCCTAGCCCCTGTCATTTGCACTGCTCCCCTATCCAGACTTTCCCCTTTAAAAAGCAGGGAGCTCAGACATCTGCAATCCCTCTTGTGTCACTGTGACCTGGACTAGGTGTCCATAGTGCTCAGAGGACATCACTTGTATGAGTAGACACTTAATGGGCTGTTTCACGGTGACACAGGCAGGATAATTGTTTTCGAGCTTTGCCGCCGAGGTTGCTTTGTTCCTCTGTTGCTTCTGTTCCCTGAGACTCAGAGAGCCGTTTTGCTCCATGCGAGTGCGGTTTCTTGGTCCATGCGGCTGCAGGCTCAGCGAATGCATCTGGGCTGCGTTTTGCAGAATGAGATATGTTGATTTCCTATCAAATAGTGCTTTCCTGCAGTTGATTAGTACTGAGCCACAACCTTTTGAACTCTTTGGTTGAAATGGGCTTGGCTTTCGGGAGGAGTTTGTTTCCACAGAACTGCTGCTTTGCGTGGACAGGAGGAGTCCCCCAAACCCTGGGCGGCCCCTGTGTGGAATAACAACTCAAGAAAAACGTGCTGTTGTTGTTTAGTCGTGTCCGACTCTTCGTGACCCCCTGGACCAGAGCACGCCAGGCACTCCTGTCTTCCACTGCCTCCCGCAGTTTGGTCAGACTCATGCTGGTCTCTTCGAGAACACTGTCCCACCATCTCGTCCTCTGTCGTCCCCTTCTCCTTGTGCCCTCCATCTTTCCCAACATCAGGGTCTTTTCCAGGGAGTCTTGTCTTCTCATGAGGTGGCCAAAGTATTGGAGCCTCAGCTTCACGATCTGTCAATGTGCTATGAGACAATGTGCTATGGAATTAAAATTGGCCGCAACTTTATTATGTTTCAGATGTGAGTAGATCTTAGATCAGACATTTGGCCCTTTATCCCTCTTAGTCCCCCACCGGGGATCTGGGGAACATCAGGGTTATCCAGTGGGGGGATGGGCTGGCTCTGGAGAACATATGTTCAAGCAGAGAGAGCCCGCCCCCATTACGCCACCGTCGCCACAAGGGAGAGCAATGACAACCTCTAGGCATACGCACAAAGCCTCCCCTCAAACAACCCCTTTAACGGGGAACCCTGGTATCGCCACCGCAAAGAGGAGGGGGGCGTGGGTCACTGCTGTACCATTTAGGGGAGATAGACTAAAGGATTCTGCCCAAGACCTGAAACCGCCAAAGTTGTGACGTTTTGCTACGGGAAAGGCAAACCTGCCAATGCAGGAGAATTCCTTCCCGGCCCTTCAACAGCGACCTTGACGTAGCAGCGCCCGCGTACCTGTGGAGAAAAGGTTAACCTGCAAAAGAAGTCTGAACTGAGGGTGGGTAGGGTGGGAGAAGCTCTGGAGCCAACTGACGATTCCCTGGTAAGATCCTCCCTCTATTGTGTGGGCAGGTAGTCCCTCCCCCTACCTGGCCTGGTCACCTTGGCAACGCCTCCCCAGGTGGGATTGGGCAACTGGCTGAGATAGGCAGAGACCTCCAGGTATTCCACCTGGGGAAGGCGAAGCCAAGCCTGTGCTAATGGTGCTGCATAGGGTCCAGGGGGCTGCGTGCGACAACGCAGAGGGTGCTCCCCATTTAATGTGGGGAGCGGTCATTGTGGTTCTTTGCAGCTGTTGGTGAGGCGCATTTTTAGGACCCAACTTATTTCTGAAATTTCAAGTTGTTTTCAACCATTTTCAATACTACGTTTTGGTACTGCAGCTGTCTTTTCATTCTTGTCACCTGCCCTGTAACCTGAGGGTGAAGGGCAGGAATAAATTGTAGTAGGAGCGATTTGTTTTGTTTTACAGTGATACCTCAGGTTAAGTACTTAATTCGTTCCCGAGATCTGTTCTTAACCTGAAACTTAATCTGAAGCACCACTTTAGCTAATGGGGCCTCCTGCTGCCGCCGCGCGATTTCTGTTCTCATCCTGAAGCAAAGTTCTTAACCTGAGGTACTATTTCTGGGTTAACAGAGTCTGTAACCTGAAGCGAATGTAACCTGAGGTACCACTGTATTACCTACGAGATTTTAGGGAAGGCTCATAGATCAGTGGCAGAGCTCCTGCTGAGCACCCAGACCATCTGAGGTGCTGTCCATAACATCTCCAAGCATAGCTGGAAGAAATCCTAGTCTAAGGTCCTGGAGAGCAGCTGTCAGTCAGTGCATACATTGCTGAACTCCATGGACCAGTGATCTGCGAATTCCTGTACTCCAAAGGCTCCCAATCTGAGCCTTGAAAAGCACATAGAACTTAAAGAGGAAAAGGAAATTAGCCCTGAGTGCTCACTGGAAGGACAGATTGTGAAGCTGAGGCTCCAATACTTTGGCCACCTCATGAGAAGAGAAGACTCCCTGGAAAAGACCCTGATGTTGGGAAAGATAGAGGGCACAAGGAGAAGGGGACGACAGAGGACGAGATGGTTGGACAGTGTTCTCGAAGCTACCAGCATGAGTTTGACCAAACTGCGGGAGGCAGTGGAAGACAGGAGTCCCTGGCGTGCTCTGGTCCATGGGGTCACGAAGAGTCGGACATGACTAAACAACTAAACAACAATAACAATGGATGAACAACACTCTTTCAACTTCCTCCTTCATCTTGTTAAAATAAAAAACTGCTCCTTTTCCCTTATGGGGTATTCTGTAGCCCATATAGAGTCCTTAAGTGAGTTCTCTATCGGTAGGAGAAAATGACAGAGGCCAACCAGAGAATATTGAGAAGCAAAGCAGCTAATAAGCCTGATCTTTATTAAACTGTTGCAACAGGGTCCCCACTCACCACACGCAGGAGGGAGGGGGAACCTTGAAAAATGGTGCGCAAGCCCTTCTATAGACTTTTGAAATTGCCCACCCTGTAGCCCAAGACCACCCCTCTAAAACAGGCATAGGCAAACTGCGGCCCTCCAGATGTTTGGGAGTACAATTCCCATCATCCCTGACTACTGGTCCTGTTAGCTAGGGGTGATGGGAATTGTAGTCCCAAACATCTGGAGGGCCAGAGTTTGCCTATGCCTGCTCTAAAACATCATACATACATCACAGAAGGAGGCAGTCTACAGCAGAGGAGGTGGTCTACAGCAGAAATCCTGTTTGCCATGATACCTCATAATGGTCACTGATTGCAATACCTGGGCAGCCTGGCCATGCTTTTGTGATGGTTAATGCTTTTAGTTCCTGACTCCAGGTCATAGGCTCACCCAATCCATACACAAATACGCCCTTAAGACAGGATTTGTAAGCAAAAGACAATGGGAAGGCTCTCCCCATTTTCCTCATGTTATGTACTGAGTTGAATAGGATCCAAAATGCAGCAGTCTGATTGGTCCTAGAACAATAGGATCCAAAATGCAGCAGTCTGATTGGTCCTAGAACAATAGGGTCCAGAATGCATCAGTCTGGTCCACAAGAGCCACCCAATTCAGCTCCAGGTGGAAGCGAATCCGCAACCTGATTTGCCTACAGGAGAATCCTGGAATTAGCCAATCACGTGGGGCCCATTGTGTAAATAATGTATATAAAGCAGACATTCTCCATGGGAACTTCCATTCCTCCTCACCACTATGAGCTGAATAAAGAGCATGAAATCCACTCTCGACTCTGAGTATATTTCATCCTCCCTTACTGCAGAGGAATATTTGAGGTCACTGGGAGAGTCAAAATGACTTCAGAATTGCTTTTCTTACTATTTCAGACACGTGGTTTATATACTTATGCATGTTTGCCTTGTACATTTATGAACATGTAATTTATATTTGAGACCTTAGAATTCTTAAAACAACCTCTATGCGTTTTTCGAGCGAGAAAAAAGGTAAACAGCCTCCCTGTTGTGACTAAGGGGACAGAAGCTTTGTGGGGCCAGGGGAAGACCTCAAGGGCGCGATTGCACCCATGGGTGCCATGTGGGTGGTCCCTGCACTGGAGGGCGTATTACCACTCCTTCTCTGATGCATAACACCTCCTGGTTTTAGGAGAGGCACCCACATGTTCATAGCCGTTTGGGTATTTTTTTTTTTGTTCTGCAATAGTCTCATTTTCTCTAAAAACGTCTTTCTCTTTAGGGGGAACACGGCAAGAGAGGAAGGAATGGGTCTGCTGGACCAATAGGACCCCCCGGACACCCAGGACAAGAGGTGCTCAAAAAAGTCTCACCTTTACCTAGGAAATGAGAGTGGAAACAGGGGTGGCCTTCGGTCATCTTTGATAATATGTTGCCCTGAGCAAGGCCGAAATTTGGAGCCTCCTAATGGATCTTCTCAATTATGGATCTTCTCAGTTTTGTGCCCCCGCCCCGCAGCTTGGTGTCCTGGGAGGGGGAGCTACCTGCACCCAACCCTAAAGTCTGGTGGAAGAGTCAAGGTCCATAGCTCAGGGCACTTGCTTTCCCTCAGAAGGTGCCAGGGTCAATCGCTGGCATCTCTCAGTAGGGCTGGGAATGTCCCCTCTGAACCCTGGAGATCTGCTGCCACCGGATGAAGACCAGCGATGGGGACCCTGTGGCCCTCCAGATATGGACTACAACTCCCATCATCTCTGGTTGCTGGCCATAGTGACCGTGGCTGATGGGAGTTGGAGTCTAGCAACATCCTGAAGGCCACGTGTTTCTCATTCTGATACTGATGAGCCAATTATCTTGATGCAGAAGAAGACCTTTGTGTCCAGATGGTCTCTCAGAGGAACTCTTAGTCCTTCGTGGTGCAACTGGGGAGAATTCAGCCCATGACTCTGAGCCTGATCGCTGGCAGAGCGTTCATAGGTTGTTGTCCAGTATACCTGAAGGAGCGTCTCCACCCCCATCGTTCTGCCTGGACACTGAGGTCCAGTGCTGAGGGCCTTCTGACGGTTCCCTCCCTGCAAGAAGCCAAGTTACAGGGAACCAGGCAGAGGGCCTTTTCGGTGGTGGCACCCGCCCTGTAGAACGCCTTCCTGTCAGATGTCAAAGAGAGAATCAACTACCAGACTTTTAGAAGATATCTAAAGGCAGGCCTGTTTAGGGAAGCTTTTAATGTTTAATAGACGATTGTATTTTAATATATTTTTTTCCATTTTTTTATTGATTTTCCAAAAATTTTAAACAAACAAACAAACAAACATACCCCTTAATTGTACTTAATCCAATCTTAGTAACATTGTTAAGTGACTTCCCCTAATCCCCCTGGCTGAATTTCAGTGTATATCATTGTAACAGTTTTCCAAAACCAATTTTAATATTTTGTTGGAAGCTGCCCAGAGTGGCTGGGGAAACCCAGCCAGATGGGCGGGGTATAAATATATTATATTATTATTATTATTATTATTATTATTATTATTATTATTATTGAAGAACTATGTATTCTGCCTTGAGCTCCTTGGAGGAAAAGGTGGAAAATAAATGTAGGAAATAAACAAATAAACTCTCTGTGTATTTGGATGTCTAGTTAAACCCCACTGCACTGCATTACAAATATGAACAATAGAGTTCCTTGTCTTGATAAGGAAAAAGGTTTTTTCATCTATTTCTCCCCCACTTTTTTTTTTGCTTCTCAGGGGGTGCCTGGTGTCCCTGGGATCAAGGGCAGCAAGGTGAGTCATCCCTCAGTCCAGGATATCCATACAGCTGGGGGTTGGGGGGCTACTGCTTTGTTTTCGTTCTTGTTTTTATTGCAGCCCCCTGGTTTCTGTTTGTTTTCCAGGGTGAGGCCGGGCTTGGCAGACTGGGTCCAAGGGGACCACGGGGGCTCCCTGGGCCTCAGGTAGGATCGCCTAGTGGTTCCATCACTAGTGGTTCTTTTCACAGAAGCTTCTGCTTTGATTATAAAGGTAAAGGGGACCCCTGACAGTTAAGTCTAGTCGCAGACAACTCTGGGGTTGCGGCGCTCATCTCGCTTTACAGGCCGAGGGAGCCGGGGTACAGCTTCCAGGTCATGTGGCCAACATGACTAAGCCGCTTCTGGCGAACCAGAGCAGCGCACGGAAATGCCGTTTACCTTCCGGAGCAGTACCTATTTATCTACTTGCACTTTGACGTGCTTTCGAACTGCTAGGTTGGCAGGAGCAGGGACCGAGCAACGGGAGCTCGCCCTGTCGTGGGGATTCGAACTGCTGACCTTCTGATCGGCAAGTCCTAGGCTCTGTGGTTTAACCCTCAGTGCCACCCATGTCCCCTTCCCGCCGGTGCGGTACCTATTTATCTACTTGCACTTGTTGATGTGCTTTCGAACTGCTAGGTTGGCAGGAGCAGGGACCGAGCAACGGGAGCTCACCCCGTCGCAGGGATTTGAACCGCTGACCTTCCGATCGGCAAGTCCAAGAGGCTCAGTGGTTTAGACCACAATGCCACCCGTTTCCCCGCTTTGAATATAGTTATCATCATCATCATCATCATTATTATTATTTTCCCCAGAACCAGGACTCAAGGCAGCTCAGAAAAATTAAAACAAACATGTGTAAAACACAGATTGTTAAAAATATGCAAGATAAAAGACAAAAGGTAATTAAACTGCAATAGAATGACACGCACACACACCCCACCCGGCAATGCAGGAATCACAGCAAAATAATCCCTGACAGATAGCCATCCAAACTCATTTTAAAAACCTTCAGTGGTGAAGAGTCCACCACCTTCTGAGGGAGTCTGTTCCGCTGTCAAACAGCACTAATAATAATAATAACAATAACAATAACAATAATAATAATAATTTATTTATATCCTCCGCAGCCAAAGCCAGGCTCAGAGCGGCTAACACAATTTACATAAAATCACAGTCAGTTAATTGAAATACATTCTAAAATCAGTTTAGAATCAAATTAATGGCAACCATTGGGTTAGAGTTCTATGAGGATTACAGAAGGAGAGAGGAGGTTAGACTGTGCCTTGGCCAAAGGCCTGGTGGAACAGCTCTGTCTTGCAGGCCCTGTGGAAAGATGTCAAGTCCCGCAGGGCCCTAGTCTCTTGGGACAGAGCGTTCCACCAGATCAGGGCCACTTACTATAGAATATATTTAAAGCACACCCAGTTTAAACCACAGGATGGGAATTGTAGTTTCTTGCTCATAGAGCTACCATTCCAAGCACCCTTAATCCCAGGATTCTTTGGGAGAACTAATTTGCTTTAAACGGGCATCAGGTGTGATTTAAATGTATGCTGTGGTTCTGCCCACAGACGCACACCGTGCACGTTTCCAGGAAGTTCTTCCTGATGTTTAGTCAGAATCTCCTTTCTCGTAATTTTGAACCTATCGGTTCACGTCCTCCCCTTCAGAGCAGCAGAAAACAGGCTTGCTCCATCTTCCATGTGACTGTCAGGAGTTCAGCCTACACTCAAGTAGGACCCTGGCAGAGACACATGCCCAACTGGCATGTTCTCTTCCTCCTGGTCGATCGTTCAGAAGCTTCAAAAGCTTTCTTCAGCCCGAACATCACAGCGACTGATGCCAACCAACACCGGCAAACTTAGGGATCCGCAGAGTTTGCGCAGTTGCGTAACAGACCTCAGCAACTCAGCATTTTGGCTAATCTACTTTATTTACATATATACACACACAGAGCACTGCAACATGGCTCCATCTCTCTCTAGCATCAGACAGCAAAGAGAAAAAGAAGAAAGGACAATAGTCCCACTTCAAGGAACACAGTAACACAAACATCCTGTCTCTGTCACTTCCCACTCTGTGGAGTCAAAACATACACCGTCATGTGAAAGACAACAATCCTATGACTGCAATCATGGAGCAGGAATTCTAACAGTGACAACCCTTCAGATGTTATGTTTGAAGATGGCTATCATAGCAAGTCTCAGTGTTCTCTTGTCCAGGCTAAACAGAACCCAGTTCCCTCAAACGTTCCTCATAATTTAGCCCTGAACTTCATTGAAATATGCATGAAGAGCTAAGCTCCCCCCGCCCAAGTCTTTGCTCAGAGGCTTAGCTGCTAAGCAGTCGACACAAAGCCAGGTGCAAGTATTTGAAACGTACAAGCAAACATCTGGCCCTCTCTTGACACTTAGCTTGTAAATGGCACAGTAAAGGCTAATGGGGAAAAGACAGGTGTGCCCACATGAATTCTAGGCAGAATTTGTGGCTGGATCAATGCACCTGAGGGCAAAGTGACAGGTGTGTGGAAATTGCAGGACTGGAATGTGGATTTTGGATACCTTGTTGGTCTGCCTGGTTGGAGGAGGTTTGCATTGTGCGGTTTCAGGTCTAGCTTGGAAGGAAGCTCATTGCAGAGAGTGAGGACAGGCGTGGCGTTGCCCTGTAGGAAGGATGGACAACCTGTGGGAATTGGTCTAATTTCAGGTGGGGGCAGCCCAGAGGGAGAGAGTCAGGGGACGGCCAAAATACATGAAGCAGTGGAACAAGGAGGGTTCAGGTGATGGTGGGTTGGGGGGAGAGAAGAAGGAGGGAGCGATGGGGGATGAAAGAGGGGCATCAGAGATAAAGAGAAAGAGAGGAGTGAAGGCTGGAAAAGGCACCTCCGGAGGAATACAGGTGTAACTTCTTTTTAACAGGGCGAAGAAGGAATTGTGGGAGTTCGTGGTCCCATTGGCATGATGGTAAGTGCAAGCTAAGCGTGGCAGGAAATTCAAGACCTGGTTCTTGGTCTGGACCCCACACACATTTGAGAACCCTTAAAGTTTCTCTGTTGCTGAAAATATGGTTGAGTTAAATTTACGTCCCAGAATTTCAGGGTGGTGGGAGATTCTTTGGAATCTCTGCAGCACTTAAGTCCTGATTCTGCCTGGTCTCCTTTGCCCACTTTGCCATAGTTGCTATAGCACAAGTCTTCATGTTCTGCTAAGCTTTCGCCTTTGTTGGAGCAACGTCTGTTCCCCCTATGGAGCTGTCCTATGTGCTGAAGGTCTAGATAATAAATACCTTAAACTAAAGTCCCATCACTATGATAATAGACACCTTGGTGGAATTCCACTTGGGTATTCCTCACATTCCTATGCTGATGTAGCAAAGACGGATTCCGCTTGCAGCCCTGATCTACTTTTATCTCAGACACTTTTGAGAGAGCTCACACTTGGGAATTCTTGCTTTTGTAATGAATTCTTCTCTGCATATTTACAGGGACAGAATGGCCTTTTGGGGCCGAAAGGGGAGAAGGTAAGTAGCCAAATGTTGAATATATATGTTGAGCATCCTCAGTATTTCCAGACCTGGTACCATTGCTTAACCCAAGCATGCATTTGGGGGCCCTGCTTCTCTGGGGAAAGAGGGTTTCAGTGTTGGGGTCTACTACAGAGAGATACCCACTAACTGATTCCCCACTATCTGTGCTCCACTTTTCAGAGGTGAGACACGGGTGAAGGGCCTCATATGATTATCATAGTGTCCACACAGGTTCAAAAGGGAAGAGGTAGTCCTTTAAGCATTGGGGTCCCAAGCTGTTTATAGGGCTTTAAAGGTCAAAAACTGCAGTTTCGATCGCAGAAACTACTATGCAGCCAAGGGAATCGGGTCAGAACTGGATTTACATGTTCAAAGCTTCCTGTCTTTCACGTTACGCACCAACTGCAGCCCCCAATCTTCTGCAGCTGTCCCAAGTACAATGCATTGCATTAATCCAGCTTAGAGATTATCATAGTATAGAGAACTGGAGCAGAGCTACCCATGTCCAGATAAGGTCAACCTGGGTCACCGGTCAAAGTTTATAGAAGGTGCTAAGTGCCATGTAGCCTCCAATGTCAATGTTGGATCCAAGAGTGCCCCCCAAATTGTGCAACTTCTCTTGGAGGGATGGGTAGTCTGACCCTATCCAGAACAAAACACATCCCACTCATCTAGTGAGGGGGAACCACTCAATGGGAGGGTCTCAGTCTTGTCTGTGTTGACTTTCAGTTTCTTATATACCTTCCTGCAATCCTGGCAAGGACTCTGCACAGCTTCCAGTTCCCAAAAGGCAGGTGGCACCACCTATTCCATAGAAAGTAGTCCCCATCACCTTGGCTGTGTGGCCAGTCCTATCTGCCTTATCTCTTCCCAGCTTAGATTGTGTCTCCCCTGGCTAAGATGTGGTCCCTATTCTTGGGAAGACAGCAGTGCTCACTGAGAGAGCCAGTGTGGTGTAGTGGTTAAGAGCAGTAAACTCGTAATCTGGGGAACCGGGTTCGCGTCTCCGCTCCTCCACATGCAACTGCTGGGTGACCTTGGGCTAGTCACACTTCTCTGAAGTCTCTCAGCCCCACTCACCTCACAGAGTGTTTGTTGTTGGGGAGGAAGGGAAAGGAGAATGTTGGCCACTTTGAGACACCTTCGGGTAGTGATAAAGCGGGTTATCAAATCCAAACAACTCCTCCTCCTCCTCCTCCTCCTCCTCCTCTTCTTCTTCTTCTTCTTCTTCTTCTTCTTCTTCTTCTTCACTGAAGCAAAGGAAAGTCATTCATGTTTGTCTGCGGACATTCCTCAGTCACTGGCCACTGTGCCCCCATGGTATGACAGCGGTGGACTCTCTCTTTCAGAATTGGCCGAGGGATTTGGCAATGTGATAGTATTAATGAGGTATTCCTTTGTTTTCATTTACACTCCTCCTCCTCAGGGCGATGTTGGATTTCCTGGGGCCAAAGGAGAAAGGGTAAGTAATGTTTAAAGAGGTCAACACAGTCACCTCCAGGCTTGACTACTGTAATTCGCTCTACGCGGGGCTGCCCTTGAAGCTGTCCCAGAAACTCCAGCGGGTGCAGAATCCTGCAGCGAGGCTCCTCACGGGGTCTCTGCCATGGGAGCATATCCACCCAGTGCTTTTCCAGCTGCACTGGCTCCCGGTGGAGTACAGGGTCAGATTTAAGGTGCTGGTTTTGACCTTTAAAGCCCTTCACGGCCTAGGACCCTCGTACCTGCGGGACCGCCTCTCCCGGTATGCCCCACGGAGAGCCTCAAGGTCCAAAAATAGCAACACCCTAGTGGTCCCGAGCCCTAAGGAAGTCAGATTAGCCTCAACCAGAGCCAGGGCCTTTTCAGCACTGGCTCCGGCCTGGTGGAACGCGCTGTCTCATGAGACCAGGGCCCTGCGGGATCTGATTTCTTTCCGCAGGGCCTGTAAGACAGAGTTGTTCCGCCTGGCCTTTGGCTTGGAGCCAGTTTGATTCCCTCCCCCTCTTTCTTTTTTCTTTTTCCTTTCTCCTCCTGTGATGAGGCTGCATTTTAATATTTTAATATTTCAATATTTTAATGTTGTATTTTAATCTTGTTTTTAAGTTGTATCCATTCAACTTGTTTTTATTATTGCTTGTTAGCTGCCCTGAGCCCAGCCTTGGCTGGGGAGGGCGGGGTATAAATAAAAATAAATAATAATAATAATAATAATAATAATAATAATAATAATAATAATAATAAACACTGCAGGGTCATGGGGTAGGTTGAATTGACCCAAACAACTTGCTCTTTTTTGGGGGGGGGGGGAGATCGCCATCTTCCCATCACCGCGCATCTCTCTTGGATTCATACCTGAACAGTGACTTCACCTGGATAATGATGTCGGCAAGAAAATGAAAAGGGAAGGTGGGGTGAAGTTGGAAACAGGGCCATCTTTCCCATTGGTCTTAGTGGTTCGTTGCGCCAGGGCGCTGGCATCTCAGGGGCGCCCCAGGGAGTGGGGGAGCTGTGCGGCTTTGTCGGTGGCCTCCCCTTTCCCTGAATGCCCGCCAGCTGTGCCCCGTCAACCATATGGCTAGCGGGCGTGCAGCTTGCCTCCCAAGCCTGCGTGAGAGGAGAGCAATCCCCTCAGAGGCTTGGGGAAAGGTCGACAACTCTGGGAAATGTGGAGGTGAGGGCCTGAGGGATCTTTGCACCATGGCTAAATCAGGCATAGGCAAACTCGGCCCTCCAGATGTTTTGAGACAATTTCTCTTTGACATCTGGTGGGAGGGTGTTCCACAGGGCGGGCGCCACTACTGAGAAGGCCTTCTGGTGGTTCCCTGTAGCTTTGCTTCTCGCAGTGAGGGAACCACCAGAAGGCCCTCAGAGTTGGACCTCAGTGTCCGGGCAGAACGATGGGGGTGGAGATGCTCCTTCAGGTATACTTGACCAAGGTCGTTTAAGGCTTTAAAGGTCAGCACCAACACTTTGAATTGTGCTTGGAAATGTACTGGGAGCCAATGTAGGTCTTTCATGACTGGTGTTATGTGGTCTCGGTGGCTGCTCCCAGTCACCAGTCTAGCTGCCGCATTCTGGATTAGTTGTAGTTTCCGGGTCACTTTCAAAGGTAGCCCCACGTAGAGCGCATTGCAGTAGTCCAAGCGGGAGATAACCAGAGCATGCACCACTCTGGCGAGACAGTCTGCGGGCAGGGAGGGTCTCATCCTGCGTACCAGATGGAGCTGGTAGACAGCTGCCCTGGACACAGAATTGACCTGCGCCTCCGTGGACAGCTGTGACTCCAGAATGACACCCAGGCTGCGCACCTGGTCTTTCAGGGGCACAGTTACCCCATTCAGGACCAGGGAGTCCTCCACACCTGCCCGCCCCCTGTCCCCCAACTACAGCATGCACCACTCTGGCAAGTCAGTCTGCCATTTTTCTCTGAAGAAATGGGTTTTCAAAGCAGCTTGTCTGCCATTGCGACAAATGAATTTCTGATTCTCCCTCGCTGGAGGAGATGCTGTTTCCCAGTCATAAAGGAATGTGTAATGCCCTCTCTGAAGAAAGTGTGAATAGAACATTAGGCGGAAGTGGGTGAATTAAACAGCACAGGAGATGTGATTAAGTTGACAATTTGCCACGGCAGCATTTACTAACCTTTTCCTTTTCTATTCCACATTTGGGCTTCCTCCATTCTAACCTTGCCTGCTTCAGGACCAATTAAATGTACAGTGGACATCATTTTCCAATCTTTTCTATGGAGCAACGTAAAGCAAAAATGGTTCCTGGATAGTGAGGCAAGAGAAATTTGATTGCGCTTCCATTTTGACGCTCCATTTTCCTTTCCCGAAACAAAACATGAACTGGAAAGGAATGATCCTGTCAATTTACACTGCTCTGAATTTTGTGATGCAGTTTCCCAAACAATGTATACAAAAATTGATATACTAGGGGGGAATGTGTGCAGAAGTGTGGGTAAGGAAAATAGTGGCAATAACATTAAAAAATGCACAATATTAAGGGAGATTGCAAAAATGTGCATATTAGCCAAACGTAGAATCATGGAACTGTAGAGCTGGGAGCCCAACCCCTGTGCAATCTAAGAATCACAACTAACCTCCGTACAGCAGTGCGTGTGTGTTAGAAGACACAAGTATTTAAATGATGGTGAGTTTTCACGACGACTTTTGAAAAACAGAATGGAAAAAGGAAAAACTGGAAAAAGGCTGAGGAAACGAGAGAAATAGAAACTGACATATTTGTCCACAAGGAATAGCGGTACAATATTTATTATAATAGTAATAATAATTTATTATTTATACCCCGCCCATCTGGCTGAGTTTCCCCAGCCACTCTGGGCAGCTCCCAATTGAATGTTAAAAACAATACAGCATTAAATATTAAAAACTTTCCTAAACAGGGCTGCCTTCGGATGTCTTTTAAAGATAAGATAGCTGCTTATTTCCTTCCTTTCTGGTTGTTCAGCTTTCTTTCTTTTTTAATCCAACTTCAGTTTCAGCTCTGACTCAAGGTGAACTCATAATGCAAAGGCCTTTCTCTTTTCTGTGCTTGAATCACAGGGAGACCCCATGACAACATTTGGACCTCAAGGCTACAAAGGCAACAAAGGCGATCCTGTAAGTTGGGCTTTTTCATAGAATCATAGAATCATAGAATCATAGAATCATAGAATCATAGAGTTGGAAGAGACCACAAGGGCCATCGAGTCCAACCCCCTGCCAAGCAGGAAACACCATCAGAGCACTCCTGACATATGGTTGTCAAGCCTCTGCTTAAAGACCTCCAAAGAAGGAGACTCCACCACACTCCTTGGCAGCAAATTCCACTGTCGAACAGCTCTTACTGTCAGGAATTTCTTCCTAATGTTTAGGTGGAATCTTCTTTCCTGCAGTTTGGATCCATTGCTCCGTGTCCGCTTCTCTGGAGCAGCAGAAAACAACCTTTCTCCCTCCTCTATGTGACATCCTTTTATATATTTGAACATGGCTATCATATCACCCCTTAACCTCCTCTTCTCCAGGCTAAACATTTCCTTGCTTTCCGATAGGAGTTTGCTTTCTCCGTCGCTCACAGAGATTGGTGTGGAGAGCCCCCTGTTATGTTGGTCTTACACTGCTGATCCCGCAAGCTGCTCTCTGTGCCACCACTGAACTTCCTGTCTAGCCAGGTGTTATGTACTGAGCTGAATAAAGAGCATGAAATCCACTCCCGACTCCGAGTATATTTCACTGGTGATGAAGGTGAGTCAGCTGCTGAGCTGACCGCCACACACAGCACTGCAGCACCTCCACCTGCCGCACCGCTGCCTCGCACCGTGTATCCAGGCTTCAGCTGCGGGCCCCAAGGAACTCAGAATGGCAGCCAACAGCAGCTTCTCGCCATTCAACCCAGCATCTGGAGACTGGGAAGCGTACGCCTCCCATTTCACCTTCCTCCTAGAAGCCAAAGGGGTCACCGATGAAGAAGACGCCAAGAAGAGGGCGATATTCTTTAGCAACTGCGGAGAGGAGACGTTTGAAATCGCCCGGGCTCTCCTTGCGCCTGAAGACGTCGCTACTGTTCCTTACAATACAATAATGGAACAGCTGAAGGGGCACTTTTCGCTGCAGCCCTCGGTGGTGGCTCGTCGAAATGCCTTCTACGCAAAGCGGCAAGCCCCTGGGGAAACCATAACTGGGTTTGTGACCTCTCTCCACCAAGCCGCCCGGTTCTGCAACTTCTCAGGGCGGATTTCATGCTCTTTATTCAGCTCAGTACATAACACCAGGTGAGCTAGAATCTTGCCAAGTATCAGAGGCTCAGCACAGGTGGAACAATATTGTGAATAAAACCCTCCAAGATGGCCACCAACTTGGACTGCTTTAAGATCTTAAAATTCATAGACCACAGAATATAGCTGGCAGGATCCTGTCCTAGTCCAACCCCCTGCGATGCAGGAATCTTTTGCCCAATGTTGCGCTTGAACCCACAGCCCTGAGATTAAGAGTAATAGTAACCGTAATAGGTAATGAATTTTGACAAATTCCCATTATCTGGTTACAGCCACAAGCAACACACAATGTTCCACAATGACTCCCAACTAAAACCACATCTGGATCCAAGTGGCTCACAGTTAACTCTCTGCCTTCATTTGATATAGATATGGTGCTCAACCATGGTTATTTCCAACTGTGATTTACTGTCCTGACCCTGGTTAAGACCCTAAGATATGGTGAAGCCATGGTTTAGCCTACCAGGTTGAACAGCCCCAGAGGATGTGAACAAGGAGAAGTCAGCAGGGCAGGAGAGGTTATGGAATGCAGACGTAACCATGGTCATCATAACCATGGTCATCCTAATGGAGCTCAAATATATATATCATTCATAAATATAAAGGCTTTTTATTTGGAAAAAATAGAGTTATGTCTGTGTTGCTATTTAGGGTGAAAGAGGCCCTCCAGGATTTGATGGTGACAAGGGTGAGAAAGGAGAAGATGGACCAGCAGGAGAAAAGGTTCCTTTGATTTTGTTGAGTTCCTTAACTGTAACAGCTCTCTCTGTCTTTAAAACTCAGTGGTTGTGGTAGAAGATTGCAATTGACTATCCTTCTGGTCAATATCCATTTTACTACATAAAATGTCTTGTGGGCTTCCCCAAATTGTGCCCTGTGTGTCAATAGCTCGTGGACTGCACATTTCCATGGAACATTAATAAGCAACCTAGTGGCCTTTTGCTGAACAATTTCTGACTTGGGCAAAAAAACCAATCCAAAACCAGATAAACACTTGATTTCCATGCAGTTTGCTTAAAAGTCATCCCTCATCCTCACTGAACCTGCAACTTTGGACACCCAAATCAAAATTGTTAAGTTGTGGGTGAACATATCAGACAACACAGCGATTCTTCAAACAGCTCTTGTTTATTCACAGGCCAGAACAGAACTGAACTGAAGGGTTCAGTCAGGCTGCTTATATAGAGCTCCAGTACAACGTAACTGTTACAATTTTCTAAAACTATCCAATCACTGAACGTCACTTTCGATCCCTTATTTGCATAACTATCTACAGTATCCCCCTGCTGGCCCAGGGTGAGAACTTCAGTACATAACAAAAATGATGGAAAATAATTTTATAAATGAATAACTTTGGGCACTAGCCTGGGTGAAAGAGAATTGCAATGTATCTTTCTCTGCGTGATCCTTCAGTGTATTTTTTCTCCTTTCAGGGAGTGAAAGGAGAAGCCGGGGCGAAAGGAATCATGGGTCTGTTTGGCACAAGAGGCCCAGTGGGGCAGAAGGTCAGTCCAAATGGCTCCCGTGTTCACACATGTAGCCTGGGGTTGGGGTGAATTAACCTCTGTGCCAACTAAGCTACAGCCTCACATCAAACGGTTCCTCCAGATATCTTGTATGGCTTGACCAAAGCAACACAGGGAATGAATGTCAAAGTTAGGAACAGGCAAATAATCCAAATAATCATGTGTGTGATGAAGAACCATCTCTTCATCCAGCCTTTCTCAACCTGTGGGTCCCCAGTTGTTGTTGAACTACAACTCCCATCACCCCTAGCTAGCAAGGCCAGAGCTCAGGGATGATGGGAGTTGTAGTCCAACAACATCTGGGGACACACAGGTTGAGAACTGCTACCTCCCATCCCTTCTTTTAGGATGCAACTTGGTACCAAATTGCCTACAGAACATAGGAACACAAATTACGATAAATCGAATTAATATAAATTAAAACTGCTCCCCAAATTGCTGTACCACCCCTGCTCTTATTTTCAGAGTACCTGCATCCATCTTAACGGTTAATGCGCCAACAATCTGATAAGAGTCCATCTAACTGGGAAGACCTCCAACCTAATAAATAGCTGATTCCTTTCCTGCCCTGTTTGCTTTCAGTCATGGGGGGACGGGACCCTGGGGAGGGTGGGCCAGCTGCAAAGCTCATTTCCCCATTGGCTGGGGCAAGTGCCAATAATCCTGGGGATCCATGCCTGATTGGCCAAGAAGCACCGAAGCAAAATCCTGTTCCAATGTGTCCTTTAAAAGGAGGGTTATGCTGTGAAGGGGTTGAAATAGTTGCCCAGTCCATGTTGCTCCTGTGAGAAGGGATGGGAAAGAAATTTGGATCGACCTGCAAACCTACCTGATTGACACTTTCTGACACAACACACTACATGAACTAAAACACAGCTGTCTTTTGAAATGCATGCTTCTACATATTTGGCAGCGCAATATTCCATCCAAATGATGTGTGCAGAAATGCATATCAAGGGAAAGTATATAAAAATATTAGTGAACGTAATGTATAGTATTCGGGGGAAATCGCTCGCAAAAATGGGTGCGTTGGGAAAATGGCATACAAAAGTGTGCATTTTAGAAGAAATTTGCATTAACTTGCTGATGTATATTAATAAAGACTTTAAAAAACAACAACTGCAAATTGATTTTGAAATGGGGAGAACTGAATTTAAGATTAGAAAACGAGAGAAAATGAAAATAACAGTCCATACCTCCTTGCCTGGGAGTAAGAAAATGCTACCTGCAGTCTAATTAGCAAGAGTTTAGGAATAGTCTAGGAGCTTTCATCAAAATCCCTCAGGTGAGCAGCTGTATAATGTGCTCAGTGCCATTTCCAAGTGTTGATTTTTGTCTTTACTTCCCTGGCAGGGTGAGCTGGGAGAACCTGGATTGCCGGGATTTGCTGTAAGTCAGAATTCCCCTCTGTGGGGTTTTTCCTCCACTTTGACTGGATTGAATGAATGGTCCGCCTAAACCCAGTGTCCTGTCTCCAGCAGTGGGACCAAGAGGTTGTAGACAGAGCGAAACGCACCATGCAGCACTCGTTGAACATGCTGTAGTAGTTGTTGTTGTTGTTGTTGTTGTTAATATCATTTTACGTGTTTATGGGACTAAACAACAGTACAGTGGTGCCTCGCAAGAGGAAATTAATTCGTTCCGCGAGTTTTTTCGTCTTGCGATTTTTTCGTCTTGCGAAGCACGGTTTCGGAAAAGTTTTGGAAAAGCTTCAAAAATCACCAAAGTCTTCAAAAACCTCAAAAAAGGCTACCACACCGCGTGCTATGAGTTGCTCCTTGAAGTCAAGTCGCAACTGTATTAACGGTGTTAAGAAAAAGGAAACAAACTTGCAAGACGTTTCTGTCTTGCGAAGCAAGCCCATAGGGAAAATCGTCTTGCAAAGCAACTCAAAAAACCAAAAACCCTTTCATCTTGCGAGTTTTTCGTCTGGCGAGGCATTCGTCTTGCGAGGTACCACTGTAACTGGAGCACACCTTGGAACAGACAAGCATGGCAGAAGCCAACACGGTGCCCACTGTCTGCTTCTCTTGCCATGATGAACTTAGAGTATTTTTTAAAAAAATAAAGCCATGCAACCAAAGATTAAAACCAATAAGACTCTAGAATTAAAAAATGGCAGCTGCATCTACAAGGCTTCTCTGAAACAGCAGAGTTTTGCAAGGCACCTTTGGCTATTATGGGAGTAACTGGATACCCGGTCTATGCACAAAACTCGCACCTGCGCAAGTGCTCCAGGTGGAACCGGTCGTGTAAATGTGCTTACATGTGTTTTGGGGTCTACAACTCCCATCATCCCTAGCTAACAGGACCAGTGGTCAGAGATGATAGGAATTGTAGTCCCAAAATGGCTGGAGGGCCAAGTTTGGCCATGCCTGGTTGAGCTGGAGATGTTTTCACACAGAAGGTCTCTGTTCAGTTTCCAGCAACTCCAGGTAGGCTAGGAGAGACTCCTGCTGCTGCAGTTGGTGTCAACAACATTGGTGTCTAGATGGACTGTTGGTTTGCCTCCGTCCAAGGAAGCTTACTGAATTATGAAGCCTCTACACCAGGCATAGGCAAACTCAGCCCTCCAGATGATTTGGGACTACAACTCCCATCATCCCTAGCTAACAGGACCAGTGGTCAGGGAAGATGGGAACTGTAGTCTCAAAACATCTGGAGGGCCGAGTTCGCCTATGCCTGCTCTACAGGCATAGAGGGGTAGATGAGGCTTGTCAACTTGAGGAAGTAGCCCGTCTTGGAGAAGGAAAGCTCTGGTCCTCAACCTCTGCTGCCTTCTTCAGGAGAAGAAAAGGCTGAGGAGTAAACCCTACACAAATTTGGAGTCCCTAAGGCGGTTGGATGATGCTTTGTATGCCTCCTTCCAGCAACTCCTGCAGTCAAACTGGTGCCAAACGTCTTGTTCCGCTTTCCTTTGGACCACATCAGAGAGGCCAAGAAGAGGGTCTTGTCATCTGGGCAGCCCAGGACTCCCAGGCTTGCACCCCAGGGAGGTCACTTCGATGCTGCTGGAGCAGCAGTTTGGCTTGGAGGCACACTCCATTGCTTCTTCGGACACACAGATGCCAACTGAATTGTGTTTACAGCAAGGGAGGCTGGTTCATTAGGATGAATGAAGCAACAGCCCACCAGATCCAGTCTGCCCTCAGCCAGCCCCTACTGTGCTGCCCACTCCCTGCCATTGGGTCCGGCGCCACCTTCTGGCAGTCTCCCCTCCTGCCGCCCTACCACTCCCACTCTGCACAAGTCACCACTAATGAAACTAGCAGCTTAGGGAAGCGATGGAAAGGAGAGCAAAGGAAAAGATGTTTGTTGTAGCAGGAAAGGAACCAGAGATACACCCCAATGCCAGGGTCCAGGGAACAGCTGCTACCATCGATTCGCCGACATTTACGTTGCAGATCTTCCGAGAGCAAACAAAAAGCACGATATTAAAAGCTTCTATAGCAGTCATTAAAAAACAGGAATTATTGATCAAGTGCTTGAAGTAGAAAATGCGAAGTGATAAATGAAGCAGGAACAGGCAGTGAAGTACTGCAGCGGTGGCGGGGGAGGGGGAGAATGGGTTAATATTAAGCATGATTTGGACTATGACTCCCATTTTCCCCCAGGTAGTTCAGCCACATGGCTTCCCAACTTGGGCTTTCAGAGGATCTCCTGGGCGCTGTGGCTTTCCCAGTCGCTAAGACCATGTTAAAAACTAGGCTGTGGGACATAGATAGCCAGGAATTAATCTCAGCTGCGGGGGAAAACATGCTCCCCTCTTTATTTTCACCTCTCTTGGGCACAGGAATTTAATCTTAATTATTTACAATTTTTGTTTCATCCGGAAGAAAGAAGGGCCTTTTTGCTGGCTAGGTTCAATTCTAATCCTTCTAACCTTCTTTGGGGTAGGTTTGCGGGTTTGGCAGAAGGAGACTGGATCTGCTCATGCGATGCCCACCTGGTGGAAACTAGCTCACATGGTCCTTAAATGTAAAATGTATGATGATCTCTGCCAACAATTTCTAGACCATCTATGTACTGCAACATGGAAACCAGAGACAGAGGCCAAAGTCTTGGAGCCTCAGCTTCAGGATCTGTCCTTCCAATGAGCACTCAGGGCTGATTTCCTTCAGAATGGAGAGGTTTGATCTTCTTGCAGTCCATGGGACTCTCAAGAGTCTCCTCCAGCACCAGAATTCAAAAGCATCCATTCTTTGGCCATCAGCCTTCTTTATGGTCCAGCTCTCACTTCCTGGAGCAGGGACCGGCAAGCCACTCCAGTATCCCTGCCAAGAAAACTCCATGGACAAAGACAACAGGTTCCAGTTACTACAAGTGGCTTTTGCCAGCTTTGCCTCAAATTGCAGAGGATGACTCACCGGAACTCTCCTTTCCTTTGATGCAGTATTTGAATAAAAAAAGATGTTACATGGTTCTGCTTTTTTTATATAAATAATAATAATAATATTAAAAAACAGAATGCACTGAATATATATTTCTCATCCAACAAATGGCTGAAAATTGATGTGAGCCATTAAGTGTTGTTGATTCACAGGGCAATCCATCTCAGAGAGACGACTCACGTACAGGAAGCATCTTTCATTCTCTGCGAAACCCTTTTCAATCATTACCTCTCTAGCAGATACAAAGCCAGATGTAATAGAATTTTTAATACCAAAGAATGGAGATGAGCTATCAAAGAGACGTCTGTTGCTAACCACTCCATTGCCCCATCAAATTTCAGCGCTACGTTTCCCCCCCACCTCCCTATCTATTATCTTCTGCGGCTCGCCTGGTTTTGTATGTGTATGAGAGAAAGACAGCACTTTGCAACTGGGAATTTAACACATATTTTTATGCGTTTGCGACTCCCTAGACTCCCTTAAATTCCCGGGTCCAGCAGGGAGTTAGGATTTAACCAAGGCAAATGTTAAAATATTAGCCAGGCCAGTTTCCGAATGAGGTAAATTGCCTGGGAGATGAGCCATTAAGAAAACAAAGGAAAGGTAACAGCCCATTAAGAAAGCCAGGTGGCAAATGGGTGGGGCCCCTCCTCCAGCTCTGAGAAAGTGAGAACAAAAGCCAGAGTTGAGAGTTGGCCAGCATGTGACTTGGAGGCTAAAGGTTGCACTCTGGTAAAGGCAGCAAGCTGGAGAGAGGGTCAGAGCCTCGGCTGATTTCTGTTTCCAAGAAAAAATGGGAGAAACAAGACGTTTTTGGGGGTGTTGAAGTTGTGAACCCCTCCATTGCAGGCTCGGGTTGTATATATGGGTAAATAAACCTTAAATCATCCCTGGTCCCACCCTGAGCTGTGCCACCTGCTTGCTTTTAGAATGTTGGGAGTCTGGGATGGAACGTTCAGACACGGGGACGGAATGCTGAGAAACTCTCGTCTATCTAGAGCCATTCATAATTTTCTCGCTCCCCCAGGCACACAGCAGGAAGGAACTGTGTATTATTTCATTTCAGGGAACCGCTGGGCTCGATGGGAAGAATGGTATGAAAGGGGCAAAAGGAGACAGAGGCCTGCAGGGCCAGAAAGGGGAACCGGTGAGCATTTTTAGCATGGATTTCCCCTTCCTTCCTAACATCCCCTGCTGTTCATGCGACTGGATAGGTGAAAGGTAAGGGGTAAAGGACCCCTGGACGGTGAAATCCAGTCAAAGGCGACTATAGGGTTGTGGCGTTCATCTCACTTTCAGGCCAAGGGAGCCGGCGTTTGTCCACAAGCAGCTTTCTGGGTCATGTGGCCAAATGACTAAACCGCTTCTGGCGCAACAGAACACCGTGACAGAAACCAGAGCGCACAGAAACGCCGCTTACCTTCCTGCCACAACAGTACCTATTTATCTACTTGCACTGGTGTGCTTTAGAACTGCTAGGTTGGCAGGAGCTGGGACAGAGCAACAGGAGCTCACTCAGTGGCGGGGATTCGAACCGCCGACCTTCGGATCGGCAAGCCCAAGAGGCTCAGTGGTTTAGACCACAGCGCCACCCTCATCCCTATGCGACTGGATAATGGAGAGCTTGAGATGTGTGTGTTTCAAGATCACCTTACCCCCACGGCTTCAGTCTGCAGAACTGGCACTCTTATGGGTGTCAGACAAGACTATTTTCCACAGTTGTAAGAAGCCAGTCTTTTAGTGGGACAGCAACTCCATGCTTGTGTTTTTTTGTGGCACCTGCTTAAAACATTTTAATTTCGGCAAGCCTATCCCAAAGCTGAGATCAAAGCACATGTCTTTTTTTCTCCAGCTGATGCTTTTAATTGTCTTTTGAACGAACGCCTGCTTTTCACAGTCTTTTATTGATCGTTTTAATGCCTTGCTGTTGTTGTTTTGTAAACCGCTTGGCAGCTTCATTACAACCAAGCAGTATATGTATATATATATTTGTTAAAGGAATTATAAAGAAATAAAAATATTTGTGCCAGCTGGCCCGGGCAAATGAGAAATGGCAAGGTCTTCCCCACTCACTCACGCCCCGCCCCCCGGAAGAGGTGATTTGCCTCACTGTCTCCTGGCTATTTCTCGCAGCAAACCTCCAGGTCATTCTGTGAGCAAGAAATTGGCTGGCGGATGCATGTCTTGGTGCCATGGCACCCATCTAGGCAATGCAGATCTACAGTTACTGAATCCAGGGCTGTGTTTGTGTTGTGCCCTATCCTAGCATTCTGGCATTAAGAGAAAGTCATTACTGTACACAAGAATGAAGAAGTTGGTGATTTGCAGGGGTCAACAGCTGTTTCTGAAGCTGAGCGCGATTCCATTAGGAGCACTGCATTTTGAGAATTTGCCCTGCAAACTTGAGCCAGTGTGGTGTAGTGGTTAAGAGTGGTAGACTCGTAATCTGGTGAACTGGGTTCGCTTCCCCGCTCCTCCACATGCAGCTGCTGGGTGACCTTGGGCCAGTCACACTTCTTTGAAGTCTCTCAGCCCCACTCACCTCACAGAGTGTTTGTTGTGGGGGAGAAAGGGAAAGGAGATTGTTAACCGCTTTGAGACTCCTTCGGGTAGTGATAAAGCGGGATATCAAATCCAAACTCTTCTTCTTCTTTGTGGTTTACAGCCTATATTTATTCTTGAGCACACGAGCAAAGTCTGTCCTGGTAGGGAACTCCTCTCAACCTGCCATCCAACACTGCAGAAGGAAAGACGTTTAGTCTGGCCTTGGTGAATAACCTTCGATAATTTGGTACCGCCAGGTTTTTAATGTAAGGTGTTAACTTAAAGACATGCCCATATTGTACTCCTACTGCCAGCAGACTACAGACTGCGTGTGATCGAGATCGCAAGTCACTGTGTGTATTATCCCATAATCTTTGCTTTAACGTTTTTAGGGCGCCTTCATAACCCAGGTAATAAAGTTTTGGGGGGTGACAGACCAATAGAGGTGGCTTTTCTAGCCATGGTTTTCTGCCATTTGCGGACAAACTCCTCATTGGTCAGGTGTTGGTACAAACCCTTCCCAAGATCAAACACTGAAATCCTGAGCCAATGTTTTAGGGCAGAACACCATGCTTTAGTTGGGCATTCACCAGCTTCTAACAGAAGTATGGAGTTGGGGACACAGTTGGGTACCTGCAGCAGAGATCGTAGATATTTTGCAGTAGGCTGTCTGAATTGTGCATTGCTTTGTAACGATTTGTTGGGTCTCTGGACCGTAATAAAGATTGATTGATGGACATTTATTCTCTCCATTCAGGGGGGAGAAGGCGATCCTGGTCTATCTGGTGACATTGGACGGAAAGGTTCGAAGGTACAGTGTGAACACATCTAGGGGAAAATGGGAGTTTTACGGTGCTTATCACCATGTCCTGCCCTGTTTGCAACTGAGGGGGCCTGACTTCTCACTCCCCCCCCAATTAACTCGTTGTTTATTCCTCTTCTCCATCTTCACAACATGCCCTTGGCTGTTTTATTTCTTCACTTTTCTGTACAGTAGATGCATTTCTTACCTGTCATTCACCCTAGGAACCCAGGGCAGGCCACAATAAGCTGAAGAAAACAGTAAAATGAACATCAAAACGTCTCTTAAGTAGTAAACAAAATAATCACAAATATCAACCATGCCATAAAACTTTAGACTTCTATTTCTGCACGGAAGGGAGGGCAGACATAATTGGTTCCCCCCCCCCGCCATTTTATGCTCACAACAATCCTGCGAGGTGCGCTGGTCCCATGGGTTACCCGAGAGGCGAGGTCCAAGTCCGGTCCGTGGTCAAAGGTGCAACATGGAGGCAGTCCGTAGTAGCTGAAGCTGGGTGCAGGGCAGGGAGTCGGGTGAAGTCAGGAATAGACATGCAAGCAGGGAGCCAGGGCAGGTCAGGAGCTCAGGCAGGAACTAGCAACCAACAATGTTGCTCCCGCAACTTGGGACTGGGGCTGGCCGGCTTTTATCTGCCCCAAGGCACAGGGCGGCCCCGGTCCACAGGTGACTCACCTCTCATGGCCTAGAGGCGAGCACTCCTCCTGCGGGAAATTAGTTCCCTCCGCCTCTCTGCCCTGAGCCTCTGCAGCTCAGAAAAGGCTGGAGGGTTACCGGACCCAGAGGCAACCTCACCTTCCCCTGACAGGGCTGAGAGTGGAGCACCTGCAGGCAATGGGTCCTCCATCACCTCAGGAGCCAGAGCAGACTCAGCTGGTGCCTGAACCTGAGGATCCAGCACAGGTGAGGACCCTTCAGGCTCATTCCCTGGCTCAGCTGGTTCTGGAGGTGGGGAATCCTGTGCAGGCTGGGATCCCTCAGGTTCAGCATCCGAGTCCGAATCCCAGGCCATCACATGAGGTAGGTTAAACTGAGAGATAATAACTGGATTGAGATCCCTCATGGTGAGGGTCTGCTCTCATTGTACGTCTTCATTGCCTGGTCACAATTTGTCCTCAGGGTCTACGTGGGTTGCCAGGAAGGACAGGACCTCCAGGAGCAGATGGAATCAAGGTAAAAAAAAAAAATTTAAAATCTATATATGTATTTAAATGGAGGGTCCACCATTGTATGTTTTTTTCTTCCCAGCAGTCCTAGGTTTCACCTGAAACCTGCAAAGAACCTAGTGTGACCCTATCTTAATGCCTAAAAGGCCACCCCTGTCTTTAGGCAGAGTGCAGTGGCTGCCTCAGGCAGCAGATTTTGTGTGTCATGAAAAGGCGGCACATTGCTAGTTGTTTAATTTGAAGTTGTTGGTTTTAGGGAAATGTCTTGGGTTGGCCCTGTTGCAGATATTAATATTGTGCAGTTTGACACGACTGGACGCATGAAAACTGACTCCTTTTGGAAAGGAAGCCTTGTCCAGACCCATAAAGATATTATTCAAATTTTACTAGCAGAACTCTTCAAAATACAACAGAAATATCAAACAATCCAAAATAGTCATCTAATGTCTTGTACTGTCCAGCACAGGATCAGGACAGGACACAAAAGCAGCTCCCCTCCACGTGGATATTTGCAACCCAATACCTTCATCGCATGGTCTAAGGTTACAACACTCACATGTTAGCTACCAGAGAACAACAACCAGTTAATTAAGTATCAGCTCAGCAAAAGTTCAGAGTGCTATGGAAAATCCACGTTAAACTTTTAGCAATATACGTTTCATTTCAGTGTCAATTAAACCAATTATACTTAACAGGCCTTGAATATCTGCATTCCACTTCCCCCAATAGATACCCAAATATGTGTGGCTTGGGGGGGATTTTTTTTATTATTAAGTTCTCTTAAATATTACAGACCTCATCCCATGGCTTCACTGTCAGCCAGCACCCCCCACCCCCACCCCAATTTGCTCTGTTTACAATCTAGCCTGATGAAGAGTCCTGGAGACCTCAAAAGTTGGAGCACTATTTTGTGACGTAATAAAGAGCCAAAACATTTAGAAGACACAGAGCGCCCCCCCCCCAAAAAAAAACACCACTTGTACCTGTGTGCAAAAAGGACTGGCTAATTCCTCTGTCTCATTCCATGCACAGGGGGAAATCGGTGGCGTTGGGAGTCCAGGTACCTCAGGTGCAGATGGGCTTCTGGGACCTGAGGTGAGGTGCAAAGCTATTTAAAAAATAATAATAATTGTCTGCTACCCGGTGGGCTATAATAATAATAAAATTTTATTTATATCCCACCCTCCCCAGGCAAAGGCGGGCTCAGAGCGGCTAGCGACAGTTAAAATAACACAGTTTACATAAAATCACAATCAATTAATTAAAATGCATTCTAAAATCAATTCATTCTAAAATCAATTCAGAATCAAATTAATGGCAACCATTGGGCTAGAGTTCTGTGAGGATTACCAAAGGAGGGGGTCAGACTGTGCCTCGGCCAAAGGCCCTGCAGAAAGATGTCAAATCCTGCAGGGCCCTGGTTTCTTGTGACAGAGCGTTCCACCTAGTCGGGGCCAGTACTGAAAAGGCCCTGGTCCTAGTTGAGACCAATCTAACCACCTTGCGACTTGGGACCTCCAAAGTGTTGTTATTTGTGGACCTTAAGGTCCTCCGTGGGACGTACCAGGAGAGGCGGTCCCATAGGTGTGTGTGTGTTGACTGCTGGTTCTCTTAGAGAGAACCAGCTTTGGGAAAGGGCATTTGGAAGCAGAGAAGTCTCTTGGGGGAGGCATGCTTAACCCTTCCCTAACCCGCTTCTTTTCCACTACTACTTAGCACAGGGGTCAGCAAACGTTTTCCACAGGGGGCCGGTCCACTGTCCCTCAGACCTTGTGGGGGGCCAGACTATATTGGGGGATCCCCCCCACTGACTCTCTCCTCCCGTCTCCACAACACCAGACAAGCACCGGTGGCTGCTTACCTGTGCCGTGCAAACGGCAGGGGCTGGGGACGGCAGAGGGACGATGAGCGGCACGAAAGGGCTGGCTCCGGAGAAGGGCTGCTTAAAATGGCACTCAGCCCAGCCCCCTTCCTCCTCTAGGCAGGGCAGGGAGAAGCCAGGAGGAGGGAGGGAGGGAGGGAGGAGGCGCCACCGTGGTGTGGGGGGAAATGGTGCAGCCCGAACGATCAGAATCCCCATGCCGATCCATGCGGTGGTTCCCGGACTGTCTGCAGGTCGGATCCAGAAGGCAGTTGGGCCAGATCCGGCCCCCGGGCCTTAGTTTGCCGACCCATGACTTAGCAGAATTCCAGAGGCATGTTTGTGAAGGGAAACTAGTCATTTTGCAGGGGAAAGTCATTTTGCAGCAGGGAGTCACAGAAGAAAAGCGGCGGGTGGGCAAGGGTTAAGCACGCCCCCTCAATTACCCGTATTTTTCGCTCTATAAGACGCACCAGACCACAAGACGCACCTAGTTTTTGGAGGAGGAAAACAAGAAAAAAAATATTCTGAATCTCAGAAGCCAGAACAGCAAGAGGGATCACTGCGCAGTGAAAGCAGCAATCCCTCTTGCTGTTCTGGCTTCTGGGATAGCTGCGCAGCCTGCATTCGCTCCATAAGACGCGCACACATTTTCCCTTACTTTTTAGGAGGGAAAAAGTGAGTCTTATAGAGCAAAAAATATGGTACTTCTGTTCTTCACATCACCCGCTTCTGGATGTGTTTTTCCATAGAAGGAACAACTTTTAAGGATTTCAATGCACCCTTTTTAAAACAGAACTTTCTGTGGTGTCCTGCCCCCCCCCCCCCGCTCATCCCTGTTTATCAGTTTGCTTGCATGGGTTTATTCCATAATGGTTACAGCGATCTTTGGGCTTTGCCTAGGGTGAGCGTGGAGAGTCTGGCACAGACGGGCCCAAGGGAATTTCGGGGCAGAAAGGAGAAAAGGTCAGTGCTGCTGAAATCATGTTGCAAAAGGTTATTTAGTCCTCCAACATCTATCAGTCGTGGTTAACAATGTTATATCCTGATGCTCAAATATGGCTATCCTTTTTTTGCAAGGCAAATGCCAACTTTTCCAAAGGAGTTTTCCTTTGGGGCTTTGCCTCATTTGGTCTTTGTTTTGCAACAGCAGCTTTAACCCTTGCTGTGCTGTGTCCCTTTCTTCCAGAAGGGAGCAAAAAGCATGTGAAAAAGAGAGGGAGATTAACACCCATGCTTCAAATCCCCGGTCATGATAAAGAGTTACCACCTACTATTAAGGCTTCCTAGCCTCCCATTAGAGGAACGCTACTCATGGTATGTATATGGGATGCAGGTGGCGCTGTGGGTTAAACCACAGAGCCTAGGACTTGCCGATCAGAAGGTTGGCGGTTCGAATCCCCGCGACAGGGTGAGCTCCCGTTGCTCGGTCCCTGCTCCTGCCAACCTAGCAATTCAAAAGCATGTCAAAGTGCAAGTAGATAAATAGGTACCGCTCTGGCGGGAAAGTAAACGGCATTTCCGTGCACTGCTCTGGTTCGCCAGAAGCGGCTTAGTCATGCTGGCCACATGACCCGGAAGCTGTGCGCCGGCTCCCTCGGCCAATAAAGCGAGATGAGCACCGCAACCCCAAAGTCGGTCACGACTGGACCTAATGGTCAGGGGTCCCTTTACCTTTACCTTTACTCATGGTATGTACCAGTTTGGGCAAGGCAGGCCTAAATGCTAACCAGATCTAGAAAGCGGTTGCTGTTGCTGTTGTATTTATTTGCTGCCCATCTGACTGGGTTGCCCCAGCCACTCTGCCAGACTCCCAACAGAATATTAAAAACACAATCAAAGTTAAAGGCTGTTTCCACCATGGCCTTCCTGCAGTTAAAATAAAAAAAAAATTTTTTCATTATGGAAACGCTAGTTCAAAAGGCAGACTTCGCAAAGAGTCGAGGTTCTCACTAGGTAGGTGTTAAGTTGTGGGTGAACATATCAGACGACACAGCGATTCTTCAAACAGCTCTTGTTTATTCACAGGCCAGGACAGAACTGAACTGAAGGGTTCAGCCAGCCTGCTTATATAGAGCTCCAGTACAACGTAACTGTAACAACTTTCTGTAACTATCCAATCACTGAACCTCGCTTTCGATCCCTTATTTGCATAACTATCTACAGTATCCACCTGCTGGCCCAGGGTGAGAACTTCAGTACATAACAGTAGGCAAGCTGTTTTGAACACAAAAGGGATTAATGTTCAACTTGGGCAGGGACCCTGAGCGACAGGGACTGAACTGCCAGGAAACCAGCCTCCTAGCTTGGCCCCATCCAGCAAGACACTTCTGAGAGTAGAATGGGATCAAATAAGGATGCAGCATAAGAAGTCGTCTGCTGGATCAAACCTGTCATGCGGGATATAATCCATTGGAGCAGTCAAATACAACATTCCTTATTTCCCTAGAGTGGACACAGACAGGGGGATGTTACTCTGCCAGTATAGCTTCCTGTTACACCTGGTCTGGAGCATGTGACCAGGTAGGTGGGCGCGACCCCAGGAGACCCCACAAGAGGTCCAGTCATGCAGCCATCTTTCTCTTTTAGACTCTTCTTCTGTTTTCTTCTCTTGGGCTGCACTGCTGGCTCTCAGCAGCACATGGGACAAATCCCCATATGGGATTAATAATAATAATAATAATAATAATAATTATTATTATTATTATTATTTATTTATACCCCACCCATCTGGCTGGGTTTCCCCAGTCACTCTGGGCGGCTTCCAACAGAACACCAAAATACAATAACCTGTTAAACATTAAAAGCTTCCCTAAACAGGGCTGCCTTCAGATGTCATCTAAAAGTCTGGTAGTTGTTGTTCTCTTTGACATCTGGTGGGAGGGCGTTCCACAGGGCGGGTGCCACTACTTAGAAGGCCCTCTGCCTGGTTCCCTGTAACTTGGCTTCTTGCAGTGAGGCAACTGCCAGAAGGCCCTCAGAGTTGGACCTCAGTGTCCACAGCTATCTCTGTAGCTGTAACTACAAGCCCAAAGCCTTCTTTCGGGGATCATGCTGTGAACTGAATGTAAGCAAACTTCTTGATACTTTTAAAGAAAGACTGTTGTGTCATTATTCTTTTTGAGAGGGATCAGTAGGGGGACTTAACAGGAATAATCCAATCTGGGCAAGCCAGACTGGATTGCTTAAGGAAAGAGATTCAAATGAATCTGCAAACTAGCTTTCTGCTGTATAAGGAGAATGTGCTGTGCTACTTGACTCACTAGCGTGAGTGAGGAAGGTTAATATTTAATCCATATATCCTCTCCTACCAGTCACAACATTCCCACAAGTCGCCCGACTAGTACAGCATCCTGTTCTTACGGATGCCCCAGTGGGAAGCAATTTCCAGCAACTAGCATCCAGAAATCTTCTTCTTCTTTGGCAATCACTCGTAGCCGAGTAAGATATTCTTCCATAAACACGGTTTTAACAGTGGCTGTGGAGGCCAAATCTGGATCCACACGTCCTTCCACAGTGGGGACATAGGTTTCCAGGAGGGAGTTGATTACAGTGTGGATTTGCATTTTTTTGGAAGTGAGAGCTGGACCATAAAGAAGGCTGATCGCCGAAGAATTGATGCTTTTTAATTATGGTGCTGGAGGAGACTCTTGAGAGTCCCATGGACTGCAAGAAGATCAAACCTCTCCATTCTTAGGGAAATCAGCCCTGAGTGCTCACTGGAAGGACAGATCCTGAAGCTGAGGCTCCAATACTTTGGCCACCTCATGAGAAGAGAAGACTCCCTGGAAAAGACCCTGATGTTGGGAAAGATGGAGGGCACAAGGAGAAGGGGACGACAGAGGATGAGATGGTGGGACAGTGTTCTCGAAGCTACTAACATGAGTTTGAGAAACTGCAGGAGGCAGTGGAAGACAGGAGTGCCTGGCGTGCTCTGGTCCAGGGGGTCACGAAGAGTCGGACACGACTAAACGACTAAACAACAACAACATACTACATTTTTAAAGATTTGCCTTGAGAGAGTCTTTAAACCTCTTTTGTTGACCACCAGCATTACCCTTTCCATTTTTAAGTTCGGAAGAGAGCAGTTGCTTTGGAAGACGATCATCAGGCATCCGCACAACATGACCAGAAGTACACTGCTTCTGACAGGGGAGGAAAGCCATACCCACCAAGGTTATTAGCTGTTGATAGCCTTCTCCAGAAGTTCAGTGTTCTTCCTGTTTCCATGCTGACTGTTCTGAGCACACCACATTTCTCAATCGCTCTGTTTTTGCAACATCTCTCTCTCTCTTCATAATTACATCGAGAGTCACTCGGGTTCACTTGTACTAAATGGGAAAGTCGGCCTTTCAAGAGCAGCCCATCCATCTTCTCCAGGATTTCCCAACTTAATCAGCCAGCCCACAGCAGCCCTGCTTGGTTCAGTCATTCATCTCCTTCCCCCTCAGGAGGCTTCTACCTGCCAGGGATGGTGTCATCATCTCTGAACAACGAGCCTCCCCCTTTGAGATGGATAGACTTCTCTATAGAGCCAAGAAACACGCTTGGGGAACAGGAACTTATTAGGCTGGATAAAGAAGGAAGTTAAGCAAGGACTCGTTTATTCATCAGCCTGTCTAAATCAGGCTTGGCCCTCCAGATGTTTTTGGCCTACAACTCCCATGATCCCTAGCTAGCAGGACCAGTGGTCAGGGATGATGGGAATTGTAGTCTCCAAACATCTGGAGAGCCCAGCTTGAGGAAGCCTGGTCTAAATAATTTGCACAGGTTGACTCCACCAAGCCAGACCATTGCTTCATCTAGCTCAGTGTTAATTTCAGCGACAGACAGTAGCTCTCCAAAGTCTCTCCTGGGCTTACCTGGAGATTCTGGAGACCAAAGCTGGGACCTTTGGCATGAAGAGGAGATTTCCGGCCACATTTCCTTGCAGATAACATTCCAGGGGCCGCCTTTCTGTCATGTGCGGCACCAGAGGGGAAAGCAATTGATGCAACTCTTATCTTGGGAGCCAGTGTGGTGTAGTGGTTAAGAGTGGTGGACTCGTAATCTGGGGAACCGGGTTCGCGTCCCCGCTCCTCCACATGCAGCTGCTGGGTGACCTTGGGCCAGTCACACTTCTCTGAAGTCTCTCAGCCCCACTCACCTCACAGAGTGTTTGTTGTGGGGGAGGAAGGGAAAGGAGAATGTTAGCTGCTTTGAGACTCCTTAGGGTAGTGATAAAGCGGGATATCAAATCCAAACTTTTCTTCTTCATCACCTTTGTGAAGTGGACCACATCTTGACTGCACAAAGGCCAGGGGGTTCAGTAACACAGACACACACACACACACACACACACACACACACACCCTCTGAACCCCGCATCTAGGCAATCTGGCGGCATTGCTGCAATCCAGAGAGACACTTCCTCACCGGGCAAAAGCACTGGAGGAGGTTGTGGAGCACAGCTGGTGAGAGGTGCGATCTAAAGAAAGGGCCAAGTGTGGGAGGTCCGAAGCGCCACATCTGTGACCAGAGCTGTGCAGCTGTTATTGGCCCAGAGATGGACAGAAGATAAATTCACTACCAAAGAAGAATGGCGGGTTAAATTGATGGATTATGCCGAAATGGCTGAAATGACGGGAAGAATCAGGAAGGTCAAAATTTTAATAAGGAATGGGGAAATTTTATAATCTGTCTTAAAAAAAACCATTGCAAACAGTTAAAATCGTTAGTAGGGTTAGAATATTACTTGTAGCTTAATGGTGAATTTTGGACACAATGGAGATGTAAAAGATTTGGATTCTCCTAAAAGATGCAGGAGGAAATGATTAGCAATAGGACCCACAAAGGGGAGGAAGGAAGTTCAAGAGATTCCTTGCGATCTTGTTTTTACGTTGTATGTTTGATATGTGACTGTAAAATTTTAATTTGAAAAACCAAATAAATAGATTTGTATATATACAGTGGAACCTTGGGTTAAGTATTTAATTCGTTCTGAAGGTCCATACTTAACCTGAAACTGTTCTTAACCTGAAGCACCACTTTAGCTAATGGGGCCTCCTGCTGCTGCCGATTTCTGTTCTCATCCTGAAGCAAAGTACTTAACCCAAGGTACTATTTCTGGGTTAGCAGAGTCTGTAACGTGAAGCGTATGTAACCCAAGGTACCACTGTATTTATAAACGAAGGGCCACAGCTGAGGCCCAAGCCGGAGGTGCTACGCCCCTGCTCTGTTTTAGGATGGACTATAAGTTTTATGTTGCATTACAGTCATTTTTTAATGATCTGAGCCCCGTTGGGTAGATCGGCCCTCACAGGTGAGATGTTGAGATCCTCACAGAGAGATGTTGAAAGCGATACAAATGCTGTATCCTGAGAGGAAGTCTTTGTTCAAACTTGCAGGGCGCCAAGGGGGTGCCTGGCCTGGGAGGCTTCAAAGGACAGATAGGCCTACCTGGCAAGGTGGGTGTCGCTGGACCACCTGGCCTGCAAGGACCTCAGGGTGAGCCAGGAGTACAGGTAAGAGATTTCTGGTGGGTTCTGGTGGTCAGGGGTGGAAGCAAGGAAACAGAACCTCCTGCAGGGCTTTTGCTTTGTTTTGTTTTGTTGAATGCAATCCTTTCCTTAAAGCCAACCAAATTTATGTCAGTGACATAAAGTTAGAATACGTCTTCCAGCAAATGATGAAAGGATCCCATTTATCAAACGCTGAATCTAGTAGATTTAGCTGAAAGGCAACACATGAAGATCTGCATCGATCATTGTGAGGCACCCCTAATTATTTTTTTGTATAATTAGAAGAATGTTTTATAACCTTCGAAGGTTGCCTAAGCTTAGAAGGGGAGGTGGCATGGCTGTGACAGCCATGAACGGACCAGTGCTTCTGAATTTGCCACTACACTGAAGTCCATTGCACTTTGGGGTGTGTTTGTCTTGCATTTAAGATTTGGGGGGACTGTGTGGTTTATTCCTAGCCTTATTTCCAGTCTGTCAAAGCTGAAACAGGCTACAAGGGCAGCCCTGCAAAGAGCATGCCACAGTAGTCTAGAGAGGCGATGGGACGATGGGTCACAGTGGCTAGATCTGGGCCAGGGATGTGGGTGGTCTCAAAGATCAAGAGGAGAGCTTAGCGGCTGCTGTGTGTCACTTGAAAAATAAATGAAAAGAGCAGATGAAAAGTGAACTAGGCCAGGGTGGGAGGGATGGAGAGACAAGAGAGAGCTGCCTTCATACATGCTTTAAGAGGTTAGGACTTTTATATCAGTGGCAGGAGGTAGTCACACTCTAAGAGCCCTCTAAGAGATCATTAGCCATTCCCGCTTTGGTGCTGATTAGCGAGAGAACATGAAGAGTTTTTCCGCCTCCGCCAACTCTCTCTCTGTCTCTCCATCTCTGAACCCTAAATTATGAAGGAGAGCATGCAGTGGGGAGCTGTAGCCATCAAAGGGCAAAGAGTCCTCATGCCGGCAGTTTATTGAACTTGTGGCAGCGAGCAGAGAGAATGGAGAAGCACCTTTTCCTCCTGTGTAGGATAGCCAAATGCCCTTTTCTCCAACGCAGGTAGGAGCAGGTTTGTGTGGTTCTTTCCATCGTAGAACCAAAGGCAAAAAAACTAGGCTAACGGACTCATCTACAGATGGGAATCAATCGCTCATTACAGTCACCGGCCAATTCTGCAGAAAAACAAACGGTCTGACTCGTTGCAACACTTAAAAACAAATGCATTGGATATAATTCTTGCCCCGCTCAAGAAGGCAGCAAAACAATTCTCCTGATCCTGCACTGAGGTCAGGGAAAAAAAAGTTTGCCAATCCTTGGAAGCAAAACTGACCAGTTTGTCCATCCTAATTCTCAAACACTATTGTGTTTTGAAATTTGGCTTCTCTGAATCTTGTGATACAGTTCTCCAACCAAGCAATGTGTTCAGAAATGCAAACCTGCCTAATTCTCACTTCCTGAGTGTGGGGTCAAAGCAGAGGAGGTGAGGGGTGTGGCTCAGGAGGCGCTATTGTTATGTACTGAAGTTCTCACCCTGGGCCAGCAGGGAGATAGTTATGCAAATAAGGGATCGAAAGTGACATTCAGTGATTGGATAGTTTTAGAAAGTTGTTACAGTAACGTTGTACTGGAGCTCTATATAAGCAGGCTGACTGAACCCTTCAGTTCAGTTCTGTCCTGGCCTGTGAATAAACAAGAGCTGTTTGAAGAATCGCTGTGTCGTCTGATATGTTCACCCACAACTTAACACTGGCGACGAGGATGGGATGGATGGACAACAGAGCACAGCCAGATGCAGCCACCCTCTGAGCAGAGCTGAATCACTGAGCTGAAACACTGAGCAAAATCACTGAATGTCACTTTTGATCCCTTATTTGCATAACTATCTACAGTATCCCCCTGCTGGCCCAGGGTGATAACTTCAGTACATAACAGGTATGGCCTGGGGAGAGTCGCAAGGGCTAAATAGAAAGACCTGGAGGGCCGCATTTAGCTCTTGGGGCAGAGGTTCCTCATCCCTGATTGGGAAGAATCTCTAAGTTTAGCGTTGGCTCCATCTTCCCTGTAAAAGTCAGGGTGGGCAATGAGATTCCCTCTAGATGTTTGTGGACTCAATCTCCCAGTGTCAAAAAGCAAGCAAGCCATAAATCACACCATTCATAGAATCATAGAATCATAGAGTTGGAAGAGACCACAAGGGCCATCGAGTCCAACCCCCTGCCAAGCAGGAAACACCATCAGAGCACTCCTGACATATGGTTGTCAAGCCTCTGCTTAAAGACCTCCAAAGAAGGAGACTCCACCACACTCCTTGGCAGCAAATTCCACTGTCGAACAGCTCTTACTGTCAGGAAGTTCTTCCTAATGTTTAGGTGGAATCTTCTTTCTTGTAGTTTGGATCCATTGCTCCGTGTCCGCTTCTCTGGAGCAGCAGAAAACAACCTTTCTCCCTCCTCTATGTGACATCCTTTTATATATTTGAACATGGCTATCGTATCACCCCTTAACCTCCTCTTCTCCAGGCTAAACATGCCCAGCTCCCTTAGCCGTTCCTCATAAGGCATTGTTTCCAGGCCTTTGACCATTTTGGTTGCCCTCCTCTGGACACGTTCCAGTTTGTCAGTGTCCTTCTTGAACTGTGGTGCCCAGAACTGGACACAGTACTCCAGGTGAGGTCTGACCAGAGCAGAATACAGTGGCATTCAAAGCTGGAGTTAACTCTTTATTCACATAAACATGATATCCACAGACTTGGTTGGGTGTCAGGCCTCATGAGCAGAGCAGCTTATTCCGGAGGAGGCGGGTTCTTCAACCATGAAATCGGTTGTGGAGACTGAAAGTCCCTGCCGCCTCCCAGCTGTCTTAAGCCCCCTCCTTCCCAGGGCTTTTTCCAAGCAATCATATCTGGGATGAAATCCACTGGGAGCAGTCAAGTACAACATTCCTTGTTTTCCTAGAGTGGTCATGCAGGGGATGTTGGTCCAGCCAGTCGAAACTTCCTGTTCCTTCTGGCCTGGAGCATTCTTCCTTGCATGCGACTAGTGGGTGGGCGTGACCTTTCCAGACCTGCTAAAAGGCCAAGTCACGCTGCTACCACCCTCTCTCTTTGACCTTCCTGCATCACCTGGACTGTACAGCTGGCTGCCACAGCAGTTCCCCAAGTCATCTCCCATGTGGGGTAAACCTGTTTGTACATGCTTGTAACGTTAAGCCTTAAGCCTACCTTCAGGGATCACACTGTGCTCTGCCTGATTGTAAGTAAAACTACTTTTTGTTGCTGATGAATAAGACTGTGGTGTCTTTATTCTTTTAGGAGGGGTTCAAAGGGGATCTTAGCAGGAACACACAATTCAGTCTGAGCTAGATTGAATTGTATAATAGTAAAAGGCTCAGGCATCATGAGAAGTAGAGATGTCACCTTGCCAACAAAGGTCCATATAGTTAAAGCTATGGTTTTCCCAGTAGTGATGTATGGAAGTGAGAGCTGGACCATAAAGAAGGCTGATCGCCGAAGAATTGATGCTTTTGAATTATGGTGCTGGAGGAGACTCTTGAGAGTCCCATGGACTGCAAGAAGATCAAACGCATCTATTCTTAAGGAAATCAGCCCTGAGTGCTCACTGGAAGGACAGATCGTGAAGCTGAGGCTCCAGTACTTTGGCCACCTCATGAGAAGAGAAGACTCCCTGGAGAAGACACTGATGCTGGGAAAGATGGAGGGCACAAGGAGAAGGGGGCGACAGAGGACGAGATGGTTGGATAGTGTTTTCGAGGTTACCAGCATGAGTTTGACCAAACTGCGGGAGGTAGTGGAGGACAGAGGTGCCTGGCGTGCTCTGGTCCAGGGGGTCACGAAGAGTCGGACATGACTAAACGACTAAACAACAACAACAACAACAACAAAAGGCTCAGGCGAGTCAGAAACTTGTTTTCTGCCCAGTAAGAAGGGGGATGCTCTTTGCTAAGTGAAGAAATTGGCTAGCGCAAGTTAGGAAGGATATTAATAATCAATATATCCTCTCCTGCCACCCTCAACATTCCCACATCAGAGACTGCGCCTGCATGCAGCCTGCCATGGCTCTGCCCTTTTCAGCTCTCTTCTGGTTCTGGGAGGCAGGGGGATGGTCGCAGCAGTAGGGGGAGACATCCCTTCCTCTTCTCCAGCCTATCTCATCTCTGTCCCTTGGCTTCCCTCTTCCCACTCACCAGCTTCAGCTTCTACCTCTGAGTCTGGACTGCTCTCTGCCACAGCCTCTTCCTGCTCACTGAACCCTGTTGCCTCTTCAGTTTCCAGCGCCACCTCTTCCCAGTCTTCTCCCTCTGCCCACTAGTCATTGTCCCACCACCGCTCCCCTGGCTCTGAGCCTTCTTCCATTGGTGGCTCCCCAGCTGGTTCCTCCCACCATTCCTCTGCGTCCAACCAGTCCGTGACATCCACCATTGGCCACAGGGGCTGCCAATGATGGTATCTGGAGTCCAATAACCTCTGTAGGGCACTGCATCGTCTACCCCAGGGATGAGTGGTCTGGTAGGTCCACTGTTCATCAACTGTCTTCTGCCAATGTTCACATATCCTAGCATTGGGCTGTGGACATCTCCCTCGAAGGACATTGACTAGTCAAAGTTACAGATGGGTAGGACCTTTGGGCAACGCCTGTGCTTAAAAGAGACACTATAGGGCTGCCTTTTCTGTTTCCAGGGCGAGAGGGGTAGAAGAGGAAGGCAACAGCTTTGTCTCAGGGGACCCCCAGGAACTCCTGGCAACAAAGGGGGAGTGGTGAGTATTCTGAAGATGAAACAGAAGGCAGAGCCCTGCCAGACCTGAGTCCTACGAAATAGAATAATAATAATAAATAATACATTTTTATTTATACCCTGCTCTTCCTGGTTCAGAAAACCGGGCTCAGGGCAGCTAACAACAAATTTAAAACACTTAATTGATGCAACAAAAAACAGCATAAAATACAGTATAAAATGTGAATAACAATAAATTCAGAATTCAAAAATCAATTTAGGGGGAACATCCATCCAATAAACATTAGATGATCACCAGGGCTAGAGGGCTAAATTAGTCCTATTTGGGCCAGCGAGGAGACCAGGGGAGAATCAGCTGTGGGGTCTCAGAGCGGGTAATCTTCATAAAAAGGGGAGGGGGAGGAAAGGAAGGGGAATAAAAGATCAGGCTAAGTTCAAATTGAAAGCCAGGCGGAATAGCTCTGTCTTACAGGCCCTGCGGAAGGAAGTTAAATCCTGCAGGGCCCTGGTCTCATGGGACAGAGCATTCCACCAGGTTGGAGCCATCACTGAGAAGGCCCTGGCCCTGGTGGAGGATAATTAACTTCCCTAGGGCCCGGGACCTCTAAACTATGGTTATTCATGGACCTTAAGGTCCTCTGCGGGGCAGACCAGGAGAGGTGGTCCCGTAAATACGAGGGCCCTAAGCCACAAAGGGCTTTAAAGGTCAAAACCAGCACGTTAAACCTGACCCTATACTCCAGAGTGTTGGATGGAATGGCATGAATGCCATACAGATGTTTGTGTTCGTTTTCCAGACTGTCATTATTTGGGGGGTGAGAGTCATTCCCTTACCAGCCAATCCAGGTTGCCCAATTAAAGTGCATCATGAAACTGTGGAACTCACTTCCACAGGGGGCTGTGATCACCCCTGGAAAGTGTGGGATAATGCTTGCTTGACATCACCTGACCTCTCCCCAAGGATGAATGCTCATTGAACAGGTCATCCAGAAGCGAGCTTAGTTGGAGCACATCAGCTGTGCAGTCCTTGCCGACGTGGCAACCTCCAGATTTCTTGACTGCAGCTCCCATCATTCCCAGCCAGTCAAAAGTACTTGGGGTGTGGTCTGGGGAGAGGGCTGTGGCTGAGGAGATTTCCAAGGGCCAGGCAGAGAGGCCTAGAGGGCCACATCCGGACTCCCCAAACTCTGGAAGACCTGTTTACCAAAGGGCTGTCATCATTTCAGAATTCTTCCCAATCTGGCTTTGCAACTTGGCTTTTGGCTCTCATTGCCTAGTGATTCTTCTACTGTATCGACTGCTGCAGGGACAGCTATTCCTGAGTCACAGCCTTGTTTATTTCCTGCGGGCAGCTGTCACTTGCTTCCCCCCCCCTCGCTCCTTAACAGCTTTCTGCCAGTGTCCCATCTGCGACTGATGCAATTTGCGTCGGCACTCTGAGCGCCGTAAGCGAGAGCAGATTCAGAAAAATGGACCACTATGGCCTGGCCGTGGCCTTCTGGGGCATCATGTTGCTATTTCTAAAACACAAACCTGGTTAGAATTAGTTGCAGAACCATTCTCCAATCGATCATGCCCATCTTTGATATCTAATCCTTTCCCCTTCCTTTATTTTCTTCTTTGAGCCTGTTTTGATGTGTTTTCCTGTTTGCTGGGGCTCCTTCACTGCTAGCAGGGTTCTCTTAATACCGTATTTTTCCGTGTATAAGACTAGGGTTTCCCCCCTTTAAAATAATGTCAAAAATTAGGGGGCGTCTTATACACGGATACATCTCCCCCATTTTCTTAAATCTGAGTCCCCAAAAATAGTTTTATACATGGGGGCATCTTATAGACAGAAAAATACGGTATATGGCACTGCTAACCTCTGTATTGTAATGCCCAAGGCAGCAATTTGATCCTTTCTTGGTATACAGATACTTCACAACAATGAAATGGGGGCAAATTTTAGGGAGGCCAGCCCTGAAGAACTGCTGCCAGTCAGTGTTTAACAATACTGAGTTGGATGGGCCAATGTGTCTTTCATTGTAGTTCTATGGGATTTTAGTTTTGATTCAGGGTTCAGTGCCAGGATGCCTGGGCTGCAGGAAGCAAGGAGGGTGCATCAGCTCAGCAATGAAGAAACACTGAGGATCTGATATCTTGGATGCTTGCAATCCATTGTTGTGGGATAACCACCATGCTTAAATCTAATTAATACATGAAAGGGTTAAGACCATAGAGTAAGCTGTCCTGCCAGGCTTAGCTCAGTCACTCCCCCTCACCTAGGAAGGAAAGTAATCAAGCATATTGTTTCCCTTCAGTCTATCTGAGAAGTTCAGCGTGTGAAGAGGTTTGAGCTGGTTGCTGCAGCTCAGACCGCATGGCTCTTACAAGCCATAATTCAGGAACTTAGTTACCACTGTAACTAAGACATGTTTACTGCCTGTGTTTTTCTGACTGATGTATGGGAAAACACATTAACTCAATCTTTGAAGAGTTTGTAAGCAAACCAATTTAAATTTGCCAAACGTGTGGTCTTTTTTTATGCTGAGGGAAGAGGGGAACTTTGAAAGGAACTTAGAAGAGCAAGTTTTAAAAATCTAACAGCTCTTTACTTTGTTGCATATTTTGTGATCTCTGTTGGGGTTCTCTCACCAACTAACACTTGTCCCAAACCTGGATCATGGCACTTAGAGAATTCTCTCCTTATATACTTATTTTCCCCCCTTGCCACCAACAATTATTAGGGTTGATGTTGATGCAAACTTCTCCACCAATACCTTTTGTTTGTTTGCGTTAGTTCATCTGTCTTTTCAACAGGGGGAGGATGGCCCAGCTGGTCGGAAAGGAGAAAAGGGAGATCCCGGACTTTCTGTAAGTGGCTTATTCATAGATTTGTGACTATTTGGGGCCACGTTTCAAGGATTCTTCAGCTGTGATTTTTTGGGGTCCCTTCCAACCCCACACTTCTCTGATTCTGTGACTGATTCCGTTTCGCAAGATCCTCCAAAACCCTCAGGAAATGAGCAAGAAGTTTGATAATAAAATAATAATAATAATAATCTAATATTTATACCCCGCCCATCTGACTGAGTTTCCCCAGCCAATTTCCCCAGTTTCTTAGAATGTCTTATTTGAGCCGGGGGGGGGGTCACGTGACATCCCTAACGAGCACCAGAAAGGACGAATGGGGTAGAATCTAGGGGCAGGAAGAGAAATCCAGTTGCTTGCACTGAAAGGTAAACTTACCTAATTCACACTTTCTGAAACACAGCACACGCATCCTTCGAAATTTTGAAGTGCTGTTCTCCAGCCACATTATGAGCACAGATATGCATATCCCAGAGTAAGGTGTTCACATAAATTCATATGTTATTGGGAATAACAAACAGAGACATACTATATTTAGGGGGAAATAATTTTTATTGAATGATTTTATGTTACAAAAAACAATACAACCATACTACCACTAAATATAATTAAGAAATAAAAATTACATACATCGATATTTAGTTTGTCATTTGTTATTTACCGTCTTATTTCCTCCCAAACATTCCATACAAAAACACACATATGTGCAGACACCCACACACAAAATGATAATAATGAAAGTATATATATATATATATATATTATAAAAGTGTAAACTAATATGGAGAATCCAACTTAAGACAGGAAATGCAAAGAACTGAGAGAAGCTTAAACTGCCGTGTTTGCCCACCCGTGGCAGAATCTACTTTGAGTGCCAGGCAAGAGTGAACTGGGAAGTAGAGTTTGCAGGATCCTAACCTCCGCGTTTCTGCTTTGTTGCGGCCGCAGGTGGGAGACGTAAAGGACATTGTCAGGAGCGAGATGAGCGACAAAGATGGTGAGCAAAGCCAAAGCAGCCCCTCCCCCCCCGCCCCCAGTATTGAGACTGGCAGCCCCTGAGACTCCTCTACTGTAAATTGGATCAATTTGAATGCTGGCACAGTCTTGCCTGTCAAAGCAAATTTCACCCCATTAGCTGCAAACCGGGCTGTTTTGCCAAGCCAGCTGGCTAGATGAATCCCAGCTCTTGCTGGGCACGAGGTCTTTGCGGCGACCGTGACCTTCATTGTGGGCGGTCGTGACTTACCTCCATAGCCAGAGTTTGCAAATTCCTTATCCCTGCGGGGTTGGAGCAGCAAATCCCTCTATTTTCACGCTGGTCCCTCTGTTTATGGCTTTTGGCTCTCTTGTGAAGAGGTAGGGAACCTCAGACCTGAGGAATGAATGTGGCCCTCCAAACCTCTCTGCCTGGCCCTTGGAAGCCTCCTTAGGCCACATTGGCTCTGCTTTATACGCATTGAGTGTTTTGTTTTGTTTTGTTTTGTTTTGTTTTGTTTTGTTTTGTTTTGTTTTGTTGCCTGGCTAGAAATCCTTTAAATCTGACAATCCCTCTGTTATGAGGACTATGAATACAACCTCCCGGGCAGGACTGGAACTTAGAGGGGAGGGGTGTTATGTACTGAGTTGAATAGGATCCAAAATGCAGCAGTCTGATTGGTCCTAGAACAATAGGGTTCAGAATGCAGCAGTCTGATTGGTCCACAGGAGCCACCCAATCCAGCTCCAGGTGGAAGTGAATCCGCAACCTGATTGGCCTACAGGGGAATCCCGGAATTAGCCAATCACATGGGGCCCATTGTGTAAATAATGTATATAAAGCAGACATTCTGGGGGAACTTCCATTCCTCCTCACCACTATGAGCTGAATCAAGAGCATGAAATCCACTCTCGACTCTGAATATATTTCACCCTCTTATTTATCTGGCTGGATGAATGAATGCTTTGAATTAAATCTTTATCGCTAAAAGCTATAAGCCATCATAATTGGTCACAATGCGTAAAATACAAATACAGTGGTACCTCCGGTTGCGGACAGGATCTGTTCTGGAGCTCTGGTCGGATCCTGACATTTCTGCAACTGGAGGGACCGCTTCTGCGCACGCACACGCGGCAGAAACCCAGAAATATACTTCCGGGTTTGCCGCTTATGTATCCCGAAGTTTATGTAAGCGGAGGGATACGTAAGCGGAAGTTACGACCTTAATTGATTTAAAACTGAACAGTAACAACAGCAAAGCAAACATACAGAAATGCAAAAACCACACCTGCATAAGTTAAGGACTCCACTTCTCACACTTATGATATGCTTGTCTTGGTGCCTAGCTCTCAACTTACTTGCAGCCAAGGCAAATTTTGCAACCTGTGCAGTGGTACCTCAGGTTAAGTACAGTGGTACCTCGGGTTACATACGCTTCAGGTTACAGACTCCGCTAACCCAGAAATAGTGCTTCAGGTTAAGAACTTTGCTTCAGGATGAGAACAGAAATTGTGCTCCGGTGGCACGGCGGCAGCGGGAGGCCCCATTAGCTAAAGTGGTGCTTCAGGTTAAGAACAGTTTCAGGTTAAGTACGGACCTCCGGAACGAATTAAGTACTTAACCCGAGCTACCACTGTTTATACATTATTGCCAGCCAGCAAAATAGAGATTTTGGATAGATGCTTGTGGGGTTTGTGAGAGCCTGCATAGAAGCTATCCTATTGTGCAATGTTAAAATTGGCTATTTGTTCTCCTTCCACTGTTGCCTCTAACCTCACCCACCGCTGGCTTCTCAGTTTGATCCTTTTACATGGTTTGGATGTTTTTGTGGTATTTTATGCATTGTGACTTGCCATTATTTTTATTGATTATACTTCAGTAATTCTTTATTGTAACTGATATGTGTGAACTGTTTAATTATGATTATTTGCTGATATTTAATTTTACTGTCCACTACTCGGTCCCTGCCCCTGCCAACCTAACAGTTCGAAAGCACGTCAAAGTGCAGGTAGATAACTAGGTACCGCTCCGGTGGGAAGGTAAACGGCGTTTCCGTGCGCCGCTCTGGTTCGCTAGAAGCGGCTTAGTCATGCTGGACACATGACCCGGAAGCTGTACGCCGGCTCCCTTGGCCAATAAAGTGAGATGAGCGCCACAACCCCCGAGTCGGCCATGACTGGACCCAATGGCCAGGGGTCCCTGTACCTTTTTATTATATTCTAATGGGTTGCCAAATATTGCTGCATTTGATATGTTGCCTATTTTAAAGTTATTGTGGCTTCTTTGGATCAGATTGTTATTAGGCATGTGATCTATACTGCCGACCTTGTTGTTTCTTAAGCTTCTAAACCGGTTTACATATAGTAATATATAGGAAGGCAGTATACACATTATAAGTGAAATGAAGTGTGGCCCCCAGCAAATTGCCCGGAAGGAAATACAAACCTCAGCCTGGGCAAAAAGGTCCTCCCTGGGCCTACTCTAGTGCCCTCAGAGCAGAACAAGGGAAGGCAGGATGTTAAGAAACCTTTTCAAACTGCACTTTCCCAAAGTACTGTGTCAAAATCTCTTTTTCTCTTCCCTTTATCACAGCTTGTGCCGGTGAGTTGGGAACAGGGAACACCATGCTGTTCCAAGGGATAAGTATGGCATTTCTAAACTTTCAAATAGGTAGCTGCAAGAGGCAGAAATGTCTCATAATAATTAAATAATAATAATAATAATAATAATAATAATAATAATAATAATAATAATAATAATATTGTGGGAGTACTTGGAGCTCGCAAAGCTGACAGATGATAAACCTAAAAAGATGGTGAAAGAAGAATGGGAATGTTTAAATAATTATCTAGGGGATAATTATCCCCTTTTGTTTCCTTTTCCCCCCTTTCCCTTTTTTATTTCTTTCTTCCTTCTTCTTCCCTTTTTCTTTCTTCTTTTTTCTTTCTCATAATGGCTTATGTTCTATGCCATGTACTTTGATATTTTTTGTATTTTTTTTAGCCTTTTCCATTATTAAGGATTTTTCTTTTGTAATTTTGGTTGTTTATATTTATCTGTATTTGTTTAAGGCAAAATAAAAATTTAAATAATAATAATAATAATCTGACTGGATTTCCGCAGCCACTCTAGGCGGCTTGCAGCGCATAAAAAATTGCAAAACATTAGACATTTTTAAAAGTTCCCATACGGGGAAGCGATTGATGGTGACAATGGTGGTCATTACTGACTAGATTTCTTATCCGCCCTTCCCCGTAAAGTTCCCAGAGTGGATTGTAGCTATATAAAAACGCAACATTGAAATTAGTTAAAACAATTTGCAATGAGAAAAATAGTTTGGATCCTAAATATGCGCACACACACACGCACACACCCCTGGTGTCAAGGTCAGAGTAAATAATAATAATAATAAATTTTTATTTATACCCCGCCCTTCCTGGTTCAAAAACTGGGCTCAGGGCGGCTAACAACAAATTTTTAAACATTTTAAAACACTTAATTATAAAAACAGCATAAAATACAGTATAAAAATGTTAAGTTGTGGGTGAACATATCAGACGACACAGCGATTCTTCCAAAGCAGTTCTTTATTTGTAAGCTGGACAGAACTGAACTATCCAATCACTGAATGTCACTTTCGAGCCTTCATTTGCATACAAACTATCCAATCACTGAACGTCACTTTTGATCCTTCATTTGTATAACTATCTACAGTATCCCCCTTCTGGCCCAGGGTGAGAACTTCAGTACATAACAAAAAACATGAATAACAATAAAAATCAAAAATCAATTAGATAATCCCCAGGGCTAGCTGACTGAATTGGTCCTACTTGGGCCAGCAAGGAGGCCCGGGGAGAAGAGGTATGTCTTCTGCATACGACAAATCTATAACAATTAAGGTGCCAGACACACCTCTGTAGGAATTCCACATCTTAGGGGCTGTCACAGAGAAGGCCCTCTCCTGAGCCACCACCCTTGGGTGGTGCAATGACCAAGAGGGCTCCCTCTACCGATCTTAGCACCCAATAGGGTCTGTAGGAATACAGATATTTGGGGTCTAAGTCTTGTCCTCTCTCCCTCCCTCTCATTTTCCTTTCAAACAGGCAAAAACTTCCACCTGGCGAATAGATTGGCAGACCCCGATGTCGATTACCTAGCAGATGCCCAAGAGACAGAGAAAAGGTCTCTGCTGCCGGAAGGTCTGGCAGAGCAAGGATTATTTGGCGAAGTGCAGAACAGGACCAACGCAGGTGTGCTGCTGAGAGAATCTGTGCCACCTCTGGCAGGTAAATCTTTTTCTTCCCTAAGATGCTTGTTTGGCAACTTGGAAGACATTTTTCCTGGCACTCAGTGGTAGGCATAAAATGCACTCCCAAAAGCAGCCATATGGGGTGGGCAGGGAAATCCTAATTTTGCCCAGGGAGCAAGAGAGTGATGGATCTTTAACTCCACTTAAAGCTGCCCACAGTGGAAGATGCTGGAATCATATTTCGCTACAAGTCCAATTGATGGCTCGATTGAGATATGGATGGATGAAGGGATGGATAGATAAATAATGGGTAGCAAGGACCTTTTGGATAATGGTAAGGAAGAAGATCACTGCAGATCAGATGGTAACAGCAGTCACGAAATTAAAAGACGCCTGCTTCTTGGAAGAAAAGCGATGACAAACCTAGACAGCATCTTAAAAAGCAGAGACATCACCTTGCCAACAAAGGTCCATATAGTTCAAGCTATGGTTTTCCCAGTAGTGATGTATGGAAGTGAGAGCTGGACCATCAAGAAGGCTGATCACCGAAGAATGGATGCTTTTGAATTCTGGTGCTGGAGGAGACTCTTGAGAGTCCCATGGACTGCAAGAAGATCAAACCTATCCATTCTGAAGGAAATCAGCCCTGAGTGCTCACTGGAAGGACAGATCGTGAAGCTGAGGATCCAAGACTTTGGCCACCTCATGAGAAGAGAAGACTCCCTGGAAAAGACCCTGACGCTGGGAAAGATGGAGGCCACAAGGAGAAGGGGACAACAGAGGACAAGATGGTTGGACAGTGTTATCAAAGAGACCAAACCAGAGCGCACAGAAACGCCATTTACCAGTGGTACCTATTTATCCATTTGCACTGGTGTGCTTTCGAACTGCTAGGTTGGCAGGAGCTGGGACAGAGCAATGGGAGCTCATCCCGTCGTGGGGATTCGAACTGCTGACCTTCTGATCAGCAAGCCCAAGAGGCTCGGTGGTTTAGACCACAGCGCCACCCACATCCCTCTAAAGAGAAGGGCCTGTGGCTCAGTGGTTGGTCTTCTGCCTTGCTTGCAGCAGGTCCCAGGTAGGGCTAGGAAAAGACTCCCTGCCTAACCCAGGAATTAAAGGCAGCAAAGGTAACTGGATAGATTTGTGTGAGGGACCGAGGGGGTCCACGCTGCCCAAAGATGGTAGTGTTGGAGAAGCAAATGTCACTGGCAGAGGTAACATTTGAAATTGGGACACAGTAGAAGAAGGAGAGGGACGTGGGTGGCACTGTGGGTTAAACCACAGAGCCTAGGACTTGCCTATCAGAAGGTCGCGGTTCGAATCCGCACAACGAGGTGAGCTCCCATTGCTCGGTCCCTGCTCCTGCCTACCTAGCAGTTCGAAAGCACGTCAAAGTGCAAGTAGATAAATAGGTACCTCTCTGGCGGAAAGTTAAACGGCGTTTCCGTGCGCTGCTCTGGTTTGCCAGGAGCGGCTTAGTCATACTGGCCACATGACCCAGAAGCTGTACGCCGGCTCCCTCGGCCAATAAAGCGAGATGAGCGCCGCAACCCCAGAGTCGGTCACGACTGGACCTAATGGTCAGGGGTCCCTTTACCTTTACCTAGAAGAAGTGAGAGCCCTTTGATGTCCTATACTTCCTCATTGCATTGGCACAATAAGCTAGATGGGTTGTTAATTGTCCTTTTTATTGAGGTTCCTGCTCCTTTTCTTAAAAGCAGTACTTCAGGCACAGGAACCTGGGGTGTTTTAATTCAGGTTTAGTAGCGGGAGAGAGAAAGCGAGCGCAGGAAACGCAACAGGCGCTAAGGAAAATGAAATTAAGGTTAACACATGCCTAACAGCCTGCGCCTAACAGCCCAAGTCCTCCATATCCCTGATGTTGACCCTCCAAGGTTTTTGCGATTAGAAGCTGCCTTGACCCAAACCCACATACCACCTGAGTGCACAGAATTAAAAGCATTGCTTCCTGTCCTATGGCGTAGGAATGCAGCCTCCTTTTGCAGAGTGGAAAGGTGGCAAGCTAAGCCTGTTGTCCTGATGGAAGTGGCAACAATTCAGCTCCCAATTCCAGGGGCTTTGGATGCCCAGGGATCCTGGCACACTATATTCAGACAGAGAGAAGAGATGATGTTGCAGAGCACAGGTGTGCCATGCAACAAAATTATACAGCATCATCTCCTGGTGTCGTCTTTTCGTTTTGTTTATATGTCATGGATGCAAAAATAGTGCATTAGTCGCGGGTTTATACTGGACCGTCCGCACACGTCATTGCAGATAGTTCTGCAATACATCCCCTATGTTACAGCATTAGGGACGCAGGTGGTGCTGTGGCACTGAGCATCTTGGGCTTGCTGATCGGAAGGTCGGCGGTTCGATTCGCCGCGACGGAGTCAGCTCCCGTTGCTCTGGACAGGTTCAAGGTGCTGGTTTTGACCTTTAAAGCTCTTCGTGACTTAGGGCCCTCGTATTTACGGGACTGCCTCTCCTGGTCTGCCCCGCAGAGGACCTTAAGGTCCATGAATAACCATAGTTTAGAGGTCCCGGGCCTTAAGGAAGTCAGATTATCCTCCACCAGGGCCAGGGCCTTCTCAGTGATGGCTCCGACCTGGTGGAATGCTCTGTCCCAAGACCAGGGCCCTGCAGGATTTAACTTCCTTCCGCAGGGCCTGTAAGACACAGGTATTGCGCCTGGCTTTCAATTTGAACTTCGCCTGATCTTTTATTCCCCTTCCTTCCTTCCCCCTCCCCTTTTTATGAAGATTACCCGCTCTGGGATCCCACAGCTAATTCTCCCCTGGTCTCCTCGCTGGCCCAAATATGACTAATTTAGCCAGCTAGCCCTGGTGATCACCTAATGTTTATTGGATGGATGTTCCCCCTAAATTGATTTTTGAATTCTGAATTTCTTGTTATTCCCGTTTTATACTGTATTTTATGCTGTTTTTTGTTGTATCAATTAAGTGTTTTAAACTTCTTGTTAGCCGCCCTGAGCCCGGTTTTCTGAACTGGGAAGGGCAGGTTATCAATAATTTTTTTTTAATTCTATCCCAGCTCCTGCCAACCTAGCAGTTCGAAAGCACACCAGTGCAAGTAGATAAATAGGTACCACTGTAGCGGGAAGGTAAATGCCATTTCCATGCGCTCTGGCATTCGTCACTGTCCTCCGTGCGCCAGTAGTGGTTTAGTCATTCTGGCCACATGACCCGGAACACTGTGGACAAACGCCGGCTCCCTTGGCCTGAAAGCGAGATGAGCGCCACAACCCCATAGTCGCCTTTGATTGGACTTAACTGTCCAGGGGTCCTTTACCTTTACCTTTATGTTACAGCATTGTTTTCATGTGGAAGGGCAATCTTGCACTGCAGCACAACCCAAAGCAGGACAAAAATAGGTAAACCAGAATATTTTCAGTAAAAAGATGTTACGTGCTTTCAGCTGGAAGTTGCAGGGCATGCATCAACTGGAAGGAAAACAATATATCTATCAGGATTAGGTGTGACCATCCCAATAACATCATGAGTGCACATATCATTAAAGGTAAAGGGACCCCTGACCATTAGGTCCAGTCGTGGCCAACTCTGGGGTTGCGGTGCTCATCTCGCTTTATTGGCCAAGGGAGCCGGTGTACAGCTTCTGGGTCATGTGGCTAGCATGACTAAGCCGCTTCTGGCGAACCAGAGCAGCGCACGGAAACGCCGTTTACCTTCCCGCTGGAGCGGTACCTATTTATCTACTTGCACTGGTGTGCTTTCAAACTGCTAGGTAGACAGGAGCAGGGACCAAGCAACGGGAGTTCACCCCGTCGCGGGGATTCGAACCGCCGACCTTCTGATCGGCAAGTCCTAGGCTCTGTGGTTTAACCCACAGCGCACATATCATCAAGAATGCAAAATAAAGAGGGCGTCTAGGTGCTCATGGGATGGAACACTTTCCCATCAAAGAATTCCCCCGCATATAGAGAACTAGCTTGTCAGGGGCAAGGGTTCTAGCTGCCTGACCTGCTAGATTTACACATACAGGGCATTTTTACCATGTAAGAGCTTGCAGTCCAGACCAGAGATAGTTTCGCCACCTCCATGAGAATAAAGCCCATTGTTTATTGCTAACTCTCAGGGCTTCCATTGAGCTGGACTTTCGAATCATCACTGCTACTTGCCATTAGCAACAGGTTCTAGGACGGGCTCATGTGGAATCTGATTAATAATAATAATAATAATAATAATAATAATAATAATAATTTATTATTTATACCCCACCCATCTGGCTAGGCTTCCCAGCCACTCTGGGCAGCTTCCAATATTAAAATACTGTAAAACAGCAAACATTAAAAGCTTCCTTAAGTGGGGAAACCTACCTAATTCACACATTCCGAAAAAGTACATAAAACGAAAATCCACCGTCCGTTGAAATTTGCACTTGTCTGAATTTTGCTAGGCCGTTTCTCCCGTCGAGTGATATTTATGAAAACGTGCAGATGTGTGCGTTAGAAGGCATAGATCCACGAATGTGACTTGCCAAAAAAGGCATTCTGCTAGGGGAAATAGCTTTGCAAAAAAATGTGCGAACAAATTTTTGCAAGGACTAAAAAAAATAAAATAAAGTGATGTGGAAATATGGAGACTTGACTTTAAGATAGGAAAACAGAGAAACAGAAATTGACAAATTTCCCCATTCCTTTCTTCTCTCCATCCTAACAAGGACAGTTTTTGAGCCCAGGGGGCTTGAAGGGGGTGGAATGTTGTAGGCCTACATGCAATTGACCCTCAGCTCAGCATCCCATTAGTGGCCGGCAGCCGGGCTTATAAATAGCTCTTCCCTAGCGTTGAGTGCAGATAGCAAAACTGAATGCTAACAGGATTCTGCCATCGGGACAGATTCATTCGCTCCTGTTTAGTTTTGGACCCTCTCAGACATACAGATTCCCCCCCAGCTCCCTGACATTCATCCCCCGGCCTCCCCCAACACGGCCACCGATTCCCCTCTGACTAACACCCAACCTTTTCGCCTAAGCCGTTAAAAGCCATTAAGTCTCCTTTTTATTGCTCCCGATGCTTCTGCCGCCCGGCGATTGTTTCCGTGACATTTTTATCTAGAGCTCCTCGTACGGCGGGGAGAGGGAGGGGGGTGCAGGCCATGCCGAGCCCGTAGCGATCAATATTTAAATCTCTCAGCAAATTTATTTGCATGCCCTCATTAACCGGCGGATTTCCATTTGCCTCTGCGGCTCCAGGGGATCAGGAGATAATGGATCCGTCTCGGCGCTGGCGGTGGCGAGCACGCCAAGCCCATTACGGGGTGAAAAGCAGCGAATTAAATGGCATTTCGGAGAGTCACTTTCACTAGAGGAAGTGTCCCTGGTAATGGAGCACATGTGGGGCGGGGGGGGGAGTAGCTTAACCAGCCCCCGGGGGGGGAAGCCTGTCTCTTTTCAACAGCGAAGGAAATTGGCGAATATGAAGCTGAGCTTTCACCTATGGTTGACATCAACCCGGTGCAAAGTTCTAGCTATTTTATCTATCTATCTATCTATCTATCTATCTATCTATCTATCTATCTAATGCCCTGCCCATCTAGCTGGGTTTCCCCAGCCACTCTGGGTGGCTCCCAACAAATATTTAAAAACACAATAAAACATCAAACATTAAAAACTTCGCTAAACAGGGCTGCCTTTAAATGTCTTCTAAAAGTCAGCTACAGTGGTACCTCGGGTAACAGACGCTTCAGGTAACAGACTCTGCTAACCCAGAAATAGCACCTCGGGTTAAGAACTTTGCTTCAGGATGAGAACGGAATTCGTGCTCCAGCGGCACAGTGGCAGCGAGAGGCCTCATTTGCTAAAGTGGTACCTCAGGTTAAGAACAGTTTCAGATTAAGAAGAGACCTCCAGAACAAATTAAGTTCTTAACCCGAGGTACCACTGTAGTTGTTTATTTCCTTGACATCTGGTGGGAGGGCACCACTACCAAGAAGGCCCTCTGCCTGGTTCCCTGTAACTTGGCTTCTCACAATGAGGGAACTGCCAGAAGACCCTCGGCACTGGACCTCAGTATCCGGGCAGAACGATGGGGGTGGAGACGCTCCTTCAGGTATAATGGGCCAAGGCTGTTTAGGGCTTTAAAGCACCAACACTTTGAATTGTGCTCGGAAACGTAGTGAGAGCCAGTGTAGATCTTTCAGGACCGGTGTTATGTGGTCTCGGCAGCCGCTCCCAGTCACCAGTCTAGCTGCCGCATTCAGGATTAGTATAAAGCGCTCTTTCAACAAACTGCCTGTTGACATGAGAATGGGATTCCTCTTGACAAAAAATATCAGAAGATGAATAAGACCGAAAGCGGTCCACATCCGTTCTAATATCCTGTTCCCAAAGTGGCCAATGAGATGCCGCAGTGGGAAGCCCTGAAGCAGAACCAAAACACAACAGCCCTGTCAAAACATAGCCATCACAGCAAGTTGTCACTGATAGCCTCCGTGAATTCACACAAGAAGAAGAAGAGTTTGGATTTGATATCCCGCATTATCACTACCCGAAGGAGTCTCAAAGCGGCTAACAATCTCCTTTCCCTTCCTCCCCCACAACAAACACTCTGTGAGGTGAGTGAGGCTGAGAGACTTCAGAGAAGTGTGACTGGCCCAAGGTCACCCAGCAGCTGCATGTGGAGGAGCAGGGAAGCAAACCCGGTTCACCAGATTACGAGTCCACCGCTCTTAACCACTACACCACAACCCCCTTTACACGCTGTCCAAGTTGGTGGCTGTCGCTGTATCCTATGGATGTGAATTCCATGCACTCATCAAATTGTAGAGTTGGGAGGGACCCCAAGGGTCATCCAGTCCAACCCCCTACAATGCAGGAATCTCAACTGAAGCACGCCTGACAGATGACCACTCAACCTCTGCTTGGGAGTTAGAAGGACGCAGGCGCCGCCAAAGGTTCCAGGGTCAACCTGACCTGGATCCAGATTGTGAACTATTTGAGGGGCTTCACACAGGAGAGGGACCGCTTCTCCTGGTATGCCCCATGGAGGACCTTAAGGTCCACAAATGACAACATTTTGGAGGTCCCAGGTCGCAAGGTGGTTAGATTGGTCTCAACTAGGGCCAGGGCCTTTTCAGTACTGGCCCCGACTTGGTGGAACGCTCTGTCTCAAGAGACTAGGGCCCTGTGGGACTTGACATCTTTCCACGGGGCCTGCAAGACAGAGCTGTTCCACCAGGCCTTCAGTCTGGACTCATTCTGACTCTTATGTTTCCCTCCCCTTATGGTTTTAATCTATGGGCTACTATTAAAATGAGGCTGCATTTTAAATTATATTTTAACCTGTATTCTAAATTGGTTTGTGTGTTTTTTAATTGTAATTTTACTGGTGTTAGCCGCCCTGAGCCCAGCTCTGGCCGGGGAGGGAGGGGTATAAATAAAAAATTCTTATTATTTATTATTATTAATTATAGTTTAAAACCATAACTACATGTGAGGTGGGGGGGAGGCACCTGCATGCAGCCTGCAGACTTCTATTCCCTTCCTCGCCACCATACTTCTTAAAAACCTCCAAGGAGGGAGAGTCTACCATCTCCTGAGGGCTAGTCCGTTGCACTGTTGAACGGCTTGCTATCAGAAATTTCTTCCTGAAGTTTAGTTTGAATCTCCTGTCTTGTAACTTGAAGCCATTGGTTCGAGTCCTACCCTCCAAAGCAGAAGAAATCTCTTCAAATATCTCAGGGGGCTGTCACATAGTACAGTAGCTGCACGCGCAAAATTCGGAAAACTGCAAATTTCAAAGGATGGTTGTGTTTTTTCGGTTGTTGTGTTGTTTTGGACACTGCAAAATAGGGTGGTTTTTCTTCGCATTTGACCTGAATTAAAGTTCTTCTCCACGTCCTTAGCTGTAAAAGGTAAAAGACCCCTGGACGGTTAAGTCCAGTCAAAGGCGACTATGGGGTTGCAGCGCTCATCTCGCTTTCAGGCCGAGGGAGCCGGCGTTTGTCCACAGACAGCTTTCCGGTCATGTGGCCAGCATGGCTAAGCCGCTTCTGGTGCAACAGAACACCGTGACGGAAGCTAGAGCGCATGGAAACGGCGTTTACCTTCCCGCCAGAGCGGTACCTATTTATCTACTTGCACTTTGACGTGCTTTCGAACTGCTAGGTTGGCAGGAGCTGGGACAGAGCAACAAGAGCTCACCCCGTTGTGCGGATTCAAACCCCTGACCTTCTGATTGGCGAGTCCAAGAGGCTCAGTGGTTTAGACCACAGCGCCACCCGCATCGCTGTGACCAACCCTAACTGAAATGCATTCCGATTTCTCCACTCTCTTACCCCATCTCTCTGCCCCCCTTGCTTCCTCTGTGCTGAATTTTGAATTGTTACCTCCTTGGGCCAGGGACCTATACAGTCATATCTCATTTTCCGTTTGCTTCATGTTACGTTTTTTCAGGTTGCGTCCCGCCGCAACCCGGAAGTACCAGAAAGGATTACTTCCGGGTTTCGCCGCTCACGCAAGGGCAGACGCGCAAAATGATGTCATGCGCATGCGCAGAAGCAGCGAATTGCAACCCGCGCATGCACAGACGCGCCGCTGCAGGTTGCGTTCCTTTCATGTTGCGAACGGGCCTCCGGAACGGATCCCGTTCTCAACCAGAGGTACCACTGTATTTATAGTGCACCAAGCATATTAATGGCACTGGTAGTACCTGGGGTTTTAAAATTGGATTTTCATTCAGCACGTTGAGTGTCTCTCTCTCTCTTCTCTCCACACAAAGTTGCTTGAAGTGATGATGACGTCTCACCCACTCACAAGATGTTTGTGGTTCTTTGCAGATCCCTGTGCCCTGCCAATGGATGAAGGCTCCTGTGTACGGTACACAGTCCTCTGGTATTACCACCAGGCAGCCAACAACTGCCGGCCTTTTATTTTTGGAGGTTGCGGGGGGAACGCCAATCAGTTTCCATCCAAGCAGAAATGCGAGCTGTGGTGCAAGAAGACTACAGGTGAGGTGGCTTTGTGTGCTGGTGAGGCAGTGTCACGGTCCGGTTCACGGGTGATCGAAGTCCCGGCAGGGGATGTCAGGACCGGGGGCAAGATGGCGGGGTGGGAGCAGGAACAGGGGTCCAGAAGCCAGGAGTCAGGAAGCCAAGAGTCCGAGGGTCAGAGAGCCGGGAGTCAAGAAGACAGGGGTCTGAGGATCAAGAAGCAAGGAGTCAAGAAGTCAGGGGTCCGAGGATCGAGAAGCAAGGAGTTACGAAGTCAGGGGTCCGAGGATCAGGAAGCAAGGAGTCACGAAGTCAGGGGTCCGAGGATCAAGAAGCAAGGAGTCAAGAAGTCAGGGGTCTGAGGATCAGGAAGCAAGGAGTCACGAAGTCAGGGGTCCGAGGATCAGGAAGCAAGGAGTCACAAAGTCAGGGGTCCGAGGATCAAGAAGCAAGGAGTCACGAAGTCAGGGGTCCGAGGATCAGGAAGCAAGGAGTCACAAAGTCAGGGGTCCGAGGATCAAGAAGCAAGGAGTCACGAAGTCAGGGGTCCGAGGATCAGGAAGCAAGGAGTCACGAAGTCAGGGGTCCAAGGATCAAGAAGCAAGGAGTCACGAAGTCAGGGGTCCGGGGATCAGGAAGCAAGGAGTCACGAAGTCAGGGGTCCGAGGATCAAGAAGCAAGGAGTCACGAAGTCAGGGGTCCGAGGTGTTAGGATATTTCCGTTCCACCTTAAGAAGGGAGCAGGTTGTTGTGTCACATCCCGCGTATTTCCTGTTCACAGGAAGTTTCTCTTTTGTTTATTGCTTTCGTTCTCACTCTGCGCCTGAACATCGAAGCAGGCAGTCATGTTTTTTTCTTTGTTCTGATCAACGCTGAATAAAGTTGTAAATAATGCTCTCCTGAGTGCACCTTTCGTTGTGCGAACTCTGCTGAAAGAGCGTGCACCAGCCTTGGAATGTGGCATGTTATTTTTGAGGCTCGTGTCGCTAATTGACTGATACTGTATCTACGGGAGATTGATGGATCGTCCGGAATCGACGTGGGGTCAGGATGGCCTTTGTCTCCCTGGCAGTATCCCAACAACAGGTTATGGGCCCAGATTCACGGCACTTACAGGAGAGTAAGACTGCGAGAGACTGCAGAGGTATGTGTGGAAAAGTCAAGGCTTTTTTCGTTGCTGCGGCATAGTCACTTTGATGTCCGGCTGGCTAATTAGCCTGGGAGTCGAGCCAAGCTAGGCTTCAAGATTTATGGGTGCCAAGATAAGGAGTCTCTGATCAAGAAGCAGGGAGTCACGAAGTTAGGGGTCCAAGGATCAAGAAGCAAGGAGTCACAAAGTCAAGGGTCCGAGGGTCAAGAAGCAAGGAATCAAGAAGTCAGGGGTCTGAGGATCAAGAAGCAAGGAGTCACGAAGCCAAGGTTCAAGGATCAGGAAGCAAGAAGCAAAACGTAGCAAGGCAGGAAGTGTGTTGCTGTGACAAAGAGTCGAAGGGAAATGCTGACCTTATATCCCTTCCCAGCTCTTGCCACCAGGTGCTGTGAGTTACCAATTGGCCTCACCTGTGAGGCCGTGCCTTGCCTCTTCAGAACAAACTGAGGAAGGCCCCAGTCCTGCAGAGTCCTACTAGTCACAGGGCCTGGCTCCTGCAAGTACTCCTGACAGGCTGGGACCGAGGGGCATGTGGCTGTTGTGCTCTTTGCCCCCCTGCCTGGATCTGAGCCTTCCAAGGCCTTGCAACTGTGCGCCCATTGACACCCCCCTCCACATCACCCTCTCCAAGCAGCCTTGCAAATCTCAGACTCAGGGAGGGTATCACGTGGAGGGTGCAACAGCCATGTTGCTCGGGGCTGGTGCTGCTTCAGCGGTGGCAGGGGCTGAGGCTGGGGGTGTGGGGGGGGGCTCCATTTGCCCTCTGCCCCTCACCCAGCCCCCTGCATGGGGGCATGAGCACACACACACCCTACCCCGGCGGCATGGAACTTGTTGGCATAGGCTGGTATACAAATTTAAACGGCCTCGGCCCGGTATACCTGAAGGAGCATCTCCACCCCCATCGTTCAGCCCGGACAATAACGTCTGGCTCCGAGGGCCTTCTGGCAGTTCCCTCACCGCAAGAAGTGAGGTTCCAGGGAACCAGGCAGCGGGCCTTCTCAGTGGTGGCGCCCGCCCTGTGGAACACCCTCCCATCAGATGTCAAGGAAATAAACAACTATCTAACTTTGGGAACACACCTGAAGGCAGCCCTGTTTAGGGAAGTTTTTAATGTTTGACCTTTTATCGTGTTTTTAATATTCTGTTGGGAGCTGCCCAGAGTGGCTGGGGGAAACTCAGCCAGATGGGCAGAGTATAAATAATAATAATAATAATTATTATTATTATTATTATTATTATTATTATTATTATTATTATTAATTTTCAATGCAAAATTACAACAAAAATTACAAACATTGAATCAAAAATAAAACAGTACAAACAAGGGGGGGACAAAAGAGGAAAAAAACACAAAAACCGAAAACACACAACTTAGAAAGAGTAAAAATTTCGAGGTCTTAGAACAAAGGACGGAAGTCAATACAGTGGTACCTCGGGTTAAGTACTTAATTCATCCCGGAGGTCCGTTCTTAACCTGAAATTGTTCTTAACCTAAGGCACCACTTTAGCTAATGGGGGACTCCTGCTGCCACTGCTGAGCGATTTCTGTTCTCATCCTGAAGCAAAGTTCTATTTCTGGGTTAGCGGAGTCTGTAACCTGAAGCGTCTGTAACCCGAGGTACCACTGTATGTGTATATATATGTAATGATTAGATTAGAATGATGATATGGTTTTATTTGTAGATGTGTGGGGTTTTTTGAGTATAAATTATTATTATTATTATTATTACTCCCCAAACATACAAAGCAGTGCTGAGATGGATGGAGCAGTGCTCTAACTCAGCCTAACGCAACTTCTTTTGTTCTTTTTGGGGGGGCTGTAGCTCCTTGCGTGCCCCACGTCCGATCCCCTATATCTCCAGGTCAGACTTGGAGAGCAGCCTTTCCTGAATTCCCCAAGATCTACTGCCTGCCAGGGTAGACAATAACCCTGACCATGTTCTGACTCAGTGTGAAATAGCTGCCTGTGTCCCAGCCCCAAAGATGGTTCTTCAGACCCTGCCAGGCTGCCAGTGCCTCCTAGAAAATTTTTCAGATTAAGGGCTGGTGCAGGTACCATATTTTCTCCCGCCTCCACTTCCCCCGTTCCTTGCAAGCCGGTATGTGGCTGTGCGTAAAAACACCTATGCAGAAATTGGATTCAGCTGGCAATGAAGCAGTCCGTTGCTGGCTGATCCTAAACCCCTTTAGCTACTGTTCTGATGAGCTAACCCTCCTCTTTCCAGCTGAGCTGCTGCACCAGCTACGCAGATGCCAGATTGACGCTCTCCACAGTCAGTTTCCTCCCTTCCCACCCACGCCCTCAACGCAAGCAAGAGGAGAATAACATGCAAGACAAGAGAAAGGGAAGTTGAGCAAAAGTTCAGAGCAGCTGGGAACTTTTGCAGCGTGCAGTTGCACGCTCCCCTCCCTCACCAAGAAACCTCGTGGATCTCGTTAAAGTGTGCATATAAATAGGTAAAGGGACCCCTGACCATTAGGTCCAGTCGTGGCCGACTCTGGGGTTGCAGCGCTCATCTCGCTTTATTGGCTGAGGGAGCCGGCGTACAGCTTCTGGGTCATGTGGCCAGCATGACTAAGCCGCTTCTGGCGAACCAGAGCAGCGCACGGAAACGCCGTTTACCTTCCCGCCAGAGTGTTACCTATTTATCTACTTGCACTTTGACGTGCTTTCGAACTGCTAGGTTGGCAGGAGCAGGGACCAAGCAATGGGAGCTCACCCCGTCGTGGGGATTCGAACCGCCGACCTTCTGATCGGTGGTTTAACCCACAGCGCCACCCGTGTCCGGTGTGCATATACAGTGGTACCTCGGGTTACAGACGCTTCAGGTTACATACGCTTCAGGTTACAGACTCCGCTAACCCAGAAATAGTGCTTCAGGTTAAGAACTTTGCTTCAGGATGAGAACAGAAATCGTGTGGCGGTGGCGCGGCAGCAGCAGGAGGCCCCATTAGCTAAAGTGGTGCTTCTGGTTAAGAACAGTTTCAGGTTAAGAACGGACCTCCAGGACGAATTAAGTTCTTAACCCGAGGTACCACTGTAAATATATCGCTCCAAATCCTGACAGGTCCTTTCATTCCTCTCTGTTTTTCACTCCGGGCAAAATCTGGCGAACGGGGCAACACTTGTGGGTAAACCACTTCATGATCGATTAGGAGCTGCCTCCTAAATGTTGTCACCCCTATACAAAAGAAGAAAGACCCCCTGAGAGCAGATCGTGGGTCTGCCTAATCCAGGGGTCAGCAAACTTATTCAGCAGGGGGCCGGTCCACTGTCCCTCAGACCTTATGGGGGGCTGGACTATATTTTGGGGGGGAAATTAATGAACAAATTCCCACGCCCCACAAATAACCCAGAGATGCATTTTAAATAAAAGGACACATTCTACTCATGTGAAAACACCAGGCAGGCCCCACAAATAACCCAGAGATGCATTTTAAATAAAAGTGCACATTCTACTCATGTGAAAACACCAGGCAGGCCCCACAAATAACCCAGAGATGCATTTTAAATAAAAGGACACATTCTACTCATGTAAAAACACGCTGATTCCCGAACCGTTCCCAGGCTGGATTGAGAAGGCAATTGGGCCGCATCCGGCCCCCTGGGCCTTAGTTTGCCTACTCATGGCCTAATCCGAAAACAGGAAACCTGCAGTTTTCCTAGTATCATTGGATTCCAGCTCCTTTCAGCCCTGGCCATTGAATCTCCCGAGTTACAACTTTTTAGCACCCCTCATTTTTGGACTTTGAAAGTTGAAGAGTTCAACACACCCTAGTGGTTCGTTTCCAGCTGATGCATGCCCTGTAAATCCTGCTGGGATCCTGTAGCTTTTCATGCTGCACACATTCCAGGGTACAATTCTTGTCTCGCTGTACCCCCTGCCCAGATGGCAATGATGCAGTAACGCTGGGGAAGCATTGCAGAAAATATAATAATGCAGAATAATGTGTGGGTGGTCCAGTAGAAACCCATCCTGTATGTGCTACCATCGTGTCAATTACATGTCACAGAAGACACCCTCTGTGTGCAGCACCCCTAAAGGTAAAGGTAAAGGACCCCTGGATGGTTAAGTCCAGTCAAATGCGACTATGGGGTTGCGGTGCTCATCTCGCTTTCAGGCCGAGGGAGCCGGCATTTGTCCACAGACAGATTTCTGAGTCATGTGGCCAGCAGGACCAAACTGCTTCTGGCGCAACAGAACACCATGACAGAAACCAGAGCACATGGAAATGCTGTTTACCTTCCCACCAGAGTGGTACCTATTTATCTACTTGCACTGGCGTGCTTTCAAACTGCTAGGTAGGCAGCAGCTGGGACAGAGCAACGGGAGCTCACCCCATTGTGCAGATTCGAACCGCCAACCTTCTGATCAGCAAGCCCAAGAGGCTCAGTGGTTTAGACCACAGCACTGTGGTGACGTTTAGGGAGGCAGGAGAGGATATATTATTTTATGATATCCATCCTAACTTGCGTCAACAAGTTCTATAACTCAGCAGAGTTGTTAAACAATCCCCCTTTTAACTTACACAGCGGTTAGCTAGTTGCAGGCTCATCTGAGCCTCACTATTTAGGATTCCTGGTTTCCCTTTTTATATCCCTCCTAAAAGAATAGACACGACCATCTGATTAAAGTTAACATAAAACTAGTTTACATACAACCATCCAGTTCACAATAAGATCCCTGAAGGAAGACTTAATTTACAGAACAACATATAACTATCTGAACTATCCGTAAGGGAAATATTCTCAAATGACTGTGACTCAGCAGTCACTTCTCCTAACTCTTAGGAACTCAAAATGAAGTACAGTGGTACCTCGGGTTAAGTACTTAATTGGTTCCGGAGGTCCGTTCTTAACCTGAAACTGTTCTTACCCTGAAGCACCACTTTAGCTAATGGAGCCTCCTGCTGCTGCCGCACCGCCGGACCACGATTTCTGTTCTCATCCTGAAGCAAAGTTCTTAACCTGAAGCACTATTTCTGGGTTAGCGGAGACTGTAACCTGAAGCGTATGTAACCTGAAGTGTATGTAACCCGAGGTACCACTGTACAAGAAGAGCAGAACACTGAGGCCGTGTGCTCCTCTGTCCAAAAACAGGCCACACCCACATTAAATCACATCCAAAGGAAATCTGTCCAAGCTCAGAAGGAACTAGCAAGTTTTCTCCTGAGAGAAGAAGAAGAAGAAGAGTTTGGATTTGATATCCCGCCTTTCACTCCCCTTCAGGAGTCTCAAAGCGGCTAACAATCTCCTTTCCCTTCCTCCCCCACAACAAACACTCTGTGGGGTGAGTGGGGCTGAGAGACTTCAAAGAAGTGTGACTGGCCCAAGGTCACCCAGCAGCTGCATGTGGAGGAGCGGAGACGCGAACCCGGTTCCCCAGATTACGTGACTACCGCTCTTAACCACTACACCACACTGGCTCTCAGATACAAAGCATTCCCCAGCATGTGCATTTTGGAATGTTGTATTTGGCTGCAATACGTTCTTGCATCCCGCAAGCGCCACCCGCATCCCTTAGCACCTCTAAAATTATATTGTCAGTCCCGAATGCATTGCAGATATCACTGTAGGTGGAGACTGAGTTGTTCCGTAAGGATTCAGTGATGCTTCTCATACCAAGATGTTCAAGCAATGAAAGATCTCTCTTCTAGCTGGTCTAAGATATGCTCTTGTTTTCTTTTGTTTCCCTTCCCTTCTGGAAACCTGCCACAGGACGATGACCGGTTGATGGGAACGAGGAAGCAGCATCAACCAGGACTGTACATTTGGGATAGCTGGACAAAGGCCGGATTTTGTTTTTTTGCCACTTACCTGTTCTGTGAACAAGGGAGATACCACTTGGGGGAGAAATAAATCCATTGGGAAAGGAGTTTCCGTTTCTTTGCTTGGAAGATGGTAACGTTGTTGTAAACAAAAAATGCCCTTCTCCCTTTTGGGGTATCCAAGAGCCCATATAGAGCCTTACATGGGTTCCCTATTGGAAGGAGAGAATAACAGAGAATATTGAGAAGCAAAGCAGCTAGTAAGCTTGATCTTTATTGATCTGTTGCAACAGGGTGCTCCCCTCACCCACAGGAGAGAGGAGGGACCTAGAAAAATGGCGTGCAAGGCCTTATAATGACTTTTGAAATTGCCACCCTGTAGATCAAGACCACCCCCAGAAACATCATACATACATCACAGAAGGGGTGTAACCTAAGACCACCCCTCAGATACATCACACCTACATCACAGAAAAGGCGGTCTAAAACAGAAAATTGAATATTGTTTTTCTCCTGTCCTTGTTTATCTCCTGTCTAGCAGGTTACTTGATTGGATTGCCTGGGGAGCCTGGCCATTCTTTTGTAGTGATAAATACTTAGTTCCAGGGCCAAGTCACAGTCTCACACCCTATTCAAACACAGACATACCCTTAAGACAGGATTTGTGAAGGAAAAGACAATGGGGAGACTTTTCCGTTTTCCTTTGACCTTGCAGAGAAAACATTTGGTCAGTTTGGGACAGTTTGGGAATCAAAATGGTTCCAGGTCGGTCTTCCTGTGCTGATCTATGTATGTGCTTGGTTGGTACACTTATGAACATTGAACATATGTCTAAGACCATAAAATTCCCATCACAACGTCCATAAGGACATTAGAAGAGATGTGCCGGTTGAGATCAAAGGCCTGTCTAGCGCAGGATCCTGTTTTCACAGTGGCCAACCAGATGCCCCAAAGGACCTGAGCACCCCACACACTCCCCTGCCCCAAGTTCCTGCGGGGTAGACTTCTGATATTTTCAGAAGTTGTAAAAGAAGCTCTTCTGCAGAATGGGTATGTTACGGAAAAATCTAGGTGCGAGGCTGCTTAGTCACCCAGCTGGTCGGGCAGAGCCCGCGGGTCCCTGCGGAATAAAGGAAGGAGTCCAGCCACCAACCGGAGCAAATCGCTGTAGACCAAAGTTTGTTGCGCAACAGGTTCAAAGAGGAATTTTGAACCCCGAGGATGGGGCAACAAGGACTTTTAAATCTTTCCCACCATATCCCAGAATACAGTTCGTGTAGCATCATTGCTACATCACTGACATGTCACAAAATGGGGAGGGCTAGACAGGGGTTACACTAGTTTAGCCTTGCCAAACATGTCCAGACAAGTCCTTGGTACAAGATTAGCATAAGCGGACATTTCAGGGCAAGACTCAGGTATAAGATGAGCATAGGCAAACACCTCTGAAGTCCCACCGCCCAAAGTACAATAGAACTTCCTTTGCATGTCTGGACCCCTTGGCAAGTTTGGTGATGGGATTAGGCTTTCCTTGGCCAACAACCAGCTCAGCGATTGTCACCTCTGGGCACTTCCTGAAGTCCTTTTTTAAGGGGAAAATAGCTTTGAAATGGAGGAAACTGGCAAAGGAGTTGATTTTCTATTATTTTTAAAGCTAGGTAACTTCCCTGAGCTGTCAAGTTGAAAGGATACATTCAGGCATAATATTTGTAACATTTAACAACTTTAAAGATGTGCCCCCCCCTAATTTCCGTAACAGATATATAAGGGATAAGACTCTCTCCCAGGTAACCTGGGTCAGAGCTGCCTAGGGTCTTGTATGTTAATGCCAACACCTTGAATTTGGCCCGATAGCCAACAGTGCAAATCCCGATGGCAGGATATATGCTGGCAGTCATTTGCTCCCACAAACAACCTAGATGCCACGTTCTGCACCATTGGCAGGCTCAGGAGCCATAGCTGTCAACCGTCCCTTATTTGGCGGGGAAAGTCCCTTATCCCAGCGCCATGTCCTGCTGCTGTCCCTTATTGATGATGTCCCTTAAATTTCCCGGGTTTCAAAGGAAGCAGCTCCTCTCCCTCCCTCCCTGCCGGTCAGGGAGGAGGGAGGCTCCAACTGTGTTGCTTGGCTGCGTTGCTCACCCAATAAGGAGTCTAAGAACGACTGGGGGGTGGAGCTTGCATGCCTTGTGCCGATCAATTTGGCCGTGTTGCCTGGGGACTCGCCTTTGCTCAGCGCTTCCCAGCGGAGAGGTGACGGTGGTTTTCCTTGCTGCGTCCCCTTTGCCGGGTTGCTGCGCTGTGGGGACCACCATTTGAGACTTCGTTTGGCTGCTGGCTGGGCTTTCTGCCTTTGGCTCAGAGGGGCTTAGAAGCTGAACATACCTGTGCTCTGAAAATCCCTTATTTTGGCTATTGATCCCTTATTTTCGAGGTTGCTGTTCCCTTATTTTCAATCTGTAGGCTGACAGCTATGCTCAGGACTAACCTCAAAGGTTTCCCCACGTAGAGGTTATATGCACCCAGGTCTGTGCAGAAGATGGGCGTGGAGAGCACGTCTAAACATAGGCATGCAAGCTCACCACACGCACCAACCGACCATTTCCTCCTGTTTATTTACCTGTTCTTGGATCGCGCCTGACGCCCGATCTATTAAATGCACGCAAATCCCCAAGGTTCTAGCTGGCACCCTGATCCACGAGAAATATATCGAATATGAAACGTTTATAGGATTGATTTGCTATCTCAACGGCCAGAGCGTTACGGGAATGCGTCTGCTGGTTCCTCCATTTACTGTGTTTCCCTGGAAATGTCAGGCCACTGTAATTGAGTTTTTTCAGGTTGATTCAATTGCTTGGTAGGGCTCTCAAGAATCACAATCCAGAGGGCAGGAGGTGTTCGGCGGAGACGGTTTTCATTCCGCGGAGACCGCAATGGACACTGCCTCTTCAGAGATCTGACAAAGGCACGCCTTGCTGAAGCAAGGTCCAATTCCACTAGTCTCCCTCTGTCATGGCAACTTTGCTATGGAAGGGGAGACTTCTCAAGGTGTTGATTTCTGTCTCTGTTTACTGCTGTATACTGCTGTGTGCAATCTGACCCACTACAAGGCACAGCAGTTCATACAATCATGGAATTGTAGAGTTGCAAGGGAACTTGTTGGCATAGGCTGTTATACAGATTTAAACGGCCTTGGTCCAGTATACCTGAAGGAGCGTCTCCACCCCCATCGTTCTGCCCGGACACTGAGGTCCAGCGCCGAGGGCCTTCTGGCGGTTCCTTCCCTGCGAGAAGCCAAGTTACAGGGAACCAGGCAGAGGGCCTTCTCGGTGGTGGCACCTGCCCTGTGGAACGCCCTCCCACCAGATGTCAAAGAGAACTACCAGACTTTTAGAAGACATCTGAAGGCAGCCCTGTTTAGGGAAGCTTTTAATGTTTAACAGACCACTGTATTTTAATACTTGGTTGGAAGCCTCCCAAAGTGGCTGGAGAAACCCAGCCAGATGGGTGGGGTATAAATAATAAATTATTATTATTATTATTATTATTATTATTATTATTATATAATAATATCTGAAGGGCCATCTAGTCCAACCCCTTCCATTGCAGTGAGTGACATACCCTCCAACATTCCTCAGATGAAAATAGGAGCATTCCTCACTCCCCCACAACTGACCCTCCTCAACCCCCCCATTTTTGTCCCCCCCCCAGGGCATTTCCTATTGGAAGAACAGTGAGTGCCCCCCCACTACACCAACAGGGCACAGCTCACATGCCCTCCACCCTCCTGAGGAAAACCCTTTAATCCTGGTTCCATTTTATTTTATTCTTTGGTAGAACCACAAAACGAAAAACACACACACTATTCTGGGATCCAGTCAGAAGCTGGGGTGTCTTCTGTAATTCTGGGGTGTCCTGCTCACATTGGGACTGTTGAGGGGGCATGGCATCATTGCGACTTAAATGTATCATGTGGGTGTGTCCTAGAACAATCCACCAAGAACAAGAATAAGAATAAATAATAATTTTTTATTTATACCCTGCCCTTCCTGGTTCAGAAAACCGGGCTCAGGGCGGCTAACAACAAATTTAAAACACTTAATTGATGCAACAAAAAACAGCATGAAATACAGTATAAAACGTCAATAACAATAAATTCAGAATTAAAAATCAATTGAGGGGGGAAATCCATCCAATAAACATTAGGTGATCACTAGGGCTAGTTGGCTAAATTAGTCCTATTTGGGCCAGCGAGGAGTCCAGGGGAGAATTAGCTGTGGGATCCCAGAGCAGGTAATCTTCATAAAAAGGGGAGGGGGAAGGAAGGAAGGGGAATAAAAGATCAGGCTAAGTTCAAATTGAAAGCCAGGCGGAATAGCTCTGTCTTACAGGCCCTGTGGAAGGAAGTTAAATCCTGCAGGGCCCTGGTCTCGTGGGACAGAGCATTCCACCAGGTCGGAGCCATCACTGAGAAGGCCCTGGCCCTGGTGGAGGATAGTCTGACTTCCTTAGGGCCCGGGACCTCTAAATTATGATTATTCATGGACCTTCAGGTCCTCTGCAAACCACCTCCCTCTACAGGCACACCTAAATTAAAAGCAACTTGAGGCAGGAAAGGACATTTTCAGGGCCTCCCTGTGCATGGGAAAGATGCCCTCTCACTCCCAAGTCTGCTTTGATCCGTCAATGAGGAGATTGGCGTGCCACTGCAGATGGAGACACGAGCTGCTCTAACATTCCTGATGCTCTCATCACAGCTCTCGCTCCATCATGCTGCCCTCTCTGCCTTGCCTGCCACTATGCCGACTCTCTCGTTATCAAATTACCACGTCAGGCTGTCCGAGACTCATAGACAAGCAATTCGTTTTCTCTTGTCAGGGTGACGAAGAAATATCCGCTGCCATGAGATCCTTGGACAAGTCCGGTCCTTCTTTCTTTCTCTCTCTCTCCCTCCTTCCTCCCCCTTTCACATTTTGAACTACACGTGCACTCCTGAAAGGGAAGTGGCCATTTCAGCGCTGCCCTGACAGGTGCACCGGAAATTCAGTTCGCCTCTCATTTTAAAACAAAGCTATTTAATTTTCACTTTCTGAATCAAACTCCAAGCACATCCACACACCATGCATTTAAAGAACGTTCAACGCACATTTGAAACCGTTCTTGTGGAGGACAGATCCAAACCATACAGTTAAAGCTCAGCACTTCCCCCAAAAGTACCCTGGAGTTTATCTTCCCAGCACCCTTATATATCTGAAGGAGCGTCTCCACCCCCATCGTTCTGCCCGGACACTGAGGTCCAGCGCTGAGGGCCTTCTGGCGGTTCCCTCACTGCGAGAAGCCAAGTTGCAGGGAACCAGGCAGAGGGCCTTCTCGGTGGTGGCACCCGCCCTGTGGAACGTCCTCCCACCAGATGTCAAAGAGAACAACAACTACCAGACTTTTAGAAGACATCTGAAGGCAGCCCTGTTGAGGGAAGCTTTTAATGTTTGATGTATTACGGTATTTTGGTGTTTTGTTGGAAGCTGCCCAGAGTGGCTGGGGAAGCCCAGCCAGATGGGTGGGGTATAAATAAATTATTATTATTATTATTATTATTATTATTATTATTATTATTAACAACAACAAAATGCAGTGTGGCATTAACTGTATGGCATGGATCTGCCCTCCATGGAAACTGGAGGTAGGTGGGCCTTTGGCCTGATCCTGCAGGCTGTTCTCTACATGAAATGATGTAACTTTTCATTGCAGTGGAGTCGCTCCAACCCCTTGATCAAAAGGAACCTGGCAAAATCGGACGATTAATTTGTCACTTTTTTTCACAACGCAACCTGCAGTCCAAAAGTCACTAGGCTAACCTGCTTGATCTTAGTCTCACTCCATCCTGGAACCCAGGAGAAATCAGAATAGAATAGAATAGAATAGAATAGAATAGAATAGAATAGAATAGAACAGGATACAGTGGTGCCCCGCAAGACGAATGCCTCGCAAGACGAAAAACCCGCTAGACGAAAGGGTTTTCCGTTTTTCGATGCGCTTCGCAAGACGAATTTCCCTATGGGCTTGCTTTGCAAGACGAAAACGTCTTGCAAGTCTTGCGATTTTTTTCGCTTCCCCCCCTTTTGCTAAGCCGCTAAGCCGCTAATAGCCTTTTAGCCGCTAAGCCGCTAATAGCCGCTAAGCCGCTAATAGGGTTGCTTCGCAAGACGAATAAACCGCTAGACGAAGAGACTCGCGGAACGGATTATTTTCGTCTTGCGAGGCACCACTGTAGAATAGAAAAAAGGCCATTGTGATGTACTATTCTGACTCCAAGATCTCAAGTAAATAAAGGTCCTTCCCATCAAGGCAACCACAACTTCTCTCCCGATATTTTCTTGGAGGAAGGCTTTCCCCTAATCCAGCGGTTCTCAACCTGTGGGTCCCCAGATGTTGTTGGACTACAACTCCCATCATCCTTGAGCTCTGGCCTTGCTAGCTAGGGGTGATGGGAGTTGTAGTTCAACAACATCTGGGGACCCACAGGGTGAGAGAGGCTGCCCATCAGTCAGAATAAGCCACAAGAAGGCAAGAAGAGACCCCTGGATCAGGCCAGCGGCCCATCTAGGCCGGCATCCTGTTCCCACAGTTCCCAGGTGCCTGTGGGGAACCCGCAAGCAGGATCCGAGCACAAAAGCAACTCTCCCTTCCTGCCATTTATAGCAGGTGTCACTCAGAAGCATTGCTGAATGAATAGAATAGAATAGAATAGAATAGAGTGGTACCTCAGGTTCATAGCTGTCAACTTTCAGATTTGAAAATATGGGATAAGCAGCCTCACCTGTCCTGGGAACAGCCTATGGGATATCTAAAAATCCGGGATAGCAGCGGGAAACGGCACTGGAATAAAGGGAAGGTTGACAGCTATGCTCAGGTTACATACGCTTCAGGTTACAGACTCCGCTAACCCAGAAATAGTACCTCGGGTTAAGAACTTTGCTTCAGGATGAGAACAGAAATCGTGCTCCGGCGGCAGCAGGAGGCCCCATTAGCTAAAGTGGTGCTTCAGGTTAAAAACAGTTTCAGGTTAAGAATGGACCTCCGGAACGAATTAAGTACTTAACCCGAGGTACCACTGTAGAATAGAATAGAATAGAATAGAATAGAATAGAAAAAGCCTAGTGTGATGTACTATTCTGACGCCAAGATCACAAGCACATAAAAGTTCTTCCCATCACCCGTTAACTGAGGATGCCCTCGACTGAATCTCCGGTGTCCTTCATGCAAAGCAGCCACGCTGCCCCTGAGCTTGACCTGAACTCAGGCTGGCAACTGTCCTTGGTGCTAAGAAGCAAGAATGTCCTGAGTTTTATTTCTGAAATGTTGAGTTTTTGTGTGTTTGTGTGCGTGTGTGCGTGCGTGTGTGGGCGCAGGCGGTCTTAACCCTCTTCCACCCTCATTCCCACCTGATTAGCTGCCCGTTCCAAAGTCATTAGGAACAAGGAGGGGAGGAGAAATATTACGAAGCGACTTTTTGAACCTGCTCCGCACAACGTAATTAGGCTCCTGTTGCAATAAAAGGGTGGACCTCGGTGCACTCAGAGACATCACGAAATGCGGTGTGTTCATGCGCAGGCTTGCAATCATGAACATCTCTGTTCCCCCGTCCCCTTTCAGAATAGGTACAGTGGTACCTCGGGTTAAGAACTTAATTCGTTCTGGAGATCCATTCTTAACCTGAACCTGTTCTTAACCTGAGGTACCACTTAAGCTAATGGGGCCTCCCACTGCCGCTGCACAATCTCTGTTCTCATCCTGAAGCAAACTTCTTAACCCGAGGTACTATTTCCGGGTTAGCGGAGTCTGTAACCTGAAGCGTCTGTAACCCAAGGTACCACTGTATTTAGAAAACTTGCAAGCTCTGTTATTGGACAAGACCAATGTTTTGGTTGGCGTCCATCTATCTCGAGCCTGCTCTGGTGGAACGCTCTGTCCCAAGAGACCAGGGCCCTGCGGGACTTGACATCTTTCTGCAGGGCCTGCAAGACAGAGCTCTTCCACCAGGCCTTTGGCCAAGCCACAGCCTGACCCCCTCCTTCTGTAAACCTCATAGAACTCTAGCCCAATGGTTGCCATTAATTTGAGTCTGAATTGGTTTTAGAATGAATTGATTTTAGAATGTATTTCAATTAATTGACTGTGATTTTATGTAAACTGTGCTATTTTTACTATTGTTAGCCGCTCTGAACCTGGCTTTGGCTGGGGAGGGGGGGAATATAAATAAAATTGTATTGTTATTGTTGTTTTTGTTGTTATCTCAAGAGAGAATGGAGGAAAGAAGAAGAAGAAGAAGAAGAAGAAGAAGAAGAAGAAGAAGAAGAAGAAGAAGAAGAAGAAGAAGAAGAATTTATTATTTATACTCCTGCCCAGCCACTCTGGGCAGCTCCCAATCAAGTATTAAAAACAATACAGCGTTAAATATTAAAAACTTCCCTGATCAGGGCTGCCTTCAGATGCCTTTTAAAGATAGGATAGCTACTTATTTCCTTCACATCTGAAGGGAGGGTGTTCCACAGGGCAGGAGCCACCACCGAGAAGGCCCTCTGTCTGGTTCCCTGTAACCTTACTTCTCGCAATGAGGGAGCCGCCAGAAGGCCCTTGGCGCTGGATCTCAGTGTCCGGGCTGAACGATGGGGGTGGAGACGCCTTTGGGGGTGAATCCAAACCATTGGGGAGTTACAGCACCTGTTGTGGCAGTAGAAACCGGTACAGAAGAGACATGTTTTGTTGCAGCTGGGGCAGAGGAAGGCGTCCGGCTGTGCTTCTGCAGATGCACCAGGGCATTTCTTCACCCTGTGCTCCTCCCAGCGGTCATTCCTCCTCCGGTCACTGCTGTGGATGCACAACCTGATTGTCTGTCTCCAGGCACTGCTGTTGTCTGCAAGGGAGCTGATGTTGCAAGCCTCCATGTCATGTCTGCAGACATCTTTTGTAATGCAGAATTGGGCTGACAATGGGCCTGGTGCCTGACCTTAATAATGTTCATATTAATGTGAATAATAATAGTAACAACAGCAACAAGTTCACCCTAACAGCCAGAAAACCAGCCCAAGAAGAAAGAAACAGCTCAGGCACTTCTTGTTGTTTAGTCGTTTAGTCGTGTCCAACTCTTCGTGACCCCCTGGACCAGAGCACGCCAGGCACTCCTGTCTTCCACTGCCTCCCACACTTTGGTCAAACTCATGCTGGTAGCTTCGAGAACACTGTCCAGCCATCTCGTCCTGTGTCGTCCCCTTCTCTTTGTGCCCTCCATCTTTCCCAACATCAGGGTCTTTTCCAGGGAGTCTTCTCTTCTCATGTGGGGGCCAAAGTCTTGGAGCCTCAGCTTCAGGATCTGTCCTTCCAGTGAGTACTCAGGGCTGATTTCCTTCAGAATGGAGGGGTTTGATCTTCTTGCAGTCCATGGGACTCTCAAGAGTCTCCTCCAGCACCAGAATTCAAAAGCATCCATTCTTCGGCGATCAGCCTTCTTTATGGTCCAGCTCTCACTTCCATACATCACTACTGGGAAAACCATAGCTTTAACTATACGGGCCTTTGTTGGCAAGGTGATGCTTTTTAAGATGCTGTCTAGGTTTGTCATTGAATATGTCGCAAATCCATACATCAGTGAAAATGTGTGTCTTCGGGTGGCCTTAAAAACACACCGGAGCCAATACCAGCCATATCTCAAAGGGGAGGGAGTTCCAATGTCGTGGAGCCACTACCAAGGAGGCCCTGCTTTGGGTCCCCACGTAACAAATTTCAGGGGGGGGGCTCCCAACCCCATCAACCCCTACATAGATCTTAATGCGCAGGCTGGTCTATATGTTATGCGGGCAGCATTAGAAGGGGAGGGAACACCTTCAGAAAGCCAGTCATAGAATTGTGGAGTTGGAAGGGGCACCGAGGGTCATCTAGTCCAACCCCAACTCCTCGCAGTGTATGAATATGTTGGGCCTGAAGGTAAGCATCATCTGTTTCTGTACCAGCCTCTGATGCTCACAGGAAGAATAACAGAATGTGTGGGCAAAATGACTCCAGCTGCCCCTTGCTATAGAGATGGGCGCTTGCGCCTCATAAGTAATTTTCTGGTAATGGCCCCCTAATATCGCTGAAAATGGAGCGTTATGAAAGGTCGTTTTCATCTCCTGTACTGACACATTCGCTGCTTGGAAAAGCCTGGCTGAAAATCATATTGGCTTTTTTTTTTTAATAATAATAAAAAATGCACAGTACAACTGACATGTGTGTGTGTGTGTGTGTGTGTGTGTGTGTGTGTTTGTTTGTTTGTGTGTGTGCTAAACCAGAAACAGATGCACTATCCTTTTCTCAGTGACTGTATCAGGAATCTAGGCCCTTCCAAATGCAACTCGGAGGTTGCGTGGCGAGTTCCCGCAATAAAGACACAGGACACAAGAATTTGAGTTAATGGGTCAAATTAGGCCACAACTTTATTGATTACAGGAATTGAGTGGTATTGGCTTAGGCATTGGTCCTAACAACTAACCGGCTTCAGCCCGCTAGCTTGAAGACCGGCAAGGGTTAACCACCAGTAGGGGGAGTCCTGCTGATGCACGTCAACTAGGAGCTCCCCCCGGAGTTACCGCTTGGGGGCGTGCCGTGGGCCCACACTTCCATAGGCTTAGGACAAGGCCACGCCCCCCCGGAATCCTTTGCCGGACTACTCTTTATTTGGGATAAGGTGATGGCTCTCCTCCTTCATCTGCATAACAATAGACTGTACCCCCAATGCCTACCGCCCATATCGTGGAGTTGTGATGGTTTGCTACGAGGTAGGCGAAACCATATGGCTGGAGCCAATCTGCCAGTTGGAAAAATTCCTACCAGGCCCCTTGACGGCGACCAACCGAGGTTCATAGCAACGTCAGAGAACCTAGCCTAACGGGTGGGTGGGTAGGGAAAACCAGGTCAGCTGCGGCGCGGGAAAGAGGGAGGTCCTCGGCCGCGCCAGACCTAAGTAGGTGAGGCCACGCCCCCCGCACCCGCCGATTGGCTGGCACGGGGAATGACACGGCCGAGGATTCCCTGCTATCGCGTGAGGCTGGAGCCAGCCTCCGCGAGTGTGGGGAGGGGCGTGAAGCCCGCAACCCCACCTCCTCCCTAGCTCGGAAGTGGATCTGTGGAACTTTCTCTTGTTATATATGTGTCAGAAGCGACTGGTGAAAGTCATTTTCTAGCCCACATTCTATGCAGAGGGCCTGTTCTAGCGGGAAACTTTATTTTATTTTTTAAAAATAATTTTTATTAGATTTCCCACTTTTATCATAATCACATTTTCTTACATAATTCTATAACTTAATACATTACTCTATGAGCATCGACCTCCTTCCCTCTCTCTTTCTGACTTCCACATACCTTTCCATATTCTTCGCTTTTCTATAATCACTTATTTACCTTTTATCATATTATAATATTTCACCTTATTATCGGTAAATCAGTTCCTTACATTTACATTGCAAAACATTTCAGTTCAAACCTACAAACTTTTTCAGATGTTTACAATTTTCTGTCATGTAAGATATAAATTTGCTCCAGTCCTTTTGAAACAGTTCGTCGTGCTGATTCCAGATCTTCCCCGTCAGCTTGGCCATCCATCGTACTCCACCATCTTAACCTGCCCGTCTTCCACTGTCGAGTTCCCGCTGCTTCCATTTCTGAGCCAGAAGTGTCCTTGCAGCCGTTGTGGCATACATAAACATGTTTACATCTCTTTTATGTATTTCCTCTCCAATTAAACCTAATAGAAATGCCTCTGGTTTTTTTTATTGAAAGTGGGAAACTTTAAGTGATGTTCTCCATGCTTCATTTTTTCCTAGTGTGCTTACGCTGCCCATTTTTATTTTTATTTTATTTTTAAAGTAGCTGCAAGTCTCATTATCACCCTGTTCACTTCCCAGTAAGGTAAAGGTAAAGGGACCCCTGACCATTAGGTCCAGTCGTGGCCGACTCTGGGGTTGCGGCGCTCATCTCGCTTTATTGGCCGAGGGAGCCGGCGTACAGCTTCCGGGTCATGTGGCCAGCAGGACTAAGCCGCTTCTGGCGAACCAGAGCAGCGCACGGAAACGGTGTTTACCTTCCCGCCGGAGTGGTACCTATTTATCTACTTGCACTTTGACGTGCTTTTGAACTGCTAGGTTGGCAGGAGCAGGGACCAAGCAACGGGAGCTCACCCTATCGCGGGGATTCGAACCGCCGACCTTCTGATCGGCAAGTCCTAGGCTCTGTGGTTTAACCCACAGCACCACCCGCGTCCCTTCCCAGAGAGAAGTGCTATAGCTCTGTGATGGAGAAGTCTAGGACCTCTAGACACACTGCCCAGGCTTGCACCCCAGAGAAGCCACTGGGATGTTGATACCGCAGCGGTTTGACTTCACCCCCTGGAGGCGCACTCCATTGCCTCTCGAAACAGACAGATGCCAGCAACAAGGTCTGGGATGGCTGAGCCAAACAGAGAGTAGAGGGGCTGCACTCCTTCACCCTAATGGACCAGGCCACATGGTCCACATGCCAGACAAATGTTAGCTAGACAGGAAATGACCGCTCCCCACATTAAACGGGGGGCACCCTTTGCATATTCGCACACAGCCTCCTGGACCCTATGCGGCCCCTTAACCACAGGCTTGGTTTTGCCTCCCCCCAGGTAGGATACCTGGAGGTCTCCGCCTACCTCAGCCAGTTGCCCAATCTCACCTGGGGAGGCGTTGCCAAGGTGACCAGGCCAGGTAGGGGGAGGGACTACCCGCCCACACAATAGGGGGAGGATCTTACCTGGGAATCGTCAGTTGGCTCCAGAGCTTCTCCCACCCTACCCACACTCAGTTCAGACTTCTTTGGCAGGTTAACCTTTTCTCCACAGGTACGCGGGCGCTGCTACGTCAGGGTCACTGTCAAAGGGCCGGGAAGGAATTCCCCTGCATTGGCAGGTTTGCCTTTCCCGTAGCAAAACGTCACAACTTTGGTGGTATCAGGCCTTGGACAGAATCCTTTAGTCTATCTTTCCTGAATGGGGCGGGGCGTGCAGTGGCAATACCAGGGTTCCCCGTTAAAGGGGATTTGAGGGGAGGCTTTGGCCGTACGCCTAGAGGTTGTCATTGCTCTCCCTTGTGGCGACGGCGGCGTAACGGGGGTGGGCTCTCTCTGCTTGAACATATGTTCTCCAGAGCCAGCCCATGCCCCCCCACTGGATAACTCTGATGTCCCCCAGATCCCTGGCAGGGGACTGGGAGGGATAAATGCCCAATCCCTGAGCCAAGGTCTACCCACATCTGAAATATAATAAAGTTGTGGGCAATTTTAATCCCACGTTGTCTTGAGTTGTTATTCCACATAGGGGGGCCGCCCAGGGTTTGGGGGACTCGCAAGGGTAAAAGCTGCTCCTGAGAAAATGATTAAAACAACTGCAACCTTCCTCCGCGTATAGAGTTGCTTTCCTTCTGATGCACAGAGAGAAAAGATGACACTGCCGATGAGCGTTCCCAAAGGAACACCCCCTTTTTTGCAATTCCATCCACTTCAAAAAAATATATTTTTAAATGCTTTTAAAACAACAAGCAGATCGTTCAGAACTGGCTCAGTGATGAGCAACATTTGAGTAACTGCATGAGTGTAGGGTTTGGAGGCAGACGCTGTTAAAACACGTAGCGTTTCGTAAAAGGGTTGTTTCTGTGCGTTTTCGAAAGACAGGCAGTGAAGTGGCGCGTGTCTCTGCCGGAGGGTCCCTGCTCATGCTATCAACAGTCAGCGTGGGAAGCAAGGCAGTGACGCAAGGACGGGGCACACTCGGTGGCGGCACCCCATTGATGGAAGTCTCTCCTGTATGAGATATGACAACCCTCCATGTTGCTGTATTAAGGCAACAGGTGAAAGCATACGGTGGTACCTCGGGTTACAGACGCTTCAGGTTACAGACGCTTCAGGTTACAGACTCCCCTAACCCAGAAATAGTACCTGGGTTTAAGAACTTTGCTTCAGGATGAGAACAGAAATTGTGCGGCGGCAGCAGGAGGCCCCATTAGCTAAAGTGGTACCTCAGGTTAAGAACAGTTTCAGGTTAAGAATGGACCTCCAGAACGAATTAAGTTCTTAACCCGAGGTACCACTGTATTCACTTATTCAGGCCATTGAATCCTAAAAATGTTGACCTTGGTTGGAGTTCAGGCTTAGTGTTGCTGGGTTTCTTTTGTTTAAATGGATGTGTGCTTTTATTCTGTCATACACACACACACACACACACACACATATATATATACATACACATACATACACACAGTGGTACCTCAGGTTAAGTACCCGACGCACACACATCCCCCCTTACTTTTTAGGAGGGAAAAAGTGAGTCTTATAGAGCAAAAAATACGGTACTTAATTCGTTCCGGAGGTCTGTTCTTAACCTGAAACTGTTCTTCACCTGAAGCACCACTTTAGCTAACGGGGCCTCCTGCTGCCGCCGCACCGCCGGAGCACAATTTCTATTCTCATCCTGAAGCAAAGTTCTTAACCTGAGGTAATATTTCTGGGTTAGCGGAGTCTGTAACCTGAAGCGTATGTAACCTGAAGCGTATGTAACCCGACATGCCACTGTATGTATGTATGTATGTATGTATGTATGTATGTATGTATGTGTGGAGAGAGAGAGAGAGAGAGAGAGAGTGTTTATACCCTGCCCATCTGGCTGGGCTTCCCCAGCCACTTTGGGCGGCTCCCAACAGAATGCTAAAAACACGATAAAACATCAAACATTAAAAACTTCCCTAAAAACAGGGCTGCCTTCAGATGTCTTTTAAAAGTCTGGTAGTTGTTCTTCTCTTTGACATCTGGTGGGAGGGCGTTCCACAGGGCAGGCGCCACCACCAAGAAGGCCCTCTGCCTGGTTCCCTGTAACTTGGCTTCTCACAGGGAGGGAACCGCCAGAAGGCCCTTGGCGCTGGACCTCAGCGTCCGGGCAGAACGATAGGGGTGGAGACGCTCCTTCAGGTATACTGGGCCAAGGCCGTTTAAGGCTTTAAAGGTCAGCACCAACGCTTTGAATTGTGCTCGGAAGCGTATAAATATACCTTTTATATTGCATGTTGTTAAGCTGTCCTGGGCTCTGATCTGGAGGAAGGATGGGACATAAGAGGAGCTCTGGAATGAATCATAGAGCTGGATGGGACCCGAAAGGTCCTCTAGTCCAACTCTCTGCAATTCAGGAATCTCAACTAAAGCATCCATGACAAATGGCCACCCAACCTCTGCTTAAAAACCTGCAAGGAAGGAGATTCCACAACCTCCAAAGGGAGTCTCTTCCACTGTCAAACAGCTCTTACCCTCAGAGTCGACCACTTCCCAAGGGAGTCTGTTCTGCTGTTCATCAGCTCTTACTGAGAGAATTTTCCCCCCTGATGTTTAGTTGAAATCTCCTTTCTTGTAACTTGAATCCCTTTGTTGGGTCCTGCCCTTCGGAGCAAGACAAAAAAAAGCCCACAGGCCATAGTTTGTCGACACCTGGCATATAATAATAATAATAATAATAATAATAATAATAATAATAATAATTTTTATACCCCCGCCCTCCCCAGCCTCCCTCAGAGCGGCTTACAAGCAATAATAAAAACAAGTTGAATGATTACGACTTAAAAACAAAATTAAAATACAACATTAAAATATTGAAACATTAAAATATTAAAATGTAGCCTCATCGCAGGAGGAGAAGGAAAAGAAAGAGAGGGAGGGAATCAAATTGGCTCCAAGCCAAAGGCCAGGCGGAACAGCTCTGTCTTACCGGCCCTGCAGAAAGAAATCAGATCCTGCAGGGCTCTGGTCTCATGAGGCAGAGCGTTCCACCAGGCCGGGGCCAGTACTGAAAAGGCCCTGGCTCTGGTTGAGGCTAATCTAACTTCCTTAGGGCCCGGGACCACTAGGGTGTTGCTATTTATGGACCTTGAGGCTCTCCGTGGGGCATACTGGGAGAGGCGGTCCCGTAGGTACGAGGGTACGAGGCCATGAAGGGCTTTAAAGGTCAAAAGCAGCACCTTAAATCTGACCCTGTACTCCACCGGGAGCCAGTGCAGCTTGAAAAGCACTGGGTGAATATGCTCCCATGGCAGAGACCCCGTGAGGAGCCTCGCTGCAGCATTCTGCACCCGCTGGAGTTTCTGGGACAGCTTCAAGGGCAGCCCCGCGTAGAGCGAATGTGGTCCAAAGGAAAGCAGAAAGTAACACTTCACAAATACCGGCTGGAGCTTTTCTCATTTGCACTTGAGGCTGATTGGGAGTGATAAAATAGATATGATGGGTTTCTGAATCTTTTCTTTCCCTTAATGGACTGTATCCTCTCGTTCTGATGTCACTGACAAAATCATCTCTGGACTGAAGCTTTGATGTCTGGCATGTAGATAGCATTTTTGCACAGCGTTCCACAGGATGGGAGCCTCATCGAGGGGTAGCTCTTACATCACAGTAATAATATGGCTCTCCAGCATGAAAAAGCATTGAGACTCTTGCAGGCTGTGCTCTCAGTGGCAGTGCAGACTAGGGAGGGGGGGGGGGTAACTGGATGCAGTTTGCATTTAATCTGTAAGGTAAAGGTATAGGTACCCCTTCCCGTATGGGCCAGTTGTGACCGACTCTAGGGTTGCGCGCTCATCTCACTCTAGAGGCCGGGAGCCAGCGCTGTCCGGAGACACTTCCGGGTCATGTGGCCAGCGTGACGAAGCTGCTCTGGCGAACCGGCACCAGCGCAGCACACAGAAACGCCGTTTACCTTCCCGCTATAAAGCGGTCCCTATTTATCTACTTGCACTTAAGAGTGCTTTCGAACTGCTAGGTGGGCAGGAGCTGGGACCGAGCAACGGGAGCTCACCCCGCCGCGGGGATTCGAACCGCTGACCATGCGATTGGCAAGTCCTAGGCACTGAGGTTTTACCCACAGCGCCACCCGTGTCCCTATGTTATGGCATAGTGGGCATTAAAAATGTATATATTAGTGAGAACTAATATTAAAGGTAAATGGACCCCTGGGACGCGGGTGGCGCTGTGGGTTCGCTGTGCTCTGGTTCGCCAGGCTAAGTCATGCTGTCCACATGACCTTTTACCTTACCATGAGATGAACTTACAATGTCTGGTTTCAATAGATTTTTACCTAAGGTTTTTACCTAAGATTTTTACCTAAGTTTTAATTTATATATATTTTTAACTGTTGCTATATCTGTACTGTGGTCCACAAGGCACTTTTAAACGTTTTTTTCAATTCATTATGGATCATTGCCCAATACTCTTTTGACCTTTTACAAGTCCACTACATGTGATAAAACATACGCCCAGCCTCATTGCATCTCCAGCACTTATCCGATTCAGACTGACACATTTTAGCAAGTCTAAGGTAAAGGTAAAGGTAAAGGGACCCCTGACCATTAGGTCCAGTCGTGGCCGACTGTGGGGTTGCGGCGCTCATCTCGCCTTATTGGCCGAGGGAGCCGGCGTACAGTTTCCAGATCATGTGGCCAGCATGACTAAGCCGCTTCTGGCAAACCGGAGCAGCGCACGGAAACACCGTTTACCTTCCCGCTGGAGTGGTACCTATTTATCTACTTGCACTTTGACGTGCTTTCGAACTGCTGGGTTGGCAGGAGCAGGGACCGAGCAATGGGAGCTCACCCCGTCGCGGGGATTCGAACCGCCAACCTTCTGATTGGCAAGTCCTAGGCTCTGTGGTTTAACCCACAGCGCCACCCGCGTCCTTTTGAACAATATATTAGGGGACAATATATTAGGGTTTAAAGACTGTCTCAAGGCAAATCTTTAAAAATGTAGTATAAACACTGACAACTGGGAAACACTGGCCTGCGAGCGCTCCAGTTGGAGAACAGCCTTTACCAAAGGTGTCACGGGCTTGGAAGACACTCGAACTCAGGATGCAAGGGAGAAACGTGCTAAGAGGAAGGCACGCTTGGCAAGTCCACACCGTGATCAACTCCCACCTGGAAACCAATGTCCCCACTGTGGAAGGACGTGTGGATCCAGAATTGGCCTCCACAGTCACTTACGGACTCATTGTTAAAACTGTGTTTATGGAAGACAATCTTACTCAGCTACGAGTAATCGCCAAAGAAGAAAAAGCAGAAGACGAAGGGGACATTTTGCTTTGCAAAAAAATTGCGCACATTAGAAAAAAGACTGCATGGAAAGAGGTGAATATGAGAAGTAATATGCACTAAAATGCAGATGAACGTGGAAATGTGGAGAAATGCATAGCTGTCAACCTTTCCCTTTTCTTGCGAGGAATCCTATTCGGAATAAGTGAATTTCCCTTTAAAAAATGGAAACGTTGACAGCTATGGAAAAATGAGAAATTGATAGGAACTGAAACTGACACGTTCACCCTTCTCTCTCTTATACACACAAACACACGTTTGTCAATGGGACAGTTTCTCATCCAGATGCAAACAAAATCAATTTCTTCCTGATCTCTGCTCTCCTTACAGTCTTTTCTTTTTGGGTTGGTCCTCCCGAACCGAAAGCCAATCCATCTCAATGGGTGGTCTTCCTTTTACGAGAGAAGGAGAACAAAATCACCTCTCCGTGCCATTTGTGACTTCGCGACAGCTTCCCCCACCTTGATCTAGCAACCACCCCTCCCAAAAACTTTCGCCTTCCTCCAGAAGGAAGCCACTTTGACACCTTGATCATTTCAGTTGCACCTGTTTGAGCCGTTGCGATATTATTTCTCAGATGGGCAAAGGAAGGAAGGAAAGGAGATAACTGAGGCAGGGCCCTATTTTTAGGTAAAGCCAAAGGGACCCCTGACCATTAGGTCCAGTTGTGGCCGACTCTGGGGTTGCGGCGCTCATCTCGCTTTATTGGCCGAGGGAGCCGGCGTACAACTTCCGGGTCATGTGGCCAGCATGACTAAGCCGCTTCTGGCAAACCAGAGCAGCACACGGAAACGCCATTTACCTTCCCGCCGGAGTGGTACCTATTTATCTACTTGCACCTTTGTGCTTTCGAACTGCTAGGTTGGCAGGAGCAGGGACCGAGCAACGGGAGCTCAGCCCGTCGCGGGGATTCGAACTGCCAACCTTCTGATCGACAAGTCCTAGGCTCTGTAGGTTAGGGCTAAAGGTGGCTTGTGTTTGAAGGCCACTTATGTAAGGTGTTGCAACAACCTTCCCCCCCCAAAAAAAAAACAGGAACGGGGAGGGCGCCTCTGTTCCGTGACGTCACCAGCTCTTCTGATTTCATTCAGATGAAATCATGTCCTAATAAGATCCCTACCTCTTTGGATTTACGCTTTAAACCCCGTGATCATTTCCTCTTGCTTTCTTCCCCCCCCCCCATATATACTGGAGCGAAGAATTGAGGTGGGGAGGAGAGGAGAGGAGGTGTTTCCATAGAGAGAATAAAAGAGGGGGGGAAACACCCCCATATTGCCAGCTCTTTAACAACAATCATAGCCAGGGAAAAGGATTGAAGTTCAGGTTTAATGTGTCTCTCTCGTCCTGAGAGAGCTTCTTTGCAGCACTGACTGAGAGGGCTCACACTCTCCTAGCTACACAGCAGAATCGCAGGTAAGTGGATTTCGTTAGCCTGCTTCTTTTAGGGGGGAAAGCACGGGCAGACTTGGCTTGCAAAATAAATATTTTTTAAAAAAAGGAAAGGAAAAAGATTGAATACTCCAGTGTGCCTTGCAGGTAGCAGAGTTTCCAGGCAGGTAAAAAAGAAAAGAGGGGGAAAATAAAGAAAGCGTTGGTTTTAATACTGGAGACTAATTTAAGAGTCTAGTTTCGACATCGGTCACGGTTCCAAGAAGCAAGTGATAAGAAAGGATGAAAGAAAGTTGCTTAACTCCAGAAAGAAGAAAGGTTTGGGGGTTGATAATAAAAGGGGCAGTTGGAGGGGGGAATGGTTGCTATCTACTGATAAGTGGCAACAGGAGGAAATGGTGAATCAGGTGGATTTAGGGTTAAAAATTAGGTACAGGAGAAGTTAAGACAGTTCGATGGGAAATGCCCTTGCCCCCATTGAAATGAATAGGTGCTGCAGGAGCCCACAGCAGGTTGTTAAAACTGTGAGCACATTTGCAAAGCTAAGCAGGGTCCGGTGTGGTTTCAAACTGGATGGGGACCACAGGCTGATTTTCCTGCCTTGCTGGGGGTGGACTGGATGACGGTTGGTGTCCATTCCAACTGTACAATCCTATGGTTCTACAGTTCCTGTCAAATTCTGTACTCCACGTGATCCAGTAATGAATGGAATAAGAAGCTGTCTAGGGAGACTGTGGGTTCTCTAGCCTTCAACACACCTGCAATGCTTTTAGCATAGGAAATGAACAAGTCCCTTCACACCCCACCATGGTGTGTACTCTCATTCCACTGCTGTCTCTTCTCAGATTTTCCAGGTTTCCTTTGCATTTCTTCTAAAAGGCAGCTGAAGGTTGTATGTGACCATTAGGCATTGTTTCTCAGAGTGCACTTGTGCTTTTTCATTTGGTCCAGCTGTCATCCCCAGTCAAAACGGTCTTGCTGGGTTTTTTGGTAAAAGAGCTAGCACAACTGTAGCATGGCTAAACTTCAGGAGAGAGACAATAGAAGCAATGCAGTTTTGATGCCACCTTGAATTCTCACACCAAATGTTTGCCTCCAGACCGAACCCTGCACAACCTTCTTTGGCCAGTTTTGCATAAGTATTCCAAGAATTTGAGTTTCTTTATTCATTTAAATAGGGGGGAGGAAGGGACTAAGGAGGAGAAGTCTCCCCCAGTGTGACACTCTCCCGATGCTTTGGACTACAATTCCCATTAGCCCACATTCAAATGTCTGGGACTCATAGGAGTTGTAGTCAAAGATACCTGGAGAGCACCAGTGTGCTGAAGGTTGTACTAGAGGTTTTGTAGTTTTTAAAAGATATAGTAGTTCGGAGAAAGAGGGACAGAGTGAAGGATGAGTTTTCCTTCCTTGCCTGCAACACTAGACCTCAAGGACCACCCAACGGAACGGACCTGTGTTCGAATCAGGGCAGACCCAAGGAAAGGACCTCTCTTTCACCGCAGTGCAGGGATGGGGAAGCTCTCGTCTTCTAGATCTTGTTGGGCTCCAACTCTCATCAGCACCAACCAGCACAGCCAATAGGGGTGAATGGAACAGTAGCCTAGAAGCATCCCAAGAATCACAGACTCCTCAATCTCTTCTGCAAAAGCATCGCCGGCTTGTGGGCTTCACGGCCACTTTGGCCAGAGCCACCAGCTCTGAAAGGCTTCTAATGGACTATGGATAAACCCACATAGATCTATCAGCTGGCATTAGGCACGGAGGCTAAAATGATTTCCCGTGAACGTGTTCTTGCAAGGACTAGTTGCTGGGCAGGGCTGGAGGTGGCAATAGCTTGGAGGATTCCCAGTGGTGTACCTGACTACTGTAAAGATGTACTTTGCCGAATCTTTTTTCCAACAGTAAGGGCTGTAGCCCAGAGGTAGAGTATCTGCCCTGCATGCAGGAGGTCCTAACTTCAACCATCTGCACTCCAAGTGGGGTTGGGAATATCCCTGGTCTGAAACCTTGTAGAGCCACTGGCAGTCAATGCAGTCAGTACTGAACTAGCTGCATAATTGGTCTGGCTCTGTATAAAACACCTTCCTATGACTAGCCAGCTAGCCCTGGTGGTCACCCAATGTTTATTGGATGGATTTCCCCCCTAAACTGATTTTTGAATTCTGAATTTATTGTTATTCACGTTTTATACTGTATTTTAAGCTGTTTTTTGTTGCATCAATTAGGTGTTTTAAATTTGTTAGCTGCCCTGAGCCCAGTTTTCTGAACCGGGAAGGGCGGGGTATAAATAAATTTTATTATTATTATTATTATTATTATTATTATTATTATTATTATTAGGTAGACCTTTGCTCCAATCTAGCAGATGTCCCTGTAGAATTTCTTTAAAGAGAGCCAGTGTGGTGTAGTGGCTAAGAGCGGTAGTCTTGCAATCTGGGGAACCGGGTTCGCGTCTCCGCTCCTCCACATGCAGCTGCTGGGTGACCTTGGGCCAGTCACACTTCTCTGAAGTCTCTCAGCCCCACTCACCTCACAGAGTTTGTTGTGAGGGAGGAAGGAAAAGGAGAATGTGAGCCGCTTTGAGACTCCTTCGGGTAGTGATAAAGTGGGATATCAAATCCAAACTCTTCTTTAATCTCTCTCCAACAGAGTCAAAGTAAACCTACCAATCGTGGGGCAGTGGGAACGAGGAGGATCCTCATTGCTCAGGCTTAATTTGTCTTCTCCACTTTTAATTACTCAGCAGGGCAAAAGAAAATAAGTGTGCTCAAACTATGCTTTCTCTTCTGCAGTACAGTGGTACCTCGGGTTACATACGCTTCAGGTTAAATACACTTCAGGTTACAGACTCCGCTAACCCAGAAATAATACCTTGGGTTAAGAACTTTGCTTCAGGATGAGAACAGAAATCGTGCTCCGACGGCACGGCGGCAGCAGGAAGCCCCATTAGCTAAAGTGGTGCTTCAGGTTAAGAACAGTTTCAGGTTAAGAACAGACCTCCGGAACGGATTAAGTACTTAACCCAAGGTACCACTGTATAGCCTTCCACTCTTTCAGAAGCTTCTATCTCTCTTTCTTCAGCCTGACTGACTACAAAGCTGGGATTTATTGTCCTTAAAATTCCGTGAAACAAGCAGGGGGGGTGCGTTTCTATTCTTTCCTTCAAATGAAGAATTCCAAAAAGCAGGGAGGGGATAGTGGGGAGAGGAGATTTTAGGATGAGCAGAGAGCTGGTGAGAATTTAAAAGCTTTGAGGGTGCTCAAGATGTTCTGTTGAGGGAGAAGCAGGAGGGTTAAGGAAGCTGGCTTGTGAGCGACAGAGCTAATGTCAAATTAGAAATCTTGTTGGGTCAATAACTTATATTTGGTGGTTTTCCTTTGGGAAGGGGCTGGAACTCAGTGGCACAGATTCCTATGTTCTTAATCAAATTCTAAATCAGTTACAGAAAGGTAGCCGTGTTGGTCTGCCATAGTCAAAACAAAAAATTTTTTTTCTTCCAGTAGCACCTTAAAGACCAACTAAGTTAGTTCTTGGTATGAGCTTTCGTGTGCATGCACACTTCTTCAGATACACTATCTGAAGTGTATCTGAAGAAGTGTGCATGCACACGAAAGCTCATACCAAGAACTAACTTAGTTGGTCTTTAAGGTGCTACTGGAAGAAAAAAAAAATTTTGTTTTAAATTCTAAATCGTTTGCAAAGCAATCCAGCAAACAACACAACTTTATTTGTGTGAACATTTAAAGTCCGCACGAATCAAACTATCAATTAAAATATGGCAATTCGCAAAAAATATCATAAACTTTCCAACGCAATCGCATGGCAACAATCACATAAGCAGCCGCCACTGTATGGCAGTAGCATTTTCAGATGTTTTGGGTTGGGTTTTTTAAGTGTGCACCATCCCTAGCAACACGATCATACATTATAAAATACATAGCAATGAATAAATCTCTACTGCAAGGTGGATAAAGAATTTATAGAGGCTAACAGTTGAAAGTGAACACATTTCGAAGCCGGTATAAAGCAACAAAGTGTGCATTGCCAATCAGTGTTAGACAATAAATAAAGGTAAAGGTAAAGGGACCCCTGACCATTAGGTCCAGTCGTGGCCGACTCTGGGGTTGCGGCACTCATCTCGCTTTATTGGCCAAGGGAGCCGGCGTATAGCTTCCGGGTCATGTGGCCAGCATGACTAAGCCACTTCTGGTGAACCAGAGCAGCACATGGAAACGCCGTTTACCTTCCCGCCAGAGTGGTACCTATTTATCTACTTGCACTTTGACATGCTTTTGAACTGCTAGGTTGGCAGGAGCAGGGACCAAGCAACCGGAGCTCACCCCGTCGCGGGGATTCGAACCGCCGACCTTCTGTTCGGCAAGTTCTGGACTCTGTGGTTTAACCCACAGCGCCACCCTCGTCCCTAGACAATAAATACTCGGACCCATAGTCTGACTTTCATATAAGGCAGCTATAAGATGTCTGCCTTTTAATGCACTGATAAGTAAGCAGATCGTGACAGCAGCTTTTATGATGCTTTTAAGAGGGGCAAGGAAGGAGTCTCTCTGCGTCAATTATTGCAAACTTCCTGCACCGATATTTTGCAACACAGACACATTGGGCTGGGATCCTCAATATACCTGACACATTTAAGGCTATAAATGGTGACCAGTCATGATGGCATGTGAGAACAGAGTGCTGGACTAAATGGGCCGTTGGTCAAATCCAGAAGAGTCCTTATGTTTGTTAACCAAGAAATCTGAGGGCTCCCTTGGACAATAATAATAATAATAATAATAATAATAATAATAATAATAATAATAATAGTAGTAGTAGTAATAATAATAATAATTTATTATTTATACCCCGCCCATCTGGCTGGGCCTCCCCAGCCACTCTGGGCGGCTTCCATAAAAACCAAAAATACAGTAAAATATCACACGTTAAAAACTTCCCTGAACAGGGCTGCCTTAAGATGTCTTCTGAATGTCAGGTAGTTGTTTATCGCTTTGACATCTGCTGGAAGGGCGTTCCACAGGGCGGGCGCCACTACCGAGAAGGCCCTCTGCCTGGTTCCCTGTAGCTTTGCTTCTCGCAATGAGGGAACCGCCAGAAGGCCCTCAGCACTGGACCTCAGCGTCCGGGCAGAATGATGGGGGTGGAGACGCTCCTTCAGGTATACTGGACCGAGGCCGTTTAGGGCTTTAAAGGTCAGCACCAACACTTTGAATTGTGCTCGGAAACGTACTGGGAGCCAATGTAGGTCTTTCAAGACCGGTTTTATATGGTCTCGGCGGCCGCCCCCAGTCACCAGTCTAGCTGCCGCATTCTGGATTAGTTGTAGTTTCCGAGTCACCTTCAAAGGTAGCCCCATGTAGAGCGCATTGCAGTAGTCCAAGTGAGAGATAACCAAAAAACAAGGACACCAGCCAGGAATACCAGAGCAAAACAGCAGCCAGTAGGCTTGGTCTTTATTGAAGACTGTCGCAACAGGACTCCCACCTGCCACAAGGTGGAACAAGATGGAAGCCCAGAACAAAAAAGCCCCCAAACTTTTATTAGCTGCTAATCCCCATGTTACACCCCCCAAAACTACATCACTAATACGTCATAGTTGCATCATGAAAGGGGAGGTCTGGTGGCAGTAATCTGAGCATCCTGGACCCTGCCCCATGGTTCCCCTTGCCCTCCACCAAACACCCATCAAGTGTAACTAAAGAGATATTTACATTTCCCTGTTTCCCAGCCAAGTTAATCACACCCTTTTGTCTTCATCTGGGTTTGTTATTTCTGGAATGGCTACCTGTCTGGCACTCGGGTATCAGGAGGCCAGGGATTATCACTCAGGCAAAGGGGCTGCTGAGTAGCTGAACTCACATGTCTATATGAATTTCTGAAGTTTCCCCTGTGAGCCAGTGCATAGAGACATTTATCAGTGAATTCTTACTTTTGGTATCGTGCAGCAAAGGCCCTTTGAATAGATAGGAAGAGACTGTGATGAAGTGTTTTGTGGGGACAAATCACAAAAGCCACAAAAGTGATGGTGCTGATTTTGGTAGTGGGCTGCATGTGCATGATATCTGCTGGAGGGGCAACCCCCCCCCGCCAACCTATACATAAATTCCTGCAACATGTTCTCATGCCTGAAGCTTCAACGTGTAGCTAATACTGAGCTCCGTGGACCAGGGGTCTGACTCAGTACAAAGCAACTTTCCGTGTTCCTAAGTGTCAAAACTTCTCCAGGAATTGTGCCATTTCATATCGCAGGAGGGTGATGAGTGAGGAGCAGGGTTTTTGGGTTTTTCCAGCTGGAATTCACCAGAACTCAGTCCCAGGTGGGTGCCATTGCCATTATAGGAGAACGAGGGTGAGTTCATGGTGAGTTCTGGCACCTCTTTTTCTAGAAAAATAGCAGTGTTGGGGCAGGCTTCATATGTTTGACTGCTCTTCCACAGTTGAGCGGAACTTTCTGCACACACAACAGGACTCAGGAAGCAGATTCTACTTAGCTCCCTTATTCCCAGCAAAAGCAAATTTATCATTTTCTGAATGGCTCACTGATATACCTTGCTGTTCTTGATTATGGCCACTAGGTGGAGCCTAATAACCACAACTTCCTTCCTTGTTTAAATAGACCATGGGTAGGCAAACTAAGGCCCGGGGGCCGGATCCGGCCCAATCACCTTCTAAATCCGGCCCCCGGACGGTCCGGGAAGCAGCGTGTTTTTACATGAGTAGAATGTGTCCTTTTATTTTAAATGCATGTCTGGGTTATTTGTGGGGCATAGGAATTTGTTCACTTTTCCCCCCAAAATATAGTCCGGCCCCCCGTAAGGTCTGGAACAGTGGACCGGCCCCCTGCTGAAAAATGTTTGGTGACCCCTGAAATAGACCATCCTTCATCCAAAAATCACAGGGCAGCTTACAATACGAAACACAAAATGCATAACATAATGATGATATAATGATAATATAAGATATATAATGAAGGCGACAGGTGAGCCTCGCTGGGGACAGCATTCCACAAACAGGGGGCCGCCACTAAAAAGGCCCCGTTCTCATGTTGCCAAACTCCAGGTTTCACATGAAGGAGGCAACACGAAGAAAAGCCTCACATGATGATCACAGGGTCCAAGTCAGTTCGTAAGGGGAGAGGTGGTCCTTGAGAAATTGCGGTCCTGAGGTGTTGCTTTCCAAAAACCAGGAACACTTAAGAACATTCCTTCTTCCTTCGGTTTCCTGTTATCAAAAGCTCAAATTACTTCCCACTAATGTGAAAGATGAATAATGTATACACTTAAATGGGGGGGGAATTGTTGTCGTGTTAGAATGTAAAATGTGAGCAATTGTGGGGTTTTAAAAAGAAGAAAAGAAACTTGTTTTTTAAAGTGTTATCTTGTATTGAGAGGACTATTTCGGCAATACGGTAAAAAGGACGGATAGTTAAGTAGTGGGGAAGAGATCCGTTTGGTTGGCGTTTTCATGTGAACCCACCAATTTTGCACATCCTGAACGTATCGAACATACATACAAGCCAATATGTATATATTTTTTGAAATTCATTCTTCTTCTAATTTTGCTCTGCAGCTCCACAGCCAAAGAATGGGAGTGTGCTAGGAGAAAGTACATCCAACCATCTCCAATGCGAGATCTACACAGAGTATACCCATTTAAATTAATGGTGAGGAGAGAGACAGTGAGGGGCAGTGGTTAGAGTGTTGGACTAGGAAGTGGGAGACCAGGGTTCAAATCTCTACTGAGCGTGAAACTCACATGGTGACCTCTCAACCTAATGTACCTCACAGGGCTGTTGTGGGGATTAAATGAGGAGGGCAAGAACCACAAATCCGACCTTGAAAATGGCATATAAATGTAATAAACAAACAAAATAACTCGGGGCATTGATTTCAGTGGGTTTGTTCTTATTCTTAGTTGGCTGAAGTCCTGTATATTCTGAGGTGGGAGCATACAAAAATGCATATCCCACAAGTGTCCAGAAAAACTGGACATCCTTTTTTTTATCGTGAGAGAATGGCGGCCATTTTGGTTGCTCTTGCGTGATTTTGTGGCACAATTTCCCCCCCGAATAAAGCACTTTTCCCGGGCCGCGATCTCACGCGATGCCCCAAGATGCACATTTTTGGGCGTCATGCCCGGGGAAAACGCTTTTGGAAGGAACCACAGTGCAAATTCACACAAGGTCACAGCTACCAAAATGGCCGTCGTGCCCTCGCGATAAGAACGGGAAGATGGCGTCCGCAAAGATGGCGTCCTGCATTCTGGCTTCAGGGTGCTGGAGGGTACAAAAATGCTTATGTTAGAACAAACTGCTTTTTAAAAAATGTATGTACCGTACTGAACAAATTTGCATAGAAAAAAATTGCATACCAGGAGAAAGTCTCATGCAATAGGATACACATTTTAATGGGGGCTTTCCGTGTGGAAACGGGGCAGGCCGATCTTATGAAGGGAAGGATGAAAAGCAGAGAGAAACAAAAACAGCCCCATCCGCCCATCCTTCCTGATCATGGATCCAGTCGAAATCCCCTTGTCTGTATTCGTCCATTCATGCTCTCTCGCCGTCAGCGCTCAACAGATTTGCACTGGGTCCAACCATTGCAAGACCTACATTGGCTCCCAGTACGTTTCCAAGCACAATTCAAAGTGTTGGTCCTGACCTTGAAAGCCCTAAACGGCCTTGATCCAGTATACCTGAAGGAGCGTCTCCACCCCCTCCGTTCAGCCTGGACACTGAGGTCCAGCGCCGAGGGCCTTCTGGTGGTTCCCTCGCTGCAAGAAGCCAAGTTACAGGGAACCAGGCAGAGGGCCTTCTCGGTAGTGGCACCCGCCCTGTGAAATGCCCTCCCAGCAGATGTCAAAGAGAACAACAACTATCTGACTTTTAGAAGACATCTGAAGGCAGCCCTGTTTAGGGAAGCTTTTAATGCTTGATGTATAGTGATACCTCGGGTTACATACGCTTCAGGTTACATACGCTTCAGGTTACACACTCCGCCAACCCAGAAATAGTGCTTCAGGTTAAGAACTTTGCTTCAGGATGAGAACAGAAATCGTGCTCTGGCGGCACGGCGGCAGCAGGAGGCCCCATTAGCTAAAGTGGTGCTTCAGGTTAAGAACAGTTTCAGGTTAAGTACAGACCTCCGGAACGAATTAAGTACTTAACCTGAGGTACCACTGTATTAAGGTATTTTAATATTTGGTTGGAAGCCGCCCAGAGTGGCTGGGGAAGCCCAGCCAGATGGGCGGGGTATAAATAATAAATTATTATTATTGCCCTCAAACTGATGTGCCTCTTCTCCCTTCCTTGTGGCGCAGGGCCTCCAGGACGATGTCTCGCCCCAGGCTCCTCATCCTCTTCCTGATCCTCTTCGCGGCGCGGACGAGCCTCTCATTCAAGTTGTACAAGGCCGAGTCCATCTTCGGCTGCGTCGACGCCGCGCTCTCCGAGGCTCGGAAAGGTCTCCCCGGCGAGAACTCCGTCCTGGGCAAGAGGAGCTTCAAGTACCCACAGGTGGCCGAAGAAGACCTCTCCTTGGAGGACAACCAAGAGGAAGCCGAGGAGGACAAGGACAAAAGGACGTTCCCGGCCGTCACCCGCTACCGATACCTTGCCCAGGCGCAGGGGAAAGGCAAGGTGTACCAAGGTGTGCCGGCGAAGGGCGACCGGCGCTCGAAGGTCACCCTCTCGCTCGACGTCCCCACCAACATCATGAACATCCTCTTTAGCATCGCCAAGGCCAAGAACATGAGGGCCAAGGCGGAGGCCAACGCTCAACTGATGGCGCAGATTGGCCGGCGAAAGTGATGAGGGCGGGGAGGGAGGGGTCCGGGTGAAGGCCGAGGCGGCCGCGAGGGTGGCGGCGGAAAAGGGGGCTTCTCGGCCGGCCTTCCCTTCCTTGAGACCCCCGGAGACGGAACTGTCCGCTGTACTATGTTATATAAGCGCTGTAGATTCGCCAACCCTTCCAGCTATCTAGCATTCGTACATCTTTCTCTCTTTCTCTCTCTCTCCCCGCACCCCGGTCTCCCATCCCAACCCCAGTTCTCCTCAAGTGGAAACCTGTGTTGTGGGACAAAAAACATACCAAAAGAAGAAAAGAAAAAAAGAAAAAAACAACGATGAGGGGCGGGGTGGGAAATTGTTCACATCACATGACGCAGGCCCTCATTAAAGCAAATTCTCTTGAGTTTCTAATTATTATTATTATTTCCATTATTTCCAGTCAAGGCAGGCGGCTCTCTGTTTGGATCAGCGCCCTGCCTGCCTACCTCAGTGAGAGAAAGCGTGAGGAAGTGTCCGCCATGTTTTCTGGGCCTAGACAGAGCCCTTTCCGGCCCGTTGCTATACCGTATTTTTCTGTGTATAAGACTAGGTTTTCCCCCCTAAAAAAATAATGTCCGAAATTGGGGGGCGTCTTATACACGGATAGATCTTCCCAAATTTTCTTAAATCGGAGTCTCCCCAAAAATAGGGGGCGCCTTATACATGGGGGCATCTCATAGATGGAAAAATACGGTACATATTTATTTACTGGGGTTACGGACTGCCTTTCTGCCAAAGCATCCAGGCGATTTACCATCAAAAACAGAAAAACGAAGACATTCTATTAAATGTAGAGTGACACAAGAATTCCCTCAGGTCAACTGTGTTACCCTCCATTTCTGACTTCCCTCAGGTCACATGGAGCTCTAGGGAAGATGGCGGAGGAGTTGCCCCAACAGCTCTCTCAGGCCATTGATGGTCCTTGCTTCTCATAGCCTGTGCCAGACATTCGTTGCTGCTCCTTTGATTATTTAACAAAACATTTCAGTGATTTTTTTCTGTTCAGCTGCCAGCCAACCTTGCCCTTCACTAAGATATTCCATTCCACACACCCCTCTCCGTTCCCTATTTTATCATCATTTCCCCATAGCAGACATTCAAGTGGTTTTGGGGGAAAGAGGCTGGGTTGCCCACTTCATTTCTGTTGGTACAAATATATAGGTTTCTGGGGAAAGAGGCCGCGTTGCCCACTTTGTTTCAGTTAGTAAAGGGACCCCTGACCATTAGGTCCAGTCGTGGCCGACTCTGGGGTTGTGGCGCTCATCTCGCTTTACTGGCCGAGGGAGCCGGCGTACAGCTTCCGGGTCATGTGGCCAGCATGACTAAGCCGCTTCTGGCGAACCAGAGCAGCACACGGAAACGCCGTTTACCTTCCCGCCGGAGCGGTACCTATTTATCTACTTGCACTTTGACGTGCTTTCAAACTGCTAGGTTGGCAGGAGCAGGGACCGAGCAACAGGAGCTCACCCCGTCGTGGGGATTGGAACCGCCGACCTTCTGATCAGCAAGCCCTAGGCTCTGCGGTTTAACCCACAGCACCACCCGCGTCCCTTCAGTTGGTGTATACACACACACACACACACACACACAGTAGTTACATACACTTCAGGTTAAATCCGCTTCAGGTTACCCAGAAATAGTGCTTCAGGTTAAGAACTTTGCTTCAGGATGAGAACAGAAATCGTGCTCCGGCGGTGCGGCAGCCGCAGGAGGCCCCATTAGCTAAAGCGGTGCTTCAGGTTAAGAACAGTTTCAGGTTAAGTACAGACCTCCCGAATGAATTAAGTACTTAACCTGAGGTACCACTGTGTGTGTGTGTGTGTATATATATATACACACACACACACACAGTCCTACCTCATGTTATGTCCGCTTCATGTTACGTTCTTTCAGGTTACGACCCGCAGCGACCTGGAAGTACTGGAAAGGGTTACCTCCGGGTTTCGCCGCTCGCGCATGTGCAGAAGTGCAAAATGACGTCGCATGCATGCACAGAAGCGGCGAATCGCAACCCGTGTGTGCACAAATGCACCGCTGCGGGTTGTGTGCTTTTCATGTTGCAAACGGGCCTCCAGAATGGTACCAGAGGTACCACGGTGTATGTGTATATATATGTGTGTGTGTGTTTGTGTAGGATAACTCCTAGATGCCAAGACCAAAGTATGGGACAAGTATTCATTGGTGAGAGAAGCCCAGCAGAGATTTAAAGTCACAAAATATGCAGCAAAGGAAAGCGTGGAAATATAAGCTGTTGGGCCTTTAAAATATTCACTTCCAAGTGAACCCCAAAATTTCCCTCTTCCCCTACAATAGGAAAAGACCACATGTTTGGTAAGTTAAAAATGGGTTTACTTACAAACTCTTCAAAGGTCTGATTCATGTGCCTTTCCATACATCAGTCGGAAAAGTTGCACAGACAGTGAAACTCAAGAGTGGCTGGTGAGAGCCATGCGGCTGAGCTGGAGCAACCGGTTTCTCAGGTAGACCGGAAGGAACAGTAGACTTAATTTCCTATTTCCTCCCAAGGTAAGGGAAGTGACATAGCTAAGCCTGGCAGCAACAGCTTGCTCCATGGTATTAACTCCTTCATGCATTAATTCAACTTTAGCATGTTGCTTATATGAGGGTGGTTATTCCACAGTTTTGTTCCCGTCCCCCCTGTCTTGGCAAAATATTTTTTACACTTCTGCAAAGCTTGGCATTCTCCCCAACATGCTGATTCCCCTCATTCCTTTCCAAGTGTAAGGTTACCAGATTTTTATAATGACTCCAGGGACACAATCAATCAATCAATCAATCAATACTACATGTTCGGGACATTGATGCTGCAGCGATGGCGGTGGCAGAGGGGCGGCCGCCACCTTGACCTCAACCGCCATGTTTCCCCTTCTTCCGAGGCTTCTATCTCCTTTCTCCATGAGCCTGGACAGCCCCTGAGTTGTGGGTTTTTCAGCGGTGGTGGTGGGGAAGCTGTGTGCGGTGCGTCAGGCATGGAAGGCGGAGAAGGAGGGCCAAGAGCGGCAGCGGCGAGGCTCGGGCAGCGCGATGCCTCCCTTCCCATAGGAGCAGCCCCAATCCCATTCCTACTTGCGTGCAAGCAGGAAGGGGCAGGGATCCCTCAGCTGGGAAGGGAGGCTTCCCGTTGCCTAACTGAGAGATCCCCACCCCGCTCCTGCTTGCACACAAGTAGGAGTTGGGATCAGGGCTGCTCCGATAGGCAGCATGAAGCCTCCCTTCACAGCTTTGTTATGTACTGAGTTGAATAGGATCCAAACTGCAGCAGTCTGATTGGTCCTAGAACAATAGGATTCAGAATGCAGCAGTCTGATTGGTCCTAGAACAATAGGATCCAAAAAGCAGCAGTCTGATTGGTCCTAGAACAATAGGATTCAGAATGCAGCAGTCTGATTGGTCCTAGAACAATGCAGCAGTATGATTGGTTGGCAGGAACTACCCAATCATGCTCCAGATAGAAGTGAATCCACAACCTGATTGGCTTACAGTAGAATTCCGGAATTAGCCAATCATGTGCAGCCCATTGTGTAAATAATGTATATAAAGCAGATACTTTGAGGGGACTTTCATTCATTCCTCCTCACCATTATGAGCTGAATAAGGAGCATGAAATCACTTCGCGACTCTGAGTATATTTCAGCTTAGTTGCTGGGATCAGGGAAGGTGGAGGCAGCCCGGAAGCTGCATCTGAGAGCCCCTGCGCCACCATCATATGGGGACTTCTGAGCAGCTCCTGAAGCCAGCCAGAGCCAACTGCTCCGGGCTGCTGAGACTGCCGCTGCTGCGTTTCCCGGGGACATTAGATGAAATCCGGCGACATTCCGGGGATGGAATTTGTCCAGGGACTTATTCGCAAATCCGGGGACTGTCCCCAGGAAACGGGGACGCCTGGTAACCCTATAAAAGTGGCTTTGTTTAGGACTACAATCATGTTGGCACGCACCCATGGAGTTCCCTATTAGAGGGAACAATGAAGCTCACAAAACCAGCAGGCATATTAAAATATTAAAAGTGCGTGAGACAGGTCCGTCCCTCCTGCAACCTAAAATCAATAGTCCTGTTTCGTTCCATAGTTTGACCTTTAAAGATAGTTTAACAGAAGGGCATTGCCCCATCACAGGAACATAGGAAGCTGTCTTACAGGAGTCAGACCATTGGTCCATCCAACTCAGTATTGTCCGCACTGATTGGCTCTTCACAATTCATGCTCAGACCTTCCTGGAGATGTCAGAACTTGAACCTGGGAACCTCTGCATGCAAAGCAGGAAATTTACCACTGAGCTACAGGTCGATTTTGCAGCAGGTTGTGAGAGCCACTGCTTATGTACCCCCAAATGACACCACCCCTGCAAGAAGAGGTGTAGGTGTCAGCAGGCTTGAGGGTAAAACCCATCTTCAGAAAGATAAGAAATATTTAGAGGGCGGTGACCCCAAACACAACCCGTTGTGGAAATGTGCCTGTTCAGTGGCCGTAAAAATGACTGTTGGGAGTGGAAAACCAGGCTTTTGCCTCCTTACCTGTGGGTTCTTTTTAGCCTTGAGCTTAGGATGAAAATGGCATATATCTGGGGTGGCTAGTACCTATGGCCCTCTAAACATGATGGAGAAAGTCGTAGCTTTAAGAAATACAGTTTATTCCCCTATTTACACCTTCAGTCTGCATGCAGGGAGTCCAGATCTTACAACATGGTCATTTCAAGAGGGGCTTGTCCCCCACAGCAGTCCAGGGCATCTCTCCCAGCCAGCCTTCAGCCAGCCTGCCCAAGATGGATCCCTGTTTTTCTTCTCTCCCTTTCTTCTTCCCAGCACACCATGCTAAAGACTCTTGTTTCCTGTGGCCTCACACCCAGTTACCCCAGCAACCTTCCAACCCCCCCATTCTCTGTTCGCACCTCAGGGCAAGGGGGGAAAGAACAGCTCTCTTACATTGCCAAGGAACTTCAATGGCCCTCTATTGTAGGAGTCGGCAAGGTTTATCTCGCCTCGGCCAGTTCACTCCAGCGGAGATTCCTCCGTGGGCTTGAGCATGCACACCCACGATTTCCAGGGTCTGTGTCTGCACAGATGCGATTTTTGGCATCTGCGCATGCGCAATTTCCAGAGCTGCAGAAGCGAGTACCTGCGCTGCGCTACGCCGGTTTAGCGCGGCACGCGGGGACGTGCCAAGCAGGCAGCTCGGTTCGGGGGCAGCTCGGGGGCCAGTTAAATGACACCCGAGGGCCGCTTGTGGCCCACAGGCCTTAGGTTGCCAACCCTTGCTCTATTGTTTCTTAACGGTCCCAGCTTGGCCAAGTTGTTTTGCATAGGCTGGCCCAGGAATTCCTCTGCAGCTTGTATTTCTCCCTCTGCATCCCAAATAATCAACAACCTAAAGATAAAAAGGTAAAGGGACCCCTGACCATTAGGTCCAGTCATGGCCGACTCTGGGGTTGCGGCGCTCATCTCGCTTTACTGGCCGAGGGAGCCGGCGTACAGCTTCCGGGTCATGTTACCAGCATGACTAAGCCGCTTCTGGCGAACCAGAGCAGAGCACAGAAAGGCCGTTTACCTTCCCGCCGGAGCGGTACCTATTTATCTACTTGCACTGGCATGCTTTCGAACTGCTAGGTTGGCAGGAGCAGGGACCGAGCAACGGGAGCTCACCCCGTCGAGGGGATTCGAACCACCGACCTTCTGATCAGCAAATCCTAGGCTCTGTGGTTTAACCCACAGCGCCACCCGCGTCCCTAATCAACATCCTACCATTTATTAATTTCTAGGAGGAGGGGGAATCCCCTCCCAAATCTATAGCGATGCACTAAACGCCAGTGCAACTGGGCAGTGCCAGGATCGAGGCTTCGCGTCGCAGAGAAGCAAAGAATGTGCAGAGTCAGCAGAAGGCTTTTATTTGGCATACTTAGGTACAACCGAGCTGTCGACGATCCAGAGCGGGGCTCTCCCATACCTGAAGCCATCTTCTCCTGGTACATTAATAGTGTGCCTTGTTTCCGTCAAGCATGAGATGGTCAGAGGCTCCCAATGCGTTGTTTTGGGGGACCAGCCTTGGATACTGGGGAGGGGTTCCATTTCATTTGCACCTGGAAGCACAAACAAACCAATAGCACAGGTGAGACCGACCCATGCAGACGGCTCTCAGAGCGTAAGACGGGGCGGGCCAGAGCTGTACACCATGTTCTTCTCCCCCCAACTGGTGCCCTCCAGATGTTTTGGACTATAAAACATGGGACTGACTGGACAATAAGGAGTGGTGGGAAGCCTCAGAGGAGGAAGGATGAGAGCCAGGGGAGCGGTGGTGGAACACTGGTCAGAGGACCAAGTGGGAGGGCAGAATGGTTGGATGCTGAACAAGCAACAGGCTTAAGTGAGAGAGAGGAATCAGAGGCAGGAAGCACTGCAGACGCAGGATAGGCAGCTGAGGATCTGTGGGCAGGGGAGAACCTATAGTTCTCTGGACACCAGGACTCAGCCAACATGGCCAGTGAGTGGTCAGGGATGCTGGGAGGTGGAGTTCAACGTTTGGAGGGCCACGGGTTCCCCATTGAATTTGGCCCGCTCTGCGTGTAAAACATTTGCACTTTCACTGAGCCCAGAAAACGTCCTTTCCTCCCTTGAAGTTAGCTGTTGGTTCAGCATTAGGAAATCCACTTAATAGGTCAGAGCAGTTTAGCCATGGAGCCCATTACCTAGAGGTCTTAACGCAGAGGCTGGACCTCTGCAGCTGTGGATATCCTGTATCGAGTAGGCCTCGCCTCCACCTCTTTGTATTCTTTGAGTAAAGGAAGACTGCTTACCAAGCCTCATGTGCTTACGGAGCTGGGGGTACATTCTCAGCAAGCGCCTCTCCGCGTAATTTTTTGAAAAATGGGCTTCGCTGGTGAAATCCTGATCTCTGGAGAACCTGCTTGAGGAGTAAGTTTGCTCAGTAGGCATCGATCAAGTTTACTTTGTTAATGGAAATCCCCTCCCCCCCCCCCAGTGCTATCATAGACTTCTATGGTCCTCGTACGGTGCAACGACAGTGAATGCCAGTAAGTGAAAGCAGGCCATAATGCGTTTTTTTCATAACAAGAGGTAATTCACATATCCCTTCTGTCCTTTAGGTCTTCAACGCCAAAATTATAGCTCAATTGCTCTATGGTATTCCAGTCTGGCTGCCAGGGTTTACCCAGCTGGTAGAACGTGTGCAGGCAACTTTCCTCTTCAAGATTTTTACGGTCCCATGCTGTGTACCCTATGCAGCCTTATGTCTAAAGTAAAGGTAAAGGGACCCCTGACCATTAGGTTCAGTCATGGCCAACTCTGGGGTTGCGGCGTTCATCTCATTTATTGGCTGAGGGAGCCGGCGTACAGCTTCCAGGTCATGTGGCCAGCATGACTAAGCCGCTTCTGGCGAACCAGTGCAGCGCACGGAAACGCTGTTTACCTTCCCGCCGGAGCGGTACCTATTTTATATACATTATAAAATAAAATTATAATTAAAAAACTTTACTACTACTACTACTACTACTACTAATAATAATAATAATGCTCCCTAGGGAAGCTGAGAGGCTCGGCTTTGAAATGGTTTGCATGGAAAACAGTTGCTAGAATAAGCTCATTATTAGCAAAGGGTTTTCATGCAAACTACTGTGTGCTAGTGGAGAAAACCTCCCGCCACCAATCAGCTGATTGGCACTGAAAATGGACCTTCAGAGGAGGTCACTGCAACCATCAGCAGCTCTGACAGGTGTCTGTTTACGTGATGTCTTTATTTAGGACATCAGGTGACTGAAGGTGGCATATGGAGGGAGGGGCACTGAGGGATCTGGCCCACGGCTTGGATCCAGTCCCCCCCACCCCCGTTTTAGATCCACAGATCTTCAGATAAATCCTGATCTGTGTTCTCCCTGTCCCTGAACCTCATCATGTGCTGGATGTGTTGAAAGGTGCTAGATTGGGTCTGCCAGTTTGCTGTTTCCACAAAGATACACCTTAAAATGGCTTCTGTGGCAGGCCTGGTTTCGGTTCCAAACAGCAATAACTTTGCATTTGGAATTTGGCTTGGTGGCGGTAACTCCCCGCTGAAAGGGTGGAGGGCTCACTCAGCTAGACCACATCTGGAGACGGATATAACCCGATGGATTCCTGAATGCTCTGGGGACCTTCTGGCAGAGAAAGCTGATGGTCCTTGCCAAAGCCCAAATGTCACTATGGAACAGTGGTGGATGACACAATCCAGGCATTCTGAGTACTCTGTGTAGCTATGAGCCAGGTGGACACCAGAACAAAAGGGCACACGCCTTGCTCTGAAGTTGACCACGTATAAGTCAGTGCACATAAAGGTAAAGGACCCCTGGATAGTTAAAGGTAAAGGGACCCCTGACCATTAGGTCCAGTCGTGACCGACTCTGGGGTTGCGGTGCTCATCTCACTTTACTGGCCGAGGGAGCCGGCGTACAGCTTCCGGGTCATGTGGCCAGCATGACTAAGCCGCTTCTGGCGAACCAGAGCAGCACACAGAAACAGCGTTTACCTTCCCGCCGGAGCGGTACCTATTTATCTACTTGCACTTTGACGTGTTTTCGAACTGCTAGGTTGGCAGGAGCTGGGACCGAGCAATGGGAGCTCACCCCGTCGCGGGGATTCGAACTGCCGACCTTCTGATCGGCAAGTCCTAGGATCTGTGGTTTAACCCACAGTGCCACCTGCGTTCCCCCTGGATGGTTAAGTCCAGTCAAAGGTGACTATGGGGTTGTGGCGCTCATCTCGCTTTCAGGCCGAGGGAGCCGGCGTTTGACCACAGACAGCTTTCCAGGTCATGTGGCCAGCAGGACTAAGCCGCTTCTGGCACAACAGAACACCGTGATGGAAGCCAGAGCACACGAAAATGCCGTTTGCCTTCCTGCCACGTCGGTACCTATTTATCTACTTGTGCTGGCGTGCTTTCGAACTGCTAAGTTGGGAGGAGCTGGGACAGAGCAACAGGAGCTCAGCCTGTTGCAGGGATTCGAACCGCTGACCTTTTGATCAGCAAGCCCAAGAGGCTCAGTGGTTTAGACCACATAACCATTTGGCAGTGTAGGAGGTAAAGACAGGACACTTTGCAGCCTGCAATGAATTCTCTAAGAACCAGCCAGCCAGACCACCGGAAAGAGCCCCGCTAACAAATGCTTTGTTCCAGCAAGCCTGCCTAGGCATGTAATTTTAGCATGCAATATTAACATGTTATTCCAGTAAGTCTAAATGTTTTAAAATTACTGATGATATATATTTTTAAAAATCATACATAGCTCGTTTTCAATGTTTGCTCTTTATGATATTTTTAATTAATATCTTAGACTACTGTACTGTAAACCCCGTAGAGGTCTTATGTTCTAGTATAGAATTGTAAAGTTGGAAGGGGCAATGAGGGTCATCTAGTCCAACCCTCTGCAATGCAGGAATCTTTTGCCCAATGTGGGGCTTGAACCCATGACCGTGAGATCAGGAGTCCCAATATCTACTGACTGAGCTATCCCAGCTCATGTAAAGTAGGAAGTGATACATAGGTCTGTATGTACGCACATATATATACATACATGTACATATGTGATGTATGGAAGTGAGATCTGGACTATAAAGAAGGCTGATGGCCGTAGAATTGATGCTTTTGAATTATGGTGCTGGAGGAGACTCTTGAGAGTCCCATGGACTGCAAGAAGATCAAACCTCTCCATTCTTAAGGTAATCAGCCCTGAGTGCTCACTGGAAGGACAGATCCTGAAGCTGAGGCTCCAAGACTTTGGGCACCTCATGAGAAGAGAAGACTCCCTGGAAAAGACCTTGATGTTGGGGAAGATGGAGGGCACAAGGAGAAGGGGACGACAGAGGACGAGATGGTGAGACAGTGTTCTCGAAGAGACCAGCATGAGTCTGACCAAACTGCGGGAGGCAGTGGAAGACAGGAGGGCCTGGCGTGCTCTGGTCCAGGGGGTCACGAAGAGTTGGACAATACTAAATGACTAAACAACAACAACAAAGGAAAAGCGGGACATTCTGGGATCAAATCAGAAACTGGGACAGCTTCTGCAAATCCAGGACGGTCCCTGGAGATTAGGGACGCTTGGAGGGTCTGAAATACATCCTGAATGATAAACTGATCACCCGCCAAATTCTAGATAAATCCTATCCCTTATTGGGAGATGAATCAAATACAGTTACAGTGGTACCTCAGGTTACATATGCTTCAGGTTACATACGCTTCAGGTTACAGACTCCACTAACCCAGAAATATTACCTCAGGTTAAGAACTTTGCTTCAGGATGAGAACAGAAATCGTGCTCTGGCAGCACGGCAGCAGCAGGAGGCCCCATTAGCTAAAGTGGTGCTTCAGGTTAAGAACAGTTTCAGGTTAAGAACAGACCTCCGGAACGAATTAAGTACTTAACCCGAGGTACCACTGTACAGTCATTCCAGAAGAGGCAAAGCACCTGTACATTCTGATTGATGACACTCCCAGGGGCTGATGGGAGTTGTAGGCACTCAGTGGAGAAGGCTGGTTTAGAGCGCTGCGCATTTAAGCCGCAGTGAAAACCACCTTGAAGCTGTTAGGATATTTCCGTTCCACCTTAAAAGGGAGCAGGCTTTGTGAGTCACAGAGTCTGCGTATTTCCTGTTCACAGGATGTTTCTGTTTTGATAGAGCTGTTGTCTCTCTCTGTGCCTGAACACGCAAACAGGCGGTCATGTTTTTTCCTTTGTTCTGACCAACGCTGAATAAACTTCTAAATAATGCTCTCCTGCGTGCATCTTTCGCTGTGCGAATTCTGCTGATAGAGCGTGCATCAGCTCTGGAATGTTACAAGCTATTTTCTGGAGCTCGTGTCGCTAAACTGCTGATACTGTATCTACGGGAGATTGATGGATCGTCCGGAGGCGACGTGGGGGCCATGATGGCTTTATCTCCCTGGCAGTATCCCAACAGAAGCAACGTGTGTTAAAGCACAACGCCTGTTTCTTTTTCCAACAGAAAGATCTGTGGCCTTACCTGAATTCTGCAGGTTTCCTCAGCTTTCTGATGCTGGGACTCATTTGGCTCTTTGGGGCTTGCACTGGGGGTAAGTGGTCCGAATCAGGTTGGTTTTTCCTCTAAATGGAAGGTGGATTAGCAAAAGAAGCTCTCGTTAAATCTTCTTTTTTTCAAACAATTTTTTATTATTTTCTTTACATAATCTTTTTTTTCCAACAATCCATACATCCATCAAAATATAACCCCTTTGCTCTGCCGAGCTGGGACTTCCCTCCATCCCTTCAGCTGGTATCCTTTATCACATTTTTTTCGTGTATTTTATACTCACATTTTATCTGTTTTACATTGTAGGAGTTACTTCAGTCCTGCTAGTGTTTTTAAATTTTTACAGCTGTCTTTTAGATACGCAATAAATTTACTCCAATTGTGAAGCTCTGGCCCAATCGCCTTCTCAATCCAACCCACGGACGGTCGGGAATCAGCGTGTTTTTTCATGAGTAGAATGTGTGCTTTTATTTAAAATGCATCTCTGGGTTATTTGTGGGGCCTGTCTGGTGTTTTTACACGAGTAGAATGTGTGCTTTTATTTGAAATGCATCTCTGGGTTATTTGTGGGGCCTGCCTGGTGTTTTTACATGAGTAAAATGTGTGCTTTTATTTAAAATGCATCTCTGGGTTATTTGTGGGGCCTGCCTGGTGTTTTTACATGAGTAATAATAATCATCAACTTTATTACGGTCCAACGACCCATAACATGGATTCAGAATAAAATACAGATTCATACAGACAACCCCCCAGGGAAGGGAACTTACATGAGTAGAATGTGTGCTTTTATTTAAAATGCATCTCTGGGTTATTTGTGGGACATAGGAATTCGTTCATTCCCCCCGCCCCCCAAAAAATATAGTCCAGCCCACCACATGGTCTGAGGGACGGTGGACCAACCCACAGCTGAAAAAGGTTGCTGACCCCTGATCTAAAGGCTTGGTATGCTGTTGTACAGGGACAGAAGTAGCAGCAGATAGAAATGTAGAAACTCTGCTGTGTGGGAGCAGCTACTGGCGTGCGAGATTCCAGAAATCGTAAATCACCGGGGTTGGAGGAGGAGAGAGCGAAAGAATAAGATAGGCTGTAGAGGACAAGGTCAAATGAAAGAGAGAATAAAGATAAGGAAGATAAGGAAACAACGATGTAAAGTACCTCTTCCAAGTATCTTTTACGCTAATGTGAGATCACTGGCTGCCAACAAAGGTCCGTATAGTAAAAGCTATGGTTTTCCCAGTAGTGATGTATGGAAGTGAGAGCTGGACCATAAAGAAGGCTGATCACAGAAGAATTGATACTTTTGAATTCTGGTGCCGGAGGAGACTCTTGAGAGTCTCATGGATTGCAAGAAGATCAAACCTATCCATTCTGAAGGAAATCAGCCCTGAGTGCTCACTGGAAGGACAGATCCTGAAGCTGAGACTCCAATACTTTGGCCACCTCATGAGAAGAGAAGACTCCCTAGAAAAGACCCTGATGTTGGGGAAGATGGAGGGCACAAGGAGAAGGGAACGACGGAGGACGAGATGGTTGGATAGTGTTCTCGAAGCTACCAGCATGAGTTTGACCAAACTGAGGGGGATAGTGGAAGACAGAAATGCCTGGCGTGCTCTGGTCCAGGGGGTCACGAAGAGTTGGACATGACTAAACAACTAAACAACAACAACAAGTGATCATTGGCAAATAAACTTGATGAATGGAGGCTTCGTGTAGGAGTGGAGGAAGACATCCAGGATTGTTGTGTGCTGATACTCACAGAGACATGGTTAAATTCAGCTATTCCAGACACAGCTGTTGAATTACAAGGTTTTACAACGTACCGGTGGGACAGGACACAGGATTCTAGCAGGAAACAAGGTGTGTGTGTGTGTATTTTTGTAAATCAAAACTGGTGTATGGACTCTGTCAAGTTGGATACCTAATGTTCTCCGGATGTGGAATTTCTGACAATTAAATGCAGACCTTTCTATCTTCCCCGGGAATTTACAACAGTGGTGTTAACAGCGGTGTACATAGCACCAACTGCAAATGCATGGAGGGCCATGAGTAGTATGCATGAAAACATCAATGCTAAATTGAGCAGATACCCGGAGGCTGTGCACATTATTGCGGGGGACTTCAATCACACAGGTGTGAGGGCAGTACTCCCAAAATTCCATAAGCACATTGAGTGTGCAACAAGGGGAGAAAATACTCTTGACAAGGTGTATACGAACATTAGACGGGCATATGAGGTCAAGACCTTGGCGCACCTCGGTGGTTCAGATCATAGGTCCCTGCTTCTGACACCAGTATACACACCCCTCAGGAAACAAGGCCAGATACAAACACGGATGGTTACAGTGTGGCCTGAGGGAGCCTCTCAACAACTGCAGGACAGTTTCCAGGAGACCAACTGGAATATGTTCGACCATCAAGATCTAGAAACTTCTACATCAACGGTCCTGGATTATATTAGATTCTGCACAGCAAATGTCACCAGGGAAAGGTATGTTAAGTTGTATCCGAATAGGAAGCCCTGGATGATGGGAGAGGTTAGGAGATTATTGAAGGCCAGAAATTCTGCTTTTAGAACTGGGGACCGGGTATTGTATGGTATAGAAAGAGCAAACTTGAAGAGGGGTATCAGGAAAGCAAAAGCGGAGTACAGAGGAAAAATTGAGGACCATCTGAGAAACCATGATACTAGACAAATGTGGCAGGGAGTCCAACATCTGACTGGTTATAAATCGAGAAATTCATCAGTGGTAGAGAGTACTGCTTCCTTGGTGGGAGAGTTGAATACCTTCTTTGCCCGATTTGAGGTGACACGAACAGTGACTCCAGCAGGGATGCCAGAGCTATTGGTGTCACTACCTACAGGAAATGCTGCCAGGGTGGAAGAGGGAGAAGTGAGGCGAATATTAAAGGAGGTAAACACGAGGAAGGCTATGGGCCCGGATGGGGTGGCTGGCAGGGTGCTAAGAGATTGTTCGGACCAACTGGCAGGAATCTTTACGAAGATTTTTAACCAGTCTCTGGCCCAAGCCACTGTTCCACCCCGTCTGAAATCCGCTACCATTATACCCCTGGCAAAAACATCAAATAGACATGAAGAAACTGTGTTGAACTGTTTTGTGGGGACAAATCACAAAAGTCACAAAAGTGATGGTGCTGATTTTGGTAGTGGGCTGCATGTGCATGATATCTGCTGGAGGGGCAACCCCCCCCCCAACCTATACATAAATTCCTGCAACAATTGACAGGCAAATAAATTATTATTTTTGGAATTTATTTGGCGAAATGATGGGGTGAAAGAAAAGGAGGTCCATGCCGGACATGGCTGTCTTTACTCTGTGTGGGAACATTCTAGGAGTGTAAGAAGTTATTTTAATTGATTTTGGTTTGTTTATTCCTGCTAATGCTTGACTTCCGAAGAAGCTCTTGAAAGGGTTTATTTTGGTTTTCGGTTTACTGTAAATACTTTTCTTTTCCTTACTGTGGTTCCAAGGTAAAATATAAGGCACAGTCCCTGATTGGGGAAAGCTCTGGAGAAGATGGAGACTTATATGATTGTGAGAGTTATGAGAGAAGAAAGAGCTTTTCTTTTCTCTATCTGCTTTCTCCATGCCAGGCACAATTTTATAAACTTCTGTCATGCAGTCGGGACTACAAACCCCATCATCCCACAGCCAGTGTGACCGGTGGTCAGGGTAATGGGTTTGGTAGTCCCACAATACATAGGGATCTGGAATTAGGGAAGGCCAGTTTAGAGCAAGCATAGGCAAACTCCGGCCCTCCAGATGTTTGGGACTACAATTCCCATCATCCCTGACCACTGGTCCTGTTAGTGTTGTAAACAAAAATGGCCCTTTTCCCTTATGGGGTATCCAAGAGCCCATATAGAGTCCTTACATAGGTTCCCTATTGGTAGGAGAGAATAACAGAGGCCAACCAGAGAATATTGAGAAGCAAAGCAGCTAGTAAGCTTGATCTTTATTGATCTGTTGCAACAGGGTGCTCCCCTCACCCGCAGGAGAGGAGGAGGAACCCAGAAAAATGGCACGCAAGGCCTTATAAAGACTTTTGAAATTGCGCCCCTGTAGATCAAGACCACCCCCAGAAACATGATACATACATCACAGAAGGGGTGTAACCTAAGACCACCCCTCAGATACACCACACCTACATCACAGAAAAGGCGATCTAAAACAGAAAATTGAATGCTGTTTTTCTCCTGTCGTTGTTTATCTTCTGTCTGGCAGGTTACTTGATTGGATTGCGTGGGGAGCCTGGCCAGTCTTTTGTAGTGATAAATACTTAGTTCCTGGGCCAGGTCACAGGCTCACACCCTATTCAAACACAGACATACCCTTAAGACAGGATTTGTGAAGGAAAAGACAATGGGGAGGCTTTTCCATTTTCCTTTGACCTTGCAGATAAAACATTTGCTCAGTTTGGGACAGTTTGAAAATCAAAATGGTTCCAGGTCAGTCTCCCTGTCCTGATCTATGTATGTACTTGGTTGGTACACTTATGAACATTTAACATATATCTAAGACCTCAAAATTCCTATCACATTAGCTAAGGATGATGGGAATTGTAGTCCCAAACATCTGGAGGGCCGGAGTTTGCCTATGCCTGGTTTAGAGACACCTTTTGTGGAAAGGTCATGCCGCAGAGTTCCCTCCTTGACCCCCCATACAACAACAACAACAACAACAACAACAACAACAATAATAATAATAATAATAATAATAATTTATTTATACCCCGCCCATCTGGCTGGGCTTCCCCAGCCACTCTGGGCGGTCTCCAACAAAATATTAAAATATGGTAATACATCAAACATTAAAAGCTTCCCTAAACGGTGTCAGAATTGGGGGAAATCCCCTTTTCACTTTAAGCAAGGTATGCGTGTCGGAGAACCAACTTACCCTGATGTCTTCAGGGAAAAACTGGAAAGGTGTTGAAAGCTGTTGTCCGGATATGAAGAGGGGAAGTGGGTTGTTAGTCACAATCAAGGCAGTTTTGTCTTGATTGAACTCCGAGGACCTTAGCATGATGGCAATCTCTCCCTTGTGTTGTTCCAGCCGCTCTTGGAACTCAGCATCAGTGAATGGAAGGAAGTATTGGACCTACCCCAGGAGAGAGAAAAATAAAATAAGCAAAATGAGAAGGAAAGTAGGCCTCAGACATTATTGGCTTTGTCATGCTTCAACAGGACAGCACCATTTTACCCAGCGTTATAAGAATCCTAAGAATTGCCATAAATAAAATGAATGCTCTGAAGTGCACAAGATAAACACACATAGGCAGGCATGTAAACCGTATGTCTTAATCCCTAGCTGGAATTAAGATTGCTGGAAGAAATATCAACAACCTCAGATATGCAGATGACACAACCTTGATGGCAGAAAGTGAGGAGGAATTAAAGAATGGGGGCCACCAGGTGGCGCGTTGGAAGATGGCCGACAATAACATCTCTCTGACCCATACGAGGTAATTAAGGGGCTGCTATGGGAAGTATGGGACGCGGGTGGCGCTGTGGGTAAAAGCCTCAGTGCCTAGGGCTTGCCGATCGAAAGGTCAGCGGTTCGAATCCCCGCGGCGGGGTGCGCTCCCGTTGTTCGGTCCCAGCACCTGCCAACCTAGCAGTTCGAAAGCACCCCCGGGTGCAAGTAGATAAATAGGGATCGCTTACTAGCGGGAAGGTAAACGGCGTTTCCGTGTGCGGCTCTGGCTCGCCAGAGCAGCGATGTCACGCTGGCCACGTGACCCGGAAGTGTCTCCAGACAGCGCTGGCCCCCGGCCTCTTGAGTGAGATGGGCACACAACCCTAGAGTCTGTCAAGACTGGCCCGTACGGGCAGGGGTACCTTTACCTTTTACCTTTATGGGAAGTATGCAGTCTTCCTCCCCCGCCAGGAGACGGGGGCGCTGCCTTGCCAGCGGTGTTCACAATGCACCCCCTGATCTGAGAGATGGGGGTGCCGAACACTTGGCACGAGCCTTCGGTGAAGTCAGATCTTCCTGACGCCGATTCCAATTAGCGCGTGCTGGTTAGCTTCAGCTCGGAATTATAATTGGAAACATATGATTGGAATGAAGCTGAAGCACATACATCAAGTAATGTTCGAGGATAAGACTGCTGATTTATGGATCTCTGTGACCGGGAGTGACGGATGGATAAGTAAATCTTCTGATGAATCACCACTAGGAAACTGTATGTTTGGAATGAAGGGGGGGTGGAGGAAAAAACTTTTTTTTCCCTTTGCACGATGTGATATTAATAACCCTTCACCCCAGATAGAAATAAGATCGTTGAGTTTTTATTAATCACAAGCAGGAATTAAAGAACTGTGTGGGATGGATTATAACAGGAGAGAGGATTGGTGAACGGTGAGAAAGAGGAAAATTTTTATGATGCAGTTAAAAAATGGCGTCTCGCCAAGACAGGCTTGCCGGAGAAAGAAGGACAGGGGGAGGAGAATCAGGATCGTTCGAAAGACAAGGAATGTTGTAACGCAAGCTTGACCTGACAGAGCCTCCTGATTCATTTGATTTATTTGGAAAGCCTGAAAAAAGTAAAGGACAGACCGAAGATTAATTTTTTTATGGAAGCGTTGAAAAGAGGCTGTCCCTGAGTGATATGATCTTTGAAGAGTACAAAACCCACACAGAGGCTGCCTGTTTTCAATCTGCTTGTGAAAATTATCAGAGATCGCAAAGAAAGGAATATACGATAACAACAAGAAGAGAAAGAAAGTAATAAAGGACTATCTAGATAGAACTGGATAGAACTGTCTAATTAAAGCAGTAATATAAGTGATGTTTGGACTCGTTCGGAGTTTTGGACTCGTGCGGAGCTTGATGTATGGGTACCCCCAACAAAATTTAAAATTTGGCTGTATAATTTGGAACTAATGTGATTTGGATGATGTGATTGGCCTGTTAATAAAAATTATTTTTTAAAAAAATAAAGAATCTTTTAATGAGGGTGAAAGAGGAGAGCGCAAAATATGGTCTGAAGCTCAACATCAAAAAAACGAAGATCATGGCCACTGGGCCCATCACCTCCTGGCAAATAGAAGGGGAAGAAATGGAGGCAGTGAGAGATTTTACTTTCTTGGGCTCCATGATCACTGCAGATGGTGACAGCAGTCACAAAATTAAAAGACGCCTGCTTCTTGGGAGAAAAGCGATGATAAACCTAGACAGCATCTTAAAAAGCAGAGGCATCACCTTGCCAACAAAGGCCCGTATAGTTCAAGCTATGGTTTTCCCAGTAGTGATGTATGGAAGTGACAGCTGGACCATAAAGAAGGCTGATCGTCGAAGAATTAATGCTTTTGAATTCTGGTGCTGGAGGAGACTCTTGAGAGTCCCATGGACTGCAAGAAGATCTAACCTATCCATTCTGAAGGAAATCAGCCCTGAGTGCTCACTGGAAGGACAGATCCTGAAGCTGAGGCTCCAAGACTTTGGCCACCTCATGAGAAGAGAAAACTCCCTGGGAAAGACCCTGATGTTGGGAAAGATGGAGGGCACAAGGAGAAGGGGAAGACAGAGGACGAGATGGTGGGACAGTGTTCTCGAAGAGACCAGCATGAGTTTGACCAAACTGCAGGAGGCAGTGGAAGACAGGAGGGCCTGGCGTGCTCTGGTCCAGGGGGTCACGAAGAGTCGGACACGACTAAACGACTAAACAACAACAGAGCAATCCTGAATCCACATCAACTCCTAATGACCCCCAAATATTCCTCTGTAGAAGGGAATATCTTGGAGAAAGCTCCCCCAGTGGTGCTTTTCACTTGCAAATCCTACAGATTTAATGTTAAATTTTGTCTATGAATATTCTGTCGCTGTGGCCTGGATTCAGGGTCTAAGGCATTTACCATGTCAAAAGAATGGCCCAGACTGGCCAGTAATGCAATCGGTACAACTTTATCAGGTTATCTTGGCCGGCAGCAGACAAGCCACACACAAACTTCTGTTGCAGACCACATCTTTCTGCGATGCTTTTGGGCGGTCTTTGGCTAAAGGGCTGGGCAATTTCTAAAGTCTTCAAAAGTTCTTGCACACCTCTGTTCCGGGCCCTCACCTCCTGGCAAAGGTGGCAGGAACTCTGTCGCAACAGAAAAATAAAGATCTGCCTTATTGTCACTGGATCCTGCCTCCATCCATTCTTCTCTGACCGATCATGGACTTAGGGGACACTGGGTAAAAGCCAACCCCAGATTTTTCTACACCAGGAAAAGGCACTGATGGCAGTGTTGCAGGAATTTATGTATAGGTTGGCCGGAGGTTGCCCCTTCAGCAGATATCATGCACATGCAGCCCACTACCAAAACCAGCACAATCACTTTTGTGACTTTTGTGATTTGTCCCCACAAAACACTTCATCACACTTTCTTCCTGCCTATTCAAAGGGCCTTTGCTGCATGATACCAAATGTAAGAATTCACTGATAAATGTCTCTATGCACTGGCTCACAGGGAAAACTTCAGAAATTCATATAGACATGTGAGCTCAGCTACTCAGCAGCCCCTCTGCCTGAGTGATAATCCCTGGCATCCTGATACCTGAGTGCCAGACAGGCAGCCATTCCAGAAATAACAAACCCAGATGAAGACAAAAGGGTGCGATTAACTTGGCTGGGAAATAGGGAAATGTAAACATCTCTTTTGTTACACTTGATGGGTGTTTGGTGGAGGGCAAGGAGAACCATGGGGCAGGGTCCAGGATGCTCAGATTACTGCCACCAGACCTCCCCTTTCATGATGTAACCATGAAGTATTAGTGATGTAGTTGGGGGGGGGTGTAACATGGGGATTAGCAGCTAATAAAAGTTTGGGTTCTCTTTTGTTCGGGGCTTCCATCTTGTTCCACCTGGTGGCAGGTGGGAGTCCTGTCGCGACAGTCTTCAATAAAGACCAAGCCTACTGGCTGCTGCTTTGCTCTGGTATTCCTGGCTGGTGCCCTTGTTTTTTGTCCAAGGGAACCCTCAGATTTCTCCGTTAACAGTAGATCCCTTACCCAGTTTCCCCAAACGTCAGCAATGCTGACTGAAGAGTTCTTTACCTGCGTTGGTCCCCATCATGCTCTCCTTTCTGTCCCCGCCCCCCTCTATTCACAGCAAGAAAACATAGAATATCACTGGCCTTTTTGCCACTCCAGTTACTGCCAAAGGTGACCAGTTCCTTCGATTCTTCCTCCAAAACCACCGTGATGCGCTAGTAGACAGTGTGAGTAGCCAGCAGACCCAGTACTGGGCCTGCTGGCTAATCACTGTCCTTGCATATCCCATGGCATTGTGATTGACAGCACACGGCGACAGGGAGAATAGCTTCATCACCATGCAACAGGCTGGCAAGGTAATCACCTTGTGGGGAAATGGCTGCAGGGGTCGATCATGGCTTGTGGGGACAGTGGGAAGTGTGGTGGTTTGGGAAACAGGGTCACAAAAGCCGAGTTAACTGCTGAGAAAATGTTAGAAGCATAAGAGTTGGAAGGGACTCTCTCATCCAAAACCCCTGCAATGCAGGAATCTCAACTAAAGTGTTATGTACTGAGTTGAATAGGATCCAAAATGCAGCAGTCTGATTGGTCCTAGAACAATAGGATTCAGAATGCAGCAGTCTAATTGGTCTAGAACAATGCAACAGTGTGATTGGTCTGCAGGAGCCAACCAATCCAGCTCCAGATGGAAGTGAATCCACAACCTGATTGGCCTACAGGAGAATCCCGGAATTAGCCAATCACGTGCAGCCCATTGTGTAAATAATGTATATAAAGCAGACATTCTGGGGGAACTTCCATTCCTCCTCACCACTATGAGCTGAATAAAGAGCATGAAATCCACTCTCAACTCTGAGTATATTTCATAAAGCATCCATGACAGATGGCCTTCCAACCTCTGCAGGTGACAAGGTATGGCACCTTGCTCATTTTCCTCCCCCACTATCAGGCCTTACCTGGCACTGCTTCCCACCGTCAGGGCTCCCTGTTTGCTGTCATTGCCAGCAGTCACTTGCCCATCTCTGTTTCAGATAGGAACAGATCCCAAGCAGAAGATTGGAAGAAGTATATGAATTATTTGAAGAGCAACTGTAATCAACAAATTACGCTACTAGGACTTGAAGAAGTTTTGTAAGGAGAAATATATGAAGTGTTACAAAGTAGGAAAAGATAGAGCTATTGGTTATGAGTTTGAAATGTAATAGGGAAAATAAGAAATACATACTAAGAGATTAAGGGAAGCGGGTGGCGCTGTGGGTTAAACCACAGAGCCTAGGACTTGCCGATCAGAAAGTCGGCGGTTTGAATCCCCGTGACGGGGTGAGCTCCTGTCGCTCGGTCCCAGCTCCTGCCAACCTAGCAGTTCGAAAGCACATCAAAGTGCAAGTAGATAAATAGGTGGGAAGGTAAACGGTGTTTCCGTGCGCTGCTCTGGTTCGCCAGAAGCGGCTTAGTCCTGCTGGCCGCATGACCCGGAAGCTGTACTCCAGCTCCCTCGGCCAGTAAAGCGAGATGAGCGCCGCAACCCCAGAGTCGGCCACGACTGGACCTAACGGTCAGGGGTCCCTTTACCTTTACATTTAAGAGATTACACTGGGAATTTTTCAGACAGGATTGATGGAAGTAAAAAAAAAATTGAATAAGATGTAAAAGAATGTTTAATTACTGTTGAAAATGATATGTTAAAAAACTAATTTTATATATATATATATGTGTGTGTGTGTGTGTGTGTATGAATGAACAGATCCCAATCTCTGGCGCTCGGCTGCCATCTTAGATGCCCAAACTGCATTGAGAAAGGGCATGGCATTGAGGGGAAGAGAGGTAAGATGGCGAACAGGTCTGCCACAGACCGGTGTAGAATCATAGAATCATAGAATTATAGAGTTGGAAGAGACCACAAGGGCCATCGAGTCCAACCCCCTGCCAAGCAGGAAACACCATCAGAGCACTCCTGACATATGGTTGTCAAGCCTTTGCTTAAAGACCTCCAAAGAAGGAGACTCCACCACACTCCTTGGCAGCAAATTCCACTGTCGAACCGCTCTTACTGTTAGGAAGTTCTTCCTAATGTTTAGGTGGAATCTTCTTTCTTTCTTTTTTTTTTTTACTAATCTTTTTATTGATATTTTGGAAACGACATCAAACAATACAAAAAAGAAAAAAAGACTGAAAAGAAGAAAAGCAAGCAAACAAACAAACAACAACAACAAACAACGCCTATAAACATAAAACAAACAAACCAACATAACATCACTCAATTGACTTCCTTCCATCTCAGTTTAGGCAAAATAAACTCATCGCTTATCTGCAGATTGTATTATATCAGCTCTTTACATTGCAGGTTTTAGATTCCGCCCACTGTGATTTTGGTAATACCTAGATTGATTTCAATGTAACTTACAAATTTACTCCAGTCGTTCGTAAACTTAACGATTTTTTGATGCCTGATTTTTTGTGACATTCTAGCTAATTCTATATACTCATATAATTTCATTTGCCATTCTCTAATGGTGGGGATATTGGAAGTTTTCCAGTTTTGCGCTAACAAAATCCTGGCGGCCACCATTGCATATTGAAAGAATGTTTGGTCTTCATTTTTGATCTCCTCTCCGATCATACCTAAAAGGAACGCTTCAGGTTTTTTGGGGAAGGTGTATTTCAGTATTCTTTTTAATTCATCGTAAATTTGTCCCCAAAATCTTTTCACTTCGTCACAGGTCCACCACAGGTGGAATCTTCTTTCTTGTAGTTTGGATCCATTGCTCCGTGTCCGCTTCTCTGGAGCAGCAGAAAACAACCTTTCTCCCTCCTCTATGTGACATCCTTTTATATATTTGAACATGGCTATCATATCACCCCTTAAACTGCTCTTCTCCAGGCTAAACATGCCCAGCTCCCTTAGCCGTTCCTCATAAGGCATCGTTTCCAGGCCTTTGACCATTTTGGTTGCCCTCCTCTGGACACGTTCCAGTTTGTCAGTGTCCTTCTTGAACTGTGGTGCCCAGAACTGGACACAATACTCCAGGTGAGGTCTGACCAGAGCAGAATACAGTGGCACTATTACTTCCCTTGATCTAGATGCTATACTATTGATGCAGCCCAGAATTGCATTGGCTTTTTTAGCTGCCGTGTCACACTGTTGGCTCATGTCAAGTTTGTGGTCAACCAAGACTCCTAGATCCTTTTCACATGTAGTGCTCTCAAGCCAGGTGTCACCCATCTTGTATTTGTGCCTCTCATTTTTTTTTGCCCAAGTGCAATACTTTACATTTCTCCCTGTTAAAATTCATCTTGTTTGTTTTGGCCCAGTGTAGTGGCTCGTAAGCTTCATCGTCTAGTGTCCAGGTCAAGGGAAGTAATAGTACCACTCATTTCTGCCTCAATCAGGCCATACCTGGAAGACTGTGTCCAGTTCTGAGCACCACAGTTCAAGGACAAAATTAACAAGCTCGAACACGTGTAGAGGAGGGTGGCTGGGATTAGGAGTTTTAATCTATCCGAGCTGCTCCAGCGAGTAGTTCTATGGTCCTATGATTTGTATACATCATGTGAGTGTCTGAGTGAGCGTGAGAAAGGAAGTCTGAGGACTATTGGAAGTTAGTTTTACTTCTGTGTGTGTCGCAGTTCTGTACTGGTGTTCAGAGAGCACAGAAGTACTGATCTTCAAATATCTCAAGGGCTATCACATGGAAGATGGAAGTTTTCTGCTGCTCTGAAGGCCTGGACTCGATCCAATGGATTCAAGTTGCAAGAAGGGAGATTCTGGCTAAATGTTAGGAAGAACTTTCTGACAGTAAGAGATCTTCAACAGTGAAACAGTCTCCCTTGCGAGGTTGTGGACTCTCCTTCCTTGGAGGTTTCTAAGCAGAGGAGGGATGGTCATCTGTCAGGGATGCTTTCACTGAGATACCTACACAGCAAGGTGGACAGGATTGGTGCCCTTTCCATATCTATGGCTCCATGGTTTTAATGAGGGTGAAAGAGGAGAGCGTAAAATATTATCTGAAGCTCAACATAAAAAAAGCTAAGGTCATGGCCACTGGTCCCATCACCTCCTGGCAAATAGAAGGGGAAGAAAGGGAGGCAGTGAGAGATTTTCCTTTCTTGGGCTCCATGATCACTGCAGATGGTGACAGCAGTCACGAAATTAAAAGACGCCTGCTTCTTGGGAGAAAGGCGATGACAAACCTAGACAGCATCTTTAAAAGCAGAGGCATCACCTTGCCGACAAAGGTCCGTATAGTTCAAGCTATGGTTTTCCCAGTAGTGATGTATGGAAGTGAGAGCTGAACCATAAAGAAGGCTGATCGCCGAAGAATTGATGCTTTTGAATTCTGGTGTTGGAGGAGACTCTTGAGAGTCCCATGGACTGTAAGATCAAACCTCTCCATTCTTAAGGAAATCAGCCCTGAGTGCTCACTGGAAGGACAGATTGTGAAGCTGAGGCTCCAATACTTTGGCCACCTCCTGAGAAGAGAAGACTCCCTGGAAAAGACTCTGATGTTGGGAAAGATGGAGGGCACAAGGAGAAGGGGACGACAGAGGACGAGATGGTTGGACAGTGTTCCCGATGCTACCAGCATGAGTTTGACCAAACTGCGGGAGGCAGTGGAAGACAGGAGGGCCTGGCGTGCTCTGGTCCAGGGGGTCACGAAGAGTCGGACACAACTAAACAACAACAATGGTTTTTCCTCTTCCTTTGGCACCTTTTCATGATGGAAAAAGAAGTCGGGTTTCACTCACCAAGTTAGGATGTTGTGAGTAAGTGGCTTCATGCTTCAGCTGGAACTGACTGCACATGTTCGGATGAGTGTCTCGAACTGGGAAGTTAAAAACGACGTCAAATCATTTTGACACCTGAGGAACCCCCAAATCCAATCTCGTTTCTGCTATTCACTCTTCCCACCAACCATGGTCACCCCACTTTCCCCTGGACAGTGTGATACCCAGGGTGGGGGCAGTCAATGGTTGGCAGAGTTTGCTCCTTTTCAAAAGAGAAACATGTGCCATCTTCATGTGCCACCCAGTTTACTTCCAAACAGACCTTTAGGTAGAATCAAGCACTCCTAGCAAGCAGAGAAACCAGCTACCCATCCTGCAATCTCCAGACCAGAGAGGGGCCTATCGTATTGGCCTGATTATAAGCCACGCCTGAATATAAACTGCATCTTTAAAACTCGGGGGGGGGGTTAAGAAAAAAAGACAATTCCCGAATATAAGCCACTCCCTTAAATTCCGCAGGCACTCACACCTGTCCCATTTTACCGTATGTCTCTTTCAGCAGCGATATCATAAAAGCCAGTTTTTGTAAGTTCGCAAATTTCAGCTGCACTTTTCACGGTCGGAATTTGGAAAATAAGGGGGAGGCTTATATTCAGGCCAATACGGTAGTACCCAACAATGATTTATGCCAGTGGTTACCGAAATGGGTGGTAGTGCCTTGCGAGGGGGTGTTGGTAATTATTTAGGGGTGCCATAACTACATGTCTTTATGTACCCGACAAAAACCTTCCTCTTTACCTAGGCCTATGGCTGTTCATTAATCTCTGACCTGTAAGAGTGAGGGGAGAGCTCTGTTATTATGACGCTGTGGGATAAACCACAGAGCCTCTTGGGCTTGCTGATCAGAAGGTTGGCGGTTCGAATCTCCGCGACGGGGTGAGCTCCTGTTGTTCGGTCCCTGCTCCTGCCAACGTAGCAGTTCGAAAGCACACCGGTGCAAGTAGATAAATAGGTACCGCTCCAGCGGGAAGGTAAACAGCGTTTCCATGTGCTGCTCTGGTTCGCCATAAGTGGCTTAGTCCTGCTGGCCACATGACCTGGAAGCTGTACGCCGGCTCCCTCGGCCAGTAAAGCGAGATGAACACCACAACCCCAGAGTCATCCGCGACTGGACCTAATGCTCAGGGGTCCCTTTACAATTTACCTTTACCTATTTCATTATTAGGCTGTCTGTCAGTATCCTTTTTACAGTGGTACCTTGGGTTACATACGCTTCAGGTTACAGACTCCGCTAACCCAGAAATAGTACCTCGGGTTAAGAAGTTTGCTTCAGGATGAGAACAGAAATTGTGCTCCGGTGGCAGCGGGAGGCTCCATTAGCTAAAGTGGTGCTGAGGCATCTGATCAAGGCCTGTATTTTAAAATGAGCTTAAAGATTTGCAAATGTTTCATGCCAGGCAGAAAAGCAGCTGGCTAAGTACTTTGGCAGATGTTTATCCTCCTGGACAAGGGCCCCCCTGATTTATAGCAGGAGACAAAATTATCAAAGTTGTAAAAGGGAATTACAGGCTGGGAGCAAAGGTTATACTGACCCTACATATTACAGAATACAATCAAGCTGCAAAAACACTAATTAAGAGTTGGTAAATAGTAAGATTTATTGTTTAACAGAAAATAATACCATGTGCCTCCCATTAGACTCTAGCCACATTTTCCTAAGGTTAAAGGGCAAGAGCTAATGGGAAAAGCAGCTGGCCGGGAAAGGGGGGTGTAAACTGAAGAGGTTTTACTTTGAAAATGCCTTTTTTTCTAAAAAGCTATCTATGTTAATGTATGAGATTTGTTGGCTTAAATGTAATTATGCAAAGGATTTAGAAAGTAAGAAATGTTAGATTCTTATGTTAGATTCTTATTTCATTGATGGTGTGTGAGAATGTGAACCCAAGATCTCTGTTTAGACAAAATGTAAGACCATGAGCCATCTGTTTTAGCCATCTGTTTTGGAATGGAGGGGAAAGGGGGCAAAAGGTGATCTGGTAATTAAGGTGCCTTGTCGAGGCAAATGTAAGATATATGGCTACTTGTTTGCCATTTATGGATAGAAGGAAATATAGCTCTTTGTCTCCCATAAAAGGTAATAGGAAATGGGTGTATCTTTTATGATTGGTTCTAGCAAACAGCCAATAGGAATTTCAACCAGGCTGATTGGACAGAGGCAGCCAAAGGAGGAGCAAGGGGGCTGGGCTGAGGGAATATAAGTGCTGGCCATCAGGGCTGGAGGATAGGCAGAGCTTTGGTAACCATATACCACTGTGCCTATCATTTATTTGTCTGACAGATAAATTATTATTTTAATTTCTCTATTGCTGCGTTGAATATTTCATTCCAGCTAAGCGTTAACCACAAGCAGGGTGCTACAGTGCTTCAGGTTAAGAACAGTTTCAGTTTAAGAACGGACCTCCGGAAAGAATTAAGTACTTAACCCAAGGTACCACTGTATTATGCTTTTATACTTGATGTTCTGCAATGTGTGCACCGCCCTGGGATCTTCTGATTAAGGGCGGTATATAAATCATGTATTATTATTATTGGTTTTTTCAGCTAGAACTGACAGGAACTCAGTTCTGGCACCTCTCAAGTGGACATCGTTGCCCCTCGTTCTCGCTGGTTCTCTTAGGAGAGGACGAGGGAGGCATTCACAGTGAGTTCTGGCACCTCTTTTTCTAGAAAAATAGCACTGGTAATAATAACTCGCTCCAGTTGCGTTGATGGAAAGGAAGCAGAAATGGGTGCCAATTCCCACCCGCCTCAGCCAGCAGAAGTGGGATTGCCATGGCCTCGGTCCAGTATACCTGAAGGAGCGTCTCCACCCCCATCGTTCTACCAGGACACTGAGATCCAGCGCCGAGGGCCTTCTGGCAGTTCCCTCCCTGTGAGAAGCGAAGTTACAGGGAACCAGGCAGAGGGCCTTCTTGGTGGTGGCACCCGCCCTGTGGAACACCCTCCCACCAGATGTCAAAGAGAAGAACAACTACTGGACTTTTAGAAGACATCTAAAGGCAGCTCTGTTCAGGGAAGCTTTTAATGTTTAACAGACTACTGTATTTTAATACTTTGTTGGGAGCTGCCTAGAGTGGCTGGGGAGACCCAGCCAGATGGGCGGGCTATAAATAATAAATTATTATTATTATTATTATTATTATTATTATTATTATTATCATCATCATCATCATCAGATGGAGCCGCTTCTCTGGCTTCCTGGTAGGTACGGGTCTCCATTACTTACACGTAGAGAGGGATGCTGTGGCGATGAGAGCAGCATGGCGCCATCGCCAGATGACATCTTCATTTGCACCATGTCGACCCACCCACTGAAGCACCGCCCTAGGAACCATTTGTCCGTTAACTAGCATAATGGCCAGTGGTCAGGGGCGATGGGGTCTGTAGCCAGGGAGGGACGGATCAAGTTGATTTTGGCTGCCCTGTGCACGCCGGGGCAGAAGGGACGCTGAAGGGAATCAGTCAGTCTGAGGGCGGGGAGAAGATACTTCACCCACAGAGCCAGGTTTGTGGCGACTGACAACTTGCCCCCTGGGCAACTAATTCTTGCCTAAAAGCTGCAATGCAGGTTAAAGGTGATGGTTGCTGGGAGGCCCTGGAATCTTAAAACACCCCACACGGTTCTGAAGATTATGACAAGGTTGCAAGCCACATTTTGTAAGGTCGGAGGTCACATGAGGGCAGTGGCGAGTTGAACAGCGGCTCTTTTTTTTTCTTTTAAAAATATTTTTATTGGTTTTTACAAGAACCAATTTAAAATAATGAAAAGGAAAAACTTTTTGAATATATCCATAAATGAGATTCTCTGAATCTCGTGACTTTTCCCCCATCCCCTGCACGGGTCCTTAAAATAATTTTTCTAAGACTACATATCAATACGTTCTTCATAGTTTTCGTCTCTCTAAATTATCCATGTCTTTCGTTTCTTTACAAGTTATTTTACATCTAGCAACTTCTGACTGGGGATCTGTGTGTGAGCTCAGGTGTATAGCATGGGTAATTATGATGATGATGATGATGATGATGATGATGATGATGGGCTTTAAAGGTCAGCACCAACACTTTGATTTGTGCTCGGAAACATACTGGGAGCCAGTGTAGATCTTTCAGGACCAGTGTTATATGGTCTCGGCAGCCACTCCCAGTCACCAGTCTAGCTGCCGCATTCTGGATTAATTGCAGTTTCCGGGTCACCTTCAAAGGTAGCCCCACGTAGAGCGCATTGCAGTAGTCCAAGCGGGTGGACTACCAACTAAAATGACGCCCTCCACAACCACATGATTAGATGCAACTATTTGCATGTATCACTACTGCATTGTGTCTGTTGTGAAGAAAGTTCTGTTAGTAAAGCTTTGAAACCATATTTATGATCTAGACGATTTTCATTCCCAGAGGGGGGGTGTCTGTTTTTATTCATCCTACTGCTCCAAGCTGAACAATATCAACCTACCCTCCAAAATTTCTCCGATGAAAATAGGGGCATCCCATTCTACACCAAGAAGCTTCTCCCACCTTTGATCTTGCCACACACAGGTACGTCTTTTGCACATATACGTCTGTCACCTTGAGCCAATTACAATCTCTCAGCCTGGCCTACCTCACATGATTGTTGTAATGAAAAAATGTGTAATTAAGATATATATTTTTCCACCTTTGTGTGTGCGCTTGTTTACACTGAATCGCATTTCCCATCCTTGCAATGCTTCCCCAAGCCTACTTCATTATTGCTGTCTCGATGGTGCACTCTTGCACCATGGTGCAGTGAAAGTGCGATGCACTAATGGTATAAAAAGCCACAGGATTTCAGCTACAGGGCATGTACCAAATGAAGCCGTATGTCTGTCCTGAAACTTTTGCAGGTTCGAAAGGTACTGACTAGGCATAACTGCCCCGTACCATCAGGAGCACAAATCACCATGCATAAAAAGGGCAGTCCTCATCCAATTCTAAACATTCATCAATGCACGCATATATCACCATATGCAAATCTTATGCAAATCTGTGCCCTCTCCGGCCATCTTTATTTTTTCTTTTGGTATTCTTTTGGTATTCTGTATTGGATACATGCTAATATGGTCACATATTCCGTGAAGCAGTTGGGCAGGGCCAACAGACTTTTCAAAAACTTCCATCTGTTGTCAATATGTTCAATTTCATTCTGTTCTTAAGGGCATTAACATGAGACTGACCCTAGCGTTTCCGAACTAACAAAGCAAAAGCCAGTGAACTATTGATTTATAGACAAGGCAAGCAGATAAAGATCGCTGTTTTCATTGTTCCACAGCGAAAGTAAATGATTGGTTTGTGGAATTAACTGCAGATCACACCTGTCAATGGTTTCCATCCTGAGGAATTTAAAGCTTCAGAAATAAGCAACATGACATTATTTCCACGGCCAAATGTCCAAGAGCCAGAAGGGCTCAGTGGAAGGACAGCTGATTGGCTTGCAGAAGGTGCCATGTTCAATCCCCGACGACTCCGGTTTCTAATGGAAAACATGTCAGTCTGACACCCTAGCAGCGGTTCTCAACCTGTGGGTGCCCAGATGTTGTTGGACTACAACTCCCATCATCCCTGAGCTCTGGCCTTGCTAGCTAGGGGTGATGGGAGTTGTAGTTCAACATCTGGGGACCCACAGGTTGAGAAAGGCTGCGCCTAAAATCTGCCACTCTTAGTGCAGACGGTAAAGAGCTATGTTCTAACTCAAGAGTCCAGCATCTTCCTCTGCACAACTGAGATATTTGCTGCGTCCTTTCCTAGACTTCCTTCGGGAAGTTCAGAACCATTCCTGAAGGTGTTCCAGCAGCCTCTCACCCAGACAGGGCCCAGATGGGAGACCCTAACTTAGCTCCAGGGCCCCCAACAACATCCTCCTCATCACTGCCACAAAATCAAAAGTCACCTGGTATTGTGGCTGTTGGATGACGGCTGCCCACAGTGGCAAAGTGGCCTCAGCTGGCTGCGCAATGGAACTTCACTGGTTGCTGCAGAACTTCAGGAGGTGGAAGAGTCGAGTTATCACGTGGCCCCGTAAGCATCGTCCGTGCCGAACGCACATCAGTGAGAAAGAGGCTCCATTGGGTGGAAGGGTGATGTGACTCCTTTGCCTCTGCCTCTTTTGGAGTGGCAATATTCTGGGGCAGATGTTCAAGCCAGCATTGGGAGCGACAGTTGAGGCAGTTAGCGGAAGACTCACAAGGTTCCATGCACACAACGGAGATCTCTTTATTTTCAATAGCTGTGTGCGGAAGGAAGAATGTTGGCAAACATCACTTCCATGTCATGATTCCGCAAGGCCCAGGAAAAGTTGTTGCTGTGTAACAGGACGCGGTGCATATCCACCAATGTTTCTCTGATGAAAAGAGGGGTGCCCTATTCCATTATTATTATTATTATTATTATTATTATTATTATTATTATTGGCATTATTATTATTATTATTATTATTATTATTATTATTATTATTTATTCCCCACCCATCTGACTGGGGAAGAAATGGAGGCAGTGAGAGATTTTACTTTCTTGGGCTCCATGATCACGGCAGATGGTGACAGCAGCCACGAAATTAAAAGACGCCTGATTCTTGGGAGAAAAGTAATGACAAACCTAGACAGCATCTTAAAAAGCAGAGACATCACCTTGCCAACAAAGGTCCGTGTAGTAAAAGCTCTGGTTTTCCCAGTAGTGATGTATGGAAGTGAGAGCTGGACCATAAAGAAGGCTGATCGCCGAAGAATTGATGCTTTTGAATTCTGGTGCTGGAGGAGACTCTTGAGAGTCCCATGGACTGCAAGAAGATCAAACCTCTCCATTCTTAAGGAAATCAGCCCTGAGTGCTCACTGGAAGGACAGATCCTGAAGCTGAGGCTCCAAGACTTTGGCCACCTCATGAGAAGAGAAAACTCCCTGGGAAAGACCCTGATGTTGGGAAAGATGGAGGGCACAAGGAGAAGGGGATGACAGAGGACAAGATGGTTGGATAGTGTTCTCGAAGCTACCAGCATGAGTCTGACCAAACTGCGGGAGGCAGTGGAAGACAGGAGTGCCTGGCGTGCTCTGGTCCAGGGGGTCACGAAGAGTCGGACACGACGAAAGACTAAACAACAACAACAACCCATCTGACTGAGTTGCCCCCAGCCACTCTGAGCGGCTTCCAACATATATAAAAACATAAATATATTTTCTTCTTTTGTATTTAACTTTTCTATACTTACCTTCGTTGTAAATGATCCTTTACTTTTGTATTTTAAACCAATAAAGATTTACCCAAACAAAACATACCGTAGATACATTCCTCTTCTTTGGCGAACACTCGCAGCCGAGTAAGATTGTCTTCCATAAACACAGTTTTAACAATGAGTCTGTAAGTGACTGTGGAGGCCAATTCTGGATCCACATGTCCTTCCACAGTGGGGACATTGGTTTCCGGGCGGGAGTTGATCACCGTGTGGATTTGCCAAGCGTGCCTTCCTCTGAGCACGTTTCTCCCTTGCGTCCTGAGTTCGAGTGTCTTCAAAGCCCATGACACCTTTGGCAAAGGCTGCTCTCCAACTGGAGCGCTCGCAGGCCAGTGTTTCCCAGTTGTCGGTGTTTATACTACATTTTTTTAGATTTGCCTTGAGAGAGTCTTTAAACCTCTTTTGTTGACCACCAGCATTATGCTTTCCATTTTTAAGTTCGGAAGAGAGCAGTTGCTTTGGAAGACGATCATCAGGCATCTGCACAACATGACCAGTCCATCGAAGTTGATGTTGAAGAATCATTGCTTCAACACTGGTGATCTTTGCTTCTTCCAGTACACTGGTATTAGTTTGCCTGTCTCCCCAAGTGATGTGTACAATTTTTCAGAGACACCGTTGATGGAAACTTTCAAGGAGTTGGAGATGGCGTTTATAAGTGGTCCATGTTTCATAAGCATATAGTAAGGTTGGTAGTACAACGTGATAATCCAACGAGTGGGATATAAAAACATAATAAAACAGTAAACAACTTCCCCAGACAGGGCTGCTTTCAGATGTCTTCTAAAGGTTGTATAGTTACTTATCTCCTTGTTTCAAGGCTCACATAACTCCACACCCTCCCACATATCTCTGGTGAAAATAGGAGCATCTTAAGGTAAAGCAGAACATTCCTGGATCAGAAACCGGGGCAGCTTCTGTAAATCCGGGACTGACCCTGGAAAATAAGGACACTTGGAGGGTTTGGCAATGGTGATCACCAACTTGGAGGGCTTTAAAAAAGGATTCAATATACTTGAAGGAGATGCTGAAGAATGCTCAGTTAAAAAGCTTGTATTATAATAAATAACAGCTGCTCACTTGGCTGTTGCCAGGAGCCATTGAACCCTCAATGCTGACCTGTATGAAATGTGGTTGAATCAAATCTGGGACATGGCCCTAATGGATAAACTGACTGGATAATTATATGAAGAATAATTAAACAAGGAGACCTTTTCCCAAACACACAGTCTGGCTTACTGCATATGCTTATTGTACAAAAAAGGATGATTACTGACCACACAGCAAACCGTAGACTTTTATTTAACATTTCTTAACAGGGTAACTCTCAAGTCATGACCTTTCTGGTAATCTTTGACAAAGGCCCCCATTATATTTTTGTGGAGAAGCTGGTAAAATGCAGGATGGATGGGGTAACAGTTAGGTGGATTTATAGCTGGTTGGCTGATTGAAATATACTCGGAGTCGAGAGTGGATTTCATGCTCTTTATTCAGCTCATAGTGGTGAGGAGGAATGGAAGTTCCCCCATAATGTCTGCTTTATATACATTATTTACACAATGGGCCCCATGTGATTGGCTAATTCCAGGATTCACTTGTGGGCCAATCAGGTTGTGGATTCACTTCCACCTGGAGCTGGATTGGGTGGCTCCTGTGGACCAATCAGACTGTTGCATTCTGAATCCTATTGTTCTAGGACCAATCAGACTGCTGCCTTTTGCATCCTATTCAACTCAGTACATAACACTGATTGAATAATAATCATAATAATGTTGTTATTTATACCCCGCTCATCTGCCTGGCTTGCCCCAGGCACTCTGGGCAGCTGAACCCAAAGAGTTTCCATTATGGTTCCTTATCATCCTGGACCATAAAGAAGGCTGATGGCCGAAGAATTGATGCTTTTGAATTCTGGTGCTGGAGGAGACTCTTGAGAGTCCCATGGACTGCAAGAAGATCAAACATCTCCATTCTGAAGGAAATCAGCTCTGAGTGCTCACTGGAAGGACAGATCCCGAAGCTGAGGCTCCAAGACTTTGGCCACCTCATGAGAAGAGAAGACTCCCTGGAAAAGACCCTGATGTTGGGAAAGATGGAGGGCAGAAGGAGAAGGGGACGACAGAGGACGAGATGGTGGGACAGTGTTCTCGAAGCTACCAGCATGAGTTTGACCAAACTGCGGGAGGCAGTGGAAGACAGGAGTGCCTGGCGTGCTCTGGTCCAGGGGGTCACGAAGAGTCGGACATGACTAAACAACTAAACAACAACAACCAGGAATCTATACAGTGGTACCTCGGGTTACATACGCTTCAGGTTACATATGCTTCAGGTTACAGACTGCGCTAACCCAGAAATAGTACTTCAGGTTAAGAACTTTGCTTCAGGATAAGAACAGAAATCGTGCTCCGGCGGCGCAGCAGCAGCAGGAGGCCCCATTAGCTAAAGTGGTGCTTCAGGGTAAGAACAGTTTCAGGTTAAGAATGGACCTCTGGAACGAATTAAGTACTTAACCCAAGGTACCACTGTATTGAGAAGCTTAAACAAGCCTGCAACCAGCTACCCGTTGTGCGTTTCAAAGGGGAATGTTAAAACTCTGCTAAGTTATAGCACTTGCTAGCGCAATTTAGGAAGGATATTAATAAACAGTGTATCCTCTCCTGCCTCCCTGAACATTCCCACAGCAGCAGCACAAAAAGTGAATACTATTCTCGGCTGCATTAACAGAAGTTTAGTGTCCAGATCACGGAAATAAAAAGTGCCACTCTATTCTGCCTTGTTCAGACCACACCTGGAATACTGTGTCCAGTTCTGGGCACCACAATTTAAGGAGGATATTGACCAGCTGGAAGGTGTGCAGAGGGGTGTGTGTTTGACCAAGATGATTAAGGGTCCAGCAGCAAGCCTTATGAGGAACAGTTGAGAGAGTTGGGTATGTTTATTTTTCCCCCAAAATTTTTTTAATGCTTTTCCACATCTATAACACATATAACATATAAAACATACAAAACAAAACAATTACAATGCTACAAGAAAAATAAAAACACATATTCTTTCTTATATTAATTTTAAATTCCATTGTTGCGTGGCTTCCTCAAATCCCCCCTAACTGAATTTCATTATATTCCCTTGTAACAGTTTTCCCAGTCAACTTTCTATTACAATCAGTTCCTTCAATTTACTATCTTCATCTCTTTTCTTATTGTTTTAAATCCATCTTACTATACAACATTCTTCTTACAATCCTAGGCCTGTTTAATACTTCTTAATTATCTGGAGTCGGGTATGTTTAGCGTGGATAAGAGGAGATATGAGAGTGGCTGGGGAAACTCAGCCAGATGGGCAGGATATAAATAAATTATTATTATTATTATTATTATTATTATTATTATTATTATTATATATTCAAATGGCTGCCACATGGAAGACGGAGAAATCTTGAGTTTCGCCACTCCAGAAGGTTGGCCCCTGACAAGAGGATTCAAATTATGAGAAAGAAGATTCCGAATGCACATTAGGAATAACTTTCTGGTGGTAAGAGCTGTTTGAAAGAGGTTTTTATGCAGAGGCTAGACAGCCACCTCTCAGGGATACTTTAGATGTGATTTATGCCTTGACTTTTGGGTGTAGCTTCTATGGTTCTTTTTCAGTTCAAACTGGCTTTCAGGGGCTTGGAGTTAGGGAGAGCCAAAGTGCCATCAATCATCATAACTGAGCCTTTACGCTTGCATAAAATGTTTATGATTTATTTCAGGAACTGACACAGCTTTTCATGTCAGCACAAAATACATTGGAGCACAGCTGCTGCTGTTTCCCCTCCACCCCCAGAAATGCCACTCCATTTGCAAGCAGAGATTTAAAGCCAGTCTTCTCCCAATTTGGTCAATGGCTGTTCTGGCTGGGAGATATTGGAGTTGTAGAACAAAACATCTGGAGGATATAACGTTTGCAAAGGCTAGTTTAAGCCAAAGAGCAGGTGCGTTAGTTTGTTTCCTTAAAAAGTCCCTAATGTGCTTTCATAGGAAGAATCTCAGGGAGGTTCCATTGCAACCAAAATCTGAATTCTCAAAAGCTGCTGTTTTCCCAGAAATCAGCTGCCCTGAGCAAAACTCGCCAAATCTCAACAGGCCTATTCGCAAGCATCGTCAAACATGATCCCATGGAGTTCCCCATTCACTCAGGACACTGGAATTTCCAGAATGCTTCTCTCCTCCCATTGCTCCCCATTTCCCATTGCAATAACGCTCTGTTTCGCCTGGAGAAGACCGACTGATCTTGTGTGGTCCAGAAGCCCACTCTGTATGACGGCACAATATCCAGGGAGGTCTCTCCTTCCCAGTTCGAAACCACCTCCCAGATAAATGGTTGGGATGGAGGACAGAGATGGAGGTTCCTAGCAGTCCACTGTAGCCGGCCAGGGCTGGCGATCCATCAGAGAAAAGGCAAAGCTCTCCTGATCTGGCAAAAAGCTTTAGATCTGTGGTTTGCTCTGGTTATCTCCCACTTGGACTACTGCAATGCGCTCTGTGTGGGGCTACCTTTGAAGGTGACCCAGAAACGACAACTAATCCAGAATGTGGCAGCTAGACTGGTGACTGGGAGCGGCCGCCGAGACCATATAACACCGGTCTTGAAAGACCTACAAAGGCTCCCAGTACATTTCCGAGCACAATTCAAAGTGTTGGTGCTGACCTTGAAAGCCCTAAACGGCCTCAAAGGCCCAGTATACCTGAAGGAGCGTCTCCACCCCCATCGTTCAGCCCGGACACTGAGGTCCAGCTCCGAGGGCCTTCTGGCGGTTCCCTCCCTGCGAGAAGCCAAGTTACAGGGAACCAGGCAGAGGGCCTTCTCGGTAGTGGCACCTGCCCTGTGGAATGCCCTCCCACCACATGTCAAAGAGAACAACAACTACCAGACTTTTAAAAGACATCTGAAGGCAGCCCTTTTTATGGAAGCTTTTAATGTTTGATGCATTACTGTACAGTGGTACCTCAGGTTCCAGACACTTCAGGTTCCAGACGCTTCAGGTTACAGACTCCACTAACCCAGAAATAGTACCTCAGGTTAAGAACTTTGCTTCAGGATGAGAACAGAAATCGTGTGGCGGCGGCAGTGGGAGGCCCCATTAGCTAAAGTGGTGCATCAGGTTAAGAACAGTTTCAGGTTAAGAACGGACCTCCAGAACGAATTAAGTTCTTAACCCGAGGGACCACTATATTTTAATATTTTGTTGGAAGCCGCCCAGAGTGGCTAGGGAAGCCCAGCCAGATGGGCGGGGTATAAATAACAAATAATATCTGAGACAGCCAGGGCCTGATTCAGGAGACGATGGAGGAGGAAGAAAAAGGCCTTTCCAAAGTTTGCTGGCCCTGTGACAAAACCAGCCGCAAAACAGGAGACGGCTATCTTGCCAAAGGGAAGACAGGACAGAGTGCCATGAGAGAATGAATTGATTCTGGGAAACAGGGTGCCAGAGTGGCAATTCTTGGAGGGTAGAAAGGAGACCCCAGGGCGTGCACCCAAATCTGGGCAACTGGACTATAATAACAGCAATCTGGCAACTGGTTGAAGGTGTGGGTGGTGTGAAATGCATAGGTATACTGGACACAGGGTCTTTTTAATTAGCACTACAGTGCTTTTCCATATACGTACATTTTGGGCTTAATAATAATAATAATAATAATAATAATAATAAAATTAATTTATACCCCGCCCTCCCAGCCAAGACCGGGCTCAGGGCTGCTAACACCAGATATAAAAACAATTGATTAAAATACAACTTAAAAACAAGATTAAAATACAACATTAAAATGCAGCCTCATTTCAGTAGAAACTCAAAAGCTTTTTGGGGGTGAAAACGTCAAATCTTCACCCAGGCCAACTATCCAGACTGGTCCTACGTTGGCCACAAAAGAGCCAAGGAAGTCCCCAAATAGGAGTTCCATCACAGAAGGAGAAAGGAAAAAGGAAACGGGGAGGGGATCAAGTTGATTCCAAGCCAAAGGCCAGGTGGAACAACTCTGTCTTACAGGCCCTGTGGAAAGAAATCAGATCCCGCAGGGCCCTGGTCTCATGAGACAGAGCGTTCCACCAAGTCGGGGCCAGTGTTGAGAAGGCCCTGGCTCTGGTTGAGGCTAATCTGACTTCCTTAGGGCCCAGGACCTCTAGGGTGTTGCTATTTATGGACCTTAAGGTCCTCCACGGGGCATACTGGGAGAGGCGGTCCCGTAGGTACGAGGGTCCTACAGAGAAAGAAAACTTAAACCTGAGGCCGAGGTACCAAATGCAGCCTGCAAATCCTCTCTTAGAATCAAATAACCTTTGTCAAAAAGACCAGAAGCCTTTCTCTTAGGAATTTTTGGTGCAGATCTACCAAAGGATTTGAGAAGACTATTCCTGTACGCGACTACAGCTGCAAGGATGCTGCTTGCCCAGTGATGGAAATAGGCTAAGGGGCCGACAAAGGCCGACTGGCAGATGAAACGACTGGACTACGCAGAGGTGGCCAGATGGACTGGGGAAATCCAAAATCTGGAGGATCAAAGCTTCAACAGAGAATGAGACAAATACAGATTGTATTTAAAAGAACACTGTAAACACTTGAATCTCTTTGGCAGGCTTTGAACAACTCTTGCAAAGTTACAAAGACTTTGGACATATTGGAGGACTTAAATTTGGATGAACATATGCATTTGATTAAGATATCTAAAGGCCCCACAGAGGGGAGGAGGGAAGAACTAAGATTCGGAAGAATCTTGTTTGGTTTTGAAATTTTAATGTGTTAAATGTGAGATTTATCTTGTAAAACTAATAATTATTTTTTTAAAAAAAATTGTGGAAGTTGGAAGGGTACCTCCGAGGCTCATCTACTCCAACCCTTTGCAATGCAGGAATCTCAACTAAAGCAACCAAGACAGGCGGCTATCTAAAAGGGAATAATAATAATAATAATAATAATAATAATTTATTTATACCCCAACCATCTGGCTGGGTTTCCCCAGCCACTCTGGGCGGCTTTCAACAAAGTATTAAAATACAGTGGTCTATTAAACATTAAAAGCTTCCCTAAATTTGGCTGCCTTCAGATGTCTTCTAAAAGTCTGGTAGTTGTTCTTCTCTTTGACATCTGGTGGGAGGGCGTTCCACAAGGCGGGTGTCACCACCAAGAAGGCCCTCTGCCTGGTTCCCTGTAACTTGGCTTCTCACAGCGAAGGAACCGCCAGAAGGCCCTCGGCGCTGGACCTCAGTGTCTGGGCAGAACAATGGAGGTGGAGACGCTCCTTCAGGAAGACTTATCTTATCTGACCCATCTCAGCCATACTCTGCCCCTGCTTTCCACCATCGCAGAGTATTTATTGACCAGACTGGGATGTGCCATGGAACCCTCTACAAATCCTAAAATGGTTGGATGGTGCCCTGTATGCCTCCTTCCAGCAAATCCTGCAGCCAAGCTGGTGCCAAACGTCTTGCTCTGCTTTCCTTTAGACCACAACAGCAAGGCAAAGTAGGGGGTCCTGTACAAAAACAGAGTGGCTTGCCAAATTATTGGAGTACTACAATATATCCAAAACAATGGGAGAAATCGGAAGGATCCCAAAAGAGAATATAGACAAGAACTGGAAGGTGTTTAAAGGCTATTTGCAAAATCATATTGAAAAATCAGAACTCCTATTAGAATAAAGAAGTTCCGTTATAAATACTGAAATACTAAGTAAGATGGATAACAATGTGTAACAGAAAATGAAGCAGAAAATTGGTTTTAAAATGTGTGAAAGAAAGTAATAGAAGTGGAAAGAAATTGCAATTGAGTAGATTGGAAGTCTAACAAAAGGGTGGGGTGAGGGGTGAGGGGCGGTGGTGGGAAAAGGAAGTATGTGTGGGATTTAGTGTGGGTATGTAGGAATATTTTTAAGGACTGTATGAAATGTATGTTTATATATTCGTAATACAGTGGTACCTTGGGTTAAGTACTTAATTCGTTCCGGAGGTCCGTACTTAACCTGAAACTGTTCTTAACCTGAAGCACCAATTTAGCTAATGGGGCCTCCCGCCGCCCCACGATTTCTGTTCTCATCCTGAAGCAAAGTTCTTAACCCGAGGTACTATTTCTGGGTTAGCAGAGTCTGTAACCTGAAGCGTATGTAACCCGAGGTACCACTGTATGTATGTATTAATGTTGAATTATTTTAATAAAATAAATATATTGAATTTTTTTAATAAAAGAAAAAAGGAAAAAAGAAAAGAAAGGGGTTTTGTGGTCTTGGCAGCCCAGGGCCAGCATGCGCACTGCCCAGGCTTGCACCCCAGGGAGGTCACTTCTGTTTGACTTCACTCCTGGAGGTGCACTCCATTGTCTTTGAAAATTTATCTCCCAAGTCCTATAGTCTGACACTCTGACCAACCACTACACCACGCCTAGGGTTGTATTCTATGTTAGCCCTACTCAGAGTAGATCCACTGAATTATTTTTTTTAAAAAAAACCCAACTAACTTAGGCCCATTAATTTCAATAGGTCCATTCTGAATAGTTGGGATACAAGCCCTGCAGTTCTCCCAGGGTTGGTTTGCTTCCTGGGCACTCTGCACATGCTCAGAAACCCTTGACATTATAGAGTTGGAAGGAATCCCTAGGGTCATCTTGTCAAATCCCCTGCAATGCTGGAATCTCAATTAGCTCATCCATCTTCTCCGTCTCCCAAGCCCCATGCTATCATCGGCTTTCCCTCCCACAGGCACTCTGCTCATGCTCAGGAACCCCTTCACCTTGGCAGGAAGAAATGCACACAGCTGATCTCCACTCCTGCAGGAGTGCTATACGTACTGCATATCATTCCTCCTGAGCACTCTGCATCTGCTCAGGAACCCCTTGATATTAGAGAACCAAAGCACTGCACAGTTGGAATGGGACACCGAGGGGTCATCTAGTCCAACCTCCTGTTATGCAGGAGTCTCAACTAAAGCAGCCATGACAGGTGGCCATTCAATCTCTCCATCTATCTTCTGAGCCCCTCCTAGGACTGCCTTTCCTACTGGGCACTCTGCACGTGCTCAGGAACTCCTATCTCCTTGGCAGGAAGGGAACGCAGATCTCCATCCCGTCTCCTCAACTCTCGGTTCCTGCAGTGGCGCCATATTGCGCACGATCTCTTCCCCGCCCCATCCCTGAATTAATTGCCTTTTCTCCCGGGCACTCTGCACGTGCTCAGGAACTCCTGTCTCCTTGGCAGGAAGGAACGCCGATCTCCATCTAACTCAACTCTCGGTTCCTGCAGCGGTGCCATACTGCGCACGATCTCTTCCCCGCTCCATCCCTGAATTAATTGCCTTTTCTCCGGGGCACTCTGCACGTGCTCAGGAACTCCATCCCCTTGGCAGAAAGGAACGCAGATCTCCCATCTCGTCTACTCTCTCGGTTCCTGCAGTGGCGCCATACTTCGTACGGTATCTTCCACGCCCCATCCCTGAATTAATTGCCTTTTCTCCCGGGCACTCTGCACGTGCTCAGGAACTCCATCCCCTTGGCAGAAAGGAACGCAGATCTCCCATCTCGTCTACTCTCTCGGTTCCTGCAGTGGCGCCATACTTCGTACGGTATCTTCCCCGCCCCATCCCTGAATTAATTGCCTTTTCTCCCGGGCACTCTGCACGTGCTCAGGGAGTACACATCGGCGAGGGGAGCGGACCGGGCAGGCCCCTTTCCCCTGGGGAGGCAGCCCTCCTCCTCCTCACCCCGCTCCCCCGGGCCTTGAGACCTTTCCGGGCCCAGCCCCCTCCCCAGGGCGAGAATGCGCGCAGCCCGGCAGCTGGCAATTCCGCGGAAAGGGAAAGCGAAAGGGAAAGTTGCTCCCGCGGCGGCGTCGCATTCCAAGCCAACATGGGTCTCTATCTGCATCGCCCTCCCTTCCGCCGGCCACCGGGCGCATAAAGGCGGCGGGCGCCGAGAAGCGCGGATCCTCCGTGCGCCCCACGCCGCTCCATGGCCCCGCGCAGGCTGCTGCTCCTGCTGCTGGCGTGGCTGCTGGGCGCCTGGGGGCCGCTCTCGGCTCCCGCCGCTGCAAGAAGCGGCCCCACCGAGCTCCAGAAAGGTACTTAGCGCTGGCTCCTCCTCCTCCTGCTCCCTTTCCGCGCAGCACTTGAACCCAGAGCCTCCTGGCGCTCCCAAGCCCCTGCGCCTTGCAAGCGGCAAAAGGGAGGGAGCGGTGAGAACGGGGGTGTCGGTAGGCCTTTTCTCCCAGCTGCGGGGTCACCCCTCCCCCCGGGCGCGACGGACAGGTGTGCCTACCTGCAGGTAACACCTGGCGAGGCGGGGAGACGTCTGCACTGCGTTATATGTACAGGTGTGGGTCTGCACTGCCGGGTTGTTGTAAATTATTCCTTTTCCGCCGTCCCAGCCCTCCTGGCTTGCCCACGGCACCTGTCAATCAAGGGAGGGATGGTCACAGTGGACTACCTCGCAGGGGGGTCGGTAGGCCTTTTCTCCCAGCTGCGGGGTCACCCCTCCCAGCAGGGCGCGACGGACAGGTGTGCCTACCTGCAGGTAACACCTGGCGAGGAGGGGACCACATCTGCACTGCTTTATATGTACAGATATGGGGCATAGCTGTCAACGTTCCCCTTTTTTAAAGGGAAATTCCCCTATTCCGAATAGGATTCCACGCAAGAAAGGGGGAAAGTTGACCGCTGTGATGTTGTTGTAAATTGTTCTGTTTCCGCCGCCCTCCTGGCTTGCCCACGGCACCTGTCAGTCAAGGAAGGGATGGTCGCAGTGGACTACCTCGCAGGGGTTTTCTCCTTGCCGCCAGGTGTGTTAGCCGTGGGATACATTTCAGGGTTGTTGTAAATTATCTGTTTCCGTCGTCGCCACCCATCTGCACAGGGAGGGAAGGCTTGTTGCAGCAGCTACCTCTGATAGACCTTCTTGATGCAGAGAGGCAGTGGGCTACATTGCAGGGTTGTCGCTAATAAGGCTCTTTTGACCACCAACCACAGCCCTGCGAAGCTTGCAGCCCCAGAAATAATAATAAGAATAATAATAAACTCCACCCAGCTGATTGCAGGGCCCGGCGGTTTTTCTCAGCTACCAAACCTTTTCTCAACAGCATTCCTCTCTTCCCCCCCCTCACTTTACCCCCTCCCTGATCCTGAAACGTGGCTATAACTGGACACTGTGTTCCAGTGCAGTGCAGCAAAACATATTTGAATTTATTTATATATTGGCCTGTATCCCATACTCAGCTTGTCCTGGCAAATGGCATTTAAAAACATGGGTTTACAATCCGTTTGCAGTCAAACTGGCACACTCAGCAGCCATTGATAAAACTATGCCAAGTCATATTGTCATAATTCACTTTGCAAGCGGGCCTCGCCGAGATATTGCAGACGGGTTGAAAGCATAATCTTCTTGCCCTACAAACGCCTCACTCAACTACTTCGATTTTTTAGTCTACTGCTGTTTTTAAGTGTTCAAGAGTCTTAAATCATTGCTGTTAATTTTGCTTGTTGATCTTCTTATCTTTCTTTCGGTAAACTGCTTCGAGGTTCCTTAATGTCATGGGTAGGCAAACTAAAGCCCCGGGGCCGGATCCGGCCCAATCGCCTTCTAAATCCGGCCTGCGGACAGTCCGGGAATCAGCGGGTTTTTACATGAGTAGAATGTGTCCTTTTATTTCAAATGCATCTCTGGGCCTAAGTTTTAATTTGTATATTTTTAAACTGTTGCTATATCTGTACTGCCCCTGTGATACCTAATTGCAAATTCAAATGTATACCTATCGTGTTTTATGACTTCCTTGATATTGTGTGTTGGCTGGAACTGGTCTGTGACCGAAATAATAAAATTCATTCATGCATCTATGGGTTAGCTGTGGGGCCTGCCTGGTGTTTTTACATGAGTAGAATGTGTGCTTTTATTTAAAGTGCATCTCTGGGTTAGTTGTGGGGCCTGCCTGGTGTTTTTACACGAATAGAATGTGTGCTTGTATTTAAAGTGCATCTCTGGGTTAGTTGTGGGGCCTGCCTGGTGTTTTTACACGAATAGAATGTGTGCTTGTATTTAAAGTGCATCTCTGGGTTAGTTGTGGGGCCTGCCTGGTGTTTTTACACGAATAGAATGTGTGCTTGTATTTAAAGTGCATCTCTGGGTTAGTTGTGGGGCCTGCCTGGTGTTTTTACACGAATAGAATGTGTGCTTGTATTTAAAGTGCATCTCTGGGTTAGTTGTGGGGCCTGCCTGGTGTTTTTACAATGAGCAGAATGTGTGCTTTTATTTAAAGTGCATCTCTGGGTTATTTGTGGGGCATAGGAATTCATTCTCCCTTCCCCCCCCCCAAAAAAAATAGTCCGGCCCCCCACAAGGTCTGAGGGAGAGGGGACCGGCCCCCTGCTGAAAAGTTTGCTGACCCCTGCTTTATGTGATACAATCAAGCGGTATATAAGTTTTTATGAAACAAACAAGCAAACAAACAAATAAGACTGGCATTGCTGCATTTGCTTCAGCACCAATTTTTGTGTCCTTTCAGTGACCTGACCAAAGCAGCGTTGGACTACACTGCAAGGTCGTCGTCAGCCGCTGTTTCTCAGTCTCCTCTGCCCCTCCTGCTTGCAATTTAGTTATGCTAATACCAGGCTGGCACTGGGGGTTAAACCACAGAGCCTAGGGCTTGCTGATCGGAAGGTCGGCGGTTCAAATCCCCGCGACGGGGTGAGCTCCCATTGCTCCTGCCAACCTAGCAGCTCGAAAGCACGTCAAAGTGCAAGTAGATAAATAGGTACCACTCTGGCGGGAAGGTAAATGGCGTTTCTGTGCGCTGCTCTGGTTCGCCAGAAGCGGCTTAGTCATGCCGGCCACATGACCCGGAAGCTGTACGCCGGCTCCCTCGGCCAATAAAGCGAGATGAGCGCCGCAACCCCAGAGTCGGCCACGACTGGACCTAACGGTCAGGGGTCCCTTTACCTTTACCTTTAATACCAGGCTACTTCTAAGTGTTTGCCAAAATCCCAGAGGTTTCAGGCTCTCTTGAAGGATGGAGCCAGAAGGGTGGGAATGATTCCTTTTCTCTTTCTGCTGCTCTTCCTGAATTGCAGGGGTTTGGACTTCGTAGACTCACTAGCGGGAAATATGGGTGTCTTATCTATGATATTGTTTAAGGCGCTTACCTAACAACTTGGGCTGTGTTTGACTTCACCACAAAATCAATGCCATAAAGCACACAGACCTAAGGGAAGGAGCTGGCAGGTGAAGATCTACACTGGTACCTTGGTTCTCAAACGCCTTGGCACTCAAATAACTTGGAACCCAAACACTGCAAACCCGGAAGTAAGTGTTCCAGTTTGTGAACTTTCTTCGGAAGCCGAACATGCTCCGTTTTGAGTGTGATGCTTCTGTTTTGAGTCCCACACTTCCGGTTTGAGTGTTACGCTGAGATCTGTGCATTTTTTGTTTTGCGGCTCTTTTTTGTTTTGTTTTTGTGACTGTGTGGAACCCAGTTTGGCTACTGTTTGATTGATTGATTGTGTGACTGCAGTATAGTGGTACCTCGGGTTAAGTACTTAATTCGTTCCGGAGGTCCGTTCTTAACCTGAAACTGTTCTTAACCTGAAGCACCACTTTAGCCAATGGGGCCTCCCGCTGCCGCTGCGCCGCCGGAGCAAGATTTCTGTTCTCATCCTGAAGCAAAGTTCTTAACCTGAAGCACTATTTCTGGGTTAGCGGAGTGTGTAACCTGAAGCGTATGTAACCCGAGGTACCACTGTACATTGTTTATTGCTTTCATTTTATGGATCAATTGTCTCGTTAGATAGTAAAATCCGTGTTAAATTGCTGTTTTAGGGGTTTTCAAAAGTCTGGAATGGATTTATCCGTTTTGCATTGCTTTCTATGGGAAAGCGCGCCTTGGTTTTGGAACGCTTTGGTTTTGGAACGGGCTTCCGGAGAACCGAGTTTGAGAACCGAGGTACCACTGTAGTTTGCATTCCAACACTCTGAGGTTGAGAGAATTCTATTGTTTAAGGCGCTTGCCTAACAACTTTGCCTGTGTTTGATTTCACCACAAAATCAATACCGTAAAGCAGACAGACCTAAGGGAAGAGATCTATTTGCGTTCCAACACTCTGAGGTTGAGAGAATTCCGCCAGCCGCCAATCAGGGCAAAGTTCCAGGTGCAGTTTTTGGTGCATAAAGCCTTGGAATAACCCAAAAGATCATCTCTCCCCCATATATACTCAGTAGAACCCTGCGCTCTGCAGGTGAGGTCTTCCAGGGAGTCTTTTCCACACAATGTCAGAACGGAGTGCCTCCCCTTGGGATGTTTTTCCTGTTAAACATTAGACAGGCGTCCTTTGGGTGCCGGCTGAATATCTTCCTCTTTGTGCCTCGCTCTAGTCTTCATCTGGAGTTAATATTTTAAAAGATGCTTATCGGTTGTTGTCAGACGACGTTGGGCTCCTTGGGGAGCCCAGCTGTTTGAGATTGTTGGACTCCAAATGTAGTGGATTTCCCCTTTATTGGTGGCTTCTAGACAGAGTCTGGACGGCTGTGAGTCTGTCTGGAATTCCTGCCTTGCAGAGAGTTGGACTAGAAAAATCCCCGTGGTCTCTTCCAACTACAGTGGTACCTCGGGTTAAGTACTTAATTCGTTCCGGAGGTCCGTTCTTAACCTGAAACTGTTCTTAACCTGAAGCACCACTTTAGCTAATGGGGCCTCCTCCTGCTGCCGCGCCACCGGAGCACGATTTCTGTTCTCATCCTGGAGCAAAGTTCTTAACCCGAGTCTGTAACCTGAAGTGTCTGTAACCTGAAGCGTCTGTAACCCAAGGTACCACTGTATACGGTTTTGTGCTTCTACACAAATTTAATGAATAGGGAAATCATCATCATCATCATCAAGTTATTATTTATAACCCGCCCATCTGTCTGGGTTTCCCCAGCCACTCTGGGCAGCTTCCAGCAAAATATTAAAATACAATAATTCATCAAATTTTAAAAACTTCCCTAAACAAGGCTGCCTTCAGGTGTCTTATAGAAGTCAGATACAGTGGTACCTCGGGTTACAGATGCTTCAGGTTACAGACTCTGCTAACCCAGAAATAGTACCTCGGGTTAAGAACTTTGCTTCAGGATGAGAACAGAAATCGTGCTCCGGTGGTGCGGCAGCAGCGGGAGGCCCCATTAGCTAAAGTGGTGCTTCAGGTTAAGAACAGTTTCAGGTTAAGAACGGACCTCCAGAACGAATTAAGTTCTTAACCCGAGGTACCACAGTAGTTGTTTATTTCTTTGACATCTGGTGGGAGGGCGTTCCACAGGGCCGGTGCCACTACTGAGAAGGCCCTCTGCCTGGTCCCCTGTAACCTCACTTCTCGCAGAGAGGGAACCGCCAGAAGGCCCTTGGATCTGGACCTCAGGGTCCAGGCTGAATGATGGGGGTGGAGACGCTCCTTCAGGTCTACTGGACTGAGGTCGTTTAGGACATGGGTAGGCAAACTAAGGCCCAGTGGCCGGATCCAGCTCAATCGCCTTCTAAATCCGGCCTGCGGACGGTCCAGGAATCAGCGTGTTTTTACATGAGTAGAATGTGTCCTTTTCTTTAAAATGCATCTCTGGGTGATTTGTGGGGCCTGCCTGGTGTTTTTACATGAGTAGAATGTGTCCTTTTCTTTAAAATGCATCTCTGGGTTATTTATGGGGCATAGGAATTTGTTCATATTTTTTTCCCAAAATATAGTCCGGCCCCCCACAAGGTCTGAGGGACAGTGGACCGGCCCCCTGCTGAAAAAGTTTGCTGACCCCTGGTTTAGGGCTTTAAATCTCAGCACCAACACTTTGAACACTCAAAACGGAGCACGTTCGGCTTCCAAAGGAAGTTCGCAAACCGGAACACTTACTTCCGGGTTTGCAGCGTTTGGGTTCCAAGTTGTTTGAGTACCAAGGCGTTTGAGAACCAAGGTACCCTTGTACTCTTAACATACTAGCTTTCTTGACATGTGGCTTAGATTCACGGGGGAATCCCTCGTCCAGATCCTGCCCTCTGGAGCCCAGAAAATAAATCCCCTCCATCATCTACACAACAGCTCTTCCGATATTTGAAGATGGCTTAATTGTTGCATCTCCAGCATAAAGATTTTGCATTTCTTCCTGGGTTGGAAGGGCTGCTCAGAAAAAAAGTTGCACGGTGCTGTTTTCTCGTTTCCCCCAAAGCTTGTTCATTTCCTCGAACAAATGCATGCCTCTGTTCTTCAGAAAGTGAAACTTCCTTCCTCTTCCCAAATTATTTAGACTCTTCCCCCCCTTTCCCGACATCCCCCCTGTTCACCCCCAACTGCCTGTGGGTTCCCTCCTGCAAAGTTGTGTCCACACATTTTGTACATGGGTCGCTGTTTCCCCTTTTTGTCCCTTCCTCTCAAGCAGGACTTCCCCGACCACCATAACTTCTGCAAACCAGCAGGAATTTGTTTCTTTTTAAAATATTTTTTATTGATCAATTTCCACATAACAAATTATCAAACCCTATAATCACATACATTATTTTCCCCCTCCCCCCCCCAGCAAGGATCCTCTCCCTGATTTCTCTTGACATATTTTCTCTGCATATTATAACATTGTACATATCCTTACAATGTCATAGCAATGACAAACCTAGACAGTATCTTAAAAAGCAAAGACATCACCTTGCCAACAAAGGTCTGTATAGTTCAAGCTATGGTTTTCCCAGTAGTGATGTATGGAAGTGAGAACTGGACCATCAAAAAGGCTGATCGCCGAAGAATGGATGCTTTTGAATTCTGGTGCTGGAGGAGACTCTTGAGAGTCCCGTGGACTGCGAGAAGATCAAACCTCTCCATTCAGAAGGAAAACAGCCCTGAGTGCTCACTGGAAGGACAGATTGCGAAGACTTTGGCCACCTCATGAGAAGAGAAGACTCCCTGGAAAAGACCCTGATGTTGGGAAAGATGGAGGGCACAAGGAGAAGGGGAGGACAGAGGACGAGATGGTGGGACAGTGTTCTCGAAGCTACGAACATGAGTTTGACCAAACTGTGGGAGGCAGTGGAAGACAGGAGTGCCTGGCGTGCTCTGGTCCAGGGGGTCACAAAGAGTCGGACACGACTAAAAGACTAAACAACAACATATCCTTACATATCTATCCATCATGTTATCAACCAATGAATTTGTGTATGTTTATTCAAAATCTGCCAAGGAGTCTGGTTCATTTTGTTGTCTTTTTAAATAGTTTGTAAAAAGTTCCCATTCCTCCCTTGTCCTTGTCTTGCAATTTGTAAGTCAGTTTGGCCAGTTCTGCATAATTCATCAATTTCTCTTGCCATTGTTCTTTCGTGCCGCTGTTGTAGCATACTATAATGGTTATGGGGTTGCTCGTGCGTAAGTTGCCGCCACTCCTGGCTAGGTGACCTGGTTAAACCTTTCCTGGATGGACAGCCCCTCACTTCGTGGCTGCTCAGTCGCTGGCAGAATCCGACAGTGGGCGTTTCTTCAACCTTTTCCAACATAAAAGTTGTTTGACGCCCAGTCTCCTCCTAGCCTCCCTGCGCGGAAGCCTTCTGCGCAGGGTGGGCGTGGGTAGCGGAGGACCTGTGCTCTCTCCGCTGGTGTCCAGTGAAGAGTCTCTGAGCCTGCTCTCCGCTTCCCCCATTGGCCCCCCTCCATCCCTGGTGTCGCGCTGAATTTCTTCCCCAACAGGAGACCTGCCTCTCTCCCTACTTGGCCCCTCTCCAGCATCGTCGTGGAGCCCCTCCTCCTCCTCTTGTTCCGATGGCAGTTCCCTGACATCCATCTCCCCCCCAGAACCCCCTCCACTCCCGGCCCGACCTCTGGATCCAACTTCGTCCCTGTCCTCGGCCGACGATGCGGGAAATCCTCAGAAGGAGCTGTCGCCATCCTTAGAGGATTCAAAACCCGCTTCCCACCCTCTCTGATCTCTCCTCGCGGGGTGGGCCTCCCAGTCTGAATCCTCCCTCTCCGACGCTTCTCCTCCCTCCTCTTCGGAGTCAGGAAAACCCTCAAACTCCTCGTCGTCGTCGGTGGTGCCAAATTGCTCCTCCCAGAATCTCGCTGGTGGTTTTGGTTTGCGTGGGAACGGACTGTGGAACTCTTCCACTAGATACCCGTCATTGATTGCCTCCACGGGAACCCACGTGTCTTCAGACCGGGGTTGCCCCTCCCAAGCGACCAAGTACTCTACCCTGCGCCCCCGCCACCTGGAATCGAGTATTTCCGTGGCTTGGTTGTGGTGTTCTTTCTCCTCTACTTGCGGGTGTGTGGTGACTTCTCCCTCCCGTCCCGGGAATTCCCGCCCCTCCCTGTGCGGAGAGAGTAGGGACCTATGGAACACCGGGTGTAACTTCATGCTGTCAGGCAGCTTGAGCCTATATGCCACGGGGTTCACCTGCTGTGTTACCTCAAAAGGTCCCAGTCGCCTTGGGTGCAACTTCTTGCACCCTCCCTTAAAGGGTAACCCTCGGGTTGACAACCACACCCGGTCCCCCACCCGTATGGTCTCCCCTTCCCGACGGTGCTTGTCTGCCTGCCTCTTGTAAATTTCTTTGGCCCTCTCCAAATTCATCTGGAGTTGCTGGTGCAAGGCGTCCATTTCTTCCACAAACTGCTCTGCTGCAGGTACGCTCCACCCTTCCTCCCCTCTCCCTGGGAAGGCCCTGGGGTGACACCCATAATTGGCCATGAACGGGCTCATTCCCGTGGACACGTGTTCAGCGTTGTTGTATGCAAATTCAGCCAGCGCTAGTTTCTCTACCCAATCGTTCTGTCTCTCGCTGACGTAGCAGCGTAGGTATTGCTGGAGTATACTGTTCGCTCGTTCCGCTTGTCCGTTGGTTTCCGGGTGTCTCGCCGTCGAGAACCCCACCTCGACCTGCAGCAAGCTCATGAGCTTCCTCCAGAACCTTGAAGTAAATTGTTTCCCGCGATCTGAGATGACCCTCAAGGGAGCCCCATGCAACCTGAATATGTGATCTACAAACAATCTGGCTGTTTCCTCTGCCATCACCGCATGCGAGCAAGCTATAAAATGGCACATTTTTGTCAGTAGGTTGACTACTACCATGACTGCTGTCTTCCCTCTTGATTTGGGCAAATCAGTCATAAAATCTATGGAGACCACCTCCCAGGGTCTTCCCAGTGTGGGTAAGGGTTCCAGTAGCCCTGCAGGTGCCGCCCTCTCCCCCTTTGCCCTCTGGCAGCGGTCGCACCCCCGTACGTACTCCCGTACATCTTCCCTTACCCTTGGCCACCAGAACTGCCTGGTGACAAGCAGCATGGTCTTGTGCTGACCAAAGTGCCCTGCTGTTGGGTTGTCGTGGAGTTGTTTGAGTACCCTTCCCCTCAATGTCTCCCCCGGTACGTACAGCGCTCCCTTATAGTACAGTACCCCTTCCTTTTCCTCAAATTCTCCCTGGTTTTCCCTTCCTTCCCGTAGTGCCCTGATTTTAGTTTGGGCGAACTCGTCATCCCTGGTGAGACCGGCCAGTTCTCGTTTCTCAACCAACACTCCCCCACACACCCATCTGTCCTCGGGGAACACGTGTCGGGCTTCCAGCGGTCCCTCTCCTTTCATGTACTCCGGCTTCCGGGAGAGAGCATCGGCTCTAACATTCTCCGCTCCCGGCACATACCGGATCTTGAAGGAAAACTTGGAGAACTCTTGTGCCCATCGAATCTGTCTCTGGTTGAGTACTCACGCAGTCCTCCAGTACTCCAAGTTCTTGTGATCCGTGCAAACCTGGATCTTGTGCCACGCCCCTATCAACACATGTCTCCACCGGCGAAACGCTGCATAGATAGCTAGCAGTTCGCGGTCATACACCGTGTAGTTCTGCTCCGACTTGTTCAGCTTCCTCGAGAAAAAGGCGCACAGCCTCCACTCTTGCTGGGTTCCGGGCTGCAAAAGTACGGCTCCTATGGCCCTGTCTGACGCGTCAGTCTCTAGCCTCATGGGCTTCTCCAGATCCACGTGCAGGAGTTGCTCTTCCGACGCGAACGCTTTCTTCAGGCTTTCAAAGGATCGCTGGGCCCTTTCCGTCCAGACGAACTTCTTTTTGCTGCTGAGACAGTCTGTGATGGGTGCTGTTAAATGAGCGAAGTTCTTGATGAACTTCCTGTAGAAGTTGCTGAACCCTAGGAACCTCTGCACGTCCTTCTGGGTCTTGGGGGCCTTCCATTCCAGTACCGCCTGCACCTTGCTGGGGTCCATAGCTAGACCCTTGTCCGACAACTTGTACCCCAGAAACTCGACTTCCCTTGTGTGAAATTGGCATTTTTCCAGCTAGACCCCAGCTTCTGCAGTCTCTTTAGCACTTCCCTGACGTCTTTGACATGTTGCTTCTCATTGTCAGAATAAATTAAGACGTCGTCCAAGAAGGCTACGCAGTTTTTGTACAGCAGGGACCCCAACACGTGGTGCATGAAAGCTTGAAAGCAGGCGGAGCCGGACTGTAATCCGAATGGCATAGCTAAGTATTCGAAGGCTCCTAGGGGGGTGAACATGGTGGTTTTCCATTCGTCCCCCTCCCTCATCCTGATCAAATTGTATGCCCCCCTGAGGTCCAGCTTGGTAAAAATTTTCCCCTGCCTCACCCGTCTTAAAATGTCGTCAATCCTGGGCATTGGGAAGGTCACAGGTTCTGACACCAGGTTGACGCCCCGGTAGTCCACAACGAGCCTGGGCTGATTAGTATCCTTTTTGTCCACAAAGAACACCAGACTGCCCCCCCACCGCCTTTGATTCTCTTATGAAACCTCTTTTCAAGTTCTTGTCAATAAATTCCCGCAACTCCTGCATCTCCCTGTCCGACATGGCATACAGTTTACCCACTGGCAGCTGAGCCCCTGGGAGTAGGTTGATTTGGCAGTCAAAGGGCCTATGGGGGGGTAGTCTATCCGCCTCCTTCTCGCTGAAGACCTCCTGCAGGTCAGCATATTGGGGTGGCACCTTCCCTTTTGGCTCCACCGCCATTCCCGCCACCCTGGCCACTGTCATCCTTGGGGTTCCCCCCCCATGCAGTGTTCCAAGCAGTAAGCTGACCCAAAGGTGACTGTCCGCTGATTCCATGCCACTACTGGATCATGCAGTGACAGCCAGCTCATTCCCAGTATTATTGGGGGTTCTGCCAGTGTGGCTACGTGAAAGGCGACGGTCTCCGTGTGCCGGGAAACCCTCATTCTCATTGGCGGGGTCTGGTGCGTCACTTCCCCTCCCAGAAGTTCTCTGCCATCTATGCTGGTCACTTGCAAGGGGAAATCCAGGGGTAGCAGGTGGAGTTGGTGTGCCAGAGCGAAGTCCTTGCTAAAGAAATTGCAGGAGCTGCCTGAATCCAGCAGCGCCTTCACCTTGACTGGGTGCCCATTCGGGAGTTCTAGCACCACTTCTATGGCTATTGCTGCCTCGGGGGGGGGGTCTGGCTGGGGCACTTCTATTAGTTGCTGGCCTGGCTGCTGTGCCCGCTGATCGGCAGCCAAGCGCTGGCGTTTCCCTGCACCTGCCCATTTTCCTCCTCCTCCCCCTCACCAGCGGCTCCCACCATTCCTTGCCAGGCCTTTCTTTGAGGGCAGGCCCTGGCAAAATGTCCTGGCCGTTGGCAGAGGAAACACTTCTTGGTGGTTTTCCAATCCTTTCCCTCCTTTTTGCGACCTTCACCGGAGTTTGAAACCTTGCACGCGTGCGTGCGCGCGCTCCATCTATCTCCATTGGCTCAGCCGGCTGGGGAGACTGCCTCAGCATTTCAGGAATACGAAAGTCATGGCAACGTTCCCCTCTCCCTTCGCGCTTCTCCGCCCGCGTTTCCTGGCGTACTCCAATCGCAAGCACAGCCTTGGTCAGCTGATCCATCGACTGTGGGCGGGGCGCGCGGGAAAGCTCGTCCTTCACTGTTGGGGACAACCCCTCCTCGAACAACATTTGAATGGGCTCCGAGTCTAGATCCCACCCGAGCCGGTGGATCAACATCGCAAAACGTGACCAGTACTCTCTAACTGATTGGCTCCCCTGCTTGCACCCCGTCAGTTCCCGGCGAGTCACATTTTGCTCCACTTGGCTGGAGTACATTGCATCCAACATGCCAAAAAATTTCCTAAGGTCCTTCAAGGCAGTGTTTTGCGTCGCCATTAGGGGCCTGACCCATTCCCGGGCGCCATCCTGTAGATGCCCAATAACATATGCGACCCTCTCCCCATCATCAGCAAAGTCATTATGCTGCAGTTCCAAAGCGTACTCTATTTCCGTCCGGAACGCGTTATAGTCTTGGGGCTTCCCCCCAAACTTATGTACCAGTCCCGGTACCTTCCTTGCGACGGGGGTGGGTCTGACCTGTCCATCCTGCGCCCGCCTTTCTTCTAGCCGCGCCATCAGCAGAGCTACATGCTGTTCCAAATCTCAGTTCCTCTCCACCAGATTTTGCACTCCAGCTGCCTGCTCCGTGGCGCCTGCTCCCCCGGTTTGGCTCATGGTGCTGCCTGCCTGTCGCTGCGCACAAGCAACTTCAGGGACTGTCGGATTGCTCTAATGGTTATGGGGTTGCTCGTGCGTAAGTTGCCGCTACTCCTGGCTAGGTGGCCTGGTTAAACCTTTCCTGGCTGGACAGCCCCTCACTTCGTGGCTGCTCAGTCGCTGCCAGAATCCGACAGTGGGCATTTCTTCAACCTTTTCCAACATAAAAGTTGTTTGACGCCCAGTCTCCTCCTAGCCTCCCTGCGCGGAAGCCTTCTGCGCAGGGTGGCCGTGGGTAGCGGAGGACCTGTGCTCTCCCCGCTGGTGTCCAGTAAAGAGTCTCTGAGCCTGCTCTCCGCTTCCCCCATTGGCTTCCCTCCATCCCTGGTGTCGCGCTGAATTTCTTCCCCAACAGGAGACCTGCCTCTCCCTACTTGGCCCCTCTCCAGCATCGTCGTGGAGCCCGTCCTCCTCCTCTCGTTCCGATGGCAGTTCCCAGACACATACATAAATAAATTCTTTGTTTTCCTTGGCAGGTTTTGTCCTACAATCCCTAACAAAAATACTTCTCAAACCAGCAGGAATTTGTTTAACCTGTACACGTGCCATTTCTACTTGAAAGCGACAAGGCAGAACTTAATTTTCAAAACTCTTACATTATATTTGTTGGCTGCGTTTAGATTGACTGTTGCTGAAGGACGGAATAGGATTTCAGACTTTCGCCTTCATACCTTCAGAAAAGTTGACTTATCTGACCTTGTGGCTGGTGTTTGTGGAGTATATTAACAACCAAACTCGTTCCCACCAGATTTAAATTTATTGGTACTGGTTATATACCGCAGTCCACTATTAGCAAGAACAAGAATCTTATTTTCTAGTCTGACTTCAGAGTAAACCTCTCTGTGTTTTCGAATGTCATATCCAACCATGTGGATCTAGACTAGAAATTCGCCACCTGACGCTTGCTTTTGTTTCGTAAAATAATTTGACTGCTTAATAACATTTTAAAGTGGGGGGGAACCGTGTAACAATTCCAATTTGCACTAAACAGCAGTTTTTTAAAAGGGCGTGTCACGCTCAGCCAAGAAACCTGTGGTCTCTTCTGGACATGTGCAGAAGTATTTCCTTCCAAGAAAATAGGTGTTTTTCTGATATACCAGATTTGCACGAAAAGTAGGGGGGTGACGCAGGCCACCACTTGGATGAGAAGGTTGTCTTGTGGATGCCAGAGATGCACATGTCCACACACACACAAAGAAAGACACAAGCAGTTTCAAATCCTCACTGAATTCCAGTGTGGATGTGAGACACAGAACTACAGTTCCCAGAATTCCGTGGGGAAAGGGGTTGATTTTTCAGCATGGTTTGTAGCTCTGGGAGGGGACCAGGGGTGTCCTTATAATTCTCAGCCACTTTAACAAACCATAATACCTAGGATTCTTTGTGTGAGAGTGGGGGGAAGCCGTGGCTGTTTAAAGTGGCATGAAACTGCTTTAAGTCTACAGTGCAAACAGCACTCAGTACTGAGCTATAGCGACTCGGTTTGAGGCAGTTCCTTATACCATGTTCCTTTAGCTTTTTTAAAAAAAAAATATTACAGCTGTTGTTAGTAGTAGTATTGAGATGACCAGCCAGAATGAAACGGCTCTTATTCTGACCTACTTTTGTTGAAGGAAATTGTGCAATGAGGTTTTCCATTCACCGAAATAAAAAAAGGAAGGAAGAAGCTGTCTTTACACGCACTGCAACAATGGGCGGGGAAATGCAAGAATAAAACAGAAGCAAAAGTAAAAACCAGTGGCTTGATGTTAGGAAATGAGTTAAAGTACAACAAGAAATCATTGTCAGAGGGAGGCATGTTTCACTGGGAGTAGCAGCTGCGGAAAAGGCGTACTCAGCCGTAGGGATTTCTGGGACGGAGTTTGAAAATGTAATTTGCATTGCACCAGAAACTGGTATCTGGATTAAGACTTTCTGGGAGATGATCTATAATGAAATGAAAAAGGTATTTAAATATACCTTTCTGAAGAAACCAGAGGCCTTTCTCCTGGGCATGGTCGGCCAATTGGTGCCAAAGAAGGACAGAACTTTCTTTATGTATGCCACAACAGCAGCAAGAATACTTATTGCAAAGTATTGGAAGACACAAGATCTACCCACCCGGGAAGAATGGCAGATGAAGGTGATGGACTATATGGAATTGGCGGAAATGACTGGCAGAATCCGAGACCAGGGAGAAGAGTCGGTGGAGGAAGATTGGAAGAAATTTAAAGACTATCTGCAGAAACACTGTAAAATTAATGAATGTTAGAAGGATGTTGGAATGATGTTTGTGGCTTTAGCAGGAATGATATCAAGGATTTGGGAAAAACTGACTGTTAATTGGTGAAAGGAGGGAAAGTAAAGTTACATTACACTAAGATAAATTACAGGACTAAAATTTGAAAAGATGGAAAGGATTTGCTGAAATAGATAATCGATCTAGAATACAAAAAAGGGAGGTGTGAGGAGGTCAAGGAAATAAGCTAATGAAAGTTAAGTAATGGGAAGATTTGTTGTATTTTTCTTTGTTTTTTCTTTTTTGTTTAACGGATTTTATTTTTCTGTTTTTTTCTCTTTTGTATCTCATCCTTTTTTCTTTACCTATTGTGATGTGTTGTATTATTTTTAGTTTAAAATGATGTTTTTTACTTCTTCTTTTTGTACCCCTTAAAACTTTAATAAATATTATTTTTTTAAAAAAGAAACTGATATCTGGATGAATAGTGCATTGCATAGCTGTGGTCTTCACGAATAGTACTCACCGATAGTCCTATCCTCACTGAATTTGTCTTTCTTAAAAGCCAGATGAGTTACCGTCGCTACATTTAGCAGTAAATTCTGTAGTTTAGCCATTGCGTATTGGTTCATTAAGATATTTCTCGCTTCACCCAAAATGCTTACAGAGCAGTTTGCGACAGAATAAGGCAGCTGTGTAAGGAGCGAGAAGGTTAAAAATAATCGCGTGCTGAGACCCCACGACCCCGCAGTTCCCTAGGGAGTAAATAACCAGACACGGCAGCAGCATACAGTGGCACCTTGGTTCTCAAACGCCTTGGTACTCAAACAATTTGGAACCCAAAGACTGCAAACCTGGAAGTGTTCCAGTTTGCGAACTTTTTTTGGAAGTCGCACGTGCTCCGTTTTGAGTGTTACACTGAGGCCTGTCTGTTTTTGCTATTTATTTTGTGTTTTTGTTTTTGCGGCTTTTTGTTTTATTTTTGTGACTGTGTGGAACCCAGTTCAGCTACTGATTGATTGATTGTATGATTGCAGTACATTGTTTATTGCTTTCATTTTATGGATCAATGGTCTTGTTAGATAGTAAAATCCATGTTAAATTGCTGTTTTAAAGGTAAAGGGACCCCTGACCGTTAGGTCCAGTCGTGACCGACTCTGGGGTTGCGGCGCTCATCTCGCTTTATTGGCCGAGGGAGCCGGCATACAGCTTCTGGGTCATGTAGCCAGCATGACTAAGCCGCTTCTGGAGAACCAGAGCAGCGCACCGAAACGCCATTTACCTTCCCGCCAGAGCGGTACCTATTTATCTACTTGCACTTTGACGTGCTTTTGAACTGCTAGGTTGGCAGGAGCTGGGACCGAGCAACGGGAGCTCACCCCGTCGCGGGGATTTTAACCACCGACCTTCTGATAGGCAAGCCCTAGGTTCTGTGGTTTAGACCACAGCGCCATCCGTGTCCCTAAACTGCAGTTTTAGGGGTTGTTTCTAAAAGTCTGGAAAGGATTGATCCGTTTTGCATTGCTTTCTATGGCAAAGCGCGCCTTGGTTTTGGAACGGACTTCCAGAATCGATTAAATTTGAGAACCAAGGTACCACTGTATTGGTTTTTGGGCTCAAACAGGCCACAACTTTATCGGCTGAAGATGTGAACTGTTTGGCATACACATTGGGGGAAGCCAGCGCTATTCCATCAGCTGGAAGTGCATCAAACCATCTATGGAAGGGGTGCACTATGAGCTATATCAAATAGGGGAACACCCTGAGAGGTCCCAATTGGAGGAGTGCTGTGGCCCTAACCCCTGCCTGGACATAGGAGCTCTCCTCCCAGATCTTTTTAACGGAATACCCTTTATCCAGGAGGGGCAGGCAGAGGCTACAATCTCCCCTCCGGCCAAAACCTAGACTTCCCCAATGCCAAACCTCACAAAGTTGTGACAATTGCTATGAGGTAGGCGAAAGCCAGATGGCCAGTGCTGATTTTCCTCCTCCTCCTCCTCCTCCTCCTCCTCCTCCTCCTCCTCCTCCTCGTCTTCTTCTTCTTCTTCTTCTTCTTCTTCTTCTTCTTCTTCTTCTTCTTCTTCTATTTATTTTCAGGGGCAGCCTCAAAATTGTGCATGAGCTCTAATCAAAAGGAGCGGTGTCACAATTTCACTCTGTTTCATTCCAAGATGTTTCTGCCTTTGAGAGATCCCAGATTTATTTCCCCCCAATGTTTTCCTTTAACCTTTCCTGAAACAGCTGCCTGACCTTTTCCTGAAAGTAGTAAAGGAAAACCATTGAGGTTATCACCCAGATGCAAGCAGCTGGAGTTGCTGAACCAGATGGCTTCCATTTGCAATACAGTGATACCTTGGGTGACAGATGCTTCAGGTTATAGATTCCGCTAACCCAGAAATAGTAACTCGGGTTAAGAACTTTGCTTCTGGATGAGAACAGAAATTGTGCTCCGGCAGCAGCGGGAGGCCCCATTAGCTAAAGTGGTGCTTCAGGTTAAGAACAGTTTCAGGTTAAGAACGGACCTCCAGAACGAATTAAGTTCTTAACCCGAGGTACCACTATATAGCAAGCCCTTTGTCTCTCTTCTAACCCAATGCCCCTGATCAGATATGGTACAGTCCTCTCCCCACCTTGAGCCACCATAAACATTCTCTCAGCGCCGGGTGGAAACTTAGTGGCTTCTTCCAGGCACTTAATGGATTAGGATTATTTTGCTTTTTGTTGATGTTGGTTTTGCTGTTGTTTTGTTGGGTTTGTTTTATAAGATATCGTTGGGCTTCCTCCTTTTTCCCCTGCTGATTTTGCGCTATTTTATGCTTTTAAAAGTTTGGGAGCGCCACATGTGTCAGCAGCCTAATAAATTGAAATAGTAAATAAATAAAAATAAATTGCCCAGTTTACCGCAGAATAAAGGTAAAGGACCCCTGACAGTTAAGTCCAGTCACAAACAACTCTGGGGCTGAGGCGCTCATCTCACTTTACTGGCTGAGGGAGCTGACGTTTGTCCGCAGACAATTTTTCCAGGTCATGTGGCCAGCATGACTAAGCCGCTTCTGGCGAACCAGAGCAGCACACAGAAAAGCCGTTTACCTTCCCGCTGGAGTGGTACCTATTTATCTACTTGCACTTTGACATGCTTTCGAACTGCTAGGTTGGCAGGAGCAGGGACCGAGCAATGGGAGCTCACCCCATCACAGGGACTCGAACCGCTGACCTTCCAATCAGCAAGCCCAAGAGGCTCAGTGGTTTAGACCACAGCTCCACCCACATCCCTAATGCAGTTGCAGGAAGAGCAAAGGGACATAAACTTCCAGCACTTGTTTTACGCGTGAGTGACACACAATCTGTGCTCAATCAAATAAATCCTAGCAAGAGAAAGGGCTATTAATTCCTCAGCTGGTATATTTGATCGGCGGTTTGAATCCCCACAACATGGCGACCTCCTGTTGCTTTGTCCCAGCTCCTCCCAGCCTAGCAGTTTGAAAGCACACCAGTGCAAGTAGATAAATAGGTACCACTGCAGCGGGAAGATAAATGGCATTTCCGTGTGCTCTGGTTTCTGCCACGGTGTCCTGTTGCGCCAGAAGCGGTTTAGTCCTGCTGGCCACATGACCCAGAAAGCTGTCTGTGGACAAACGCCGGCTCCCTTGGCCTGAAAGTGAGATGAGCGCTGCACCCCATAGTCGAATTCGACTGGACATAACCATCCAGGGGCCCTTAAACTTTACCTTCACCTTTTATATTTGATAAATACCTGCTCGTTTTAGTTTTAGATCCAGAACAGTGAAGGTAATCTGAAATGATTACCTTTCGTTCATTTACGCATTGCGCAAAGATACGCTTGCTGTGTTTTGGTGCTGTGTCGTTTTATTATCATTATTATTTAACAGGATTTCTATACCATTGAATCATCAAAACCTCTAAGCCTGCCCTCTCTAACATTGGCTGCAGCCACTATGAGTTGTAGCCCAACGATATCTGCAGGGCAACAGATGTTGGCAAAAGCTGCTCTAAGCCATCTACACAAAACATACATTTCCTGTGTGCCTTTCCCCTAAAGGCCAGAGTTCCCCCGATAGCAAATTGCCACAATTCCTTATACCACAGACTCAACAACTTTCATCGACCTGAGAGCCAGTGTGGTGTAGTGGTTAAGAGCGGTGGACTCGTAATCTGGGGAACCGGGTTCGCGTCTCCGCTCCTCCACATGCAGCTGCTGGGTGACCTTGGGCCAGTCACACTTCTCTGAAGTCTCTCAGCCCCACTCACCTCACAGAGTGTTTGTTGTGGGGGAGGAAGGGAAAGGAGAATGTTAGCCGCTTTGAGACTCCTTAAAGGGAGTGAAAGGCGGGATATCAAATCCAAACTCTTCTTCTTCTTCTTCTGTCCTGAATCTTCCGACACTGAGCTCTGTTGGAGGTCCATGAATTCTGGCATTAAGAGAGAGGGAGGAAAACATTCTGCAAACATTCCTTCATCCCCAGTAACACCTTGCATTTGGCAGGTAACAATCACACTGGCTCCCAGCGCAGATTGCTGAGCGGGGATGTAAAAGGTCAGCAAGGTCATAATAAATCAGTTTTTTTCCAAAGGGGTGGGAGGAAGGACCTGCGGAAAAAGATGCGCGCCCACCCAAAAAGGGAGGTAGCCCAGCTGTGCTGGCAAGCCTTTCACTGCCGATGCATCTCTGCCTTTCCTTTGCAAGATGCGTCTTTCCTTAAAAAAACCCCAAAAAACCCACAACTCTTCTTACATAAACTTGGAGAGTTACATCCCAGAGGTATTTTGGCCCCGTTCCATTGACATTACGCCATTCGTTCTACTTCTAAAGTTCAGGGCAGGAGTGCCGATGCTTATGTAATTCAGCTTTGCACCCCACTTGCTCTCGAGGGAAGTTATCGTCAGGCTTGGGGGAAGCCCAGTGTTTGAAGAAGTAGAATTCTACAGGAATGCCAAAAACAGACCCGTGGGAACTGAGTGTGCTCAGTTTGTGTGTGTGTGTGTGTGTGTGTGTGTGTAATAAAAGAAAACTAGGTGGGAGGAGGAATAGCGTGAAATAGACTCCGCACTGCAACATCTTGTCGCAGCGCTCGCTTGCCTTCTTACAAAAAACGTGCTAACCTCTACAATGTGTTCTGTAATACACTATACAGTCATACCTCGGGTTACAGCCACTTCAGGTTGCGTTTTTTCGGGTTACGGACCGCCGAAACCTGGAAGTACCAGAACAGGTTACTTCCGGGTTTCGGCAGTCGCGCATGCGCAGAAGTGCTAAATCACGCTTTGCAGCAGAAGCACAAAATTACAACCCGAGCGTCCACTGTATTACTTTGAAAGGAAGTCTTTCCTTCTGTTTTGCAGAAGAAAGGGGTTCCCTGCCCTCTGGTCTCTCTGCTATTCCACCCCTGCCCCCCCCCCAATTCCTGGTACCAAGCGGTCTGTATATCTTAGTCATTTTCAGAGGTTATGCTCGAGGTGCCCCCGCAAAGTGGGTGGGTGGCAACGAGAGAAGACAGGGCCTCCTCAGTTATGGCTCCAAGCCTCAGGAATTCCCTCCCCAGGGTGCCCAGCCGGACACCAGCATTGTTATCCTTCCAATACCACGCAGGGATCCTCCTTTGGAGAACTGAGACGCAGCGGAGGCTGTTACAACTTTCAGAAATACACTTTATTCACCTATTTACACCTTCGGTTTGCATGGAGCGAGTTCAGATCTTACGGCACGGTCCTTTCAATAGGGGCTTGTCCCCCACAGCAGTGTAGCCCTGGAGTCCAAGACATTTCTCCCAGCGGAAATGGCATTTACCTTCCCGCCAGAGTGGTACCTATTTATCTACTTGCACTGGGGTGCTTTCGAACTTCTAGGTTGGCAGGAGCTGGGACAGAGCAACAGGAGCTCACCCCATCGCGGGGATTTGAACTGCCAACCTTCTGATCGCCAAGCCCTAGGCTCAGTGGTTTGGACCACAGCGCCAGCCTGTCTTTGTGTGCTAACTGCCTTTAAAAATGATTTTTATGGGAGAATGCAAAGGCTTTCACCTCCTTACCTGTGGGTTCTTTTTAGCCATGAGTTGAGGATGAAAATGGCATAAACCTGGGGTGGCTAGTACCTATGGCCCTCTAAACATGGCGGAGACTGTCGTAACTTTAAGAAATACAGTTTATTCACCTATTTACACCTTCAGTCTGCATGCAGGGAGTCCAGATCTTACAACATGGTCATTTCAAGAGGGGCTTGTCCCCCACAGCAGTCCAGGGCATCTCTCCCAGCCAGCCTTCAGCCAGCCTGCCCAAGATGGATCCCCATTTTTCTTCTCTCCCTTTCTTCTTCCCAGCACACCTTGCTAAAGACTCTCTTTTCCTGTCACCTCACACCCGGTTACCCTGGCAACCTTCCAACCCCCCCAGTGTCTGTTCACATCTCACGGCCAAGGGCCCTCAATGGCCCTGAATTGTTCCTTAATGGCCCTAGCTTGGCCAAGTCGTTTTGCTTTGGCTGGCCCAGGAATTCCTCTGCCAGTAGAAAAAAGAGAAGTTACAGAACCGAGAAAATACACAAAACAAATGAAATACAGTCATACCTTGGGTTGAATGTGCTTCGGGTTGAGCGCGTTCGAGTTGCGCTCCGCAGCAACCCAGAAGTAATGGATCGCCGCTCACGCATGCGCAGACACTCAAAAGGACGTCATGCGCAGAAGCGGCAAAATGCGCCCCGCGCACGCGTGCCATCGCGGCTTATGTTGCGTTCAGGATGAGAACAGGGCTCCAGAACGGATCCTGTTTGTATCCCGAGGTACCACTGTACTGTGAAAATCCCTGAAACGAGAAGTAATCGACTAGAAATATTATCTTATGGAAATAAACTAAATAAAAAACAAAAAGTTTAAGAGAAAGCTTAGAAAAACCTAGAATTGAACAAAGCCTTAATGGGATGCCGGCTACAAACCTCGTTTCACTGAACTATTCCGTTTCCTCAGAAGGAAATAGAGAAATCATAAACCTTAAATGACCAAATTCAAAGAAAGGGGGTAAAACTCCCAAAAATTCTGAAGTATTAAAGTCCTAGCTCGGCCTAGGTGAAGCAAAGCGCAGTACAGTGGTACCTCGGGTTAAGTACTTAATTCATTCTTAACCTGAAACTGTTCTTAACCTGAAGCACCACTTTAGCTAATGAGGCCTCCTGCTGCCGCATGATTTCTGTTCTCATCCTGAAGCAAAGTTCTTAACCTGAAGCACTATTTCTGGGTTAGCGGAGTCTGTAACCTGAAGCGTATGTAACCTGTAGTACAGCTTGTATTTCTCCCTCCGCATCTCAGATAATCAACATCCTGCCGTTTATTAATTTCTAGGGCTTAGGGGTGTCCCATCCCCCCACCTAAATCTATTAACAACTCGCTCTTCTTGTGCCCTTGCCTTTAGCCCCAGGTAATTGCAGTGAGCCCCCTCAGGTACAAAATGCAGAGGTTTCCAAAGGGAGCGGCGACGGCAACAAACTGCGGTACTCGTGCGTCAAGAATTACAAGAGGAAAGCAGGCACGTCCAGCCTGGCCGTGTGCAGGGAGAACATCACAACGAAAACGTTTCAATGGGAGGTGCGCCTGAGCTGCATCCGTAAGTAGTACCTGGATTCTGTGTGATGAGGCTCATCATCATCATCATCATAATTTATTATTTATACCCCGCCCATCTGGCTGGGTTTCCCCAGCCAACTCTGGGCGGCTTCCAACAAAACACTAAAATACCATAACCTATTAAACATTAAAAGCTTCCCTAAACAGGGCTGCCTTCAGATGTCTTCTAAAAGTCTGGTAGTTATTTTTCTCTTGGACATCTGACGGGAGGGCGTTCCACAGGGCAGGTGCCACCACCAAGAAGGCCCTCTGCCTGGTTCCCTGTAACTTGACTTCTCGCAGGGAGGGAACTGCCAGAAGGCCCTCAGTGCTGGACCTCAGTGTCCGGGCCGAACGATGGAGGTGGAGACGCTCCTTCAGGTATACAGGACCAAGGCCGTTTAGGACTTTCAAGACACCAACACTTTCAGCACCAACACTTTGAATTGTGCTCGGAAACGTACTGAGAGCCAGTGTAGGTCTTTCAGGACCGGTGTTATATGGTCTTGTCGGCTGCTCCTAGTCACCAGTCTGGCTGCCGCATTCTGGATTAGTTTTAGTTTCCAGGTCACCTTCAAAGGTAGCCCCACGTAGAGCACATTGCAGTAGTCCAAGCGGGGGATAACTAGAGCATGCACCACTCTGGCAAGACCGTCTGCAGACAGGTAGGGTCTCCGACTGCATACCATATGGAGCTGATAAACAGCTGCCCTGGACACAGAACTGACCTGTTCCTCCATGGTGAGCTCAGGGTTCACCTAGGTTCACCTTCTCACCTGTGAACCTGTTCCTGTATGAAGATCCACAAAGCTGCCCCCCCCCGGTCAGTCTCTCAAAGTCATGCTGACTTTAGCCGCGTCCAAGTAGAGATGTCCCAGAATTCCATCAGAATGTGTAGCAATTCTGGAAATGGCAGCAGTCCGCGTCTTGGTGGATTTGATTTAAATCAAATCAATTTAAATCACTAGTCAGTAAGACTTGATTTAAATCACCTAGTCAGCAAGACTTGATTTAAATTTTATTTATTTATTTTTACAGAAAGGCTCATTCTTGCTGGTATAATCTTAATGTTTACAACCAGATGAAAGTTTCCTTTTTGGAAGGATAAATTTTCAGAGTAGTTTTTTACAGTTCTATCAAAAATTACTGATTTGGTTATACTATCAGAAATACATAGACACGTAATTACCAAATTATGGTGAGGTTTAATAAGTTAACTGTTTATATTTGGACAACTTTTCTGCTGTACTTTATTGGAAGGAGAAAAAATAGCCATTTCCTTAATAACAATTTATTTAACTAAAACAATAACATTACAGCATATGTATGCACGTTTGTTAACTAATGTGGTTAAACTTTTTTTTTTGTTTTTAAACCCTTAAACTGAGTTTTGGCACACAAGAAAAACTTAAAACAAATCCTTATCTCCTGATGAATAGCCTTTAGACTATAATGTAACCTAAATAGAAAACTATCTTTAGAAAAATTTCTGATTTGGTTAGAAATACAAAGACAGGTAGTTATGAAATTGTTGTTTATCTTTGGGCAACATTTCTGCTGTACTGTATTGGAAGGAGAAAAATAATCATTTCCTTAATAAAAAATTATTTAACTAAAGCAATAACATTATAGCATATGTATCCATGTTTGTTAACTGATATAGTTAAATGGTTTAAAAAACAAAGAACAAAACTTAGACTGAGTTTTAGCACACATGAAAAACTCAAATCCTTATTTCTTGATGAATAGCCTTTTGACTATAATGTAACTTGAATAGAAAACTATCTTTAGAAATATTTTTCCTCCAAAAGCATTTTATTTTTAAAATCTGATTTTATTTTTTTAAAAAATCCAATTTAAATAAAAAAAATCTGATTTAAATAAAAAGTATCCTTAAAAAAATAAAATCATTGATTTTTATCCACCCTGGTCCGTGTGTCCATCTGCAAGCAGGAACAAAAATCAAGGAAGTGATCAACATTTGCTGACCTCATTTCCTGCCCCTCCCCTAACCCAAACTCGCTGCTGTTGATTTTTCAGCCTGCAAAACAATACATTATTGCTTCCCGCCCCTTGGAAATAAAACGTAACGATAGTTAATTATATTATTAAACGTGACCACAGGAAACACCAACTTTTTTTGCGGAACCCGAACTGCAGCGGAATAGAAGCGGCGCTGCGTGTGGCAGATATAGAGCAGGCGAAAAAAATGATGCCTTTTCACATCCTGATTTCTTTGCATGGAGGTCACACCACATGATATCTCATCAAGAATCTGGCACCCACACTTCCCATGCATCGTTTTATATCCCTCCATCAAGTCCCTGCTTACGCAACACCTTTTGCTAAGCCAAAAAGAGAGAGGCCTAAATTGGGAATTCCCACATAGGAATTTGTATGCCAATGTAAAGACACCTTAGAAGTTGTTTGGGTATTTTTGTTTCTTATTTTACAATCAAGTGATATATAAACTGCACGGTTAAATAAAATAAGACTAGCAAAACAGCAATATAAAAGCATGTAAAACTGTTAGAATTCCAGCTCCATGATTGCAGTCATGGGATTTTTGTCTATCACATGACGGTGTATGTTTTGACTCCACAGAGTGGGAAGTGATGGAGACAGGATGTTTGTGTTACTGTGTTCCGTGAAGTGGGACTATTGTCCTTTGTCTTTTTCTCTTTGCTGTCTGATGCTAGAGAGAGAGGGAGCCATGTTGCAGTGCTCCATGTGTGTTCATATGTAAATAAAGTAGATTAGCCAAAATGCTGAGTTGCTGAGGTCTGTTACGCAACTGCGCAAACTCTGTGGATCCCTAAGTGTGCCGGTGTTGGTTGGCATCGGTCGCTGTGATGTTCGGGCTGAAGAAAGCTTTTGAAGCTCCCGAACGATCGACCAGGAAGGAGAGAACATGCCAGTCGGGCATGTGTCTCTGCCAGGGTCCTACTTGAGTGTAGGCTGAACTCCTGACAATGGTTATAAAGCAGAAATTCAGGACGTTCATACAGATGAAAACGGGATCTGATCTTATGGGTCATTATTTGGGTTTATAGTTGAGCCGGTGAAATTTCTCACTGAAACTTCAAGGAGAATAGTTCTGCACTGCTGTAAATGCACTCCTGATGACAAACTAATTTTGGCTTCTCCTCTTCTCAATTCCTCTTCTCTTTCTTGACAAGGAGACCCTTCCCTGCCTGCCACCACAACAGAAGCTCCCAGAAGAGGTAGGACCAATTGCTTTGTTGCCTCTGCTCGTCACCACTGGGTGACAAACGTGTTTTTGGAGTAACACCAGTGTGGTGTAGTGGTTAAGAGCGATAGACTCGTAATCTGGGGAACCGGGTTCGTGTCTCCGCTCCTCCACATGCAGCTGCTGGGTGACCCTGGGCCAGTCACACTTCTCTGAAGTCTCTCAGCCCCACTCACCTCACAGAGTGTTTGTTGTGGGGGAGGAAGGGAAAGGAGATTGTTAGCCGCTTTGAGACTCCCTAGGGTAGTGATAAAGCGGGATATCAAATCCAAACTCTTCTTCTTCTTCTTCTTAAAACAGATTTCAGGCCTGGGACACAAATTAGGCAAGTGCCCCCTCCCCACGAAAATAAAATTTAAGAAAATAAAAATGCCGACTAAATTCACAAGTAGCGGAAATGGGAAAGTAGGTATTTAGGAACAAAACCCACAGACCTGCCGTTTGCTCCGAGTGAGCGCTAAAAAGTGGTTCTCCCCAGGGGGGAAGCAGTGGGGCGAGAGGAATTGTGGAGAAGCCCTCATGTTAACACAGCTTCGTGGCCTGTCCCAGAGACATACATATGAAACTTTACTTACCCCATGTTGTAGAGGCAGAGACTTCCACCACAGAGACTCCTCAGGCTGCTGGTGTTAACACTTCGGTGGCCTCCGCCACAGCCCCATATGTCAGCAAGACCCCCTCGCCATCAGTCTCGATCGCCGCACTGCTCAGGACTGCTAAACCAACTAGGCCTGGCAGGGGGACGGCAACCACCAGTGCCCCAGAGGTTGGCAGATACACTCCTGGCACGGTCAGCGAAAGCTTGGCGAAATGCAAAAGCACCACCGCGAAAGCCTCGCAGCCCGCGACTAGCAAGAGCCTCACGGCAGGAGACAGACCGACAGCTGTACCGCCAGGGAGAATCTCCGGGGTCACCCCAGAGCCAAGCGTCCCGGTGCCTCCGATCGAGAGACGAACAGGTTTGTCACCGGCAGCTGAAGTAGTTCATCTCATTGCTTTAGCCTCCACATTAACCATCCTTCCACGTCCTCCTTCGTTTCATGTTCTTCCCAAATTAATATCCTAATGTTCTTGCGTTTATCCCATGTCTATGTCTGCTATCTGTCTCCTGGACTCTTCAGGTACTTCCAGACTACAGTGGTACCTTGGTTCTCAAACTTAACCTGGTCCAGAATTCCGTTCCAAAACCAAAGCGTTCCAAAACCAAAGCACACTTTCCTATTGAAAGTACAGTGGTACCTCTGGATGCGAACGGGATCTGTTCCGGAGCCCCGTTCACATCCTGAAGCGAACACAACCTGCGTCTGCACCGGTGGTGATTCATTGCTTCTGCGCATGTGCATGGTGTCATTTTGAGTGTCTGCGCATGCGCGAGCGGCAAAGCCTGGAAGTAACACGTTCCGTTACTTCCGGGTCACCGAAGGTACTGGAACCCAAGGTATGACTGTAATGCAAAATGGATTAATCCGTTCCAGACTTTTTAAAAACAACCCCTGAAACTTCAATTTAACATTTTTGCAGTCAACCAACCAACCAATCAATCAATCAATCAGTAGCTGAACTGGTTTCCACACAGTCACAAAAACAAATGAACCGAGAAAGCCTCAAAAACAAAAACGCAAAATAAATAGCAAAAACAAATGCGCCAAACTTAATCCGTTCTGGAAGTCCGTTTGACTTCCGAAATGGCCATCATAGCTACTTCTGAGTCTCCTCTTTTCCAGACTAGCACCAAAACTCCCTCAAACATTCCTCATAAGGCCTGGTTTCCAGACTCTTTATCATCCTGATCACCCTCCAGCTTGTTAATATGCTTCTTAAATTGTGGCACCCAGAACTGGACACAGTAATTATTATTATTATTATTCCCTCGCCCTTGTGTATTTCACATGTGGTCTATCCAAGGCCAACTCCTTGAAAGATTCCATCAATGGTGTCTCCAAAAATTTTTACACATCACTTGGGAAGATAGGCGAACTAATACCAGTGTTCTGGAAGAAGCAAAGATCACCAGTGCCAAAGCGATGATTCTTCAACATCAACTTTGTTGTGCGGATGCCTGATGATCGTCTTCCAAAGCAACTGCTCTATTCCAAACTTAAAAATGGAAAGCGTAATGCTGGTGGTCAACAAAAGAGGTTTAAAGACTCTCTCAAGGCAAATCTTTAAAAATGTAGTATACACACCGACAACTGGGAAACACTGGCCTGCGAGCGCTCCAGTTGGAGAACAGCCTTTAACAAAGGTGTCATGGGCTTTGAAGACACTCGAACTCAGGACACAAGAGAGAAACATGCTAAGATGAAGGCACGTTTGGCAAATCCACACCGTGATCAACTCCTGCCCAGAAACCTATGTCCCCACTGTGGAAGGACACGTGGATCCAGAATTGGTCTCCACAGCCACTTACAGACTCATTGTTAAAACCGTGTTTATGGAAGACAATCTTACTCGGCTACGAGTGATCGCCAAAGGAGAAGACGACAGTGGTACTTCCCTTGATCAAGACACTATACTTAGTTGAAACGGCCTAGAATAGCGTTTTTTGCTGCTGCATCACACTGTTGACTCATGTTCAGCTTGTGGTCCTCTAAGACCTCTTGACTCTTTTCACACATACTTCTGGCAAGCCAGGTGTGTCGTCCCCCCAATATCCTATATTTGTGCATCTGGTTATTCCTGCCCCAGTACAGAACCTGACCTTTGTCCCTCAGTCCAGTATACGTGTAGGAGCATCTCCACCTCCATCGTTCTGCCTGGACACTGAGGTCCACCGCCGAGGGCCTTCTGGCGGTTCCCTCACTATGAAAAGCCAAGTTACAGGGAACCAGGCAGAGGGCCTTCTCAGTAGTGGCGCCCGCCCTGTGGAACGCCCTCCCACCAGATGTCCAAGAGAAAAACAACTACCAAACTTTTAGAAGACATCTGAAGGCAGCCCTGTTAAGGGAAGCTTTTAATGTTTAATAGGTTATTGTATTTTAGTGTTCTGTTGGGAGCCGCCCAGAGTGGCTGGGGAAACCCAGCCAGATGGGCGGAGTATAAATAATAAATAATTATAATTATAATTATTTTGGTCATTTGGGTAGTTCGTTAGGTGGGGGCTGGGAGAGAACCGTCCTTGGAACCGCGAAGGGTTTATACCCCTCAGTGCTGACTATCGTGAACTGCAAGGATCGATGGTTTGAGAGTATAAGGCCGCTGCTTCCTCTGTCCTTTCCAGAGAGCATATAGGATATTTGCATTCTGTCTCCTTCTCAATAGCATGTCATGATTCAAGGTCTGCTTGCTAGCTTCCCTTTCCGGCATCTGATGATCACTTTGAGAACAGGTTGCTGCATTCGATGAGCTTCTGGCCTGATCCATAAGCTCTATCATGCACTTAAAATAAAAAATGGCGACATCAGCCCCACAGAGATGCACAGCTCATAGCTGTCAACTTACAGATTTGAAAATAAGGGACCAGCAGCCTTGAAAATAAGGGATCAGCAGCCAAAATAAGGGATTTTCCAAGCACAGGTAGGTTCGACTTCTGAGCCCCTCTGAGCCAAAGGCAGAAAGCCCAGCCAGCAGCCAAACAAAGCCTCAAGCAGTGGTTCCCACAGCGCAGCCACCCGGCAAAGGGGATGCAGCAAGGAAAACCACTGTCACCTCTCCGCTGGGAAGCGCTGAGCAAAGGCGAGTCCCCAGGCAACGCGGCCGATTTGATCGGCACAAGGCATGCAAGCTCCACCCCCCAGTCATTCTTAGACTCCTTATTGGGTGAACAACTCAGCCAAGCAACACAGTTGGAGCCTCCCTCCTCCCTGGCCGGCAGGGAGGGAGGGAGAGGAGCTGCTTCCTCTGGAACCTGGGAAATTTAAGCGACATCATCAATCCGGGACAGCAGCAGGACACGGCGCTGGGATAAGGGAGTTTCCCGCCAAATAAGGGACAGTTGACAGCTATGGCACAGCTGTCTCCAGCAGTTGCCATGCAACCCTGCTAAGATTCCTGTAAGCAAAGCATTTTTGTGGGGCGGGAAGGGAGCGCACAATTATTTCAAACTCATTTAGCATTTTTGCCCCTCCCTTTTGAACCCGTTCCATCTTCAGGCCCGGGGGGGGGGGGGGGCGGCGAGGAAACCCAGCAGAAGTCTGCAATATCTGCAGCTTGATCGTAAAAGGGTTCCTTCAGATGTCACTCCTGTTCATTCCAGTGGGATTTAATTCCCAGTAAGGCGGATTTCTTTGAGAGGGGAGTTTGGGGTGTTAGCCTGGGTCTGGGCTGAACCACTGCATACAGCAGGTGGGAGTTGTATGCAGGTGGGATTCTCTGGTAAAACAACCCCAACCCCACACAAGAGCCTTTGCATATGGAACATGCGCATATCTGAAGGAGCGTCTCCACCCCCATCGTTCAGCCCGGACACTGAGGTCCAGCTCCGAGGGCCTTCAGGCAGTTCCCTCACTGCGAGAAGTGAGGTCACAAGGAACCAGGCAGAGGGCCTTCTCAGTAGTGGCACCGGCCCTGTGGAACGCCCTCCCACCAGATGTCAAAGAAATAAACAACTACCAGACTTTTAGAAGACATCTGAAGGCAGCCCTCTTTAGGGAAGCTTTTAATGTTTGATGGACTACTGTATTTTAATACTTTGTTGGAAGCCGCCCAGAGTGGCTGGGGAAGCCCAGCCAGATGGGCAGGGTATGAATAAATAAATAAATAAATAAATAAATTATTATTATTATTATTATTATTATTATTATTATTATTATTATTATTAAATTATAGAACTGGAAGGAATTCCAAGAGTCATCTACCGTATTTTTTGCTTTATAAGACGCACCTTTTCCCTCCTAAAAAGTAAGGGGAAATGTGTGTGTGTGTTATGGAGCGAATGCAGGCTGCGCAGCGATCCCTCTTGCTGTTCTGGCTTCAGCGAAAGCAACGCAAAGCTTCTTCAGGGCAGAAGGACTTCAGGGCTTCTGGGATTCAGAATATTTTTTTTCTTGTTTTCCTCTTCCAAAAACTAGGTGCATCTTATGGTCTGGTGCGTCTTGTAGAGTGAAAAATACGGTAGTCGAACAACATGCAAGGCAGGAATCTCAGCTCAAGCATCCATGACAGATGGCCACCCAAACTTCTGCTTTAAAACCCCCAAGGCCATAACCTCCCGAGGGAATCCATTCTCCTGTTGGACAGCTCTTACCACTAGGAAGTTCTTCCTGATGTTGAGTCAGAATCTCCTTCCTTACAATTTGAATCCATTTGTTTGGGTTCACCCTCTGGAGCAGCAGAGCACAAGCTTGCTCCATCTTCCAGTGTGAGAGCCAGTGTGGTGTAGTGGTTAAGAGCGGTAGATTCATAATCTGGTGAACCGGGTTCGCGTCTCCGCTCCTCCACATGCAGCTGCTGGGTGACCTTGGGCCAGTCACACTTCTCTGAAGTCTCTCAGCCCCACTCACCTCACAGAGTTTGTTGTGAGGGAGGAAGGAAAAGGAGAATGTTAGCCGCTTTGAGACTCCTTCGGGTAGTGATAAAGCGGGATATCAAATCCAAACTCTTCTTCTTCCATGGGACAGCCCTTGAAATATTTGAAGATGATTCTCCTATCTCCTCTTATCCAGGCTAAACATACCCAGCTCCTTCAACCGTTCCTCATCAGGCTTAGTTTCCAGACCCTTGATCATCTTGGTTGCCCTCCTCTGCACACCTTTCAGCTTGTCAACACCCTTCTTAAATTGTGGCACCCAGAATTGGACACCGTATTCCAGGTGGGATCCTACCAAGGCAGAATATAGTGGGACTATGACTTCCCTTGATCCAGACACTAGACTTCTGTTGATCCAACCCAGAATAGCATTCGCTTTTTTTGCTGCTGCATCACACTGTGGACTCACTGTGGTTTTGAGGATTTTATTTCCCACCTGAAATATACTCGGAGTCGAGAGTGGATTTCATGCTCTTTATTCAGCTCATAGTGGTGAAGAGGAATGGAAGTTCCCCCAGAATGTCTGCCTTATATACATTATTTACACAATGGGCCCCACTTGATTGGCTAATTCCAGGATTCTCCTGTAGGCCAATCAGGTTGCGGATTCACTTCCACCTGGAGCTGGATTGGGTGGCTCCTGTGGACCAATCAGACTGCTGCATTCTGAATCCTATTGTTCTAGGACCAATCAGACTGCTGCATTCTGGACCCTATCGTTCTAGGACCAATCAGACTGCTGCATTCTGGATCCTATTGTTCTAGGACCAATCAGACTGCTGCATTCTGGACCCTATCATTCTAGGACCAATCAGACTGCTGCATTCTGGATCCTATTGTTCTAGGACCAATCAGACTGCTGCATTTTGGATCCTATTCAACTCAGTACATAACACTACCTAAACTCAGACCTGTTTCCCAACCTTAAGGACTAGAAACTTAAAAAATATATATCAAACTGTTGCACCAAGATACCTACTTCTGTGTTCTGTCGCAAATCTTTGCACTTGCTCAGAATTACAAAATACATTTAAGTGGGACTACAAGTATTTGCTAAAAGAAAGAACCAGGCATTTTTGCATGTAATGTTCTTTATTCTTCCTTTTTCAGGTTCCCTCCCCTTGAGGATCGGAGTATCTTGCCTAGGTGAGGAATAGTTCGGGGTTTGTGGATTGTTAGCAGTCATGTGACCATACAAGACGGATTTAAATTATTAAATTAGAATTCTAGTCTTGTCTTCCTAGTTCAAACCAATAGAGGAGACGCAGGAACGCCCCCCTTACTCAAGGGGCTATAGGGTGGTCTCTTTTCTTATTTTTCTTATACATTTTGTGTTTTTTATATATATATATTCCCTTCCCTTCCTTCCCTCCCCTTTTTATGAAGATTACCCGCTCTGGGATCCCACAGTGAATTCTTCCCTGGTCTCCTCGCTGGTCCAAATAGGACTAACTTAGCCAGCTAGCCCTGGTGATCATCTAATGTTTATTGAATGGATTTTCCCCCTTAATTGATTTTTGAATTCTGAATTTATTGTTATTCACGTTTTATACTGTATTTTATGCTGTTTTTTGTTGCATCAGTTAAGTGTTTCGAATTTGTTGTTAGCCGCCCTGAGCCCAGTTTTCTGAACCGGGAAGGACAGGGTATAAATATAATTATATTACTATTATTATTATTATTATTATTATTATTATTATTTAGTGAACCGCCCTGAGATCTACGAGTATAGGGTGATATGCAGATTAAATGAATAGATCAATAAATACTATTCTGTCCCACCCGGATGGGCAGAGTATAAATAAAAGAAATTATTATTATTATTATTATTATTATTATTATTATTATTATTAGCGCAGGGGTACACATACCCTTAAACATTTTGTGAATCTAACGGGAGAAGAAACTAAAAAAAAAATAGTTTTATCTAGCACAGTGAATCATCAGTTCTGTTACTGCCCCTAATGGTGGCCTATAAAATGCTGGTGTTCTTCAGTCAAAATGAGAGTACACCTAAAAAATTTTTTTTAGAAAAAAAATCACTGTTTATGAACAACTTGGATTAAGAACGCTGCAAACCCAGATGTTGGTGTTTTGGTTTGTGAACTTCGCCTTGGAAGCAGAACATGTTCCGCTTCCTGTTGAGTGTGTTCCATTTGTAAATTGAGTCCCCCACTCTACTATGGTCTACTATGGTTTAAGAACGCTTTGGTTTAAGAACGGACTTCCTGAACGGATTAAGTTAGTAAACCAAGGTAAAGGTAAAGGGACCCCTGAACATTAGGTCCAGTTGTGGATGACTCTGGGGTTGCGGCGCTCATCTGGCTCTATAGGCTGAGGGAGCCGGCGTACAGCTGTACAGTCATGTGGCCAGCAGGACTAAGCCGCTTCTGGTGAACCAGAGCAGCGCACAGAAACGCCGTTTACCTTCCCGCCGGAGTGGTACCTATTTATCTACTTGCACTTTGACGTGCTTTTGAACTGCTAGGTTGGCAGGAGCAGGGACCGAGCAACGGGAGCTCATCCCGTTGCGGGGATTCGAACCGCCGACCTTCTGATTGGCAAGTCCTAGGATCTGTGGTTTAACCCACAGTGCCACCCGTGTCCCAAAAAACCAAGGTACCACTGTATTATTATCATGGTGAAGTCTGTCTTCCGTTCCATTAACTCGTTGGTCTCTGCCTTCTTCCACTCCATGCTTCCTTTGTCCCAAACCTATTGGTCAAATGCTTACTCGCCCCCCCCCCGCCACTTTCTGCCCCTCAGAATTCCCCACAATGGCTGGTTTAGGCATTTCCCAGAGTGACCTTTCACTTCCTCCCTAAAAGCTGCCTTATTTGTGAGCATTCCACGGCTGATCTTTGATCATCTCCTGACAATTGGGACATCGTCGTTCCATCACATTGCATTAGCCGATAACTAGGACCGGCTCAGAGACAAGCAAGCTGGGAAGAAGGCCAAGGCCACTGAGCCTAGGGCTTGCCGATCAGAAGGTCGGTGGTTCGAATCCCCGCGACGGGGTGAGCTCCCGTTGCTCGGCCCCTGCTCCTGCCCACCTAGCAGTTCGAAAGCACGTCAAAGCACAAGTAGATAAATAGGTACCACTCTGGTGGGAAGGTAAACGGTGTTTCCGTGCGCTGTTCTGGTTCGCCAGAAGCGGCTTAGTCCTGCTGGCCACATGACCCGGAAGCTGTACGCTGGCTCCCTTGGCCAGTAAAGCGAGATGAGCGCCGCAACCCCAGAGTCGGCCACGACTGGACCTAATGGTCAGGGGTCCCTTTACCTAGGGCCTGCTCAGAGACAAGCAAGCTGGGAAGAAAGCCAAGGCCTTTAGGTTATCATATTGCTAACTCTTAACTTTTTCTTTCTTCTTTAGTTTTAGTGGTGCTCCTGGTAGGATGTCTTGCATTCTCGTACCGTAGAAGATGGCGGTAAGTTCGTCGCGTGGCTCCTCCCCCTAGTGGTTGCAAGTGGAGGCAACCTTTGGCAAGGTCAAGTGGAGACATGGACATTTCATGGAATAATGGAATTGTGGAGTTGGAAAGGACCACAAGGGTCATTCAGTCTAACCCCCTGCAATGCAGGAATCTTTTGCCCAATGTGGGATTCGAACTCGTAACCATGAGATTAAGAGACACATGCTCCACCGACTGAGCAATCCCTGGGCCTGGAACCCATGAGCAGTCCGATGCAGGAATTGCAAGCTGCCCAATGAAGTGCAAAGCAATTCGTAGGAGCTTAGGAAGCAGCCTTCTGCAGAGTCACACCATTGGCCCATCTAGTATTGCCCACACTGGCTGGCAGCAGCTCTCCAGGGCTTTAGGCAACATCTCCTAAGTGGAGATGTTGGGACCTAAACCTTCTGCATGCAACCTTCTGAGTGGTGTTGTTTAGTCGTTTAGTCGTGTCCAACTCTTCGTGACCCCCTGGACCAGAGCACGCCAGGCCCTCCTGTCTTCCACTGCCTCCCGCAGTTTGGTCAAACTCATGCTGGTAGCTTCGAGAACACGGTCCCACCATCTCGTCCTCTGCTGTCCCCTTCTCCTTGCGCCCTCCATCTTTCCCAACATCAGGGTCTTTTCCAGGGAGTCTTCTCTTCTCATGAGGTGGCCAAAGTCTTGGAGCCTCAGCTTCAGGATCTGTCCTTCCAGTGAGCACTCGGGGCTGATTTCCTTCAGAACGGATAGGTTTGATCTTCTTGCAGTCCATGGGACTCTCAAGAGTCTCCTCCAGCACCAGAATTCAAAAGCATCCATTCTTCGGCCATCTGCCTTCTTTATGGTCCAGCTTTCACTGAGTAGCACCTCTTAAACTCCTCCTTCACTCCCTCCAGGGAAATCTGCTTTGATTTTGACTTGATAGTTGCATTCCACTTTTCTAACAACAGTGCTGAGCACAACGTATAGAATCCTAAAATCGTAGAGTTGGAAGGGACCCCGTGGGTCATCTACTCTAACCCCCTGCAATGCAGGAATCTCAGCTAAAGCATCCATGGCAGATTATCTCTCGCTTGGACTACTGCAATGCGCTCTATGTGGGGCTACCTTTGAAGGTGACTCGGAAACTGCAATTAATCCAGAATGCAGCAGCTAGACTGCTGACTGGGAGCAGCCGCCGAGACCACATAACGCCGGTCGTCAAAGACCTACATTAGCTCCCAGTACGTTTCCGAGCACAATTCAAAGTGTTGGTGCTGACCTTTATAGCTCTAAACAGCCTTGGGCCTGTATACCTGAAGGAGCGTCTCCACCCCCATCGTTCTGCCCAGACACTGAGATCCAGCGCCAAGGGCCTTCTAGCGTTTCCCTCCCTGCGAGAAGTGAGGTTGCCGGGAACCAGGCAGAGGGCCTTCTCGGTAGTGGCGCCCGCCCTGTGGAACGCTCTCCCAACAGATGTCAAGGCAATAAGCAACTATTTTACTTTTAAAAGACAACTGAAGGCAGCCCTGTTTAGGGAAGTTTTTAATGTCTGATGCTGTATTGTTTTTAATATTCGGTGGAAGCTGCCCCGAGTGGCTGGGGAAACCCAGCCAGATGGGCGGGGTATAAATAATAAATTATTATTATTATTATTATTATTATTATTATTATTATTATTATTATTATTGCCATCCAACCTCTGCTTAAAAACCTCCAAGAAAGCAGTCCACAACCTCCCAAGGGAATCTGTCACACATCTCTTCCTGTCAGAATGTTCTCCCTGATGTTGAGTTGAAATCTCTTTTCTTATAGCTTGTTTTGGCATCTAAGACGAGTGATTTCATAGCTGGAATAGATAGTGGGACAAGAAGAGTGTGGAAATACGCATTGAGGAAAGGGAGTCAATTAGAAACTCAGGAGTACAGTGGTTATCGAGTGTCGGATTGGGTCCTGGGAGACCAGGGTTCAAGTCTCCACTGAGCTACGGAGCACACTGCGACAGGCACGGTCTTTCAGCCTCACAGTGTTGTGGTGCGGTTTGGTTGAGGAAGGTTCGAACGTTGAACTCCTAGGAGAAAAAAGGATGAACGTAAATGCAATGAATAATAATTTAATAAATAATAACAGTTTATTACTTATATCCCGCCCATCTGGCTGAGTTTCTCCAGCCGCTCTGGGCAGCTTCCAACAGGAGATTTGTTGTTTAGTCGTTGAGTCGTGTCCGACTCTTCGTGACCCCATGGACCAGAGCACGCCAGGCTCTGGAGATTAAAAATAAATAAATACAGGAGATTATAAATAAATAGGCCTTTGGCTTTTGCCTTAGAAATACATGGTTTTTTTTAAAGCAGTCTCTACCCCTTTGAGGCCTATGGCGGATTTCCTCAGAGGGTTGATTATTATTATTATTATTAATAATAATAATAATAACTACAACAACTTATTATTTATACCCCACCCATCTGGCTGGGTTTCCCCAGCCACTCTGGGCGGCTCCCAACAGAATATTAAAAACACGATAAAACATCAAATATTAAAAACTTCCCTGAACAGGACTGCCTTCAGATGTCTTCTAAAAGTCAGATAGTTGTTTCTTTCCTTGACAGCTGATGGGAGAGCGTTCCACAGGGTGGGCGCCACCACCGAGAAGGCCCTCAGCCTGGATCCCTAATAGCCCCCAAGTTTTGCATCTGTCCTCATACCTGTTTTGTTCCCCCCCCCCCATTCTGCAGTTCTGTTCAGGGACAGGCGGATATTCCACTGGAAGAGCAAATCCCCATGGCTGCCGAGAGGTCGGAACCAGGAGACCAGGCGCCCCCGGCTGCCGGCAGCCCCGATGACCTGAGACCCACCGACGAAGGGGTTCGGATGTTGCCGCCTCACTGTTCTCCCTCCAGCGGCTGAGCCCAAAACCACGCTGCCCTAAGAACTTCGAAAGGGGGAAGCAGTCTTGGGAGACAGGCAAACTCAGGGAGAAGCAAGTTTCGAAATCCCTGGTGCATGTAGTCAGACTGGGGATGGAGCCACTCCCTCCTTGCGAAGCGTTTCCTAGGCATCCATCCCTAGGAATTCTGCTGCGACATTTTCTGTACCCAGGTTGCAAACAAAGTGGATATGTCTGTACAAGCACTGCAGCCTCTCCCGGTCTGTCTCCCAGAGGCAGAGAGAGAGAGATAAGGAAAAATAAGAAGTTGGGAAAACTGGAGAACAACGTCCCCCGATGATCAGAAGATTCAAAGGAGCCTGAGGAGGAGGAGGAGGAACTGAAGATGGATGGAAGCTTCACCTGGATCCCACTGGAGGCTCTGAGAAAGAAAGGTGAGCTGAAATATAACACTTTCCCATGTTTTATTTGGCTGCGGAAGAGGGACACGGAAGAGGGACGCGGATGGCGCTGTGGGTTAAAACATAGAGCCTTGGGCTCGCCGATCAGAAGGTCGGTGGTTTGAATCCCTGTGACGGGGTGAGCTCCCGTTGCTCAGTCCCTGCTCCTGCCCACCTAGCAGTTTGGAAGTACATCAAAGTGCAAGTAGATAAACGGCGGGAAGGTAAACGGCGTTTCCATGCACTGCTCTGGTTCGCCAGAAGCGGCTTAGTCCTGCTGGCCACATGACCCAGAAGCTGTACGCCGGCTCCCTTGGCCAATAAAGCGAGATGAGCGCCGCAAGCCCAGAGTCGGCCACGACTGGACCTAATGGTCAGGGGTCCCTTTACCTTTTAACAGGTGTATGGGTTTGACCTTTCAGATCCTGGGAGAGTAAAATATTTTCCTACGGATTGCTGGTCATTGCCACCTGTTTTGTATTCATTCATGGAATGGCCTCCGGGCATCAGATGTCAAGGAAATAAACAACTACAGTGGTACCTCTGGTGACAGACGCTTCAGGTTACAGACTCCGCTAACCCAGAAATAGTACCTCAGGTTAAGAACTTTGCTTCAGGATGAGAACAGAAATCGTGCGGCAGCAGCGGGAGGCCCCATTAGCTAAAGTGGTATCTCAGGTTAAGAACAGTTTCAGGTTAAGAACGGACCTCTGGAACGAATTAAGTTTGTAACCAGAGGTACCACTGTATCTGACTTTTAGAGGACATCTGAAAACTTCTGTTTAGGGAAGTTTTTAATGTTTGATGTTTTATCGCTTGATGATGATAATTTATTTTATCTTTAGAAGACATCTGAAGGCAGCCCTGCTTAGGGAATTTTTTAATATTTAGTGCTGTATTGTTTTAAACACTCGATTGGGAGCCGTCCAGAGTGGCTGGGGAAACCCAGCCAGATGAGTGGGGTATAAATAATGATAATGATAATAATAATTATTATCATTATCATTATTAGTATTAGTATTCTTAATGTTGTACACCACCCTGGTGGAATAATAATGTTGTTGTTTAGTCGTGTCCAACTCTTCGTGACCCCCTGGACCAGAGCACGCCAGGCAGGGAGTCTTCTCTTCTCATGAGGTGGCCAAAGTCTTGGAGCCTCAGCTTCAGGATCTGTCCTTCCATTGAGCACTGAGGGCTGATTTCCTTCAGAATGGAGAGGTTTGATCTTAATAATAACAATAACAGTAACAACGACAATAATAATTCCTTTAAAGCCTTCTATGCTGGTGGCCGGGCACTCCTGCTGCCATCGTGCCAGTGTCCCAAATAATAGGAGGCCTGGACTTTGTGTGTTTTGAGAAGACACACACATACCCTCAGCCAAGGCCCTTGGGAAATGCACATCTGCACATCTGTTCAATGTTCCGCCATCCATCATGTTGCGTAATTTTTCTAATATTCATATATATAAAGGGCTTTTGGAGAGCTGCCTTCGGGGTGTTGCCTAAGTTTTCCCCACTTAGCAAGTGATTAATCTGGAGGTTCCAGATGTTCACCCATGAGATTGTGCAGCAGTCACTATCAGCTCTTCAGCTCGGGCAAAATGGAAAGTTTAATTGTGTCCCCATTGTTTTGTCTCATCTTCTAGTATATATGGGATTATATGCCGTATTTGGTTGGCATTGTAATATGCTTCTACACAGTTGAAAACACCTGCACCACAACATACCCACTCCTCCCAAACAAACTGAAGAAAATTCCCACAACACTGAACAGGTACACACAGACCATGCTCAAAGCATGGAAAACACAAATAGGCAAACTATCCCCAACCCCATCCCCACTAATCCCCCTGGCGTACCACCCATTATTCCACCATGCAGCACAAAACCTCCAGATAAAAACCTGGCGAACCAAAGGCTTATATCGCCTAATAGACTTTTATAAAAATAACAAACCCTTGTCAACACAAGAAATACAAGACAAACTAGAAGACACCCAAATGACCTGGTTAACACAACACCAACTACATGCCCTCTTAAACAACCCAACAGTAAAATCAGCAGCAACTAGGCCCCTGACAACCTTCGAAAACCTCCTCCTAACAACAAAAGGAAACAGTAAAGGGACGGTATCCGCAATATACAAAATACTACTCCAAACCCCCGCAAATCCCCTAGACGCAATCAAAAAACAATGGGAGAATGACATAGGCTATGAGATTAACCCCACTCAATGGACCAGAATGTGGTCTAAACCCCCCTTTAAATCCATATCAACGAAAAGAAAAGAACTCACACTGAAACTCACCTACAGGTGGTACCTAACACCAAGGAAACTAGCGCTAATACACCCAGGAACCTCACCAAAATGCTGGAGAGGGTGCACCTCCACAGGCACATACCTCCACATGTGGTGGGAGTGTCCCAAAATTCAACTATTCTGGACAACAGCCATACAAGAAATATGTAAAATAACTAAGCAAGTAATAGACATCACCCCAGAATTAGCCCTACTAAACATCTTCCAAGACAACAATGCCCATTTACACCACAAAGAACTCATAACCCACCTGCTCTCAGCAGCCAGAAACACCATAACCAGACACTGGAGAGACCTGTCAGGAGTAAGCATGGACCAATGGTACCAAATAGTATGGGAAACAGCCCTACTAGAAAAATTAACTAATAAACTGAAACTGACACGGGGACAAACAGAAGAAGACGCCTTCACCCCGGTATGGCTTCCCTTTATCACATACACAGCCCAACAGGACAATGACAATAATCCACCAACAGCAAAAACACACACACACCTCACTCACACACGAAAACAAAGATCACCACAGCCAATCACAAGCAAACAATCACACCCTAGGCCAACGCCAACCTCTCTCACCACCAAAGGAACACAAGTGAACAACACAAGCAACGCTGACACCAAACTCTACATACATTAAACATAATAGAAACACCGCCACCCGACCCCACCCCCATCCATCTTCCCTCTCTCCACCCCCCCCCTTTCTTTTTTCTTCTCCCCCTAAGGCCTCAACAAATGAAACGGATTTGTTAAAATGTTACATGGAAGAAGAAGAAAAAAATACGAGGCACTACACTTCTGTAAAACAAGAAAATCCTTAATAAAAAATATTTTTTTAAAAATGGAAAGTTTAAGATGTAGACAGGCGTCTGTCTAGGCTCAGGGTGAGGCCTCCTTAGAGGAGAGCTGTAGTATTTGTAGGAATGGATTTAGACACAAGGAGAACCTACTGTGGTGCAGGATAAAGCCTAAGTATGTCCAGGTAAAGGTAAAGGGACCCCTGACCGTTAGGTCCAGTCGCGGACGACTCTGGGGTTGCGGCGCTCATCTCGCTTTATTGGCCGAGGGAGCCGGTGTACAGCTTCCGGGTCATGTGGCCAGCATGACCAAGCCGCTTCTGGCGAACCAGAGCAGCGCATGGAAATGCTGTTTACCTTCCTGCCCGAGTGGTACCTATTTATCTACTTGCAGTTGATGTGCTTTTGAACTGTTAAGTTGGCAGGAGCAGGGACTGAGCAACGGGAGCTCACCCTGTCGCAAGGATTCGAACCGCCGACCTTCTGATCAACAAGTCCTAGGCTCTGTGGTTTAACCCACAGCGCCACCCACGTCCCTACAGTATGTCCAGAGTTAGGGCTAAATCAGGATTTGGAGAAACAGGTTGGTCTGCAATTGTGGATACAGTGGAGAATACTCTAAAAGTTTGAGGGAATCTTCGTATGAGTTAATACTTCACCGTTGTCGCTTTGTATTTTTGCTCTTCCCTGCTGTGACGCTTTTATGGTTTAGATTTTATTGTTCGTTTCCTTTATTTTTGCTACGGTTGCACCTTTTTTCGGTTAACGGATCAGCTTAAAGGCAGGAAAAGGCAGGAAAACGGATCAGCTTAAAGGCAGGTTAACGGATCAGCTTAAAGGCAGGAAAAATGGCGGCGGATTTCCTTGTGGCTTGCCTTAGAATCATAGAATCATAGAGTTGGAATAGACCACAAGGGCCATCGAGTCCAACCCCCTGCCAAGCAGGAAACACCATCAGAGCACTCCTGACATATGGTTGTCAAGCCTCTGCTTAAAGACCTCCAAAGAAGGAGACTCCACCACACTCCTTGGCAGCAAATTCCACTGTCGAACAGCTCTTACTGTCAGGAAGTTCTTCCTAATGTTTAGGTGGAATCTTCTTTCCTGCAGTTTGGATCCATTGCTCCGTGTCCGCTTCTCTGGAGCAGCAGAAAACAACCTTTCTCCCTCCTCTATGTGACATCCTTTTATATATTTGAACATGGCTATCATATCACCCCTTAACCTCCTCTTCTCCAGGCTAAACATGCCCAGCTCCCTTAGCCGTTCCTCATAAGGCATAGTTTCCTTTGACCATTTTGGTTGCCCTCCTCTGGACACGTTCCAGTTTGTCAGTGTCCTTCTTAAACTGTGGCGCCCAGAACTGGACACAGTACTCCAGGTGAGGTCTGACCAGAGCAGAATACAGTGGCACTATTACTTCCCTTGATCTAGATGCTATACTCCTATTGATGCAACCCAGAATTGCATTGGCTTTTTTAGCTGCCGCGTCACACTGTTGGCTCATGTCAAGTTTGTGGTCAACCAAGACTCCTAGATCCTTTTCACATGTACTGCTCTCAAGCCAGGTGTCACCCATCTTGTATTTGTGCCTCTCATTTTTTTTGCCCAAGTGCAATACTTTACATTTCTCCCTGTTAAAATTCATCTTGTTTGTTTTGGCCCAGTTCTCCAATCTGTCAAGGTCGTTTTGAAGTGTGATCCTGTCCTCTGGGGTGTTAGCCACCCCTCCCAGTTCTGCAAATTTGATCAGGATGCCCTTGAGTCCATCATCCAAGTCGTTGATAAAGATGTTGAATAAGACCGGGCCCAAGACAGAACCCTGTGTCACCCCACTAGTCACTCTTCTCCAGGATGAAGAGGAACCATTGATGGGCACCCTTTGGGTTTGGTCAGTCAGCCAGTTACAAATCCACTGAGTGGTAGCATAGTCAAGACCACATTTTACCAGCTTCTTTACAAGAATATCATGGGGCACCTTGTCAAATGCCTTGCTGAAATCAAGGTAGGCTACATCCACTGCATTCCCTTCATCTACCAGGCTTGTAATTTTGTCAAAAAATGAGATCAGGTTAGTCTGACATGACTTATTTTTCAGAAATCCATGCTGACTATTGGTGATCACAGCATTCCTTTCTAGGTGCTCACAGACTGTTTGCTTAATGATCTGCTCCAGAATCTTCCCTGGTATTGATGTCAGACTGACTGGGCGGTAATTATTTGGGTCCTCTCTTTTCCCCTTTTTGAAAATAGGGACAACATTTGCCCTCCTCCAGTCTGCCGGGACTTCGCCTGTTCTCCAGGAATTCTCAAAGATGACTGCCAGTGGTTCTGAAATCACATCTGCCAGTTCTCTTAATACTCTTGGATGCAGTTCATCTGGCCCTGGAGACTTGAATACATCTAGACTAGCCAAGTATTCTTGTACTATCTCCTTAGTTATTCTGGGCTGTGTTTCCTCTGCTGAATCATTTGCTCCAAATTCTTCAGGTCGGGCATTGTTTTCTTTATCGGAGAAGACTGAGGCAAAGAAGGCATTGAGGAGTTCAGCCCTTTCTGTGTCCCCTGTTTGCATTTCACCATCTTCTCCTCTGAGTGACCCCACTGTTTCTTTGTTCTTCCTTTTGCTACGAACATACCCATAAAAGCCTTTTTTGTTGCTTTTAACCTCTCTAGCAAGCCTGAGTTCATTCTGTGCTTTAGCTTTTCTGACTTTGTGTCTACACGTGCTGGCTATTTGTTTGAATTCCTCTTTGGTGGTTTCCCCCCTTTTCCATTTTTTGTACACATCCGTTTTTAATCTTAACTCAGTTAAAAGTTCTTTAGATAACCACCTTGGCTTCTTTAGGCACCTTCCATGTTTCCGCCTCATTGGTATTGCCTGAAGTTGTGCTTTTACTATCTCCCTCTTAACAAACTCCCAGCCATCATGAACTCCCTTTCCTTTTAGTATTACTGTCCATGGGATCTCACCCAGCACTTCCCTAAGTTTTATGAAGTCGGCTTTCTTAAAGTCAAGAAATTGAGTCCTAGTATGCTTGGCTGCTCCTTTCCGCTGTATATTAAACTTCAGAAGAGCATGATCACTCGCGCCTAATGATCCTTCCACTTCTACCCCACTAACCAGGTCATCAGCATTGGTTAGGACCAGATCTAAAATGGCTGTTCCTCTTGTTGCTTCTCCCACTTTCTGGACAATGAAGTTGTCTGCAAGGCCAGTGAGGAATCTGTTTGACCTTATGCTTTTGGCTGAGTTTGACATCCAACAAATATCCGGATAATTGAAGTCCCCCATTACTACTATCTCCCTTCCTTTTGCATGCTTGGCCATCTGTTCCAGGAAGGCATCATCTATGTCCTCCGTTTGGCTTGGGGATCTATAGTAAACTCCCACAATGAGGTCACTGTTATTCTTCTCTCCCTTAATTTTGACCCAAATGCTCTCACTTTGGCTTTGAGGTTCTAAATCTTGGATCTCTTCACAGGTATACACATCCCTGACATATAACGCTACTCCTCCTCCTTTCTTGTCTGGTCTGTTTCTCTGAAATAGATTGTATCCCTCCATTATTACATTCCAGTCGTGGGACTTATCCCACCAGGTTTCAGTGATGCCTATTATGTCATATTTAGTTTGCTGTACCAAGAGCTCAAGCTCATCTTGTTTATTTCCCATGCTTTGTGCATTAGTGTACAGACATTGAAATCCATTAATCATTCCCCCGTGTCTCTTATTTAAGGATTTTTTTCTCCCACCACTAGGTCTGCGTGCTGTTTGCTCCATTTGGTCTATGACATTTGGATGATCATCTTCATCTATTGATAGACTCCTACCTTCAGGAGCACTGTCTCCCTCCCCCACATTAGTCAGTTTAAAGCCCTCCTGATGAGGTTTCTGAGATTTTTGGCAAAAACATTCCTCCCAACCGTTGTGAGGTGCAGCCCATTGCTTGCCAGAAGTCCATCTTCAAGAAACTGCAGTCCGTGATCTAAGAATCCAAACCGTTCCTGTTTACACCATTTGCGAAGCCAGCTGTTCACTTCCACTATTTTCCCCTCTCTCCCTGGGCCACGTCGTTCAACTGAGAGGACAGATGAGATGACAATTTGTGCATTTAATTGCTTCAATTTCCTGCCCAGAGCCTCGTAGTCTCTTTTGATCTTCTGGAGGCTATTGCTTGCAATGTCATTGGTTCCCACATGAACCAAGAGGAAGAGGTATTTGTCAGTGGGTTTTATGATTCCTTGCAGTCGTTCAGTTACATCTTGGATCTTAGCCCCGGGGAGACAGCACACTTCCCGAGACATCTTGTCAGGCCCACAGATCACTGCTTCTGTTCCCCTCAGTAGGCCTTGACGACCTCCGTTCCCTCTTTCAGGTGGGATGAGCGCGCCAGAGATGTCGAGGGAGAAAGGAAGATTTCTCAGCAGGAAGAAAACATTTGACAGCCCTGGGAAGACATGGCTGGGCTCAGATTTGAAGCTGGAGAGGCAATGGATGAAGTTGAGGCGGCTGCGACGTCTTGGGTCATTCCGGCTAAGGCTGCAATTGACATTGATGCCCCATTCATTCTAAGGGGGCAGATTTTAAAGGGAATAGACGGGTCCGTAGAGGATGGTGCTATCAGTGACTACTAGTCATGGCTGGTTGTACGCTTACCTCAAGGATCGGGGCAGCTTGCCTCCAAATACCAAAGCATTTGGGGTTCAGATATGGAGAGAGCAGTGTTGTGCTCGCGTCCTGTTGTTTATGGGCTGCCCATAGGTGTCTAGTTGTTTAATAGGGTGCTAATTTAGGTAGGTCATTCTTCTGGTCCAGTGGGGTTCTTCTCATGTTCTTCATAAGGGTCAAGAAAGCCCAAGGACCCAATGGGCACATACCCAAGTGAGCCCTTTGCTTCGGGGGGTGCTTGCAAGAAAGGGGGTCTTGAGGCCTTGCAGGGGGATCCTTGGGGGGTTACAGTTCTAAAACTGCCCCCGTTCCCATGCATCCCAACTCTTAGCCAGGAAACCTCATACTCTTGATAAAACAAGTTGGTATTTAAAAGCACCGAACGAGTTGCATTAAAGAGTATTTCATGGTTAAGAGAAGTAGATTGAGCCAGCCATTAGGAGGAGAAACCAAACTATTTGTCTGAGGAGGAGATGACATGGTGGGGTCTCAATGCCTCTGTGAAAATCTTGTGGGTTCCCCCCCAAAAAAACTGCCAACCAATTAAAGACTTCTAAAACCAATGGACTGTCTAGCATTTAAATTACTCATTTCAGTGTGTCTCTCATAGACCCTTTCTGAACGTGGGGAGAGGGGGTGTTCAGTTTCTGTAAAGTGTAACCAAAACCTACCTCTCTTACAAAGCCACCCTTTAATAACTTTGCTTTCATCAAATTGTATTTGAGATTTCCGGATGTGGGGGCTTCTTCTCCAGCACAAAAACGACTTTACAAAACAAGTTCAAGACCCATCTGTATATTACTTTAAAAGTTGACTTGAACCAAGCAGTGTCCAGTGCCCTTTTAAAATGTGTTTGGGGTGTGTGTTATTGGGTTGTTGTCGTTTTTATTTTAATTATGTGTTTTGTGTTTTCATTTCGTGATTTTACGTTGTAACTACCCTGAGACCTGCAGGAATAGGGCAGTATACAAATTATTATTATTATTATTATTATTATTATTATTATTAATGCCCCTTTTGTTTGCTGGCAGCTCTTAAAACAGCCAGAAGGACAGAGAAAGCAAAAGAGAAGACACCTATTCTTTTTAGAGAGAAGCTAATTGGAAAAATGGCGGTTCACAACATAAAAATGCAAGATGGGGAAAAAAACCACAAGATACATTTTAAAGTGGCACAGCTGCAAGGAATTTGTGGGTCTGTTAACAGAGAAATCTGAGGGCTCATTTGGACAAAAGACAAGGACACCAGCCAGGAATACCAGAGCAAAACAGCAGCCAGTAGGCTTGGTCTTTATTGAAGACTGTCGCGACAGGACTCCCACCTGCCACCAGGTGGAAGAAGATGGAAGCCCTGAACAAAAGAGCCCCCAAACTTTTATTAGCTGCTAATCCCCATGTTACACCCCCCAAACTACATCACTTATACATCATGGTTACATCATGAAAGGGGAGGTCTGGTGGCAGGAATCTGAGCATCCTGGACCCTGCCCCATGGTTCCCCTTGCCCTCCACCAAACACCCATCAAGTGAAGCAAAAGAGATATTTACATTTCCCTGTTTCCCAGCCAAGTTAATCACACCCTTTTGTCTTCATCTGGGTTTGTTATTTCTGGAATGGCTACCTGTCTGGCACTCGGGTATCAGGATGCCAGGAATTATCCCTCAGGCAGAGGGGCTGCTGAGTAGCTGAGCTCACAGGTCTATATGAATTTCTGACGTTTTCAGAAACATAGAGACATTTATCAGCGAATTGTTAACATTTGGTATTGTGCAGCAGAGGCCCTTTGAATAGATAGGAAGAAACTGTGATGGAGTGTTTTGTGGGGACATCACAAAAAATCACAAAAGTGATTGTGCTGGTTTTGGTAGTGGGCTGCATGTGCATGATATCTGCTGGAGGGGCAACCCACCCCCAACCTATACATAAATCCCTGCAACAGGTCCATGCGTGTTTCTCGTTGCAACTGAATTTGGGGGTGGGTGGGCAGGGAATAGCAAAAAAAAAAGAGCGTAGCCTTAACACAGCCTGTTTTCCCAGCTGACGTAAGGTATGCACAGCTGTCAGGAAAGATAATTTTTTTAAAAAAAAAAACAGTCGCAGTTTTACCAGCTCCTGCCCTTTGCCCTCGAGGGCAAAGCTCTTGAGTCTCTATGAGCTTTGTGGCATCTGAGTGAGGTACAGGGAGGGAAAGCCTTTGCTGACAAGCTCAAGAACGGAATAAACTTTGCCTCCTGTGCTGTGGAAGCAAGGTCTGATCTGCAGCCTAAGAGCAGAGAGTTTTGCAGGTAAACCCAACCAGCCTTAGGCCCTGCAGAAAATCCTTTCTCATGCCTGGAGCAGAGAACAGGAGAGCATGCATAGCAGGTACTGTGCTGAGCAGCAGCAGATAATTACCGTATTTTTCACTCCATTAAGACACACTTTTTTCTTCCTAAAAATTAAGGGGAAATTGTTAAGTTGTGGGTGAACATATCAGACGACATAGCGATTCTTCAAACAGCTCTTGTTTATTCACAGGCCAGAACAGAACTGAACTGAAGGGTTCAGCCAGCCTGCTTATATAGAGCTCCACTACAACGCAACAGTAACCACTTTCTGTAACTATCCAATCACTGAACGTCACTTTCAATCCCTTATTTGCATATGCGGACCTGAGTGAAAACTATCTACAGTATCCCCCTGCTGGCCCAGGGTGAGAACTTCAGTACATAACAGAAATGTCTGTGCGTCTTATGGAGCCAATGCGTGGTCCCTGGAGCCGAATTGCCCAGGGGAGAAGAGCAGGTCATGCTTTTTTTTCCTTTTCTTTTTTTTGAAAGAGGGAAGGGGGTATTGAAAGGAAGCAGCTGATTGGCAAGCAATCAGGAGGGAGATAAGGGACGCTAGCGATAAAGGAGGCTGCCTGGGAGGGGGGAGGTAAAAGCACATGGGTACTCAGGATTTTTGCATTGGGTCACCCCAAATTCACCATCAGATCACATTGCATGTCCATGGCTACAGCCTGCACCAAACAAATCACGCACCCACTGTTACATGGGGCCACAATGGCGCAAAAACGTGGTTACAGAGCGCGGATCCACATGGATTCGACGATTCTATGAAAAGCACCCCCTCTGAAGCTGCAATCAGCGCGAGGGGTGTCCAATTTACCTCTATATCCCATTGTAATTATTGGGACTTGCAAAGAACAGGGCAAATAAAGCTACTTAGGTTTCATGGACAAACAAGGCATTATGTTTAACGGGGCCAATATGACATTTAAATTCATGGTTTTGTACGTTCCTTTTCTTTACCAGACAAAAATCTACCCATCACCATGAAACGTATTTTTTTCTTTCTTTTAATAATAATAATAATAAATAATAATAAATTTTATTTATATCCCGCCCTCCCCAGCCGAGCAGAATTGGTAGGGAAATCAAGGACAGGCAAAGCACTTGCAGTTATTCACACAGGAAGTAAAAAATTATTGCTGGGAGCTGGCTGCTTTCAGCTCAGCTTTGACTTTGGATTAATATTTATTTTCAGGCCGTTTTTTTCCTCATTCCTTGGCAGGTTGGAGCAACTCTTGCAACAGATTTAGGAGGTGCGTGGGAAGAGCGGAGGGGATTTGCAAGTAAAAATCTTTGCCACCCATGATGAGAATGAGGGTGGATAGTCTAGCTCAGGAGTCAGCAAACTTTTTCAGCAGGGGGCCGGTCCACTGTCCCTCAGACCTTGTGGGGGGCAGGACTATATTTTGGGAGAGAAAAAATGAACGAATTCCTATGCCCCACAAATAACCCAGAGATGCATTTTAAATAAAAGGACATATTCTACTCATGTAAAAACACACGGATTCCCGGACTGTCTGGGGGCCGGATTGAGAAGGCGAATGGGCTGGATCCGGCCCCCGGGCCTTAGTTTACCTACCCATGGTCTAGAATTTAAGAGGTGGAATAATGCAAGGAGAAGGAGGAACTTGCCAAATAAGTAAACTGAACCAGCTTTCCTGCATAGATTTTGCAGCTGCTGTTGAACGCTGCACATTTCCTGGGAAATTACTCCTGCTGAAAATATTGTGGCTCAGATATTCTGCCAGAGAGCCAGTATTATCCTCAACAACCCTGTGAGGGATGCTAACAGAGTGACTGGCGCAGGAGTTGTGCCAGAAAAAAAAGTGCGACCACAATGGGACTCAGGAGATCATTGCTGAGCGGCTTGGTTTTTTTCCAGATCAGCTGTGCTGCCACCTCGTGGCAACAGAAGACTCGTTCCACACATGCAGCAGTTTAAATAAAATGCACAAGGATGGTAATTTTGGAACAGAGATGGAGAAATTCTGCAGCCCCCCCCCCCAGATGTTGTTGGTCTCCAAATCCCAGCACCCAGCATGGGACAATCAGAGCTGCAGGATAGGGCTTTGCTGGGCATGATGCAAAAGGGGAAACTCAATCGCAGGTCAAAACAATTATACAACAGTATAGAAAGGAACTTCTGCAAACCAGCAGCGCAATCCTCTGCATGTCTGCTCATAACTTGGGAAGACAGGCGAACTAATGCCAGCGTACTGGAAGAAGCAAAGATCACCAGCGTTGAAGCAATGATTCTTCAACATCAACTTCGTTGGACTGGTCATGTTGTGTGGATGCCTAATGATCATCTTCCAAAGCAACTACAGTGGTACCCCGGGTGACATACGCTTCAGGTTACAGTCTCTGCTAACCCAGAAATAGTGCTTCAGGTTAAGAACTTTGCTTCAGGTTGAGAAAAGAAATTGTGCTCTGGCGGTGCGGCAGCAGCAGGAGGCCCCATTAGCTAAAGTGGTGCTTCAGGTTAAGAACAGTTTCAGGTTAAGAACAGACCTCCGGAACGAATTAAGTACTTAACCCGAGGTACCACTGTACTCTATTCCGAACTTAAAAATAGAAAGCGTAATGCTGGTGGTCAACAAAAGAGGTTCAAAGACTCTCTCAAGGCAAATCTTTAAAAATGTAGTATACACACCAACAACTGGGAAACACTGGCCTGCGAGCGTTCCAGTTGGAGAACAGCCTTTGCCAAAGGTGTCATGGGTTTGAAGACACTCGAACTCAGGACGAAAGGGAGAAACGTGCTAAGAGGAAGGCACGCTTGGCAAATCCACACCGTGATCAATTTGTGCCCGGAAACCAATGTCCCCACTGTGGAGGGACGTGTGGATCCAGAATTGTCCTCCACAGTCACTTACAGACTCATTATTAAAACCGTGTTTATGGAAGACAATCTTATTCGGCTACAAGGGATAGCCAAAGAAGAAGAAGGGACTCCTAAATCTCCTCAGGGCAGGAACCTCTCTGCTCTTCCGTTTATTTATATCCTGCCCTTTATCCAAAGAGTGGCTTACAAAAAATTTTATGACATTCCCTTGTGCTCGGACTCCAAATCTAAGCCTAAATATTTAAATGCTAGGAGGTTACCCAAATAAAGCCCTGCAAGTCTGCAGCATACAAATCCCACAATATTGGTAAACCACAATACAAAATAAACAATGAGCCGCTTGGGATACACTTGAGAATCCAGAGGGATTAAAAAGAATCGGCTCTCTTCCATTTTATATAAACTTTCCTTTCCACAAGAGAGCAGGGAAGCGTCTCACTTAGAAGTCAATATTCACACACCCAACTGCATAATGGATTTCTGTGGCATGGAAACAAATCCTGTCTCTCTAGGATATACTCCAGTCTGCTGATTCCTTATTAATATTATTTTTTAATTCAATATGCCAAAGGGCTTTGTTCAAAGAAAAGATTGGTCGGTGGCGTTATAAACCAAACTTGTTTATTGCAAAATACACGTATTGCAAAATCTGGCCATAGTACAAAGGTTTTTGATTAGAAACTTTATTTTTATTTATTTATTTAACAAGGATTTATTTATTTAATCGTATCTCAAGAGGAAGAAATACCCGCACACAGGAAAAACACAGAAGATGGAGAGCAAAAGAGATAAGGCTATGGGCGTGTATCAGATATTCTTACCGATATGTGCAAAACTGCAGTCTGGACTGGATGAGTTCAGATTTCAAGGGGGTGGGAGGGCTCAGCCTGGCTGAATATTCCCTTGCAGTTAAAAAGATAGCATGCCAGGGGAAATCTGAAGGTATCTGAAGAAGTGTGCGTGCACACGAAAGCTCATACCAATACTTAGTTGGTCTCTAAGGTGCTAAGGGGACACGGGTGGTGCTGTGGGTTAAACCACAGAGCCTAGGACTTGCCGATCAGAAGGTCGGTGGTTCGAATCCCCACAACGGAGTGAGCTCCTGTTGCTCAGTCCCTGCTCCTGCCAACCTAGCAGTTCTAAAGCACGTCAAAGTGCAAGTAGATAAATAGGTACCGCTCTGGCGGGAAGGTAAACGGCGTTTCCGTGCGCTGCTCTGGTTCGCCAGAAGCGGCTTAGTCAAGCTGGCCACATGACCCGGAAGCTGTATGCCGGCTCCCTCGGCCAATAAAGCGAGATGAGCACCGCAACCCCAGAGTTGGCCACGACTGGACCTAACGGTCAGGGGGTCCCTTTAGCTTTACCTAAGGTGCTACTGGAAGGAATTTTTTTGTTTTGTTTTGATGCCAGGGGAAAGTGTGAGCCTTTCTCAAGGTGCCTAATTTTGCATGTGGACTCTGTTTGGTTTGGGCTGTCATGTGATCAGTGTGAGCCTCCGCCCACATTTTGAAGCCCAGTGTAGCCCAGACACGGGTTGACCACCCCAGTAAAAACAAGCTCTCTGCAAAATGGTCCACCTCCTCAAAACTCCTCCTGCTGCTGCTACAGATATGGCGATTGCAAAGACAAAGAAGAACAGCAGCCGCACAGATAGTCCTTCAGACCAAAAAAAAGATAGCAACCAAAATCAGTTTAGGGGGGGAAATGTAGGTTGGGTGGAATACAGATATATTTCTTCGGGGTTATAATTTTTTAAAAAGAAGTCCCTGCAGATCACATGTTCACATTTAAATAGGAAGGAGGGTTTTAAAAAAACCCACCCAATTTTTATCACTGCTCCTCTTGAGCCTTCAAGCCCTACTATTAAGTGAGGAATGATCCAATGAGCCCGTTTACTCGTAAGTATGGCCCATGGAGTTCAAATGAGGCTTGCTGCCCAGTTAAGTTTGTGGGTCTGTATGCCACAACAGCTGCAAGAATACAAGCGAAGAATTGGAAGAAACAATATTTACCAACCATCGAAGAATGGCAGATGAAGATGATGGACTATATGGAACTTGCCAAACTGACTGGGAGATTCCAAGACCAGCGAGAAGAGACGGTGGAAGAAGATTGGAAGAAGTTTAAAGAATATTTGAAAAAATATGTGAATATTTAAATCTTAGAATAGCTTTGGAACTGGATATAGGCTGTAGGGTTAGAAGTAGAAGATAGTGTATTTTAAAATAGTATTATTTGTAAGTGATAAAATGTGAAGATTTTTGATGGTAAAATGTGATAAAAAAGGTTAAAAATTATGATATATGTAAACTGCTAAAGATGAGGTAAAATGAAAATCAGATGGGGGGACTTGGGGAAGCCCACCTAACAATGTTTAGAAAAAATAAGGATAAGACAAGAATTTGTTTGTATTGTTTTTTTTTCTGTTTGTGTTGTTTAGTTGTGTTATAAAATGAATAAAAAAAAGTTTGTGGGTCAGGATTGCAACCTTTCATGTTATTTATTCACATGCCGCTGCAAGTATTGGCACTTTCAAAAAGTATTCCCAAGGTGGTTTTACGAAAGGAACAAACAAATAAAAATGTAAACAATACGAATGCAGACACGCATACGTCTCAACACTTGAAATAGACAAGAGTTTTAATGTAGTTTATAGCAAAAGCTTAGCAAGCGGAAAGTAGGTGGCGAATCGACACCTGCAGGGCACTATGGGCACCAGAATATGCTACTGGCACACTCGGAAAGACCTTCTGCTGCAGGGGCACGCAGACTTTTTTGGCCCATGAACCTCTACACCCTGTGACACCCCAGTCCCTACCAGTGCAAGAGGAGCAATATATTGAGCATTGTGCTAAAATTCTCCCCACTTTGCCCACCAAGCCATGCCATCCAGACCACAGGCCCAGTGGTATTTTAGGTCGAAAAACTTTGGGGGCACACAGAAGGCAAGGCAAGCTTTCCTCTCACCCCCCAAAACACCCCAACCCAGTTTTCCTAGGAGCAGGACAGCTCAACCTGTCCTAATAAAAAACTGCTTTCTTATCCGCTGTCTCCCGACGGAGTGCGATCCCCGGCGAGGCCTCTCTCCCCCTTCAAAAACGTTCAAAGAGGATGTTGATGGTCTCCGGGACCTCGGAAATTTCGCCGTCGCCGTCCGTGGCTTGGGCCACACGAAAGCCGATGGTCGGCCATGTCAGGGCCAGGCGCTGCTGCACACAAGTGTCGCAGAGGTAGCCGTCGGGCTCTTTGGTTCCGTCGCTCTGCCGGGAAAAGTCAAAGGGACTCGTGTGAGTTTTGCGGGGCTCTGCGGAACGAAGTGTATACCTGAAGGAGCATCTCCACCCCCATTGTTCTGCCCGGACACTGAGGTCCAGCGCCGAGGGCCATCTGGCGGTTCCCTCACTGTGAGAAGCCAAGTTATAGGTAACCAGGCAGAGGGCCTTCTTGGTGGTGGCGCCCCCCCTGTGGAACGCCCTCCCACCAGATGTCAAGGAAATAAACAACTACCAGACTTTTAGAAGACATCTGAAGGCAGTCCTGTTTAGGGAAGCTTTTAATGTTTGATGCATTACGGTATTTTAATATTTTGTTGGAAGCCACCCAGAGTGGCTGGGGAAGCCCAGCCAGATGGGCGGGGTATAAATTATTATTATTATTATTATTATTATTATTATTATTATTATTATTATTATTGATTTGATTTAACCTTTATTGCATTAGCATACAGCCATAGCAGGATAAGACACTTAAATTACCCTAAAACAATAATGTAAAAATTTAGTTGCCAGCGCCGGGAATCTAAAATGCAGATGTATATAAAACATATAATGGCCCCAAAATAGGCTCGGCACATTAGGTTAAAAAGGTAATACAAAGAATTAAAACAGGTCCAGGTCTGGGACACACTACCCAGTCAGTGTAGCCCTAAGTTTCAAAGCCTGCACTATAAAGATTGCCACCCCACGTGAAATTTGGGGATTTGCGTCTACAAGAAGGAATTTCAAACAGTCTTCCTTAGATGTGATGGTGGGCGGGATCAAGAGGAGGAGCTTAGTTCTTATTAGCTCATAAATAGGGCAGTAGAAAAAGAAGTGTATTATTATTAACCTGCTTCTGCGTCTGCAGAATGCATGCGAGGAAGAGGAGGGCGGAAGGCGGTGCCTGCTGGCTCCGGCTCTAACAGATTTAGGTTGAAACCTGGTAAGACAGAAGTACTGTTTTGGGGGATAGGGCAGGTGTAGAGGACTCCCTGGTCCTGAATGGGGTAACTGTGCCCCTGAAGGAGCGGGTGCACAGCCAGGGAGTCAGTTTGGACTCACAGCTGTCCATGGAGGCACAGGTCAGTTCTGCGTCCAGGGCAGCTGTTTATCAGCTCCATCTGGTACGCAGGATGAGACCCTCCCTGCTCGCAGACTGTCTCACCAGAGTAGTGCATGCTCTGGTTATCTCCCGCTTGCACTACTGCAATGCACTCTACGTGGGGCTACCATTGAAGGTGACCCAGAAACTATAACTAATCCAGAACACGGCAGCTAGACTGGCGACTGGGAGCCGCCGCCGAGACCATATAACACCGGTCTTGAAAGACCTCCATTGGCTCCCAGTATGTTTCTGGGCACAATTCAAGAGTGTTGTTGCTTACCTAAAGCCCTAAACGGCCTGGGCCCAGTATACCCGAAGAAGCGTCTCCACCCCCCTCGCTCAGCCCAGTCCAGCTGAGGTCCAGCTCTGAGGGCCTTCTGGCGGTTCCCTCACTACAAGAAGTGAGGTTACAGGGAACCAGGCAGAGGGCCTTCTCGGTGGTGGCACCCACCCTATGAAACGCCCTCCCGTCAGAGGCAACAGTGTATCGGGAATTTTTTTATGTCCAATGTTTTATTGTGTTTTTATAATTCTATTGGGAGCAGCCCAGAATGGCTCGGGAAACCCTGCCAGATGGGCGGGGTATAAATATTAAAATTATTATTAATATCGAGCCAATTCCCATTTCTAAGCGAATGGTGAAGCAAACAGGGGCATCAATTGAGGGGCAATACAAGAACAAAGCAAAACTCCAGAACAGGTAAATGGGTGGAACAAACTGTAGAACCAGTAAAACGTTTTGCACTAGCAACACACAGAACGAGATAGGGTGGAGAGAAATTACCGTATTTTTCGCACCATAGGACGCACTTTTTCCCCTCCAAAAATGAAGGGGAAATGTGTGTGCGTCCTATGGTGCGAATGCAGGCTTTCGCTGAAGCCTGGAGAGCGAGAGGCATCGGTGCGCACCGACCCCTCTCGCTCTCCAGGCTTCAGGAAGCTATCCGCAAGCCTTGCAAGCCCGGCGGGAGTTCCCGCGGGCTCACAAGGCTTGCGGGCAGCAGCCTGCAGCCCCGGCGAGTGTCCGCAAGCCTTGCGCGCCCGGCGGGAGGTCCCGCCGAGCGCGTGAGGCTTGGGGCGGCAGCCTGTCACCCGAAGCACGGGGAGCCCTCCAGAAGGCTCCCCGTGCTTCGGGCGAGTGTCTGCAAGCCTTGCGCGCCCGGCGGGAGGTCCCGACGGGCGCGCGAGGCTTGGGGCGGCAGCCTGTCACCCGAAGCACGGGGAGCCCTCCAGAAGGCTCCCCGTGCTTCGGGCGAGTGTTCGCAAGGCTTGGGGCGGCAGCCGCGGCTGGGGGGGGGGGAATAATTTTTTTTTATTCATTCCGCCCCCCAAAAAATGAGGTGCGTCCTATGGGCCGGTGCGCCCTATAGAACGAAAAATACGGTATGTGTCGCCTGCCCCAAGTGCCCAGTTCCGTAAGAAGAGACACGTACGTAAACAAAAGGCATTTTCTTCATGGTTAGGACAGTGTCTTTGGAAATGACATTGTGGCAGCCCTGCCCAGAACACCGAATTTCTGCCTCCTTGCACACTTCACTCGTTAATACGGGCTCAAAAAAGTGCTCCTGGAAAAGAAGAAAAAGCAAAAATTTAGTGTAGACAGGCGAGACAATTTTAAGCCAGGAGTAGTGGGCAGAATAAGGTGGCGCTGTGGGTTAAACCGCAGAGCCTAGGACTTGGCGATCAGAAGGTTGGCAGTTTGAATCCCCGTGACGGGGTGAGCTCCCACTGCTCGGTCCCTGCTCCTGCCAACCTAGCAGTTCGAAAGCACGCAAAGTGCAAGTAGATAAATAGGTACCACTCTGGCGGGAAGGTAAACGGCATTTTCGTGCGCTGCTCTGGTTTCCCAGAAGCGGCTTAGTCATGCTGGCCACATGACCCGGAAGCTGTAGGCTGGCTCCCTCGGCCAGTAAAGTGAGCGCCGCAACCCCAGAGTCGGCCACGACTAGACCTAATGGTCAGGGGTCCCTTTACCTTTACATAGCGGGCCGAATGTGGCCCTCCAGGTCTCTCTCATCTGGCCCCCAGGACACGCCCCTCCCTCAGCCATCACCCTGCACCAGCCTTCAGGTATCTGTGCCTTCAAGTATTTATCTGCCAGGCTAAAATGTGTCTTTGAACTCCCATAATGGCTCCCATTTGCCTAGAAGAGGGTTTCCCAAACTCGGCCCTCCAGCTGTTTATGGACTACAACTCCCATCATCCCTAGCTAGCAAGACCAGTGGCCAGGGATGATGGGAAGTGTAGTCCAAAAACAGCTGGAGACCCAAGTTTGGGAAACACTGGCCTAGATGGAAGACAGAGAGGGATGTGTTTGTGCACACAAACGTAGAAGCTACTCTAGCGTGCAAAGGTGCACAATTTGCACCCATTTGCCAGCTTTTGCCTCTGGTAGTGCACTGGTCCCATCACCTCCTGGCAAATAGAAGGGGAAGAAACGGAGGCAGTGAGAGATTTTACTTTCTTGGGCTCCATGATCACTGCAGATGGTGACAGCAGCCAGGAAATTAAAAGACGCCTGCTTCTTGGGAGGAAAGCAATGACAAACCTAGACAGCATCTTAAAAAGCAGAGATATAACCTTGCTAGCTAAGGTCCATACAGTTAAAGCTATGGTTTTCCCCGTAGTGATGTATGGAAGTGAGAGCTGGACCATAAAGAAGACTGATCGCCGAAGAATGGATGCTTTTGAATTCTGGTGCTGGAGGAGACTCTTGAGAGCCCCATTGACTGCAAGAAGATCAAACCTCTCCATTCTGAAGGAAATCAGCCCTGAGGGCTCACTGGAAGGACAGATCCTGAAGCTGAGGCTCCAAGACTTTGGCCACGTCATGAGAAGAGAAGACTCCCTGGAAAAGACCCTGATGCTGGGAAAGATGGAGGGCACAAGGAGAAGGGGACGGCAGAGGACGAGATGGTGGGACAGTGTTCTCGAAGCTACAAACATGAGTTTGACCAAACTGCGGGAGGCAGTGGAAGACAAGAGTGCCTGGCGTGCTCTGGTCCACGGGGTCATGAAGAGTCGGACACGGCTAAACATCTAAACAACAAGAACAGTGCAAGGAGCACCTCCATTCAGCATCAGCTGGTGCCTGTTGGCCACTGTAAGAGCAGAATGCTGGACTGGGTGGACTATTGCCCTGATCCAGTGGCACTTTTCTTTGGTCCTTACTTTTGTGATGCACTGGGAAATGATATACAATGAATTGAAAAAGATGTTCAAAATAACTTTTATTTTAAAAAAAACCAGAAGCTTTTCTTTTCTTTTGGGAATTATAGGGAGAGATCTACCTAAACTATATAGAAATTTATTTATATATGAGACTACAGCAGCAAGAATGCTACTCGCCCCAAAATGGAAAGAAGTCCCCGGAAAGGAAGAATGGATTCAAAAACTTACAGAATATGCAGAAATGGCAATACTTACCGGAAGAGTAAGAAATCAAGATAACAAACTTTTTATAACAGAATGGAAATGGTTCATTGAATACAGGTGAAACTCGGAAAATTAGAATATCGTGGAAAAGTTCATTTATTTCAGTAATTCAACTTAAAAGGTGAAACTAATATATGAGATAGACTCATGACATGCAAAGCGAGCTATGTCAAGCCTTTATATGTTATAATTGTGATGATCATGGCGTACAGCTGATGAGAACCCCAAATTAACAATCTCAGAAAATTAGAAAATTAAATGAAATCAGCAAAACAAGGACTGCAAATAGAGCAATATTGGACCTCTGAGAAGTAGAAGCATGCAGATGTACTCAGGACTTGGTTTGGGCCTCTTATGCATCAATTACTGCCTCAATGCAGCGTGGCATGGATGCTATCAGCCTGTGGCACTGCTGAGATGTTATGGAAGACCAGGAAGCTTCAATAGCAGCCTTCAGCTCTTCTGCATTGCTCGGTCTCATGTCTCTCATCTGTCTCTTGGCAATGCCCCATAGATTCTCTATGGGGTTCAGGTCAGGCGAGTTTGCTGGCCAATCAAGCACAATAATCCCATGGACACTGAACCAGGTTTTGGTACTTTTTGCAGTGTGGGCAGGTGCCAAAGTCCTGCTTTGACACCAGATGTCAAAGAGAAGAACAACTACCAGACTTTTAGAAGACATCTGAAGGCAGCCCTCTTTAGGGAAGCTTTTAATGTTTAACAGACTACTGTATTTTAATACTTTGTTGGAAGCCGCCCAGAGTGGCTGGGGAAACCCAGCCAGATGGACGGGGTATAAATAAATTATTATTATTATTATTATTATTATTATTATTATTATTAAGCAGATGGTCTACGGCTGAGCAACAACCCTTCCTCAAACTCTCCCCCACCAACTCACCCCGGCCAATGTCAAAATCTGGGTCAGTAACTTCGGAACGATGAGGCACCTCTTGGCGCGGGTGACAGCCACGTACAGCAAGTTCCATTCGTCCTCGGAGGTTGCATCTGGAACCGGACAAAGGCAAGAGGCAGATGGGAAATAAAAATAATAGTAATAATAATAATAAAATTTATTTATATGCCGCTGCGCTGCGATCCCACTTGCTGTTCTGGCTTCTGGGATTCAGAATATTTTTTTTCTTGTTTTCCTTCTCCAAAAACTAGGTGCGTCTTGTGGTCTGGTGCGTCTTGTAGAGCGAAAAATACGGTACATATAGTCACAATGCCTAGGCACTAGACTGGGCATTCAGCTAGACGAGAAAGCGTTCCCTATCTGCTGGGTTTTGCCCTTGGGCTGGGGTCCGCCCTTGACAGCTGTGAGGAAAGGTAACAGCACTGGGGGCTTTATCGCTGGAAGAAAAGTAAGGGGAGGCACGGGGGGGGGGTGTAACCCAGCGTTAACCATTGAAGCTGAATGTTGAAATATTTTTGTAGCGATCAGATGGGATTGCTATGAGGAATTATAAAATATGCATCAAGCCATAGCTGTCAAGTGTCCCTTATTTGAAGGGACAGCCCCTTATTCCAGCGCCATGTCCCGCTGCTGTCCCTTATTGATGGATGTCCCTTAAATGATGTCCCTTAAATTTCAAAGGAAGCAGCTCCTCTCCCTCCCTCCCTCCCTGCCGGCCAGGGAGGAGGGAGGCTCCAACTGTGTTGCTTGGCTGTGTTGCTCACCCAATAAGAAGTCTAAGAACGACTAGGGGGTGGAGCTTGCATGCCTTGTGTGTGGCTAGTTAATGCAAGCTGAGGAAGTTTTTGAATGCTGGACGTCATTTTGTTGCACGTGCTGCTGCAAACTTTGCAGTGCAAAGCCAGGCCGGGGAGCCATCTTAAGTTGAGGCTGCATAGGCCTTGTGGTGCATGTGATTCAGATTCTAGTCAGTTGAACCTCTGGTTACAAAGTTGGTTGGACAGTGTTCTCGAAGCTACCAGCATGAGTTTGACCAGACTGCAGGAGGACAGGAAGACTGGAGTGCCTGGAACAGGTGAGGCTGCAGGTCCCTTATTTTGGCTGCTGATCCCTTATTTTCGAGGCTGCTGGTCCCTTATTTTCAAATCTGTAAATTGACAGCTATGCATCAAGCCACTGTGTCCGCGATGAAAGCATGGCGTTGACTGGGTTTGATTCATTGGCAATAATTTCTGATCAAATCCCACAAGCCTCTGCACCTCTGCCATTTGCTTTCTCTGCGCCTGACAGGCATGTATAAGCATTCTAAACACAGACTGGTTGCTCACCAGGCATCCTGGGTCATAAAGATAGTAGGAAGCTTCTTTGATGTAGCTATTGATAGTTTTGTTAATCTTAGGGTCAGGAAGAGAGTTCAGGAAGAGATTTATGACCTCTGGGTTTGCTGAATGAATTCCTCTAGTCCTGTTTTATTTACTCTCAGATAGGTATGCATGTTCAAAGTAGTCTTTGTAGTTAAAATAATTTCTTCTGACCTGACTTTGTCCCACGTGGGGGGTTTGAAATGCTCAGAGGAAATCTGATTGCTTCTTACGAACACTGTGTAAAAAGTTATTTTGTGAATAAACGGCCTAAACGGCCTCGGTCCAGTATACCTGAAGGAGCGTCTCCACCCCCATCATTCTACCCGGACACTGAGGTCCAGCTCTGAGGGCCTTCTGGCGGTTCCCTCACTGCGAGAAGCCAAGTTACAGGGAGCCAGGCAGAGGGCCTTCTCGGTGGTGGCGCCCGCCCTGTGGAACGCCCTCCCACCTGATGTCAAAGAGAAGAACAACTACCAGACTTTTAAAAGACAACTGAAGGCAGCCCTGTTTAGGGAAGCTTTTAATGTTTGATGTATTACAGTATTTTAATATTTTTTTTGGAAACCACCCAGAGTGGCTGGGGAAGCCCAGCCAGATGGGCGGGGTATAAATAATACATTATTATTATTATTAATATTATTATTATTATTATAAAACAACCTGGACCTAGGGGTGGAGAGGATTATTATTATTGGCACCTCCTCCCAGAGTCTTGCTGGTCAAGCCTCGTGTGTATTCTATTAATCAGCGTCCATTCCTTCCTCTGCTTTGGGATCGCTACATTTTAAACAGCAGCGTTGAAATAAAATGGAGGAGAGATGGCCAAGGGAGAGAGTCTTCCTTACTGGTGCGTAAAATGGGTATCCTCTCGAAGGCTTGCTGCATGACAGTCATGCTGATGCTGCTTGTGAAGTCGTCGGCCACTTGGATGGTGTCGAATTCCAAGCCTTTGGCCTTATGGACGGTCCCCAAGACATGATCTGAAGGAGGCAAAGTGAAAAATCAACATGTTGGGCTTGTGAGAGTAACAAAGGAAATCCCCTGTGTTGCAAAAACCTGACCTGGCCACAGTGATCCATGCGACGGTCACCTCCAGGCTTGACTACTGTAATCCGCTCTACGCGGGGCTGCCCTTGAAGCTGTCCCAGAAACTCCAGCGGGTGCAGAATGCAGCAGCGAGGCTCCTCACGGGGTCTCTGCCATGGGAGCGTATTCACCCAGTGCTTTACCAGTTGCACTGGCTCCCGGTGGAGTACAGGGGTCAGGTTCAAGGTGCTGGTTTTGACCTTTAAAGCCCTTCACGGCCTAGGACCCTCGTACCTATGGGACCGCCTCTCCCAGTATGCCCCACGGAGAGCCTCAAGGTCCATAAATAGCAACACCCTAGTGGTCCCAGGCCCTAAGGAAGTTAGATTAGTTTCAACCAGAGCCAGGGCCTTTTCAACACTGGCTCCAGCCTGGTGGAACGCTCTGCCTCATGAGACCAGGGCCCTGCAGGATCTGATTTATTTCCGCAGGGCCTGTAAGACAGAGTTGTTCCACCTGGCCTTTGGCTTGGAACCAAATTGATTCCCTCCCCCTCTCTCTTTTTTCTTTTTCCTTTCTCCTCCTGTGATGAGGCTGCATTTTAATATTTTAATGTTTCAATATTTTAATGTTGTATTTTAATCTTGTTTTTAAGTTGTATTCATTCAACTTGTTTTTATTATTGCTTCTTTTTTTTTTCAGCTCTGCCAAAACAGAGTTGTTTTTATTATTGCTTGTTAGCCGCCCTGAGCCCGGCCTTGGCTGGGGAGGATGGGGTATAAATAAAAATTATTATTATTATTATTAAAAACTTTAAACAATAACAGGCAACACGTGGCTAATCACGTTCTAACAGAATATATGTAACATGTATTATTTCACAATTCTTAGACGGAAAATATATGACGGAGATACAAATGATAATATAAATCAATGTTGTATGAACAAAATGAGAGAAAGTCAATATCAATATCACAGAGGCAAGCAAGCCTTTCAACAGTCCCAATCCTGTAATCGTGCGGTAATAGAAGCTCCAAGCGTAGCAATTCTTAAACAGAGAGTATGCAATAGAATCACAGAAAATGAAAGTCCATTACTGTTGCATGAACAAAATTAGACAATATAGTCCATCCGTGTCAGAGGCAAACAAGCCTTTCGACAGTCACAATCCTGTAACCGTGAGATAATGGATGATCCAAAACGTGAGAGGGCAATTCGAGTACAGTGCAATTGCATCTTATTCGGGGGGGGGGGGGTGTCGGTTCCAAGGGTGAAAATTAGGTATACCCAAACCCTTGGAGCCACCCCCGTGACTAGTAGGTGAGAGAGAAAGAAACCGCAGTACTCCCAGAGCTTGCAAACCAAGAGGGTCCTGCCCCTGAGGCAAGGCAGAGAGAATAAAAGTGGACCTGACACAAAAAGAGCTTTTAAGAACTCCACCTTGCTTGGATTTTGAGGGATAACCAGCCTCATATATATAACCAACAGGCTTAAGTCTAATTAATGCATGAAGGGGTTAAGACCACAGAGTAAGCTGTCCTGCCAGGCCTAGCTAGGTCACTACTCCCCCAAGCCTTAGGAGGAAGGGTTATGCAACCTTTGTTCTTCGCATTTCTCCATGTTTGTAAGTAAACTGTTTTTAACTGGCCAAATGTGTGGTCTCTTTTTACGCTACAGGAAGTAGGAACTTTGGAAGTAACTTAGAAGGGGATATTTTAAAGGTTGATTACCCTATATTTCCATGCTTCGCTTTGCTGCAAAAGTGATTTTAAATATCTGCTGCGATTTTAAATCTCTGCTGGGGTTCTCTTGCCAAAGAGTACTTGCCCCAAACCTTAGCATCTAAGAAATTCTCTTTTTAAGAGACTGCATCTTTTTCCCTTTAACCAAAACCAAAAACCAAAACAGATTCGACTTCCGCAATTTCAACCGGCTTGCCATCAACCACGTATGGTTGGAAATTGCATAAGTTAAACGTGAGATGTGATTGTATTGTATTTTAAATACTTGATCTTTGCCATTTTGGAAACAGGCAAGGGAGATGAGCCTAGATTATGATTGCCCATCCACCACAGCAGGGCCACTGAGACTGCCGTGGGATGAAATCATGTGCTCAGCCTATCCCTACCCTAAATGTGTAAATTAATCAGAGGGGATTTAATAGTTGTCCAGCTGCTCCTTTGATAATTAACTGTTCTGGCACAGCCCTGGGCATCTGAAGGCAGAAAAGCAGAGGATGAAGGACTGGAGACTGGTGCCAGTCTTTGGCCACAGCTCAGTCGCAGAGAATCTGCTGGGCCAGTCACCATCTCTCAGCCTAACCTACCTCACAAGGTTGTTGTACAGATAAAACGGCCTCAGCCCAGTATAGCTGAAGGAGCATCTCCACCCCCATCACTGAGGTCCAGCTCCGAGGGCCTTCTGGCGGTTCCCTCGCTGCGAGAAGGCAAGTTACAGGGAACCAGGCAGAGGGCCTTCTCGGTGGTGGCACCCGCCCTGTGGAACGCCCTCCCACCAGGTGTCAAAGAGAAAAACAACTGACTTTTTGAAGACATCTGAAGGCAGCCCTGTTTAGGGAAGCTTTTAATGTTTAATAGGTTATTGTATTTTAGTGTTTTGTTGGAAGCCGCCCAGAGTGGCTGGGGAAACTCAGCCAGATGGATAAATAATAAATTATTATTATTGTCATTATTTAAGCTACAGTGGTACCTCGGGTTACATACGCTTCAGGTTACATACGCTTCAGGTTACAAACTCCACTAACCCAGAAACAGTGCTTCAGGTTAAGAACTTTGCTTCAGGATAAGAACAGAAATCACATGGCGGTGGCAGCGGGAGGCCCCATTAGCTAAAGTGGTGCTTCAGGTTAAGAACAGTTTCAGGTTAAGTACGGACCTCCGGAACGAATTACGTACTTAACCTGAGGTACCACTGTAATAGTAATCAGTCCTTGAGAAAACATGCCAAGTTTTATTTCCTCTTCTGGCCTCGAAAGCAAAAAAGCCACCTTGCGTTCCTCTTACCTGCGATCTCCGGAATGGGCACATGGCACTGTTCTATTCTTTCCACCAGCTCTGGGATGCGGTCTTTGTATTTCTCCACAATGGCAATCTTCATCTCCAGCTGCTTATCTTCGGACTTTGCTGCGTAGTCCTTGAGGCCTGCAAAGCCCTTATCGACCCACTTTCTGATAAAGTGGTCCGTCACCTCCAGTTTCACTGGGAACACACAAGCAGGGACAAAATGATGCAGAGAAGGTAAGGCTGCCGTGGAAAACGGGGAGTTCCTCCTTCCCCCCAGCCGCCTTGATGTCGGAAGAGGCTATTGGTGGCCAGTTCACACGTAAATCAACCCATCAACTCTGCCAGCGAGTTCTTCTGCCTGAACTAGCAAATCCATTCATCATGCCTTGCACCTTTCACTCAGCCCATCTGCACGGATCCCAGTCCACACATCGCTCAGTCCTGGATCTGCTCCCGTCTCGCCTCTGAACCTAGGCCCATCACAGTAAAATTCCCCATCTTGTCTGCATTACCATTAGATTCTGGACCTCCTTATCAGGAGTTTCCTGACCCAGTGGCCTGGTTCGCACATAATGGCATGCCACGGTTTGTTTAACCACCCATGCATTAACCGTAAGTTGTCCCACAGGTGATCCAACAAGCGGCTTGCTTCTTCAGAGTCTGGTTTGTTTTCCAGCAGCGGGTGAGCGTCTGGGTAGAGTCATCACGCAAGCCCTGGCTAAGGGTGTCGAGTTCACACATAACACCAAGCCATTGTTAAAGCAAGCCGAAGTTTGCGAGCCCACAAGCCGCAGCTTCATCTAACGGTTTGTTGAGAGGAAACAAACCACAGTCAAGCTGGGTTCACACACAACACTAAACTGTGGTTTACTAAACCATGGCTTTGCATGATGTGTGATTAGAACTAGGTGGCGCAAGCAGGGCTTGTAACAAAATGCTATGGTTTGAGATGCTTCCGTTCAGTGTGCGACTGTCAGCAAGCTGTGTCTACTTCCTTCCACTCCATTCCCAATCCCCTTTAACTTTTCCATTCTCCCTCCTCAACAGCAATTGCTAAACAGTTTTCATTGGGGTTCTTGTAGTTTTTGATTTGATTTGATTCTGGTGCTTCTGCAGACCCTGGGGCTCTCCCACAAACGCCTAAATACAGTCAGAACTTGGAAGTCGAACGGAATCCTTTTCTGGAAATCCGTTCGACTTCCAAAACGTTCAAAAACCAAATCGCGGCTTCTGATTAGCTGCAGGAAGCTCCTGCAGCCAATCAGAAGCTGTGGAAGCCCCACTGGACGTTCAGGTTCCAAAAGAACGTTCGCAAACAATCATTTCCGGGTTTGCGACGTTTGGGAGCCAAAACGTATGAGTTCCAGGGCGTTCAACAACCAAGGTACGGCTGTACTTCCCTCTCATTTCCCAATGGCCCCATTTTGGCCACAGTCCTGTTGGCACTCGCCTGCCGAGTCCGCTATTATGAGCAGAAAATGCTCCACAACTTCAAAATCCCGGAATGGTTTTGGAAGACCGCGAACGGCCCAGCTTTCCCCAGTTGAGGCAGAGACCCAGAAACGAAGCCCCAGGAGTGTTTACACTAGTCAAAGTACTTACATTCGGGGTGGAGGAGCTTCCATATGTCATGGATCTTCTCAAGGCCAAAGGCTTTAAGCCCCTAACAAAAAATAAAAGGAGGGTGAATTGCACATAGCCTCTGGGAGCGGACAGGATGTTGGACTTGGAGGGACCTTGCCAACAAAGGTCCGTATAGTTCAAGCTCTGGTTTTCCCAGTAGTGATGTATGGAAGTGAGAGCTGGACCATAAAGAAGGCTGATCGCCGAAGAATGGACGCTTTTGAATTCTGGTGCTGGAGGAGACTCTTGAGAGTCCCATGGACTGCAAGAAGATCAATAAATCAGCCATGATTAAATGGGCACAAGACATTGGACATGACATTATGTTTGCTGACTGGGAACAGTTATGGACCACCAGTATAAAGTTCACGGCATGTAATGCCTTAAGAGAGAATATTATGAAAATGATTTATAGGTGGTACATGACCCCAGTCAAGCTTGCAAAAATCTATCATTTGCCCAATAATAAATGCTGGAAATGTAATGAAACTGAAGGTACTTTCTATCACCTTTGGTGGACGTGCCTAAGGATTAAGGTCTTCTGGGAAATGATTTATAATGAAATGAAAAAGGTGCTTAAATGCACTTTTGTGAAGAAACCAGAGGCCTTCCTCCTGGGCATGGTAGGCCAATTGGTGTCAAAGAAAGACAGGACGTTTTTTATGTATGCGACAACAGCAGCAAGAGTACTTTTAGCAAAGTATTGGAAGACACAAGAACTACCCACACTGGAAGAATGGCAGACGAAGGTGATTGACTATATGGGACTGGCTGAGATGACCGGCAGAATCCGCGACCAAGGGAAAGAGACGGTGGAAGAAGATTGGAAGAAATTTAAAGTTTATCTTAAGAACTGTTGTAAAATTAATGAGTGTTAAAATGTCTTGGGTAATGCAAAATAGAATTGCAGTGACAAACAACTGGATACGAGAAAAAGGATTTAAAGGAAGTGTTATAAGTAATTGAAATTAGGGGTTGCTGGAAAGATTTAAAACAGGGATGCAGAAAAAGGAGGTATGGGGAAGTCGCTGAAAGAAGGTTTAAGGAAAAAAAGGTTAAGAAATTATACGTGTTTATATGTTTGTTTGTTTATGTATTGTTATGTATTGTCTTTTAATATGTGTTGAAAAATTAATAAAAATTTATATAAAAAAAGAAGAAGGGGACAACAGAGAACAAGATGGTTGGACAGTGTTCTCGAAGCTACTAACATGAGTTTGACCAAACTGCGGGAGGCAGTGGAAGACAGGAGGGCCTGGCCTGCTCTGGTCCAGGGGGTCACAAAGAGTCGGACACCACTAAGCGACTAAACAACAACAAGACCCCTATATCCCATTTGCACTGAATGTTGAGTGGGCGGTTCAAGAACAGCCCTGGCACATTAAAAATGTGATGTCTGCACTCACCCCTGAAATCCAGGGCTCCAAGCAAAACCCCATAACTTTTACCTCCTCCTCCCCGCCACCCAACCCTGTGTATAGCTAGTTCCATACCCCAAGGATGTGTATTTTATCTGGTGGTTCTCCATTCGTAAGTTTCACAGCATCCTCGAAGACGGTTTGGTTGCACCGAGACAAGCGAGTTACTTTCCCCGTCACATCAGCGCCGGTGATATTACCTGCCAAAAAGCGAAGCCAATTATCTGTCGCGGACCGAGCTGAGAGAATCAGTGCTTCCCAGGGTGGATAAAAATCAACGATTTGTTAAATATATATATATATATATTAAAAATGGATTTTTTTATTTAAATCAGATTTTTTAAATTTAAATTGGATTTTTAAAATAAAATGCTTTCGGAGGAAAAAATATTTCTAAATATAGTTTTCTATTAAAGTTACATTATAGTCCAAAGACTATTTATCAGAAAAGAAAGATTTTTTAAAAGTTTTTCATGTGTGCTGAAACTCAGTATGTTTGTTTTTTTATTGGCTATTTTAAAATGAGGCTGCATTTTAACCTGTATTTTAAATTGTGTGTGTGTTGTTGGTTTTCCCCCTCTCTTTCCCCTCTATTATGCTTTTACTGTGATTTTATTGCTGTTAGCTGCCCTGAGCCCGGTTTTGGCTGGGTAGGCCGGGGTATAAATAAAATTTATTATTATTATTATTAATAAAAAATTAACCACATCCGTTAACAAACATGGATACATATGCTACAATGTTATTGTTTTAGTTAAATAAATTGTTTTAATTATTATTAAGGAAATGATTATTTTTCTCCTTCCAATAAAGTACAGCAGAAAAGTTGTCCAAATATAAACTGTTAACTTAACCTCACAATAATTTCATAATTATCTGTCTATCTATTTCTAATAGTATAACCAAGTCAGTAATTTCTGATATAACTGTAAAAACTACTCTGGAAATTTATTATTCCAAAAATGAAACCTTCTCCACCTGGTTGTAAATATTAAGATTATACCAGCAGGAATGTCTTTCTGTAAAAAAAATGATTTAAATCAAGTCTTGCTGACTAGTGATTTAAATGAATTTGATTTAAATCAAACCCACCCTGGTGCTTCCTTTAAAAAATTAAAAAAGGAATACAGCTGAGTTGAATGTCTCACCTTCCTGGCTGCCGCCAACCAATGTCTGCTTTCGAACTTTCTTGAGGACGTCCAGGAGAGTAGCGGCGACGTAAGCTATTTCGGAACCAAACCGGAAACTCTGCAGAAGCAAGCAAGCAGAGCGGGGACTGGAAAAGATGCTCAAGGAACTGGGACGCCATTCTCCTATCTGGTTTTGGACTTCCAAGCTTACTACTAGAGGTAGTCGTAGCGTATTTTTCCGTCTATAAGACGCCCCCTACTTTGGGGGATTCAGATTTAAGAAAATGGGGGGAAATGCCCCCACGTATAGGTAAAGGGGACCCCTGACCATTAGGTCCAGTTGCGGATGACTCTGGGGTTGCGGCGCTCATCTCGCTTTACTGGCCGAGGGAGCCGGCGTACAGCTTCCGGGTCATGTGGCCAGCATGACTAAGCCGCTTCTGGCGAACCAGAGCAGTGTACGGAAACGCCGTTTACCTTCCCGCCGGAGCGGTACCTATTTATCTACTTGCACTTTGACGTGCTTTCAAACTGCTAGGTGGGCAGGAGCAGGAACCGAGCAACGGGAGCTCACCCCATCGTGGGGATTCGAACCACCGACCTTCTGATCAGCAAGCCCAAGAGGCTCTGTGGTTTAACCCACAGCGCCACCCTCGTCCCTGTCCCTGCGTATAAGACGCCCCCTAATTTGCATTTGTCACCATGCCCAGTTTTGCCTCTGGAACTGCCCGCCACTGGAATGTGGGTTGCCCCAATGGGAATGCGGAATGAAGCACCCAGGCCCAAGCGAAGGTTTGCGGAGGCTCACCTTTGTGAGGTAGAACATGTGGGTGTGAGACACTTCGGCCAGCGCATTGACCGCGCCGCGGAAGGAGTAGATCTGCTGGTGAGGATCTCCTACCAAGATGGCGCCACACGACTGGGAGAGGACAATATCCATGATAGCTGCAGGAAGAGGAATGGAGTATTTAGAAAGAGAAGCAAAACTTCTCAACCGTACACTGAAAAACATACGTTTATGCAGGTCGTGGTGAATTTTTCACAGGGGAGAGCGGTACAGACGGACAGAGGCACCTTCAATGATCTGAAGGCAGCCCTGTTTAGGGAAGTTTTTAATGATCAATGTTTTAATGTATTTTTACTCTTTTGTTGTATTTTTTTTTGTTTATTTATTTATTTATTGTTGTATTAATGTATTTTTACTCTTTTGTTGTATTTTTACTCCAGAGCCGCCCAGCAACATCCTCAATACCACACCTAAAAACATTTTTCTAAATGTCAACCGCCATTAATATCTGAAACATAAAAAGGTAAAGGTAAAGGGACCCCTGACCGTTAGGTCCAGTTGTGGCCGACTCTGGGGTTGCAGCGCTCATCTTGCTTTACTGGCCAAGGGAACCGGCGTACAGCTTCCGGGTCATGTGGCCAGCATGACTAAGCCGCTTCTGGCGAACCAGAGCAGTGCACGGAAACGCCGTTTACCTTCCCGCTGGAGCGGTACCTATTTATCTACTTGCACTTTGATGTGCTTTTGAACTGTTAGGTTGGCAGGAGCAGGGACCGAGCAACGGGAGCTCACCCCGTCACAGGGATTAGAACCGCCACCTTCTGATCGGCAAGTCCTAGGCTCTGTGGTTTAACCCACAGCGCCACCCGCGTCCCATCTGAAACATTGCAGAGGTTATATTTTCTGAGAATCCTCCGGAAAAACAATCTCTCAAAGGACCTGTTGATGACATTTTACCCTAGTGCTGTGGAGAGTGTATTAACTTATGGTCTGTGTGTGTGGTTTGGGAGCTGCACGGTCAGGGGAAAAACAATGCTGTCCAGGATTGTAAAGACTGCGGAGAGAATAATTGGGTGCACTCTTCCCACCTTGGAACAAATCTATGCTTCCAGGTGCCATAAGAAAGCTGCAGAGATAGCACAGGATAGTGCGCACCCTGGAAATGATCTCTTTCAGCTTCTGCCTTCTGGAGAAAGGTACAGGGTTATAAAGACTAGGACTAGCCGCCGGAGAAACAGTTTCTATTCAAATGCGATTTTGGTTTTAAACGCAGTGTAACATAGTCTCTATGGGAGTATATTGTATTTAATTATGGGGTATCAGAGTTTTTAGGGGGCTAACTAGGCTGGGATAGCAGGGATACCAGGCTTGTTGGTTTCTAAATGTCTGATGTAAATTTTCAATTTCATTGTTCTGTATGGGACAATGACAATAAAGATTATCGTATCGTATGAGTAAATTGAAATATGCACCCTGGGTCTCCGATGCTTATTGTTTAATGTTTAAGATTTGTTTGTTTGTGTTAAATATGTATTCAGTAGCTGACCTCCTTTGTAATGTTTTGTTTTGAAATCTTTGCGATAATATTTTAGTTTTCTGTTAATTATGTTGTTTTCACTGTATAGTCTATATTTGGCTTTCTTCAGATTGTTTTATTGATTTTTTTTGACGTTCTTATATTCTGTAAACCGCTCTGAGATTCTTTTTTAAAAAAATATAAAGCGGTATAGAAATGAAAATAATAATAAACAGTCTGGAAGCAAAGTCTTTTGCTGCAAAACGACAGATCCCTCCTGCCCTTTTAGCCAAATGTTCGCCGTGACAAATCTGCCTACGTCGATTTTAAAGGAAGAGAACACCTTCGCCATGTTTAGAAGTGGGGGGGGGGGGGCTTGGAAAAAGTCAAACTCTTTTCAGTGCAACCCAAATTATTACTCACCGGGGGTGCAGTCTTGGGCCTCATCGACGAAGATTGCATCGTAGTGAGAAAGAGAAGGCTTTTGGAGCTGCCAGAGTTTCAAGTACCCTAGAAAGGAAGACACAACTTTCGTCAAAAAAATAATAATTCGGAGTGCAATATAACGCCATCCATGTTTTTTTTTTAAGCCTATAGGTGTCTACACCTATAGCAGCAAAACCATGACTCATCGACACCACTTTGGGATTTCTACAAGCACCCAAAAGCTGAGGTCCAGCTCTGAGGGCCTTCTGGCGGTTCCCTCACTGCGAGAAGCCAAGTTACAGGGAACCAGGCAGAGGGCCTTCTTGGTAGTGGCACCCGCCCTGCGAAACACCCTCCCATCAGATGTCAAAGCAATAAGCAACTATCTAACTTTTTAAAGACATCCGAAGGCAGCCCTGTTCAGGGAAGCTTTTAATATTTGATGTTTTATCATGTTTTTAATATTCTGTTGGGAGCCACCCAGAGTGGCTGGAGAAACCCAGCCAGATGGGCGGGGTATAAATAATAAATTTATTGTTCTTTTTCTTATTAAATGCAGGCACAAATCAAGGCACGGAGCATGACCTTTCTCCCCAACCTCTGATCAGCCACTTACCGTCATGAGTCATCTTATAAGCCATCTCCCTGACGGGCCCCAGCTTTTTCATATTTTCCCATATTTGGTTTGCTTCGTTGACAATGATCTACAAAGGCACAAGAAGGCAAAAAAAGATAATTGCCTGGGTTGATCAGGCTAAGAAGACGGAACAGAGGAAGCTGCCTTAAAAACTGAGTGAGACCCACTGCTCCATGCAGCTCAGTACTGCGTGCTCTGGCTGGCAGCAGATCTCCAGGGTTTGAGGTAGGCTTCCTTCTCAGTCCTACTTGAAGATGCTGGAGGTTGAACTTGCTATCCATCCCTGCGAAGGGAGAGGAGAGAGGCTGGACCATCCCTAGATACACTGGACCCACATACCCCAGACTTGTAAACTGCCTCGGCCCATTATACCTGAAGGAGCGTCTCCTCCCCCATCGTTCTGCCCGGACACTGAGGTCCAGCTCCGAGGGTCTTCTGGCGGTTCCCTCCCTGCGAGAAGTGAGGTTACAGGGAACCAGGCAGAGGGCCTTCTCGGTGGTGGCACCCGCCCTGTAGAACGCCCTCACATCAGATGTCAACGAAATAAACAACTACAGTGGTACCTCAGGTTAAGAACGTACCGTATTTTTTGCTCTATAAGACGCACCAGGCCATAAGACGCACCTAGTTTTTGGAGGAGGAAAACAAGAAAAAAAATATTCTGAATCTCAGAAGCCAGAACAGCAAGAGGGATGGCTACACAGTGAAAGCAGCAATCCCTCTTGCTGTTCTGGCTTCTGGGATAGCTGCGCAGCCTGCATTCGCTCCATAAGACGCACACACATTTCCCCTTACTTTTTAGGAGGGAAAAAGTGAGTCTTATAGAGCAAAAAATACGGTAATTCGTTCCAGAGGTCCATTCTTAACCTGAAACTGTTCTTAACCTGAAGCACCACTTTAGCTAATGGGGCCTCCCGCTGCCGCCGTGCCACCGCTGCACGATTTCTGTTCTCATCCTGAAGCAAAGTTCTTAACCCGAGGTACTATTTCTGGGTTAGGGGAGTCTGTAACCTGAAGCATCTGTCACCTGAAGCATATGTAACCCGAGGTACCACTGTATCTGACTTTTAGAAGATATCTGAAAGCAGCCCTGTTTAGGGAGGTTTTTCATGTTTGAAGTTTTATTCTGTTTTTAGTGTTTCTATTGGGAGCAGCTCAGAGTAGCTGGGAAAACCCAGCCAGATTGGGGGGGTGGCTACAAATAATAAAATTATTATTATTATCCTGACGATTTTCTAGCATGCTGCAAAGTGAGAGTGTGGCCCAAGGGCAGCCCCATGAGCTCAAAGAACTTCGGACACATTATCTAGTTGCAGTTCTGGGGAAACCCAGCCGGATGGGCGGGGTAGAAGTAATAAATTAATATATAAATTATATATTGTAACAGCTGCTCCTGACACTAGACTTCTGGGTGTGGTGGGAAGGTAAAAGGGTGTGTGTGGAATTGCTGCTTTGATGTGAATGATCTGTAGACTAAGGAGGGGTGTTTAGGTTTTGTTTATTAGTGGGTCAGAATGAATTGCTTTATTATTTGAGTATTGTTAATGTTGTTTGTTATTATTTACACGGCTGGAATACAGTGGTACCTTGGCTGTTGAACGGCTTGGCTCGCAAACAAATTAGCCCCCGAATGCTGCAAACCCGGAAGTGAGTGTTCCAGTTTGCGAACGTTTTTCAGAAGCCGAACGTCCGACGTGGCTTCTGCATTTCCGATTGGGTGCGGGAAGCTCCTGTGGCTAATTGGAAGCCACGCCTTGGTTTTCGAACGCTTACGGGAGTCAAATGGACTCCCGGAATGGGTTAAGTTTGACAACCAAGGTACCACTGTATTCTTTTCATTTTTCTCTCATAAATGTTATGTTACATGAAATATTCTATTTTATTGTATTTTAGTAGATTATTGTATTTTAGTGTTCTGTTGGAAGCCGCCCAGAGTGGCTAGGGAAACCCAGCCAGATGGGCGGGGTATAAATAATAAATTATTATTATTATCATCATCATTATTATTATTATTATTATTATTATTATTAGGGACATGGATGACACTATGGGTTAAACCACAGAGCCTAGGACTTGCCGATCAGAAGGTCAGCAGTTCGAATCCCCGCGACGGGTGAGCTCCCGTTGCTCGGTCCCTGCTCCTGCCAACCTAGCAGTTCGAAAGCACATCAAAATGCAAGTAGATAAATAGGTACCGCTCCGGCGGGAAGGTAAACGGCGTTTCCGTACGCTGCTCTGGTTCGCCAGAAGCAGCTTAGTCATGCTGGCCACATGACCTGGAAGCTGTACGCCAGCTCCCTTGGCCACTAAAGCGAGATGAGCGCCGCAACCTCAGAGTCATCCACAACTGGACCTAATGGTCAGGGGTCCCTTTACCTTTACCATTATTATTATTATTATTATTATTATTATTATTATTATTATTATTATTTTATTATTATTATATTGTATTACCCCCCTTTCTGCCCCCCCATAAATTTACCTAATTTTCCTTCATGAATTTGTCCAATTCTCTTTTAAAGTCATCGAAGCTGAGGGCTGTCCCTGCCTGTTTCACAACGGACTTCTCTATTTTTTATTATGCCTTACCTTTTTTTCATATTTAGCTTTGCAAACTTACAAAACCCAATCAGTCATTAAGAAAAGGGGGAGAAAAACCATTGGCTTGGTCAGTACCAGGAGAGGCAGTCTGCAAGGAATCCTGGCCCCATGTTGTTTAGGGTTTTAAATATCAGCCACAGAACCTAGAACTTCGCTCAGTAGCAAAGAGGTACCTGCTGCAGATCTTTTGACACCCGGATAACATGTGCAAAGCTGGGTGTCCCGCAAAGCCCCTTTACAGCTGCATTTTGCTGCAGCTTCTAAACCAGATGCGAGGGTGGCCCCACGCATTGTGCATTACAGCAGTCAAACCATGAGACCACCAGGGCATGGAGCAATTTTCGAGTTTCAGCTTCGACTGTTGCACATCTCCTCGTTTTGAATTTTGCGAGAACCGCCTGGAGGACCCTCGCTAACGAGGGGCCAAAGAATGCCAAAATCGGAGAAAGGCGTTTGCGGTGTAGCCTTATTGGAGTTCACCGATTGGGTCTGTGTTGCTCCCGGACAGGAGGAAGGAAGTCAAATGACACCGAGGGTTGGTTCAGAGAGAGAGTTCTTTATTTCTGCTCTCCGGAACAGCAGAAAGGCACCTGCGTGGTGAGTCCACGGCAAGTCCAAAGAAATGAGAGATTACATGCAGTATATATATCCTCCAGGCACCCTCTCCCCCCTTCCCCAGAAATCCTGCCACGTCAGCTTGTACACGCAGGTTGACATCACAAATGTTCCTGCTCCGGCACTCTTAACCATAAAAGGGTATTCCTTCCTATACTTCTGACCCTAAAAGGATCTTCCTGTTCCTACTCTTATCTTGGAGCAAGAGGTCACCATCTCCAAGAACACCCTCTGCCGCTGTTCCCAGACTAGGTCTGTGCGTCTTTTGTGGTCAGGATATAAGGTAAGGCACAGACGTGTCTTCCCTGTTCTACTGGTACAGTCAAGGCCATACTTGCCGTCACAAACTGATAAAGGAGAGGGCTCTGAGCACTTGTTTATACAGCTGGGTTTTGGCTCAAGAGCTCAAGTTAAAGCATTTTAGCTAAGGAAAAATAGGGATTTTGGTGCAGTTTCAAACTGCTTGCAGAGTCATTTTTGGGGTTTGGGAAACCCATTCCTTCAGCGGCAGCGAGTTTCGCGCGTGAGGAGGCAACAGCAGCCCCTAGGACTTTCTGATGCTTTCAACACCGGCAAGCCCCCTGCCCACCCGTAACGCCTTCCTGCCCGGAGCAATAAAGGAGCCAAGCTTCTCCTGACCACGAATACTCACTCGCTTTTCTGCTTCCTGGACAAGAACGAGCTGCCCCTGGTTGTTCTTGCACCAGATGGGCGTGTGTTCCATAGAGATGGATTCGTCGGCAGAGGCAAAGAATGCCGAGAGGGTCTCAATGACGGTCTTGGCTCTGGTGTACAACGACTGGCCCTCGCGGTTGCGGAGGACGAAGCTGACACAATAGGAGCTCAGCGAGCCAGCGTTGAGCTTCTTCTTGTAGCTGCACCAGGTTGGAAGCGGGGCAACGGGAGGGAGAGAGAGAGAAGGAAGAGTCTTTACAACCGCGAAGTCCGAAGGCGCCTCGTTCAAGGAGACGCCCTCCATGTTAGGATTAGGATGTTCCGTTCCACCTTAAAACAGATGTGTCACATGTCTGTTTACTTCCAGCACAGCCTGCTGGGAACTTCCGTTGTGTATAGCTTTTGCTTATGCTGTTTGCATGGACACGAAGGCAAGCAGACATGTTTTTCCTTTGTCCTGATGCTGAATATAATGCTTGTAAATACGCTTTACACAACCTCTATCTGCCACTTCTGCTGCGAAGAGTTCTTATCTGAAGGAGTGTTTCCTCCCCCATCACTCTACCCGGACACTGAGGTCCAGCTCTGAGGGCCTTCTGGCGGTTCCCTCACTGCGAGAAGTCAAGTTACAGGGAACCAGGCAGAGGGCCTTCTCGGTGGTGGCACCCGCCCTGTGGAACGCCCACCCACCAGATGTCAAAGAGAGCAACAACTACCAGACTTTTAGAAGACATCTGAAGGCAGTCCTGTTTAGGGAAGCTTTTAATTTTTGATGTATTAGGGTATTTTAATATTTTTTTGGAAGCTGCCCAGAGTGGCTGGGGAAGCCCAGTCAGATGGGTGGGGTAGAAATAATAAATTATTATTATTATTATTATTATTATTATTATTATTATCTCTGATGGCTTGCACGCTCAGTCTCTAAAGGTCTCTGAGGCTTGAGTCGCAGTTTTTGATGCTGTTCTGAGAACCGGAGTTCGCCCGGCTGCCGGCCAAAGGGCTGGAGCCAGCTGGGGGCCTGCCTGATGCCCCCATCTCCCCGGACGCATCTCAGCACTCCTCCCCCAGTTGGAGGAACAAGCTGCCACCTCGTCGTGCCAGGGACGAAACAGCTCGCTCCTCGGTTTCAACATCGCGATGCATCGCAGAGATTGCGCTGTCCGGCTGGCGATACATGGTGATGTTGAAAACCTGATATCGCCCAGCCCTAATCCCCTGGTGCCCCCAACCCAACTCTACAAAAAGCATCATTCAGAATAGTGGTTTGCACAACTCGCCAAGGAAAGCAACAGTGGAACTTTGGTTTTCGAATGCAATCCGTTCTGGAAGACTGTTCGACTTTTGAAACGTTCGGAAACCGAGGGTCAATGGTCGGCAAAATCCGTTAGAAAAAAATAGAAAAACATGCAGCAGAAGCCGTTCGACTTCCAAGGCATGTTCGAAAACGGAAGCAATTACTTCCGGGTTTTCGGCGCCCGGGTTCCGAATCGTTCGTCAACAGAGACGTTCGAGAACCGAGGTTCCACTATACCAACAGTCACATTCGAAAGAGCAGCAATTAAAAAACCAAGTAAGATTATTTAGCTGAATTAATTGCTGCATCGCAGGGAGTGCGGCAAGATGCCCCGGGGTCCCTTCTAATGCTGGAATTCTAGGATTCTAGGATTGTACGGGCTTGGAAGAGGTTTAGACGAATGGCTGATGTCAGGGGACTGCCATCAGAACAGGGAAGGGAAGCTGAGGGGCAGTTGGGTTAGAGGGAACCTCTGAAAATCTTTCGAAGCAGTTTCTCTTCCTGTGGTGGGGAAAGCCACACCTCCAGTGGGGAAGAGGGGAAGGGACCAGAGGATGCTGCTGGGAGCCTCAGCACCGTTCCTGGTCAAGCTGGCCAAGAGAGAAGCACGCCTCTTCCATCGCCCACCCTGCACAGAGGTGTAAAAGGCAAAGAAGGAAGGAAAAGGCTGGGGCTGACTAAGCTATTCTGTTGGGGGAGGACCCGGAAACTATTAGATTTCTGTGTGTTGCCACTGTGCTCTTGGAGTCACAAGACTCTGTTTTGCATTCCAGAGATTCCAGGCTATTGGAAGTCTCACGGAAGACAGGAGACGGATGTGATGTTACTGGTTTCCTGTTCCTTTGTTGTTCAGCTGCTCTGTGCTTTCACAGAGAGAGCATGTATATTTCTTTTCTGTCTGCGTAGTTAGGAATAAAACTCTTTGCAATGTAGCTCATATTTTCTCGTCCTTCCCTGCGTGCTGGATACTCTGCGTAATTAGGGAATGGGCCTGGAGCCTCATCAAAGGCGCAGGTCGTTAATCACGTCGGAGGACTCGACCGGAGGAATTGCTCGGTTGAACGCAAGTCCGACAAAAACAACCACTCCCGGATTCTGCTAGCGATTGAGGCAGACATGAACTTACGGTAGAGGTAAAGGGACCCCTGACCATTAGGTCCAGTCGTGACAGACTCTGGGCTTGCAGCACTCATCTCGCTTTATTGGCCAAGGGAGCCGGCGTACAACTTCCGGGTCATGTGGCCAGCATGACTAAGCCACTTCTGGCGAACCAGAGCAGCGCACGGAAACACCGTTTACCTTCCCACTGGAGCGGTACCTACTTATCTACTTGCACTTTGACGTGCTTTCGAACTGCTAGGTTGGCAGGAGCAGGGATTGAGGAACGGGAGCTCACCCCGTCGCCGGGATTCGAACCGACGACCTTCTGATCAGCAAGTCCTAGGCTCTGTGGTTTAACCCACAGCGCCACCCACGTCCCCGCACTGTAAATAGTTTTGCACCGAAATAAAAACCTGTAAAAGACAGGTCGGAGCCCTGACTGGTTACTCACGAGCAACCACCACTGCCATCTGACAGCTGTAAAGCCTACTAACCAGGATGGCTGTGTGCGGATGCAGAATTGCCCTCCACGGTCACTCATTGTTAAAACTGTGTTTATGGAAGACAATCTTACTCGGCTACGAGGGATCACCAAAGAAGAAGTTCTGCCCTCCACTGTCAGAGGCAGTGTCGCTTCTGAAGACCAGTCGCTAGGAACCACAGGAAGAGAGAGGGTTGCTCCTGTGCTCAGATAATAATAATAATTTATTATTTATACCCCGCCCATCTGGCTGGGTTTTCCCAGCCACTCTGGGCGGCTTCCAACAGAACACTAAAATACAATAACTTATTGAACGTTAAAAGCTTCCCTAAAGAGGGCTGCCTTCAGATGTCTTCTAAAAGTCTGGTAGTTGTTTTTCTCTTTGACATCTGCTGGGAGGGCGTTACACAGGGCGGGTGCCACCACCGAGAAGGCCCTCTGCTTGTTGGTTCCCCACATGCATCTGGTCAGCGACTGCAAAGCCAGGATGCTGGCCACTGATGGGCCATTGAGGGTGCTTCTTGTGTTCCTGCATTTAACCAGGGCACTTCCACGAGAAGGCTGCCACTTACTTTTTCCCGACTTCCTTGAAGGCCAAGGAGTGGACCGTTTTGCATGTCACGTTTGGGGGGAACCTCTGCGCTGCCTGATCCGCAATGGTCCTGTTGAATGCCAGGTACAGGAATCTGAGCTTGGACCATTTCTCAGCGTACCTGATCAGGGTGGACGTCTTCCCTGTCCCTGAGGAGGAAATGGAAACTGTAGTGCATATCGTGGCTGGAGCAGCTACAACCCTCCAAAAGCTGTGGACGGTTGACCGCTGGCCACGTGGACTGCGGTTGATGGGAGCCAGAAGTCCAACAAGACTTATTTAGATAAAGAGCTATGTTCTGGTTAGTTACAGTGACGGAAATTGAAGCAATAACTGGCTGTACTCTGCCAATTCAGATATATTATCATCATCCTTTTCATTACGTATTTATTTATATCCTGGCTTTTTCCCTGACGGAGACTCAAAATGTTCTATAGGTTATAAAATACAGAATAAATAAATATTCTATAACATATATAAACATTACTCTTCAGCCAGGCCTTTGGCTTATTAATATTCTACAGCCTTTTAAATGTGTCTGTGGGAAGCGGGGCTATTGGATTGCGGTTTTCGTCTGAATTATTTACTTGTGCTTTAACTTGTATTTTTATTCTGTGAACTGCCCTGAGATCATGTTATGAAGGGCAGCATAATAATAATAAAATAATGATGATGATGATGATGATGATATATAAATCTGGTCTACATATACTAAGTAAGTTTATTCGTGGCCTGAATAAACCAAGGAATTGTCACAACCATCACCAGAGGGTAGGGAGAGTTCAAAATGTGCTATCAAGCGGCCATTTTAAGGCCTGTACGCTTAAGGCCACAAAGTAGTATAAACACCGGCAACTGGGAAACACTGGCCTGCGAGCGCTCCAGTTGGAGAACAGCCTTTGCCAAAGGTGTCATGGGCTTTGAAGACACTCGAACTCAGGATGCAAGGGAGAAACGTGCTAAGAGGAAGCTACGTTTGGCAAACCCTCACCGTGATCAACTCCCACCCGGAAACCAATGTCCCCACTGTGGAAGGAGGTGTGGATCCAGAATTGGCCTCCACAGTCACTTACGGACTCACTGTTAAGACCGTACCCATGGAAGACAATCTTACTCGGCTACGAGGGATCGCCAAAGAAGAAGAAGAAGATTCTGTGTCGACTTAAGCCACCTTACCTGCAAAAGCGATGATTTTCATAACCTCCCCTGGTGCAATTGCGTGATTTAAGATATTCTGCTGTTCACAAGTGAGTCGTGTATCAGGGTTGCTGAAGAAAAGGACCAAAACCAACATGGATTAATGAAACGCTAGAACATGGCACGTGTTCACGGCATGGGACACAAACCTAGACAGCATCTTAAAAAGCAGAGACATCACCTTGCCAACAAAGGTCCATATAGTTCAAGCTATGGTTTTCCCAGTAGCAATGTATGGAAGTGAGAGCTGGACCATAAAGAAGGCTGATCGCCGAAGAATGGATGCTTTTGAATTCTGATGCTGGAGGAGACTCTTGAGAGTCCCATGGACTGCAAGAAGATCAAACCTCTCCATTCTGAAGGAAATCAGCCCTGAGTGCTCCCTGGAAGGACAGATCCTGAAGCTGAGGCTCAAATGCTTTGGCCACCTCATGAGAAGAGAAGACTCCCTGGAAAAGACCCTGAGATGGTGGGACAGTGTTCTCGAAGAGACCAGCATGAGTTTGACCAAACTGCGGGAGGCAGTGGAAGATAGGAGCGCCTGGTGTGCTCTGGTCCAGGGGGTCACGAAAAGTCGGACACGACTAAACAACAGCAACAGAACATGGCAATCAAATGAGCCCCCGTTCTCCGAATCTGTGGCAGCCCCAACCTGTCCCGCGAAGGAGAAAGCTGATACAGGAAATTTTCCTCCCTCTCTCATCACACCAGAACTCATCCAATGAACCTGAAATGTTGGAAGATTCAGGAGGGCTTGCAAGGGAAGCTGGCAACGGCCGCTATTCATTTCAGCTTTCGACGTAAACACAGGAAGTACCTGCACTGAGGGCCTCTTTCGTATCCGGAGCTGCCCCATTCCGGCTCGACGAATGTGGTGCCGTTGTTCGAATTCTCCAGGAGATAGAGGCAGTAGAAAATGCTGTAGTGAAACCTACAAGGACGCAGAGAGAAGGAGTGTATGAATCGAAAGAGGTCCCTAACAGCATAAGCGAGGATGGAAAAAACAAACCTAGGTAACAATATACAGATGTCAGCATGGGGGAAATCATGGAAGGGGGATTTGAGATTCATAGCATGTCATACATTAAAAGAAAATGTTGCAAAAATGATGTCTCACTGGTATTTAACCCCGAGTAAATTAGCAAAAATGTATAGGACAAGTTCAAAAATCCACTGGAAATGCAAAGAAAAAGAAGGCACCCTTTGCCATGTGTGGTGGAACTGTAAAGTAATAAAAGAATTCTGGGAAATGATATATAATAATAATTTATTATTTACATCCCGCCCATCTGGCTGGGTTTCCCCAGCCACTCTGGTCGGCTCCCAATCGAGTGCTAAAAACAGTACAGCATTAAATATTAAAAACTTCCCTGAACAAGGCTGCCTTCAGATGTCTTTTAAAGATAAGGTAGCTGCTTATTTCCTTCACATCTGAAGGGAGGGCGTTCCGCAGGGCGGGCGCCACTACCGAGAAGGCCCTCTGTCTGGTTCCCGGCAACCTCACTTCTCGCAGGGAGGGAAACGCTAGAAGGCCCTTGGCGCTGGATCTCAGTGTCTGGGCAGAACGATGGGGGTGGAGACGCTCCTTCAGGTATACAGGCCCAAGGCTGTTTAGGGCTATAAAGGTCAGCACCAACACTTTGAATTGTGCTCGGAAACGTACTGGGAGCTAATGTAGGTCTCTCAGGACCAGTGTTATGTGGTCTTGGCGGCCAGTCCCAGTCCCCAGTCTAGCTGCCACATTCTGGATTAACTGCAGTTTCCGGGTCACCTTCAAAGGTAGCCACACGTAGAGTGCATTGCAGTAGTCCAAGCGGGAGAATGAATTGAATTTTTAAAAAAATTATATGTACCGTATTTTTCGCTCTGTAAGACACACCTAGTTTTAGAGGAGGAGAACAAGAAAAAAAATGTTATCTCCCTCTCTGCTCAGCGCATCTCCAGCAAAGCAGGAGAAGAAACGGAAGGGGCTCCGTTTCTCCTCCCGCTTTGCTGAAGGGGCGCTGCACAGAGAGTGAAAGCTGCACAGCGGCTCTCCAGCGAAGCGAAGCCAGGAGAGCAAGAGGGATCGGTGCGCACCAATCCCTCTTGCTGTTCTGGCTTCTGGGATAGCTGCGCAGCCTGCATTCGCTCCATAAGACGCACACACATTTCCCCTTACTTTTCAGGAGGGGAAAAGTGCGTCTCATAGAGCGAAAAATACGGTATATATTGCATACCACTGCTTCATTTTCAAAAAATCAAAATCAAAGGGGTTCACTGCACAGAACACACAAAGCCATACAATAAAACCAGACAGGTATCAAATTAACTACTGCGGAAGGTTATATCCTTACCTGACTCTGCAAAGGCCTGGCTAAACGGAAAAGTTTTCAGCTGGCGTTTAATAGTTGGTACACAAGGAGTCAAGTAAAACGTGCGTCTGCGTTCAAGGATGCAGCTTGGGTTTCGCCGCCGCTGGGACCCTTGACTGTCCCCCCCCCCACCTTTTAAGCCCCTCCCTTGGCAGACGTACCTGTTGCTGATGTGAATCTTTTTATCCCGCATGGCAAACAGCACAGTGGCCATGCAGTACAGAATTTCCATGACGTCCACTAGCGAGAGGCTGGAGCTGGGTCTCCTAACAGAAGCCACCAGCTCCTGGACGTCAGAGACACCTCCAGAGATCAGCACAATGGTAGCGAATATGGCCCAAATGTACGGAGGCTGGAAAGGATATTTAAAAAACAATAATAATTAGGTTCATCACAAAGGTTACGTTTTATGTTGTATTATGTTTTTAGATATGTTGGAAGCCGTCAAGAGTGGCTGGGGCAACCCGGTTAGCTGGGAAGGGTACAAATAATTTATTATTATTAGGCTTTAGAAATGCAATTTACCAGGCCTAGTTCCAAGATGGAACCAGAGAACCATCTGTCAAAGGATAACAGAACTTACCGTGCTTTTCAGGGTAGAAGACTAGGGTTTTTTATTAAAAAATTAGGTTCAAAATTGTGGGTCGTCTTTTACACAGATACAATCTCTCCCCATTTTCTCAATTTGGAGTCCCCCCAAATAGGGGTGTGTGTGTTATACATGGGGGCGTGTTATACTGGGGAAAATATGGTGGCCCATGAACACAATGCATTTTGAGCACTTGAACCAGGCAATTAACGGCAGCAGCAAGAAGGAGATTGGCAGCAGCGATTGGGCGGGTGATTGGTGGCTGCGGCAAGGCCTGCTGGCAGCTGGCTGGGGCAACTGGGCAGGTGGTTGGTGACTGAGGTGAGACGGGCAGGTGATTGGCGGCTGCGGCAAGTGGGCGGGTGGGCTGTTGTTGGCGGCGAGCGGGCAGACAATTGGTGGCAAGCGATTGGCAGTGGCGGGCAGGCGGTGAGCGATTGGTGGAAGTGACCTCCCCCACCCCCCCAAAAAGCTTTATTATTATTATTATTATTATTATTATTATTATTATTATTATTAATTTGTACTCCGCTCATCTGGCTGGGTTTCCCCAGCCACTCTGGGCGGCTTCCAACAAAGATTAAAAATCCATTAAAATATCACACATTAAGAGCTTCCCTGAACAGGGCTGCCTTGTTTTTCTCTTTGACACCTGGTGGGAGGGCATTCCACAGGGCAGGTGCCACCACCGAGAAGGCCCTCTGCCTGGTTCCCTGTAGCTTTGCTTCTCGCAGGGAGGGAACCACCAGAAGGCCTTCAGAGCCGGACCTCAGTGTCCGGGCAGAACGATGGGGGTGGAGACGCTCCTTCAGGTATACTGGGCCAAGGCTGTTTAGGGCTTTAAACAACTTAATTTCTTAATTTTGGGTTAAAAAAAAATAGGGGTCTTCTTATACATGGAAAAATACGGTAATTCAGAAAGGCTGATGAACCTAGTACAGCAACACCCGCTTTCCAACACGATAATTGTTTACACCAATGGCTCTCCTCCCTTCGCGTCCTCTAGGGAACCCCATGATTCGTGAACCACTGATTTAGACCTTCCTGTCACCTTTTCCCAGCAGTGATGTATGGAAGTGAGAGCTGGACCATAAAGAAGGCTGATGGCCAAAGAATGGATGCTTTTGAATTCTGGTGCTGGAGGAGACTCTTGAGAGTCCCATGGACCGCAAGAAGATCAAACCTCTCCATTCTGAAGGAAATCAGCCCTGAGTGCTCACTGGAAGGACAGATCCTGAAGCTGAGGCTCCAATACTTTGGCCCCCTCATGAGAAGAGAAGACTCCCTGGAAAAGACCCTGATGTTGGGAAAGATGGAGGGCGCAAGGAGAAGGGGACGACAGAAGACGAGATGGCTGGACGGTGTTCTCGAAGAGACCAGCATGAGTTTGACCAAACTGCGGGAGGCAGTGGAAGACAGGAGGGCCTGGCGTGCTCTGGTCCAGGGGGTCACGAAGAGTCGGACACGACTAAACAACTAAACAACAGTCACCTTACATGCTGAGTGCGTCACATGCCACCCTTTTAACTGGGGTTCCAATTACCTCAAAGCCACCTTAGTAACAGCCACAAATTAAATACACACACACACACACACACACACTGGGGAAGAGGGCTGAGAGCTAAAGCGTCAGGGAACGGTCAACTCTCCTACGATATAATGCAATGCACGTTTACTCAGACGTAAGCACCAGTGGGCTCAACGGCCACATACTGCCAGGTCCAGGGGGATCGCAGCCTTATTGCAGGAGAATACAGTGGTGCCTCACAAGACGAAATTAATTCATTCTGCGAGTTTCTTCGTCTTGCAAAGCATGGCTATTAACGGCTATTAACAGTACTTAGCAGCTTTAAGAAAAAGGAAACAAACTCGCAATTAAGAAAAAGGAAACAAACTCGCTATTAACGGTACTTAGTGGCTTTAAGAAAAAGGAAACAAACTCGCAATTAAGAAAAAGGAAACAAACTCGCTATTAACGGTACTTAGCGGCTTTAAGAAAAAGGAAACAAACTCGCAAGAACTCGCAAGAACTCGCAAGAGTATAAGCATGCCACACTTACTCCCGCATTGGGGCTCGACAGCTCAGGCAGCCAGCTGGCAAGGCAGGCTTCGGCCTTGGGAAACAGAGAGTGGTTTGTCAAGCACTGGCGGATCGCTCTGGGGTCCCAGCAGCAACGGCTCTTCGCAGAAGCAACACATCTGTGTGGAAGCAAAGCAAATAAATATATACGGTGTTAGTGGAGCCCTCATACACCAGGTCAGGACTGTCTTCGCAGGAAATGACAGACAGTGATACCTTGGTTCTCAAACGCCTTAGTTCCCAAATGCCGAAAACCCGGAAGAAAGTGTTCCGGTTTTCGAACTGTTTTTCGGGAGCTGAACGTCCAATGAGGCTGTCGGCTATCGTTTCCGGGGCGCCTGCACCAATCAGAAGCTGCGGCTTGGTTTTCGAACATTTCGGAAGTCAAACAGACTTCCAGAAGGGATTAAGTTTGGCACTTTTGTTTTTACTATTTATTTTGCGTTTTTGTTTTTGAGGCGTTTTCAGTTAATTTGTTTTTGTGACTGTGTGGAACCCAGTTCAACTACTGATTGACTGATTATGTTACTGCAGAAATGGATAAAAGCCCCTCATCCAAACAATGACTATCATCAGTGCAGGTAAGAATTATATTTTTTAATTTTATTTTTTATCATCTACAGTGGTACCTTGGGATGCGAATGGGATCCGTTTAAAAAAAAAATCAGATTTTTAAAATAAAATTCTTTTGGAGGAAAAATCTTTCCAAAGATAGTTTTCTATTTAAGTTACATTATAGACCAAAGGCTATTCATCAGGAAATAAGGATTTGTTTTAAGTTTTTCATGTGTGCCAAAACTCAGTCTAAGGGTTTAAAAACAAAAAAAAAGTTTAACCACATTAGTTAACAAACATGGATACATTTGCGATAATGTTATTGCTTTAGTTAAATAAATTGTTATTAAGGAAATGGCTATTTTTTCTCCTTCCAATAAAGTACAGCAGAAAAGTTGCCCAAATACAAACAGTTAACTTATTAAACCTCACCATAATTTCGTAATTATGTGTCTATGTATTTCTGATAGTATAACCAAATCAGTAATTTTTTTGATATAACTGTAAAAACATCTCTGAAAATTTATTATTCCAAAAATGGAACTTTCATCTGGTTGTAAATGTTAAGAGTATACCAGCATGAATGAGTTTTTCTGTAAAACTATAATAATGATGATTTAAATCGAGTCTTACTGACGAGTGATTTAAATCAATTTGATTTAAATCAAATCCACCCTGGAAGCATTACTCACCGTAAAAACCCCAGCGGAAAGTGGCTCTGATTTGGGGTCAGGTCGTATCGTTGCAGGATTGCCTTCACAATCAGCTGGGCCTCGGCCTCAGACTTCAGGTACTTGTAGTACAGTTTTTTCCAAGGAACAAACTGCAAAAAACCAAAGCAATGCATCAGCTCCTTTCTGGAAACCGAACAAAGTTTAATTTATGCATTCTTCCCTCCCAGAGGAGTAAAACAAGCAGTGTTAGGAACTCAGATATAGTGACCTCCCATCAGATATCAAGGCAACTATCTGACTTTTAAAAGACATCTGAAGGCAGCCCTGTCTAGGGAAGTTTTTAATGTTTAATGCTGTATTGTGTTTTTAATATTCAGTTGGGAGACGCCCAGAGTGGCTGGGGAAACCCAGCCAGATGGGCAGGGTATAAATAATGGATTTATTATTATTTATTATTTATTTATTTTATTATTTATTTTATATAAGCTAATCGTCAAATGGCACCTTAAGCCTAGGTTGCGGTCGCCACAACAGACAGTATAGGTGCCCTTTTCTCCTCAGTGAAATTTCTTCTTCATTTCATTTCTGTACCGCTTTCGATTTCAAAGGAAAAAAGATCTCAAAGCGGTTTACAACACATTAAAACATCCCGTAAAACAATCCAGAATAAAACAAACGCAGGGGAAATATTTCACATCCTATTCTAAATGACATTTTGCTTTCCTGCTTAACTGATGGAGCTGCCCCATAGCAGAAGTTCTCTAGGAAGCCAGTGGGGTGTCCTAGTTAAGAGTGTCCTACTAGGACCTCGAAGATCTGGGTTCAAATCACCACTCAGCCAGGAATATCTCTTAACCTATGGCTAGGCAAACTAAGGCCCGGGGGCCGGATCCGGTCCAATTGCCTTCTCAATCTGACCTGCAGATGGTCTGAGAATCAGTGTGTTTTTACATGAGTAGAATGTGTGCTTTTATTTAAAACGCATCTCTGGGTTATTTGTGGGGCATAGGAATTTGTTATTTATTTATTTTTTCAAAATATAGTCCGGCCCCCCACAAGGTCTGAGGGACCCCTGTTTGCTGACCCCTGAATTAACTTACCTCACAAAGTCGTTGTGGGGATTAACGGGGGGGGGGGAGTGAAGCATGTATTATTCTTATTATTTATCGAATTAATATACAGTGGACGCTCCAGTTGCGAACGTAATCCGTGCGGAATGCATGTTCGCAACCTGTAGCGGTGTGTCTGCGCACAAGCAAATTGCGATTCGGCACTTCTGTGCATGCGCAAAGCGCAATTTAGCACTTCTGCGACTGCCGAAACCTGGAAGTAACCCGTTCTGGTACTTCCGCGTTTCGGAACGTCCGTAACCTGAAAAAACGCAACCTGAAGTGTATGACTTTACTGCCCTATATCCAGAGGTCTTAGTGCCGTTCACGGAACAAAAATCAAAATATAAAACCACAAAATATATAATCAAAATAAAAACCACCACCCAGTAAATCTCCCTGCCCCCCACCAAAAAACACCCACATTTTAAAGGGCATAGGATGTGAAATCAACCAAAGGCCTGGTTAAAAGGGAACATTTTCGCCTGGCACCTAAAGGTATATAATGAAGGCGCCATGCGAACTTTAGATTTCAAAGGAAAAAAAATCTCAAAGCGGTTTACAACACATTAAAACATCCCGTAAAACAATCCAGAATAAAACGAACGCAGGGGAAATACTTCACATCCTATTCTAAATGACATTTTGCTTTCCTACTTAATTGATAGAGCTGCCCCATAGCGGAAGTTCTCTAGGAAGCCAGTGGGGTGTCGTAGTTAAGAGTGTCCTACTAGGACCTGGGAGATCCGGGTTCAAATCACCACTCAGCCAGGAATATCTCTTCGCCTGGCACCTAAAGGTATATAATGAAGGCGCCATGCGAACTTTAGATTTCAAAGATCTTCTCCCCATGTACTCCTTGGGAGGAAAACAGTGGGATATACCGTATTTTTCGCTCTAAATAGGACGCACCAGACGATAGGACGCACCTTGTTGTGGGGGGGAGGAAACAAGGGCGGGGGGAATTCTGAATCCCAGAAGCCAGAACAGCAAGAGGCTTCTGGGATAGCCTATTGGTGTTCTGGCTTCTGGGATAGCCGCTGGGATAGCTGGCCTAGCTTTGCGCCGCTAACCCCGAAGCTAGAATAGCGAGACGGAGTGCTGTGCAGCACTCCGTCTCGCTGTTCTGGCTTCGGGGACAGCCTGTGAAGCCTCCGCAGGGCAGTCGGGTGAAGGCACCCCGCTGCCCTGCGGAGGCTTTGCGCAGCTAACCCCAACGCCTTTGGAGCGCAGCGTGAGGTCCCGCTGCGCTCCAAAGGCTTCAGGGATAGCCACCGGAAGCCTTTGGAGCGCAGCGGGACCACGCACTGCGCTCCAAAGGCTTTGTGTTCCTTTTGCTGAAGCCAGGAGAGTCTTGCCGCTGCGCTCCAAAGGCTTCAGGTGGCTTTCGCTGAAGCCTGGAGAGTGAGAGGGGTCAGTGCGCACCGACCCCTCTCGCTCTCCAGGCTTCAGCGAAAGCAACGCGTAGCCTCCAGAGCGTGGAGGGAAAGCTCCCTCTGTGCTTTGGAGGCTTCACGTTGCTTTCGCTGAAGCCAAGGAGCCTGCATTCGCTCCATAGGACGCACAAACATTTCCCCTTAATTTTTGGAGGGGGAAAAGTGTGTCCTATAGAGCAAAAAATACGGTACATTAAAGCAATAAATATGCCTTTCTGCTTAAGAAAGCTGGAGGGGCCAGTCGGAGGGAGATGTCAGTCGCTAAACCTGGCACCTAGAGATCTCCACGTGGCCACAATGGGGCCCATGCCAGTCACAAAACACGCCTGGCTAATTTCTAACCCGACCGATGAGGAAGCATCGCTCACCTGCAGGTCAGAGATGATCCGGTGCCAGCGTTGAGACACCAAGGTGAGGCTCTGGAAGAGATGGGCCGCGGGCACGAGGGCAAAGATCTCGCGGAGAACTTCGTCGGGCAGCTGCTCTATGTTTCCCCGGGGAACATCCCAACACGGGGTCCCCAGGAGCCCAAAACACGCATCTGGCAGAGGATCAATGTCCAAGTCGTTGGCATCCGGCTTGAGGCTTCCGTCAACCCAGAGCTGCTCAGATTGCTGCCCCAGTGGTGGTTTTTTATCCTGGTCCCACTGGTCACTGCCCGTCCCGAGGTTGTTGGGGCTCTCAGGGAAATGTGGCCGTTTCCTGGAAGCCATCAGGGCTGGGTCCCCGCTGTCCCCGACTACAGAGCAGGAGTCCTCCGGGTCTAAGAAGTCATCGTGAGCGAAAAAGGATTCCGGGAAGTCTACCTCCCGTTTGCACTCATTGTCTTTTGCCGTGACAGCTGCACATCTAGGCAGTTGGGGTTTGCTTCTGAAGTAGTCGGTGATGCTGCTTTGGTGGCCCACTCCTCTGACGGAGACTGGAAAGGAAAGAAATCGCAGGATCTGTTTCCAGTCTTCCAGCACCCTTCCCCTCAACATCTGGTACCCTCCAGATGTTCTGGACCACACTGGTCCTGGCCAGTAGGGCCATTTTGAACGACAATGCCCATTTAAGGTGTACAGTGGTACCTTGGTGCTCAAACTTAATCCGTTCTGGAAGTCCGTTCCAAAACCAAAGCGTTCCAAAACCAAGGCACGCTTTCCCATAGAAAGTAATGAAAAATGAATTGATCCGTTCCAGTCTTTTAAAAAGAACCCCTAAAACAGCAATTTAACATGAATTTTACTATCTAACGCTGGGGTCAGCAAACTTTTTCAGCAGGGGGCTGGTTCACTGACCTTGTGGAGGGCCTGACTATATTTTGACCCAAAAAAATGAACAAATTCCTATGCCCTACAAATAACCCAGAGATGCATTTTAAATAAAAGCGCATTCTACTCATGTAAAGGGGACGCGGGTGGTGCTGTGGTTTAAACCATACAACCTAGGACTTGCCGTTCAGAAAGTTGGCGGTTCGAATCCCCACGATGGGGTGAGCTCCCGTTGCTCAGTCCCTGCTCCTGCCAACCTAGCAGTTTGAAAGCACGTCAAAGTGCAAGTAGATAAATAGGTACCACTCCGGCGGGAAGGTAAATGGCTTTTCTGTGCGCTGCTCTGGTTCGCCAGAAGCGGCTTAGTCATGCTGGCCACATGACCCGGAAGCTGTACGCCGGCTCCCTCGGCCAGAAAAGCGAGATGAGCGCCGCAACCCCAGAGTCGTCCATGAATGGAACTAAAGGTCAGGGGTCCCTTTACATTTACTCATGTAAAAACACCAGGCAGGCCTCACAAAATAACCCAGAGATGCATTTTAAATAAAAGGATACATTCTACTCATGTAAAAACATGCTGATTCCTGGACCGTCTGTGGGCCGGACTGAGAAGCATAGCTGTCAACATTTTCCTTTTTTTAAGGCAAATTCTCTTATTCCGAATAGGATTCTTCGCAAGAAAAGGGAAAAGTTGATAGCTATGCTGAGAAGGCGATTGGGCTGGATCCAGCCCCCTGGCCTTAGTTTTCCTACTCATGATCTAAAATGAAAGCAATAAACAATGCACTGCAGTCACACAATCAATCCATCAGTAGCTGAACTGAGTTCCACAGTCACAAAAACCAAACAAAAAAGCCACAAAAACAAAAGCGCAAAATAAATAGCAAAAACAGACAGACCGCAGCATAACCCTCAAAATGGAAGTGTGGCACTCAAATCGGAGCATATTCGGCTTCCGAAAAAAGTTCGCAAACTGGAACACTTCCTTCCGGGTTTGCAGAGTTTGGGTTCCAAGTTGTTTGAGTACCGAGGCGTTTGAGAACCAAGGTGCCACTGTAGTTTTAACCCATCCTGGTGGCTGTTCCCAGGGCTGTCCCTCGGCCGCCAACATCTCCTGCCCTCATTTCCTCACCCCAACAACCTTGTGAGGCGGGTTAAAAGCTGAGACACAGCAATTTGCTCCAAGCTAAGCCAACTGAGGTTGCCCACCGCCAATTTATGGAAGCAAGAGTTTTGCCTATGGCCTCCCCCAAGCCCAAGTTGAAACCCCACCACCTGATATTTAGCAAAGATCGTCCACACAATTCCAGCCCCCCACCACATGCGGCTATACCTCGGGGGTGCTTTTTCGTCCGGTAAATTGGGTATAGACCTCTGTGGACGTCTTGGCTCCCTTGTCTCCGACCCAAAGGCTGCGTCAAGGATGAGGCCCCTTCCAGGCTCTGGTTCAGAGCTTCACATTCGCAGGCTGTTAGGCGAAGCTGCTTATGTCGTCTCACTGTCCTCAACAAAAATCACCCTTTTGTGAGTGTTAATTCAGTATTGGGACAGGTGAGGCAGTGTTAGAAACTCAGGTGCATAAGCTAATCGCCTTAAATGTAGGTTACAGTCACCACAACAGTCTAGGTGCCCTTTTGATTTTTGTTACAATGAAAATTATTATTGCTATTATAACTATTGATTTTACTGGAAGGGCTGGTGCCCTGCTGTTTTTACTGCAATTATCCGTTTGCGTCTAACACAACTTTTATATTTAAATACAGTTTTAATTCTGTTATTATTATATTTTTAATTATTCCTTATCAATGTTGTTAGCTGCTCCTGTTTTTATCAGTAAGCCACCTCAAGGCTCTGTCAGGGAAAGAAAGGTGATTTAATATTAAGGATAATGTGCTAAAAAAAATAATTAAAAACCAATTAACGGTTTATTAAATAATCTATATTCTGCCACATCACAAAAAGCACACAGCAGTTCACAGCTATGTGAAAACAGTGTTCGAAACTCCCCTTTTTTCGAGTTGCATTTTGCAACAGCAAATTTCATTAGTGCGAGCAGTTTCTGAGCTCTGAGCGCAGTTCTGCGCCTAAGATTTCAGATTAAAACTGCAGAGTGGAAGGAAAGGGGGACCTTTTTCTGCCTCTGAAGACCGGAGAAGAGACCCTCTTAAGAATATTAGGGGGGTGAGAAGGGGAAGGAATAGACCCTGAGAAAAATGGACTTAATAGTTAAAGCCATAAAACCAGACACACACACACTCACCCAAATAAAAAAAAAAAGAGGAACTTAAAAGCAAAAAAGCAGATTATAAAATTTACACACAGGCTCTGAAATGCACACAAACTAACAGAAAACCTATGGATTAAAATGCACAGAAAAAGTGATTTCCTGCCATTTTTAAAGTTCCAGCAAATTTCCTCCCAAAATAAAGATGCAATTCTACCCTAATTTAGTAACAGCCCCAATATATCTCACACCCCACCCCATGCAACCAGGGTTTTAAAGCCATTAGCCCTCATTTGCAGTTAATTAAGGGTGTAGATTAATTTCCCTTTTCCCTTCCCAGACTCTCACTCTCATCTTGGAGAAAACTTGAAAGCAGGAAAGAGGCGTCGCCTTTGCACGCCCACCTAACCCGCCTCCAGGGTTTTGCTTCGCGCAGCCTACCTTGCTAGGCGCCTAGGCCCCGCCCTCTCCTGATTGACGCTCCAGGCGAGCCATAGAGCTCGCCGGCCCGCGGGCTCTTCCGGGTTCGGCCGAGCCGTCGCCAGGGCTCCGAGGGCACGTCGGACACGTTGCCCGGAGTTTGGTGACGTACTTCCGCTTTGCTTCCTGCCTTCCTCCCAATCAAAGAGATAATAGCATCAGCCGGCGTAGCTTTCACTTCCGGTTCCCGTGGGCAGTCCTCCATGTGCGGGGCAAGAGTGGTGGAAGCGCGTAGGGATCCCTTGCGCATTAATCGGGTTTATTGGAACTAAATGAAGCAGGTATGCCGAGTTTTCCCCAGGCAGGCGGCGTTTGTATTCAAGCAGGCTACCAATACCTTGTCGCTTTTAAATATTATGTCCTGTTTTCATTTCCCAATGGCCGATCGCTTCTGTATTCTGAATATCGTCTGAATTTATTCCTTAACTTGCATGTTTGTGCTTTGGGCTGCTTCTCCGCTTCCTCCTCCTCCTTTTCCTTCTATAAATCACACACACACAAACACACCCCAATATTGTTGGCAGGAGGACAACACGAACGTAATAGTAATAACAAAAAAATTTTTCCCTTCCAGTAGCACCTTAAAGACTGGTAATAGTAATAGTAATTTATTATTTGTACCCCGCCCATCTGGCTGGGTTTCCCCAGCTACTCTGGGTGGCTTCCAACAAAGATGAAAAATACATTAAAATGTCACACATTAAAAACTTCCCTGAACAGGGCTGTCTTCAGATGTCTTCTAAATGTCAGTTGTTTTCCTCTTTGACATCTGTTGGGAGGGCGTTACACAGGGTGGGCGCCACCACCGAGAAGGCCCTCTGCCTGGTTCCCTGTAACCTCACTGCTGTCATGTTAGGGCACACAGCCCACTGCCCCACCTGCCTCGCATACAACCTGCTCAGAGGGTGCCTCTGGCTGGCTCCTTCCATAGCCTTGGTATTCATTGACTCATAGAATTAGAGAGTTGAAAGGGGACACCAAGGTTCATCTAGTCCAACCCTCTTCAGTATAGGAACATTTTGCCCGGCATTCGGATTCAAACCCACAGCCCTGAGCTTCAGAGTCTACCAACTGAGCTGTCTTGTGGTCCCCTCTTGCAGAACACGGCAGGGAGGAGGATGGGGGACAAACCTAGAATTAATAGCTTTCTCTCCTGCAAAGCACGTGCTCTGTTGCTGAGCTGCGACGTCCTTCCAAAATCCTAGAATCCCGTGTCACCATGGAGGAATCTAGGCTGAGGTTGGAGTGGATAATTGGGGAAATACTTATTTCCCTTTTTCAACAACTGAAGTAACAGGTACGATACGATAATCTTTATTGTCATTGTCCCATACAGAACAACGAAATTGAAAAAATCTACATAAGACATTCAGAAACCAACAAGCCTGCTATCCCAGCTATCCCAACCTGGTTAGCCCCCTAAAAACTCTGATACCCCATAATTAAATACAATATACTCCCATAGAGACTACCTTATACTGCGTTTAAAACCAAAATCGCATTTGGATAGAAACTGTTTCTCAGGCGGCTAGTCCTGGTCTTTATAACCCTGTACCTTCTTCCGGAAGGAAGAAGCTGAAAGAGATCATTTCCGGGATGCGCACTATCCTGCGCTATCTCTGCAGCTTTCTTATGGCACCTGGAAGCATAGATTTAATCCAAGGTGGGAAGAGTGCACCCAATTATTCTCTCCGCAGTCTTTACATTGTTTTTTCCCTGACCACACACAGCTCCCAAACCACACACACAGACCATAAGCTAATACACTCTCCACAGTACAATGATAAAATGCCATCAACACTTGACTCAACAGGTGGAGCCTCTCTTATAATTTCCGCCCCTTTTTGTTTCCTGTTTTTAGGCCACGGGGCCAAAACACCATGGAGACTTAAAGGGAACAAGCTTTGTCATGTCTCTCCTGACTCCAAATTCTTACCTGGAGCTGTAATTTTTGCATCCGCCTTCATCAATGGCTGAAGGCAACCTTCTTAGGTTGGTGAAGGAAGGGAACCTCATCCTTCTGAAAGAAGAGGTTGCAAATGTTTGGGATGCGAAGAAGAGGCATTTTGGGAGGTCCGGGGACACCCTGCTCCACCACGCAGCCCGGCACGGTCAGCTGAGGATCCTGACTTACTTAGTCGAGACCTTAGAAATGGACATTGAAGTGTTTAATAGTGATTACAAGCGACCCCTCCATGAGGCAGCCTCCATGGGTCACAGGGACTGCGTCTTGTATCTGCTGGACAGAGGAGCTACTGTCGATTGCTTGAAGAAAGCAGACTGGTACGTTGCCCTCAGATTTTTTTGCGGAGGGTGGGGTCTTTGGTTGTAACTTGGGTCGTACTTAGCATTTGCAACAAAACCGCAGAAGAAGAGGAGTTTGGATTTGATATCCCGCTTTATCACTACCCGAAGGAGTCTCAAAGCGGCTAACATTCTCCTTTCCCTTCCTCCCCCACAACAAACACTCTGTGAGGGGAGTGGGGCTGAGAGACTTCAGAGAAGTGTGACTGGCCCAAGGTCACCCAGCAGCTGCATGTGGAGGAGCGGGGAATCAAACCCAGTTCCCCAGATTACTAGTCCACCGCTCTTAACCACTACACCACACTGGCTCTCAGAGTTGCAAGGAACACTGAAGGAACTTAGGAAGCAGCCTTATACCAAGTCAGATATCGTTTCACAGGGTGGGCGCCACCACCGAGAAGGCTCTCTTTCTGGTTCCCTGTAACCTCACTTCTCGCAGGGAGGGAACCGCCAGAAGGCCCTTGAAGCTGGACCTCAGTGTCCGGGCAGAACGATGGAGGTGGAGACGCTCCTTTAAGTATACTGGGCTGAGGCCATTTAAGGCTTTAAAGGTCAGTACCAACACTTTGAATTTGTGCTCGGAAATGTACTGGGAGCCAATGTAGGTCTTTCATTTCTTGGCGGTCGCTCCCAGTCCCCAGTCTAGCTGCCGCATTCTGGATTAGTTGTGGTTTCCAGGTCACCTTCAAAGGTAGCCCCACATAGAGCGCATTGCAGTAGTCCAAGCAGGAGCTAACCAGAGTATGCACCACTCTGGCGAGACAGGGAGGGTCTCATCCTGCGTACCAGATGTAGCTGGTAGACAGCTGCTCTGGACACAGAATTGACCTGCGCCTCCATGGACAGCTGTGAGTCCAAAATGCGCACCTGGTCCTTCAGGGGCACAGTTACCCCATTCAGGACCAGGGAGTCCTGCACACACTTGCCCGCCCCCTGTCCCACCAAAAACAGTCCTTCTGTCTTGTCAGGATTCAACTTCAATCTGTTAGCCGCCATCCATCCTCCAACCGCCTCCAGGATTTGAAATCTTCTTCTGACTGGCCCTAAGCCTGGCCTTAGAATAGTGGATACCATCTCCTATGAATTGGGGGGAAATGTTTCTGTCTCTGATAATAAATTGTGTCTCCCCTGTCCCTGTCCTGGACTTTTAGGACTCCCCTTATGATGGCTTGTACCAGAAGAAATCTAGAAGTCATTCAGGATCTCATCGACCACGGAGCAAACCCATTATTGAAGAACAAAGATGGCTGGAGCTGTTTCCATATTGCCAGCCGAGAGGGGGATCCTGAGGTCATCCAGTACCTCCTGGATGTCTCTCCAACCATTTGGGACACGGAAAGCAAAATCAAGAGGACTCCCCTACACACAGCCGGTGAGTTAAGGTGTGTGCTTGCAGGCATACAGAGGATGCATCACCTTGGCCCTAAGTGGAGGATGTCTATTTCTGTGGGACAGCATTTGAGGTCAAAAGATAGCAAAATCCCTTGATCTTCCCTAGTTGCATTTTCAGAAGATTGTGATCGGGAACTGCTGACCTCTGAGTCTGTCGTGCTCCAACTGGATTACTCCTCTTCCTTTTTAAAAAAATCATTTTTATTAATTTTCCAATAAAAAACATCCAAGGATATCCAATCATAATCCAATAAAACTAAAAAACTAAAATAAAAAAGACCAAATTATAATCCAAATTATAATTATTGATTTTTCGGAGCACCCCATAGAGTCCCCAGAAATCCAAAACTTGCAAGATTCAGTCATACCTTGGAAGTTGAACGGAATCCGTTCTAGAAGTCTATTCGACTTCCAAAATGTTTGGGAACCAAGGCGCAACTTCCGATTGGCTACAGGAAGCTCCTGCAGCCAATCGGAAGCCGCGGAAGCCGCAACAGACGTTTCGGTTCCAAAGAACACTCACTTCCGGGTTTGCGTCGTTCGGGAGCCAAAATGTTCGACTTCCAAGGTACGACTGCATTGTGGACTCTGCTCCCTTTGACAGCTGGTGCTCGCTTTTCCTTTTAGTGCATAGCTGTCAACTTTCAGATTTGAAAATAAGGGATCAGCAGCCTCGAAAATAAGGGATCAGCAGCCTCACCTGTCCCGGGGACAGTCTACGGGATATCTAACAATCCAGGATAGCAGCAGGAAGCAGCGGGAAGCAGCACTGGAATAAGGGAATTTCCCACACAGAAAAGGGAAGGTTGACAGCTATGTTTTAGTGTGTAGCAAAATCAGAGGCTGGAGGTGAGTTCAGAGGTTATCTCCAGATAACTGACTGTATAGAGGTGCTTGACAAATACAGTGGTACCTTGTTCTCAAATGCTTTAGTTAACAAACAGATCGGCTCCCGAACACCAAAAACCTGGAATTAAGTGTTCCAGTTTTCGAACTTTTTTGGAAGCCAAACGTCCAATGCGGCTTCCGTTTGATTGCAGGAAGCTCTTGCAGCCAATCGGAAGCCACGCCTTGGTTTTTGAATGGTTTCGGGAGTCGAAGGGATTAAGTTCGAGAACCAAGGCTCCCCTGTAGATACTAATATCAATCAGTGCTGTTTTTCTATAAAAAGAGGTGCCAGAACTCGCCATGAACACCGCCCTTGTTTTCTTATGATGGCAAAGGCGCCCACCTGATTGGAACTGAATTCCGGCAAGTTCCGGCTGAAAAAAAAAGCCCAGATATCAACTATGGGGATTTTATTTTGTGACCAGAAATAGTAAGGGAAGGCCAAGGATGATGGGAATTGTAATCTAAAACATCTGGAAGTCACCAGGTTGGGGAAGTCTGGTATCTGTCGTCAAACCCAACTTTGATAAATCCCCTTTTTGTCACACAGCAATGCATGGACGTCTGGAGGTAGTGAAAATGCTCCTTGAAAGGTAAGCAGACTTCCTGTCTTTCTTTCTTTTTTTCAAGTAAATTTTTATTGTTTTCCTTACATATTCTTTTCCAACAAACCATATTAATGTCATACATTTCCTTTTACTCTGCCGAGTCGCGACTCCCCTCCCTGTTTGCAATTGGTATATTTAACCCCTTTCTATCATGCACACCATTCTCACAATAGTACTATTATACATTGAAGGTATTATGTCAATCCTGCTAGTGTCTTGACTTCTTTACAATTCTCCTTTAAATATTCAATAAATTTACACCAGTTATTTTGGTATCTTTGGTCTTCCTGGTCCCGGATCCTTCCTGACAATTTGGCAAGTTCTGCGTATTCTGTCAACTTCACCTGGATGGTTGTTATGTCTTGTGTTCTCCATCTTTGGGCCAGGAGGGTTCTTGCGGCGGCCGTAGCATACATGAACAGATTTTGGTCTCCCATTTTGATTTCCATTCCTGTTAAACCTAATAGACACGCTTCCAGTCTTTTGGGAAAAGTATACCTAAATATTTTTTTAAGTTCATTATAAATTGATTCCCAAATTTTTTTAACCTTGTCACAGGTCCACCACAAATGAAAATAATCCCCATCTACTTTTTTACATTTCCAACATTTTCTTTCTCTTTTTCTATACATTTTAGCTAACTTTACTGGCGTCAAGTGCCATCTATACATCATTTTAAACAAATTGTCCTTTAGAGCCATACATCCTGTAAATCTCAAACCCTCCTTCCATACTCTTTTCCACGCTTCCAATTCAATGTTATGCCCAATATCGATCGCCCATTTTATCATTTTATCAAGACTTCCTGTCTTTCGGGCTTCCCATAGGAGGAATATTTGTTTATTTATTACATTGCTATAACGGCCATTTTCTTCCAAGGAGCTCAAGGTGGTGTAGACGGTTCTCCCCATTTCATCCTCTCAGCAACCCTGCGAGGTAGGCTAGGGTAAGAGATGGCAACTGTTCTTTTTATTTCCTCTGGCATGATACCTAGGAGAAACGGTCAAACCAATATTTATGTATGCAGCTACGGCGGCAAGGTTATTGATTGCCAAGAATTGGAAAAGCAGCAGCGCCCCAACTAAAACAGGCTGGTTATCTAAAATGATGGAATACTTCCATATTGCCGAACTAACAGGGAGGATAAGAGGAGATATGGTACAAAAAGCGAATAAGGAGTGGGCTATCTTTAAGGAATACATCAAAATTTATGTGGAAAAAGTAGAATTTCTGACAGATATTGAGTGAATCCAGAAAATGATTAGAGTGAAAGGAGAGTTAAGATAAAAGAAATAATGAAATGTGTTTAAGCTAGTTGGAAAAATAAAGTAGCGTAACAAGAACGGCTGGAAGTCAAGTCACTTGGTGGGCGTCTGTGTGCCGTAGGTGTGTAGGTATGTTGATATGTACAGTATAGGTAGGTATTATATAGAGTAATGTAGGTTTGTTTTATGTTAGAAAAATTAGGTAGTGTGTTGTATACATGTATTGTGTAAATGTACAGTGGTACCTCAGGTTACATAGGCTTCAGGTTACACACTCTGCTAACCCAGAAATAGTGCTTCAGGTTAAGAACTTTGCTTCAGGATGAGAACAGAAATCGTGCTCCTGCGGCGCAGCAGCAGCGGGAGGACCCATTAGCTAAAGTGGTGCTTCAGGTTAAGAACAGTTTCAGGTTAAGTACGGACCTCCGGAACGAATTAAGTACTTAACCTGAGGTACCACTGTATATGTATGTGTTTTATATGTTAATAAAATAATAATAATAGTAGTAAAAGGCTAAGAGATGGCAACTGGCACAAGGTCACCCAGTGACCTTCATGGCCAAGTGCGGATTCGAACTCGGCGTCTGGTTGGCCACTTTGAGACAGGATCCTGGACTTAGATGGGCCCCCTTTGGCCTGATCCAGCAGGCTCTTCTCAGGTCCTTGTGACAAACAAACAAACGAGAAGGGAGCATGGGTTTACCACCCGATTTTTAGCAGGAGGGATTTCGGTGGCTGCTTAAAAGGTAGGAAAAAAATACCAGGACAACTGAATCTTGCATGCTGGGGCTGGCCAAGGATGTATGTGGTCTTCAGGTCCAAAAAATGTGAGCCCCCATTACCCCCCAAAATTTTTTAGAGCCAGCACTTCTCAGTTTTAAACTGAATTTTGAGCTAGGTTTTGTCTTTGATTACTTTTTAACTGCTTGGCTATGATTTTTTTTTATTGTTTTGCACTGAATTTCCATATGGTTGTGCAGCAAATTAAAGAATAAATCGCACCCACCACAAAAAGCCTCCCCAATTCTCTGGGTTACTCCTTTACTTTGCTCTAGCCCCAGAGTTCCCAATTTTTTTCAGGCCACCGTCCCCTTAGTTCCACAAACTCATCCCCAGTGCCTACCCTATTAAAAAAACAACAACCGGTAAAACCCTATTTAAAAATATATTATCTTCCACCAAGGAAGATAATAACATGATAAAATTCAAAACAGTGACACTTAATTGCACGTTTACTCAAAACCCAATGGAAACGATTTAATTGAATTAATTCAACAAACTTGACCAACCTGGTTCAGGGATTGAAACTGAAATTGAAATACTTTATTGTCACTTGTACAACTTGTATACAGTGAGATTACACGAGCACCCTCCACTCAGCTCTCTTAGTCTTAATTCCCCTTGTTTACTGACGCACACCCACCAAACCCAAAAGTCAGTTGCCCTGTTGTTATCTTATCATTCAGCAGCCTAACAGCCCATGGATAGAAGCTGTTCTTTACCCTGTTGGCACGACTAATCATGCTTCTATATCTTCTGCCCAAGGGCAGGAGATCAAGAAAGTGCTGGCCAGGGTGTGAATCATCCCTGAGGATTTTCCTCACTCTCCTGAGGCAAGATTCTTCCGCAGTTTCATCCAGCGCATTCACGGGACAGCCCATAATATCTTGTGCTGTATTCACCACCCTCTGTAGGCTTTTCCTATCAGGTGATGTCAAACCAGCGTACCACACTGTGATGCAGTAGGAAAGGACACTTTTTATTGTGGACCAGTAGAAGGAGATCATCACGTGTTGATTGACATCGTTCTTCCGCAATACTCTGAGGAGATGGAGTCTCTGTTGGGCTTTCTTAACCACCTGGGTTGTATTGATTTTCCAAGTAAGGTCTTCACTGAGATAAACGAGGAATTTAAAGGAAGAGACTCCACACAGCCCTCCCCGATGTACAGCGGGGCTAGTTCTCCTCTCTTCCTCCGAAAGTCCAACACCATCTCTGTTAAGTTGTGGGTGAACATATCAGACGACACAGCGATTCTTCAAACAGCTCTTGTTTATTCAGAGGCCAGAACAGAACTGAACTGAAGGGCTCAGTCAGCCTGCTTATATAGAGCTCCAGTACAACGTTACTGTAACAATTTTCTAAAACTATTCAATCACTGAACGTCATTTTCGATCCCTTATTTGCATAACTATCTACAGTATCCCCCTGCTGGCCCAGGGTGAGAACTTTAGTACATAACAATCTCCTTTGTCTTGCTGATATTAAGGTGCAAGTTGTTCCCTAGGCACCATGTAGATATCTTTTGGACCTCCCCTCTATACGCTGATTCGTCTCCACCTGTTATTAAACCCATTATGGGCTGAGATGACTGGCAGAATCCGAGACCAGGGAGAAGAGTTGGTGGAAGAAGATTGGAGGAAATTTAAAACTTATTTACAGAAGTATTGTAAAATGTATGAATGCTGATGACATTGAATTAAAATGAAGGGGTTCTAGTAATAAGAGATAAAAATTTGAAATTTGGGAGGTAAAATAAATAAGGATAAAGTAGTAGGATACGAATTTGCTGAACTAATTGTTAAAAAGGGATATAAAAAAGGGAGGCGTGAGGAAGTCGGGAAAATAAGTTAATTGAAGATGAATAATTGGAAAAGAGTGATTTGTGTTTTTCTTATTCTACTTTTTGAGTGTTGATTGTCTTTTTTTTGGTTTCTTGTTAAATGTTTGTATTTTATGTATCGTGAAAGTTTGTATTGTTGTGTTTTATATTTTCTTTGTGTTTTTATTGTTTTGCTTTTCTATTGTTAAACTCAATAAAATCTTATTTAAAAATAAATAAATAAATAAACCCATTATGGTGGTGTCATCTGCAAACTTAATAATTGCAGTAGACGGGTCCAGCTTTTCACAGCCTGATAGTCATTTGCACATTCTTTTGTGTGTGACGCCACCCCCAGGTAATCCCACGGCCCCCACCAGGGGACAATGCCTTCGGAAATCACTGCTCTAACTCGTCCTTTTTGTGCTTAATCCTAAGGTGCCGCTACCAACCTGACAGCAGGGACAAATGTGGCGTCACGCCTTTTATGGACGCTATACAACATGGGCACCTTGGCATCGCCCAGCTGCTTCTAGAGAAACATAAGGTACGTGCAAACGATGTTGTGTCTGTTTAAAGTGGGAGAGCAATGCTTTAAACCCTGGGTAGGCAAACTGAGGCCCGGGGGCAGGATCCGGCCCAATCGGCTTCTCAATCCGGCCCGCGGACGGTCCGGGAATCAGTGTGTTTTTACATGAGTAGAATGTGTCCTTTTCTTTAAAATGCACCTCTGGGTTATTTGTGGGGCATAGGAATTCGTTCATTATTATTATTTTCAAAATATAGTCCGGCCCCCCACAAGGTCTGAGGGACGGTGGACCGGCCCCCTGCTGAAAAAGTTTGCTGGCGCCTGCTATAAACATCTGGTGCGGAGATGGCCTGTGATTCTGGCAGGTTGTGACTCCAGATGGTTAGGCTGGATCAGGGGTCAGCAAACGTTTTCAGCAGGGGGCCGGTCCACTGTCCCTCGGACCTTGTGGGGGCCGGACTATATTTTTTTGTGGGGGAGAGAACGAATTCCTATGCCCCACTAATAACCCAGAGATGCATTTTAAACAAAAGGACACATTCTAATCATGGAAAAACATGCTGATTCCCGGACCTGGATTAATAAGGCGATTGGGCCGGATCCGGCCCCCAGGCCTTAGTTTGCCTACCACGGGCTGGATTCTCACACAAGACTTTGCCTTTTTCACACCCTTAGGCTTGCTACACCACCCGGGACGCACTCGGCACTCAGCCTTTGCACCAAGCCGCGGTCACAGCGCAGGATCCTGCCCTCCGGTTCCTTGTTTCAGATCTCGGCGTTGACGTCAACTCCAGAGCCACTTCGCTGCAGCTGACGGCATTGCATTATGCTGCCAAGGTCCTTTGCTTTTCTCCTTGGGATTTTTCACTGGGGGGGGGGCGGCTACTGGGCCTTCGAAGGCTGCTCTCCCAAAAGAGGTTTCTCCTTTCCCCCCCTATTTTATTTTATTCTCGTTTTTTATAACATTTTATTGATTTTCCAAAAATGACCAAACAAAAAGAAAAAACACAGGAGGAAAAATCATAACCAAATTAAACCATAATTTTTGGGGGTGCATTTCCCTACAGGTTCCATTATAATGTACTTGTTCATGCATGTCCATAAAACCTTATATACTTCACAATCCAATTTTAAAACCTTCTTCATCTTATTCCAAGTGACTTTTAAAAGTTGTACTAATGTAAGAATCTATGCACAAAGCTTTAAACGGTTGCCTTTTTTGTAATAATTTGCCCTGCATAGTTCAGTAATTTATTTTGCCAAACTTCTTCTTTATTTTATTTTATTCTTCGGTAGATGTACAGAAAAAGAATCACATACCAATAAAAATTTTTTTAGGAAGCGGCCAAATTAGACTCAAATGCACAAAGCGTTTTTTAAAAAACAAATCAAGACCTCTTGTGCTCCGCTCTGCTTCCCCTTTCTATGTTTTTCTTTAGTTTTTTTTAATTATTTTGACAAAGTAATAATCATAAATAAATAATAATAAATATGTGCACCCCACCACTGAGACCATTCCATTGTAACTATCCAACCTCCCAAAATTTCAACACCTCTTGCGATGGTTTGACCCCTTTCCGTTTTAACAGTACAAATTCTAAAAGAGACAATGCACCGATTTTTTGTAAACTAAGAAATCTTTAATAAAAAAATATTTTTTAAAAAAAAAGTACACCCTCCATATCTCCTCAAAATCATTTTTCCTGCATATTCCCCGTCTTACCTTAATGGCACACGTTAATTTATCATTAATAGCTATATCCCACACCTCTTTATACCATTCTTCCATTTTATATCCTGCTTGCCCTTGTGTCTCCTTCTAAACATAGAATCGTAGAGTTGGAAGGGACTGCTAAGGCTCATCTAGTCCAACCCTCTCTGCAATACAGGACTCTTTTGCCCCATGTGAGATTCGAACCCGCAACCCTGAGATTCAAGAATGCTTTACTGATGGAGCCCTCCAGATGTTAATGGGCTGGGATGATGGGAGTTGTAGTTAGCAACATCTGGAGAGCCAATGGGTTGCAGGGGGCTAAGGATTTGTATTTTTTTGTCCTTGTTTTTAATCATGTACTTTGTGTTTTTAATAGGGACGCTGGTGGCGCTGTGGGTTAAACCACAGAGCCTAGGGCTTGCCGATCAGAAGGTCGGCGGTTCGAATCCCTGCGATGGGGTGAGCTCCCGTTGCTCGGTCCCTGCTCCTGCCAACCTAGCAGTTCGAAAGCACGTCAAAGTGCAAGTAGATAAATAGGTACCGCTCCGGCGGGAAGGTAAACGGTGTTTCCTTTCGCTGCTCTGGTTTGCCAGAAGCGGCTTAGTCATGCTGGCCGCATGACCCGGAAGCTGTACGCTGGCTCCCTCGGCCACTAAAGCGAGATGAGCGCAGCAACCCCAGTGTCGGACACGACTGGATCTAATGGTCAGGAGTCCCTTTACCTTTACCTTGAGTTTTTAATAATGCATTTTTAGGCTGTGAACCACCCTGAGAACTGCGAATGAACGGTGGCCTACAAACTTACCGTATTTTTTGCTCTCTAAGACTCACTTTTTCCCTCCTGAAAAGTAAGGGGAAATGTGTGTGCGTCTTATGGAGCGAATGCAGGCTGCGCAGCTATCCCAGAAGCCAGAACAGCAAGAGGGATCGCTGCTTTCGCTGCGCAGCGATCCCTCTTGTTGTTCTGGCTTCTGAGATTCAGAATATTTTTTTTCTTGTTTTCCTCCTCCAAAAACTAGGTGCGTCTTAGGGTCTGGTGCGTCTTGTAGAGCAAAAAATACGGTAATACATAAGAATAATAATAAGTTCCTCCACACCAGCTTTATTCCATGCTGCCCTCTTCTCCCTGCACAAAAGCGCTCTGTTGTTTCGCTCCTTTAAAACGAGGAAATTCTCTGCTCGTTCTGATCCCCCGCCTTTTGTACATCACTGGCTCCATTTTTGGCTACCCAGCGCTCAGCCCCTGAGCCTGCCATTACAAAGAGCGATGCTGGCTGGCTTTGCAGAAGCGCATTAGATTTACAGCTAGGAATCCAGCCTTTTATCTTCACAAGACTTAATTCTCTCAGCGCCTCTTCAGCTGCCAGCGCATGGCCTGCGGAAGATAAATCGGGCTATTAAAACTGAATTGCCGACATGTGCAATTCATCGTACGAACATCTGGGCTTGCCTTGTCCCTGAGCCAGACCCTTGGTCCCATCTAGTCTGATATTATTATTATGATTATTATGATGATGATGATGATTATTATTATTCCCTGTTTAGGGAAGCTTTTAATGTTTAATAGGTTATTGTATTTTAATGTTCTGTTGGAAGCCGCCCAGAGTGGCTGGGGAAACCCAGCCAGGTGGGCGGGGTATAAATAATAATAATAATAATAATAATAATAATAATAATAGTTATTATTTTTATTATTATTTAAATTGGTATATCACCCTTCATCCATAGATCTCAGGGCAGTTCACAGCATAAAAATACAATTCTCTCTACTTTGGCTGGTAGTAACTTTCTAGGGTCTGTGGCAAAGAGGGAGAGGAGTTCCCAGTCCTTTTGTTCATTTTATTGAGGACATTTGGAGGGGCTTTTCAGCCAAAAAGGCTCCCAAAGTAGCTTATATTCCATCAATTAATACAAGACAGGCCCTTTCCTGTAGTCTTACGGCCCATAATAATTAATTTCTGATGTTTAAAAAATTGTTTTTATTGTATGGTTTTAGGTGTGACTGTTGTAAACCACATATATATACAGTGGTACCTCAGGTTAAGTACTTAATTCGTTCCGGAGGTCCGTACTTAACCTGAAACTGTTCTTAATCTGAAGCACCACTTTAGCTAATGTGGCCTCTGCTGCTGCCGCACCACCGGAGCACAGTTTCTGTTCTCATCCTGAAGCAAAGTTCTTAACCCGAGGTACTATTTCTGGGTTAGCGGAGTCTGTAACCTGAAGCGTATGTAACCTGAAGCGTATCTCGCTTTATTGGCTGAAGGAGCTGGTGTACAGCTTCCGGGTCATGTGGCCAGCATGACTCAGCTGCTTCTGGCGAACCAGAGCAGCGCACGGAAACGCCGTTTACCTTCCCGCCAGAGTGGTATCTATTTATCTACTTGCGCTTTGACGTGCTTTCGAACTGCAAGGTTGGCAGGAGCTGGGACCGAGCAACGGGAGCTCACCCCTTCGCGGGGATTCGAAGCGAAATGGGAAGGAGGGGGACCTGTGATCATCCAGATGTTGTGGGACTCCAGCTCTGTATGGCCAATGGTCAAGGACGATGGAAGCTGGAGTCCAATAATATCAGGACAGCCACAGGTTCCCAGATCCCTGGCCTAGACAGAGAAAGGTTCTGGCTTTGTTTGTTTTTTGCTGAGCGTGAAAGTTGTGTCTCTTCTCTAACAATGCAGGAAGGACATGCAGGCACAATCAAGACTCTTCTGTTGCTTGGCGCAGATCTAAATGCGAAGGATGGGAAAAATCGTACCGGTAAGACCCTTTCACTCTTCTTATTGGGATTGTTGTTGTTGTTGTTTAGTCGTTTAGTCGTGTCCGACTCTTCGTGATCCCATGGACCAGAGCACGCCAGGCACTCCTGTCTTCCACTGCCTCCCACAGTTTGGTCAAACTCGTGCTGGTAGCTTCGAGAACACTGTCCAACCATCTCCTCCTCTGTCCTCCCCTTCTCCTTGTGCCCTCCATCTTTCCCAGCATCAGGGAGTCTTCTCTTCTCCTGAGGTGGCCAAAGTCTTGGAGCCTCAGCTTCAGGATCTGTCCTTCCAGTGAGCACTCAGGGCTGATTTCCTTCAGAATGGAGAGGTTTGATCTTCTTGCAGTCCATGGGACTCTCAAGAGTCTCCTCCAGAACCAGAATTCAAAAGCATCAATTCTTTGGCGATCAGCCTTCTTTATGGTCCAGCTCTCACTTCCATACATCACTACTGGGAAAACCATAGCTTGAACTATACGGACCTTTGTTGGCAAGGTGATGTCTCTGCTTTTTAAGATGCTGTCTAGGTTTGTCATTGCTTTTCTCCCAAGAAGCAGGCGTCTTTTAATTTCGTGGCTGCTGTCACCATCTTGCCCGCCCCGACCTGGCCACAGTGATCCATGCGATGGTCACCTCCAGGCTTGACTACTGTAATTCGCTCTACGCGGAGCTGCCCTTGAAGCTGTCCCAGAAACTCCAGCGGGTGCAGAATGCTGCAGCGAGGCTCCTCACGGGGTGTCTGCCATGGGTATTATATTCACCCATTGCTTTTCAAGCTGCACTGGTTCCCAGTGGAGTACAGGGTCACATTTAAGGTGCTGCTTTTGACCTTTAAAGCCTTTCACGACCTAGGACCCTCGTACCTACAGGACCGCCTCTCCCGGTATGCCCCACGGAGATCCTCAAGGTCCATAAATAGCAACAGCCTAGAGGTCCCGGGACCTAAGGAAGTCAGATTAGCCTCAACCAGAACCAGGGCCCTGGATGATCTGATTTCTTTCCGCAGGGCCTGTAAGACAGAGTTGTTCCGCCTGGCCTTTGGCTTGGAGCCAGTTTGATTCCCTCCCTCTCTTTCTTTTTTCCTTTCCTTCTCCTCCTGCGATGAGGCTACATTTTAATATTTTAATGTTTCAATATTTTAATGTTGTATTTTAATTTTGTTTTTAAGTTGTAATCATTCAACTTGTTTTTATTATTGCTTGTAAGCCGCCCTGAGCGGCCTTAGCTGGGGAGGGCGGGGTTTATAAAAATATTATTATTATTATTATTATTATTATTATTATTATTATTATTACCTGCAGTGATCATGGAACCCAAGAAAGCAAAATCTCTCACTGCCTCCATTTCTTCCCCTTCTATTTGTCAGGAGGTGATGGGACCAGTTACGTTTGGCATTTGCACAAACAGGCTTCCGGTGGGGTGGATGGGGTATTAGGGGAGGGGTAGTACCTCTGGTGGGGGACATGACAGGCTCCTTCTGGGGTCGTTTGTCCACCTTTGGTCCCCACCTTGCACTTAGCTCTCACCTGCGCCTCCTGGAAGCTGTCAACATGCAATGAGGAGATGCAATGAGGTCGATGGAACGTTCTTTCATATGTGGTGGACCTGTCAAAGGGCAAAAGAGTATTGGGAAATGATGCATAATGAGTTGAAAAAAATGTTTAAAAAGTACTTTTCCAAAAAAAAACCACCCAGAGTCCTTTTTGTTGGGGACAATTCAGATGGAAATTCCCAGGTGTCAAAAAAGGTTATATAATGCCACCTATGCGGCCCGTGTTTTGTTAGCCCAAAAATGGAAAACGAGCGAGGTCTCAACTAAAGAAGAACGGCAACTGAAGCTGACGGAATATGCGCAGCTTGCAGACTTAACATATAGAATAAGAGAACAAGAAGAACATACGTTATAATAATAATAATAATAATAATAATGATAATAATAATAATTTATTATTTATACCCCGCCCATCTGGCTGGGCCTCCCCAGCCACTCTGGGCGGCTTCCATAAAAACCAAAAATACAGTAAAATATCACACGTTAAAAACTTCCCTGAACAGGGCTGCCTTAAGATGTCTTCTGAATGTCAGGTAGTTGTTTATCTCTTTGACATCTGCTGGAAGGGCATTCCACAGGGCGGGCGCCACTACCGAGAAGGCCCTCTGCCTGGTTCCCTGTAGCTTTGCTTCTCGCAATGAGGGAACCGCCAGAAGGCCCTCGGCGCTAGACCTCAGCGTCCGGGCAGAATGATGGGGGTGGAGACGCTCCTTCAGGTATACTGGACCGAGGCCGTTTAGGGCTTTAAAGGTCAGCACCAACACTTTGAATTGTGCTCGGAAACGTACTGGGAGCCAATGTAGGTCTTTCAAGACCGGTGTTATATGGTCTCGGCGGCCACCCCCAGTCACCAGTCTAGCTGCTGCATTCTGGATTAGTTGTAGTTTCCGAGTCACCTTCAAAGGTAGCCCCACGTAGAGCGCATTGCAGTAATCCAAGCGGGAGATAACCAGAGCATGCACCACTCTGGCGAGACAGTCTGCAGGCAGATAGGGTCTCAGCCTACGTACCAGATGGAGCTGGTAAACAGCTGCCCTGGACACAGATTTGACCTGTGCCTCCATGGACAGCTGTGAGTCCAAAATGACTCCCAGGCTGCGCACCTGGTCCTTCAGGGGCACAGTTACTCCATTCAGGACCAGGGAATCCTCCACACCTGCCCGCCTCCTGTCCCCCAAAAACAGTACTTCTGTCTTGTCAGGATTCAACCTCAATCTGTTAGCCGCCATCCATCCTCCAACCGCCTCCAGACACTCACACAGGACCTTCACCGCCCTCACTGGTTCTGATTTAAAAGAGAGGTAGAGCTGGGTATCATCCGCATACTGATGAACACCCAGCCCAAACCTCCTGATGATCTCTCCCAGCGGCTGCATGTAAATGTTGAAAAGCATGGGGGAGAGGACAGAACCCTGAGGCACCCCACAAGTGAGAGCCCAGGGGTCTGAACACTCATCCCCCACCACCACTTTCTGAACACGGCCCAGGAGGAAGGAGCGGAACCACTGTATGACAGTGCCCCCAGCTCCCAGCCCCTCAAGATGGTCCAGAAGGATGTTATGGTCGATGGTATCAAACGCCGCTGAGAGATCCAGCAGAACTAGGAAACAGCTCTCACCTTTGTCTCTAGCCCGCCGGAGATCATCAACCAGTGCGACCAAGGCAGTTTCAGTCCCATGATGAGGCCTGAATCCTGACTGGAAGGGATCCAAATGGTCCGCTTCTTCCAGGCGTGCCTGGAGTTGTTCGGCAACCGCTCGCTCAATCACCTTGCCCAAGAATGGAAGATTTGAGACTGGGCGATAGTTGGCCATCGTGGCCGCATCTAAAGATGGTTTTTTAAGAAGCGGTTTAATAACCGCCTCTTTCAGCGGGTCTGGGAAGGCTCCCTCACGGAGGGAAGCATTCACCACCCCACGAAGCCCATCGCCCAGTCCTTCCCGGCTAGCTTTTATAAGCCAGGATGGGCAAGGATCCAGGAGACAGGTGGTTGGTCTCACTCGTCCAAGCAGCCTGTCCACATCCTCGGGGGTAACAGATTGGAATTGATCCCACTCAACTTGACTAGACAGAACTCTAGCACTCTCCCGCCCCGGCCCTGCTCCCACGGTGGAGTCTGCTTCTTCCCGAATCTGAGCGATTTTATCTGCAAAAAACTTTGCAAAATCATTGCAGGAGAACATGTGGCCCATACTGGGCCCCGATGTTGCAGGTGGTTCCGCTAAATTGTGAACCACCTGAAAAAGTCTCCTGCTGCTGTTTTCTGCAGATGCAATAGAGGCGGTGAAGAAATTCTTCTTCGCCGTCGCTATCGCCACTTGGTAGGCTCGACGTTGAGCTCTAACCTGTGTCCGGTCAGATTCGGAATGAGTTATCCGCCACCGGCGCTCTAGCCGTCTCAACGATTGTTTCATTGCCCTCAGATCCGTGGAAAACCACGGGGCTGTCTGGGCTCCATGCAATCGGAGAGGGCGCTTCGGAGCCAAACAGTCAATAGCCCTGGTTAACTCCGCATTCCAGCGGCCCACCAGGGAATCAGCTGAAAGGCCATCAACATGGGATAAAGCATCCCCTACCACTCTCTGGAAACCATTTGGATCCATTAAGTGGCGGGGGCGGACCATCCGAATTGGTCCCACCTCCCTGCAGAGGGGATGGGTCGCAGAGAAGTCCAGTTGCACCAGGAAGTGATCTGACCATGGCACTTCTTTCGTTTCGCTTTTACTTAGTGTCAGATCACCAACATCCATAGAGGTAAACACCAGGTCCAAGGCATGTCCGCGGCTATGGGTTGGGCCAGACTTATTCAGGGACAGCCCCATGGAGGCCATGCTTTCCACGAAGTCCCGAGCGGCCCCTTGTAAGGTCGTGTCGGCATGGATGTTAAAATCCCCTAGGACGACCAAGCTAGGTGTCTCCAGGAGAACATCCGCGACGACCTGAAGCAGCTCGGGCAGGGAATCCTTGGTGCAGCGGGGAGGTCGGTACACCAAAAGGAATCCTGTACTGCCCCTATTGCCCAACTTCCAGAACATGCACTCGGAAAACTGGGTCTTCCCAATAGGACGCCTGGTGCAAACTAATGACTTCCTAAAAATCACTGCAACCCCCCCTCCCCGCCCACATGACCTGGGTTGCTGTGCGTAAGAGAAACCTGGTGGACAAGCAGCGGCAAGGGCAGGCCCATCTGCTTCATCCAACCAAGTCTCTGTTACACATGCCAGGTCAAGTCCTCCATCCATGATCAAGTCATGGATGGCAGTGGTCTTATGAATCATTGACCTGGCATTGCACAGCAGCACCTTCAGGTCATGTGGGTATCCCTTGCTGATTCTAGTATCCATCCGGTCAGGACCAGACCCGGAGGCAGGAATAGTCCTCAGACAACGACTAAACCTGCCCCCTCTGTAATGACGTGGTCTAGTCTTAGCGTAACTCCTCCTCCTACCCGTGATCACTGAGATCGGTTGCCCCAGTGCATCCCCCCCTGTGGAACATGCCCCAGCCATTTTGTGTAGAGTAGATTGGAAAATGTTTATTGAATATATGGGGGGAAATTGTGTACAGTGGTACCTCGGGTTACATACGCTTCAGGTTACATACGCTTCAGGTTACAGACTCCGCTAAACCAAAAATAGTGCTTCAGGTTAAGAACTTTGCTTCAGGATGAGAACAGAAATAGTGCTCCGGCAGCACAGCGGCAGGAGGCCCCATTAGCTAAAGTGGTGCTTCAAGTTAAGAACAGTTTCAGATTAAGAACGGACCTCCTGAACAAATTAAGTACTTAACCCGAGGTACCACTGTACACTTGAAAAAATTGGCAGCGTTAAGATAAATTCAACATTGTAAATAAGTTTTGATGGATGTAATAATGGAGTATTAAATGCTTTAGTTTATGTAAAATATGCAGGGATTTATGATATGCAAAATGAACCATGGAAAGAGAAGAAAGGAAGTCACTGATATTTTGAGGATGTTTAAATGAGTATTCTAAATTGCAAAACAGAAAATTGTGTGTGTGTGTGAATGAATGAAGCTGTCAGCATGCGACAGCAGCCACAATCCTGGGAAATGGCACTCACTGGCCGGCTACACCAAGTGAAAGTAGCCGCTGGGTCTCAAATCCTCCGTGAGTTAGGGGCTTCCCCTGCCTTTAAAGACAGGCTCTGGCGGATGGGGCAGGCGAGACCAATAGTGGGTCCAGTGGTCAAGAAGGCGATTTCTGCCTTACAGTGGTACCTCAGGTTAAGTACTTAATTGGTTCCGGAAGTCTGTACTTAGCCTGAAGCGTTCTTAACCTGAAGCGGACTTTCCCATTGAAAGTAATGGAAAGTGGATTGATCCGTTCCAGACGATGAAAAAACACCCCCTAAAACAGCAATTTAACACAAATTTTACTGTTTCACGAGACCATTGATCCATAAAATGAAGGCAATAATCAATGTACTGTACTATAAAATAAATAAGGCAGTATTTTAGATGGAAAAAATTAAAATTGATTTCCAAACTCACTGTTTGGAGAGGGCTTAGGGTCCTCTTCCACAATCACAATCGGCTTGGCTCCCGGCATTCGCGGAGGCCTTAGAGAGCTCCGTAGGCCCCGCCGATGTCCAGATTTGCCTCCAGGCAGCGGCGAGGCCTCCGAGAGCTTGGACAACTTACTTCCGGGTTACAATCGTTCGTAACCCAAAAAAAGTTGAAGCATTCGTAACCCGAGGTACCACTGTATTTTATTTTTTTATTGCATTTTATATCCCGCCCTGCGTCCTTTTCTTCCAATAAGCTCAATGCGGTGTACGTGGTTCTCATGGCAGAGAACCCTGGTCTCTTCAATGCTTTAACCGCAATACCTAACTGGCTTCCCATTGAACACTCATGCAGCTTAATCAACTGAAACTTAATCAGCTGTAAACGCAGGCAGCTAAGCGAGAAAGAAACTGTGCCATGAGCAGCCGGCCACCAAACCCTTCCCTTTCGATCTTAAGTCTGCTTCTTCTCTTCCCACAGCCCTGCACCTGGCATGCTCAGGCCAGCATGCCGCATGCGTGCAAATTCTCCTGCAGGCGGGTTTGCGGGACTCCCCTGACAGTACCGGAACGCACGCACGGCAGCTTGCGAAGAAGCCAGCCCTCCTCCAAATTTTTGACGGAATCCCAGTGCCGTCCTGCCCTGTCCATCAGTAACGGAAGTCGCCTTCACCGGGACTGCAAGCAGGGCCTTCTCTGCAGTGGCCCCTTGGCTTTGGAATCGAGATCAGCGAAGCTCCCATGAGTAGATGCTGGAGTATTCCGACGCAGAGACGGAAATTGCCAGTGGTCGCTTGCTTGTCCAGAAAGAAAACCAGCCCTGCTGCTGTTTGCTATTTTTAATCATGAACGACTTATCCTGCATTTTGCATTGTGTTTCCTCTGCATTGGAATGACTGCTGTGGAATGTCTGCCACACTGGACAGCAAGCAAAATAATGCTCTCTTTTTTTTGTCAGAAGCTGAACCGCAGTGGAAGAGAAGCAACGCCACATGCAATGGACGTAGGTTGGAACAGAAATCAGTCCCTCCTTCCATCCCTCACTCCCATTCTTAGTTGCTTTGGGCTGCAGGTGGAGACATTTTCATTCCTTTGTGTAGGTGTATCGGAATCTGTCTGATAATAATAAATAATAATACATTTTTATTTATACGCCGCCCTTCCTGGTTCAAAAACCAGGCTCGGGGCGGCTAACAACAAATTTAAAACGCTTTAAAACAATTATAAAAGCAGCATAAAATACGGTATAAAAACATGAATAACAATAAAATTCAAAAATCAAAAATCAATTAGATAATCCCCAGGGCTAGCTGGCTGAATTGGTCCTGCTTGGGCCAGCGAGGATACCAGGGGAGAATTAGCTGTGGGGTCTCAGAGCAGGTGATCTTTATAAAAGGGGAGGGGGAGGGAAGAGAAGGGAAATAAAAGATCAGGCTGAATTCAAATTAAAGGCCAGGCGGAATAGCTCTGTCTTACAGGCCTGGCAAAAGGAGGTTAAATCCTGAAGGGCCCTAGTCTCATGGAACAGAGCATTCCACCAGGTCGGAGCCATCACTGAGAAGGCCCTGGCCCTGGTGGAGTATAGTCTGACTTCCTTAGGGCCCGGGACCTCTAAACTATGGTTATTCATGGACCTTAAGGTCCTCTGCGGAGCAAACCAGGAGAGGCGGTCCCGTAGATACGAGGGCCCTAAGCCACAAAGCGCTTTAAAGGTCAAGACCAGCACCTTGAACCTGACCCTGTACTCCACCGGGAGCCAGTGCAACTGGTAAAGCACTGGGTGAATATGCTCCCATGGCAGAGACCCCGTGAGGAGCTTCGCTGCAGCATTCTGCACCCGCTGGAGTTTCTGGGACAGCTTCAAGGGCAGCCCCGCGCAGAGCGAATTACAGTAGTCAAGCCTGGAGGTGACCGTCGCATGGATCACTGTGGCCAGGTCGGGGCAGGAAAGGTATCTACTGGCCCATCTATCTCAGTATCATCCGCACCCTTTTAAAAAGCTGTTTGACAGCGGAATAGGATTCGACGAAAGGTGGTGGACTTTCCTTCGCTGGAGGTTTTCAAACCCAGGTTGAATAGCCGTATGTTAAAAGGTTATTTAGCTGTGATTCCTGCATTGCTGGGAGTGGACTAGTTGCCTTCCAATTCTACGGTTCTGTTGTTTCAAGTAAATAAGACCATTCATGCCCGGGCGTTGCAGCTATTTTGGTCTTTGTTTTCCCCAACGCAGAAATCGCCCATATCCTCTAAACTAAAGGTAAAGTTAAAGAGACCCCTGCCCATTAGGTCCAGTCGTGGCCAACTCTGGGGTTGCGGCGCTCATCTCGCTTTATTGGCTGAGGGAGCCGGCGTACAGCTTCTGGGTCATGTGGCCAGCATGACTAAGCCGCTTCTGGTGAACCAGAGCAGCGCACGGAAACACCATTTACCTTCCCGCCAGAGCGGTACCTATTTATCTACTTGCACTTTGACGTGCTTTCGAACTGCTAGGTTGGCAGGAGCAGGGACCGAGCAATGGGAGCTCACCCCGGTGTGGGGATTCGAACTGCCGACCTTCTGATCAGCAAGTCCTAGGCTCTGGTCCAACCCACAGCGCTACCCGTGTCCCTAAAGAAGTGTTAAACATTCTGCATACAGAAGGTGCTCCAATCTCTTTCGCATTTTGGTATTCATTTATTTTGGGCCCTGCCCCTGTCCCAAGATCAGAGGGTGGCCAGAACTGTACACCTTTATTCTAAAAATGCCCAGCTTTTATATCAGGCATCCCCAACATTCGGCCCTCCAGATGTTTTGGACTACAATTCCCATCATCCCTGACCCCTGGTCCTGTTAGCTAGGGATCATGGGAGTTGTAGGCCAAAACATCTGGAGGGCCGAAGGTTGGGGATGCCTGTTTTATATAATAATGGTACGGCGAGACAATTTCATTTTATTCTCCCCCCAAAGCCCTGTCCTAAGCGAGGAGACCACTCCGTCCTGCTGCATGAACCATCAACTCTAACCGTACATTTGGGTGCTGAACAATTAACTGGCGCAAGCAGGTGAGCAAACGATTCTTTCTCAAACAGGCAAGCGGCTATAGATGGGCGGGGTATAAATAATAAATTATTATTATATTAATGCTGGAGAGCTGTGGAACGGCCAACTCACACATGCTGCAGGCTCTGGAATCAACTTACTTAAACGGCCTTGGTCCAGTATACCTGAAGGAGCATCTCCACCCCCATCGTTCAGCCCGGACACTGAGGTCCAGCGCCGAGGGCCTTCTGGCGGTTCCCTCCCTGCAAGAAGCGAAGTTACAGGGAACCAGGCAGAGGGCCTTCTCGGTGGTGGCGCCCTCCCACCAGATGTCAAAGAGAGAAACAACTATTTGATTTTTAGAAGACATCTGAAGGCAGCCCTGTTTAGGGAAGCTTTTAATGTTTACAGTGGTACCTTGGGTTACATACGCTTCAGGCTACAGACTCCACTAACCCAGAAATAGTACCTCGGGTTAAGAACTTTGCTTCAGGATGAGAACAGAAATCGTGCTCCAGTGGCGCGGCAGCAGCAGGAGGCTCCATTAGCTAAAGTGGTGCTTCAGGTTAAGAACAGTTTCAGGTTAAGAACAGACTTCTGGAACGAATTAAGTATTTAACCCGAGGTACCACTGTAATAGATTATTGTATTTAAATATTCTGTTGGAAGCTGCCCAGAGTGGCTGGGGAAAACCAGCCAGATGGGTGGGATATAAATAATAATAATAATAATTATTATTATTATTATTATTATTATTATTATTATTATTGTGGAAGCCTGATGATGCCTGCAAGCAACAAAATAATCACAGCAGGGCTTTCTTTGCAAAGCTCTTATTTCAAGTGACACGGCTGCCGGATGCCTTGGGCAGGGACCACACCCGAAGGCGGTCCATTTCCAAAGATTTGTCACTCTAAGGCGGCGTTCATCTGCTGCCCTTTGGCTTCTGAGTTTACAGATCTTCTGCTCTATCCAGGCATCTTCACTCAGTGTCACATCTACTAGACAAAGACGCTGTGTATTCCTGCATTAAAAAGCAGGAATACACATTGCTGCTTAATAACTAGCGCCTTCATTTAGACGCCAGGCAAGAACGTTCCTCTTCAACCAGTCCTTCAGCTGGTTAACATCCAATACCCTTTTATTTTTTTATTTTTAAATATAGTTTTTATTTTTTTATTTTTTTTATAAAACATTTCAAACATTTCATTGACAAACCAACAATATAGTCTTTGCTCTGCCAAGCGTAGGAAGTCCCACGATCCATCTGGTTTTCTATTATCAAATACAGTGGTACCTCAGGTTACATTCACTTCAGGTTACGTACGCTTCAGGTTACAGACTCCGCTAACCCAGAAATAGTGCTTCAGGTTAAGAACTTTGCTTCAGGATGAGAACAGAAATCGTGCTCTGGCGGCGCGGCAGCAGCAGCAGCAGGAGGCTCCATTAGCTAAAGTGGTGCTTCAGGTTAAGAACAGTGTCAGGTTAAGAACAGACCTCCGGAACGAATTAAGTACTTAACCCAAGGTACCACTGTACAGTAATTACATTCGCACTTTATAATTTTCTGATCTTAATAAATTTAGCAACGTCTCTTTTTCTCTGATCATGAAAAGTTCCTCAGTTGATCATTGCAGGATTTATTTCAGTCCTGCTAATGTCTTCACCTTGTGTGCCCTGCTCGGCGTAGTTCATAGCTTCTCTGAGTTCTTCAAGCCCCTTCGCCACGGCAAGGCAGTGATCCATAAAGAATTGATGCTTTTGAATTATGGTGCTGGAGAAGACTCTTGAGAGTCCCATGGACTGCAAGAAGATCAAACGCATCCATTCTTAATGAAATCAGCTCTGAGTGCTCACTGGAAGGACAGATCCTGAAGCTGAGGCTCCAAGACTTTGGCCACCTCATGAGAAGAGAAGACTCCCTGGAGAAGACACTGATGCTGGGAAAGATGGAGGGCACAAGGAGAAGGGGGCGACAGAGGACGAGATGGTTGGATAGTGTTTTCGAGGTTACCAGCATGAGTTTGACCAAACTGCGGGAGGTAGTGGAGGACAGAGGTGCCTGGCGTGCTCTGGTCCAGGGGGTCACGAAGAGTCGGACACGACTAAACGACTAAACAACAACAAAGTGTCTTCACATTTTTGCAATAATTATTCATATAACAAATAAATTTACTCCAGTCTCTTTGAAATTTTTGGTTCAGGATTCTACCGGTCAGCTTGGCCATCTCCGCATAGTCCATCATCTTCATCTGCCATCCTCGATTATTGGTAATTCCTGTAACTTCCAAAATCCAATACCCTTTTAAATGTGTTGTGGGAGGGGGGAATTACTGGTTTCTTTTTGTTCTTATTTTAGGATGTATTTTGTGTTCTATAGATTGCTTTTTACGTCGTGAACCACCCTGAGATCGCTAGATGAAAGGAAGCATATGAATTTTAATGTTATTACAGTCGTACCTCGCTTCTTGAACGCCTTGGTACTTGTACGTTTCGGCTCCTGAAAGCCACAAACCCGGAAGTAAGTGTTCCGGTTTGCGAACATTTTCCGGAAGCCAAAAAACCTGACGCTGCTTCTGATTGAGTGCAGGAAGTTCCTTCAGCCAATCGGAAGCTGCGCCTTGCTTTTCGAACGGTTGCGGGAGTCGAACGGGCTCCTGGAACGGATTAAGTTCGAGAACCAAGGTGTTGTCGTTTAGTCGTTTAGTCGTGTCCGACTCTTTGTGACCCCCTGGACCAGAGCAGGCCAGGCCCTCCTGTCTTCCACTGCCTCCCACAGTTTGGTCACACTCATGCTGGTAGCTTCGAGAACACTGTCCCACCATCTTGTCCTCTGCCGTCCCCTTCTCCTTGTGCCCTCCATCTTTCCCAACATCAGGGTCTTTTCCAGGGAGTCTTCTCTTCTCATGAGGTGGCCGAAGTCTTGGAGCCTCAGCTTCAGGATCTGTCCTTCCAGTGAGCCCTCAGGGCTGATTTCCTTCAGAATGGAGAGGTTTGATCTTCTTGCAGTCCATGGGACTCTCAAGAGTCTTCTCCAGCTCCAGAATTCAAAAGCATCCATTCTTTGGTGATCAGCCTTCTTTATGGTCCAGCTCTCACTTCCATACATCACTAGAGAACCAAGGTACCGCTGTATTATAAGCATCATTGTAATCACCGAGACAGACCACAGTTCACTGTCATTCTCTTAATTTTAATTTTTTTTAAATAGCTGCTAGCTTTCCTCCCTCCCAGAGTGGCTTAACACTCAATTCCTTTTCTCGGGAAGGTCTGGCAATAGAGGCTCTATGAAGGGAATAGAAAATGGGTAGGCAAACTTAGGCCCAGGGTCTGTATCCAGCCCAATCGCTTTCTAAATCCGGCCCGTGGAGGTCCGGGAATCAGCGTGTTTTTACATGAGTAGAATGTGTCCTTTTATTTAAAATGCATCTCTGGGTTATTTGTGGGGCCTGCCTGGTGTTTTTACAAGAGTAGAATGTGTGTTTTTATTTAAAATGCATCTCTTGGGTTATCTGCATAGCTGTCAACGTTTCCCTTTTCTTAAGGGAAATTCCCTTATTCCAAATAGGATTCCTCACAAGAAAAGGGAAAAGTTGACAGCTATAGTTATTTGTGGGGCATAGGAATTCGTTCTAAAAAAATATAGTCCGGCCCCCAACAAGGTCTGAGGGACTGTGGACCGGCCCCCTGCTGAAAAAGTTTGCTGACCCCTGGAGTAGAGAATCTCTTAATAACTCCCAGAACCCTGAACAAACTACAACCCCCAGGATTCTTTGGGGAAAGCCGTAACTATGGCAGCATCATATTGCTGTACAGTGGTACCTCGGGTTAAGTACTTAATTCATTCCGGAGGTCCGCTCTTAACCTGAAACTGTTCTTAACCTGAAGCACCACTTTAGTTCATGGGGCCTCCTGCTGCTGCCGCGCCACCGGAGAACGATTTCTGTTCTCATCCTGAAGCAAAGTTCTTAACCTGAAGCACTATTTCTGGGTTAGCGGAGTCTGTAACCTGAAGTGTATGTAACCTGAAGCGTATGTAACCCGAGGTACCACTGTATACTGCAGATGGGGCCTTAGTGATCTGCTTTTACAACCCAACTGGTTTTTGGTTTTTAATCACGCAGCCCCAGCAAAAGAGCAAAAAGCCACCCCAAAACGTAGGCGGTGCATTTTCCTGCCTGCCCCTTGGTCCGGGTCTTTGCAAACTGCATTACAACCCGACTCCCTGCTGGCGATGCTCAGAAATGTTTGGCAGTTAGCAGTGCTCAAGTGTTTTTTTTCTTTTTTCCAGCTGCACACAGGAAATCTGAATAGGGCGGGGAGGAAGGGCGCTTGACAAGGAAGAAAGGGGTGCTCTGGGTGAGAATGTTGCATCAATCAGCAAAGTTCCCTTGAGAGCTCAACCCAAACCTCTTTCCCCCCCTCTTCTCTCTCTCTCTCTTTTTTTTTTTTTTTGCATTGAGGCCAGCTGGTGTGTTTCATCCCTCAATTGGCTATTCATATTTTTCCGCTGCTTAGTTTCTGTGCCAGAAGTCTGAAGCAACCGGTTTGCAGGAGGCCCCAAAGCATGGGGCACTTGTGGAAAGGGGGCAGCGGAGCTCCACCAGCGGGCAGCTGGTTAGAGGCGTCGTCGTGAAAAGGCACCAAGCTTTTCAGTTATTTCATTTATTATTATTATCACTAAGGTTTTTATTGGTTACTAAGGTTTTTACTTTTATATGCCTGTTGTCTTTGTCCATGGAGTTTTCTTGGCAGGGATACTGGAGTGGCTTGCCGGTTCCGACTCCCTGGAAAAGACCCTGATGTTGGGAAAGATGGAGGGCACAAGGAGAAGGGGACAACAGAGGACAAGGTGGTTGGATAGTGTCTTCGAAGCTACAAACATGAGTCTGACCAAACTGCGGGAGGCCATGGAAGACAGAAGTGCCTGGCGTGCTCTGGTCCATGGGGTCACGAAGAGTCGGACACGACTAAACGACTAAACAACAACAACAAAGGTTTTTACTAAGGGCCGAGGTTAAGGAAGCCTGGTCAAGATTGTGAGCAAGGCTTTTATTGCAGGACCCTGTGGAGATGCATATGTGCCTAAGACTGTTAAAATCACAACGTGCCTTAGGGTAGAATCCTATGCACATTTGTTGTTGTTATTGTTTGGTCGTTTAGTCGTGTCCGCCTCTTCGTGACCCCCTGGACCAGAGTACGCCAGGCACTCCTGTCCTCCACTGCCTCCCGCAGTTTGGTCAAACTCATGCTGGTAGCTTCGAGAACACTGTCCAACCATCTGGTCCTCTGTCGTCCCCTTCTCCTTGCGCCCTCCATCTTTCCCAACATCAGGGTCTTTTCCAGGGAGTCTTTTCTTCTCATGAGGTGGCCAAAGTCTTGGAGCCTCAGCTTCAGGATCTGTCCTTCCAGTGAGCACTCAGGGCTGATTTCCTTCAGAATGGCTTGGTTTGATCTTCTTGCAGGCCATGGGACTCTCAAGAGTCTCCTCCAGCACCAGAATTCAAAAGCATCCATTCTTCGGCGATTAGCCTTCTTTATGGTCCAGCTCTCACTTCCATACATCACTACTGTTTTAATAATAAAATAATAACAATTAATAATGATAATAATAAAAATAACAACAATAATGTAATAATAAAAAATAAAATAATAACAATTAATAATGATAATAATAATAAAAATAACAACAATAATGTAATAATAAAAAATAAAATAAAAAATAATAATAATAATAATAACAACAACCACAACCTTCCTTCAACCAAGGATCACAACAACGATAATAATAATGCAAAAAAAAAAAACTGCCACGCTTTTCTGCTGCGGAAGCCCGGCGAAGGGCAAGCGGCCTCTCCCGGGCCTCTGCGCCTGCGCGATCACCGCCGAGCCCTTTCCCCCCGACAGCGAATAGGGATGCGAGGGGCGGGCCTATCCGGATGACTGACGCCTCCCCCGCGTCGGCGGACCAATCCGGGCTTCCTCTCCGGCCAGCGGCCTCCCTTGCCTCTCCGATGGAGGAGATTGGGGCTCCGGGGGGCTCCTCCCCCTCGGGCGTCCGCGGAGGCCCCGCCCCGGCCCCGCCCTCCCCTCGGCGCCGCCGCCAACCCGGCTCGCGCCACGACGCAGGCCCCGCCCCTCTGGCGCGCTCTCTTCCCGGCGGCGGCGGCGGCGCCTCCATTTTCTGCTCCTCCTCCTCCTGGACGTCCGCAAACTGCTGCCGCCCGCAGGCCCCGCCGCCGCCTCTCCTGCTGCAGCAGCGCCGCCTCCGCGGGGAGAGAGGAGCCGAGGCCTCCGCGGGCGCGACGACGACGACGACGCCGCCCTCCTTCTGCCTCCTCAGCCCCTTCAGCCGCAGCCGCCTCCTCCTTTTCGCCGCAGCCATGAACGAGGAGTACGACGTGATCGTGCTGGGCACCGGCCTGACGGTGAGCGGGGCCGGGGAGAGGCCTCCTCGACAGGCCGCCCTCCTCCTCCTCTTCCTCCCTTCCTCGCCCCTCGCGGCCTCCCCGCCTCACGACTCGCCTCAGGTTTTCGGTCGGGTTTCTCCCTCATTTATTTTATATATTCCTCACACAGACGCCCTATGACGTGTCTCCTTCTCTCCCCCCCCCCACCCAGCAGGAAAAGACAAAATAATAATAATAATTAATAATAATAACGACAATGGGAGACTAGGACCAGCCGCCTGAGAAACAGTTTCTATTTAAATGCGATTTTTTGTTTTAAATGCAGTGTAAGGTAGTCTATGGGAGTATATTGTATTTAATTATGGGATATCAGAGTTTCCAGGGGGTTAACCAGGCTGGGATAGCAGGGTTTTTGAATGTCTGATGTGGGTTTTTAAAATTTCGTTGTTCTGTATGGGACAATGACAATAAAGATGATCGTACTGGAATAATTTTTATTATTTCTGGCTGGGTTCCCCCAGCCGCTCTGGGTGGCTTACAGCACGTAAAAAATATACTAAAACATAATAATAATTAATAATAATGATGATGATGTAATGGTTTTACATACGAAATATGCCTGAGGATTTTTATTTTTTGGTACTGCCCGCCAAATGTCACTGGATCCAAAGGTCCCCCCCCCCCCGCCCTCGATTTCCTTCCACGCCTTTTAACTTCTTTCTCCTCGCGATACTTTTATTATTTCTACCCCGCCCATCCGACCGGGTTGCCCCAGCCACTCTGGGCGGCTTGCAGCACCTATTAAAAAAAAAACCAGAATAAAACATTACACTTTAAAAAAGCTTCCCTGCACAGGGCTGCCTTCTCTGGGTCGTTTGGCATTGGCATTTTTTGGGTCGGTGGGGGGAGAAAGAGGGGACGGTTTATTTTTTGGGGGTGGGGGTCGCCTCCAGCGGTTGCCCTGTCTCAGTTCATCTCCCTCCATTTCAGGCTTTGCTCCTTATTTTTCTTTTTATAAAAGCAAAACCACAAGCCTTAATTTGCTCCTCTCGCTGAATCTGTGCCATCTTTGTTCAGAGCTTCAATCTCCCCACCTTAACTCTTGTGCCCTTATTCCTTTTTCTTCTTTCCCCCCTCCCCATATGTCTCCTTAGGGGTCGCTGCTGCCTTTGCCTTAACCTAATGCGTTTTTTCCTCTCCTGACAATTCCACGCTGGCCTCCTGTTCTCTGGGTGTATTGATTTTTTTTTTGTCCTATCATAACTCAGCTCACACGTCTCAGTGCTGCTTCCATCCTCCCATTGCCCATTTTGCATGCATGTCCCTCTTCTCCCCTTCTGGGGGCACTTACCTTTGCTCCAGGCCCCCCCCCCGGAGGGCTGGCCCATTAGCACGAATGGGACACTGCCTGCCCCACAGACCTCAGTCTGCCCACAGCCAGCCCCTTCCTGCTCGTTGTCTTACTGGCATCCAGCCCACTCACTGACTGTTAGCTTCCTCCTCTTTAGTCTCAGTGTTGCCTTTGTAGAACTCAACAGGGAACAGAAGGGACCAAACCAGAATCACTAGGCTCCGCCTCTTCATTATCTCTGGCTCCACCTACTGTTGGCCTCCCTCCCTTTCGCTCTGCCAGTCCCCTGTGGGCACCAGGTTTTTGTCATAGCCATCCTAGGCTGTAGCCACCCATGAAGCATTGCTCTTCAACTAAAGGCCCATCTAGTCCAGCATCCTGTTTCTCACTACAGCCAACCAGATGCATCTTGGGAAGCCTGCAAGCAGGATCTGGGTGCAACAATCTTTTCCTGGTGTTTCTTTCAGCAGAAACCTACTGCCTCTGAGCATGGAAGCTCCACATAGTCTTCATGATCTGTAGCTGTTGATAGGCCTTAATGCCTAATGCCATTTAAGGTGATGACTATTGACCACATACGATACGATAATCTTTTTTTGTCATTGTCCCATGCTGAACAACGAAATTGAAATAAATCTACACCAGACATTCAAAAACCAACAAGCCTGCTATCCCATTTTGTGGCAGTGAATACCGTAAGTTAACTATGCGCTATGTGAGCACACCTGCCGTGCATCTTTATTCAGCAAAGAGCGCCTAGCCATTGTACCTGGCATTCTTCCTCTTATCAGTCTTAGTAGTAGTGACATCCCCTTTATTTGTCAGCAGCACCATGTTCTGCAAGTGTCACTCCACCACCCCTCTGATTCGCCACCCCATATTGCTCTTCCCAGTTCTTTGGCATCTTTGCTAGCAGTGCTTCCCTGAAATGAAATCTCTCATTTCAGCCCCCTGTCACCTCCCACTTGCCTTGCACATGTCTCCCTTCCCACTCACCTATCCCATGACCCTTTCTTCAGGGCACTGATTATATTTTGTCACATTCTTACTTGGCGCCCTCTTGCCCTCCAAGTGGCATTTTTAATTTCTTGCCCGTGTCTCTTCCCTTATGTCCTTTCCTTTCCTTTCCTTTGTTTCATCCCCCCACCATTTTCTTTTAGCCTTTGGGCTTTGTTTTATTATTATTATTGACTGCCTCTAAGTGTCATGTTAATTATTTCCCTTTATTACACATGCTTTTCTTTCTTACCCCTGTCCTACTACTTAATTCTCTCAGTCATGGCACTGCTATTCTCTTTTCATCCTCCTTTTTACTCCTTCTCTCTCATGACCCCCCTCTTTTCCTCTGTTCTCATCCTCTGTTCTCTTCATACCAAATCCTCTTTGTTACTGCTCCAGAAAGATCAAGGTCATCCCCTTGGATACCACTGTTTTAATTCCATACTTGACGCACATCTCTTTGGTTTCACAGTACTCACCACGTCTTCTAACCATGTTGATTTGTCCTTTTCTTTTAACATTTCTTTACATCTCTGTTCCATTTTCATAATAGGCATCTGCTTTTCCTTCAGGGCAGCATACGTGACCTTAAATCAGGCTTCCTCAACCTCGGCCCTCCAGATGTTTTGAGACTACAATTCCCATCATCCCTGACCACTGGTCCTGCTAGCTGGGGATCATGGGATTTGTAGGCCAAAAACATCTGGAGGGCCGAGGTTGAGGAAGCCTGCCTTAAATCCTACTCAGCCACCCTGAGAGGAACTGATAGGCCACTTTGCGCTACTTATGTAGGATAAAAGTGGGTTACATTTTTTTTGAAAGACCCAAGACTACCTAGTTTGATTCATGACTATGGAGAGATTTGAACATGTATTTCAAACCCTGATCTCACATGTCCAAGAATTTAGCCATTGGCCCTTGCTTTACAGCCCTCCCTTCCTGCCTGAGTCACATGACATCTCCTCTAGTCCTTGCTTGACTCTTTCCTTTAGGCCTGGCTCTGTTATGTTCCCCCCAGGCCTAGCCTTTTCTTACATGCCTTGACTCCTTTTCCCATTCAGAATGTTTGTAGCTTCTCTCTTCTTCCCAGATCACATCTGTCTCCTGACCCTTACCTGATTGTTAGCTCCTTCATCCTCTTACTTCTCTGGTTTGCTTCTTTGGTGCTTTCCGCTTTGCCCTGTCAGGTCCATCTAGCGTAATATTGTCAATGGCTCTCCAGGGTTTGAGGCAGAGGTCTCTCACAGCTCTACCTGGGGATACCTGGGATTGAATCTGGGACCTTCTGCATTCTAAGCAGAGGTCCTGCCATTGAGCTATAGCCCTGTCCTCCTTTACTACTGTCTAGTATCCCCCTGAAACTTCACTGTCAGTGGTGTCCTTGATCTCCCCAGCCCAGCACCTCGGCTTCACTCTTTCCTGTGGCTAGTCTCTTTGAAAGAAGGGTCTTCTTTCATCTTAATCCTTATTCACTTGGTGCTTGTCATAAACTGAGCTCTTGCCGCAAACTGAACTATTTACATCAGCTAATATGACAAGAGGAGGAACTTGTTTAAATTTGGGGGAGGAATAAATCATGCTTCTCAACTATTGATTCTTGCCTTGCTGATTACTGCTACCCTTTTAAATTGTCATTGCCTTTGGGGATTACAATCTCAAATTGACACAATCTTCTCGCTTGGACACCCTTTCTGTGAAAGGGAATGGATGGTCAGCACCTCCCCGAAAAAGCATGTTTGCCTTAATTTGGTAATAATGATGTTTTCCATGTTTGAGGTGGCTTGATGCAGGAATATAAATTTGACGTGGTATAGGAGGCCTTAGCCTCTATTGTTTTGTAGCAAACCAATTTTCTAATTGTCACTGGTGCGTTAACATGGGTTCTGGGAAGCTGGATTTTAGCTGGCATTTAAAACAACCCTGCTACTGTTCACCATAATTTGCAGGTGGGTGAGTTTTGAGAAGATGACTTTTTGTAGCCTTTTATGATCTGAAATGGGGAGCTGCCTGCAAGGAGATCTGCCTGAAAGTTGCTGTATAGGGCATCGTATCTAAATGGTGGCAGTCACAGTGTAGACCAGTCACCTGATCTTTCAACAACCCTGTGTGTGTTCTTCTAATAAAATGGCTTTTCTCCCCCTCTTCCACTGATGGCTTACCAATTTCAGTTCTTGTAGTAGATATCAGTTCTGGACAAATGATGGATGGCAAGACATAAGATGAGAGAAGGCATTGTTCTGTTCAGGGGAGAAATAAATATGGCTCTGAACGAACGCCTGCTTCCTGTGATTGTTGAAGCCAGCTTTTTCCTGCTTTTGTTTTCCAAAGCTTTGCTCCTTTGGAGGGATAGAACAAGAGATTTTTGCGTTTTGGCTGTGAAACATGCTTTGCATTCCTCCCTGACTTTGAAGGCCCCTGGGTGTAATTCTGCTAAGAGCTGTGTGTGTTTCCAGTGTTTTAGTGCCTCTGTGGTTACCAGCTGTGTGTCATGATTGCAGACTGCCGAAAGAAGGGCGTGGGTAATAAATGGAGTCTGCTTGGGCTCAGGTTAGTTACCCAGTGGCATTCGTTTTGCCATGTGCATTAGTACAGGCCTGCCGTCCAGAAACAAGTGAACAACACATGGATAAAGCTCAGAGGCTGTTATTCAAGCTGCACTATGAGCTTCTGTGTATGCATGTGGCAGGAAAGCCCTTTCTCATGCTTGGGTGCATGTTGGACTGAATTTTGACCTCTTGGGACATAGCTTGCTTGTGGTTTCCTCTGTTTTCTAAGGAAATGCTGAATGAGACAAACGAAAATGTTTCAGCACAATTCTAGCAGGTAGAACCCTTGCATTCACTTATCTGTTTACAATATTTAATTGCTGCAACCTCATTGTCCCTTGTCTAGCAGAGCTTGACTTTGGAAGACTTGAGGGTTTTGTTGGGTATGAACACTTTAGACAAAACAGCTTTCCTTGACCAAAAATTGCAGCTAAGTAAAGTATCTGACACTTTACTTCAGTTATTATAAATAAAAAGGCCTTGTGTTTAAACAGGATATATACACTTAAAATAATTAGTTGTTCTGCATAATGAAGCTTGCATTTCTGAAATCTGGGCTGTCAGTCAACTCTGAAACTCCTTATCTTGGAACTGAAAACAGGTACACATTGAAGCTTTCAGCCAACACTCTTCAGGCTTTGAAAAACCGTATTTTGTTGGCTTTGTCTGTAAACTGGGCATCTTTATAAAGAACTGAACCAGTCAATCTTAACTAATAAGTTTTTGCATTATCAAAGCTTACATCTGCTGCAGCATACAGTATTTCAAATGGGCCAAGGGATCAGATTGTGCAGTAACATAACCCTATTCCTTGCACTTTGTTTAAAGCCTTTTTATGAAAGTGCAAAAAGCTCTTAAATCTTTCTTGCCCCGAGCCTGTTCTTTATTGCGTTTAAAACATTTATATATGACTTTTAGTTCTTAAGAGTGGTTGAACAGGATGGGGAGGGAGGGGGTAGATAATTTGCCAGGCCTGCCCAGTTAGTTCCTTGCAGATCTGAAACTTGACTCTAGATTAAAGTTCAGCAGCAGTCAAATTTCAGATATCTGAAGTAGGAATTATTTCAAAGGGGTGAAACTGTCACCACAACTGGGAGCAAGCCTGAACTCTGTGCAGCTTCCTTAAGAGGAAATGGGGGGTGTAACTGGGCTGTAAGCCTCAACTGCAAACCTTGGGAATGGTGCAATACTGTTCTGCAATCTGTGCGTAGTTCCTCCTTGGCAATTTGACCTTCATTTGCTCACCAGTTCTGTATTTGATTTGAGCCTCAAACTTTTGATGTGTCTTCATGTTCTTGCTACACTCCAGGAGTAGTGCTTCTGCTTAGGGTGACAATTACCAGTTTTAAAAACTGCATGTCTCTATGTAGTGTTACTCGTTCACATTGCTGCTCAGAGTTCTCACTAGTTTTTATAGATGCTTACCTTGAAAACTGAAGAAAATAAGAGTGGGATTTCAGCCACACTGGCAAGAGAGGCCATCATGAGTATTCAAACCTCCCTAAGGCAACTCTTGACAAAGGTTACTTAAGGGCTACATCTCTAGGTATCATGCTTTGTTGTGGTCTTCAGGACTGAAATCATGATGTTTGACCATGGGCTGCAGATCTAGGCTGGAATTCTTGTGTGCCTCAGGAAGCTTATTGCCACTTCCGTAGCAAGAATCTGTCCTTCAAACAACACTTGCTACATTTGATGGGTAGAGAGAGAGACTTCAGCAGTAGCATTCTTGCATAAAAGATACGCAGTAGTACAGATTACTGACTTGCAGGTTCATTGGTTTGGTGGCATTACTTGGAAATGGAGGACGTCACTGCAGCTAGACCAGCAGCCCAGTGAAACATAATAAACTTTACAAACACATTGTTGGTCAGGGAATGAGTTTTGTAGCCAACACATCTGTCTCCAACAGGAAGAAGAGAGCCAGCTTACATAAACAGTTGTGTGTGAAGCACAGAGATCCACACGATTTGTGCTTGCCAGGTTTCCTGTCTCTTTGCCGCTGGCATGGGCCACTGTGTAGCCAAAGGAGGCAGAACATTCAAGCTTGACCATGTGTGCCTCCCTTTCTACTCACTGTTCCTGGTGAGGCTGCCGTTTTGGCCCTGCATGACTGGGGTACTCCAGGTCCACAACAGTCAAACAGTCCCCCCGCCGCCTTCTCAGCTTAGGAGATCTCAGCATTGTCACACACGCTGTGGCGATCAAAAAGCTGAAAGCCCATTTAAGGATATAAACTCACTTATAAATCACTCTACAAAATACAGAGCTACAGCAAATAGCTACAGTGCTGATCTTGATTCTGGGCAAAATGTCTATACAGTGGTACCTCGGGTTAAGAACTTAATTCATTCTGGAGGTCCGTTCTTAACCTGAAACTGTTCTTAACCTGAAGCACCACTTTAGCTAATGGGGCCTCCCGCTGCCGCCGCCACCGCACGGTTTCTGCTCTCATCCTGAAGCAAAGTTCTTAACCCGACATACTATTTCTGGGTTAGCAGAGTCTGTAACCTGAAGCGTCTGTAACCCGAGGTACCACTGTATAGCCACATGTCTGCTTTTCAAGTTCCCATTCTGGCTTGTCTGTGTGCACACCTGCACAAGGTTGTACGTGCACATGTTTCATTCAACAGATTGCAAAATGCATTCTGAGTATTTGGTTCCAACTCAGCAGTGGACCAAATAGAACCCTTCTGAGTTGTAGAGAGGGGCCTCCTAGTAAAAACTGCAACTGCTGCTGCAACAGTTTTGCACCAAAAGCAGTCATTATTTCACCTGGCAGCATAGTGCCACGTGACCATGTCATGCAGATGGTCTTGGAGTTGTTGTTGTTGAATGCCAGCAGCTCCATGACTGCTGGTATTGTGGTGCCCACATTTCCACTAAAGTCCTACCTGTGACGTTGGCATATGTGTACAGTGGTACCTCTGGTTGCGAACGGGATCCGTTCTGGAGCCCCGTTCACAACATGAGCAGAACACAACGCGCGTGCACGGGTCACGATTCACTGCTTCTGTGCGTGCGTGTGACATCATTTTGAGCGTCTGCGCATGCACGAGCGGCGAAACCCGGAAGTAACCCTTTCCGGTACTTCTGGGTCACCTCAAGACGCAACCTGAAAAGATTTAACCTGAAGCAAATGTAACAAGAGGTATGACTGTAATTGTAGCTACAACATGATGCAACCGTGTGTGTAGTATTCACTGGATTATCTATATGTTTTCCCTTTCCCAACTATGTTGTTCTTCTCCTTTATGGGGAACTTGTGGCATTTGGAATATTTACTAAAGATCTGAGAACCTCATATAACTGGCCCTGTCGGCTACAAAGGAAGAAATCCAGTCGGAACTTAAACTGTGATGTGGACTTGCAGATAATTTTTTAATGGGATTAGAAGTGTACGTGCTGTCAATCCAGCAGCTTGTCAGGTACAAGATGGGATCAAAATATAAATGTTAGTAGTTTACATTTTGCCTTTGTGCTCCTCCACTGCGCTTGGTTGTATACTAGGTTGTTGAAGTGGTTTCCTATTTTGCTAGTACTTCTATAAGTGAATAGAAGCATATGGCAGGATCCTGTCCTGACGGTTGCTCCTTAGCTGAATTAGCAAAAAACCAGCTACTTTTCCTTGTTTGTGGGAAGGGATCCCAATGCAACTGTGTATTATGGGGGAGGGGGCTAACATCTATCAGCATGGCTGATGGGAGTTGTAGTTCAACAATACCTGCAGGCTCATAGGTTAGCTAACAATCTACAGCAGTGGATCCCAAGTAGCTAAGTCCTGTGAACCCCCTCCTTTTCAAAAGCCACGCCATGGACCCCCTCCTTTTGAAAAAGTTGATACTTCTATATAGTTTGTTATGTGAATGATGCCACAGACCCCCTGGATGGGGTCCGTGGACCACCAATTGGGAGTCACCTGATCTATAGTGCAATCCTAACAGCGTCTAGTGGGAGGCAAGTGTTGTGGAACTCAGTGGGGCTTACATCTAGGGAAATAGGATTAGGATTGCAGCCTTAATCCCTCTCACAGTAGTAACATTAATCCAGTGCAGTGGCTTTGGGTTGAGGAATGTACCAGTCCCATTGTTTCTTCCGCGGACCTTTGTCATACAAGCAGCCCACTTGCCTGGAAACTTCCTGCTTGTGCGGCTAACCTCAACAGCCGTTTTATCTCATGCCCTTGGTGTAACGGAAGCTCTATCTAAAACTGGTATATCCATCCATCTTCACCTGTAAAACCCACTAGCCACGATGCCGTTGGCAAACAAATAGAACAGGAACTCTGAGTTCTTTCACAAGAGAGGCCAGGAGAATTTCTGTATGCTGCTGTCATGTCTTGCTCAGTGATTTTTTTGTTTGTTGATTTTTCCTCCAGCAGCTTCTTCCTGTGAATTTTGTTGCTATCCTAATATTACTCTGTTCTTAGGATCAAGCTCTGTGGGTGTTTGCTTGTAATTGTGGAAGGCACTGGAATATCTTTACACCTTCATGAATACAAGCAAGCATTAAAATATCTAACCTGTAGCATGTGCTGTAAAGTTAGAATATAGACTGCCCTAGGATCAGTCTTAATTACAAGCCTAGCTCCACTTTTTAACTGAAAACATTTTAGCCTGTTTGCAAGTTGCTTTTGGCTCAGCAAAAGCTGCTTCAAAGTACTTAGTCTAGTAATGGAGCTGTTGAAGCCATTTTGCTTCCTGGCATCCTCTTAGCACAGGCATCCCCAACCTTCGGCCCTCCAGATGTTTTGGACTACAGTTCCCATCATCCCTGACCACTGGTCCTGTTAGCTAGGGATCACGGGAGTTGTAGGCCAAAACATCTGGAGGGCTGCAGGTTGGGGATGCCTGTCTTAGTACCACCAGGAATAGTATCTCTACATATTATAGCTGCCTTGAACCAAGTAGGAGAAATGGACTCTTGTGGAAAAAATCGAGGCACTGCAGCAGTTGTCTTTGGGGCATCTTATCCTGGAGTAAATCTAGATTTTCAAGTTTGAGACCGGGCACTGAACCAACCAAGAACGTGTAGGCAGGATCTTGCTTGCCTAATGCTAACTAACAGCACTGACTGACTCTGCCATGTTTAACCCTTGCTGTGCCTGTAGAAAATCTGTTGGTGGTGAAGAGGGGATAATGGATCCAAATTTCTCAAAGGCTTTAAATTCTTTGGTTGGCAATAAAAGTAGTAGCTTCAGGGCAAGACTTCTGTGCAAAGGCTTAGAATTAATTGAGATGACCTGTCCTACTCCTGTTACAGATACTTTCAAAGAAACTAGAAGACACCTGGCTTCAGGTACACAGCTTTTCAATCAAGTTGGCTCCCAAAGCAGCTTACATTGAACACCCAGAACATACACTAATAATTAAGGGTGTAAATTCAGAGGGGGCTGTCACTTCTCCGGAGAAAGGGAAGAGTTGTTCCAGGCAGACTTGGCTGGCAATAGAGACGGATAGCCCTCCCATTTCTTCATTCTCTTTTGGCTCCTGACAGCACAGTCTTACTCATTATCAGGGTGCTGTTGGAGTATTCTAAGGCAGAGAAGTCATGTGGGGACTGCCTTGCAGCAGCACATGCAAATCCGGCTTTGCGCTTTCTCTGCTTTTCTCCCCAAGCATGACCACCAGGCTTCCTGCTTTAGGTTCCGTCTGGAGGCAGGGAAAAGCCCGAGCTAAACTTGAAGATGTCGGTTGCTAAAGGAAGTGGAAGTGACTGGGCATGTGGCCGATTTCTCCTCGCCTGCCCACAGAGCCACGCCTCTGGAATCCTCCCTTGCTTTGGGCTGGGTAGCTGTGCAGCGTTGGCAGGCTGATGTGTCAAGCTATTGGAATATGATTTGGAATATTTGAGCAGGTCTGGCTTGGCTGTGCTTTACTTGGTGGAAATGTTCCTCCAAAACAGTGCAGTCTACCACTTGGGTGTCGATTGTAAAGCAAAAGCTGTTCTCCCAGCTTAGCAGACGGATGGTATACTTGTCACGCCTTAACCGGTTGGCAGTAGCTTTCACTTGCAGCATGGAAGTCAGCTTTGAAAAGGACCTGCCCAAGTAAACATCTTCTGCACTCTTCTGCAAATTTCCCCAGCATTGTGGCTTTAATGCACCGGTCGTTTTTTTGTTTGCATATCCGGGAGTGCAGAGCTTTCAGGCTTTCAGATTGCTTTGTGTGCCAGTTTATAGAGGAGTACCCGCTGACAGGATACCACCTTGATACAGGTTTGCTTCAAGAGATTAGTTAATAAATAACAGCTGGCAATTTCCCCCAGTTGCTTCCAGTGCTAGTCTTCTGTTCCTGCGTCCACATTTTCTGTTGCAGTAATTGGACAAGTTGCCTTTTCCAACGGCCACCTGCTTAGATTCACTTAGCACAGGGTAGTGATTCTCCCATCTTCACCACCTCCATCGGAAGCTCTGGTAGATTGTGAACGAAAGAGCAAAACCCGAGGGCTCCCTTGGTTTAATGTTGCCGCTTGTTTCTCTCTTACACAGGAATGCATTCTGTCTGGCATCATGTCGGTGAATGGGAAGAAGGTTCTTCACATGGATCGCAATGCTTACTATGGAGGTGAAAGTGCATCTATTACACCCCTGGAAGATGTGAGTATTCCCAGACAGCTTTATGTTGTGAATACTTGGATTCTGCTGAATTTCTCTGCTGAAATTAGACAAAACTAAAGCAGCATTCATGTGCATGGTGCTGCTTTACTCTGTCCCTGCCCCACCGAGCTTACCAGTTAAAACTGGTAGGGAGCCTGGATTCCTCCAGACATTGTTGGGACTACAGTTCTTCATCCCAGACCCTGCAAGCTGAGGCAAGCGGGAGTCGGGAGAAACACAGGCTATCCACCCCGATTTAAAACACAGGATGCAACTGAGGCATGGCTAGGGAGTCGGGGGGATTCATATAAATTTGGTCCACTTGCAGACCTTTTTGCCTGGTGCTTCATCCTTGTGAAGAGAGAGCATCTTTCACAAGTAATAGACCTCCATCATTGTGCAGGGCTCAGCAGAGTTTAAGAGGACCTAGGGGGCTTGCAGCCTATAAATCAGTGCAGGAGACAACAGGAAGTTGTGGGGAGAGATGGCGTAAATTAGAAAGGCATGAGTTATTTCAGCTTCATGTATTGAACCTTGTCATGCTTGAAAATGAAGCTTAAGGGGTGGTTCCAGAGGCTTCATGGAAGAAGGTAGGTTTTTGAGGAGGGAATTGAAGGGGGTGGCGGCAGTGTGGAATGTGTCCTAGAACAGGGCAGTTCTGCAGCCTGCAGAACTAATTGGGCCCACCAGAACTTGCACACTTCCCCTGTGAGGCTGTTTTGGCCAAGCCACGCCCACCTGCTCTACATCTGATGACATCAGGGGCAGGGCAGGTAATGGTACAGCTGGGGGACCAATGAGAGTTTGCAGGCACCACTGATCAGTTGATTGGCAGCACCTGCAAAGCCCTAGACTCACAGTGCTTTGGAAGCGGCAACAATCAACTAATTGGTGGGCCCTCGTGGTGCTCTGTGCATGGCACTTTGCAAGCCCTGATCCGCTCACTCAGTAGCAGTCTGGCTTTTGCATCTAGCACTCTGGGGCAGGATTTGAGTAGGTGTTCCGGAACCACAAAGTAGTAGGTAGCTTGATTACTTAGTTAGCTTACACACAGGATTTGTGTAGCCCTCTTGGAACGTCGGGCCCCTTATATTTGCAGCTAATGCTGGATTCTCAGGTTGCTACAATGGATTTATTCTCAATCTGTGTATGTAATTCTACAGCAAGGCTGCTGAAAAAGTTCATTTTTGCCTTCAGTATCCTAAATAGGCAGATTTTCCTCGGAGCAAATCTGGCTTAATTGGCATAAAATGGCTTCTGGTTGCATTAGTCTGCAGATCATCTGATAGGCTTTTCTCTAATTTGAAAGGCTCAGGGGTGGGGTGGACAAAGCTTCTAAACCGGAGGGCTGTCATACCAACAGCTCCTGGCTTGGTACTGCCAAGCACTGCACTCCCGTATAGGCAGAGCAGCAAGGAGCCTGTCAAATCCAAATTCTGGCACTAACTTGCATAAATATGAAACTTGCATAGGTTTCTCATCTTGTCTTTTCAGCAGCTTTCATTTGCAGAATTGTTTATTTTCGTCATATTGAAGGGCTCTAAGGCTAAGCCATGTTCCTTCCCTAGATGTATTTGTGACAATAAACCACCCCACCCATATAAAATACCAAGCCATACAACAGAATATGAAATGTCATAGAAACAACAAAGAATAATCACAAAACAGCTGACATATCAAAGGATATTTCAATAACTGAATTGGCCCATTAGCATGAAAAGGTGTTCAGGCAGTGAGGACATCTGTTGAAGCTCTGCTGAAAGGGACTCCCACAGCTTGGGATAGGTAGCACTAAATACCTGACTTCTAGGTGAATAATAATAATAATTTAGTATTTATACCCTGCCCATCTGGCTGGGTTTCCCCAGCCACTCTGGGTGGCTTCCAACAGAATATTAAAATACAATAGTCTATTAAACATTAAAAGCTTCCCTAAACAGGGCTGCCTTCAGATGTCTTCTAAAAGTCTGGTAGTTGTTTTTCTCTTTGACATCTGGTGGGAGGGCGTTCCACAGGGCGGGCGCCACTACCGAGAAGGCCCTCTGTCTGGTTCCCTGTAACTTGGCTTCTTGCAGGGAGGTAACCGCCAGAAGTCTCTCGGCGCTGGACCTCAGTGTCTAGGTAGAACGATGGGGGTGGAGATGCTCCTTCAGGTATACTTGACCAGGGTCGTTTAGGGCTTTCAAGGTCAGCACCAACACTTTGAATTGTGCTCGGAAACGTACTGGGAGCCAGTGTGAAGCCTGTTGTGCTTCTGAAACATGGATGACTTCCCAGTGGTCCTCTGGGTGGTCTTGGTGATGGAGCAATCCTTAAGGTGTCCTGACCCAGGTTGTTCAGGGCTTTGTATATTAATACAAGAACCTCAAAGCTAGCCTGGTGGCGCCTGGGTAGCCAGTGCAGATTTTTGCAGAGGTGCCCCATCCTGTCAGGTGCCTGCCCCATCAGCAGCCAAGCTGATGCATTCAGCACCAGCTGGAACTTCTGGACCCAAGTTATGTAGAGCACAGTCTCGAGGTTACCTATGCATGCACTGCAGGGGCCAAGTAGTCCCGATCCAATTGTAGCTGGTATGCAGATGAAGCTGGTAAAAGGTACGTACTCCTACAGCAGCAATGCATCCAGAAGTGCCCCCAAGATTCCCAGGATGACATCTGGGACTAGGGATGGAGAGCTGATATGTAGGACAATTGGGTGGACTCAGCTGAGCTAGAAGTCTTTGCCTGGGGACCCTCTGCATGCTCTTAAGTACTCACTTGACTTTCTCAGTTGACAGACCTTCCTGCAGGCATAACCACAGTCCTAACCACACAACTTCTTGTCTTCAAAGCTGTACAAAAGGTTTAGCCTGCCGGGAACTCCACCGGAGTCCATGGGCCGAGGAAGAGACTGGAATGTGGACCTGATCCCCAAGTTCCTTATGGCAAATGGTGAGTGGCTGGCATCTTCCTTGGTGGCCTTCTCTAAAACGTCAGGTTTCTTCTCTTTATTTTAATGCCACAAATACCTGAGTAGGTTCCTCTCCTCTGCATGCCAGTCTTCCAGCTCCCCTCCCCAGAGTTAGATATTAGTGCCTCCCTTTAGGTTTATCCCTTTTCAAACAGTACTGGGACCCAGTTAACTTATAGGCACTACTTCCAAGTAGGGCTGGGTGATATATCAGTATATTGTCCCAAACCAGTGTGAAGTTCATATCGTGATACTGGTTTCATGATTTTTGACTTGGCAATATATCGCAAATCAGTGTGCATGTGTGTGTGCTTTACAAAAATCACAAAGTGGGAAAAACCATGAAGCCAGCCAATGTTTCTCTTGATTTCTGCAGCCCCTGTTAACTCAGCCAGCTCAGCTCTCCCCTCCCCGGCAGCGAATCACAAAAGCAGGCACCAGCAAAAATGACGCAGGAATAACCGTGAAGCCAACCAGTGTGTCTACATAGCTCCATCCTTATTTCAGATATCGTGATATATTGATATATTGCAATGTTTAGCTGGTGATATAACATGATGTTGGCAACCATATATTGCTCAGCATTACTGTTCAACTGTACACCGTTCCACCCTTATTTCAGACATTGTGATATATCAATATATTGTGATGTTTAGCTGGTGATATATTGTGATATTAAAGACCAGCTATTGCCCCTACTTCCAAGTTGGCTGTCCTAGGGATCCACTGCCATAGCTTGCATGTTTGCTTAGCGTCTGTGTTAGAGTGGGCAGTATATACCCTCATATAATCAGAGCCGCCGTCTTACGGCCTTTTCCAAAGGGGTACAGAGTTGCTTATTTGCCTGGGCTGCTGCAGGCAGAGTGCCTCACTGTGTCATCCATCCTCAGAGAAGTCTGGTCCTGGCCGAAAACACAGATAGCCTTCCCCTCCAGTAATGAACCTAAGCCTGTCACTTCTCCATTACAAGCCTAGTTAGGCTCCTAGCTGCTGTGGAGCTGCTTAGGAAGAACTTCCTGGCAGTTAGAGCTGTTCGACAGTGGAATTTGCTGCCAAGGAGTGTGGTGGAGTCTCCTTCTTTGGAGGTCTTTAAGCAGAGGCTTGACAACCATATGTCAGGAGTGCTCTGATGGTGTTTCCTGCTTGGCAGGGGGTTGGACTCGATGGCCCTTGTGGTCTCTTCCAACTCTATGATTCTATGAGACTAACCTGGCCCTGAGTGCACTGCAACCACCTTGGTTGCTAGGTGGCCTGCAGCCCAAATAATAATAATAATAATAATAATAATAATAATATTTATACCCCACCCTCCCCGGCCAGAGCCGGGCTCAGGGCAGCTAACACCAGTAAAATTACAGTAAAATCGTAATGGGGGGACCAATTTAAAATACAGGTTAAAATGCAATTTAAAATGCAGCCTCATTTTAGAAGTAGCCCGTAGATCAAGACCATAAGGGAAGGAAAACATAAGGGTCAGACGGAGTCCAAACCAAAGGCCAGGCAGAACAGCTCCGTCTTGCAGGCTCTGCGGAAAGATGTCAAGTCCCGCAGGGCCCTAGTCTCTTGGGACAGAGCATTCCACCAAGTCGGGGCCAGTACTGAAAAGGCCCTGGCCCTAGTTGAGACCAATCTAACCACTTTGCAACCCGGGACCTCCAAAATGTTGTCATTTGTGGACCTTAAGGTCCTCCGTGGGGCATGCCAGGAGAGGCGGTCCCACAGGTACGTGGGTCCTTGGCCACATAGGGCTTTAAATTTTTCTAGCTGGCCGTAACTGTTTGATTAAAGCAGGAGCAGGAAACAGCCGTGGCTCTACAGCTCCCATCAGAATGAGCCAGGAAGTTAAAGGTCAGGGATGATGATTTGGGGGGCTACTGGTCCCCCATCTCTGAATTAAGCTAAGTCCAGGGCTTAATCACTTAATCTGCAGGGCTGGGTTTTGTTTTGTTTTTACAAAAAAGAGCATGCCGAGACCTTCGGTTCTCTTAGTCCTATAACTGTCAAGTGTACTGTAGCTGAAGTTTCAGAATCCTGTGCAACTCTTAGCACATGCAGTTTTGTAAGCAGTGCCAACAACCGTATGCCATATTTTTCGCTCCATAAGACAAACCTAGTTTTTAGAGGACGAGAACAAGAAAAAAAATATTCTGAATCAAATGAGGTGACACAGGAACCGGAGCAAGACGAGGAGACGCCGGGACAGGAGCTGTGTAAGCGGCTCTCGCTCTGCTTGCCTTACAGCAAGGCGGGAGGAGGGGCGGACGAGAGCAATGGCTCCCGTCCTCCCTCCTTGCGCCTCCTGCCTCGCTGTAAAGCAAGCAGAGCAAGAGCTGCGTACATTCTCTATGCGGCTCTTGCTTCACTTGCTTTAAAGCAAGCAAAGCGAGAGCCACACAGAGCGTGTCAGAGGCTCTTCCCTTTTCTTGTTTTAGCGAGCCAGGAGGAGGGGTGGCTCGCGTCCGTCCCTCCTCTCACCTCGCTGTAAAGCGAGCAGAGTTTAGAGCCGCTGACATGCTCTATGTGGCTCTTGCTTTGCTTGCTTTACAGCGAGCCGGGAGGAGCAAGGAGGGACGGACAGGAGCCATAGCTCTCGTCCGCCCCTCCTCCCGGCTTGCTGTATACATGGTTTGAATACATGGTTTGACTGGTCATCCAGGGTCTTTCACTGTATCTTCTTCACCTGTGTCGCCTCCAGCTGACTCGTATTCATTAAACTTGCTTTGGTTTCAGGCCAGCTGGTCAAGATGTTGCTGTACACAGAAGTCACTCGTTACCTGGACTTCAAAGTGATTGAAGGAAGCTTCGTCTACAAGGGAGGAAAGATTTATAAAGTCCCTTCAACTGAGGCAGAAGCCCTGGCGTCCAGTAAGGAGATGGAGCTTTCACAGTACTCTTCTGGCTTTCCCCACCAGAGTTCTAAGATACGGAGTCCAAAATTATTGAGCTCAAACTTCTTGCGCTCCTCAGAAATTTTTGAGGGATATGCACCGGAGCTTTGTTCCAAAGTGTAGAACAAATTAGTACAAAAGACCGAGTCTGGTTTTAACTTATAAGCACTAAACTGAATTTGCAGTGCTTGAATTCACTGGTACAGCTTCACCATAGATGGATGGATCTGTGTGACAGATTCTTATTTATTTATAAAAAATATTTATATGCTTCTGTACCATAAGAATATACCAACTGAATAGATGAGAACTTTATGTCTATGCAGGCTAGCTGAAGTATTCCTAGCGTGCCATGTTTAAGAATAATGCTTTTTTCACTTCTTACAACATAGAAAACAGGGATGCGTTCAAAGGTCTGGTTCTCATTCACTTTCCCAGCAATTATTAGTCAGAGGGCCCAATCTGCACTCCTTAATGCCATTCATAGACTTGGCTTATAGTGAGGCTTATAATGAGATATCTATGCTAGAACAATCACTATCTTGTATCTTAATGGTTCCATAATAACTTTCAAAAAGCTTTTTGCAGTCTAACAAGTGCTCAGTACCGTGTTCATGGGTCACTCCTATTACATGCCTTTTCACACCTTCAAATAATTCTGAGGCTTGGGGCTTAAGAATTGGTGGTAAATCACTTGCTTTTGTTTGCATAAGGCCCCAAGTCCAGTCCCTGGCAATTAGTAACTTCAAGGCTCTCTAGTAGCAGAGCTAGGAAGGAGTACTGCCTCAGCTCTTGGGCCGCTTTTCCTCATTGGTATAGACTACTAAACTAGGAATGCTTATGGTCTCACTTGGTTTACGGCCACGTGCTCAGATTTGTGAGGTGAATCAGCCCGCCTTCAAACGAGGTTTATTTTTGCCCTGGTAGAAGGAATCGCTGCTCTGGAGCTTGCCAATAGCAGAGCAAAGCTCCTGGTCTGAAAACACACTGACATACATTCCCAGATCAGGCCTGGCAGTTTTTGGAGAGCAGACTGTAATGGCCAAAAAAAGGGTGCAGATTCAGTATATTTGCAGATAGCTGCTCTTAAATTTCTGCGTGTTTGCTGGTGGGCAAGGGAGAAAACAATGTGCCAAATTCAGCTGGGTGTCTTCTGAGGAGAGGTCGTTGGGGAAACCAAACTGGAGAAGGCCTGACAGTGCCTCAGTTTCGATGCTTACCTAAACTGTAGCAGTGTTGCTGCTGAAATGCAAGTCCAGTAACTTATCCCAGGTTGGTGCTGAAACCCCCCTCTTGTGGATCCAGAAGAAGTTTGCAGCCTAACTTTCGGACAAGGTTCTGTTTTCTGACCTGTCTCTTTGTTTTGTAGGTCTGATGGGCTTGTTTGAAAAAAGGCGCTTCCGGAAATTCTTGGTGTACGTTGCCAACTTTGATGAGAACGATGCCCGCACTTTCGAAGGTGTTGATCCCAAGAAGAACACGATGCGTGATGTGTACAAGAAGTTTGACCTGGGCCAGGATGTCATAGATTTCACAGGCCACGCCCTTGCACTGTACAGAACTGATGAGTAAGTGGCAGAGAGAGAGAGAGAGAGATATGCCTGTTCTGGGTGGGGTTTCACTCTTCCTGAAGAGACAGGTGTGCAGTAGTGCGAGGGTGCTTCTTGTTCCATTGCTTGCGGCTCAAGCGGCCTCCATGTCTGGAAGCCCCTTTGGCCAGTTCAGCAGCTGTGACTACTGCTACAGGATTGAGACAGCTCAGCCACAATGGCCCAACTGGACTGTTGCAATGTGCTTTATGTGGGGCTGTCCCTAAGGCTCATCCAGATGTTGCAGCTGGTGTAAGTTATTGCAGTCTGGCTCTTGATAGGAGCTGGTTGTTGACAACATGGGACATTACTACTGAAGAATCTGCCCCATTTGTCTGTACGCTACTGGATCAAATTGTTTTTTTTAAATGTATCTTTATTAATTTAAAATAAATACATTTATGAAAAACAGACATACATACAAGTATACAAACATACAATCAAACAAACAAATTACAGAAAAATCAAACAAACCACCACACTATAAGATATAAGAATATAATTCTCATCATATATACTCCTGGTCTTTTAAATGTATTTTGGGGTGACATGGTCATTGGTTTATTTTTGTTTCATTATGTATATTTTACTACGATGTGAACCGCCCTCCAATCTTCTAATGAAGGACAGTATACAAATTTAATTAGTAGTAGTAGTAGTAGTAATGTAAAGCCAAAAAACCTACCTGAAGGACTATCTTTCTCCATACATTCCTGCCTGTTTTTGAGATCTGGGGAAGCACGACAGCTGTTTGGTCACAAGAAAGGGACCATTTAGCATGGCAGGGCTTATATTTTGGAATAAACGGGGCAGGTTTCTTTTCTGTGTTTGGGTGCCAGCTTCAAACATTTTTATTTACACCAGCTCGCACTGTCACGTGACCCAATTCTATATTCTTCTGATGATCTGCATTTTACAATGTCGTCGTCCCCCCCCAATCTAGTGGTATAGAAATGTGTAACTTTTAAAAAGAGCCCATGAGAAATATCTTGTGTGCTAAGATTTAAGAGAGGCTTTTGTGTTCTAGTGCAGTGCGTAACTGAAGTTTGAGTTAGTGGAGAAACATCTAAAGGAAGAGTGGAACCGATTCATTCATTTTATTTCACAAAATTTATAAAATTTGACTGAGAAAATCCTCAAGCAGTTCACAGAAAACCATAAACCAAAGTGGTTATTAAGAAAACAATAACTTAAGACTTTTGAAAAGTTAAAATAACGGTAGACCAAAACCATTAAGACTCTCATCACTAAACCTCTTTAGATGTTTAGACATAGAAGCGCAGAGAAACGCACAAAGGCAGTGATCAAGCCAGGTGTCTGAAAAGCTGATCCTCATTATATAAACTCTCCCCTTCCCCTCAGCTACCTAGACCAACCCTGCCAAGAAACAATCAACAGGATTAAACTGTACAGCGAGTCTCTGGCTAGATACGGCAAAAGCCCCTACCTGTATCCGCTTTATGGCCTGGGAGAGCTGCCCCAAGGATTTGCAAGGTGAGAGAACCTTTCTTTCCTTTTTCCTTTTTGGCAAGTGGCTCCACTGAATTGCCTATCCGTTCTCTGCACTCGTAGGCTTTGGGGCTCCCTTCCTTTCTGCTTCCAGGCCCCTCTGATTTTTCTGTGGAATCGACATGCAGCTGGCAGAGGAATTGTCTGCCACTGGGGGGATTTTCCCTTGGGAAATCAATGGGCAGCTGCTGCCTTTACCATGGGCCGCCTCAGCGAGAGGCTGGGCTGCGTGGGACCCATGTGCAAAGCCAAGTGCCTGACCCATAAGAGGCTTGGGGGTCTCAATGAGTCGTGTGGCTGGAGCACACAGCCACCTGCGCGGTGAAAACTGAGAGAAAGGGAATGAGTTGCTGTTAGTCCTCAGTACAGCCACTTTGTGCAACCCAAGCCCTAAAGACCAAGGCATGGTATAATACCCTCCCAGCAGAGTTGCCTGCAAGCAAGGGCGTAGGAGGGAGAGGGTGTCATCCTTGGCACACCGCGGGGGTCAGCACTTAGCGCAGGGCCTGACCTGCAGCACGCCTGAGTCATGCATCTCTCCTGGGAGTGATGTGGTGGCTCAGGGCCCCGCGCTGCCTGAAATGGCAGCGTGGGGCTTGCCAGGCAGACTCCATGGGCAACTCGGTGCGCTGCTCCTGTGCGCCAATCACCATACCGCCCCCGTGTAGCGCCCCCCTGCATGGCTCGCACGGCCCCCGCCGCTCTGGGTGCTGGAGCAGCTAGCTACACCCCTGCCTGCGAGTAAAGGCATTGTTCCCCTTGTCCGGCTCAAATTCCTTTTCCTGGCAAACACGGGGCTTCCAAACTTATCGCACAGTCAAAGCCTTCCAGTTCCAATAAGCCAATCTAGGAAAGAGCTTCTCCATTGCCTTTTGTGTACAATTTTCCATACTTTGGATACACTGCCCGTGCTTTAATGTGGGCTGTGGGACCTTGTGTCTGGGGGGCCTGCATGCTCCTTCCATAGCCAGCCCGCCCCCCAGCTCTTGGCAGGACTGTGGGTCTCAGCTGCCTGAACTTGTGATCAGCTCACTTTGCCAGGTGGGCATAGAATTGCAGGCTTTGAAGGGACCCCGAGGATCATCTAATCCAGTGGTTCTCAGCCTGTGGGTCCCCAGATGTTGTTGGACTACAACTCCCATCATCCCTGAGCTCTGGCCTTGCTAGCTAGGGGTGATGGGAGTTGTAGTTCAACAACATCTGGGGACCCACAGGTTGAGAAAGGCTGAATTCTAATCCAGCCCCCTGCAAGGCAGAAATAGGCAGCTGTTCCATACAGGGATCGAACCCGCAACTGGCATCACCGGCACCGCTCTGAGCTATGTTACTTCATTGACAGGTTAAGCGCTATCTATGGAGGCACCTACATGCTGAACAAACCGATTGAAGAGATCGTCATAGAAAACGGCAAAGTGGTTGGAGTGAAATCGGAAGGGGAGGTACGGTAATGCGACTTTGTTTTTCTCTTCCGCTCAAAACTTACTTGCCATTCGCTGGCTCCTCTGCTGGGATGGGAAAACAGGGCTGAAAAGCTCCAAGGTGATAGATCTGCAGGTCCCGGTTGGGTTTTGTGCTTGAATGCAGTTCTCACCCTTGGCCAAACTGGTGGCAGAATTAACACAAATGGAGTCATTCAGGTCTCACTTCTCTAGATGCCCCTGCCTCCCCCTTCTTTATAGCCGCTTTGACAAGTGGGCTGTGCCTCACAGAAACTTATGCCATGGGAATTCAAGCTTCCACAGGGTTCTTTGTTCTGCAGAAGGATACCCTGGGCTCTCTGTGCAACAGATTGACATGGCTGCTTCCCTGAAACGTCATCTGTGAACTTCACGAAGCATAACTGATAGAAGTTTGGGGTCATCCTTTCTGTTCCTCTTCTCCTTTCTCCCCACACCAAGTTGGGGAAGGTGCTTGTTGGCATCTATAGATGCTGGTGTTGATGTATTGCCCTGCTAGTGCTTCCCTCTGAGTAATCTTGTGCAGCATTCCCAGCTAAGTTGAGTCTTTAGGGCAGCCTTCCTTGACCTCGGGTCCCTAGATGTGGTTGGACTCCCAACTTCCATTGTTTCCTAGCCAGCAGGGCCTATGGTCAGGGATGACTCGGCCCCAGACACACTGACCAGATGTCTGGAAGCTGTGGCTGGATGGATACGTGGGAGCCGGTTGAAGCTAAATCCTTCGAAGACAGAGGTCCTCTGGCTGGGATGGGACGATATGGGATTGGGGGGGCAACTCCCATCTCTTGCGGGGGCGCAGTTAGTGCCAGCACCGTCCGTTAAGAGTCTGGGTGTAATCTTCGACACCTCCCTTTCCATGGAGGCGCAGATTGCAGCTATAACAAAGGCGGCATTTTTCCATCTCCGCCAAGCTAAGCAGTTGGCTCCTTACCTCTCTCGCCCTGACCTAGCCACTGTGATCCACGCGACGGTCACCTCCAGACTGGATTATTGTAACTCGCTCTACATGGGGCTGCCCTTGAGACTGACCCAGAAACTCCAGCGGGTGCAGAATGCTGCAGCGAGACTCCTTACGGGGTCTTCGCTGCGAGATCACATTCATCCGGTGCTATATCAACTGCACTGGCTCCCGGTGGAGTACAGGATCAGGTTTAAGGTGCTGGTTTTAACCTTTAAAGCCCTATACGGCCTAGGACCCTCGTACCTACAGGACCGCCTCTCCTGGTATGCCCCACAGAGAAACTTACGGTCTTCAAATAAAAACATCTTGAAGGTCCCAGGCCACAGAGAAGTTAGGCTGGCCTCAACTAGAGCCAGGGCTTTTTCGGCTGTGGCTCCGACCTGGTGGAACACTCTGTCACAAGAGACTAGGGCCCTGCGGGACTTGACATCTTTCTGCAGGGCCTGCAAGACAGAGCTGTTCCGCCAGGCCTTTGGCCAGGGCACAGCCTGACTCCCTCCCTCGGCAATCTTCACGGAGCTCTGGCCCAGTGGTGGCCAGTGGCTTGAATTTAATTAATTTTATAATGAATGATTTTAGAGTGTTGTTTGTGTTGTACTTTTGTATTGTTTTATTGTTGTTAGCCGCCCTGAGCCCGGCTTCGGCTGGGGAGGGCGGGATATAAATAAAATTTATTATTATTATTATTATTATGACTGGAATTGTAGTTCAAGAACATCCAGGGAGATGAGAAGCTGAGAAGAAGGCTGCTCTGGGTTGAAACTGCTGAGGGCATAACTATTGATAGAAAGCACAAGCATGCACACACACAGACACACAGCATTGAAAAGGCCCTGGGACATGTTCAGTTGGGTGGTGAGGGAGGGTTGACTATGGGATGTCAATGCCTATCAACTGCTGTGGCAGGTGGGTGTTGCAGGGGTCAGCAACCTTTTTCAGCAGGGGGCCAGTCCACCGTCCCTCAGACCTTGTGGGGGCCAGACTATATTTTGAAGAAAAAAACCCGAATTCCTATGCCCCACAAATAACCCAGAGATGCATTTTAAATAAAAGCACATATTCCACTCATGTAAAAACACGCTGATTCCTGGACCGCCCGTGGGCCAGATTGAGAAGGCGATTGGGCCGCATCTGGCCCACAGTTCTTAGGTTGCCTAGCCCTGGTTAGAGTCTCGGTGTGGGCAAAGGATGGGGGGAAATACTATCCAAGACACTCCTTGTCCTTGCCAAAGCATTTCTTCATTCTTTCCTACTCTGCTTAATAGAAAGTAGCGTTCCTGCGTGCAGATTTAGAAGCAGCAGGGTCCAGGAGGCTGGTTGTGTCGCTGACCCTTCACTGCCCTTCCCAGCAGAGCAGAACAGGAGCAAACTTTGACCCCTTCAGGGGAGTGGAAGATGACTAATAATAATAATAATAATAATAATAATAATAATAATTTTATCATTTATACCCTGCCCATCTGGCTGGGTTTCCCCAGCCACTCTGGGCGGCTCCCAGCAGAAGACTAAAAACAGTGTAAAACTTCAAACATTAAAAACTTCCCTAAACAGGGCTGCCTTCAGATGTCTTCTAAAAGTCAGATAGTTGTTTCTTTCCTTGACCTCTGATGGGAGGGCATTTCACAAGGCGGGTGCCACCACTGAGAAGGTCCTCTGCCTGGTTCAAATGGGGTGTGGCAGCTGTATCGGACAGGCGCTGGCTGAGCCACTCTTGTAGTATTCTTGCTGATGAACCTTGACATCCAGTCTGTTTGAAAACGAAAGGGCCCCTAAACCGGTGCCTCCTCCCCTGCAGATTGCCCGCTGCAAGCAGCTCATCTGCGACCCCAGCTATGTCCCGGAGAGAGTGAAAAAAGCCGGCAAAGTCATCCGGGTCATCTGTATCTTGAGCCACCCAATCAAGAACACCAACGATGCCAACTCGTGCCAGATAATCATTCCCCAGAACCAGGTTAACAGGAAATCGGGTAAGCTTGGAAGATGAGGTCGGTTCGCTTGAGGCATACGGCTCCTGCAGCCTCTCTTGTTGATGTGTCGTGTCACGAACGAGTGACCCAAGACAAACCCCAGTAGGAACTGCTAAAAAATGAGTGGTGTGTTGATGGTTCTCTTCTTATTTAGTAGACTACTACTAAGTCAGGTGAGATTGACAGGTGGCATAAACCAGCAGATTCCTTCTGGGATTAGACATTTCCTGGAAGACTGCAGCCATTTTCATTGACCAAGGTAGCCCCGACATACCTACCGTATTTTTCGCTCTATAAGACGCACCTTTTCCCTCCTGAAAAGTAAGGGGAAATGTGTGTGCATCTTATGGAGCGAATGCAGGCTGCGCAGCTATCCCAGAAGCCAGAACAGCGAGAGGGATCACTGCGCAGCGATCCCTCTTGCTGTTCTAGCTTCAGGCTTAGCCCCTCAGTCCCTTCCCCCACCTCCCGGAAAAGCCCCCAAGAGCCGTCCTCCCTTTAAAGAGCTGCGCGGAGCGTGTGTCTTGGGGGCTTTTCCCCAAGGAAGGAGAAGGGCAGCCCGTCAGTGACGCGGCTCATGAAAGGGAGCACTGAGCAGAGCCTGGGATGCATACAGGCTCTGCTCTGCGCTCCCTTTAAATAATTTTTTTTTCTTGCATTCCCCCTCTAAAAACTAGGTACGTCTTATGGTCAGGTGTGTCTCATGGAGCAAAAAAATACGGTAATTCTGTAGAGGAGCAAAGCTTTGTATCATTATCCTTTTGAAGCTGTTTTCGGGATAATTGGATTTTGTAGAAATTTCTGGAGTAGGAGCAGTGGTTCGGCTTCTTGTTAACATGTTTCTCAGGATTCTGCCTCTTCATTGGGCAGACTCTTTTTCCAAGTTCTTTTTTCTTTACTGTATTGTTTCAGAGAATGCTCATGTTATCTATATTATCTATATTTTGTGTTTATGTGAAGCATTTTTGACACAATCTTCGGTTGAAAAAAGGCTTCCAGGGCTGCTTGCAAATGTCAGCAATAAGACAGTTTAGACTTCCTGTTTGTGACCAAAAAAAGAGAGATTTGGAGGAAAAGCAAACTGTTTCTTAGTTAGGGAATTCTTGTAATGACCAGCTGGAACGGAAGAGTTTTAATAGATCTCTTGGTGCTACTGAATGAGACTGACTTATTACTGGATAAAATCCCTAATACTTAACACCTCGGTCTAGATTTGAGGGTCCAAGCAGAGCTCTTTACATGCTTGAGTCTGGATCCTTCCGGCTGCATCAGTGCTCTTGCTAACTTATAGAGCTCTCCTAACAGATACTTCTGGGACGACTTCCTGTTCTGGTGGGCTGGGCTGCAGCATCCTGCTGTGTTTCTGCTGCAAGTCTTAATTCAGCCGCGTGTTGTGACGGGGATGGCGAAGCAGCTCAAGCCAGAAACGGGGTCCCCTGACTCCTGCCCCTTTTGTCTCTCTTAGATATCTATGTCTGCATGATCTCGTCCGCACACAACGTGGCAGCGCAAGGGAAGTACATCGCCATTGTGAGCACTACCGTGGAGACGAACGACCCGGAGAAGGAAATCAAGCCTGCCTTGGAGCTCCTTGAGCCTATTGAGCAGAAGTAAGTTCCCCTGCTCCAAACTCGCCATCTTCACTTGGAGGCACAGGGCCTGTTGAGCTCCAGAAAAGGGGTCCCTCAGCAGAGGAAAGCCACCCCCACACCTGCCATCCATTATGGGTTATTTGAGAATATGTATTCTAGGAACTGTGGGATGCGGGTGGCGCTGTGGTTTAAACCACAGAGCCTAGGACTTGCCGATCAGAAGGTTGGCAGTTCGAATCCCTGTGACAGGGTGAGCTCCCATTGCTCGGTCCCTGCTCCTGCCAACCTAGCAGTTTGAAAGCACGTCAGAGTGCAAGTAGATAAATAGGTACCGCTCCGGTGGGAAGGAAAACGGTGTTTCCGTGTGCTGCTCTGGCCACATGACCCAGAAGCTGTACGCCGGCTCCCTTGGCCAGTGAAGTGAGATGAGCGCCGCAACCCCAGAGTTGGTCACGACTGGACCTAATGGTCAGGTTTAAGTTTCATTCTAGGAACTGCTTGTTTTGAGGCCACTTGTGGAGGGGTTCTGTGTGTGAGAGGGAGTTCATTTCACTGTCAAACAGCTCTTACCATCAAAGTTATTTCTGTTGTTTAATCTCCTTTTTTGTAACTTGGAGCCATTAGTTCAGGTCCTAGCTTCCAGAGGAGAAAATAAGTTTGCTCCAACCTCCCTGGGAGAGCCCTTTAGAAACATACTTAAAAGCTTTTTTCAGAATTGCCATTAAAAGTGATTTTTCTTTTCTCCTCTCCCTTAGGTTTGTTAGCGTCTGCGACCTGTTTGCACCAACTGACCTGGGCAGAGAGAGCCAGGTTTGTATGAATTGGGAAGCAAAAGACCACACGCCCTGGTGGGTGGGACGGAAGGGGAAAGCTTTGGCAGTAAGCCCCCTTGCTTGTGGTTTCTTCTAGATCTTTATTTCTCGCACCTACGACGCCACCACCCACTTTGAGACGACGTGTGATGACATCAAAGACATTTACAAGAGGATGATGGGATCAGAGTTCGACTTCGAAGAGATGAAGCGGAAGAAGAACGATATCTACGGAGAGGAGGACCAGCAGTAACGGTGCTTTTTTAAGTCTTAACTTAAGAGATCTAAATTGGCTGGTGTTGGGGGTGTGTGTTACGTATACACAGAGGGACTTAAGCGAGCACCGTACGAAGTTCAATATTGTAAAAGCCTGCTTTTTGTAATCATATCTCCTGAGATTGAAAAGAAAAAAAAAAGAGTCCTGCACTGGTGAAAACGCTCCTCCCCTCTTTGGATATAATCATGTGTTAATTATTCTTTAAACGAGGTTGCTGTGTCAAAATTGGCAGATACTGATGCCCTTGACTTTTTAACTGTTGCTAACTTGACTAAAGGATGAGCAGATGCTAAAAGTTCCCTTGCTGACCTAGATTGTGGGGTGCACAAGCCCAAACCCCTAACACCTGCCTCACTTTTTCCTGACCCCTTTGTAGCCCCCTCCCTTTCCTTTTTGATCTGTGCTCCATTGAAAGCAAGTGGTGCCCTGCTGACCATTTCCTCGTCTTTCTGCCATGCTCCCTCTCTGCCCAGGAGACTCATCCCATCCAGTCTTAAACTTCCATCGCAAAGCTGCATTACGGCCAAAGCCCACAGCAACTGCAGCCACGTGGCAGGATTTTCACCCGGTGTGCTCCTCCTCCTCCTCCCCTCCAGCCCCTCTCTTCCCACCTCCGCCCCTCTCCTTAAAAGCTTCTCAAAACGTTTACATCTGTCGGGACACAACTGTGCCGCAAGGCTTTTTGTGTTTTCAAGGCGATAAAACTAATAAAAACAAAACTTGGTGCAAGAATGAAACTCCAAAGCAGGCAAGGTTGTGTCTGTGTTTGTGCAAGTATTTTTCTTCCCCCCTCTCCCTCTCCTCTTCTGTACCACGTCTGGCTTCTCAAGTGGACCAAACTGCGCTGCAGTATTGATTTGATGGAGCCTGTGGGGCTGCTTCTGTCTGGTGGGGAAGGCTCTAGATGACTTCTGTACTGCCAAGTAAAGCCAACTTCTGGAAACAAGTTCCGTGCTGTGGTCTGATTTCACCTCTCAGTCGCCCTCCTCCTTTGCCCCACGGGGTTCTGTAGATGGCATGCACAGGGCCCTGGTAAGACTTGAGGGGCAAGGCTCCTTGTTCGCTCTCAAATGGGTTGGGGGAAGTGGTCTAGGGTGGAGGCAGGAAGGGGGCTTTGAGCTCTCCCAAAGGGGAGGGTGTGTCCTGCTGCCTCTTGGCCCTTAGCAGATCATTTCCAGATAGTCCCAAATAGGCAAACCTGTTAAGAATCACCTCCTAGCTGCATCACCTTTGTTCTTGGTATCCGGATGAAGCACTGAAAAACAAAATGGTCTACTAGGCATATACACAGTTGGGAGCTCAGCTGTGGATCCTGCAAACTGTTGGGATACTGCTGGGGAGATAGCATTTTATTCAACAGCAGGAAAAAACATGTCTGCTTCCCTTTGAAGTGTGGTGCAGTGGTTAAGAGCGGTAGTCTTGTAATCTGGTGAACCGGGTTCGCGTCTCCGCTCCTCCACATGCAGCTGCTGGGTGACCTTGGGCCAGTCACACTTCTCTGAAGTCTCTCAGCCCCACTCACCTCACAGAGTGTTTGTTGTGGGGGAGGAAGGGAAAGGAGAACGTTAGTCGCTTTGAGACTCCTTAAAGGGAGTGAAAGGCGGGATATCAAATCCAAACTCCTCCTCCTCTTCTTCTTCGTCTCCAGTAAAACAGCTAAAAGCAAAAGCAATATACAAACGGAACTTCCCAGCAAGCGCTGGAAATAAACAGATATGTGACACACAGCAGTCATGCCTGTACCCTTTTATGGTGGAACGGAACTATATCCTAACACAAACTTCCTAGTTCTTAAGACTGCCAGGGAGATACTCTGCACTGAGAGCTGGCAGCATTCTTTCTGATGTTTGGGGGGCTTCTGTCGGCTTTACTTTCTGCTTGAATGTTTTGCAAGGTCCATCTCGCTCTCACAAACACTAGCGTAAGGTCGGAGCGTAGTTTTCATTGTTTGGATTTCTCCCTTTCCACCAAATGGTGCTCAATGCAGTTGAGAATTTTGAAGAGCGCATTCATGCTCTCCTTGCCCCCTGCCAAGAAGCAGTAACCACTAAACCAGTTTGCGGTGGCATATATACGGTGGCATTTATGTCACCCAGTGCTTCAGGAATTTTAGCTAGTCCCTCTTGGAATTTGGAGAAGACTCTGGATGCAATGATGCTTGCAGAAGTTTATGAACATGTTCATAATCATAGGCTTATGAACATTTCCCAGTGCAAATCAATATTACTGTTTCCAAGTCTAAGGATTTGCCCTAGGTAGACACTGATAAATTCTGACAGGACTATTACAGCAGAGATGTCGCTAGACATTGTCCTTGACCACTGGTTCTGCTGCCTGGGGCTGATGGGAATTGGAGTCCCAATGTGAGTGAGACTGGTTTCCCCATCCCTGCTCTGCAGAAAGCTTACAGTGGTGAATCTGGGGGAATGATAGCACTTGACGCCAGCTGACGATCAATCTTCTGGAAGAACCGGGTCTTAAGGACAGATTTGAAGTGAGAATTTTAGCCTTGCTGCAATGCAATGCTGAGAAACTAAGCAGAATGCCCCTGTGAAGGCTGGTCAACGTTGATAGCATTGCCTATGCCATTATCAGATTTTATGGCAGTCAAATATAAATTCCAACCGTAGCTGCCCCAGAGGATATTGTGACTCCAGCATTTTTGATCCCTTGGAACTCGCCTTTTTCACAGCTGCCATATACTGGCTTGACCCCTTCATTCATCAGCAACCTCCGGCTCAAAATTGCTGTCTGTCTACCTGCTGCCAACCCACACTCTGCTTTGGCAAGCTTGCAGCTCTTTGCCCCAGTGCAAAAACCACTTTACACTTAACAATGAACCACAATTTTGGAGTCTGCGGCGACCCTCCCAGTCATTTGACATTGCTCGCATTGATTCAAGCCAACAACTTTTTATCCAGCTTTATTTATAAATGTTAGTTACAAAAAAAAATCTGCAAAGAGATACATTTCCGCCTCTCGTCGGTGCTGTAATCCGGGGAGGCCCTTTTATTGCAACACCATAAATAGTTCAGAGAGGAAAGGAGGTTTTTAATTCAAGAATTCAAACTCTGCTATCTACAAGGGGGGTGGGGGGGTGGAGTTCTGCTTGTTACTGGTTAATACCCATCAGCAAAAGATGAATAAAAAAAACCTTGAAAGGTAACGTTCATTGCACAGTAACTTGTTTTAATGTGATTTTTAAAAAGGGGAAACCAGACCCCAAGTTGCTTGTGATTTAAGTACACCAATCACGATCCACCTGCGACTCAATTCCGCTTTGCCATTGCACTGCTTAAATGAATCTGAGCCAGTGTCCAAAAGCATAGCAGTGAAGCTCCAGGTGGATGGAGCCTGTTAGGTACCGTATGTCTGGAAAAACTCTCCAACAGACTGATTCCTAAACCTTCAAGTAACACAGGTTTTCCCTCCCTCCCCTGCCCCACCCCACAATGATAATTAGCTGCACAACCCAGTCATTATAACGCTTCTTCCTATGCAAGACAATTCCTATCAATAATAACACAAATAATTTTCTTACAAGGTTTTTCCACATTGTGGTTAAATAAAGACGACTTTTCTCTACAGCCCTTAAATAAAACAGCAGCCCTTAAATAAAACAGCTACCGTTCTATTCAAGGATGGAGTGGGGAAGAACAAGGAAAGAAAACATCCTATGCATGAGGCACAATTTTTATTGTGCAAGTCAGGAAGCAGAAAAAAATAATAATTTCTCTCCTGGGACTGAACAGGTTTGTTCAGCGTTCTGCGCCAGGACCATGGAAGGTCAGGAAGGCATCTGTCTGGGTTACCTAAAATAAAGGGACACACATCACAGTAAGGACCCCTCTTGATGCTGCTGTGTATTTCAAAATGGCAAACTGATACGGAGCAGGGAGGAGATGTTATTACACAAAAGGCACGGTCATCCTGTTGAATTAGGGGGAGAATAATACAGTACACTTTTGGTCTGAGTTCAAACAGTATTTTTGTTTCCAGCAGCATCTCAGTGGTCAAAGTCTTGCTTGCTGGTATCCTTGAGGTGTCTCCTGTTGCACAGACATTTCCCCTTTCAACTCAACATCTCCAGCAGGGATGGGGAAACTGGCCCTCCAGACGAAAGTTTCCATCACAACCAGCCCACTACCTTATTTTAAATCAGGGTTTCCCAAACTTGTGTTTCCAGCTGTTTTTGGACTACAGTTCCCATCATCCCTAACTAGCAGGGATGAAGGGAACTATAGTCCAAAAACAGCTGGAGACCCAAGTTTGGGAAACCTTGGTTGAAACCTACTGTATTTTTTGCTCTATAGGATGCACTTTTTCCCCTCCAAAAATTAAGGGGAAATGTGTGTGCGTCTTATGGAGCAAATGCAGGCTCCTTGGCTTCAGCGATAGCAATGTGAAGCTTCCAAAGCGCAGAGGGAGCGTTCCCTCCGTGCTCCGGAGGCTTTGCATTGCTTTCGCTGAAGCCTGGAGAACGAGAGGGGTCAGTGCGCACCGACCCCTCGCTCTCCAGGCTTCAGGGATAGACTCTCCTGGCTTCAGCGAAAGGAATCTGAAGCCTGTGGAGCGCAGCAGGAACTCACGCTCCGCTCCGAAGGCTTCGGGTTCCTTTTGCTGAAGCCGGGAGAGCAAGACTCTCCTGGCTTCAGCAGAGAGGGAGAGCTGCGCAGCGCCCCTTCAGCGAAGCGGGAGGAGAAATAGAAGGGGCTCCGTTTCTCCTGCCGCTACGCTGAAGGGGCGCTGAGCAGAGAGGGGGAGGTTTTTTTTCTTGTTCTCCCCCTCTAAAACAAGGTGCGTCCTATGGAGCGAAAAATACGGTAATTCATATGCATATACTGCAGGTGTTCTAATCATCAAAACATCCACAAGCAGATGAAGTGGATGTCAGATCCAGGTTCAAATATCCGTCAATCCAGGAGATCACTGGCTGACATTCGGCCAGCCCCCTTCTCTCCCATAGCTGCTGCAAGAATAAAACAGCAGGGGCTAATCATGTATGCTGCACTGAGCTCTTTGGAGGAGGCCCCACAGAACGGAAAAAGTAATGAAGATGTGCCTGGGCTGGAGGCACAAGAGAGGCAGAAAAAAACTGGGCTGTGGGTGCAGGTCTTTCACAGACCACCAGGTGGAGCCCTTCAACCGTTCTGTTCGCAGTGCGGCATCAGAAACAAGGACGATATTTTTAGTATTTTTATGGTGCTTTAGTGCTCAAAGCATTTCACATGCATGCACTTTCTTGAGGTGGGGTGAGCCACCAGACGCTGAGATTCCAGTTCCCAGAGCCAGTGTGGTGTAGTGGTTAAGAGCGGTAGACTCGTAACCTGGTGAACTGGGTTCGAGTCTCCACTCCTCCACATGCAGCTGCTGGGTGACCTTGGGCCAGTCACCCTTCTTTGAAGTCTCTCAGCCCCACTCACCCCACAGAGTGTTTGTTGTGGGGAGGAAGGGAAAGGAGAATGTTAGCCGCTTTGAGACTCCTTTGGGTAGTGATAAAGCAGGATATCAAATCCAAACTTCTTCTTCATGTTCAATAAGGATGCTGTGAGATCAACGATATCTGCTGACTCCTAAGGTTGCCCCCTCCCCTATAGTCCTTCCAATGTAAGGGAACTCAGTATTTTATCAACCTCAAATTGCAACTATGGGGAGGAGCAGAGGGAGGGGGATGCTTTCAGGGCCCCCTTTGGAGTTCAAGGCAGAGCTGGGGTTTGAACCGGGGCCTTCCTGATTCATCACTCTGGGGCATTGTACCAACTCATGTAAGCAATATTGCTCTAAAACCCTGTGCTGAGACCCAGGGGTCAAATGCGGCCTCTTCAAACTTCTTCATCTGGCCCTCAGAACTCCTTCCAGCTCTGTGATCCTATGACTCATCCCCAATACAGGCTCTTTATCCCCAGCCCACGCTTTGCACATCCCAAAGCATTTTGGTCTGGCTGCAAAGTGTCCCTAAAGTGATCATCCCTCTTGCTCCTCCCACTTTTGCATTTGGCCCTGCCCACCCCATTCAGTGCCCAGAAGGGACTGTGGACTTTGGTTGAAAGCAGTTCCAACCCCCCGGTCTTAAAAAAAAGCAGGGAGAGGGGCAGAATAGGGAGCGCTCACAACGCCTGCCACTCATGAAATCCGCCCGCCTTCTAAGGCTGGTGCTAGCAAGCCTTCCAGTTTTCTCCATTTGCGCTGCTCCCCGGTACAAAAAACGACCCCCGTGGCTTCCCGCTTACCAACAGCCACTTCTAAACGGTGCTGCCAAACTTTCAGCCGTCGCCACGAAAGTATTTACATCCAGCACCAGGATCCCCTTATTCTCCATGGTTTCTCGGCTGGCGCTGGGTTTCTCTGCAAGGAGCAAATGAGAAAAGGAGATGTTACTGCTGCAAATACCTCTGCAAAATATACAATGCCGTGAGATGGCTTCCCAACAAGCTAAATTCCAGGGAGCTGGGCCAACTCTGGGTATGTGGGAATGGAGTTGGTTGGGGGAAATGCTTGATCAGTTTTGGCCTTGTGAAACTCCTCTTAAAGCACGGGTGTCAAACACAAGGCCCGCAGGCCAAATCCGGCTCGCCAGACCTCGTCATGTGGCCCATGGCATCAAGGGCGAGGAAGCGAGCTTCCGGTCCTTTTTACTGGTCCCGACCAAGATTTTAGGGTCCGCACTCCGGCGGAGGCTCTCTGCCTTTCTAAAAAGTGACCCACGCGAACAGCCTTCCCTGCCTGCTTGCAGACAGGGCTCCAACGGACGCACCCCGTCGGTGCTGCCTACCGGCCAGTCCCACAGCTTTTGCCTGCCTTGCGGGCCGGACAAAAAGGCTTTCTGCTCGCTCGGTCCAGTCCGGGGCTCGCTGCGGAGGAGGCGGTCCCGCGAAGCCGAGCTCAGAGCCGGCTGCCTCCGCCCCTCGGAGCCTCCCAGGTGCGGCTGCTCGAGGGGGCGGGTCGCACGTGCGGGGCAACTTTTGGAGCCCGAGAGAGCTGCGGAGGCTGGCAGCGAGGGCAGGGAGCGACGGCCACGCTTGGGACGCCGCTCGCTCACTCGCTCGGGCCGCAAGAAGAGGCCACTGCGGATCTGCAGCTGGCGAGGAGATGGCTGGGGGCGCGGGCGGCGGGGCTGGCTGGGGGTCGCCCTGGTGGGTAAGTAGCGGGGCCGGCAGGCGGGGAAGGGAACGGCGGAGGCGAGTGGAGAGCGGGGACCCGGTGCAGGTCCTGCCGCAGGCGGTGTGCCCCGGCTGGGCTGGGAGAGGCAAAGCTGCTGCTGGTTCAGCTGCGCAGAGTGGGGTGGAGGGAGCCGGGCGGGCGGGCGGTGTGCCACACCGCAAAGCAGGGGCGCCTCCCACCCCGAAGAGGACCGTGCCGGCATCTGGGCGGCTGGAGCAAAGTGGGAGCCTGCCAGCAACTTGGCTGCGGGAGCCTGGCTATGAAACACCGCCCCCCTCCCCACGCCAACACATCGGCTTTCTCCGGGCCGGAGGACTTCGCGGATAGCCCCCTCCCCGGGAACAACTGCAGCAGCTCGGGGCCCCAGCAGGACATCCTGGCCACCTGCGCCCGCAGTGCCGCTGGGGCTCCCTTGCAAGGAAGAAACTGCTGCTGTCCAAACTGCAGCTCCGTATCCTCCGACTCCTGAGTGCGGCGGCAGGGCGGGGGGAGGCAACATTTGCTTCTGCTCTGCACTGTTGGGACAGGCTCCTGTCTCTTCCCCGTTGGAGCTCCAGTCTGCCTGGAAGCCCATCTCGTCATCTTTTTTAAAAATCATTATTATTTCTTCTTCTATTCTTATTTAAAATCGTACTGGAATAGGTATATTAAATAGTGTATAGGTTCAAGACAACACACACCAGTGCCTAAGGAAAAATAACTTTGATAAAGTCCTACAGATACAACCGGCCCTTTGAGGGTGACCAAACTGCTGATGCGGCCCCCTGGATTTGAGTTTGACACTCCTGTCTTAAAGCAATTTCTCTGGTCAATCGGCAGTAACAGAGAAGGGGTGCGTCCCAGCTGGGAAGCAGGAACCCAAAATGCCCATGTGTGCCTTAAGACCAGATCTCTATCAGGAAAGCAAACATAGTGCTCTCCAGCTGCTTTTGGACTACAACTCCCATCAGCCAATGGTCGGAGGTGATGGGAGTTTTAGTGCACAACACCTGGAGAACACACACGAATGTAAGCAGAGCCTGTCCGTTGGTTCAGGACAAAGTCCCATCTAGCCCAACACCCTGTTCTCACAGGGGACAATTGGGAGAGCCTGCAAGGAGGACCTGAGTGCAAGAGCACTCTCCTTGGGAATACTCGCAGCTGGAATTCAGAACCACACTGCATCTGACAGTGGGTAAAATATTCCCATCATAGCTAGCAGCCATCGACTCCACAAATTTGTCTAATCCTCTACACCTGCATTTTTCCCTAAAAAAAGAAAAGGAAAAAAAGTCCCAAATGTTTAGTTTGCTCTCATTTTTTCTAAACTAAAAAGCTCCCAACATGGCTCCAAACCATTCTGGCTGCCGTTTTCTGAACCTTTTCCAGCTCTACAATATCCTTTTGTAGGTTTGGTAAGCAGAACTGAAAACAGCATCCCATGTGTGGTCGCACCACAGATTTGCACAATCCCATTATGATACCGACACTTTTGTTTTCAACCCCTTTCCTAACGATCCCACTATGGTCTCATTGGCTGCTCTGCCATTCAGAAATACTCTAAACCTCTGGAAATTCTGGAAAAGCTCAAGGCAATGGAAAGCCCCTCTCAGCAGGGCCAGGACCCACAAAGGCTGCTTGTCTGCACATCCTTTTTCACACTGCCCTGAAAATGTGGGGTTTTTTTTGCAGGGGTGGGGGAGAGAAGAAGACATCCACATGAGAAGTGCCCCCACAGGCAGGATATGGCAAGATCTCCCTACCTGTGAGGAATACGGCAAATCTCCTGCTGATGTGCTGAACCTGCAAGTTCAGCAAGCAATTCAGATGCTCGGATCTCGGGGAAGACTTGGAATCGCACTGATGGTAGTGGAGAACTTCGGTGATGTTGGAACCCTGGCAGGATTTCAGGAGCATCTCCTTGGCGTGAGCTGCAGGGTCCTTCCTGCAGGAGAACAAAACGTCAAGAGAGTTTGGTCCCAAACAGCTTTGAGTTTGGGACTGTGCCCCAAAAGCACACCTCATATTCACAGAATAAGAATCGGAGAATTGTAGAATGGGAACGGACACCAAGGGTCATCCAGTCCAAGCCCCTGCAATGCAGGATGCTGCCCAGAGAGTTGCTTCTTGAGCTAACGACATTATATAAACGAATAAGAATGCAGGCATATCCTATGGGAGTTCCATGTGCTGAAATTCAGAGGAACCGAATACTTTTCATTTAGCCAGCAGCAGGGCAAAGCAGGGCACATGCAAGGGGGTGTTACACTGCAGAGAGAGTTGGGCTTGCAGGCTTTCGGGACCCAGGGCATCTCTTTCTCAGGCCAAGAAGCCCACGGCAGGCATGTGATTGGAAGCAGCGTTCAGGGGAAACGTGGTTAGGTAATGTCCTCAAACCAGAGACCAGTTCTGTCCAGGTTCAGACCTTCTCCTAAGGAGCAACAAAGAAAGCAGGATCCTCAAGTGGATCTCCAGTGCAGCAGAGCCAGACACCCCTGACCCCAGACTAGAGGCCCTCATGGCCACTGCCTGGGTTCCTGGCTGGACCTCAGATGTACGGAGCCACAGCAGCAGAGGAGACAAAGAGCCAGGCAGGAACTTCAAGGCAGCTGCTGAACTGTCCACGGAAGCTACTCAGGAGGAGGGAAGGCACATGGAAGCACTGACGGATCAGGGCCTGGCTGCGTGCATAGGGGAGGAAGGATATCCCCAGTGTCTGCACCCGAGGCCTCAATCAATTTATTTGATCATTTCAGTAAACTGTGGTTTTAAACGGTCTTTGTTGTTACCTGAGAGCTTGAAACTGGGTAGTCTGTAAATATAGGGAGTAAGGAAATAAATACATGCTTGCATGGACGGGGGGGGGCAGGCGGGGGAATGAGGACTCTATAGGGATTTAGCAGGGAGAAGGGATTTAGTCAGTGCCAGAGTCGTCCTCACCTGGCGTCCTCTCGGAGTCTCTTGGTCTCTTTGTAGTGAAGGAGCCAGCTCCATCTGCCGTGGCTGCAGTTGAGCTTCTCCAAGGTTTTGGCAGCGTCCTTCAGCTCCCCTGCAGGAAGAGCATCAGCACAACAGGACAGTGAAAACTACAAAGTTTGGCTGCCTAGAGTTCCGTCTCCGCTGTCACATGGTAACAGCTGGGTAGCCCCTGTTATTAAGGCTGCCGGTCCTTAGCCGTCAATATTGCCACTGTCGCCGTTCACTGAATCATCCTCCGTATTATTGATTGGATTTTTACCCCACCCTTCCTCTCAAAGGAGCCCACAAAACAGCAAAGCCATCCCATCCCTTTTTAAAAAAAAAACAACCCTGAAGAAATTAATAAATGGGGGGGAGGGGGGAATAAGTCACGTATCCTCAAAGGTTAATAATTTCTAGGGTGCCAAGGAACAGTATTTCAGCCATTAAATGTCTGGATGAGCGTTTTAAGGTCCCTCCAAAATGTTAATGAGCGAGACACCTCGCCAGGGAAGGTGTTCCACAAGCAGGAACTACCACTGAGAAGGCCCTGTCATGGATTAACCCCGACAGGGCAATGCCCAGCAGCACGGCCAGCATCTGGGCCTCCTTCCTGATTGTAGGGCCCAAGGTGGCTGGTATCGGGTGAGATGCTCTTTCAGGTATTTGGGTACCAAACTGTTTAGGACTTCATACATAGCACTGCAAAGCACCATGCTAATGGGAGATGCACCAGGCTGCATCTAAGGGAGATATGAGCGGAAGACAAATATTTAACACGAGGAGACATATTCTCCCTGACTTGCTCGCAGGGAGGTTTGCTTCTATTTATACTGCCACAACATTCAATCACAGGAAACAATCCCTGTGGACCATGTCCAAAGACACACCACCTCCAGAAAGCTGTGCTTTTCCGGAACTGGCACACTGGGCGCAACATCTCACCTACTGTCATCGCCTCAAGCACTTTGTCGTCAGACACCACGAAGCCCCCGCTGTGGAACAGCTCCTGATGCGTGTTGTCAAAGATGTCCTCAGGGTTGTCCACTCCCACAAAGGTCACGCTGGGAAAGCGCTTTAGCCTCAGCAAGGACGGGATCTGCCCAGGAGACAAATATTTTTTCAGGTTCAGCATTGGTTCATCGGTTACATTTCCCTCGGGTGGGCAGAGGGTGGCACCGGGTGCACAAGCAGGAGATTTGACCACTGGCGGAGGAGGAGTGCACCGCCCCCGGCAGCACGATCCCGGTGGGGTTTACGCCAGCCACACCCCCACCTGCTCTCCGCCACTGGATCTGACCCTTCTCAGACTTTGGGAGGAAGGCACACACAGAAACAGGAACTGCTACCCACAACAGATAGCAATCAGGCCTGTGTACTTCCTGCTAAAACTTGTTTAGCCTTCCAAATTTAGGGTGATGCAGAAGGGAATCCTGCCACCTGTATGATTGAGCAAAGTTGCAGAACGCTTACTGCACTGTAAGCAAGCTTCTCTTTCACAACCTCACAGGGACTGGAAACTTGCCTCAGTGAAGGCTGCGCTTCAAGATTAGCAGGAAGCTGAATGCTACGCCCAGTGGTGGCGACGGCTGGGAAGACGCAATGTCTGAAACCGGTATCGTGAACCGAACGTCATACCGGTGGCAGAGGGTCTGCTCTGCATGCAGAACTGAACCCAGGTCCAATTCCTGGCATCTCCAGATACAGCCCAGAGGGTCCTCTGTGCAAAACCCTGGAAAGGTGCTGCCAGTCAGTGCAGACAAACTGTGCTCGATGAACCGAAAGTCTGCCTATACAAAGGCAGCTGCCCATGTTTCATGAAGCACCAGGGAGGGGGAACGTTAGAAGCATTTGGCAGCGGGAGGGAAGAGAACCAGGTTTTAATATCCAGAAACTATTTTTCCTGTGCCACACGGGAAAGGCACTTTTGAACCTACTTTATATATGTGTGGGTATATGTCCTCATTCCTAATGATGACCATCAGTCTGTCTCCCTCGGGGTGGCTTGTCTTACAAAAATGCAGAGGCTTCATTTCCACATGACTCCCTTTTTTCAGCAAGTTCTGAAACATAACATTTAAAAAAACCCATCACCAAAACCAGAATGGCTGCTTTCAGAGTTAAAAGCAAAAATGAAAACAAAACCAGAGTTTTTCTGTGTCTTCAAGCAGAAACAGAAATTCAGGATAAGTCTGCAGGGAAGGGACAGAGACGAGTCCTCTAATCCAGTACAAACAAATCCACTGTGTTCATTGCTATTTGTTTGTTCCATTTATATGCCACCTTTTCCTCCAGGGAGCTCAAGGTGGTCTGCATGGTTCTCTCTCCCCTCCCCCATTTATTCTCACAACAACCCTGTGAGGTAGGATAGGCTGAGAGACAGGGAGCAGCTCAAGGTCACCCAGCGAGCTTCATGGCTGAAGTGAGGATTTGAATCCTGGTCTCCCAGGTCACAGTCCAACACTGTTCTGCTAATATCACACTTCTATTGTCCTGTTCTTCTCACTTGAAATGGGAGATTCGCCCAAGGCTGTTAACTGCAGCAGAATCCCACCCAAAAGCACTTTCCATACAATCAAGTCCTGCACATTAAATATGATGTTCCTTTTTTAAATGAAAGCAAAGAGGAGGGGGACATGGACAGCTGAGAGTAGGTTTGGGTTGGTTTTTTTAATGCTAGAGCCCCAGAATGACTGAACACCCAGAGAATCAGAGCCAGAAGGGACCTCAAAAGCCACCTAGCCCAAACAGAGATGAACCATGAAGCAGACCAGCCTTTAAATCAGAACCAGTGAGGGCGGTGAAGGTCCTGTGTGAGTGTCTGGAGGCGGTTGGAGGATGGATGGCGGCTAACAGATTGAGGTTGAATCCTGACAAGACAGAAGTACTGTTTTTGGGGGACAGGAGGCAGGCAGGTGTGGAGGATTCCCTGGTTCTGAATGGGGTAACTGTGCCCCTGAAGGACCAGGTGCGCAGCCTGGGAGTCATTTTGGACTCACAGCTGTCCATGGAGGCACAGGTCAAATCTGTGTCCAGGGCAGCTGTTTACCAACTGTGTCCAGGGCAGCTGTTTACCAACTCCATCTGGTACATAGGCTGAGACCCTATCTGCCTGCGGACTGTCTCGCCAGAGTGGTGCATGCTCTGGTTATCTCCCGCTTGGACTACTGCAATGCACTCTACGTGGGGCTACCTTTGAAGGTGACTCGGAAACTACAACTAATCCAGAATGCGGCAGCTAGACTGGTGACTGGGGGCGGCTGCCGAGACCATATAACACCGGTCTTGAAAGACCTACATTGGCTCCCAGTATGTTTCCGAGCACAATTCAAAGTGTTGGTGTTGACCTTGACAGCCCTAAACGACCTCAGCCCAGTATCCCCGAAGGAGCGTCTCCACCCCCATCATTCTGCTTGGACGCTGAGGTCCAGCGCTGAGGGCCTTCTGGCGGTTCCCTCATTGCGAGAAGCAAAGCTACAGGGAACCAGGCAGAGGGCCTTCTCGGTAGTGGCGCCCGCCCTGTGGAACGCCGTTCCAGCAGATGTCAAAGCGATAAACAACTACCTGACATTCAGAAGACATCTTAAGGCAGCCCTGTTCAGGGAAGTTTTTAACGTGTGATATTTTACTGTATTTTTGGTTTTTATGGAAGCTGCCCAGTGGCTGGGGAGGCCCAGCCAGATGGGCGGGGTATAAATAATAAATTATTATTATTGTTATTATATAACATGGTGCCCTTTCGAGGCTGGTCCTCAGTAGGAGATACTGGGGCACCCTCACTGGTGCTGCCATTTTCAACATTAAACTCCAGTTCTGGCACCCTGGACATTGTGGTGTGGAAACCTGGGCCTGCATCTGGAATCTGCGATCCTCCCTCTTTTCCTCCTGCCACACACACACACCCTGCCACCCAGTGTAAGCATGTATTACTGTTCAGCATGCGCAAACACTAACCAAGGTTCCCCTCCTGAGCAGGGATGGAAGCTGGTTTGCATACCCCGGTTCAGAGGGGAACCCCGGTTAGAATCATTCCACACCAGCGACGCTGGAAAGGCCAGGGTCAGGGTATTTGCTTTACATGAGGAAGCCCCCGGGTTTCAGAACCCCTGAAAAGCCACTGCAAGTCAACAACAGTGGGCTAAATGAACCAACCATCTGACTCAGTGCAAGGGAGCTCCCTATGTTAAGGGAAGGGAGCTGGAAACGCAGGCTGAAAGAAGGGGTGTGCAAGACAAGGGCCCGGTTCCCAATTTGCAAATTACAGTGTAGCCGAGAGCAAGCGTTTCATCCACACTGGGCAGTTGTCGCCCGTTGCCGATTTCTCCAACGCCTAAAACCTGGTGCAATATTTAAAATGTGAAACATCTTTGTTAAGTTAAATTGACTGGAAAAGCTTGCAAATACCAGATAGGCTTAGGATTTTAATATGTAATGTGATAAATTAATATGTTGAAATTTAGATCAGGAAAGTAAGACAGATGTTAAGTGATTAAGTTAACTTTATGAGAATATAGGTTTTGGAAAACTGTTAAAATGATATGCACTGAAATTCAACCAAGGGGACACGAGGAAGTCGCTTAACAATGTTAATAAGATTAGTCTTAATAAGGTTAGGATTTATGTTTGTTTGTTCATTTGTTGGTGTGTTTAAAAATTTGTGGAAAACCAGTATTTTTTTTTGAAAAATAAAATAAAATGTGAAACACCTTACCTTTAGTCTCCCAAAGAAAGGACTGTCGCCTGTTTCCACCAGGTAGAATGCGTAAGGCTTTTTGCAAGCTTCCTGGGCAACCGTTTTCAGCTTGAAATGTAGTGTGCTGCAGAGTTCGGTGAAGAGGTGCTCGTAGGACGTCGTCCTCCGAGGCAAGGAGGGACCCCTTTTCTCCAGAGCATCTTCTGAGGTAGGATTTGGCTCTCGGGCCGCGAAACTCGCCTGCCTGTCGCCCTGCGTCATCAACCTGCTCAATTCGGCAAACTCGTCCATGATGACCGATATGTCTCCTCGGGAATCCTTTAGCTTATTATTGTACGTTAACTTGTTGAGGTGGAAAGGAGCACCCGGCCCTTTTCCTTGACCTTTCGTTCTAGCAGCATTGCTCACCGATTCCTGTGCAGAAGCAAACGGGGGAGGAGGTTCAAAAGGGTCGCTGTGTCTGCTCCTGGGGGTGCCGTGTGGGGCACTGTGCCTCGGGCCCCGGTTCAAAATAGTTATCAGAAGCGGGCTTCGGCTCCTGGGTGGCACACTGAGCTCAGGAGCTTCAGGGACCTTTCTCGATGGCAACGTCTCTGCCGTTACCTGAAGCACGCGCTCCGGTGTACCTTCGCCAGAGGTAGGAGGTTGTGGTTTCTTTAGGGTATGTTTTAGCTTATCGTGGAAACGCAGACACTCCATATCTAAAGTGCTCTGAATGGGGTCGTTCAGAACCCTCCAAGCCCTATCGGAGAAGTTTTTCCATTCCTGCTCTCCGAAAAAAGGGCTACGCCTCTTGGAAGACTGAAAGCTTCGGTTTTTTTCTTGGTGCTTCTTGGTTATAGTAAAGTTTAAATAGTCCTTTAGAGGTCCCGACTCTTCGGGAGAAGGCAGCACAGACCTATCGCCTTCCCTGAATGAGGACGGCCAGTCGTACTGGATAGTCTCAGCCTCAACATCAGGCACTGTCACCTTGTTTTCCAGATACACCCAGCCTTCACCCTTGTGAAGCTCGTTCTCACAGCTCAAATCACTGGCGCAACTCATTTCCATGGCATCTGGCGAGGCAGCAGATCTTGTAGACGGTATCTCAGGCTGACCTCTGGGATGCACATCTCCGCAAAGTTCTGGGACACCGTCCACAGAAACACATTTATTTTCCCAATTTATATTCACGCCCGTAGCTCCGACAAATGAGACGGGTCTTTCACCGGCCGGAGCATCTTCAGGGTCCTCCAGATTCTCCACCGGGTTTTTATACAGATCATGTGTGTCTTTATGTGCAGATGACCCAGATTCTTCGGATAAACATTCCGTAGGACGCACTGACGGCACAAAGGGCAGCACTTCTCTGCCTGCCTTCCTGAGCTGGTCCTCAAACATGGATGCTTCCGAACTAACTTGTCCTGGGTCAACCCCACACAACGCAGCTGTTTGGATCAAGGGGAACTGGCGTTCTGGACTTCTTATGCCTGTGTCTTCCCACTCTGGACAGCAAGAACTTTCCAGGGTGTCCGTAGCAGCTCCTGTCTCTTGATGAGACTTCTTTTCAGCCACTTGACCGGAACTTATGCTTCCCTGCAGTGCTGAATGATACCACCCATATCTTTGTACAGCCATGTGAGAGTCTCTCTTGTTGCTAGGCTGTGCTAAAGAGTCACCTGTCATCGCCCATTTGGGGTCATAATGGGCAAGCTTGTCAGTGGCATAACTCTCTTCATCACTCTCAGGAGGGGTCACACACTCAAGGGTGACGGAACTAATCCAGTTTAAGGCTGGATTCTCTTTCGCAAAGGCGGTTTCTTTGCTCACGGCCATCATGCCACTCACAGTGTCTATCAACTCATAGAGAAAGGACCTGATGTCTTCAGGCACAGTAACTACAGCTTGGCTTAGCTTATCATCATCAGATGCCGATTCTCGGGGCGCAGGAGAGACTTCAATGTCCTCACTGTTAACGCCACACTTTTGATTGTCGGTACTGGTGTCCGATTCTTCATTATCCAAATGCCAGCTCTGGCCCTGAGAATTGCCAAGTCGTTCTGTTGTCTGCCTGGCCTTCCGTTCCTCTTGAGTGGCTGTGTTGCACCGCAGTTCATTTGCTTGCAATGGAGCCACACCTACCAGGTGGAGGGCATCCTTTTCCTCAGGGATGCAGGAATCCTCAGCTGAACGTGTTTGCTTTGTGAGTGTGCTATTTTCAGCTGAGCGCTCTTGGTTCCCCGGCAAGTCTTCCTCTTCATCAGATATTGCTTGATAGACAGGACTAACCTGCAACTTAACCACTTCAGCCATGCGGATTCCTTCCTCTTCCGGTGAAACACAGGAACCCGCGACCAAGTCTATTTCTTTTTCAGGTGCAAGATTTGGAGCTGATAAAGCAGAATTTTCTTGTTTCCCTGTGGATTCCCCTTGAACTGGTGGGCTGCTCTGCACTTGACATGGTCCACAAGTTTTCAGCGGACTTGGGTCGGTCAGGTTACCCTCTTCCTGGGAAATGTCTTCAATCAAATCCATTTGATTTAGGGATATGTGATGTTTGGTTGACTCCGCAGAGTCTTCCTGGGCAGTTGGCAATTCTATTACATCATCAGGACTTGTTTGATGGACAGGACTCGCCTCCAGTGAAACTGAATCAGCCAGATTCATTCCTTTCTCTTCCGTGGAACCAAAGGAAGTATCGTCCGAACCAACTGGGCTTGGAAATTTGGGGCTGTTTGCCAGTACAATAGAATCTCGACTCTCTACAGATTCTCCTCGAGTTGCCATATCCTTTAATTCAGCAGCTTGCGCAGAAGCTGAATCTTCTAGGTTGGTTTTGTTATCTTCCTGGGACCTACGGGTGCTTTCAGCCACGTCCATTTGGTTTGGAGACATGGGATGTTTGGCTAATTCAACGGCATCTTCTGTCTCTGGAGACTGGGCTACTTCATCACGGGTTATTTGATTTACAGGGCTAGTCCGTAATGGAAGGGAATCCAACAGATTGTCCTCTCTATCTTTCTGTGAAAGGCAGAAACCCTTAACCGCATCTGTTGGGTCTAGAGATGCAGAACTAGGGGTTGATAGTACAAAGTCATCTTGGGTACCAGGTGATTCTGCCTGATGCTCGGAAACTGTGGCTGGTGATGGTGGAAAAGTGACTGGGGACGTAGAGGCCCTGGCAGCTTCTCTGCCTTCTATTGGACAGCCTTCCTCTTCTTTGTTCTCTTGGTCCAAGTCCATATCTCGGGGCTCTGAGTCAGTATCGTTGCTGTCCGAAAGAGCAAGTTCAATTGATTCCCACCCCGTGCTCTCTCCCTCTATATCTTCCTCATCTACAGGGAGATCCTGTGACCCCCTCCCCTCTCTACACAGTTTGTTGACTTCCCCACAATCACTGTCTGCTTCTAACCAGCCTATTTCAGCAGGACGTAGCAACACAGCGCCACCGCTCTGTGGGCTGTCCTCCTCCTTCTCTGCAGAAGGAGAGGAAGCCTTTAATTCAGAAATCTCTGCAGAAATGCCACCGGCCATCGTGTTCGCACTAGGCTGTTTGCTGGCTGAATTCTCCAGGACTTCCGCATCCTTGGAAGCAGCATCGCTTTGGGAAACCTCAGCTAAGTCGACACTCGCAGTCGCCTCCGCATCAGTTCCACGCTCCTGAGGCCTCGAACGCCCTTCGGTATGCTCATCTGTCAAGCTTCTGCTCTGGCTCTCTGCGGAGAGGGCAGGATCAGGTGTGAGTTCTTCATCAGGTTTCTCCACAGCCACCTGAAATAAAAATTCCAAGTTTCAAAAGTTCAGAGAGACAGAAAGGCAAAAAGTAAAAAATAAATCTCCATAGCTTTCTAAATCTGCAAACTATCCTAGAGCAGTAAAAAACAAAATCACAGCATGGTGCAAACGTTTACCAACACACGCTGCCTGGAGTTGAGAGAGCCTCAGCCCTCCTACCTTTCGAGCTCCGTCAAGGTTTACCCCACTGTGCTGCTTCAAGAATAAGCTGCCACAACTTGTCACAAATCAAACCAAGCACAGTCTCTGCTAGCCATGCCTCGTGGCCTAGCCATCAATCTTCCCTTGTTTTCACCATTCAATCTGGTTAGCAAAAAGGGCAGAGTTCGAATCACTGTGTTTGTCGCAGGTTATGGCAGCTGGCTCTATAATGCTGTCCAACAGCTAAATAGGGCCCCGAAAAGTGAGGTTTTTCCATTTCCCAGGTTTTTCTCCAGACCTCCTCCCTGAACCAAGATGGTTCTTTAATCCCAGTTATTTAATAAATAAGTATTACGTTGGCTTTCTATCTCCGCTGGTTGTTCCAAGTTCACTGGGGAAGGACATCATGCTCTATGGGCTTTACAGCACAATTTGCCGTAGAGGCTACTGTCATACTACTAACAGCAACAAGAGAAAAAATTGATGGGAACTGTCTATGGAAATTAAAGGGGAACTGTCAGGGCTTTTCTTACATTTGAAGCCGAATTCCCTTTAATTTCCGTACAGTGGTACGTTGGTTCTCGAACGGCTTAGCTGTCAAACAATTCAGCTCCCAAACGCCGCAAACCCAGAAGTAAGCGTTCCAGTTTGTGAACGTTTTTTTGGAAGCCGAACGTCCAACGCAGCTACCGTTTGAGTGCAGGAAGCTCCTGCAGCCAATCGGAAGCTGAGCATTGGTTTTCGAATGGTTTTGGGAGTCGAACAGACTTCTGGAACGGATTAAGTTTGAAATCCAAGGTACCACTGTAGATAAGTTTCCAAGGTATCATGGAGGACATGTTGACAGGTGGCTATCAATAAAAATGTCTATTAGGAACCTCTGTACATTTTATTCTGTGAAATGCCCTGAGATCTTATGATCGAGGGTGGTATATAAATCAAATCAAATCAATCAATCATGGGGGAGGAACTTCTAGGCTCTCAACTCAACCTCAAGTCTAATTCATGAGTGAAAATTGGGTAATCAGGGCTGTAACTCAGTAGCAGAACACTCACTAGGCAAGCAGAACCCAGGTTATAATAATAATAATTTATTATTTATACCCCGCCCATCTGGCTGGGCCTCCCCAGCCACTCTGGGCAGCTTCCATAGAAACCAAAAATACAGAAAAATATCACACGTTAAAAACTTCCCTGAACAGGGCTGCCTTAAGATGTCTTCTGAATGTCAGGTAGTTGTTTATCGCTTTGACATCTGCTGGAAGGGCGTTCCACAGGGCGGGCGCCACTACCGAGAAGGCCCTCTGCCTGGTTCCCTGTAGCTTTGCTTCTCGCAATGAGGGAACCGCCAGAAGGCCCTCGGCGCTGGATCCCTGGCATCTGCAGACAGGGCATAGAGGCTCGTGTCCGAAACCTTTGCCAGTCAGTGTAGTTAACTCGGCGTAATACTGAGTTAAATGGACCAGTGGTCCGAGTCGCTATAAGGCAGTTCTCAAAAACTGCAAGAGGTTTCAGGCTTTGAAGTGAAATTACCCATATGGTTTTATAGATGCAGCTATGCCCAGCTGTAGCTCTGAGCCCCTCCCTGCTAAATGGTGCCAAGCGTACCAGCCAGGCTCCTGGCACTCAGCATCTGCCTTCTGCCCAACACTGACATCTGGCCTGAGCTGATCTACTGAAGTCTTTCTTACTTTGTCAGAAGGATTAACCTTCTCTTTCGGTTTGCCGGCAGCAGCATGGGACTCTTCCTCCTCCTCCTCAGGCAGATCACTGGGGTCATCAGGGATAACGATGGGAGCCTCATCGATGCAATTCGTAGAGGACAGTTCATTACAGGAGAGGGGCTTCTCCGAGGAAGAAACCGCCCTCTCGTCTGCTTCTCTGGGCGTCCGGTTATCATCGGATAGAGAGTCCGCGGGGCATTTCTCCAAACTGTACGGCCCCTCGCAATCGTCGTCGATGACTTCAAAGGCATCCACGATGCTTCTCAGTGAGACGAATTTGGGAGGGTTGCGGTGTTCGACCACGTTCCTTATTGTAGGGGATCTGAACGGCTTGTTATAAAACAGCGCCACCCACATATGCAGGATGCGCATCATTTCATCCGAATCGTCCAACAAGCGGGTGTCCCAGGGCCTACAGAAAAAGGAAATGCAGACTTATCCTTGAGAAGTTTTATTTTAAGGCTCTCTACCTGACTGGGTGAAATCACATCATTTTTGTCTTTGCACGGCTTGGGTCCTGCATATCCAGCATAAACAATCGAAGAAGGATGTTGGCAGGTTGCAATGTGTGCAGAGGAGGGCAACTAAGATGATCAAGGGTCTAGAAGCCAAGCCTTATGAGAAACGGTTGAAGGAGCTGGGTATGCTTAGCCTGGGAAAGGGGGACGGAGAGGAGATAGGAGAGCCATCTTCAAATATCTAAAGGGCTGTTGGTAGAATTTGTACTGTTAAAACGGAAAGGGGTCAAACCATCGCCAAGAGGTGCTGAAATTTTGGGAGGTTGGATAGTTACAATGGAATGGTCTCGGTTGTGGGGTGCACATTTTAATTCTTATTTATTTATGATTATTACTTTGTCCAAAAACAATGATCAAAGTACTGGACACTTTTCACCTGGGGATGCATAAAGCTACTGTAGGATGGTACAGAAATGTTATTTATTTAATTTATTTATTAATTATTATTATTATTATTATTATTATTATTATTATTATTATTATTATTATTATACTATAGGACAGTAAAAGCTGTTTGACTGTGGATCAGACGACCTCAGGAGGTGGTAGACTCTCCTTCTTTGGAGGTTTTTAAGCAGAGGTCAGATGGTCATCTGTCATGGATGCTTTAGTTGAGTTTCCCTATATGGCAGGGGGTTGAACTAGATGACCCTTGGGATCCCACTCCACAATTCTATGATTCTATGATCCCAGAGACTGTCAACTTCTCCTACTGGAGAGGCTGCCTGGAACAAGGTGTCCTCTGGGGCAATGTCTCCTGTCAGGCACTCTCCATCTATTCCTGTTGCTCTCAATGTCCTGAAAACAGCCCATGACCTTGGCTGGGACGCACAAACCCTATCAATGCAGTGTACAGGTGGCAACACATTTGGGCTCCACAGGCCAGCTCCTTATCAGGATCAAGCTTGTGGGCAAAATTTGACAGGTGGGCAAGGCTATCCTCCCATCAACCACCTGACTTCGGGAGCAAGGTGCTTTTAAGTCCCTAAGTGGGGAGACTTCAAATCACCTTGCAAGTCACTGCCAGAACAATTTCCCCCTCCACTTTGCCAGGGCTTTTGACTCAAATCCCTTCCTGAATCAGAACAGGACCCCCTGCTTATCAGCTGATTAGCAGGGGTTATATCCTGCATTGGCTGTTCGTGTCTGTTCCAAGCAGGGAATGGGTATGCAGCCAAACTGAGGATTTAACCCCATCTTCCTGCCCATCGGATGATGTTGCAAATGTACCCCTGGTGTACTGTGGACTGTGCCCTTCTCAACACGCTCAGTAGAGAGGCAACCGAATGACCAGATTCCTGTCCATTTAAGGCTCTGCACTTCTCAAGAAGAGGTTGTACACACACAGATGTAACTCACAACTTATGCTCATTTAACCTGTGTGCATTCAGCTTTACATACTTGGCAAATATATATGTTTTGACTATATGTGATTTTGGCCTTACACGCTATCCCTGGAACGTAACCACCACATGAGCGGAGAGTTGCCTATATAGCTATAGGCTGACCCCAAGAACCTGCCAGAAGGCCCCTACGATCTGCCCAAGTCATTGAAAGACCAGCCTCCAAATGCCCTTGTTCTCTGGGCCACGGTTCATGATCCTGGAGAGATCACCCAGCTCCTATCTGCATTCTCACCACTATTGCCAGGCTTTTAATTCTACCTAGTTATGAAGGGACACGGGTGGCGCTGTGGTCTAAACCACTGAGCCTCTTGGGCTTGCTGATCAGAAGGTCGGCAGTTCGAATCCCTGCGATGGGGTGAGCTCCCATTGCTTGGTCCCAGCTCCTGCCAACCTAGCAGTTCGAAAGCATGCCCCCCCCCAAGTGCAAGTAGATAAATAGGTACCACTCCGGCGGGAAAGTAAATGTTTCCGTGTGCTGCTCTGGTTGCACCAGAAGCGGCTTAGTCATGTTGGCCACGTGACCAGGAAAAACTGTCTGCAGACAAACACCGGCTCCCTCGGCCTGAAAAGCCAGATGAGCGCCGCAACCCCAGAGTCATCTGCGACTGGACTTAACTGTCATGGGTCCTTTACTTTACCTTTTTAGTTATGGTTTTATTTATCTTACTTGTGGCTTGAATGCATTTCATACAATGAGTATCTTTCCAAAGTTGGGAATTACTTACCCGTGTACAGCTCGAACTACTGTTCTCTCTAAGATATTATTAGTGTATTTGCTATCTAAGTTGGGGGGGTAGTCTGCCTCCCACTGGAAAGTCACTTTGACAGTTTTGTCACAAAAGGTCACTTTATGGGACTTGGAGAAGTCTTCCTTCAACCTCGCGGCCATGACGGCAGAGCGCGTGAATGGTATGTAGCCCCTCAACTGCTTGTGAGGGTGGCAGATCCTCTGCTGGTGCCGGAAAGGCATGACTTTCCCAACTAAAGGCCCCAGCCTGGCATTCTTGACACCGTTCTTGGTGCCCGGGGCCCCCTTCTTGCAAGATTCAGACACTGGGGAGGCGTACGAGTGCTCAGAAGAAATCAAGGAGTGAATGCTCGAATCCGAAAGATAACCCATCTCCCTTGGAGGTGTCGCCAAACTGGGTTTCGCAGCCCGCCTTTTGCTGGAACCCGCGGGGTTGTTTTCATGAGAGCTGGAAGGAGACTCTCTGCCCTCCCCACTTTGCTCAGGAGACAAATCAGACTCTGGGCCCGTCTTGCCGGAGAAGGGAGCCGTTTTCAGCTTCTTCGTCACTCTGTGATATTCGTGATCCGAAGACTTGTCCGAATGTTTCCCTTTGTGCAAGCGGCGGCGCTCCCGGGAAGGGCTGGGGGGCAAGGAGGCGCCACTGCTGTTGCTGAGCAGCGGGGAGTTGGAGCTCAGCGCCAGGTCGGCCAACAGGTTCAAGGCGTGGGAGTCGCAGTTGAGCACTTTGGGAGATGGGGAAGCATCCTGGGCCGGGCTTCTCTCGCTCGAAGGATCGTTCTCATCGCTAGCCGGAGGGATTTCGTCCTCCCGCTGATGGGAACTTTTCCTCTTCACTGCGTAAGAAAAGGAGCAAGTTTCAGAGCGGGCTGCTAAGACAGTTCCACCCTTACGAAAAAGCACCATTAAAGGCTAGTGGTTTTTTGAGAGCCAATATGGTGCAACACTTGTGGTTTCGTGCTAACATTCCCAGTCCCTGTTCAGTCATGAAGGTTGCCAAGTGGCTACTTTGGGACAGTCGCTATGTCTCAACCTAACCTTTCTCGCGGGGTCATTGTAAGGACAAAGTGGCCGGGGAGGGAGAAGAGAGCCTTGTATGATGCTCTTAGGAGGAAAGGTAGGATTTTAAAAGGCTCTCTCTAGCTGTTGTTATAGTTACAGACCAATTCAATTAGTTACAGATAAAGTTATACAGTTATGGGAAAAGAAAATCCACCCTCTGAGTATGAGGACATCATAACAATGATCTGTTTCTTAGCAAGTCTTTAAATCAGGTTAATATAACCTCAGAACTCCTAAGAAACAGATTATTGTTATTATGCCATATGTAAAACCACAGAAATCAAAGAGGGTGTACTTTCTTTTCCCCATGACTGTAGCTACCGTATTGGCTGGAATATAGGCCACACCCAAATATAAGCTGCACCTTTAAAATTGGAGGGGGGGAAAGAAAAAAGAAAAGAAAAAATACCCTAATATAAGCCACTCCCTTCCTCACTGCTCCTTGCTGCATACTTGGGGGGGGGGCTGCGTTACTGGCAGCCTTTCCCCTTCCTCGCTCTCCCTCCCTTCCCAGCCTTGGTTGGAGAGGACAGGGGAGTATGCACGGGGCGGACGCTGCTTCGCCGCACTCCTAGCGTAAGGTCACGAATATAAGCCACACTTTAACTTTTCATGGTTGGAATTTGGGGGGAAAGTGCGGCTTATATTCAGGCCAGTATGGTAGTCATAGAGAAATCCCATCAAACTCAGGTAGCCATAGTTTCCTGAGCACCTTCACTTTCCTGCTAATGAACCTGCAGGAAGCACTATGAACCATGTGTTTCAAGAAATCCACCTCCCTTTCTAGGAACTAAAGTCTTTAAAGGGCCAATTGTTGGTACGGTGGGAGGCACTCAGTTCCACAGGTTCAGAGAGAGACATCCATGGGGGTCCTGTCTCTGTCTCTATGGGACCTGGCGCTCTGGGATGTGGTCCATGGGACTCGTGGCCACAGCTTGGGGTTTAGTGGCCCTCCAGTGACCAGTATCAGGCGCAGAGTCATCAGCCCTGTGTGGCTGCCTAGCCATTGACTTTACAACATCTGACTCATCGTCTTGGTCGCTGCCTGACCTGGGTCCCTTTGTTCACTGTTTTGAAGTGGGGTCCACAACTGTCAACTCAGGAAGGACTAAAAGCGTCAGCCATCTTGGGCTACACTCAACTAAAAGGCAAAGGCCCTTCAGCTTCATCTTTCACCTGTGTGGCAGGACCGCTCCTGTGCCTCGGTCCACGCAAGTGCAGGAGCATAAGATGCCACCAGGATGGGGGGGGGCTTTGGAAAGAGCCGCAAAGGCATTAGAAAGCCCTCTGCCCATGCCATGGGGAAGGTGACACAAAGGGAAAGAGACGTCCTTGGGACGGGAGGGAAAACACCAGCCTCCAGCTCCTCATCCTTTCAAGGGGAAGCCAAGCCAAAGCATCATCTTAATCCTAATTCCGATTTTGCGTTTCAAGCACCATCCTCTTACTTTGGTTCCTCGTGCTCATCTTCTCGCTCGAAACTTTTTCTGCGGTGGAGTCTTTTTTTGGTTTCGAGACCCGGGACTTCTTCTCTTCCACTCCAAGGCTCTCAGAGGAGGGGGCGGCCTTCGCAGCAGACTCGCACGGCGCTTGCTGAACGAATTCCGCAGACAAAACCTCAGCGCCTACGAGAAAAGAAAGGTTTCTAGCGTCAAGAAGAAATAAGGCGTAAGGAAGCGATAAAATCCTTGCAGAGAGCCCTTAGGATCCACACGAATGCTGGCCCAATTCAAACATTACTTGCCCCATGCTCAGATCGATGAAGAGCCCTAGCTGCTTTGCATGTGGGCGATGCCCAGTTCAGACCCCAACATGCCCAGGAAGGCGGCAGGCAGATCTGCCATGGGAGGGAGGTGCATCAATGAGGCTCAGCCACTCATCCAGCCTCCAGTGTCAGGGGCACCCATAGAACGGCCTCCAAGGCCCCATGTGGCTCGGTCACATAGCTTGCACCCACCAGGAGCCAGGGTGGGGTGTGTGTGTGTGTTAAACATCACTGGCTTTATCCTATGCTCCCTCCCTCCCAGCTGAGATCAGAAAGGCCCCCTCCCTCTTGAAATTCCAGCACCTACTGAAGACTTTTTTAAAATACTCCAGCAGGCATTTTAAATATGTTTTCTGATTTGGGGGGGGGTGGGGGATTAATTTTAACTGATTTACCTTTGCTTTATCTTTTGACCATTACTGTACACCACTTAAGAGACTACTGTGTTAAGTGTTATATAAATCCATGAAATAAATGAATGCATGCGTTCATCGTGCAAACAGAGGATCTCAGTTGCTGAGCAGCTTCATGGAAAAACCGGCCATCCTTCCAGTGCCCTAGGTCTCAAGAGTGTTTAGAGCAGTGGCAGTGCACCCCTAGTCTGAAGGCCTGAAAGAGCCCTCCAAGCAATTCTTTCTGCACCCCGGCAAAAAAACAACAAAAACCCAACTAATTGCTGCAGCAGCAGGAAACAATAAATACATAAACAGGACTCAGCGCTGATCTGCACCAGTAAGCTGAATGGGGAGGAGGGAACCGTGTTCCTGTGTGTATCAAGGGTGTGTGTGGAGTGGCCACACTCACTGCTGCTATGCAACCTCTGGAGAGATGCCCAAGAGCTGATGCAACCCACGGCACAAGGCTCTCCAAACTTCTGATTTCCAGCAACTGGTATTTGCTGTATTATACAGTTACTGACCCCGAGGCTCAAGTTACCATAGGTGGGACTCAGCAGGCTCCCACCCAGTGATGGAGCTTCATGCTCCGGCACCAGAGGGGGGGGGCAGAAAGCAGGTGGGGGTGCAGCTGGCGCGTGTCCTGGGGGCATGGTGTGCAGCCCGTAGGGGCGTGGCTCCCAGCACAGGCGGGGGGGCAGCCGTGATGGCACCCGGCCGGGATTGCGTTGCCGGGGGTGATGCGCTCCCCCTGCACGCCTCTTCCTCCGCCAGTGCTCCCAACAGCCTTTGTTTCTCCCTCAACCTCTCTCTCTCTCTCTCCCCTTTCTCTCCCTCTTTGGAAGAAGCTAGCCGCCACATGGTAAAACAGATTTTTACAGCCTGCAGGTAACAGAAAGACTGCATACGAAATAAATAAATAATAAAAAGGTAAAATTCATACAACTGCTTATCTTAGATTTCCAATTTGAAAAGCCAGGAGTCTGGGATTTATTCTAGCCTCAGCATTTTGTTTAAAGGTGGATGAGAGCAAATCTAACCGAGTTTGATGTGCTTAATTGAGGCAATCAACCATTGCACTAACTCTGCTATGGGAGGCTAAGAATCTCTTTCAAACCTCTCTCTCTCCAAAAGTATCCGGAGCCACATGCTCTGACAGTGGAGACAGAACATTCCAGGAATCGAGGCAGCATGGATAACGTGCCTCCTGGTGCTGAATGGCTCTAGCAGAGTAGCTCTGTGGGCAGGCACATTGCTTTGAACTGCACCACCACCCCAAGCACTGTACTGGCATTTAAAAGTGCTCACCTGCAAGAAAATCTGTATTAGGGTTAAGACAGTGCACTCACCTCTCTTCCTTCTTAGCGGGTTCTGAAGAATTTTTAATTTAAGGGTGGGTTCGTTAGAGCCGCCAGGCGATTCTGAATTTTTGGAAGCTGGCAAGGAGAGATTCGAATTTTCCTTTCTGGCTTTTTTCTGCTTTCCTTTGTCCTCCTTGCTGGAAACCTCCTTCGGAGGAGACAATTTCTTCCTTGCATTTGCCACAAGGAGCCTACTGGATTTCCTCTTGTGCTGCTCCAAAGTCCACTCTCCCATCTCACTGGGTTCCACATCAGCCTCTTTGCTATGTGGGGCCGGCTGCCCCACACGCCGAGTCCTGGCCGTTTCAACCGTGCCAATGGGCTCGTGGCATGCCAAAGAGTCCAAATTCAAACCTGAAGAAGTGTCGGCCTCCTGCAAGTTGCTGCTGCCGCCGCTGCCTCTGGAAGACCGAGTTCTGCCATGTAGGAAAGCGGTAGCCGTTGACATTTCCAGCACATAGTTTTGGGGATGAGACAGGTAAAACTGCAGGCGGAAGAGAGAGCTTTGGGGACACTTTTCAGAAAGAGATTCAAGCTCAGGCTTCTTCGAGAACTCATCAAAAGAGGAGAGGGGCGGGCTATCGAGGCTGCAGGTGGACGGCTGCAAATTCTTCTTATCAAGCTTTGCAAACTCCTGGAGGTGCAGCTTCACCAAAGTGCTGAGTGGGTCTCCGCTGTCGACGGGATGCTTTGCTGCTTCCACCAATGCGTGGTGGAGCCCTGGCAGAACCAGAGCGACTTGTGAATATCTCTTGTTTGCCCCGTGTTCACATTTCAAATCTTTTGCTGCCAAGAAGAAACACACTATTAATGCAACGTGCACACATCACAAGAAAAAGAAGCATGCGCGTGACCTTTGCAACCTTCTGAGAGCCACATGCCTGGGGGGCAGAGGGGCAGGGACAAAAGCAATGAGAATAAATGTGAATCTTATCTTTGTATTTTCCCCCCCACTTGCACGCACCCCTCTCTAGCCTAGGCAAGCAAGAAGCATTATATCAGAGTTCAGGGCGGCATTCCAGCCATGCCAATACTTAGAAAATGTGCAGAGCAGTCCTGTCTCTCAAGAGGGTGTATGGCTAGGGATGAAAGACCCATGAGGGCCAATCAAAGAGGTATGGAGGGCCACATTTGGCCTCCAGGTCTGGGGTTCCCTATCCCTGGCCACACGGCCAAGCAGACATCCAATGGCTTTGCTGATCATCCAGCTATAGTGCAATTGAAAACACTGCAAAGGCAGAGAAAGATTCTACTGCCCAATTTGGATGGTCCTCCAAGCCATGGTTTGGGAGACAAGCTGTGGGCTGCCACTTCCCATCCCACCCATGGTTTCCTTCTGCCTCCTATTAGGCGCTAACCATGGTTTGCTAGGGCCTCCAAACTGGCAAATTACGGCTTGCATTCCCTTCCTCCCTAGGCCAGAATCAGAAACCCGTTCCAAACTCTCTTTTTTCAATTCTGGCTTGGAAGGAAGCAGAAATCAGAGTTTGCATCTTTGGACATCCCTGGAAATGCAAGGCTGTGTGTGACATGGGGGCCTATCAAATACAGTGGAACCTTGGTTGTTGAATGCTTTGGAAGTAACCCAAACGCCAACAACCCGGAAGTGAATGCTTCTGTTTTCAAACGCACCTCAGAAGTCGAACGGCTTCCGAGGCACTTTTCTGCATTTTTAAAATGCCAACCGGCATTTGTACCTCAGTTGTTGAATGTTTCGGAAATCAAACGGGAATGGATTACATTCGACAACCGAGGTTCCTTTGTGCTGCCTGAATTCAGCCTGTCGAGGACAAGCAAAGGGATAGTACCTGTTAAACACTTAGGGCTCTGGGAAGAGATTAAAAACAAGGCCTGAAGACACGTAGATTCGCCTGGGCCAGAATCTGCAGAGAGGAGAGAGAGGGAGACTGGTAAGAGCTACAAATCTGACTCTTCCATTAAGATCACATATAGATATATTTTTTAAAACCACAGCAAACTTCAGATCTTTTATTCTTACCTTTTTCCTTTACCAAGGCAGATGAGGAAAGTAGGATGAGAATCGCCCGGTCATTTAAATATTTGACAAGTGCCTACAAAGCATAGGAAAAAGGTCACCATAGGAACACAGGAAGCCACCCTTTACGGAGTTAAACCCTTTGGTACATCTAGTTCAGTAATGTCTACACCAACTGGCAGCACCTGTCCAAGGTTTCAGACTGCAGACATTCACAGCTCTACCCAAGGATTGAACCTGACCCTGTCTGCATGCAAAACATGTGCTCAGCAACTGAGCCAAGATCCTTCCCCTTCTCAAGCTATGATCAGTTTAACACCCCTTTTTAGGTGAAAGCAGAATATTGGATTGCATGAGCCTTGGTTTGATCCATCAAAGCAATATACATGCTCTCAATTTTTTAAAATGTCCATAATGTACATTTCATACAGTTCAAATTTGCGCATTTATTTTTGTTATCTCCAAAGGGTTGTTTGTTGGTTGGTTTTTAATTTTTGCAGCAGCTGGTTAAAGTATGGTGTGTGGCTGGTGAAGAGTAGCAGAGAACAGTGAGTTTAACAGCCAAGTGGCAATTCCAAGCGGGTTGGCCGCTGCAGAAAACCAGATGTTGGAATAGATTGGCGCTTCAGTCAGATCCTGCAGAGCTCTTTTACATTCAAACCAAGGTCTCCCTGAGCCAACACTGTTCCACAACAGCACTTTTTCTTAATGCCTGGAGGGTGTGCTCTTATTCCATTAGAAATGTTGGGTTACAACAATTTCAAAATCAACGTTAAAAACAGTTTAATTACAATTACAATCACAAAAGTAGGATGGAACACAGTAAAAGCAACAGCAGCCCAAGACTACTCGTTCTTATTAATCTAGCATCCTTAAAATGCTGCTCAGTGTTCCAAAAACTTAACACACATTGATGGAAAGGGCTGGACAAGATGAGCCTTGGAGTCCCTGCCAATTCTAGGAACTTCTTGTAATTGCCACAACAGCCCTGCTGTCCTGAGCTTATGTGGGAGCTGACATTTCAATCAGGGCCTGGCTAGCTCAAGGTCTTCAGCTCCACAAGACCAGCTGTGTTGCAAGGGCAGCTGGGCCCTGCATAGAGGCACACCTACAGCCAGATCTTTGTATGACTGCTGCTCTCGTTTCTGCTCTTGTTTCGTAACTATTTTAAAAGGAGGTAGAAACCTCGGCTCTCCTGGTGCAGCCTTGTTTCACTTTCAGTACTGATAGCTGCGCTTTGACAGCAGACCTTTACTTTCATTTTACTTTCACTTTGAGCTCTGCTCCGGTGAAAAGAGAGTCGTCCTGAGGCAGAAAGATACACAAACACACGTCGCTTTTTTCAGGGGATCTGGGCAAAAGTCCGAGCCGGGAGAATTAATCTGAGCCTTAAAAAGCCCAGAGCTGAAAGAGGAAGTGGGAAAGAGCACTACGCATTCAACTTCCTCCCTAGAGAGAGAAAGATTGCCACCCTTGCCATCTCGTGCCCAGGGGGGCACCGTTATAGGTGTGTGTGTTGTGGTGCTGGGGAGTTCAAAGGCTTTGTGGGCACCCAGGAAAGACCTCAAGGGCCCACTGCATCCATGTTTGACATGCTGGGGACTCCTGCCCTAAATCATAGTTTAGCATGACCTGCAGGAGCTGGAAGGATCTTTGGGGTTCACATGCTCTCCCCTCCTCCCATTGGCTGCGCATGGCTGGAAGAAGGACTCTACCAGTGTGCAGTTTCACTTCCACTGACCCATAGCCTGTTGTGTCATCCAGACCAGGGAGAGTGGCTTAGAACAAAATGTTTAACAAGCCAGCTTCAGAAACTACAGTTTGAAAATGGCTTGGAAGCTCAGTCCAGGAAGAAAGCAGATAAGGGAAAATGAAACCTGAAGATGCAAACTGGGGGTGGCAAAGTGGGGTGGGGGCCTGAGGCAGAGAATAGAGGAGACACCATGCAAGTTTTCGAGGAACAGAAAATGATCCAGAAGTCTACTCCCCTTGTTAACTGCCCTGATCTTTTATGATCTGGCAGTACCAAAATACTTTTACAAAGAGATAAATCAGCAAATTCCTAGAGTCATGCTGCAACAGAATATTGGAAACTGCCCTTTTTCTATTTATAGATCCCCAGTTTTCTGATTTGTTAACCCCTTCTCTGTGGCGCTCCCTATGCAAACTGTCTCTGCTGTTACACCAGAATATTAATGGACTCCGTGAAGTCCTAGGCCACAAAGGTTGTCAAAATGAAGGGATGCAAATTCTTACTTTGCTAGGAATGATCAGTAGGTAAGGACTGGCAGACATCACTCCACAAAAGTCAGGACAGAAAACTGGTCTCCAAAGCATGATGTACTTACCAGATCTTTTTCCTTCAAGCTCTGCGTTAACTGATTCACTTTTTGTTCATTTTGATTTAACATTTCCACTTCGTATAATCGGAACAAAATGCCTTGATGGCAGACTGCAGAGAAAACAAGCACATTTTTATTTCAGTATTTCTGCAAAAACTCTTGATTGTTTTAAAAATTATTCAGTACCTAACTTCTGAATGCAGTAACTGTCCCAGAATTTATGTATTCATTTATTTGAACTTATTGCTAACCCTTTGTCTGAGAATCCCGGGGTGGGTTCTACAAATGTCACAATTAAAATAAAGCCACAACAATGACAAAATAAAAAACCCAAATGAACAGTAATGCAGAAGGGGGAGAAGACTGGGCCACTCAGCCAAAACCCTGGGAAACCCTGATAATTCACATTGAGAATCTCTTTAAAATATGTTAACCCTATATGCATATCCTAACTTTTTAAAATTGTTCTAAAACATTACAAAAGGGAGAAACTTAAACGTGGTAGAGGAATGCAAGGCTTATAACAAAAGAGAAAGCAAAACCGAACCACCACCACCCAAAGTAAGTAAAAATCCTAGGTGAAATACTGGACTCATGGTAAATAATGGGCATGTGTCCTTCTTTACAGTGGGCAGTCCTCCACTCCCCCATTTGTCCAATGTTTTCACCAGGGAAAACTGCTTGGCCTCATCACTGTCAGCTTTCAGCTGCCAAGATAAGACATTCCTGATTGCCAAAGCCTTTTGGTTGCTAACTCTGTTCATACTGTAGCTATGACCCACGGCCTGTTTATGGCATTCACCTTTTAGCTGGGTGAGGAAGGATCTGGCCTTTTTATAAAATTTTACTCGATGAGCACTTTTTAGATTTAAAAAATTGGTTTTTAATTTTTTTATTTCCTGCTGCATTGTTTTCAAATGTTGGGCAAGCTATGTGCATTTGTAAGTGGCTCAGACTTTTTGGGGCACGGAAAGTAACATAAACAAACATGCATTTCAAGAGCTGTCCAGTCCAAGATAATGTGGGGCGGTCTCTCTTTTTTGGCAACACTAAATGAACCCTGATAGCCTAATGCAAAAGTACCTAACAAATAAGAAATCAATGCTGCATGTTTGCACAGCAGAGTGCTAACTCCGGTGTTAAGATAAAGCCAACTTGGAGCAGAATTAACCGCCTACAGTAAAATGTACTCCTTGAGTTCAACAGATTGCCCCCCCCCCTTGCAGTACTGTGTATGGACTTGCCTTTCTGTAAACACAGGAATATGTTTGGGAGTGGGGTAGGCAGCCAGGAACAAAAATCTGTGTCAATACTCTGCTTCCAAGTAGTATAACCGTAACAAAATGCAATCGGATCCTGGCAAAATTCTAAGTTACTTTCGCAACCATATTTAGAGAGGTTGCTCAAAATACGGTTGCTAGATTAGCTGTTTGGTAGTTTCGCTTCCCCTTTCGTTTCTATAGGGAGAAAGCTGGACTCATGATAGCTTAACTTAAAACTTATTTTTAAAAACTGAAAAATCCCAATCCAATTTCACCATCACAGATCATTTTAAAAACAGTTCAAGATCCTTATTACCCCAAGTAAGTGTTCCTTGGCTATAAAAATCATTCCTCCAATTTTATGGAAAAATTAGGAAAGTGCCAGAAGAAGTTTGAAAGCAATAACCATCTCACACAGACAGCAAACATGACCCATGAAAGGAAACTACTAGCCACTTTTAATAAAGAAAGGAAATAATGCCTTGCACAGCTTACATAATTTTAAAACGGTACCTTCATGATTTGTGTAACTGTTTTCCCCAAATACAGCTTCGGGCAACTTTTTTCTCAGCTCAGATATGCCCACAACATACCTGATCTCTAGTCTGGCTGGCCTAGCAAAAGAAAAAGGGGGTTATAGATTCAAGGAATGTCCGGAAACTTTCCTGTCCGGTGACAATCCTAAGGTATTGCAACACAGATGATGCCCTCTGTTACTCAGACGCCTGCATAGTAAGAGAAGAATTACCGCATTTATTCGAATGTAATGTGCACCCTTTGTGGCCAGATAACGTCGCGAAAATTAGGCGGCGAATTAGATTCAGCGGTGCGTTAGGTTCGCGTAAATACAGTACTTGGCTTACCAGAAAACATAACTGAAGACAGGTCAACAACCTGTCAGTCTCTTTTAAAAAAAATATCAGAAGCCTTCCGACTGTCTCACACACACAAAAGAGAGAAGTTAGAACACCCACCACGTAAAAAAGTATATTTGAGTAATTTTTATCGAGCACAGATGCTACTATGTTTTGGTTTTGAAACTGGAAAAGCCATCCAGTGTTTGTTTGTTTTTGTTTGTTTTTAAAAAACACACTCTGTAGTTTTATAAACTGTTTTCTACTCAACTTTATGGCCAGGGAAGTGGTATATAAATATTACATCTTTTTTTAAAAGAATGCACTATCTCCTTTTCCCTGCTACTCCTCTACAGACATCAGAGCAAAGAGAAATGAATAATCTCACTTACAACTCTGCTGGGATGGAGCCGCTAAACGGTGAACGAAGAACAATGTCACACAGTCGCTGTTGCTGAATGAAGAGTTGACCTTTCCAGGAACAATACAGTGCTAAAAATTTCCAAAACCAAGTGGGGGGGGGAGATATTAAAATTGCAATACGAAAAGAGAAAAATCCATCAAAAATTAATTATGTTTACCAAACAGATACGAAGTGCTCTTACCTTTTGTCTTACGTTCAGCTCTACAGACAGGAAAAAGGGAAAGAATAGAAAGCAAAAGCTGTTTTAAAACCACTGGGGGAATTAAAGAACAAATGACTTATTTTCGTATATTTATTTAAAGGTGCTTACGAGCTCTTGTGGTTTGATGGCGACATTCTCTGCAGTTCACAGTGCTGAGGATTTAACAGTTACATAGGGGCAGGTCTGGCAAGGGTCTTCAGCAGCTTCACAACCAGAAAATTCATACGAGTAATGCTGGAAAACATAAGATAAAGTAAATCATATAGGATGGTGGCCTTTCCTTGTGTCCAATATGTGTTATAGGCGTTTATCTCAGAAACCTGAACAGCAACCCAGCAAGGTAGGCCGGAGTTATGATCCTGGCCTTGCAGCTGGGAAGATACAAGGACTTGCTTATGGCCCAGAAGTCGAAGGTATTTTTAATATTTTGTTGGAAGCCTCCCAGAGTGGCTGGGGAAACCAGATGGGTGGGGCTATAAATATAATAAATAATAATAATAATAATAATAATAATAATAATAATAATGCCAATTTTCAAATTGGAGACTTCCCAGCTCACAATATATTAAAAAGGTAAAGGTACCCCTGCCCGTATGGCCCAGTCGTGACCGACTCTGGGGTTGCGCACCCATCTCGCTTAAGAGGCCGTGAGCCGGCACCATCCAAAGACACTTCCGGGTCACGTGGCCAGTGTGACGAAGCTGCTCTGGCGAGCCTGCACCAGCACAGCACACGGAAACGCCGTTTACCTTCCCGCTATAAAGCAGTACCTATTTATCTACTTGCACTTAGGGGTGCTTTTGGGCAGGAGCTGGGACCGAACGACGGGAGCTCACCCCGCCGCGGGGATTCGAACCGCCAACCATACGATCGGCAAGTCCTAGGCACTGAGGTTTTACCCACAGCGCCACCCGCGTCCCACACAATATATTAGACCTCACCAAAATCCATCCCCAAATTCTGGCAGGATCCTGCAAGGTGTGTGTGTCCCAAGTACAGCAAAACAATTTCATATGTGAAAGTAAGTCTCTGATAAAAGTATAAATTGTAAATTTACGAAATTAAGAACAAACAATGTAGCTATAAAATAACTTCCCCAAAATTGTTCCGTTTGCATTTCTTCCAGATTTTACTTCATTCTGCGTTCTCTCATTCCCATCAGAAATAGAGAGGCTGAACTTTTCAATCCAAGTTTTACTGTATTTGTAAGGTTAGCCATTTGTACAATGCCTCAGATTTCATTGAACCAGTCCTCTATTTTTGGTGTTTCTGGCTTTTTTCCAGGCCTGTGCCAGAGTCATTTGCTACCTTCTGCCGAGGAGAATAATTTACCTCCTTACTTTTGTTTATCTCTTCTAGTACACCTTAATTTTAGGACACGTCCAAAAACACAACAGCTTAGCCTCATTTTACATATTTATAAACTGTATTTCTATTAAAAAAACATAGCGGGGGTGGTGTACGAAAAATGCTGGTTCGCAAAGAGAAAACCGCATTGCAAAGGCCTGCCTGAAAACGTCTAAAAGGAGGCAGGGATGATTCCTGCCGAACTTCTAGTGGCAGGGAGTTCCACAGGGCAGAGCCCCCACCCGAAATGGCTTGGCTCCTAGTCAGGGTGAATTTGATTTAAATCAAATCGATTTAAATCACTAATCAGTAAGACTTGATTTAAATCACTAGTCAGCAAGACTTCATTTAAATCATTTTTTTACATAAAGACTCATTCTTGCTGGTATAATCTTAATATTTACAACCAGAGGAAGGTTACATTTTTGGAATAATAAATTTTCAGAGTAGTTTTGACAGTTATACCAAAAATTACTGATTTGGTCATACTATTAGGAATACATAGACAGATAATTATAACTCTGCTGATAATTATGAAATTATTGTGAGGTTCAATAAGTTAACTGTTTATATTTGGACAACTTTTCTGCTGTACTTGATTGGAAGGAGAAAAATAATCATTTCCTTAATAACAATTTAAACTATTTAACTAAAGCAATAACATTATAGCATATGTATCCATGTTTGTTAACTGATGTGGTTAAATATCCTCCCCCCCACACAAAAAACCCACCAACTATAGCCTTTGGACTATAATGTAACTTAAACAGAAAAGTATATTTAGAAAGATTTTTCTTCTGAAAGCGTTTCATTTTAAAAATCTGATTCAAATTTTTAAGAAATCAATTTTTTAAAAAAATTAAATCATTGATTTTTTTTATCCACCCTGCTCCTAGTAAAGGCTGAATGAACCTCAAGAACGTGGGGAAGGAGAGTAGCCTTTGGACTAATAATAATAATAATTTTTATTTATACCCCGCCCTCCCCAGCCAAGGCCGGGCTCAGGGCGGCTAACAAGCAATAATAAAAACAAGTTTAATGAATACAACTTAAAAACAAGATTAAAATACAACATTACAATAATGAAACATTAAAATATTAAAATGCAGCCTCATCACAGGAGGAGAAAGGAAAAAGAAAAAAGAAAGAGGGGGAGGGAATCAAATTGTAACTTAAATAAAAAAGTATAAATAAAAAAGTATCTTTAGAAAGGTTTTTCCTCCGAAAGCGTTTTATTTTTAAAATCTGATTTAAATTTTTTAAAAATCCAATTATTATTTTTTAAATTAAATCATTGGTTTTTTTATCCACCCTGCTCCTAGTAAAGGCTGAATGAACCTCAAAGAACGTGGGAAAGAAGAGTTGCGGAGACCATTTAGGCCGCGGCGGAGTTTTTACTTCGCCTTTTCGGCGTCAGGCGGCAGCGGAAACGGCGCATTTCCGGCGCCGCCTGGCTAATTCCCCTGAAATTCAGTGAAAGGGGCGGCGGAGGCCCGGAGAAGCCGGACGCCATGACGCCAAAGGCATCTTCCTGGCCCTGAGGAGGGAGGCCAAGATGGTTGCCGCCCATCCCTGGGCAAGAGAACCTTCTAGAATCTTGTCGGTTGGCTCAAAAATGGAAAAGTGGCAAGATACCAGCTAATGAAGAATGGAAAGAAAACTAATGGATTATGCTGAAATGGCAAGACTAACTGAAAGATTAAGAGACTAAGACAATAAAGACTTCAAAAAAGATTGGGAACCATTTATGTTGTATCTACGGTAGACCTTCTGGGAAATGATATATAATGAGATGAAAAAGATGTCGAAATATACATTTTTTTAAAAACCAGAAACATTTTACTTGGTATTATAGGTCAGGACATGAATAGGCAAGATGTTAAATTGTTTTTATATGCAACAACTGCGGCAAGAGTCTTGTTAGCCCAGAAATGGAAAGAAGAAGAAATTCCGACGAAAGAAAAATGGCGGATGAAATTAATGGACTACGCAGAATTGGACAAAATGGCAGGAAGGATTCGAAACCTTACGGGACCAGAGATTTACAAAAGATTGGAAGAAGTATATGAATTATTTGAAGAGCAGTTGTAATCAACAAATTATGCTAGTAGGACTACAATAAGTTTTGTAAGGAGAAATATATGAAGTGTTACAAAGTAGAAAAAGATAGTAGTAGTAATAATAATAATAATAATATTAAAAAAAATTATTTATATCCCGCCCTCCCCAGCCAAAGCCGGGCTCAGGGCGGCTAACAACAATAAAATAATACAGCATTCTAAAATAATTCCATTATAAAATTAATTCAAATCAAATTGATGGCTAGAGTTCTGTGAAGATAGAGATATTGGTTATGAGTTTGAAATGTAATAGGGAAGATAAAAAATGCATACGGAGAGATTAGATTGGAAAATTTCCAGACAGGATGGATGGCAGTCAAAAATTTGAATAAGATGTAAAAGTCTGTTTAATTACTGTTGGAAATGATATGTTTTTTAAAAAAAACTAATAAAAAAGATATTTAAAAAAAAATCTTCTCGGTTGGGCGCGAGGGGCCCACCTGCAAGAACCTTCGGCCCCTCAGACTTACGGGGCGGCAATTCCTCTCCCCCTGTTCGCAACCCCAATGGGGGAAGACTTGCTCACGAGTAGCCCTGCCCGTAATGGACAGGCTGAGGGTGAGGAGGGCCTGCGAAGAGACTTAGAGCCTCCTCTGGGCCGGCTTGGCTGTGAGGCGTTTTGCGTCGCCTCAGGCGGCAGAAAGCAACCCACAGGTCCGATTGATTGACGGGGTGACTGATCCACGAATCAGCCAGTCAGGCGCAGAGGCGTTTCCTGGGAAGGAGGGGCCTAAAGGAAGCCAGGCTCCTCCCCTCTTCAGGAAAGAAATAATAAAAATATTATGATTAAAGGCCTCATTTGTGTGTGTGTGTGTGTGTGTGTGTGTGTGTGTGTATAAAAATGTGTCAAGTAATTGTTGGAGATGCGGAGATAACTCAGTAACTTTCTACCATATCTGGTGGATATGTAGGAAAATGCAGGTATTTGGGGAGAGTATCCATGCAGAACTGCCAAAAAATTCTAAATCCATGCAGAACTGCAAAGAAATGCTAAAGATCTCTTTCTTTCTTTCTTTATTGATACAGCAAGAAAAAACAACAACACACAAATACCAAATTACACACAGGAATAACCATAGACACATAATTTTCTTAACAATAAAACATATATTGGTCTTAACACTAAAGACCCAACCTCCTGTCTATTCCATATTTCGATTTCATATTACTTATTGCCAATACACACTTTTATCATACTTAAACTTTTTCTTAATATATCTAATTTCTCATAGCTACCTTGCAACGATTGCTGAAGTTCCTCAAATGCTGCAACAGAATTTAAACTACTGTATTTATTTTTAAAATATTCTTTGAAAACCTCCCATTTTGAAACAAATTCCTGTTTTGATTTATTCTGACCAGATCTGGTTTTTTATTGAAAGAGATCTCTTTCAATAAAAAACCAGAGGCCTACCTCCTGGGAATAACCGATTTGGATATTCCGCAAAAGAGGAAGGGTATTTTTTTATATGCGACGGCAGCAGCAAGAGTTCTGATCACGGCAAAATGGAGGAGTAAAGAAATGCCCTCTATACAAGATTGGATCCAAAAGTTGGCAGAATATGCTGAATTAGACGGTCTATCAGAAAAAATAAAGAATAAATCAGGACCAGGTGCGCAACCTGGGAGTCATTTTGGACTCACAGCTGTCCATGGAGGCACAGGTCAATTCTGTGTCCAGGGCAGCTGTCTACCAGCTCCATCTGGTACGCAGGATGAGACCCTCCCTGCCTGCAGACTGTCTGGCCAGAGTGCTGCATGCTCTGGTTATCTCCCACTTGGACTACTGCAATGCGCTCTACGTGACCCGGAAACTGCAACTAATCCAGAATGTGGCATGAAAGACCTACATTGGCTCCCAGGACGTTTCCGAGCACAATTCAAAGTGTTGGTGCTGACCTTGAAAGCCCTGTATACCTGAAAGAGCGTCTCCACCCCCATCGTTCAGCCCAGACACTGAGGTCCAGCTCCGAGGGCCTTCTGGCGGTTCCCTCACTGCAAGTAACCAAGTTACAGGGAACCAGGCAGAGGGCCTTCTTGGTGGTGGCACCTGTCCTGTGGAACACCCTCCCACCAGATGTCAAAGAAATAAACAATTATTGGACTTTTAGAAGACACCTGAAGGCAGCCCTGTTTAGGGAAGCTTTTAATCCTGGATGAATCATTGTATTTTAATATTCTGCTGGAAGCCGCTCAGTGTGGCTGGGGAAACCCAGCCCGATGGGAGGGGTATAAATAATAAATTATTATTATTTTAATCGATAAGGAACAAACTCTCCTTATCAACACACACCAGCCGTTTTCTTTTCTGATCTTGATACTATATGAAACTGCACTGAATTGTTCAAATGTTTCTTCTGCCGCACCAGCCTCGGGTGCCCTCGGGACTACAGTTCCCATCAACCTCAGCCAGCCCTCCATATGTTCTGGACCAGCTGTGCTCGCTGGGGCTGATGGGAGTTGTAGTCCAAAAGAACTTGGCAAAGCCACATCTAATCTCGCTTCCAGAGAGGATTGCTTTTTCAGAGATTTGGTTGCTTCCTCTGTTTGCTGGGCACAGACAGCGTCTGCGCTTGTCTGGTGAGTGCCAACACCACAAAAAACACAAATCTGGAGAGCACGGCTGGATTTGGGTTTGATGACGCCCTCAGCTACTGAAGGTAATGGGACCCTTTATATGTCCAGCTGTCCTTTGTCAACAACAAATTGTCACTGTTTTTTGTGTTGAATATGCTATATGGTGGGACGTGGGTGGCGCTGTGGGTTAAACCACAGAGCCTAGGGCTTGCCGATCAGAAGGTCGGCGGTTCGAATCCCCGCGACGGGGTGAGCGCCCATTGCTCGGTCCCAGCTCCTGCCAACCTAGCTGTGCAAAAGCATGTCAAAGTGCAAGTAGATAAATAGGTACTGCTCCAGCGGGAAGGTAAACAGCGTTTCCGCGCGCTGCTCTGGTTCGCCAGAAGCGGCTTAGTCCTGCTGGCCACATGACCCAGAAGCTGTACACCGGCTGGCTCCCTCGGCCAATAAAGCGAGATGAGCGCCGCAACCCCAGAGCCGGTCACGACTGGACCTAACGGTCAGGAGTCCCTTTACCTTTTATGCTATATGGTAATTTATGGACCTAATAGGTATCTAAAGCCATTTGCACGTAACAAAATATGTACAGTGGTACCTCTGGTTAAGAACTTAATTCGTTCCGGAGGTCCGTTCTTAACTTGAAACTGTTCTTAACCTGAAGCACCACTTTAGCTAATGGGGTTTCCCGCTGCTGCTGCACCACTGCTGCATGATTTCTGTTCTCATCCTGAAGGAAAGTTCTTAACCCGAGGTATTATTTCTGGGTTAGCGGAGTCTGTAACCTGAAGCGCATGTAACCCGAGGTACCACTGTATATGTATTTTATCAAAGTAATTGTTGAACTGAAATGCAATTAGGAAGTAGTGAAATTTGGGAGGGGGTTCCACTCTGGGCCCTAACCTATAGCTTGTTTAGCTTATACATAAATCCGGCACTGCCGGAGAGCTAAGCAAAGGGCTGTTCTCAATCCGGATGAATCCTCCCTTCTGCGCTGCAGCAACGATCAAAGTCCCAGCACCAAACACAAACTGAAACTAAAAGGGCGATGGACGTCAAAAGGTTTCCTCTAGAGAGGAGCCACGTGGAATGGGGAAAGAGATTGTTGGGAGTTCAGCAAACATTAAGTTTTACCTCTGTTTCGGATCAGAGCAGGAGTAAAACGGAGGTCTCCTCAAGTTCTGCCTTGGCAAAGCTGCTCTTTTGTTTGGAGAAAAGTTCGTCCTGCATTAAGACAGAGGGTAATGAATCAGATCCACCCGGTTTTTTCGCCCATGCGGTGACAGATCTTAAGACCGGCCGTGTGTACGCAGAGCTTTGAAAAGAGGAAGCAAGCTTCTCAATTAGGCATTACCAGGAAATTCTACAGCCTGCATAAACGCTGCAAACTGATGCATGATTTCCTCCCCTTGCACGCCCAGTAACTTAGTCTGCCATTTTGCACAACTGATTCTGGTTTGGCAACACACGAGGAAAGAAAAGGAGGAATACAGATCACTAGCGGGCTGCTTATTTAGCCCTTCTTTGACTTCTGCGATTGCTACAGACACAGCCTATGCATTTCAAGCCTAATTTTCACCAGCATTGAGGACTACAAACTTCAGATTCTCATAACGGAGGACTGTGTGCCTAATAGCGCAGTCTGTGATCCTACAGAATCGCAGGATCCTTTTAGATCTAAAAATATATTCCGTCTAAGAATTTACCATGTTACCTTGAGTCAGGAATGGGGGGCGGGGATCCTAGATCCAGCTAACCAGCTGGATCCTGAACTCCCCACCTAGGCCATTTAGACACAGGCCACCAAGAGGCTTTTAAAATAGCACTATGCGGTTTTTACTATCTGTATCTTCACAGAGGGTATCGTAGAGCTGGAAGGGACCACAAGGGTCTTCTAGTCCAACCCCCTGAAATGCAGAAATATTTTGCCCAACGTGGGGTTCGAACCCACAACCCTGAGATCACAAGCCTCAAGCTTTACCAACTGAGCTATTAGGCAATCCTAATAGATTGGATTTTCCACGGCTTTAATTCTATTACAGCTTTATTGCTTTTTAACTGTTACATGTTGCATGTTTTTAGCCTTCTATATTTTGTCTGCGGGTGGCGCTGCGGTGTAAACCACTGAGCCTAGGGCTTGCTGATCAGAAGGTCAACGGTTCGAATCCCCGTGACGGGCTGAGCTCCCGTTGCTCGGTCCCTGCTCCTGCCAACCTAGCAGTTCAAAAGCACGTCAAGTGCAAGTAGATAAATAGGCACCGCTCTGGCGGGAAGGTAAACGGCGTCTCCATGCGCTGCTCTGGTTTGCCAGAAGCGGCTTAGTCATGCTGGCCACATGACCCGGAAGCTGTCTGCGGACAAACGCCAGCTCCCTCGGCCTATAGAGCGAGATGTGCGCGCAACCCCAGAGTCGTCCACAACTGGACCTAACAGTCAGGGGTACCTTTAATAATATAATAATAAATTTTATTTATACCCCACCCTCCCTGGCCAGGGCCCAGCTCAGGGCAGCTAACAACAGTAAAATTACAGTTAAAACACAATGGGGGGGGGGGACGACGACGAATTTAAAATATAGGTTAAAATGCAATTTAAAATGCACTCTCATTTTAAAAGTAGCCCATAAATCAAAACCATAAGGGGAGGGAAACATAAGGGTCAGACTGAGTCCAAACCAAAGGCCAGGTGGAACAGCTCTGTCTTGCACGCCCTGCGGAAAGATGTCAAGTCCCGCAGGGCCCTAGTCTCTTGGGACAGAGCGTTCCACCAAGTCGGGGCCAGTACTGAAAAGGCCCTGATCCTAGTTGAGACCAATCTAACCACCTTGTGACCTCGAAAATGTTGTCATTTGTGGACCTTAAGGTCCTCCATGGGGCATACCAGGAGAGGCAGTCCCGTAGGTACATGGGTCCTAGGCCGCATAGGGCTTTAAAGGTTAAAACCAGCACCTTAAACCTGATCCTGTACTCCACTGGGAGCCAGTGCAGTTGGTAAAGCACTGGATGAATGTGATCCCATGGCAAGGAGCCCGTAAAGAGCCTCGCCGCGGCATTCTGCACCCGCTGCACCTTTTACCTTTACTTTGTGTGCAATATTTTTTTGCAAAAGCTGCCTTGTGTCTAGTGAAAAGGCAGGATGAAAAGAAACATGGTAATAAATATAATAATGGTTTTTCCTGGCAATTTTAAGACTGCGAGAAGACCAAGGCCATTAGGCAATTAGGAATCTGGGGCAGAAACCTAAGGACAACGGGGTTATATATATATATTTTTACATCCCGGGGCCAAGTTCCTGAGTTGCTACAGGTTGTCTCCGACACTATAGTACTACTTGTGCAACAAAACTCCCCTTCCTTTCCTTACACACCCTTCTGCCCTTCCCCAAATTCTTCCAGGGGTTTGGGAGCACCCCATAACAGCTTTGTGGGGGGTATCTTGTGGTGGGGAGTTCCTCTGCCCAGCCAGAAGTCCTTGTGCTACTAGCAGCATTTGGTCGAATCCTACCCAACAGATTTAAAGTAGCTGTAGTGAGGCGATGCCAGCGCAAGAAAACTGGGGCAGATGGGGCTGCCACTGGGGGCTGTGAGCATCTGGAGGGTCAAAGTGTGGGGTTGCTAAAGGACCAGAGAGCCCCACGCCCCGAGGTGAGGCCACTGGTAGGAGCGCACCCTGGATCTTAAAAGCATTATTAACAAAGCAACGCACAGGAAGAACCCTATAAAAAAGTTGTGAGTCACAGGGAGAGGCAACGCCAAGGCCCATGGCTGCTGGTGGAAATGACGAACGAGGGAATAATTTCACGAGAAAGCCTGTTCTTCCCCCTTGGAAGAACAGCTGCATGTTCAGGAAAATTACACAGTACAGTCCCTTCCTGATAGGGTTGTGCAATATCTGGCTTGCAACATCACAATATATCACCAGCTAGATCTCTCGATATATCACAATATCTATCTGCGTGGCGGAGGGCCTTGCCAGGCTTCTGGGCGGTGGCAGAAGTAGTAGATTTAGTAAAATTAAATAAGCTTCCATATAGTATACTATTTAATACACTTTCAACTAATTTATGAGAAGTTTAAGTGATTTACTAGCCAAGTTGCCTCTGCACGCATAAGCCCCACTGAATTCAACTAAACTTCTACTCGCCCCTATAATTCTAACTTTTACCCAGTTTATTTTACTATTACCCAAAAACTCAAGTTAAATCAGATTCTGAAGTCATTATTTTTTGAGTAATCATTGTAATATGTATTTCATGATTTGTACTTCTTGGCCATAATTTATCTCAACTTCATATTATATAGGAATGTTTCCCTGTCAAGATATCTGAATGTATTTTGCATCCATTTATATAATTGCACAAATTAACTTGTATGGTATCTCAAGGGTTGAGGAGATAAGACTGCACGGTTAGAAACTAAATTCCTAATATTGTCAAGTGTGAGTATTATCTCATTTATCAAAAGGGCCTGAAGGTCAGCCAGAATGTACGATTCAGATGGAAGTTCTTATTTTCCACTCCGAAAGGTTAAACTTGTTTGGGGCACATGGAGACAGAAATGTATAGAATTTGTGTTTATTCTCTCAGTTACTCGCACACATATCAATAAAGAGTTGAATTGTCCATTGTTCAAAAAACAAAAACTAAACTTCTACTATCCGAAGAGTAAGCCCCATTGAATTCAGTAAGGCTTGCTTGTGAGTAGACACACATTTGCCTGCACTGCTTACTGAAAAACGCCCTCCCCATCATTCGCACACAGTACCCAACCTCCCATTTCAGCATAAGGCAGCCAGCTAAATCTTCTCCCCTCCATCGCCCACCCCAACAGAAGGGCCCCCCCAAAATGCCGTCATCCCACCAATCTCTGGGTGGGAGGGAGGGAGTGCAAGCAAGCAAAAAGATTGTCTTCTTTAAATTAAAAATGCACCCTTCCTTTTTAATACAGAGGAAAGCTATTTAGGGGGAACCAACCACATAAACAGGGACGCGGGTGGCGCTGTGGGTTAAACCACAGAGCCTAGGCCTTGCCAATCAGAAGGTCGGCGGTTCGAATCCCCACGACGGGGTGAGCTCCCGTTGCTCGGTCCCTGCTCCTGCCAACCTAGCAGTTCGAAAGCACACCAGTGCAAGTAGATAAGTAGGTACTGCTCCGGCGGGAAGGTAAATGGCATTTCCGTGCACTGCTCTGGTTCGCCAGAAGCGGCTTGGTCATGCTGGCCACACGACCCGGAAGCTGTACGCCGGCTCCCTCGGTCAGTAAAGCGAGATGAGCGCCGCAACCCCAGAGTCGGCCACGACTGGACCTAATGGTCAGGGGTCCCTTTACCTTTAACCACATAAACGCCACCAGGAAATAAAAACAAAAACTCTTCCCCCTCTTTTTTTCCCCCACTGGTGGGGGAAGAAAGAAGAGCGTTCCAGTTCTTCGTTTACCTTGCCTCTTTGATTATCTAGCCGTGGGAGGTTCCTTCTGGGTCGTTAGCAGGCTCTGCATAATTAGCAGAGCTCTAAGTGGGAGGGTACCGGTAAATCCGAAATAGCTTGCTGGTTTGTGGGAGGGTTTATCATCATTTATTCCTTATCGGGAGAGCACAAAGTTGGAAACACGTGCCTGCAAATTATCTGCAAAGTATGTTCAGCTGAGCTACCCCCTGGGAAGCTGTTAAATCTCCACCTTTTGTTCACCGGTATATTAACTTATCACACAGCCGTGCTTCCGGTGCGTTATAAATTTAGACTTCAGTTTGGAAAAAACAGAAAGCCCTTGTTTGCAGATCTGCACACTGGAAGTTAATATCTTCACAGACCCAGTTCTCCGATATACTAATTTTCTGCAAGCAGGAAGTGGGGAAGCATTTCAAAAAAAGAAAAGTTCAAGTCAAAGGCGCTATTGTCCAGGAAGGACTCTACCGCAGGATTTCTCGGGAGAGCGAAAGAGTAACAAAAAGCAGGAAGTGAAAGCACCACACAATGTCTGTTCCACACTTGCAAGGAATTGCTCCTTCTGTGTGGTAGTGCTTGAACTTTGGAACTCCCTGCCACTTGATATTAAGGGTATTCAACTTCACTATACTGCTTTTGGCATGTTTTACGCTCAGGCAAGCCTGCCCAGACATCTAAACCTGATGTGCATTTTAGTAATATGTAATTTTACTTTGCAACACATGTTTTGTAAACTGCTGATTTTACAAATATATATGTTTTGAAGGTGTGGCGACTTAGGTCAACTTGCTTTTGACATTGGATTTTTTTGGCCATTTTAATGCATATAGGACAATCCTTCCTGAATCTGCACAACCCTTAAACAAACCTTTAGTATGTTCCACATGAAAAGTACAGAAATTGATTTATTCATTCATTCAGTGTTTTTCTATCCCACCTTTCTCCCAAAGTTGGGATTCAAGGCGGCTGGCAGTATTTTATAAACATCATTTTAAAATACCAACACATTAGTTAAAAGCAATAGTTTAATAATACAATAACACACATTTAGAGCCAGCATTAAAATAATGAGTGCCCTGATAGGAGGCCAGTTGCCAACATTGTCTGCACACATTATTAATTTTGTGTTTATATTTTAGTATCATCAGCAAATTTAGCAACCTTCCTCCTCACCCCTGACTCTTAAAAACCGCAAGTGCATTATCAAGGAGGCAAAAAACTTGAGCTAAAAGTGATTCCATGCTAAATTAATTTTAATTCCAAAATGATGATCAGTTTATATGCTTTGGGATCATCAAATTATCAATCTGCCCTTTGCAGATTTGAAAGGAAGGAGAGAAAAACCAGTGTGAAATGCCACGACATAGCTGTTCTTTCCCTTTTTTTAAGGGAAATTCCCTTATTCCGAATAGGATTCCTCGCAAGAAAAGGGAAAAGTTGACAGCTACATGCCACAAGCATTGTCAGAGGGATTGAAAGTGGCACACTGTATTCAGGTTTTACACAAAAGAAAAACCACAACCAAATAAACATTCAGTGTTAACAAATGGGAGGGAAATGTGTTCGGTGCTTCGGCAGCCGTTGATTTCAGTGAAAAGCGAAACTGATTTAAACAGAAATAAAAGTGAAACTATTCTGTTCAGGCAGCCACGCAAGCTCCGTACCAGAGACAAAAGCATATTAATTGTAGGCAGAACTTGCTTTTTAAAGCAACCATGCCAGGATTTTTAACCTTAAATTCAAAGTTTACTAGTAGCTCCTTACTTTGCAAATATATATACCGTATTTTTTGCTCTATAAGACTCACTTTTTCCCTCCTAAAAAGTAAGGGGAAATGTGTGTGCGTCTTATGTGCAGCTATCCCAGAAGCCAGAACAGCAAGAGGGATTGCTGCTTTCACTGCACAGCGATCCCTCTTGCTGTTCTGGCTTCTGAGATTCAGAATATTTTTGTTCTTGTTTTCCACCTCCAAAAACTAGATGCGTCTTGTGGTCTGGTGTGTCTTATAGAGCAAAAAATACGGTATATATCAGTTTCCCAACTCCTGTACGCTGCAAATGTCTGATGTAATGGGGACCTGCCTAAGCTAGATGCCTTTCAGGCAAAATATCTACGATCTCTGCTGCAGGTACCCAACTGTGTCCCCAACTCCATACTTCTGTTAGAAGCTGGTGAATGCCCAATTTCAACTAAAGCATAGTGTTCTGCCCTAAAACATTGGCTCAGGATTTCAGTGTTTGATCTTGGGAAGGGTTTGAACCAACACCTGACCAATGAGGAGTTTGTCCGCAAATGGCAGAAAACCATGGCTAGAAAAGCCACCTCTATTGGTCTGTCACCCCCCCCCAAAAAAACTTTATTACCCAGGTTATGAAGGCGCCCTAAAGACGTTAAAGCAAAGATTATGGGATAATACACACAGTGACTTGCGATCACACGCAATCTGTAGTCTGCTGGCAGTAGGAGTACAATATGGGCATGTCTTTAAGTTAACACCTTACATTAAAAACCTGGCGGTACCAAATTATCGAAGGTTATTCACCAAAGCCAGACTAAACGTCTTTCCTTCTGCAGTGTTGGATGGCAGGTTGAGAGGAGTTCCCTAGCAGGACAGACTTTGCTCGTGTGCTCAAGACACAGAATCTATAAAACATATTTTGCTGCACTGTGCGAAATATGAGCAAGCCAGGGCTGAACTGATATTACCCTTGCTGGTACCTTTCCCGGGAAAATCAGAGGCTCACTATGTCAGGTTCCTATTGGAAGACCGGACAAACGCTAGAACATTAGCAGCGGTGAAGGTTTTATCAGTGGTTGCAAGAACAAATGATCCGTATTTTTAAGTCTGAACAAAATACCCCAGTAATGAGATCATTAAGCTTGCAGATGATACAACGATGGTTGGTTTAATCACGGCTGGAGAGGGGGAGGCGGTCTATAGGAAGGTAGTTGAGCAGTTGGGGGAGTGGTGCAGGAAAAACACCTTACTCCTTAACTTAAAGGGAAAAAAAGAGATTATTGTGGACTTTAGGAAATGTAAATTGAATATTCACCCACTTATTAATGAGTAGAAGTGCATGGAACAGGTCTTGGTGTTTCGATTTCTGGGAATGGAGTTAACCAAACTGGGGAGAAAACAGCAAAGACCTGATGAAGAGAGCACGGCAGAGGTTATATTTTCTGAGAATCCTCCGGAAAAACAATCTCCTAAAGGACCTATTGATGGCATTTTACCATTGTACTGTGGAGAGTGTATTAACTTATGGTCTGTGTGTGTGGTTTGGGAGCTGCACGGTCAGGGAAAAAACAATGCTGTCCAGGATTGTAAAGACTGCGGAGAGAATAATTGGGTGCACTCTTCCCACCTTGGACCAAATCTACGCTTCCAGGTGCCATAAGAAAGCGGCAGAGATAGCGCAGGATAGTGCGCACCCCGTAAATGATCTCTTTCAGCTTCTGCCTTCTGGAAGAAGGTCCAGGGTTATAAAGACTAGGACTAGCCGCCTGAGAAACACTTTCTACCCAAATGCAATTCTGGTTCTAAACGCAGCATAAGGAGTCTCTATAGTATATTGTATTTTAAAATGGGGTTTCAGAGTTTTTAGGGGTTTTTGAATGTTTTATGTAGATCTTCAATTTCACTGTTCTGTATGGGACAATGACAATAAAGATATCGTATATCGTATGCTTGTTTAACCTGGAGGTAGGCTGTCTGAATTGTGCATTGCTTTGTAACGATTTGTTGGGTCTCTGGACCGTAATAAAGATTGATTAATTGATTGATTGATAGATATGCAGTTATAAAGCATCTAATGTTTTAGGTGCTGCCCATTTTGCTCTGTCGGTATAATTCTGCAAACAAACCAAGCTGCCGGAGAGCCAAACTTTCATGAACCTTTAGGTTAAGCTATAAAAGACATGTGCAAAACTACACTTATCTTCAATGCCTCCATTGTGAGTCAATGAGGTGTTGTGGTTACGAGTGAAAGACTAGGACCTGGGAGATCAGGGTTCAAATCCCCACTCGGTCGTTAAGCTCAGTGAGTGGGCCTTGGGTTTGACACTGCCTCCCAGCCTGACCAACCTCACAGGGTCGTCGTGAGGAATAAAGGACCTCGGCATGCTACCTTTACCTCCTTAGATGAAAAATGGTTGAGAGAGCTGGGTATGTTTAGCCTGCAGAAGAGGGAGATAGCCATCTTCAGATATCTCAATGGAGCAAGCTCGTTTTCTCCTGCTCCAGTGGGGAGGACTCGAACCCATGGCTTCAGGATACAAGAAAGGAGATTCCGACTAAACATCGGGAAGAACTTTCTGACGGTAAGGGCTGTTTGACAGTGGAACAGACTCTCCTTGCTTGGAGGTTTTTAAGCAGAGGTTGGACGGCCATCTGTCATGGAAGCTTTAGCTGACATTATTATGTTGCAAGGGGTTGGAATAGATGACCCACAGAGTCCCTTCCAACTCTACAATAATTCTATGAAATTTAATAGTAAGTAAAGAAATATGATGGGACACGGGGGCGCTGTGGGTTAAACCACAGAGCCTAGGGCTTGCCGATCAGAAGGTCGGCGGTTCGAATCCCCGCAACGGGGTGAGCTCCTGTTGCTCGGTCCCTACTCCTGCCAACCTAGCAGTCTGAAAGCACGTCAAAGTGCAAGTAGATAAATAGGTACCGCTCCGGCAGGAAGGTAAAGGGTGTTTCCATGCGCTGCTCTGAGTTTTGCCAGAAGCGGCTTAGTCATGCTGGCCACATGGCCCGAAAGCTGTACACCGGCTCCCTCAGCCAATAAAGCAAGATGAGCGCCGCAACCCCAGAGTCGGCCACGACTGGACCTAATGGTCAGGGGTCCCCTTTACCTTTAAAGAAATAGGTATATTATTGGGGGCTAGGCCCTTATGGTATTTTTACTGAAGATCTATGGGTATAAATCTAATAAATAATAATACAGTCGTACCTTGGTTGTCAAACACCCTGGAACTAATGACATTTTGGCTCCCAAACTATGCAAACCCGGAAGTGATTGTTCCGATTTGCAAACATTCTTTTGGAAGCTGAACGTCCGACGGGCTTCCGCAGCTTCTGATTGGCTGGAGGAGCTTCCTGCAGCCAACAGAAGCCGCGATTTGGTTTCCGAACATTTTGGAAGTCAAACGGGCTTCCAGAATGGATTCCGTTCGACTTCCAAGGTACGACTGTAACAGCAATAATATAGTAGATTAGCATCCGCTGGCATCTCTTGATATTATCCGACGGCTTCAGATAACAAGGAAGTTCGGTTAGGGAGCCCGTACTTGCCACAGAGTTATCTGATTTCGCAGAAAATCAGTTTCAAGAAACCTTCCTAGCAGCAGTTAAGTAGACGACACACAACAGTAAGGAACTGGCAAGGTCTTTTGCTGCTGCGGGGAAAAACACAAAGAGCCTCGTGCCAGAACCTGTTTCAGACAATGTCAGAGAAACAGGGTCCATCAATCAATATTGTCTACGTCACGCATCCCCAACCTTCGGCCCTCCAGATGTTTTGGACTACAATTCCCATCATCCCTGACCACTGGTCCTACTAGCTAGGGATCATGGGAGTTGTAGGCCAATACATCTGGAGGGCCGCAGGTTGGGGGTGCCTGGTCTACATTAACTGATTAAGATCGAGTCTACCTTGCAGAAGGTTCCCAGCTTCAATTGCTGACATCTCCCAGTAGGGTGGAAGGAAGACTTCTGCTGGAAACTCTCAAGAGCCACCAGCAGTCAGGGCAGACCATGTTAGGATTCCTGCTCCGTGTTTGCAGTGATGGGATTGTCGTCTATCACATGACGGTGTATGTTTTCATTCCACAGTGTGGGAAGTGACGGAGACAGGATGTTTGTGTTACTGTGTTCCGGAATGTAGGACGATTGTCCTTTTGTTTCTTTGATGAGAAAGAGGAAGGAGCTAAGTCAGAATGCTCCGCGTGTATTATATGTAAATAAAGTTGTTGTTGTTGTTGTTGTTGTTGTTGTTGTTGTTTAGTTGTTTAGTCATGTCCGACTTTGGCCACCTCATGAGAAGAGAAGACTCCCTGGAAAAGACCCTGATGTTGGGAAAGATGGAGGGCAGAAGGAGAAGGGGACGACAGAGGACGAGATGGTGGGACAGTGTTCTCGAAGAGACCAGCATGAGTTTGACCAAACTGCGGGAAGCAGTGGAAGACAGGAGGGCCTGGCGTGCTCTGGTCCAGGGGGTCACGAAGAGGCGGACACGACTAAAAGACTAAACAACAACAACGATTAACCTATCTACACACACACACACACATATACAAAAACAGACAAAAAGGTGATCTCACCCACCAAAGAAAGCTACAATAAAATAAACTCATTTTTTTAAAAAAAGAATTAAGTACCAACACTGAAAGATTGGCAAAATAATTTTTTGGAAATGATTGAATTAGCAAAAATGACGGCAACAATAAGAATGCAATCTGATCAAAATCTCAAAGAGGAATGGAAATGTGTAGAAGAATACATGACGAAAAGATGCTCCAACAAGAATTTATTGATACGTATAGACTGATTTCACAAAGTTAAGTTAAGAATTATGGTGCTGGAGGAGACTCTTGAGAGTCCCATGGACTGCAAGAAGATCAAACCTATCCATTCTGAAGGAAATCAGCCCTGAGTGCTCACTGGAAGGACAGATCCTGAAGCTGAGGCTCCAAGACTTTGGCCACCTCATGAGAAGAGAAGACTCCCTGGAAAAGACACTGATGCTGGGAAAGATGGAGGGCGCAAGGAGAAGGGGACGACAGAGGACGAGATGGTGGGACAGTGTTTTCGAGGTTACCAGCATGAGTTTGACCAAACTGCGGGAGGTAGTGGAGGATAGAGGTGCCTGGCGTGCTCTGGTCCAGGGGGTCACAAAGAGGCGGACACAACTAAACAACTAAACAACAACAAAGTTAAGCTAAGCTAAGCAGATATATAAGATTGAATGTTTAATTATTAAGATACAAAACGACAATCTCAATAATAAAGTTACGAAATAGTAACAAGGAAGTCACGCGGGGTGGAGGGAGAACACAGGGCAAGGAATAAGAAATGGATAAACGTTGAAATGTGAAAATGTGAATTTACGAATATAATGTATATGTATCAATATGTAAAAAGTTCATATATGTATTGCAACATTAATAATAAATAAAAAATAAAAGAATTAAGGGGCAGGGGATTATGGAATGTGTCGTGTGTGTAATCAACAAATTACGCTAGTAGGATTACAAGAAGTTTTGTAAGGAGAAATATACGAAGTGTTACAAAGTAGAAAAAGATAGAGATATTGGTTTTGAGTTTGAAATGTAATAGGGAGGATAAGAAATGCATACTGAGAGATTAGATTGGAAAATTTTCAGACAGGATTGATGGATGTCAAAAATTTGAATAAGATGTAAAAGTATGTTTAATCACTGTTGAAAATGATATGTTAAAAAAGCTAATAAAAAATTATATTAAAAAAAGAGAGGAATGTGTCATGTTTGGGACACGCATTGTGCCAATGCCTTCGAAATCGTAGCTGGAGCACAGAAAATATTGTGGATTTCGGGTTTCAACAACAGCAACTTAAGCCAGAGGTCCTTCAGGCAGGGAGCTAGTTGCAGTCCACACATTTCAGTGGAATTTTAAAGCAGGATGTAAAAGAAGTAACCAAGGGAGCCTTAGTGATGTCTCAATGTAAAAAAAAAACCAGCCCAAAAAACCCAAGGGGCACCTCCATTCCGTTTTACATCTCCCAGGACCACAACTTCACAAGCTATGTTATTACACCCACAAACACACTGCGCTTATAATGAATCCACAAATTAATTTCCATCGCCGGGTGCCAATTAGTACTGTTGCTTACAGGCTGCGCTTCGCCCATTAGGAAAGAAACAACAAACAGAAGAACTTCGTTCGCTGCCCTGTTTCCATCCTCTGAAGGGCACCTGAAACCAAACGGGGCCACAAAGTCTTAATTAACCCAGAACGCGGCAGCTAGACTGGTGACTGGGAGCGGATGCCGGGACCACATAACACCGGTCCTGAAAGACCCACATTGGCTCCCAGGATGTTTCTTTTAATGTCTGATGCATTACAGTGGTACCTCAGGTTACAGATGCTTCAGGTTACAGACTCTGCTAACCCAGAAATAGTGCTTCAGGTTAAGAACTTTGCTTCAGGATGAGAACAGAAGTCGTGCAGCAGCTGCGCAGCGGCAGCAGGAGGCCCCATTAGCTAAAGTGGTGCTTCAGATTAAGAACAGTTTCAGTTTAAGAACAGACCTCCAGAACGAATTAAGTTCTTAACCTGAGGTACCACTGTACTGTATTTTAGTATTTTGTTGGAAGCCGCCCAGACTGGCTGGGTGGGGTATAAATAAATTATTATTATTATATTATTATTATTAAGAAAGCAGATTTACACTGACAGTGTTTGAAATGTGGAAGCGATGGGTGACAGTACTCATGCCGGCATATTCACATGGGAGCTCCACGATTCGCCGCTCCTCTTTTTTATAATCAAGACCGACCAATTAGTATCAGTGATGGGGAAGTGAAAAAATTGCAGAGAATGTGTGATGATGATAATGAATATTCCATTGACCAAACAAGACCATGGCAATTCTGGAATCAAAATTCATCATTCCTCAGAACACAAAAGGATCCTCTGGATCAGGTCAATGGCCAATCTAGTCCATCATCATGTTCTCACAGTGGCCAGGATTCAAGCACAAGGGACCTCTCCTGTGTTTTCAGCAACAGGTCACTATGAAATTTGCAGTGCCCACTCCATTCAGATGCATTGATAATGAAAAAATCACCAAGAATTCCTCTTTGGAAGTAACTTTGAATAAACTGATCGGATCTTTGTTAAACGGCTCCTTCCGAGAATAACTTTTGTAGAATTAGTTATATTTTTTATATGATTTTCAATATACAGTGGTACCTGAGTTCCCAAATGGGTTACAGTGGTACCTCACGTTAAGTACTTAATTCGTTCTGGAGGTTCGTCCTTAACCTGAAACTGTTCTTAACCTGAAGCACCACTTTAGCTAATGGGGCCTCCTGCTGCCGCCGGAGCACGATTTCTGTTCTTATCCTGAAGCAAAGTTCTTAACCTGAAACATTATTTCTGGGTTAGCGGAGTCTGTAACCTGAAGCGTATGTAACCTGAAGCGTATGTAACCCGAGGTACCACTGTAGTTGTCGAACAAATCGGCTCACGAACATCGCAAACCCAGAAGTAAGTGTTCCGGTTTGTGAACCTTTTTTGGAAGCCAAACGTCCGACGCAACTTCCGCTTGAGCGCAGGAAGATCCTGCAGCCAATCAGAAGCGGCGCCTTGGTTTTCGAATGCTTTCGGGAGTCAATTGGATTAAGTTCGAGAACCAAGGTACCACTGTACAGTCAAACCTCAGTTGTCGGACGTAATCCGTTCCGGAAGACCCCTCAACTTCTGAAATGTTCGACAACCGAGGATTGCAAAGTCAATGAAGGAAAAAGAAAAAAACTCCCCGGAAGGTGTTTGGCTTCCGAAAATCGTTCAAAAACCGAAGCAGTTACTTCCGGGTTTTTGGTATCTGGGAGCCAAAACATTCCAAAATAGAGGTGTCTGGGAGCAAAATTTTGACTGCAATTTTGATATATTCCTTTGTCTCACCTGTTTCTGCATTCACCTCTGTTCCCCAGTAAAATTTCCTATTGCTATTTTTCATCAATGCAATTGGATAGAAAATGATTTTTAGGTGGTACATATTTGGAAGAGAGACCAGAGTGCCGTTTCGTTAACTGCGGTTAAATAACGTGCTGTTTTACATCGATGGTATCTAACACCATGGAAACTTTCAAAAATGTATAAAAATGTGTCAAGTAATTGTCGGAGATGCGGAGATAACTCAGGAACTTTCTACCATATGTGGTGGATATGTAGGAAAATGCAGGTATTCTGGGAGAGTATCCATGCAGAACTGCAAAAAATGCTAAAGATCTCTTTCAATAAAAAACCAGAGGCCTACCTCCTGGGAATAACAGATTTGGATATTCCACAAAAGGGGAAGGGTATCTTTTTATATGCGACGGCGGCAGCAAGAGTTTTGATCGCAGCAAAATGGAAGAGTAATGAAATCCCCTCTATACAAGATTGGATCCAAAAGCTGACAGAATATGCCAAATTAGATGGTCTATCAGAAAAAATAAAGAATAAATCAAAACAGGAATTTGCTTCAAAATGGGAGGTTTTCAAAGAATATCTGAAAAATAAATATAGTAGCTTAAATTCTGTCGCAGCATTCAAGGAACTTCAGTAATCGTTGCAAGGTAGATATAAGAAATTAGATTTATTAAGAATAAGTTTAAGTATGATAAAAGTGTGTATTGGCAGTAAGTAATATGAAATCGAAATATGGAATAGACAGGAGGTTGGGTCTTTAGTAGTGTTAAGACCAATATATGCTTTATTGTTTGCTAAGAAAATTATGTGTCTATGGTTATTCTTGTGTGTAATTTGGTAATTGTGTTTTTTCCCCCTTGTTGTATCAATAAAAATATTTTAAAATAAATAAATAACGTGCTGTTTTAAAGGGCTGTGTTTTCTAAAAGAATTAAACGGGATGGGAGGGAAGAGGAAAAGAATGCAGGAAGGGTGGACGTCACAGAAAAGCACCCATTTTCCCACGAACAGACACTACCCTGTTAAACTGGCAGGTCAAGTTTTTGTGCTGGGCTGAGCATCACACGGGGAATGGCTCAAGGACCTAACACTCGGATGCTGCAAAAACCAGGAAGGTCGCCCTGTGCAGACTCAAGGTTGCAGCAAACTTGCTCTGCAATCTCCCTAAGTTAAGTTGTATTCATTCAACTTGTTTTTATTATTGCTTGTTTGCCGCCCTGAGCCCGGCCTTGGCTGGGGAGGGTGGGGTATACATCATCATCATCATCATCATCATCATCATTATTATTATTAAATGCTGCACAGAAAGGGGAGAAAGCAAGCATTCCTGGAACTTTTCAGCAGTCTGATACAGAAATCTAACAGCTGGTGGTTTTTCGGACATGGAGATAAATGAGGCCAGCTGGGAAACCTTTTTTTAAATTATTTTTCTGTGCAAAACAAATCACAAATCATGGCTAAGACTAAGCAGATGTAACGCTAAACCGTGGTTAACTGGAATCGGAAGTGAAAGCTTCCAATCTCCCCCTGAGCGTGCCAGAGGAGGAAAGAGAATATAGGTTCTGGAGGAGGCGAGGATCATTATTGTCACAATAAACCATGGTTTTGCACGACGTCCAAAGGACTCCAAACTGCTCGCAGTTGACACAAAAATCAGCAGTTGAGTATGTATCATCTTGAAAGTTCTAGGAGGTTTTGGAAACTTCCTTGCAACTTCTTTGTAGCACTTTTCCTGTCTCTAACACACCTGCCCAAAGAAACTGGATCAACCATTTTCTATTGCATTTTAGTAAATTGACCTTCTCCCTGCTCCCACAATTTTTCAGTGCAAGTAATACTTTGAACACCATCAATACCTTCTGCCATCAATACCTTCATGGCAGAAAGTGAGGAGGAATTAAAGAACCTTTTATTGAGGGTGAAAGAGGAGAGCGCAAAATATGGTCTGAAGCTCAACATCAAAAAAATGAAGATCATGGCCACTGGGCCCATCACCTCCTGGCAAATAGAAGGGGTGGTGACAGCAGTCATGAAATTAAAAGACGCCTGCTTCTTGGGAAAAAAGCAATGACAAACCTAGACAGCATCTTAAAAAGTAGAGACATCACCTTGCCAACAAAGTTCTGTATAGTAAACACTATGGTTTTCCCAGTAGTGATGTATGGAAGTGAGAGCTGGACCATAAAGAAGGCTGATCGCCAAAGAATGGATGCTTTTGAATTCTGGTGCTGGAGGAGACTCTTGACAGTCCCATGGACTGCAAGAAGATCAAACCCATCCACTCTGAAGGAAATCAGCCCTGAGTGCTCACTGGAAGGACAGATCCTGAAGCTGAGGCTCCAATACTTTGGCCACCTCATGAGAAGAGAGGACTCCCTGGAAAAGACCCTGATGTTGGGAAAGATGGAGGGCACAAGGAGAAGGGGACGACAGAGGACGAGATGGTTGGACAGTGTTCTCGAAGCTACCAGCATGAGTTTGACCAAACTGCAGGAGGCAGTGGAAGACAGGAGGGCCTGGCGTGCTCTGGTCCAGGGGGTCACGAAGAGGGGGACACGACTAAACGACTAGACAACAACAACAATACTTTGAAGCTAAAAGAACATTTGAGTTTTCCTTTGCACAGAATTCAATTACTGTTGCAAAAGTCAGCTTAGCGCACACCACCTGAATCTAACAAAGTATACAATTTATTTGCAACATTGCTAACAGCGCAAAGAGCCTTTTAATGGGCTTGAAACATACACCCCATTTTGAATTTCTAACGAGTCAGCACAAATAATCAGCTTGGTTATCGGTTAAAAGAGAAAAATAAGGCTAACAAGTTTCGAGGTCTGTTCATTTCTTTTTTTCCCTCCGAAAATGTTCTGAGCCGGAATTCCAACCCCATGCAGAATGCTCAGAGCAATGTATATGGTAACAAAAATGTAAAAATGGAATGTAATCTTTAAAACAGCTATAAAACACTAAAATAGACCAGGGTGGAAGGAGAGAGAGAAAATAAATAACAGAGAGAGCCCTGCTGTTTCCATAACCAGAGGTTTAGCAGTCACCAGCAGAGACTCAGAAGGCTGTGATCCCATGCATATTTACCTAGGAGTAAGCCCCACTGGAATTGAGATTGCCGGAAGAAATATCAACAACCTCAGATATGCAGATGACACAACCTTGATGGCAGAAAGTGAGGAGGAATTAAAGAACCTTTTAATGAGGGTGAAAGAGGAGAGCGCAAAATATGGTCTGAAACTCAACATCAAAAAAAACCTAAGATCATGGCCACTGGGCCCATCACCTCCTGGCAAATAGAAGGGGAAGAAATGGAGGCAGTGAGAGATTTTACTTTCTTGGGCTCCATGATCACTGCAGATGGTGACAGCAGTCACAAAATTAAAAGACGCCTGCTCCTTGGGAGAAAGGCGATGGCAAACCTAGACAGCATCTTAAAAAGCAGAGACATCAGTTAGAACTATGGTTTTCCCAGTAGTGATGTATAGAAGTGAGAGCTGGACCATAAAGAAGACTGATCACCGAAGAATGGGTGCTTTTGAATTCTGGTGCTGGAGGAGACTCTTGAGAGTCCCATGGACTGCAAGAAGATCCAACCTCTCCATTCTGAAGGAAATCAGCCCTGAGTGCTCACTGGAAGGACAGATCCTGAAGCTGAGGCTCCAATACTTTGGCCACCTCATGAGAAGAGAAGACTCCCTGGAAAAGACCCTGATGTTGGGAAAGATGGAGGGCACAAGGAGAAGGGGACGACAGAGGACGAGATGGTTGGACAGTGTTCTCGAAGAGACCAGCATGAGTTTGACCAAACTGCGGGAGGCAGTGGAAGACAGGAGTGCCTGGCGTGCTCTGGTCCAGGGGGTCATGGAGAGGCGGACACGACTAAACGACTAAACAACAACAAGCCCCATTGAACTCAACAGGACTTACTTGCTAGTAGACAACATGCATTCTTCCACTGTAAGAATGTCTTCTCTGAGTTTTATTGTATTTCTCAAGCACAGAAACAATGTACAGTGGTACCGTGGTTCTCAAACTTAATCCATTCCGGAAATCCGTTCCAAAACCAAAGCATTCCAAAACCAAGGCACGCTTTCCCATAGAAAGTCATGCAAAACGGATTAATCCGTTCCAGACTTTTAAAAACAACTCCTAAAACAGCAATGTCACATGGATTTTACTATCTAATGAGATAGTAAAAAACTATCTTGGTTCAAAACCAAGGCATGGCTTCTGATTGGTTATCCCCCCCCCTTAAAATATAAAGAAATGAAGTGAAATAAATTAACAGTAATAAAAATAGCAAGCTCAATTTTTTCAAAAAATAGCACCTAGACCAGGGGTCAGCAAACTTTTTCAGCAGGGGGCTGGTCGACTGTCCCTCAGACCTTGTGAGGGGCCAGACTATATTTTTTGGGGGGGAAATGAACGAATTCCTATGCCCCACAAATAACCCAGAGATGCATTTTAAATAAAAGGACACATTCTACTCATGTAAGAACAAGCTGATTCCCGGACCGTCCACGGGCTGGATTGAGAAGGCGATTGGGCCGGATCCAGCCCCCGGGGCTTAGTTTGCCTACCCATGACCTAGACATTTGGCTTTGACGACCGTAGGCTCAGTTTAAAATGCCATTTAGCTTCCATATCCGAGTTTCTAATACCGGGCTACTAAAACACAATACTGAAAGTGAAAACACAATATTTAAAAATAGTTTGAAACAAGAAGCGAGCCTTCAGCGCTTGCAGAAAGCTGGCTGATGAAGGTGCCAAGCAGACCTCTGTTGGAAAGGAGTTCCACAACTCAGGAGCTACCACAGAGAAGACACTGTCTTGTTCCACCATCCGATCCCAAGCTTCTGAGTTCGGTGGAAGAAGCAAGAGTTCCTCCCACTGCCAATCTTAGCACCCGAAAATGTCTGTTTAATCATCATTGCAGCAAACACTGATTTACAAAGTTACAGTTCAGATCGCCCTTGATTTTTACTAGATTTTTGTCCTGCGGTTAACACTTTTCACAAAGGCCATTTGTACTTCTGTTTCTCCTTTCCTTAAGAAAACAAACTAAAAGCTGTCGTTTTGCAGTCTGCAAAGAACAGCTTGTTCTCTTACAGATAAGTTTTCTTTAAAAGTGGAGGGGGGGAGAGGTTGAGGGAGCGGCGAAGGGAAGCACCGAAAAACTCACTAACTCATGCATCTAAAAAAACAAGCAACGTACTTCACATAAAGCTTTCTAATGGCAATTTTTGCTCTTTGAGTAGCCGTCTGCCATAGGCGCTTTGGATGAGATTTCTGCATTGCAGAGGGTTGAATTCGATGAGCCTCGTGGTCCCTGCGAATACCAGCGGAACTCCCTTCGGCAGTCCAAATGCACTGGATCACTTTGCATGGCCCTCCCAACGCGCGCAGGATCGTAACCCCCGGGGATTAGGGCTCCGATCCTGCACACACAGCCCTGGGAGTAAACACTTAATTTCCAAGCACACCCTCCCAAGGCCAACTTCAGATTTAAAAATTCACGGACGCTCAAAGTCCTATCTCCTGCTGAGCCAACATGGCGGAACGCCTAGAGGGTCAGACTAGAACCCGAGAGACCTGAGTTCGAATCCCAACTCGTTGGGCAGCTTTGGGCCAGCCACTGCCCCTCGGCCTACATCGCAGAGTTGTTGTGGCATTAAATGAGGAGGGGGCGAAATTGCGCCGTTTTGGGCTCCTGGGAGAAAAAGGTGAGATATAAATGCAATACGTGAATTGATAAAATATAGGTGTGATGAGGAAGCGAGTCCTTGCAATGGGTTTACTCATATGTAAAGACCCAAAGCAAATTGTACTGGGTTTACTCGTATGTAAAGACCCAAAGCGATGCAACCCAGGGGTGAGACTGGAATGGCTTGTTCTGTAACAAGAAGCATGCACACTCAGGTGACAATATCAGTCACCGCAGTCCTAAGCGCACTTCCTAGGGAAGAAGGCCCATTGGATAGAGTGAGGGCCTTACGTCAGAGTAAATATTCACAGGATCGCGGCTTAAGCGGGTAGGGGCATTTGGAGAAAAATCTCAGATTTTGCAAAAGTGCCCTAAGACAGCCGCCTCTCTCCCCCCCAGGCTTTACCTGGGAGTAAAGCACATGGCTCAGTAGGGCTTACTTCACAAGGAGGAAATCAACTTGTTGAAACCTTCCCGCCAGTCAACAAAAACGTGTGGCGCAACCAGGGAAATCCGGATTCAGTGATCCGGATCCTTTAGAAGGCCCCACACTGCCAGTTCCGGATCTTTTTGTCTAAACGGCGCTTGCAAGGAATGGAAACGATAAAAACCCCACCGCGATCGCACGCTGGAAGATCCCCACAAGAGGCAGAAGAGCTCCTGCGCAGTTCCCATCCGTTCCAACGCCGGATATTGCGCCGGAGCGCTTTCCACGCCGGCGTGTGAGCCTCGCTTTTCGCTTTCATTCCGCGGGTTAAAGCGCCGATCGCTGGGAGCTTTTTGCCATTTCTGCGCGCAGGAGCTCTTCCCCAATCCTGGGTTCCGATCCTGCCTTCCGATCCACGCTTAATTTCAACCCACGCGAAGGCGCATTGCTGGAGGTAGGATCGCGTGCCAGCACAGGATCGCGCGCAACTGACTCGCGAGGGAACCGTGAAGGGGGATTGTTTCGGAGCAAACCACAAAGAGAGAGAGGTAAAGACATCCCCGCATCGCCCGACACGCGTCGTCCCGCTTGCGCATCCTCACTCACCCGCAACAGGTGTCAAAATCCTTTGGCTGTTGCTCCGAGGATCTCCCATGGTCAACGAGCGATCAGGATCCGGCCCCTCTCCTTCCTTTCCCCCCTTTTCGGATTCTTGCTCCTTTACACCTCCGCGACCACTTTCACCCTTCTTTCCTTTCCGCTAAAGCGCCGGGCCTTCCGTGCATTCCTTCACGTGAGAACGGAGCAAACCCGCGTCAACGACCCCCTTTCCCCTTGCGGGCGTCGCTTTACATCATTATCATCATCATCATTATTTAAAAGGGAGGTAGACGGGGTGTCCTCCAGCGCGATCTGCTATCCGAAAAAGGATCCCCGACGATTTATTCGGGATGCGAAAATTGCAAGACGGGAGATGCAAGTCTCGATCCCCAACCGCAGGCCGCGCACTTTGCAGGGGGGGAAATGAACAGCCAGAAAGTAACTTGCAAAAAAATAATATTAATATATGGAATAGCAGCTGCGCTCTTTTCCCGTCCGGGCGTTTGGAGAGGCCAGTTGCAAAAGCGCACGATCGCGCGTAAAGATGGCCTCGCCGCCGCCTCCTCCTATTGTCTTAAGACGAGCGGGGGGAGCCCGATCTGCAAAGCCCCCCTTGGAAAAAGGAGGAAAAAGCGCTTTCGTGGAAGAAAAAGAGAAACATGTCCGACTCCAGGCTCCTTCGGAGGAGGTGGGAGGCTGGAGCAGCTCATCCGCCGACCCCAGGAAGTGAAAAAATATTCCTCGTTTTGCAAGCGAGGGAAGGGAGGGGAGGGAAGGAAGGTGGCGAGGGAGGGCGACAGAAAGAAAGTGAAAACTGACCCGGAAAGAGTCGGATGTCTCCAGCAGGCTTTGAACTTCCTGCTTGCTTTGCACATCCTCCCCGCGCCACGCCACACGCGCGTCAAATCTTTGCAAAAGATAAAAATAAAAAATGCAAGGAAAGCAGCGCAAGGAAGCGCCGCTCGGGAAAAGTGGGGACTAGCGCCTTGCAGAGCCCCGATTGCAAGGAGAAAGGAAAAGGAAAAGTGCAAGCAAAGCAAGCATCGCTCGGGAAAAGTGGGGACTAGCTTTGCTTTTCCTCCCCGCGCCACGACACGCGCGTCAAATCTTTGCAAAAAATAAAAATAAAAAATGCAAGAAAAGCAGCGCAAGGAAGCGCCGCTCAGGGAAAGTGGGGACTAGCTCTACCTCTCTTTTAAATCAGAACCAGTGAAGGCGGTGAAGGACCTGTGTGAGTGTCTGGAGGCGGTTGGAGGATGGATGGCGGCTAACAGATTGAGGTTGAATCCTGACAAAACAGAAGTACTGTTTTTGGGTGACGGGGCAGGCAGGTGTGGAGGACTCCCTGGTCCTGAATGGGGCAACTGTGCCCCTGAAGGACCAGGTGCGCAGCCAGGGAGTCACTTTGGACTCACAGCTGTCCATGGAGGCGCAGGTCAGTTCTATGTCCAGGGCAGCTGTCTACCAGCTCCGCCTGGTACGCAGGATGAGACCCTCCCTGCCCAAAGACTGTCTCCCCAGACTGGTGCATGCTCTGGTTATCTCCTGCTTGGACTGCTGCCATGCGCTTTACGTGGGGCTACCTTTGAAGGTGACCCGGAAACTGCAACTAATCCAGAATGCGGCAGCTAGACTGGTGACTGGGAGTGGCCGCTGGGACCACGTAACACTGGTCCTGAGAGATCTGCATTGGCTCCCAGTGCATTTCCAAGCACAATTCAAAGTGTTGGTGTTGACCTTGAAAGCCCTAAACGGCCTCGGTCCAGTATATCTGAAGGAGCGTCTCCACTCCCATCGTTCAGCCTGGACACTGATGTCCAGCTCCGAGGGCCTTCTGGCGGTTCCTTCATTGCGAGAAGTGAGGCTACAGGGAACCAGGCAGAGGGCCTTCTCAGTAGTGGCACCCGCCCTGTGGAACACCCTCCCTTCAGATGTGAAGGAAATAAGCAGCTATCTTCGTTTTAAAAGACATCTGAAGGCAGCCCTGTTTAGGGAAGTTTTTAATATTTAATGCTGTATTGTTTTTAACATTTGATTGGAAGCTGCCCAGAATGACTGGGGAAACTCAGCCAGATGGGTGGGGTATAAATTATTATTATTATTATTATTATTATTATTATTATTATTATTATTATTATTATTACTAGTGCCTTGCAGAGCCCCGATTTGCAAGGAGGAGAAAGGTCTCTTTGCAACCAGGATTGGCAGCGGCGGTGGCTGGCTTTTAAGCGCACGCCAGAATATTGGAAGAAATTTCAGGATTACTTGAATAAATATTCTAATATAAATAATTAGAAATCACCTGAAAGTACCAAGTAGGCCTAGGAATAAATTAGGATTTGATTGTAAGTAAATTAGCTTGAGAATAGTAAGAAATGAGAATCAGATAGTTAATTGCTGGAATTAACTAAGAATGTTTTTGGAGAGCTGTTGCATGCAGATAGAATGAATTTCAGTAGGGAGGGATCTGGGGAAGTCAATTAACAATGTAAAAGAAATTGGGTTTTTAAGATTACATCTTTTTGTTTTTCTTGTTTAATACCGTATTGTGTTTTCTTTTGTGGGTTTTTCTTTATTTTTCTTTTCTTTATGTTTGTTATAATTGTGGAAAACTTAATAAAAAAATTGGGGGGGGGGGGAATAAGCACACGCCAGAATAATAAAAATCGAGAGAAATTGGGAGACTTAAAAAGAAACCCAGTGTCCTCAGGCTTTGCCAAACCTGGTGCCCTCCATCAAACGATGATTTGATGGGAGTTGCAGGGCGAAACATCTGGTGGGCACCAGGTTGGCAAAGAAGGCTGGGTTGCAAGAACCAAATCCGGCGATGCAGATCTGCCTCCTGTTCATGTTTTTAGCCTTTTCCCTGGAGCAATGCCGAAAGAGTCCTAAGGTAGTCAAGGTGTATGTAAGCAAGCAGCTGAAACTATAATAAAATCTTTAGAATATATAAACGGCAGTTATATACACAGACGCACATATAAATGGAATATTACATATATAGCCTGTCATTCATATATTTCAAAAAATAATATCCCAGGTGATTTGCAGCACAAATGCGCAATAAGAACCCCACATTTCAGAGGAGCACTGAAAAATTAGGTAAGGTGTCATCTTAAAGCAACAGTGGAAAGTTTAAACAGAGAGGTCAGCAAACCTTTTCAGCAGGGGGCCGGTCCACTGTCCCTCAGACCTTGTGGGGGACCGGGTTATATTTTGGGGAAATAAATGAACGAATTTTTATACCCAGAGATGCATTTTTAATAAAAGCACACATTCTACTCGTGAAAACACCAGGCAGGCCCCACAAATAACCCAGAGGTGCATTTTCAATAAAAGCACACATTCTACTCATATAAAAACACGCTGATTCATGGACCATCCGGGGGCCGGATTTAGAAGGCGATTGGGCCGGATCCGGCCCCCGAGCCTTAGTTTGCCTACTCATTTGCAAGGGTGACAACAAACGCAGCAGAGAAGACATGCAGCCTTGCCTCCCGAATTTGCAATTGTATATTTTTTGGGGACCTACCGCCCCACATCTTTGCCATCGTAAGAATAATTATACTGGCCCACCGTACAGGGTTGTTGTAATCCACACCGACCCCAAAATCAACAAAAGGGGATTGTTAAAACTGAATCACATTTACGGGGTGCCCCAGTCCTCAAGTTACTCTGTCTACCACTATTCCTTCCCTGCCCCATGGGATAGAGGAATAATAACCCTAGATTGGATATTTACAGGGTTGTCATAATAAACTGCACTCTTGACATGCTCTCCCCACATACACACCTTGGAACTGGAACCACAGGCTGGAGGACATTGCAGGGTTAGACTCAATTTCCCTTGGGTCTCCAAGTGATGCTAAGGAATCATTTTTTTTTACAGACCTCGTTAGCACTTCCTTAATGGCATTTAGGGGCTGCACCTGGTTTGGTTAACTGGCTCACATGCAGCCTGAATGAACTGCACCAATAAACAGCAGCCTGTATGGAAATAGGTGGTTTATTTGCAACAGGTGTCTTTATAATCAACAGCCCCCCCCCCCACAAAATGTGTACATTTGAAGATTATTCAGCTACTAATCCACTTTCCTCACGCAGTGGTACCTTGGTTCTCAAACGCCTTAGTTCCCAAACGCCAGTAACCCGGAAGAAAGTGTTCCGGTTTTCAAACGTTTTTCGGAAGCTGAACGTCCGATGTGGCTGTCGGCTATTGTTTCTGAGGCGCCTGCAGCAATCAGAAGCTGAGCCTCGATTTTCGAACATTTCAGAAGTCAAACGGACTTCCGGAACAGATTAAGTTTGGCGCTTTTGTTTCTGCTATTTATTTTGCGCTTTTGTTTTTGAGGCTTTTTCGGTTCATTTGTTTTTGTGACTGTGTGGAACCCAGTTCAACTACTGATTGATTGATTGTGCGACTGCGGAAATGGATTAAAAAAAAAACCCCATCCAATGACTATCATCAGTGCAGGTAAGAAAATAATAATAATTTTTATTTTTATCATCTACAATACTGTCTTATTTGTTTTATAGTACAGTACATTGTTTATTGCTTTCATTTTATGGATCAATGGCCTCGTTAGATAGTGAAATTCATGTTAAATTGCTATTTTCGGGGTTGTTTTTAAAAGTCTGGAACGGATTAATCCGTTTTGCATGACTTTCTATGGCGAAGCATGCCTTGGTTTTGGAACGGACTTCTGGATTGGATTAAGTTTGAGAACCAAGGTACCACTGGGTTCAGTTCTGATCATATTTGTTTCAATATAGGTCATAGTTGCAACATCCATTTAAAGCACTGAAGAAACCAGAGGCCTTTCTCCTGGGCATAGTCGGCCAATTGGTGCCAAAGAAGGATAGAACTTTCTTTATGTATGCTACCACAGCAGCAAGAATACTCATCGCAAAGTACTAGAAGACACAAGATTTACCCACTTTGGAAGAATGGCAGATGAAGGTGATGGACTATATGGGATTGGCAGAAATGACTGGCAGAATCCGAGACCAGGGAGAAGAGTTGGTGGAAGAAGATTGGAAGAAATTTAAAGACTATTTACAGAAACACTGTAAAATTAACGAATGTTAAAATGATGCTGGAAGGACCTAAGTGGACTTAGTAATAAGATCAGTAAGAGTACGAAAAAATGGTGGGACAATTGGTTAAGGTATAAAGTTGTAAATTCGATGAAAATCAACCTAAATGTTATAATGAAAAAGGGGTAAGGATATGCTGAACTAATGTTATGACTGGGAATACAAAAAAGGGAGGCGTGAGGAGGTCAAAGAAATAAGTGAATGAGAATTTTGAAAAAATGAGAAAATTGAGTTGGTTTTTAATTTTTAATTTTTTTCTCTTCTTTTTTTCTGTTGTTATGTGTTTGAGTGTTTTTTCTTCTTTTTGATGTATTTTCTGTGGTTTTTCTGTTTTTGTATGCATTTTTTTCGGTTATGATTATTCTTTGCTTTATTTGTGAAAATTTTAATAAATCTCTATAAAAAAATAAAATAAAGCACTATGACAACACTCCCGGACTCTTCCAAGGAATTATGGGAGCTGTAGTTTGTTAAGGGGGCTGAGAGTTGTTAAGAGACCCCCTACTACCTTCAGAGAACTACAATTCCCAGAGTTCCCTGGGAAGGATTGAACGTTGACAGTTATGGTTCAGAGCCGAATCTTCCTTCTTAAATTGTGGATGTCAGCAGCCAAATCCAGATCGCGATATTCTGAATTCATTGCACCGAGGATTATTAACGGGATATATCGTTCCTGCCACGTATCCATGCAGCAAAACCTGCACGTTGGAAGGCAGAGCAACGCATTTGGGGAAGAAATAAAGACAATGCGTCTAAGAAACAAACAAAAAAGGGGGGAAATCGGATTATTCGACCAGAGGAAGCCACAGCCTGCCCAGAGCCGCGGGCGCGCGCTTGCAAAATCCCATTTCCCCCCCCCCTGCAGTATTACATAAGGACCGGCGTCCCGGGAGCTGCGCGCGGAACTACAACTCCCAGCATCCTTTGCGACACCTCTCCCGGCTGACGTCGGATCCCCACCCCCATGTCGCTGGAGCACCATCATAAACAACAGAAAAGAGGGACCCAGGAGTGCCTGGGAGCTCCTCCTCCTCCCCCCGCCTCCCTCCTCCTCCTCCTCCTTTCTGGGTGCTGCTGGGAGTTGTAGTTTGGGCTCAGGAAGTATGGAGAGGACCATGGCTAGCAGCTCGGTGCTGGGCGAGATTGGTGAGTGGGAGCTGGGGAGGGGGGTGAGGGACTGAAGGAGGAAGGGGTGGGGGGCTGGAAATGTAGGGAGGGAGGGGGGCATGTTTTTGGGGAGCCTGGATGGGGAGGGGGGAAGCTGGTGCCCCCCCATCCCCTCTCCATCAGAAGCAGCTTGGGTACCACTGGGACTTCGCCTTCTCAGGTTGCTAGTCCATTGCGCATCAAGCTTAAAATGTATGGATGCATAACTTGGGTGATTTGATCGATGGCTTGAGTTTGCTCATACCATCTGCCTTTTTCCCACAAGAGGCTGCGCCCAAGGCAACTTAACAGCAAACGTCACAATTCAGAGCCTTAGAAATACATAATAGGTGAAATAAGGTAAAGGGACCCTGACCCATAGCTGTCAACTTACAGATTTGAAAATAAGGGACCAGCAGCCTTGAAAATGAGGGATCAGCAGCCGAAATAAGGGATTTTGCTATTGTAAAGAGTTACATACATTGGTAGGATTGACAGATGCTGTCAATCCGGCATGAGGCAGTTGCGGCACCGCCCTTCTGCGTCCCTCCCCATCCCCTCGTCTTCCTCCTCCCTCAGGCCACCTCCTCAGCTGCCACCACCGCTGCCTCTAGGCTCTTGCGTGGGCAAGAGTTTCTCTCCCTCCCCCACCCCCTCGGGCAGGGAAGGGCCGATGGAACTCCTCGCGCCAGGACGACGGCGCCAGCGTGCGCTCTCTCTCGTGGCGGAGAACCAGAGCAGCACATGGCAACGCCATTTACCTTCCCGCCAGAGCGGTACCTATTTATCTACTTGCACTTTGACGTGCTTTTGAACTGCTAGGTTGGCAGGAGCAGGGAATGAGCAACGGAAGCTCACCCCGTCATTGCGGGGATTCGAACCGCCGACCTTCTGATCGGCAAGTCCTAGGCTCTGTGGTTTAACCCACAGCACCACCCGCGTCCAGTATGTGAAATAATAATAATAATAAATAATTTTATTTATACCCCACCCTCCCCGGCCAGAGCCGGGCTCAGGGCGGCTAACACCACTAAAATTACAGTAAAATTGTAATGGGGGGGGGCAATTTAAAATACAGGTTAAAATGCAATTTAAAATGCAGCCTCATTTTAAAAGGAGCCCATAGATCAAAACCATAAGGGGAGGGAGGAAACATAAGGGTCAGACTGAGTCTGAACCAAAGGCCAGGCGGAACAGCTTCGTCTTGCAGGCCCTGCGGAAAGATGTCAAGTCCTGCAGGGCCCTGGTCTCTTTTGACAGAGCGTTCCACCAAGTCGGGGCCAGTACTGAAAAGGCCCCAGCCCTAGTTGAGACCAATCTAACCACCTTGCAACCCGGGACCTCCTAAATGTTGTCTTTTGTGGACCTTAAGGTCCTCCGCGGGGCATACCAGAAATTTGGAACACGCCAGTAAATTTAAAAGATGGCAAAAAGCAACGATTCGGGAAACGCAGAAGAAATTCAGTATCACACACACACAAAATCTAGGCTTATGTCCACAAATGCAAAGCAATACAGGAGCTAACCATCAGTCAAATTTCTGTGACTGGTTTTGCTGCACTCTGAGGAGCCTGGCTTAAAGACATCTCCGAAGGGGGGCGTATGTTTGCAGCCCAGTTGTCAATGAACCGGTGAATTAGCTGAGATTTCATTTCTCACCAGCTTAGATCATCTAATGAGTTAAATATTTTCCCAGCTGACCATTGAAACAAGCTTATGAGACGTTAGGTGTCCCACAAGCAGAGAAATCTATGCCCAACAACTGTTGTTAAGTTCCGGACTCAGGTTCTGAGAAGCTACAATGGAAAGTTTTAGTTGCTTAAAGTAACGTTACACAAGTGTAGATCTAGGTGTAGGGTATTCGAGAAATCAAACAGTCCTTGATTTTTAAGCTCTGGAAACCAGTGATGGGGGAGAGGAAGGAATAGAAATATGTCTGTGTGTGTATGTACATATATTTGTATATATATTTTTGTGTGTGTGCAATTTATTTTCCTATTTAATAGACATATGCTGTCCTTTGGTCAATACTGTCAGCTCTTGTTGGGAAGAGATGTCCAGCTCTGCAGAAATCGTTGGGGCTTCTAATTATTCATTTCCTTCCTGTATTTATATTTTCAAGGAAAACCGTCAAAGTGGTTCGCCTCGCACGAAAACTAAAAAAAGTAAAACAACCCAGAATAAAACATTGCAGTAGAAAGTCAGATATAAAGTCTGCCTTCAAAACAACGTAATTGACAGGGGAGTCACAGGTTAAAAATTTCAAAACGTTTTTCAAAGGGAGTCAGGCTGCAGAAGGGGCATTTAACGCAGCAAAGTTCCCCCCCCCCCGAAAATTGCCTTGAAAGAAAACGTTACTAAAGGAAGCTAGATATAAAATGCACGAGAGAATAAAATAGTATGTGGACAGGCTGCTTGGATGAGTGAAGCCAACCACCTGTCTCCTGGATCCTTGCTCATCCTGGCTTATAAAAGCTAGCCGGGAAGGACTGGGCGATGGGCTTCGTGGGGTGGTGAATGCTTCCCTCCGTGAGGGAGCCTTCCCAGACCCGCTGAAAGAGGCGGTTATTAAACCGCTTCTTAAAAAACCATCTTTAGATGCGGCCACGATGGCCAACTATCGCCCAGTCTCAAATCTTCCATTCTTGGGCAAGGTGATCGAGCGAGTGGTTGCTGAACAACTCCAGGCACGCCTGGAAGAAGCGGACCATTTGGATCCCTTCCAGTCGGGATTCAGGCCTCATCATGGGACTGAAACTGCCTTGGTCGCACTGGTTGATGATCTCCGGCGGGCTAGGGACAAAGGTGAGAGCTGTTTCCTAGTTCTGCTGGATCTCTCAGCGGCGTTTGATACCATCGACCATAACATCCTTCTGGACCGTCTTGAGGGGCTGGGAGCTGGGGGCACTGTCATACAGTGGTTCCGCTCCTTCCTCCTGGGCCGTGTTCAGAAAGTGGTGGGGGGGTGAGTGTTCAGACCCCTGGGCTCTCACTTGTGGGCTGCCTCAGGGTTCTGTCCTCTCCCCCATGCTTTTCAACATTTACATGCAGCCGCTGGGAGAGATCATCAGGAGGTTTGGGCTGGGTGTTCATCAGTATGCGGATGATGCCCAGCTCTACCTCTCTTTTAAATCAGAACCAGTGAAGGCGGTGAAGGTCCTGTGTGAGTGTCTGGAGGCGGTTGGAGGATGGATGGCGGCTAACAGATTGAGGTTGAATCCTGACAAGACAGAAGTACTGTTTTTGGGGGACAGGAGGCGGGCAGGTGTGGAGGATTCCCTGGTCCTGAATGGGGTAATTGTGCCCCTGAAGGACCAGGTGCGTAGCCTGGGAGTCATTTTGGACTCACAGCTGTCCATGGAGGCACAGGTGAAATCTGTATCCAGGGCAGCTGTTTACCAGCTCCATCTGGTACGTAGGCTGAGACCCTATCTGCCTGCAGACTGTCTCGCCAGAGTGGTGCATGCTCTGGTTATCTCCCGCTTGGACTACTGCAATGCACTCTACGTGGGGCTACCTTTGAAGGTGACTCGGAAACTACAACTAATCCAGAATGCGGCAGCTAGACTGGTGACTGGGAGTGGCTGCCGAGACCATATAACACCGGTCTTGAAAGACCTACATTGGCTCCCAGTACGTTTCCGAGCACAATTCAAAGTGTTGGTGCTGACCTTTAAAGCCCTAAACGGCCTCGGTCCAGTATATCTGAAGGAGCGTCTCCTCCCCCATCGTTCTGCCCGGACGCTGAGGTCCAGTTCCGAGGGCCTTCTGGTGGTTCCCTCACTGCGAGAGGCCAAGTTACAGGGAACCAGGCAGAGGGCCTTCTCGGTAGTGGCGCCTGCCCTGTGGAACGCCCTCCCATCAGATGTCAAAGCAATAAACAACTACCTGACATTCAGAAGACATCTGAAGGCAGCCCTGTTCAGGGAAGTTTTTAATATGTGACATTTTAGTGTATTTTTCATCTTTGTTGGAAGCCGCCCAGAGTGGCTGGGGAACTCAGCCAGATGGGCGGGGTACAAATAATAAATTATTATTATTATTATTATTATTATTATTATTATTATTATTATTATTATTTTATAGTATCATAAGCACTTGAGTCAATTAAGCCTATTGAACACAGCAGAGCTTAAGGGTAAAGGGACCCCTGACTGTTAGGTCCAGTCGTGGCCGACTCTGGGGTTGTGGCGCTCATCTCGCTTTACTGTACTGGCGTACAGCTTCCGGGTCATGTGGCCAGCATGACTAAGCCGCTTCTGGCGAACCAGAGCAGCACACGGAAACGCTGTTTACCTTCCCGCCAGAGCAGTACCTACTTATCTACTTGCACTGGTGTGCTTTCGAACTGCTAGGTTGGCAGGAGCAGGGACCAAGCAACGGGAGCTCACCCCGTCACGGGAATTCAAACCGCTGACCTTCTGATCAGCAAGCCCTAGGCTCTGTGGTTTAACCCACAGCACCATCCGCGTCCTTACTTCTGAGTAAACGTGCATTGGTCAGGTTGCTTAAGTGCTTAACTTGGGTGGGATCGAGGCCTGGGTTTCTCCCATGCCAGATAGGCGACCAGAGCTGGGAAACATTGAATTTCCCTGGCTAACTTTCTTATACCCTTTGCCCTTCCTGAAGTTAAGGACAGAGCAAGAATCCTCATGGGGTGAGTCCAATGGGTGCTGTTAGGGTCAAAGTTTCGTATGTTGCATCCCTAAATCACACTTCACTTCTAGGTAAAATCTAGAGGAATCCATTGTTAATCATTTACTGATTTTTTGTTTTTTTGCGTGTTAAACATTAGTTTTGCAATAGCACGTTATATATAACTCACCCAATAGCTCCAGTGTAGCCCTGGTTTTTTGGGTATTTGGGTTCACTGACACAGGAAGGAATCACCTTTTAAGCCTACAGGCAATATGCACAAGTGTTAAATGGTCGTTATTTTAACGCATTTTCAAGCCATGTATCAACTTCCATATATGAGAAATTAAGAAATATTCTAAATCATCATTTACATACCCTCCAACATTTCTCCAATGAAAATAGGGAACACCCTATTCAATAATAATAATAATAATAATAATAATAATAATAATAATAATACTTTATTATTTATACCCTGCCCATCTCACTGAGTTGCCCCAGTCACTCTGTGCGACGTCCAACATATATATTTTTGAAATGTGCAAGGGAAGGGATGATGTACAATACCTTCAACAGATAAATGGAAGGGAAGAAAATTGTAGCTGTAAACTACAGAGAAAAAGGCAGAATATAATAATGATGGTGGAAACTGAGAATTACAGTGGTGCCTCGCAAGACGAAATTAATCCGTTCCGCGTGTCTCTTCGTCTTGCGGTTTTTCCGTCTTGCGAAGCACGGCTATTAGTGCTTAGCGGCTATTAGCGGCTTAGCGGCTATTAATGGCTTAGCAGCTTTAAGAAAAAGGAAACAAACTCACAAGAACTCGCAAGACGTTTTGTCTTGCGAAGCAACCCCATAGGGAAATTCGTCTTGCGGAACAACTCAAAAAACGGAAAACCCTTTCGTCTAGTGAGTTTTTCGTCTTGCGAGGCATTCGTCTTGCGGGGCACCACTGTATCAGGAACACAGCAGAGAGTAAATCCTATTAAACTCAGTGGGACATAATTCTGGGTAAAAAAGCTTCCTATTGCAGCGTAAGGCTGTCCAGCCTTTACCCAGATCCCTGGGAGTAAGCTCCATTGAATACTGTGGGGATTACTTCTGAGTAGACAGCGTAAGGCTCCGTTTACAATAAAGGAATAAACATTCCCTGTGTTTCCTAAGAAATGGCTGGCTGCGGAAGCATTGCAATTCGTTTTTTTTAGGTGGATTGGTGACATTTTCCTTCAGAATTACAGGAAGGCCTTCTTAGTCTGTCAGTTTTGCCATTTCTTTCATTAGGAGCAGGGATTTTATTTTCAGCAGAAACGGGACTCTGTTTTTGCACCCAAAACTCCACTTTTAATTGATCTCCAAGAGGTGGAGGGGAGGAAAAAAGGAAAGGCAGGAGATTGCGGGATCAAATCATAAACTGGGATGGCTCCTGTCATTCTGGGACTGCCCCTGGAAAACCTGGACGTTTGCAAGGTATGGACTGCCGGATGATGCCTTGAATGTGACCCTCTCGTGATTTCAAGGGACCAAAATAGTTTTCCTAGAATCCGTGCAGCCTTGAGCTTCTGCTTTTTCTTGCAACACCTCTTCTCTGCTCCCTTGCTGTTTCAACACCCCGTTCCCAGGAAATAATAATAATAATAATAATAATAATAATAATAATAATAATATTTATTATTTATACCCCACCCATCTGGCTGGGTTTCCCCAACCACTCTGGGCGGCTTCCAATCGAATATTAAAAACAATACAGCATCATACATTAAAAACTTCCCTAAACAGGGCAGCCTTCAGTTGTCTTTTAAAAGTAAAATAGTTGTTTATTGCCTTGACATCTGGTGGGAGGGTGTTCCACAGGGCAGGCGCTACCACCGAGAAGGCCCTCTGCCTGGTTCCCTGTAACCTCAGTTCTCGCAGGGAGGGAACCGCCAGAAGGCCCTCGGAGCTGGACCTCAGTGTCTGGACTGAACGATGGGAGTGCAGACGCTCCTTCGGGTATACAGGACCGAGGCCGTTTAGGGCTTTAAAGGTCAGCACCAACACTTTGAATTGTGCTCGGAAACGTACTGGGAGCCAATGCAGATCTCTCAGGACCGGTGTTATGTGGTCTCAGCGGTCGCTCCCAGTCACCAGTCTAGCTGCCGCATTCTGTATTAGTTGTAGTTTCCGGGTCACCTTCAAAGGTAGCCCCACGTAGAGCTCATTGCAGTAGTCCAAGCAGGAAATAACCAGAGCATGGACCAGTCCGGCGAGACAGTCTGCAGGCAGGTAGGGTCTCATCCTGCGTACCAGATGGAGCTGGTAAACAGCTGCCCTGGACACAGAATTGACCTGTGCCTCCATGGACAGCTGTGAGTCCAAAATGACTCCCAGGCTGCGCACCTGGTCCTTCAGGGGCACAGTTACCCCATTCAGGACCAGGGAGTCCTCCACACCCGCCCGCCTCCTGTCTTGTCAGGATTCAACCTCAATCTGTTAGCCGCCATCTATCCTCCAACCGCCTCCAGACACTCACACAGGACCTTCACTGCCTCTAATATACCATCTATACATCATTTTCACCATATTCTCTTTCAAAGCATTACAGGCTGTAAATTTTATTCTTTCTTTCAACAACCTTGCCTTTGCAGGGTTTTGGGTGGACAGGACGCCGGTTCATGAGGCGGCCAGGAGAGGGGAGATCCTCCAGCTGCAGGAGCTCATTGCCAACGGCGCCTGCGTCAACCTGGTCACGTACGATTCCATCACGCCGTTGCACGAAGCCAGCTTGCGCGGACAGACGCAGTGCGTGCAAATGCTCCTAGCTGCGGGAGCCCAGGTTTGTAGCTCAGGGAACCCCACTTTGTGCAGGGGGGCCCAGCAGGTGCCTTCATTATCCAGTGGTCCCTTGGTTCTCAAACTTAATCCGTTCCGGGAGTCTGTTCCAAAACCAAAGCATTCCAAAACCAAGGCGCGCTTTCCCATAGAAAGTCATGCAAAGCAGATTAATCCGTTCCAGATTTTTAAAAAACAACCCCTAAAACAGCAATTAAACATTAATTTTACTATCTAACGAGGCCATTGATCCATAAAATGAAAGCAATAATTAATGTGCTGTACAGTGGTACCTCGGGTTAAGAACTTACTTTGTTCCAGAGGTCCGTTCTTAACCTGAAACTGTTCTTAACCTGAAGCACCATTTTAGCTAATGGGGCCTTCTGCTGCTGCCACACAATTTCTGTTCTCATCCTGAAGCAAAGTTCTTAACCCAAGGTACTATTTCTGGGTTAGCGGAGTCTGTAACCTGAAGCGTCTGTAACCCAAGGTACCACTGTACTATAAAATAAAGAAGACAGTATTGTAGATGATAAAAAATAACATTATTATTTTTTCTTACCTGCACTGATGATAGCCATTGTTCGGATGGGGGGCCTTTATCCATTTCTGCAGTCACTCGATCAATCAATCAATCAATCAGTAGCTGAACCGGGTCCCACACAGTCACAAAAACAAATTAACCAAAAAAGCCTCAAAAACAAAAACGCAAGATAAATAGCAAAAACAAAGGCACCAAACTTAATCCATTCCGGAAGTCCGTTTGACTTCTGAAATGTTTGAAAACCAAGGCGCAGCTTCTGATTGGTGCAGGCGCCCCGGAAACAATACAGTGGTACCCCGCTAGATGAATGCCCCGCTAAACGAAAAATGCGCAAGACGAAAGGGCTTTCCGATATTTTTTCCGCTTCGCAAGACGAATTTTTCTATGGGGCTGTCTCGCAAAACGAATTTTTTTCCGTGGTCTCCCTTTTTTTTTTTTTTGCCTTTTCTGAAAGGCGCTAAGCTGCTTATCTGTAAATTGCCGCTTATCCGCTAAGCCGCTAAAAGCCGCTAAGCCGCTTATCTGTCAGCTGATAAGCGGTACTCCGCAAGACGAAAATCCCTGCAAGACGAAGGCACCCGCAGAACAGATTATTTTCGTTTTGCAGGGCACCACTGTAGCCGACAGCCGCATCAGATGTTTGGCTTCTGAAAAACGTTCAAAAACCGGAACACTTTCTTCCAGGTTTTTGGCGTTTGAGAACCAAGGTGTTTGAGAACCAAGGTACCACTGTACACCTTTGGGCATCAGGCAAAAATGGGGGGTCGTTGGGTCATATTTGCTCTTATTTTTATTATTAGCTTTCCATATTGTAATTTTATGTTGTGAACCACCCTGGGATCTATGGATGTAGGGCAATATCAATTTTTAAAATGATAATAATAATACTGTATTGGCCTGAATATCCATTTTTTTAAAAAAAACAACAATTCATTGATTTTTATCCACCCTGGTTGTGGGTTCAAACCTCACGTTGGGCCAAAAAGATTCCTGCGTCGCAAGGGGTTGGGCTAGATGACCACTGAGGTTCCCCTTCCAACTCGACCATTCTGTGATTTTTGCTACGATCTCGCAGGTGGATGCCCGGAACATAGATGGCAGCACCCCTCTATGTGATGCCTGCGCCTCTGGGAGCATCGACTGTGTGAAAGTGTTGCTCTCGCACGGGGCCAAAGTCAACCCTCCGCTCTACACAGCCTCCCCGCTCCACGAGGCCTGCATGAACGGTAAGCAGGCCTGGATGGAGTGTATTAACTTATGGTCAGTGTGTGTGGTTTGGGAGCTGCACGGTCAGAGAAAAAAACCAATGCTGTCCAGGGTTGTAAAGACTGCGGAGAGAATAATTGGGTGCACTCTTCCCACCTTGGACCAAATCTATGCTTCCAGGTGCCATAAGAAAGCTGCAGGGATAGCGCAGGATAGTGCGCACCCCGGAAATGATCTCTTTCAGCTTCTGCCTTCTGGAGGAAAGTACAGGGTTATAAAGACTAGGACTAGCCGCCTGAGAAACAGCTTTTATCCAAATGCGATTTTGGTTTTAAATACAGTGTAAGGATGCGGGTGGCGCTGTGGGTTAAACCACAGAGCTCAGGGCTTGCTGATCGGAAGGTCAGTGGTTCGAATCCCCACGACGGGGTGAGCTCCCGTTGCTCAGTCCCTGCTCCTGCCCACCTAGCAGTTCGAAAGCACGTCAAAGTGCAAGTAGATAAATAGGTACTGCTCTGGCGGGAAGGTAAACGGTGTTTCCGTGTGCTGCTCTGGTTCTCCAGAAGCGGCTTAGTCATGCTGGCCACACGACCCGGAAGCTGTACACCGGCTCCGTCGGCCAATAAAGCGAGATGAGCGCTGCAACCCCAGAGTCGGCCACAACTGGACCTAATGGTCAGGGGTCCCTTTACCTTTAAGGCAGTCTCTGTGGGAGTATATTGTATTTAATGATGGGGTGTCAGAGTTTTTAGGGGCTAACCAGGCTGGGATAGATGGCTTGTTGGTTTTTGAATGTCTGATGTAGATTTTGTCAATTTTGTTGTTCTGTATGGGACGATGACAATAAAGGTGATCGTATCGTATCGTAAGCCAACAACAGCTTGGGGCAGAGTTCAACTTGTGGGGTGTGATCCATGAGAGGCAGTCAAGTACAACATTCCTTGTTTTCCTAGAGTGGACATGCAAGGGGATGCTTGGTCTAGCCAGTCAAAACTTCCTGTTCCTCCTGGGCTGGAGCACCCTCCCTTTTGCATGTGACTAAAGGTGGGTGTGACCTCACCTGTCCAGGTAACAAAAGGACGAGTCACGCAGCACACCTCTCTTTATTTATTTATTTATTTACGGCTATTAGCCCATAAAATATGTACAAACATAAAAACACAGAGACATAAAAACCGATATATCCGACCACAGAAGGTGAACACCACGATGCAAGGGTGGGTCAGTGAGCAGAGCCAAATGACAGCTTGGGGCCAGGAGAGCTCCAAGGGACGGATCACAGAAAAAGGAAAACTGAAGACGAAATCCGACATGCACTCTCATCATAACAGTCCGATTAGTTTTGATGTTGTTGTTGTTTTTTGGTGGTTTTTGAGTGTGAGATAACCGCATTCAGGAATCTTGCCACCTGCAGAGTTACAGAAGGATCTGTATCCTGCAAAAGCAGTGCGGCGTGTGACTCAACAGGCCTGCCAACCAAGCGCAATAAAGCAGGACCCAGGAATTTAGTCCTGGCTATGCTATGTAGGGGACAGTTGAACATTATATGTGAAAGAGATTCAACAGTTTCCCCGTCACACACGCATAGCGGAGACACCAAACCCTTGGAAAATCTGTGGCTCAGCTGGTTCGATGGAAGGACATTGAACCTTGCACGAATAAATGCAAGTCGGTGTGGTACTGATGAAAGAGATGACATGTATGATGGAAGGCCAAGTGGTGGGGTTATTCCGTGATACCTGGGGGAGCAGACACCCCCACCCCTGGCGAGGTTGTGTTGATTTTCAATGTCCGCTAATCTTTGCTCAATAAGGCTTTTGGCTGAGCATAAGTTCATCTTTAAGGAGTCCGCTGGGGAAATTCCAATGCTCAGAAGTTTGGCATGGATTTTTCCTACCCACGGATTGACAAAGACGTCCCGCCAGAGGCACTGAAAAAGGTAATGGTCGGGAAGCCTATGCCAGCTGGACAGCCAATAGCCAAAGACTCGCTTCCAGATGACAGTCTCCAATGATGCAATCCTTAACTCCAGACGTATGGCTGCGTTGCTCACACACATGGGGAGTTTCAGAAGGCGACGGAGAAACTGATTCTGCAATGTCCCCAGCGATGTTAAATTGGACCCTGGGGCCCAGAGCGGGGCAGCATAACAGAGGGTGGAAACCACTTTTGCGTGGTATACCTTCAATGCAGAAGGGATGTGAGAGGCACACCTCTCTCTTTTTCACTTCCTTCTTCGTTTGACCAGCTTTCAGCTAGGACTGCTCTGCTAGCTCTCAGCTGGCAGAAGCACTGGGATTATTCCCCCATATGGGGTAGATCCACAGGTACACATTTGCAACTAAGTCTGCCTTCAGGCATCCAACTGTGAACCGATGTGAGTCAACTTCTTTTATTGACTTTGAATAAGATTGTGGTGTCTTCATCCTTTTAAGAGGAATTAAAGGGAACTGACCAGGAACGTACAGTTCAATTTGAGACAGACTGAATTGTGTCATAGTGAGAGGCTCACACGAGCCTGCAACCAACTCTCTGCTGTGCATGTAAAAAGGGGAATGTAAACTCTGCTAATGAATAAGACTGTGGTGTCTTTATTCTTTTAAGAGGGATTCGAAGGAACTTGCCAGGAACGTACAATTCAATCTGAGACAGACTGAATTGTATAATAGTGAGAGGCTCACACGAGCCTGCAACCAGCTCTCTACTGTGCATGTAAAAGGGGAATGTAAACTCTGCTAAATAAAGAAACTTGTGAGTACAAGTTAGGAAGGATATGAATAAACAATATTTCCTCTCCTGCCACCCTGAACATTCCCACACAACTGCCTGAGCGGGTCTGCAATTGCTCCGAGGGTTACTTTGAACACGGTTGCTACACGGCCTATTTCAACTGGTTTTGCCTGGATTCTAGCCACGCCAACACTGGCCAGCCCAGATTCCCAGCTTTGATTTTGTTTTTAAAAAAGCAAGTTTCTAGTCCCTGTTGAGCCCCACATTCTCTTTTGTGAACCACTTTGAAGTTTTCTGCAATCAAGCAGTCTATGGGAGAAAAGGCGGTACAGTGGTACCTCGGGTTACAGACGCTTCAGGTTACAGACTCCACTAACCCAGAAATAATACCTCGGGTTAAGAACTTTGCTTCAGGATGAGAACAGAAATCGTGCTCTGGTGGTGCAGCAGTAGCGGGAGGCCCCATTAGCTAAAGTGGTGCTTCAGGTTAAGAACAGTTTCAGGTTAAGTATGGACCTCCGGAATGAATTAAGTACTTAACCCGAGGTACCACTGTATATAAATTGAAATAATAATAATAATAATAATAATAATAATAATAATAATAATAATAATATTTTTTTTTTAATGGAAATACCTAACATGTGGGATGAGGTGGGAGAGGTTTGTTCTTGTTTTCGTTATGTCTTGTTTTGGTTTGTTCTTGTTTTCGTTATGTATTTTGAGTTGTTGTTTTTTTTATCTTGGTGTTTTTTCCATGTTGTGAACCGCCCTGAGACCTACGAGTTAAGGACAGTATACAAAATGAATGAATGAATGATAACAGAAACAAACAAATAAATAAGGCAAAACATGCCAGCACTGTCCTGGCCAATAGTTTTGCGAAATACTAGCCTGCTCCCACCCCCCTTTCGGTGTTCTTAGCCAATGAGTGAAGTTACAGCTGTGACTGGCATTTACAGAAACAAGAGATCGCTCAGTCCGTGGGGCTGTCCCTTACCCTTATTCTCAGGGCTGTGGGTTCGAGTCGCACCCTGGGCATAAAGATTCTTGCATTGCAGGGGTGTGTGTGGACTAGACGTCTATGATTCCCCACCTTGTTCCTGACAACCTTCGAAGTTCTCCATTGAGTTACCGTCCTCTGTTCTTTTTTTTAAAGGCAGCGCTGAGTGCGTGCGTCTCCTTATTGATGTCGGTGCCAACCTGGAAGCTCACGATTGTCACTTTGGGACGCCTTTGCACGTGGCGTGCGCTAGAGAGCATCTGGACTGCGTGAAGATACTGCTCAACGCAGGTGTGGGGGGGGGGACGTGGGCTAGCCCCCACTTCGCCAGTCTTTTTGCTTGTTTTTTAAAAATCATTTTTATTAATTTTCCAATAGGAACATCCAAATAATCTATCCAATCATAACAATCCAATTAAAATTAAAAAAACTAAAATTTAAAAAAGACCAAATTATAATCCAAATTATAATTATTAATTTTTCGGAGCTCCCCACGGTCTGGACCTCTGAAGCATATCTCCACATCTCAGTCCTAACTCTTCTCGTTGTTTCCATATTTTCCACATCTGATTTTAACACTTTCACTTCCCCATTCTTTTATTATTATTATTTTTTATTGGTTTTCCAAATTTCTTAAAACATAAACAACAAAAAAGAAAAAACATTACTATATAAAAAACAAACATGCAAACATTTATCCTAACCATTATAATATTTTTATTACCATTGTTAAATGACTTCCTCAAATCCCTACAGCTGTGTTTCCATATAACTCATTGTAGCAGTTTTCCAATACTAATTTCAAATCAATTTAACATCTTTCTTTCTTACCCTATTCACTCGTATCCATGGTATTATTAAATTTAAAACATTTAACCCCTATGCCAATATGGTACTCACAAATGACTCTACTTAGGTTATCCTAGAATATTTTGCTAAATAGTCCTTAAATTTCTTCCATTCTTCTTGGTAGTCCTCCTCCTGTTCGCGGGTTCTACCGGTTAGGTCGGCCAGCTCCAGAAAATCCATCATCTTCATTTGCCATTCCTCCACTGTTGGTATTTCTTGTAATTCACTTTGCCATTCTTTTTTGGCCTGTTTTACAATCCAAAGCCTGTGCCCCTTTTTGCACTGTAGACCAGAGTTTCCCAAACTTGTTTCTCCAGCTGTTTTTGGACTACAACTCCCATCATCCCTGACCACTGGCCCTACTAGCTTAGGGATGATGGGAGTTGTAGTCCAACAACATCTGGGGACCCGCAGGTTGAGAACCGCTGCTTTAGGCAAAGGTTCGAGTTCCGCGCGGAGGCAGCAAGCAACTCTTCCTCCAACCTGACAGCTTTGTTGTCGCCAGGGGCCAACGTCAACGCGGCCAAGCTGCACGAGACGGCCCTCCACCACGCCGCCAAGGTGAAGAATGCCGATCTGGTGGAGATGCTGGTGGAGTTCGGGGGGAACGTTTACGCCAGGGACAACCGGGGAAAGAAGCCTTCCGACTATGCCTGGAGGAGCAGCCAGGCCGCCAAGTGCTTTGAGCATTTCGAAAGTGAGTGGGGTCTTGTCGCTGCCCCCTGTTGGCGGGTTGCGGCACCTTTGTCATCTTGCATTGACGATGCCTTCCTAGGCTGTGTGCCCCTGTTTCTTGAAGACGCACTGCTAATACAGTCATAAGGAACGCGGGTGGCGCTGTGGGTTAAACCACAGAGCCTAGGACTTTCTGATCAGAAGGTCGGCGGTTCGAATCCCCGCGACGGGGTGAGTTCCCGTTGCTTGGTCCCTGCTCCTGCCCACCCAGCAGTTCGAAAGCATGTCAAAGTGCAAGTAGATAAATAGGTACCGCTCTGGCAGGAAGGTAAACGGCGTTTCCATGCACTGCTCTGGTTCGCCAGAAGCGGCTTAGTCATGCTGGCCACATGACCCGGAAGCTGTACGCCGGCTCCCTTGGCCAATAAAGCGAGATGAGTGCCGCAACCCCAGAGTCGTCCGCGACTGGACCTAACAGGCAGGGGTCCTTTAATATAGTCATACCTCAGGTTACAGCCGCTTCAGGTTGCGTTTTTTCAGGTTACCCGGAAGTACCAGAATGGGTTACTTCTGGTTTTTTGGTGGTTGTGCATGCACAGAAGCGCTAAATCGCTCTTTGTGCATGCTCAGAAATGCCGAATCACAACCTGCATGTGCACAGACCCAGCGCTGCGAGCTGCGGACGCTGTGGGTTGCGAACATGCCTCCTGCACGGATCACGGTTCGCAACCCGATGCGTCCACTGTATATCTGAATTTTGTGTTGCAGTTCTCCAGCCAAACAACTTTTACAAAATATGCATGCTTTCAGTGGGGGTGGGGGAGTACATAAAAAGTACAAAAAAGGAGGAATTGCTTGCAGGAATCTATGCATTAGTCAAAGCTGCAGTCGAAAATGTGTTTCTTGGGAGAAATTTGCACTAAAATGCGGAATAATTTCCGTAAGCTTTATTTTTGCTTTTAAAAAAATCGCAAATTGCTGCAGAAATATGGAGAATGGAATTTAAGAGTGGAAGAATTAGAAGCGGAGAGAATTTAGAATTGACCGATCTTTTCCGTCCTTATTTGTCCCAATGGGTTTGTAGAGCTCTGAAGTGACAATTGCGATTTCTTCCTTCCTTCCCGCTCCAGAAACGCCTCTGAGTTTGTCCCAGCTCTGCCGACTCAGCCTGAGACGCGCCGTCGGTCAGCCAGCCTTGGAGAAGATCGCCCAGCTCCACATCCCCGCCAGATTAATCAGATTCCTCTCCTACCAGTGATAATTAGCGCAGAGGAGCCGCTGGAGGACAGCACCGAGTCAATCTCGTGCGAGGAAGCTCTGGCGGTCCTGCTAATCTCATACAAAAAACAGAAAGAAAACGGCTTTAACGGGTGTAAATACTATTTATGAGACTTCCGTAGTTTAAAATCTGACGCGTTGTCCGGCTGTTCCCCTAACAATGGTTTGAGTTGAGTTGCTTTTTTTTTCTGAGCACGCAAGATATTTTGCACAACCGCCAGTCATCCCTGCAGCAAATTTGCAGGGGCTCCAATCACAAGGCTCCAATTGCGGGTGCGAGCGGAGAGGCTGTCGTCCTTGCTTCACGATGGGTGCAAACTTTGAAGCGGAGTTCATTTTCGTGGGTCAGAAACGCGGATCGTTGGGACCCTTGAGACGTTGATGGACTCTCAAATCCCAGCGTCAAGGATGCTTCAGAGGGAAGGCTCTCCTGGCACCATCATTTCCAATAATAATAATAATAATAATAATAATAATAATAATAATAATAATTTATTATTTGTACCCTGCCCATCTGGCTGGGTTTCCCCAGCCACTCTGGGCGGCTTCCAACAAAGATAAAAAATACATTAAAATATCACATATTAAAAACTTCCCTGAACAGGGCTGCCTTCAGATGTCTTCTAAATGTCAGGTAGTTGTTTATTTCCTTGACATCTGATGGGAGGGCGTTCCACAGGGCGGGTGCCACTACCGAGAAGGCCCTCTGCCTGGTTCCCTGTAACCTCACGGCGAGGGAACTGCCAGAAGGCCCTCGGAGCTGGACCTCAGCGTCCAAGCTGAACAATGGGAGTGGAGATGCTCCTTCAGGTATACTGGGCCCAGGACGTTTAGGGCTTCAAGGTCAGCATCAACACTTTGAATTGTGCTTGGAAATGTACTGGGAGCCAATGTAGGTCTTTCAAGAACGGTGTTATGTGGTCCCAGCGGCCACTCCCAGTCACCAGTCTAGCTGCCGCATTCTGGATTAGTTGTAGTTTCCGGGTCACCTTCAAAGGTAGCCCCACGTAGAGCACATGCAGTAGTAACATCCCTTCTGATATCTGAAGATGGCCATCGTATCTCTTCCCAGTTTCCTCTTTTCCAGGCCAAACATACCCAACTCCCTCGACCATTCTTCATCAGGCTCAGTTTTCAGACCCTTGATCATCTTGGTCACCTTCCCCTCTGCACACCTTCCAGCTTGTCGATATCCTTCTTAAACTAAGGTGCCCAGAACTGGACACAGTATTCCAGGCAGGGTTTGATCAAGGCAGATTTATTTGGTACTCTGATTTCCCTTGATCTGCACACTGACTTTTGTTTTCTTTCATTCTGGCTTTAATGTATGCATCCACACGTTTACCTGTTGCGAGTTGCTTTGAGTTACCTTGGTAAAAAACAAAAAGCGACCGATAAATTTAATAAATAGGTAAAGGTAAAGGTACCCCTGCCCGTACGGGCCAGTCTTGACAGACTCTAGGGTTGTGCGCCCATCTCACTCAAGAGGCCGGGGGCCAGCGCTGTCCGGAGACACTTCCAGGTCACGTGGCCAGTGTGACATCGCTGCTCTGGCGAGCCAGAGCCGCACACGGAAACGCCGTTTACCTTCCCGCTAGTAAGCGGTCCCTATTTATCTACTTGCACCTGGGAGTGCTTTCGAACTGCTAGGTTGGCAGGCGCTGGGACCGAACAACGGGAGCGCACCCCGCTGCGGGGATTCGAACCGCCGACCTTTCGATCGGCAAGCCCTAGGCGCTGAGGCTTTTACCCACAGCGCCACCCACATCCAAATTTAATAAATAATAGTTTGCAAAAATGACAAAACATTAGAACCAAGTAGAACAACCAAGTAAAAACCTAGAAACACAACTGTGCAGATAAAATATAGGTCTGACAGATCCCGCCCTGCCACAGATCCTTGAAACTTTTCCAATTCAGGCCCAAAAGCCCAGGTTTAAAAAGGAGATATGTAATGATGGAGCCAGGCGAGACCTCCCTGGGGAGAGCATTTCACAAATGGGGAGCCACCACGGAAAAGGCCCTGTATTGTTGTTGTGTGATGGCTGCTGGTCTGAGACTTTCCCCCTGAAGATGGGCATCCTTCAGAGACAACCCAGTCGTAGGAGACAAGGAGTATATCCTTTGGTGACTACCTCTTCAGTGGATTCTGTGGAATGGCCTCCGTCTTAACAAGGCACAAATAAACCTCAGTTCTTCTAATAATGCAGTCGGCATCTTGGGTTTATGTTGGCTCTGCGCAATGTCTCTCTTCGTGTGGACGTTTTATTTGGTCTGACCTGAATCTATACATTGAGCCAAGAGTGGGGAACCATCACTCAGCCTGAGGTCCGCGTTCATTGCTGGGCCATCTTCTGAGGGCCACACACCCATCGCAGGCAGGTGGGACAATGGATATACCATATTTTCCCATGTATAAGACTAGGTTTTCCCCCCTTAAAAATAATGTCCAAAATTTGGGGGCGTCTTATACACGGATACATCTCCCCCCATTTCCTTAAATCTGAGTCCCCCAAAATAGGGGGCACCTTATACATGGGGGGGGGCGTCTTATAGACGGAAAAAATACAGTATATTTTGCCTTTGGAACAATAGCTTAGTATCTACACACACCCTTCTTACCTGCGGGAGGTGCTGGGATTATCTGTCCCTTCCCAATTCTTGTGATCAGGAGCATAGCTGCCAACTTTTTCCTTTTCTTGCGAGAAATCCTATTGGGAATAAGGGAATTTCCCTTTAAAAAAGGGAAACGTTGACAGCTATGATCGGGAGAGATGCCTTGGACTCCGGGGCTACTCTGCTGTGTGGGGAACAGCGCCTCTTGGAATGACCGTGCTGTAAGATCTGGGCTTCCTCCATGCAGACTGAAGGTGTAAATAGGTGAACAAATCATTTCTTAAAGCTACCACAGTCTCTGCTCTGACTTCAGTTCTCCCAAAGGAGCACAAAACCAGAGTGAGTGCCTGGACCGCCCTGGAATCTTACAACCGCTCGGCAGAGAACAGGGATGGTGCCCGAGTTATGCAACATTGGTGTTAGAAGTGGGATTTGCCTTTCCTGGAGAGAAGGCCTAGGAACAATGTGCGCCTGAAGCCAAAGCTGGGTGGAGGAGGACCGAGAACCATAGCTGTCAACGTTTCCCTTTTTTAAAGGGAAGTTCCCTTATTACGAATAGGATTACTCGCAAGAAAAGGGAAAAGTTGACAGCTATGCCGAGAACCCCTGAGCTGGAGAGAAGGTTATTGTAACGCACTCTATGTGGGGCTGCCCGTGAGACTGACCCAGAAACTCCAGCGGGTGCAGAATGCCGCGGCGAGACTCCTTACAGGGCTCTCGCCACGGGATCACATTCACTTGGTGCTATGCCAGCTGCACTGGCTCCTGGTGGAGTACAGGATCAAGTTCAAGGTTCTGGTTTTGACCTTTAAAGCCCTATACGGCCTAGGACCCTTTTACCTACAGGACCGCCTCTCCTGGTATGTCCCATGGAGGACCTTGCGGTCTTCAAACAAAAACATCTTGGAGGTCTAGGGCCACAGGGAGGTTAGGCTGGCCTCAACCAGAGCCAGGGCCTTTTTGGCCGTGGCCCCGATCTGGTGGAACGCTCTGTCACAAGAGACCAGGGCCCTGCGGGACTTGACATCTTTCCGCAGGGAAGACGGAGCTGTTCCACCAGGCCTTTGGCCAAGGCACAGTCTGACCCCCTCCTTCTGTAATCCTCACAGAACTCTAGCCCAGTGGTTGCCATTAATTTGATTCTGAATTGATTTTAGAATGAATTGATTTTAGAATGTGTTTCAATTAATTGATTGTGATTTTAAGTAAACTGTGTTATTTTTACTGTTGTTAGCCACTCTGAGCCCGGCTTCGGCTGGGGAGGGCGGGATATAAATAAAATTTTATTATTATTATTAAGGAAAGAAAAAGGCAAGCGCACCTCACGGCATAATCATGGAGGTAGAAAAAAATCACAAGGGTAATTTAGTTGTTGTCTGGTGTTGTTTAGTCGTTTAGTCGTGTCCGACTCTTCGTGACCCCCTGGACCAGAGCACGCCAGGCCCTCCTGTCTTCCACTGCCTCCTGCAGTTTGGTCAAACTCATGCTGGTCTCTTCGAGAACACTGTCCCACCATCTTGTCCTCTGTCGTCCCCTTCTCCTTGTGCCCTCTATCTTTCCCAACATCAGGGTCTTTTCCAGGGAGTCTTCTCTTCTCATGAGGTGGCCAAAGTCTTCAGGATCTGTCCTTCCCGTGAGCACTCAGGGCTGATTTCCTTCAGAATGGAGAGGGTTGATCTTCTTGCAGTCCATGGGACTCTCAAGAGTCTCCTCCAGCACCAGAATTCAAAAGCATTCTTCGGCGATCAGCCTTCTTTATGGTCCAGCTCTCACTTCCATACATCACTACTGGGAAAACCATAGCTTAACCCCCGGCAATGCAGGAATCTTTTGCCCAACATGGGGCTCAAACCCCCAACCCTGAGAGTACGAGTCTTGTGCTCTACCAGCTGAGCTATCTCAGTTGACTCAAGACTTCTGCAATCCAGACATCACCAGATGCAGCTTTGGGGTTGACCCTTCTCTCCTTACAGACCCTACAGCACTAACAATTCCTCCCGATTCTGCATTTTGCCGGTTCCTGCCTGGAGAATTTGTTGACTTTGGCCCGCAAGGAGGAAGGGAAACTGGATCATGGTTTGCGGCTTCGTTCCAAAGTCGTCACCGTGGTCCAAAGACAACACAGTGGCCCGGTGCTGTGCGCCTCAGTGGAAATCTCAAAAAAACGGTGAGGGGTGAAGCGGTTGGTTCCACAGCTCACATTTAATGGGGAAGGGCAAGAGAGGTGTTTTTGCTCCTGTGTTATCTGCAGTCCGGATGTGTTGGACGGTGTAACCCAGGCTAATCTCCCCCAGTCCACGTACCCCAGGCATCCTGCAAAGAGGGAGACAGGGAAGCAGTCCTTCTCCAAAAACAAAAACAAATAACCAGAGGGGAAGGGTCAAGCAGGAAAATGCCATACAGATGCGGATTTATTTCTTTTTTAAAAATAATATCTTTTATTCAGTTTTACACTACACATTTAAATTCAAACGTTAGACATAATCATCAACATCTAAATGTTCCCTGAAACCTTAGATTTCCTTCCACCCTTCCATGGTTTCCATTTTCAGTCTTTTTCAACTGCATCATATATTTTCTCCGTTTTTCTTAAAATACAGTCATACCTCGGGTTACAGCCGCTTCAGGTTGCGTGTTTTCGGGTTGCAGATCGCCAAAACCCAGAAGTACCAGAACGGGTTACTTCTGGGTTTCGGTGGTCGCGCATGCGCAGAAGCACTAAATCACACTTTGCGCATGCGCAAAAGAGCTGAATCGCAACCCGAGCGTCCACTGTAATCCATTTTTACCTTATAGTACGTTACAAGCCTTACTCAAATCCTGCCAGAGCTTCTAGTTGTTTACAGTGTTCTCTTAGATAATTTGTAAATTTCTCCCATCCCTTATGAAAGTTTCTCTCTAGCCTGGTTTCTGATTTTCCCAGTCATTTTCCCCATTTCGGCGTAGTCCATCATCTTCATCAGCCATTCCTCTCTGGTCGGAACTTTATCTTCTTTCCATCTCTGGTCCAGTAGTCTCCACGCTGTTGTCGTCGTTTCTGTTAAGTTGTGGGTGAACATATCAGACAACACAGCGATTCTTCAAACAGCTCTTGTTTATTCACAGGCCAGAACTGAACTGAAGGGTTCAGCCAGCCTGCTTATATAGAGCTCTACTACAATGCAACAGTAACCACTTTCTGTAACTATCCAATCACTGAACGTCACTTTCAATCCCTTATTTGCATATGTGGACCTGAGTGAAAACTATCTACAGTATCCCCCTGCTGGCCCAGGGTGAGAACTTCAGTACATAACAGTTTCTGCTCCTTTGGTATCTCTGCACCGGAAATCCCTAGTAAAAAAGCTTCTGGTTTTTCCACAAACGTTATTTTAAACATTTTTTTCAACTCGTTATAAAGCATTTCCCAGAATGCTTTTGTTATCTCGCATGTCCACCACATGTGGTAGAATGTGCCTTCCTTCTTACACTTCCAAAATACATTCAAACCAGGATTTATGATTGGTGGCAGAACATCTATCTTGCATTAAGAAGGTCTTGGGTTCAAATCACGGCATCTCACTGGCTACTGCCAGTGGCGAGCAGTGCATTTTTTTTTGTAGGGGAACAGTTAGGGCAGGGGCACCAGCTTGCCAGGGCGATATGGGGCTGGGGTGGTGTTGCAACACGCACAGAAGCATCGCCCCTCCCTCCCTAAGCCACGCAGAAGCTTCTCAGCCTTTGGGGCCTCTGACAAGATGTTGGAGCCTTGCTGCCGCCTCCCCAAAGCTGGGTGGATTTTGGGCAGGTGGCGGGAGGGCCCTTGGACCCTGTCAGAACATTGTGCCTCCAATAATAATAATAATCATCATCATCATCATCATCATCATCATAAAAAAATGTTATTTATATTCCGCCCTCCCCAGCCGAAGCCGGGCTCAGAGCGGCTAACAACAATAAAAGTAACACAGCATTCTAAAATCAATTCATTCTAAAATCATTTCAGAATCAAATTCATGGCAACCATTGGGCCAGAGTTCTGTGAGGATTACCAAAGGAGGGAGTCAGGCTGTGCCCTGGCCAAAGGCCTGGTGGAACAGCTCTGTCTTGCAGGCCCTGTGGAAAGATGTCAAGTCCCGCAGGGCCCTAGTCTCTTGGGACAGAGCGTTCCACCAGATCGGGGCCAGTACTGAAAAGGCCCTGGCTCTGGTTGAGGCCAGCCTAACCTCCCTGTGGCCCAGGATCTCCAAGATGTTTTTGTTTGAAGACCGTAAGTTCCTCCGTGGGACTTACCAGGAGAGGCGGTCCCGTAGGTACGAGGGTCCTAGGCCGTATAGCCAGGCAGAAGCTTCCTGGGCTTTGGGGAAGGAGCTGCCAGGCCCCTAGTCCATGGACTTGACGCCACTGGCTGCTGCCAGCCTGTGTTGACAGTACTAAACTCATTGGACCCAGAGGTCTGGCTCAGTTCAGGGCAGCCCCTTGTGTGCTCCGTGCTCGTCAAAGTTGGGGTGTCGAACATACACTGCAGTGAATGAACATTGCAGTTTGATGATGATGATGATAAGAAGAAGAAGAAGAAGAAGATCATCTATGGGCTATTTTTAAAATGAGGCTGCATTTTAAATTGCATTTTAACCTGCATTTTAGATTAGTTTTTTCCTATTATGTTTTTACTGTAATTTTATTGGTGTTAGCCGCCCTGAGCCCAGCTCTGGCCGGGGAGGGTGGGGTATAAATAAAAATTATTATTATTATTATTATTATTATTATTATTATTATTATTATTATTAAGTTGTTCACAAAGCTGGGCAAAGAAGGAGGAAGCTGATGTTCAGAGACAGGCAACTCGATTGGGCATCACTCCTGCAAAAAAAAAATTGCTCGTGGTAACACGAAATCACAGTGAAAGCTGAGCTGAAACAGCTGCAGGGATTTTCCAGACAGGAAGTTGCCACACAAACACACACACACACACACACACACACACACACACACAGAGTGGGGGGAAGGGAAGAGAGACTTTTCAGCAATGTTTAGAGGAGGGGCAAGCTGAGCCTTAATGGCCTATTGGTCTGGGGGATCTGGTTTTCTCATTAATGTTCCGCACCACCTCTGGATTTCAGGAACTCAAGAGAGGAAGACACACTCGCGCACACAGGTTCACAGCCTGCCCTTTATTTATTGCTTTAGTAATTTAGAAAACGTGCACTCCACCCTCCCAGCACCGCTGGGCGGCTTAGATTGTTTAAAACCAGTATATCACAAAAGCATACGAAACAAACAGTCAGCTGCAGTAACTTAAAAACCAGGTAAAATATCGGAACCAGCTGTTTAAAAAACAACAACACCCTAAAACGGCAAATTAAAAGCTTGTCTGGATTTTAAGTTGTGTTCATAGTTTCCAAGTTACAAATAATTGTTCCATTTTATTCACGGCTGAGACCTGGAACAATTCCGTACTTTGGATTTAAAGCACTGTTAAGACCAGTAGGGACGTGGGAGGCGCTGTGAGTTAAACCACAGAGCCTAGGACTTGCCCATCAGAAGGTCGGCGGTTCGAATCCCCAAGTAGATAAATAGGTACCGCTCCGGCGGGAAGCTAAATGGCGTTTCCGTGCGCTGCTCTGGTTTGCCAGAAGCGGCTTAGTCATGCTGGCCACATGACCCGGAAGCTGTACGCCGGCTCCCTCGGCCAGTAAAGCGAGATGAGCGCAGCGACTGGATCTAATGGTCAGGGATCCCTTTACCTTTAAGACCAGTTTAATGGCCATGGCTTCCCACCCCAAGGGATCCTGGGACCTGTAGTTTGTTCAGGGTGTTGAGAGTTGTTAGGAGACGTTGATTCCTTGTCCAGAGCAGGGCTGGCCCACCCATGAGGCAAGATGAGGCAACTGCCTCAGGCGGCAAGATCCACGGGGCAGCAGGTAATGATGTTGATCATTCTTTTCCCCTTGTCTGCAACGTAGGTCTTCCCTCACCCTTTCTTCCCTGACGGAGAAAGGAGATGCCATTTGGGGGTCTGCTTCGGGTGGCAAAATGTCTTGGGCTGGCCCTGGCCCGGAGTTACGATTCTCCGAGTGAACAGTCAATCCCTCTTCATAGGGAAGTTGAACAACACTGGCTATCTAGGCATAAAAGGTAAAGGTAAAGGGACCCCTGACCATTGGGTCCAGTCGTGACCGACTCTGGGGTTGCAGTGCTCATCTCGCTTTACTGGCCGAGAGAGCCGGCGTTTGTCCGCAGACAGCTTCCAGGTCATGTGGCCAGCATGACTAAGCCGCTTCTGGCGATCCAGAGCATCGCATGGAAACGCCGTTTACCTTCCCGCTGGAGCGGTACCTATTTATCTACTTGCACTTTGACGTGCTTTCGAACTGCTAGGTTGGCAGGAGCAGGGACCGAGCAACGGGAGCTCACCCCGTCGCGGGGATTCGAACCGCCAACCTTCTGATCGGCAAGTCCTAGGCTCAGTGGTTTAACCCACAGCGCTACCCGCGTCCCTTTCTATCTATGCATGCACCTCCTCTAATATCAGAGTCAGTAGGCATTGCAGTACTCCAAGCGGGAGATAACTAGAGCATGCACCACTCTGGCGAGACAGTCTGCGGGCAGGTAGGGTCTCATCCTGCGTACGAGATGGAGCTGGTAGACAGCTGCCCTGGACACAGAATTGACCTGAGCCTCCATGGACAGCTGTGAGTCCAGAATGACTCCCAGGCTGCGCACCTGGTCCTTCAGGGGCACAGTTACCCCATTCAGGACCAGGGCGTCCTCCACACCTGCCCGCCTCCTGTCCCCCCAAAACAGTACTTCTGTCTTGTCAGGATTCAACCTCAATCCATTAGCCGCCATCCATCCTCCAACCGCCTCCAGACACTCACACAGGACCTTCACCGCCATCACTGGTTCTGATTTGAAAGAGAGGTAAAGCTGGGTATCATCCGCATATTGATGGACACCCAGCCCAAACCCCAGCAGCTGCATGTAGATGTTAAAAAGGATGGGAGAGAGGACAGAGCCCTGAGGCACCCCACAAGTGAGAGCCCAGGGGTCCGAATATTCATCCCCCCCCCACTTTCTGAAGATGGACCAGGAGGAAGGAGCGGAACCACTGTATGACAGTGCCCCCAGCTCCCAGCCCCTCAAGACGGTCCAGAAGGATGTTATGGTCGATGGTGTCAAAAGCCGCTGAGAGATCCAGCAGAACTAGGAAACAGCTCTCACCTTTGTCCCTAGCCCGCCGGAGATCATCAACCAGTGTGACCAAGGCAGTTTCAGTCCCATGATGAGGCCTGAATCCCGACTGGAAGGGATCCAAAATTCAGGGCAGATGGAAGAAAGGAATTCTTTGTGCAGCGCTGGTCATCTAGGGAACTGTGTTCTGCAGGAGCCAATGATGGCCACCAACTTGGGTGAATTTAAAAGAGTTTGACCCTGTGGTCAAAATTTGGAATGCCATTTTCCCGCACGCCGTCTTCCTGTTCTTTCTCATGAGAGCACGCCGGCCGTTTGGGTTTGCCGTGATCTCCGTAGTTTCCTTCCTCCCCCCCCCAACAACCCCCGACACATTTTCCAGGCACAGTGCCCGAAAGCAAGACCTCTGCCACAAAAGTCTGCCACTTTTCCAGAGGGGAAACTGTGCTGCGAAATCTTGCGAGATACTGGCAACCAAAATGGCGGCCGTTCTCTTGCGATAAAAAATGGGACGTCCTTTTTTGGGGGGGCGACACATTTGTGGGGTGCGCTTGCCGGTTTCCCACAGACCTGCCTGTTTCGGGGAACTTGCTTAATTGTTTCCACGTTGTTCACCTCGCCCCATAGATTGGCCTCTTCCTGCAGGCAGGCTGTAGCCCCCCTCCCCAATTTCCACTTAACCAGTTTCATCTGTGAACTAAACTCTTTGTTTAGCTTGGACGCTGTCGGGACAAGAGAGCCAAGCCCCAGAGAGGTGCGGCTCGACATTTTCCCCTTGCCGTAACCAGGCCCCTTTGCTAGGCCTTACAGTAAAGGAGCTGTTTGCGTGCCAAATATATATATATATATTATCTTCATGCAGGGGCGGAGAGCTTTTAAGTCTCCTGTACGGGGCCCCACGTCATGTGTTAGCGTTTAAGGAAATTCAGGAGCTATGAACAGGCTGCAGCACTCTCCTCAGCTCTCACCCTCAAACAGCTTGTGTTTAAAGCTTGCTTTTTAAAATTTTTATTGATACAGCAAGAAAAGAAAAAAGGGAAAACACTAATACCAAATTACACACAAGAATAACAATAGATACTGAATTTTCTTAACGAACAATAAGACATAAATTGGTCTTAACACTAAAGACCCAACCTCCCGTCTAGTCCATATTTCGATTTTATATAACTTATTGCCAGTACACACTTTTATCACTATTAAACTTTTTCTTAATATATCTTAATTCCTATATCTTAATTCCTATATCTTAATTCCTATATCTTAATATATCTTAATTCCTATATCCTATATCCTCGAATGCTGCAACCGAGTTTAAACTACTATATTTATATTTCAAATATTCTTTGAAAACCTCCCATTTTGAAACAAATTCCTGTTTTGATTTATTCTTTATTTTTTTCTGGTATACCATCTAATTCTGCATATTCTGTCAGCTTTTGGATCCAATCTTGTATAGAGGGAATTTCATTACTCTTCCATTTTGCCGCGATAAGAACTCTTGCTGCCGCCGCAGTGTATAAAAGATACCCTTCTTCTTTTGCGGAATATCCAGATCTGTAATTCCCAGGAGGTAGGCCTCTGGTTTTTTATTTAAAAAGATCTTTAACATTTTTTGCAGTTCTGAATGAATACTCTCCCAGAATGCCTGTATTTTCTTACTGGCTCAGCTGGAAGCGTAGAAGTGCAAGGTCTAGGGTTCAAAGGAAAGGGACCTTGCGTCGAGAGACACAACTGCGCGCACACACAAACACCCACACACCCGGCCACAGGTATATTTTTCTAGATATAATTTTTATTAAATTTTATGTTTTGCAATTTAAAATACTCATTTTAACAAACATCCTTAAAATATCAGTGACTTCCCTTCTTCTCTTTCCACGGTTCATTTTGCATATCACATATCCCTGCATATTTTACAAAAACTAAACCATTCAGTACAGTCATACCTCGAGTTATAGCCGCTTCAGGTTGTGTTTTTTCGGGTTACGGACCGCCAAAACCCAGAAGTACCAGAACGGGTTACTTCCGGGTTTTGGCGGTCACACATGCGCAGAAGCTTGCACATGTGCAGAAGCGCCGAGTCGCAACCTGCGTGTGCGCAAACGCGGGTTGCAAACACTGCAGGCTGCGAACGTGCATGGATCATGTTCACAACCCGAGCGCCCACTGTATTCCGTTATTGCATTCGTCAAAACTTATTTACACTGTTGAATTTATCTCGATGCTGCCAACGTTTTCAGGTGTGCACAATTCCCCCCCATATATTCAATAAACGTTTTCCAATCTTCTCTAAAAGCATGTTCATGTTCTCTTATTCTATATGTCAAGTCTGCAAGCTGTGCATATTCTGTCAGCTTAAGTTGCCATTCTTCTTTGGTTGAGATCTCATTCATTTTCCATTTTGGGGCTAACAAAACACGGGCCGCAATAGTGGCATACATAAATAACCTTTTTTAACACCTGGGAATTTCCGTCTGAATTATCTCCAACAAAAAGGACTCTGTTATTTTAAACAAGTACTTTTAAACATTTTTTTCCAATTCATTATGGATTATTTCCCAATACTCTTTTACCCTTTTACAGGTCCACCACATATGAAAGAATGTTCCCATTTCTTGTAACTTGAAACCATGGTTTCAGTTCCTACCTTTCGGAGCAGGAGAAAACAAGCTTGCTCCATCCTCTGTGTGACAGCCCTTGAGATATTTGAAGATGGCTTTCATCTCTCCTCTCAGTCTCATCTTTTCCAGGCTAATCATGCCCAGCTCCTTCAACCATTCCTAATCAGGCTTGGTTTCCAAACCCTTGATCATCTTTGTCACCCTCCTCTGCAACCGTTCCAGCTTGTCAACATCCTTCTTAAATTGTGGCGTCTAGAACTGAACGCAGGACACCAGGTGCAGTCTAACCAAGACAGAATAGAGGAGTACAGGAGCCCACAAATGGTCTCTGAAAGACCTAAAATGTTCCCTGGGTTTGCATACAAATAATGTGCTTGACAGCTATACCAGCACTGCCATAGTGCTTTAGAAACATAGTGAATTCAGTAGATTTGCCTAAATGTTGTTGTTGTTTAGTCATTTAGTTGTGTCCGACTCTTTGTGACCCCCTGGACCAGAGCACGCTAGGCACTCCTGTCTTCCACTGCCTCCCGCAGTTTGGTCAAACTCATGTTTGTCTCTTCAAGAACACTGTCCCACCATCTCGTCCTCTGTCGTCCCCTTCTCCTTGTGCCCTCCATCTTTCCCAACATCAGGGTCTTTTCCAGGGAGTCTTCTCTTCTCCTGAGGTGGCCAAAGTCTTGGACCCTCAGCTTCAGGATCTGTCCTTCCAGTGAGCACTCAGGTCTGATTTCCTTCAGAATGGAGAGGTTTGATCTTCTTGCAGTCCATGGGACTCTCAAGAGTCTCCTCCAGCACCAGAATTCAAAAGCATCCATTCTTCGGCGATCAGCCTTCTTTATGGTCCAGCTCTCACTTCCATACATCTCTACTGGGCAGGGCACCCAAGATTTGCCTAAATGCAAATTCATAAATAACCTTTTTTGACACCTGGGAATTTCAGTCTGAGTTATCCCAAACAAAACCTGCCACAGAGTATTTCCACCACCCCGATCCCAACAGGATATGGCACACAAGTCCTCAGGAAACCCCTTACTTCCAAAGTTACTGGCAGGGAAAATGGGGACATTCTGGGATCAAATCAGAAGCTGGGACGGATTTCATTATTCTGAACTTTGTCCTTGGAAAATCTGTACACTTGGAAGTTCTGTTACCCTCAAAGCACCTTTGAAGCATTTTCATTACCCATAAAGGGTTTTGCTCATTTTGTTAGTTCAGGGTTCCTGGGCATTGTAACTCTGTGAGCGGTGGAGTTGTCCAGAGTTTCCTGGACATTTCCAGGATTCGGCCGTCGGAATGTGTCCAGGTGGAAATCACTTCAGTGTGCGGACTTACGGCGACCCGTGTTGAAAGTGCAGATTTTGGCAAGTTTCCTTAAAAAGAGCTCAAAAAGAAAGAAAGAAAGAAAGAAAGAAAGAAAGAAAGAAAGAAAGCTCAACAACTCTGGGCAAAACTGAAAAAGCTCAACAACTTTGCCAAAAATATGGCAACCCTAGTGAGCGGTAGGGTCAACAACCAATTCTCGTGCGTCCAATTGATGTGCAACTGCGCGCGCACGTGCGTTGTGCCGAATCTGGGACATTAAAAATGTCAAAAACCATCCTAAAACATCACAGAAAGGGTGAAAAATCATGAAAACAGTGCCTTGCAATGAACATTGAGGCCTGTGGTGTTTGAGCGAAGAAATTTGGAGCGAGCGATTGTGGTGGAGTTTGGCTCTTGGCAAATGCCGCTGGTTTTTAAAAGGGTTTTCCAAGAGTTTTAGATGGTGTTTGCTGGCTTCTCCAGTGGTGTTTTAAAGGTGTGTGATTTCTCGTAAATGTGCAGTGCCCCCGGACGTAACCCCCACATAAATGGGGAGTTGCTTGTACCCAGAATTCTTTGAGAGAAGCAACATTCTTTGAATGCTCTTTGGAGGTATAGAGTGCCAATCTCCCCATAAAGGTAAAGAGACCCCTGACCATTAGGTCCAGTCGTGGACGACTCTGGGGTTGCAGCGCTCATCTCGCTTTATTGGCCGAGGGAGCCAGCGCACAGCTTCCGGGTCATGTGGCCAGCATGACTAAGCCGCTTCTGGCGAACCAGAGCAGCACACGGAAACGCCGTTTACCTTCCCGCCGGAGTGGTGCCTATTTATCTACTTGCACTTTGATGTGCTTTCGAACTGCTAGGTGGGCAGGAGCAGGGACCGAGCAACGGGAGCTCACCCCGTCGCGGGGATTCGAACCGCCAACCTTCTGATCAGCAAGTCCTATGCTCTGTGGTTTAACCCACAGCGCCACCCGCGTCCCAATGTCCCCATATCTCCCTGCAATGTCCCCATATCTCCCTGCAAATGAATCAGGACAAAGTTTGAATGACAGCCCACCTGGGAACACCCTGGGTTGCAAACGATGCTTTTTCCAAAATGGTTTTTGTTTCTTGGGAAGAAGGGGGAAAGGTGCGAGCTTTCAGCACTTAAAACTGAAGGCTTTTCCATAGCTTCTTCCTCCAGAATGCAGATGTGCAGCCAGTGCCTCTGCCTTATCTGTCTGTATCAAGCCATAATACAGAAAGTCTCCAGCCGAGGGAGCCATCTCAGCAGTTTCCTAGCCTCGGGCTGAATGCTCTCTGTCAAACAGGTTTCACCACATGTGTATTTCATGGAGCAGAGAGGCCACAGAGGTTGCGCTGGTGGACTGGTTGTCACTGCATGTAAAAAATCAAGGAGGCAACTTGCATGCAGAGACAAGTGAGTTGTGTGTTGTTGTTGTTTTAAAAAAGGAAATCTGAGGAATCTGGAGGAAAGTGAGAAACCTCCAGATCACAAGGCCCTGTGAAACTCCCTCCCACCAGATGTCAAGGAAATAAACAACGACAGTGGACGCTTGGGTTGCGAACGTGATCCGTGAGGGAGGCACGCTCGTAACCCGCAGCGTTCGCAACTGTTATGTACTGAGTTGAATAGGATCCAAACTGCAGCAGTCTGATTGGTCCTAGAACAATAGGATCCAAAAGGCAGCAGTCTGATTGGTCCTAGAACAATGCAGCAGTATGATTGGTTGGCAGGAACTACCCAATCATGCTCCAGATAGAAGTGAATCCACAACCTGATTGGCTTACAGTAGAATTCCGGAATTAGCCAATCATGTGCAGCCCATTGTGTAAATAATGTATATAAAGCAGATACTTTGAGGGGACTTTCATTCATTCCTCCTCACCACTATGAGCTGAATAAAGAGCATGAAATCACTTTGCGACTCTGAGTATATTTCAGCAACCCACAGCGCCGTGTCTACACACGCGTGGATTGTGATTCGGTGCTTCTGCGCATGCACAAAGCGCAATTTAGCCCTTCTGCACATGCGCGACCACCGAAACCTGGAAGTAACCCGTTCCGGTACATCCAGGTTTTGGCGGGTCCGTAACCCAAAAAAACGCAACCTGAAGCATCTGTAACCCGAGGTATGACTGTACCTGACTTTTAGAAGACATCTGAAGGCAGCCCTGTTTAGGGAGGTTTTTAATGTCTGATGTTTTATTGTGTTTTTAATATTTTGTTGGGAGCCACCCAGAGTAGCTGGGGAAACCTGGCCAGATGGGCGGGGTATAAGTCACAAATTATTATTATTATTATTATTATTATTATTATTATTATTATTATACTGTAAGGAAGCCTGTTGTGTACAAACGTAGACTTGCCGTGGACAAATTTCGCAATATTTGGAAATAATTATTATAAACACTGCATTAGGTTAAGTTAAGGTTAGGTTAAGGATACGTACAATACAGTGGTACCTCAGGTTACAGACTCCACTAACCCAGAAGTAGTACCTCGGGTTAAGAACTTCGCTTCAGGATGAGAACAGAAATTGCACGGCGGCAGCAGGAGGCCCCATTAGCTAAAGTGGTGCTTCAGGTTAAGAACAGTTTCAGGTTAAGAACGGATCTCCAGAACGAATTAAGTTCTTAACCCGAGGTACCACTGTAACAACCTTGTTAGTTTATAAGTTTTTCTTTCTGTTGTCCTTTTTTACACAGGTGTATCTTAACTATTAGGGATGTGGGTGGCACTGTGGGTTTAACCACAGAGCCTAGGACCTGCTGATCAGATGGCTGGCAGTTCGAATCCCCGCGAAGGGTGAGCTCCCGTTGCTTGGTCCCTGCTCCTGCCAACCTAGCAGTTCAAAAGCACGTCAAAGTGCAAGTAGATACCTTCCAGCGGGAAGGTAAACAGCATTTCCGTGTGCTGCTCTGGTTTGCCAGAAGCGGCTTAGTCATGCTGGCCACATGACCCGGAAGCTGTACGCCGGCTCCCTCGGCCAGTAAAGCGAGATGAGCGCCGCAACCCCAGAGTCGGTCACGACTGGACCTAAGGGTCAGGGGTCCCTTTACCTTTTTATCTTAACTATTGTGATCCTTTTCATGTCTTGTTTTACCTTGTGCGCTCATAATTTTATACTGGGTATTTATTTATTTATTTGGTTATTTATTTATTTATTTATTTATTTTCCAATAAAGAATATATATATGTGTGTGTGTGTCTGTGTGTGTGTGTCTGTTGGATAAGGCCAGTAGCCCTTCTAGGCTAGCATCCCCTTCTCACGGTGGCCAACCAGATGCCTGCGGGAAGCCCACAAACACCTTTCCGCTCCCTTCCATCGCCGTGGCACTCTGTGGCAAGGAGTTCCACAGGCCATTCCCCCGCCCAGCCCTCACCGAATGAAGAATCGTGTGCCTTTCCTGAATCTGTTAGGTAAGGAGAGTTGCTCGCCTTTGTTCCTCGAGTTTGAAACTAGGAGGCAGCTAATATTTCGGCCGCCAGGAGGCAGACAAGTATCGGCTTAGCAAGAGCGGCTCCAAGCTGCAATCCCACCCAATTCTCGCGTCCAGCTGCCACTGAGTTACCCAAACCTCAAACCTTTGTTCCGACTTGCGTGCTCAATTGCTTTTCCTTTTTCCCTGGGGCACAGGGTGCTTCCTCCCAAATCCAGATCAAAGCCGCAGGTACACCCCACACTTCCACTCAGATAAGTAAGTCTATATGGGGCTGGGGGGGGCTGTTTCCCACCAGATGTTCGGACTCCAAATCCCTTCAGCCCCTGCTTCCTTGGCCAATGGCCAGGGGTGGTCGGAGCTGTAGTACCGACAGGCAGTGGTGGTGTAGTGGTTTGAGTGCTGTTCGAAGAGCTGGGAGACCTGGGTTTGAATCCTACCCCCAACTCCGTCGTGAAGCTCACTGGGTGACCGGGGTGGGGGCAGTCACTGCCTCTAAGCCTAATAATAAATTAATAATATTTTTTTATTTATACCCTGCCCTTCCCGTTTCAAAAACTGGGCTCAGGGCGGCTAACAACAGATTTAAAACACTTAATTATAAAAGCAGCATAAAATACAGTATAAAAACATGAATAACAATAAAATTCAAAAATCAATTTAGGGGAAATAAGCATTAAATAATCCCCAGGGCTAGCTGGCTGAATTGGTCCTACTTGGGCCAGCAAGGAGACCAGGGGAGAATTAGCTGTGGGGTCTCATAAAAGGGGAGGGGGAGGGAAGAGAAGGGAAATAAAATATCAGGTTGAATTCAAATTAAAGGCCAGGTGGAGTAGCTCTGTCTTACAGACCTAGCAAAAGGAGCTTAAATCCTGAAGGGCCCTAGTCTCATGGGACAGAGCATTCCACCAGGTCGGAGCCATCACTAAAAAGGCCCTGGCCCTGGTGGAGGATAGTCTGACTTCCTTAGGGCCCGGGACCTCTAAACTATGGTTGTTCATGGACCTTAAGGTCCTCTGCGGGGCATAAGCCTAGCCTACATCACAGGGTTGTTGTAAAAACGAAAAGGTGAGTCAACATGAGGCTTTCGGCAGCGCATTCACGATCTGCTGTAAAAGAGATTAAATATGCAGTTAGATCTGGCACTTGTTTTCTTTGGCTGTTTACTCTCAAGTGGAGAAAATAATAGAAGTGTAGAGTTGGAAGGGATTCTAAGGATCATCCAGTCCAACCCGCTGCAATGCAGGAATCTGCAGCTGTCCCAGATGGGGATCAAGCCTGCAACCTTTGCGTTCTCAGCACCACACTCTAACCAACTGAGCTCGCCCTTTCCAAAACATTACACAAACCGGAATCCTTCAAAACACACTTCTCTGAATTTTGCAAAGCATTTCTCCAGCTAAGCAAAGTGGCCAAAAAGTCATATACAGTGGTACCTCAGGTTACAGACACTTCAAGTTACAGGCACTTCAGGTTACAGACTCCACTAACCCAGAAATAGTACCTCGGGTTAAAAACTTTGCTTCAGGATGAGAACAGAAATCGTGCACCAGTGGCGCGGCGGCAGCAGGAGGCCCCCTTAGCTAAAGTGGTGCTTCAGGTTAAGAACAGTTTCAGTTTAAGAATGGACCTCCAGAACGAATTAAGTTCTTAACCCGAGGTACCACTGTATTGGGATAAAGCATGGGTAGGCAAACTAAGGCCCAGTGGCCGGATCCGGCCCAATCGCTTTCTCAATCCGGCCCGCGGACGGTCTGGGAATCAGCGTGATTTTACATGAGTAGAATGTGTCCTTTTCTTTAAAATGCATCTGGGTTATTTGTGGGCAATAGGAATTTGTTCATTCCCCCCCACAAAAAAAAATAGTCCGACCCCCCACAAGGTCTGAGAGACAGTGGACTGGCCCCCTGCTGAAAATGTTTGCTGACCCCTGGGATAAAGTACGTCTCAAAATGCATGTATTGGTGAAAACGGTGTATTAAAATGTATTAAGTTAGGGGAAATCGCTTTGCAAAAAGGTGTACGTTAGGCAAGATTGCATACAAGAATATTGGAAGAAAATATGTCCTAAAATAATAGAGTCATACAGTTGGAGAGACAGTTCCACTATTTAGCCATAATCTCTTTTCCTGTGAAATGCTGGTGAATTGTCCAATGAGGACTTTTAAAAAGGAAAAAAAAAAGTTTGCAAGCCAGTGCAAAAAAAAAGTTAAAAGAGTGGGAAAATGAGAGAGGGAAAACTGTAAGGGATCGACTTGCCCATCATTGCCCAGAGTGGTGCATGCTCTAGTTATCTCCCGCTTGGACTACTGCAATGCGCTCTACGTGGGGCTACCTACATGGGGTGACCCAGAAACTACAACTAATCCAGAATGCGGCAGCTAGACTGGTGACTGGGAGCGGCCGCCAAGACCACATAACACCGGTCCTGAAAGACCTTCATTGGCTCCCAGTACATTTCCGAGCACAATTCAAAGTGTTGGTGCTGACCTTGAAAGCCCTAAACGGCCTCAAAGGCCCAGTATACCTGAAGGAGCGTCTCCACCCCCTCCGTTCAGCCCAGACACTGAGGTCCAGCTCCAAGGGCCTTCTGCCGGTTCCCTCACTGCAAGAAGCCAAGTTACAGGGAACAAGGCAGAGGGCCTTCTCAGTGGTGGCACCCGCCCTGTGGAACGCTCTTCCATCAGACGTCAAGGAAATTAACAACTACCTGACTTTTAAAAGACATCTGAAGGCAGCCCTGTTTAGGGAAGCTTTTAATGTTTAACAGACTACTGTATTTTAATACTTTGTTGGAAGCCGCCCAGAGTGGCTGGGGAAGCCTAGCCAGATGGGCGGGGTATAAATAATAAATTACTATTACTATTATTATTATTATTATTATTATTATTATTATTTAATATGATATTTTATTAAGTTTAACAATAGAAAAATAGAACAATAAAAACACAGAGAAACACAGAAAAAATATGAAAGACAACAATACAAACTTTCACAATACATAAAATACAAACATTTAACAAGAGAAGAAAACAACAACCGTCACACATAAAATAAAATAAGAAAAACACAAATCACTCTTTTCTAAATATTCATCTTCACTTAACTTATTTTCCTGACTTCCTCACGCCTCCCTTTTTTATATCCCTTTTTAAAAATTAGTTCAGCAAATTCATATCCTACTACTTTGTCCTAATATATTTTACCTCCCAAATTTATAATTTCAAATTTTTATCTCTTATTACTAGAACCCCTTCATTTTATTTCAATGTCATCAGCATTCATACATTTTACAATACTTCTGTAAATAGATTTTAAATTTCCTCCAATCTTCTTCCACCAACTCTTCTCCCTGGTCTCGGATTCTGCCAGTCATCTCAGCCATTTCCATACAGTCAATCAGTTTCATCTGCCATTCTTCCAAGGTGGGTATTTCTTGTGTCTTCCAATACTTTGCGATGAGTATTCTTGCTGCCGTTGTAGCATACATAAAGAAAGTTCTATCCTTCTTTGGCACCAATTGGCCAACTATGCCCAGGAGAAAGGCCTCTGGTTTCTTCACAAAAGTGCATTTAAGTACCTTTTTTATTTCATTATAAATCGTCTCCCAGAAAGCCTTAATCCTCGGGCACGTCCACCAAAGGTGAAAGAATGTACCTTCAATTTCTTTACATTTCCAACATTTATTATCGGGCATATGGTATATTTTTGCAAGCTTGACTGGGGTCATGTACCACCTGTATATCATTTTCATAATATTCTCTCTTAGGGCATTGCATGCCGTAAATTTAATCCCAGTGGTCCACAACTGTTCCCAGTTTATTCCTTGTGAGGTTGTCTAGAAAACAACCAGCATGACGCCCTTCCCACCTTCCTTGTGCTCAGACCCCCTCTCTGCTGCAACTCTCCAGGCTCCTCTGGGCGAGTCAGGCGTGAATCACCACCCTCGCCTTACCTCTCCCCCTGGCATTGAGCCAGGGAGCTAATCTCATGTGGAACAAGGAGTTGCCTTGGTGGGGTTGCCAAGATAAAACCGCAACCTAGGAGTGTTTTGTTCAGGAGGGGCCTCCCTGGTTTTTCGTGCCTTCCCACTCTCACCTCTTCAAGAAGGAAACACGGGGTTTATTTTTCCACTCAGGAAGAGTTGGGGAAGCAGATCTCTCCTGGTGCCAGAGACCTGCAGCCTTGTGGGCCTGGCTTTACATTCATTTGTTGCATTTACACAACTCGTGGTGGGGAACTGTTATGTACTGAGTTGAATAGGATCCAAAATGCAGCAGTCTGATTAGTCCTAGAACAATAGGATCCAAAATGCAGCAGTCTGATTGGCCCTAGAAAAATAGGATTCAGAATGCAGCAGTCTGATTGGTCCTAGAACAATAGGATCCAAAATGCAGCAGTCTGATTGGTCCTAGAACAATTCTCCTTCTTTGGAGGTCTTTAAGCAGAGGCTTGACAACCATATGTCAGGAGTGCTCTGATGGTGTTTCCTGCTTGGCAGGGGGTTGGACTCGATGGCCCTTGTGGTCTCTTCCAACTCTATGATTCTAGGATTCTAGGATTCAGAATGCTGCAGTCTGACTGGTCCTAGAACAATAGGATCCAAAATGCAGCAGTCTGATTGGTCCTAGAACAATAGGGTCCAGAATGCAGCAATCTGATTGATCCACAGGAGCCACCCAATCCAGCTCCAGATGGAAGTGAATCCACAACCTGATTGGCCTACAGGAGAATCCCGGAATTAGCCAATCACGTGTGGCCCATTGTGTCAATAATGTATATAAAGCAGATACTTTGGGAAAACTTTCATTCCTCCTCACCACTATGAGCTGAATAAAGAGCATGAAACCCACTCTCGACTCTGAGTATATTTCAGGAACCTTGGGCCCAGAGGTCAAATGTGGCCCTCAAGGCCTGCTTATGTGGCCCTTTGATTTATTTGCAGCCCACAGCCCTCAAACCGGCCTCGCTTTGCACCCACTGGCTGTAGCACAGCTGCTTTGGGCTTCTGCTATGCATTAAAAAGCAAACTCGCACCATGTTGTCGCTGTACTTCTTTGTTTCCCACCTAAATGGCTCAGGAGTAAACCCTACACAAATCTGGAGCAGAGTCCCCAAGACGGTTGGATGGCGCCTTGTATTTCTTCTTCTGGCAACTGCTGCAAGCCAAGCTGGAGCCAAACATCTGCTTTCTTTTGGCCCACGAGGCCAAGAAGAGATGGGGGTCTAGTCGTCTGGGCAGCCCAGGACCTCCAGACACACTGCCGGCGGGTGGGGTGAGGTGTGTGTGTCACTTTGGTGCTGCTAGGGCACCAAAAACAACGTGGGAGGCAGCAGTTATGATTCTGCAGCCACAGCAGGCGCTGTGATTTTCCAGTGGTTTGACTTCATGCCCTGGAGGTGCACTCTCTCTTGAGACAGACAGCTGCCAATGAAACCTTTTTCCTGGACCAGGAATCAAGGCTGTTTGCAAATTGTCTGTCTGTCTGTCGGTCTCTGTCTCTGTCTCTGTCTCTCTCACACACAGAGCTTTGAACCCCTTTTACTATACATCATCATCATCATTTATGATTTGTTCCTGCCCATCTGACTGGGTTTCTCCAGCCATTCTGGGCGGTTTCCAACAAAAATGAAAAATACATGAAAATGTCACACATTAAAAACTTCCCTGAACATGGCTGCCTTCAGATGTCTTCTAAATGTCAGGTAGTTGTTTATCTCTTTGACATCTGGTGGGAGGGCGTTCCACAGGGCGGGTGCCACTACCGAGAAGGCCCTCTGCCTGGTTCCCTGTAGCTTTGCTTCTCGCAGTGAGGGAACCGCCAGAAGGCCCTCAGCGCTGGACCTCAGTGTCCGGGCTGAACGATGGGGGTGGAGACGCTCCTTCAGATATACTGGGCCAAGGCTCTTTAAGGCTTTAAAGGTCAGCACCAACACTTTGAATTGTACTCGGAAACGTACTGGAAGCCAATGTAGGTCTTTCAAGACTGGCATTATCTATTATTATGATACCCTGGTTTCTTCACCAGCCTGCCTCATTGCTGCCTCTTGACCCCCCCTTCTGCTTCTACCTCTGTGTCTGAACTGCTCTCTGCCACAGACTCTCTCAGCTCGCTAAGCCCTGTAACCTCCTCAGCTTCCCTCTTCTCCGTCTGACCACCCATTGTTGTTCCACCACCACTCCCCGGGCTCTGAGCCTTACTTTCTGAGGTTTCCCCAGCTGGTTCCTGCCGCCATTCTTCTGCATCCAACCAGCCCATGATAGCTTCCGCTAAGTCCAACCCCAGGCAACCTTCTGCTATAATTGACAACCAACCATGCTTTGCAAATCCCTAGAAATCCTGGCTATTTTTAAAAAAAACAGTACACACGATTTAAGAACGAAACAGCCCCTATTATGGCCTTTTGCAACCGTCTTCTGAGCATTTGCAGCCACCGCCGCCGGCAATCTACTGTGGTGACAGAAAGAGAGATGTGGTTTTGCTTCTCACAAGGAGCAGGTTGTTCTAGAGGGAAATCTTGGCCGGAGTTGGGGAATTTGAAAGCGTTGACATCTATATGGTCCTTTCCCTCGGCTCTTGCGTTCCGTCGGGAGCAAAACAAGATGTCCACTGGTAATCCTTCCTTGGCCGGGTGGGGACAGGGAAAGAGGTAGAATCCCGAGTTCAGATCGGGCGAAGGAGCCCTGGCTTCAGCAAGCTTGACTTCTAAATATTTAGAGTGGAGCTGGATTGTCTTGTTAACACAAAGACACGCAAACCCAGACCTGCTATAAAAAGGTGGCAGATTTAACGCTGGGAATCCCAAACTTTCAAGGGCGGTTTGGGTTTTATGTCCTGGTAAAGTGCCTTACATAACAGTTTGGCCGGAAAGAGGGAATGATCCTCCTTCAGGGCCAAGTGTGGTCTTAGGTCACCTCCAGACGTCCAGTATTTTGCAAGGGGAATTCCAGCTCGAACCTGAAATTTCAGTTTCTGCAGTTAAAGCGCATTATTATTATTAATATTATTATTACTTGAGTTTATATACTGCCCTACACCCGGAGATCTCAGGGCGGTTCAGTGAAAACACCACAACATATATGTTGTTGTTGGTTAGTCGTTTAGTTGTGTCCGACTCTTCGTGACCCCCTGGACCAGAGCACACCAGGCACTCCTGTCTTCCACTGCCTCCCGCAGTTTAGTCAAACTCATGCTGGTCGCTTCGAGAACACTGTCCAACCATCTCGTCCTCTGATGTCCCCTTCTCCTTGTGCCCTCCATCTTTCCCAACATCAGGGGGGTCTTTCCCAGGGAGTCTTCTCTTCTCATGAGGTGGCCAAAGTCTTGGAGCCTCAGCTTCACGATCTGTCCTTTCAGTGAGCACTCAGGGCTGATTTCCTTCAGAATGGATAGGTTTGATCTTCTTGCAGTCCATGGGACTCTCAAGAGTCTCCTCCAGCACCAGAATTCAAAAGCATTGATTCTTCGGCGATTAGCCTTCTTTATGGTCCAGCTCTCACTTCCATACATCACTACTGGGAAAACCATAGCTTTAACTATACGGACCTTTGTTGGAAAGATCTTATAAAGCAGAGACATCACAACATATATAATCAGCATTATACAACAACCCAATAACTCCCTCTCCAGTACAATACAATAATACAAAACTTCATTACGGTCATAGACCAGCATAGCCCATACCACCCCTGAAAAGAGCCACATTTTAAAAGGGTAATGGATGTCAAACAGATCAACCAAAGGCCTGGTTTAAAAGGATCGTTTTTGCCTGGTGCCTAAAGGTGTATAATGAAGGCACCAGGCGAACTTCCCTGGGGAGCGTGTCCCACAAACAGGGAGCCACTGCAGAAAAGGCCCTGTTTTCGTGTTGCTACCCTCCGGACCTCTTGAGGAGGAGGCACACAAAGAAGGGCCTCAGATGATGATATCAGGGTCCAGCTAGGCTCATATGGAAAGAGGTGGTCCTTGAGGTATTGGGGTCCTGAGCCGTTTAAGGCTTTATAGGTCAAAACCACTTGCGAGTTTGGGGATTGTGCTGTGGTCTAAACCCCTGAGCCTCTTGGGCTTGCTGATCGGAAGGTCAGCGATTCGAATCCCCGCGACAGGGTGAGCTCTCGTTGCTCTGTCCCAGCTCCTGCCAACCTAGCAGTTCGAAAGCATGCCAGTGCAAGTAGATAAATAGGTACCACTCCGGCGGGAAGGTAAACGGCGTTTCCATGCACTCTGGTTTCTGTCATGGTCCTCCATGTGCCAGAAGTGGTTTAGTCCTGCTAGCCACACGACCAGGAAAGCTGTCTGTGGACAAACGCCGGCTCCCTCAGCCTGAAAGCGAGATGAGCATCGCAACCCCATAGCTGCCTTTAACTGGACTTTATCGTCCAGAGGCCCTTTACCTTTTTTAAATTATTTTTTTTTACCATGGCAAGTTTGCTATTTTCTAGCAAAATAGCACTGTGTAGGGCCACTATTGAGAGTCCCATGGACTGCAAGAACCTATCCATTCTTAAGGAAATCAGCCCTGAGTGCTCACTGGAAGGACAGATCCTGAAGCTGAGGCTCCAAGACTTTGGCCACCTCATGAGAAGAGAAGACTCCCTGGAAAAGACCCTGATGTTGGGAAAGATGGAGGGCACAAGGAGAAGGGGACGGCAGAGGATGAGATGGTGGGACAGTGTTCTCGAAGCTACGAACATGAGTTTGACCAAACTGCGGGAGGCAGTGGAAGACAGGAGGGCCTGGCGTGCTCTGGTCCAGGGGGTCACGAAGAGTCGGACACGACTAAACAACAACAGGACCACTGTTTTAACTCCATTTTCAGCTCATTGTGGAAAAGCAAGCTTGCCTTAGAAGTGCTAGCCCTAAAGGCAACCCCGGATGTGTATTGTCCGAGGTAGCGGGCAGCATCATGCAACAGCCTCGGTCCTGTGACCATCTGGCTTATCCTAGACCAGGGGTCTGCAACCCGTGGCTCCGGAGCCGCATGTGGCTCTTTTACACCTTTGCCGCGGCTCCGGGGCAGATACTAGCGAGGGGAGGAGGCGCATTGTGCGCCCCGACACTCCCCACTGTGGCGGGTGCTGTACCGGCTGTGATGTCGCATGGGGGTGGTGCGTGTGTTAGTCACGCACCGTCCCGACGTCACCTTCCCGCCCGCCCGCCCGCTACATTGTAAGGGGCATGTACGCTGGTCACTGCATTGAAAGGGGGCAAGTACGCTGGTCACTGTTTTGAAGGGGAGTGAAGAACACACACACAAAAAAGGTAACTTGTTAATTTAACGTTTATTTCTATGAGGAGGAGTAATTCTGAGGGGTCAAACAAAGAAATAATAAAAAAAATGTGACAAAAAAGTTATTTTTATAATGACGAGTTTTGCGGCTCCCAGTTTTTTTTTCCTTCGGAAACGGATCCAAGTGGCTCTTTTTGTCCTAAAGGTTGCAGACCCCTGTCCTAGACGCTTCGGCTTCCTAAAAGCAGCGCATGGAGCTCAGGTTGTTTGGGAGAAAAAAATCTATCCAGCCAGCTGAGCAGTCGATTCCACATGAACCTGGCTGCAGAGCCTCGTGATGTAATCCTTGCTTATGTCTGGAGACATTAGAGATGTTAAGGTTGGGGACGATCCAGTCTCCACCGTGCTGGTGTTAATAGAGGGATCCAGCTGCTTCCCAGGGGTTTCCGAGCACATCTGTCTCCCAGCTTTTCTCTCTTGGAAGCGGTACGAAGGAAAAGCAGCGCGCTGGCCGAAAGTCAAAGCCCCCAAGCTAAATTGAAGTACAAAGTTTATGCGAACGTACATGCATGCACACATATATGTGGGGGAAAGAGGGAGAGAGACTGAGTCCCTTTGTTCAGTGGGGTCAGACTGAGAATCTATTACTGCTGCATTGAGCCTTTCATTGAGGAAATAATAATAATAATAATAATAATAATAATAATAATAATAATAATAAATTTTATTTATACCCCACCCTTCCCGGCCAGAGCCAGGCTCAGGGTGGCTAACAACAGTAAAATTATAGTAAAGAAATAATGGGGGGAGGGAAACCAATTTAATATACAGGTTAAAATGCAATTTAAAATGCAGCCTCATCAAAACCATAAGGGGAGGGAAACATAAGGGTCAGACGGAGTCCGAACCAAAGGCCAGGCGGAACAGCTCCGTCTTGCAGGCCCTGCGGAAAGATGTCAAGTCCCACAGGGCCCTAGTCTCTTGGGACAGAGCATTCCACCAAGTTGGGGCCAGTACTGAAAAGGCCCTGGCCCTAGTTGTGACCAATCTAACTACCTTGTGACCTGGGACCTCCAAAATGTTGTCATTTGTGGAGCTTAAGGTCCTCCGTGGGGCATACCAGGAGAGGTGGTCCCGTATTTATGTGGGTCCTAGGCCGTTGGTACATGGGTCCTAGGAAAGGGGTGTTGATGGCTACCAGCCACAAGGGCTGTCCTCTGTCTCCTCATTTGGTGACAGCAATACTTCTGAATAGCAGTTCCCACAAACTACAGGAGGGGAGAGGGCTCTTGTTGGAGCACGGAAGATTGATGGCGGCGAACAGATTGAGGTTGAATCCTGACAAGACAGAAGTACTGTTTTTCGGGGGACAGGGGGTGGGTAAGTGTGGGGGACTCCCTGGTCCTGAATGGGGCAACTGTGCCCCTGAAGCACCAGGTGCGCAGCCTGGGAGTCATTCTGGACTCACAGCTGTCCATGAAGGCACAGGTTAATTCTGTATCCAGGGCAGCTGTCTACCAGCTCCATCTGGTACGCAGGCTAAGACCCTACCTGCCTGCGGACTGTCTCGCCAGAATGGTGCATACTCTAATTATCTCCCGCTTGGACTACTGCAATGCGCTCTACGTGGGGCTATCTTTGAAGGTGACCCGGAAACTGCAATTAATCCAGAATGCGGCAGCTAGACTGGTGACTGGGAGCAGCCACCGAGACCACATAACACCAGTCCTGAAAGACCTACATTGGCTCCCAGTACGTTTCCGAGCACAATTCAAAGTGTTGGTGCTGACCTTTAAAGCCCTAAATAGCCTCGGTCCTGTATACCTGAAGGAGCGTCTCCACCCCCATTGTTCAGCCCAGACACTGAGATCTAGCTCCGAGGGCCTTCTGGCGGTTCCCTCCCTGCGAGAAGCCAAGTTACAGGGAACCAGGCAGAGGGCCTTCTCGGTAGTGGCACCCGCCCTGTGGAACACCCACCAGATGTCAAAGAGATAAACAACTACTGATTTTTAGAAGACACCTGAAGGCAGCCCTGTTTGGAAAGCTTTTAATATTTGATGAATTATTGTAATTTAATATTTTGCTGGAAGCCGCCCAGAGTGGCTGGGGAAACCCAGCCAGATGGGCTGGGTATAAATAAATTATTATTATTATTATTATGCTTGGATCCTGCTAGCAGGTTTTCCATGGGCATCTGGTTGGCAGTGGTAGATTTTGGGCTCTCAAATTCCAGTGGCGCCCTGGGCAACTCTCATATTCAGCACATACACAGACACCCTGCACTCCATTCTACAGCATTGTTTTGGTGCTCTGTAAGCTAAAGGTAAAGGGACCCCTGACCATTAGGTTCAGTCGTCACCGACTCTGGGGTTGCAGCGCTCATCTCGCTTTACTGGCCAAGGGAGCTGGCATATAGCTTCTGGGTCATGTGGCCAGCATGACTAAGCCGCTTCTGGTGAACCAGAGCAGCGCACGGAAACACCATTTACCTTCCCGCCAGAGCGGTACCTATTTATCTACTTGCACTTTGACATGCTTTTGAACTGCTAGGTTGGCAGGAGCTGGGACTGAGCAATGGAAGCTCACACCGTCGTGGGGATTCGAACCGCCGACCTTCTGATCGGCAAGTCCTAGGCTGTGTGGTTTAACCCACAGCACCACCCGCGTCCCCCCTGTTTAAGTAGGGCTGCCATATTTCAAAAAGTGAAAATCTGGACACAAAAGTTGTTGGAATGTCTTTTGCAAAAATAAAATAAAATAAAATAAAATAAAATAAAATAATAAAATAATAATAAAAAAGAAATTAGCAAGCATTCAACACTTCCGACATGGGTTGTGCCACACACCCAGGTTTTCCTGGACATTTCCACAAATTTCGGAAATTCCACCCGGACGCTATTTCTGAACTGGTTGCGCCACCTGAAAACCTCCTCTGTGGCTGGCCACTGTGTGAACAGGATGCTGCACTAAGTGGGCCTGATCCAGCAGCGTTCTTCTGATCTTTTTATGTTCTCCCGGGAGCAACAACAAAGCTACAGAAGGCCGATATCCCTACGCCGTGATACAAATCTATGGCGCGACCACATTTGCTGACGCTTTGGGTCGCCTTTGCTCAAAAAGGAAATGTCAGAGTTAAAAATGTTTCCGGGAATGGCAACCAAAATTATCATGGGGCTGGACAACTCTGCTATTTTATTTTTTTTAAATCATCATCCCCCAGGCCAGCTTGCAAAAGAATACCCAAAAATAAACCAGTACATACTGCACATCGCGAAATGTAAACTGTTATTTGTGCACAGCTGAAAGCCACCCAGTTGCTAGAGGAGCTTGGACTCAGCCTTGTGTAACTGTGGAAATCCTTAGCCCTTTCTTGGGGGAGAGTGGCTGCCTTTACAGAAAGATTTTTCTTCCCGCAGAGGTTTGGTTACCTAGGTAGTACATCTTTATAATCTCCCCTGACCTTCAGGAGACTCTCTCTGTTTACATTCCCATCCCAAGAAATACAGCTCGGTTGAAAGAGTGGCGTTTACCCAGAGGAGATGGGCTGCTATGAAGACACAGGACTCTCCTCAGGGCCAGATTAAGGTCTGATGAGGCCCTCAGCTCCTGAAGGCAATGGGGCCCTTGATATGTCCAGCTGTCCTTTGTCAACGACAAACTGTCACTGTTTTTTTGTGTTGACTATATGCTATATGAGTAATTGATGGACCTAATATTGATGGACCATTTTATTTATTTTTAAAGAAAAGCACAGCATCTTAAAAAGCAGAGACATCACCTTGCCGACAAAGGTCCGTATAGTTCAAGCTATGGTTTTTCCAGTAGTGATATATGGAAGTGAGAGCTGGACCAGAAAGAAGGCTGATTGCCGAAGAATTGATGCTTTTGAATTCTGGTGCTGGAGGAGACTCCTGAGAGTCCCATGGACTGCAAGAAGACCAAACCTTTCCATTCTGAAGGAAATCAGCCCTGAGTGCTCACTGGAAGGACAGATCCTGAAGCTGAGGCTCCAATACTTTGGCCACCTCATGGGAAGAGAAGACTCCCTGGAAAAGACCCTGAAGTTGGGAAAGATGGAGGGCACAAGGAGAAGGGGACGACAGAGGACGAGATGGATGGATAGTGTTCTTGAAGCTACCAGCATGAGTGTGACCAAACTGCGGGAGGCAGTGTAAGACAGGAGTGCCTGGCGTGCTCTGGTCCAGGGAGTCACGAAGAGTCGGACACGACTAAATGACTAAACAACAACAACAAATAGGTATTTAAAGGGACGCAAGTGGCACTGTGGTCTAAACCACAGAGCCTAGGACTTGCCGATCAGAAGGTTGGCAGTTCGAATCCCCACGACAGGGTGAGCTCCCGTTGCTCAGTCCCTGCTCCTGCCACCTAGCAGTTCAAAAGCACGTCAAGTGCAAGTAGATAAATAGGTACCGCTCCGGCGGGAAGGTAAACGGCGTAAGAAGTGGCTTAATCATGCTGGCCACATGACCCGGAAGCTGTGCGCCGGCTCCCTCAGCCAGTAAAGCGAGATGAGCACCGCAACCCCAAAGTCGGCCACGACTGGACCTAATGGTCAGGGGTACCTTTACCTTTATCAGGTATTTAAAGCCATTTGCACATAACAAAATATGTATTTTATCAAAGTAACTGTTGATCTGAAATACAATTAAGAAGTATATTAAGAGTGAAATTGGGGGGGGGGGCAAGAGAGTGGGGCCCTAAGCTATAGTTTGTTTAGCGTATATGTAAATCCAGCACTGGGTCTCCTTCATCCGTAGTCTGTTTTCAGGGATCACTCGCATCCCTCCCTTTTTGAGACCGACTCGGTTCAGCTCAAGAAATGCTTTTGCAATGCATGACTTTCTTAAGAGTCCCACCCCACCCCACCCAAAAAATCTGGCTGCCTCAAATGTCCTTCTTTTTGCTCATGACGGTATCAAGGTGGTTAGAAGTCATCCTGCTTTCAATACGCTTTGCCCCCCTCAAAAATTCCTTCTCAAACTTTTCACAGCACAAATACTCAGCGTTCTTCTTTGCCCGCTTTTGTTGGGCTATAGCGTGTGAGTGACCCTCCGGACGGCAATAATGAGGCAACGCCACAGAAACATTGCAGAACAACTTGCAAAATGGAACAAGGTGTGGATGGTCCAGTATAAATCCATCGCTAATGACTATTGCTGCAGAATAAACGTAAAGGGACCCCTGACCGTTGGGTCCAGTCGTAGACGACTCTGGGGTTGCGGCGCTCATCTCGCTTTATTGGCCGAGGGAGCCAGCGCACAGCTTCCGGGTCACGTGGCCAGCATGACTAAGACGCTTCTGGCGAACCAGAGCAGCGCACGGAAACACCGTTTACCTTCCCGCTGGAGTGGTACCTATTTATCTACTTGCACTTTGAGGTGCTTTTGAACTGCTAGGTTGGCAGGAGCAGGGACTGAGCAACGGGAGCTCACCCCCTCGTAAACCGCGGTACCACTGTAGAAGCAAATGCAGACTATTACAATTTAAAATAGAAACACAGGGCATCACATCAAAGCAGGAAAGGTTGTGACCAGGTGGCAGGTGTTCCTGTTCAGTCTGCTATCCAGGTTCTCACGGTTAACAAGCAAATTCCGGTTTATACCAGGTCAGAAAAATTCTCCTTCTAGCCCAGGGGCTGCCAATGCGGTGTACCTGCAGGTACAAGCCTGCCCACTGCTACTTCCTGTGGCACCTGCAAAAGGCATCACAAATCTCCCCTCAAAAGTCAACCATCATGTGAGACTGCACTTCCTGCTCGCTTCCTGCTGGTAATGGCTTGGCCTCTCCAAAACTGTTCATGGATGGTGTGGGTGCCATCCCCACTCACTTATTGTGGGACATGCCTGTGCCATTTTGCATTCCTGCCTCTTTTGGATGCGGGAGCCATTTTATTTTATGCCACACCCAACCGTCAGCCATTTTGCGACTGGCGTCCACAGAAAACGTCCTCAGAATTCCACTGGCCCATCAAGAGGGGCAACCTCTGATCTATCTAGTACCAAACAGTCTGGCCAGGGGGCTTGCCATCTCTAGGGGGCCCTGGGGGCCCGAGCACCCTGACCGCTGGGCCCCCGATACAACCTTTGATGCCTCGCGAAGCACTGGAAGTCATGCCTGAGGCCTTGGGGGACCTCAGAACTTGACTTCCGGTGGCACCAGAGGTCAGGTTCTGAGGCTGCGCGGCGCATGACATCATGACGTCACATCACATGCGCTGGGCATCCATAACCTGGGGCCCAAGTTGGTGCCCCTGAGTCGGACCCACAGAGATGCTCCAATATGCTGAGAGTTGTCTGCCACCCAAAGCTACAATTTTCAGAGTGGCTTAACAATTGATCCCTCTTCTGAGGGAATTCTGGTAATTGTGGCTCTGTGAGGTGAACTGTGGCCTCCTGGGAACCCTCAGCACCCTTAAATAACTACGGTTCCCAGAATGCTTTGGGAGGGAAGCCATGGCTGAAAAAGTGGCAAAACTGTGCTTTAAGGGTCTGGTGCCGTTGTGGCTTAAATCTCCAAACTGCGACCCAGCAACACTCTGGCTCTCTTGTAAAGTACAGAAGGGCACAGGAGAACCCTAAACAGGGATAGGGGCAGAAAACTCATCCCGAGGGAATTCCAATTATAGAAATGGAAAGGGCGTGTTTCTGGTTTATTGGCTGTTTCTTCCCAGGGCCAAAAATACGTGACCTTTCCCTCTGTTAGTTGTTTGCGAACCAAAATGCCGTTCCTTGATGCCATCAGTAGTTTATGTGACACTGCAAAGGGAGCCATCCTGCGAAGCAGAGAACAGCCGCGAGTTTTCAGAGGCGTCAGGGGTGGGCTGAAGCAAAACAGAATCTCCCCGGCTTCTTAAAAGTATCAACGCATATTTACAAGAGCGCAGCCAGGCGGCTCTATGTTAGGGGATGAGATGTACTGTTCGAGTGAGAGTGAGGACTTAATAAAAACATGGGAGCTGACAACACATTGGATGAAACCAGAATTGTCTCTAAACAGGGGATTAGAGAAATCCAGGGAGCGAGAGGAGGAGGCGATCAGTGGATGATGGCTATAAGCCGCCCTCAGGATCAGAGACAGAATGACACTGAATATCAGTTCCTGGGGGATAAGAGCAGGACAGAGGCCTATTGCAGACATGTTCAACAGCAGGACAGAGGCCTATTGCATCCAGGTTCAACAGCAGGACAGAGGGCTATTGCATCCATGTTCTGCAGCAGGAGAGAGGGCTATTGCATCCAGGTTCTGCAGCAGGACAGAGGCCTATTGCATCCAGGTTCAACAGCAGGAGAGAGGGCTATTGCATCCAGGTTCTGCAGCAGGAGAGAGGGCTATTGCATCCAGGTTCTGCAGCAGGAGAGAGGGCTATTGCATCCATGTTCTGCAGCAGGAGAGAGGGCTATTGCATCCAGGTTCTGCAGCAGGAGAGAGGCCTATTGCATCCAGGTTCAACAGCAGGAGAGAGGGCTATTGCATCCAGGTTCTGCAGCAGGAGAGAGGGCTATTGCATCCAGGTTCAACAGCAGGAGAGAGGGCTATTGCATCCAGACTCAACAGCAGGAGAGAGGGCTATTGCATCCAGACTCAACAACAGGAGAGAGGGCTATTGCATCCAGGTTCTGCAGCAGGACAGAGGGAATTTCTTCTGTATGGTGGCAGAATTTGGCTGCCACTGCCAATATACACGGGGTGCCCTGAGGCTCCAGACCTAGTGTGACCAAACTGGTCAGGAGATCCCCGAAATTCGCTTCTGCGCCTTTGCTTTTCTTGTTGTTGTTGTTTAGTTGTTTAGTCGTGTCCGACTCTTCGTGACCCCCTGGACCAGAGCACGCCAGGCACTCCTGTCTTCCACTGCCTCCCGCGGTTTGGTCAAACTCATGCTGGTAGCTTCAAGAACACTGTCCCACCATCTCGTCCTCCGTCGTCCCCTTCTCCTTGTGCCCTCCATCTTCCCCAACATCAGGGTCTTTTCCAGGGAGTCTTCTCTTCCCATGAGGTGGCCAAAGTATTGGAGCCTCAGCTTCAGGATCTGTCCTTCCAGTGAGCACTCAGGGCTGATTTCCTTCAGAATGGAGAGGTTTGATCTTCTTGCAGTCCATGGGACTCTCAAGAGTCTCCTCCAGCACCAGAATTCAAAAGCATCCATTCTTCGGCGATCAGCCTTCTTTATGGTCCAGCTTTCACTTCCATACATCACTACTGGGAAAACCATAGCTTGAACTATACGGACCTTTGTTGGCAAGGTGATGTCTCTGCTTTTAAGATGCTGTCTAGATTTGTCATCTTTTCCTTAGCACGTCCCTATTTTCACTGGAGGAATGTTGGAGGGTATGGAGTTATCTGGCCCCCGAACCACAGCTTTAACTATACGGACCTTTGTTGGCAAGGTGATGTCTCTGCTTTTTAAGATGCTGTGCTTTTCTTTAAAAATAAATAAAATGGTTTTCACAGAACGTTTTGTCACTTGGCCGCTGTGCCTTGTCGGCCATCTTGCCACTTCTGAGAAGGGCCTCTCCCTCAAACACAAAAGACTGATGCTAACGCTGTCTGCAGGGTCAGGTTTCCCCGCAGTAAGACTTCCCTGAAATGATGCCAGGGCGCAAATCGGATTATCTTCTGAAAGTGAGTCAACCCGAGACGGGTTGGGGGAGCGTTGGAGAGAGGAATTTCTCTTGGAGCGAAGCAGAGAAGGAGAGCGTTGACCTGGATTCCAAGTCTGTCACGCACGACACCAGGAATCCAGGAAGCCTCGATCGGCAGATCCTGAACGCTGACATCATAGCCACCCCTCTTGCTATTTTGGAGAAGGCGGCTGACCTTCGGGCCTAATGACGCTGCTAATTTTAGCTAAATGGTTTTCTCTGGCATCTGGGAGGGTGACTAGGAAGAAAAGGGGCGGCAGAACATGAGGTGGAACCTACTGATAATATTGGCATGTTAACAAACCAGGAGATGCGGGTCGCTTCGACCAGTCGGATGGTTTTACTTTTATATAAATTTTTATTAGTTTTTTAACATGCCATTTTCAACAGTAATTAAACATACTTTTACATCTTATTCATTTTTCTTACTTCCGTCAATCCTGTCTGAAAATTTTCCAATCTAATCTCTTAGTATGCATTTCTTATCTTCCCTGTTACATTTCAAACTCATAACCAATATATCTATCTTTTTCTACTTTGTAACACTTCATATATTTCTCCTTACACAACTACTTGTAGTCCTGCTAGTGTAATTTGTTGATTACAGTTGCTCTTCAAATAATTCATATACTTCTTCCAATCTTCTGTAAATCTCTGGTCCCACATGTTTCCAATCCTTCCTGTCATTTTGTCCAATTCTGCATTAATTTTCGTCTGCCATTCTTCTTTCTTCAGAATTTCTTCTTGTTTCCATTTCTGAGCTAACAGTACTCTTGCCGCTGTTGTTGCATATAAGAACAATTTAACATCTTGCCTATTAATGTCTTGACCTATAATACCAAGTAAAAATGCTTCTGTTTTTTTTAATAAAATGTATATTTCAACATCTTTTTCATCTCATTATATATTATATGCTTAAAAAGCCAATGCAATTCTGGGCTGCATCAATAGGAGTATAGCATCTAGATCAAGGGAAGTAATAGTGCCACTGTATTCTGCTCTGGTCAGACCTCACCTGGAGTACTGTGTCCAGTTCTGGGCACCACAGTTCAAGAAGGACACTGACAAACTGGAACGTGTCCAGAGGAGGGCAACCAAAATGGTCAAAGGCCTGGAAACAATGCCTTATGAGGAATGGCTAAGGGAGCTGGGCATGTTTAGCCTGGAGAAGAGGAGGTTAAGGGGTGATATGATAGCCATGTTCAAATATATAAAAGGATGTCACATAGAGGAGGGAGAAAGGTTGTTTTCTGCTGCTCCAGAGAAGCGGACACGGAGCAATGGATCCAAACTACAAGAAAGAAGATTCCACCTAAACATTAGGAAGAACTTCCTGACAGTAAGAGCTGTTCGACAGTGGAATTTGCTGCCAAGGAGTGTGGTGGAGTCTCCTTCTTTGGAGGTCTTTAAGCAGAGGCTTGACAACCATATGTCAGGAGTGCTCTGATGGTGTTTCCTGCTTGGCAGGGGGTTGGACTCGATGGCCCTTGTGGTCTCTTCCAACTCTATGATTCTATGATTCTATGATTCTATATCATTTCCCAGAAGTTCTTTCCTTTCTTACATTCCCACCACATATGATAAAATGTTCCTCAACCTGTGGGATGGTTTGACCCTCATTTCACACAACCATCTCTCCTCCTTTGAGGGCTACGGGGGGGGGGAATCCAGGAGATCCCAGAAACAGGCTGGTTTTGTAACCCTCCTGAAGAGAAGGCTGCTTTCCACAAATAACACAATATGTTCAAGAGTCTGTGGTTATCTGTCCAAAGTTGTACAAAGTCTGGTACCTCGCTTCATTTAAAGATTTCCAGAGACTTTGAGACTAAAGATTTCATTTTGGACTTGTTATTGTCTATTGCGTATGTACATGGCCGTCGTGTTGCCTAGAGATTGCTGATGAATTTAGCAGTGTCAGGGGCTGACGTTAATCCAAAATGGAAGTTGTAGTCCAAAATGGCCACACTAGGTAGGGATGGTGGGAGTTGTAGTCCGGAAGGTATCATGTAGGAAGAAGGCCGACTGAGAAATAAACAGTCTAGTTTTTAACCCCCAGCTCTTGTTCCTTGAATTGATACAATGCAGGCACACAAAAAAAGACAGCAGGACCTCAGCCACGAGTTTCGATGGATTTGGAACGGCGCTTTCAATTTACACAGAAGGCTCCCCCAGGGTTCAGAACTGCAGCCAGCCAGCTAAACAATGGCGATGACGTGATGTGGTTAGGTCGTTCGAAATGGAGTGTGCTTTCAAAGAGAGCAGCAAAGCTGGGTCAAATCAGGAGCCACATTCAACGGATTACAAAACTGCTGGAGGTATTTGGTTACACCTTCCCAAAGTAGTTATTTTCTCTCCCTCCCCCCTCTCTCTTTGAGCAAGCTATACAAATAAAATTTTGGCAAGGGGATAACTGCATAGGAACAAAATTGCATAGGAACAAAACACAAATGGCCATCTTAGTACTTCCTGTGTGATCCCAATATAGGACTCCATCTTTTCTATTGTGCGTTATGATTATTTTTGCTGATGGTAGGATTGGGGCAGTTCGGCACAATCCCATCTCCAATGAAATTTCAGGGCTTCATTTCCCTTGTCTCATAATTTCCTGCTGAAATCCTGCAAGCTTTTATACCTATTATGTACTGAAGTTCTCACCCTGGGCTAGCAGGGGGTACTGTAGATAGTTTTCACTCAGATCCACATATGCAAATAAGGGATTGAAAGTGACGTTCAGTGATTGGATAGTTGCAGAAAATGGTTACTGTTGCATTGTAGTAGAGCTCTATATAAGCAGGCTGGCTGAACCCTTCAGTTCAGTTCTGTTCTGGCCTGTGAATAAACAAGAGCTGTTTGAAGAATCACTGTATTGTCTGCTATGTTCACCCACAACTTAACACTACCCCATTGCAGGGGGCTGGACAGGACAGTGGAGGAGAAAGGCAGGGGCCGTGGGAGCGGCGTGCTCCGGGTGCCATCCCTGAAGGGGTGTGTGACAAAATCCCCCCTGGGCGGATCGGCGCCATGTCGATAGGGACACGACGGAACGTGCAGCACCCATAGGGACCTGCTGCGCCATGGGCCTCAGCCGCCCTACAGCTGGGGGGAGGCAGCGGGCAGACAGCAGACGGGATGGGCCGTCATGCCCCTAGAGGAAGCCACGTGCGCCGTGTCCCTATGGGCAGGGCACCCCGCCCCAGGTGCCCAAGAGGCTTCCTCCGCCACTGGGACTGGATGACCCTTTGTGTTCCTTCCAACCCTGCAAAGCCACTTCTGCCCTTCAGCGGAGGTGGAGTTGCTGGCTTCACGGCCCCACCATGCATGCGGCGGCTGGAGCCCAGCCCCTGCACTATTGGGGGGATTCCTGGCCGCGTCACCCCCTGGCCAGCCAATCAGCTGGCTCTGGGGGCGTGGCCTTTTTCGTTCCTTGACCTTGCTATGGACCTTGGTTTGGACCTTTGAGGGGCCTGGTAGGAATTTTCCCACTTGACAAATTGGCACCAGCTACTTGGTTTCTGCCTACCTCATAGCAAATCATCACATCTTTCTTGGTATTGGCGGTTAGGCATTGTTTTGTAGATGGAAGAGGGGAGGTAATGCCATCACCTGCCCCGCATATTGAAGGGTAGTCCGATAAAGGATTCTGGGGGACGTGGCCCTGTCCGAAGCCTATGGAGGTGAGGGCCTAAGGCACGCCCCCAAGCGGTGGCCCCAGGGGAGTTCCTAGTTGATGTGCATCAGCAGGACTCACCCAATGGTGGTTAACCCTTCCCGGACTTCAAGCGGATGGGCTGAAGTCGGGTATAGTCGGTTAGGACCAATGCCTAAGCCAATACCACTCTAACCTGTAACCAATAAAGTTGTAGCCTTTTTTAGCCCATTAACCTTAATAATTGTGTCATGTGTCAATATTTCTACCTGGGGGGGGCGGGAACTCGCCACACAATTCTATGATTCTATGAAACGTTTCCGGGGCTGGGTTTCCCCACCAGCCCTTTTGTTGTGCTCTAGCTCAGCAGACATAGGGACGCGGGTGGCGCTGTGGGTAAAAGCCTCAGCGCCTAGGGCTTGCCGATCGAAAGGTCGGCGGTTCGAATCCCCGCGGTGGGGTGCGCTCCCATTGTTCGGTCCCAGCACCTGCCAACCTAGCAGTTCGAAAGCACCTTCGGGTGCAAGTAGATAAATAGGGACCGCTTACTAGCGGGAAGGTAAACGGCGTTTCCGTGTGCGGTTCTGGCTCGCCAGAGCAGCGATGTCACGCTGGCCACGTGACCCGGAAGTGTCTCCGGACAGCGCTGGCCCTCGGTCTCTTAAGTGAGATGGGCGCACAACCCCAGAGTCTGTCACGACTGGCCCGTACGGGCAGGTGTACCTTTACCTTTTACCTAGTGCAGCAGACAGATACCAGCAGGTGCAGGAGGGCCCCTCCAGGGGCATGAATGCATTATCCTTGAAAAAGCACCTCCGAACAACTAGCAAAGCAGTACAATGTGTGGACAATCCAGTATGGACCCTCATACCTATGGGACCGCCTCTCCTGGTATGCCCTAGTGTTCCCGGGCCCTAAGGAAGTCAGATTAGCCTCAACCAGAGCCAGGGCCTTTTCAGCACTGGCCCCGACTTGTTAGAATGCTCTGTCTCATGAGATCAGGGCCCTGCGGGATCTGATTTCTTTCCGCAGGGCCTGTAAGACAGAGTTGTTCCACCTGGCCTTTGGCTTGGAATCAACTTGATCCCCTCCCCCCTTCCCTTTTTCCTTTCTCCTTCTGTGATGAAACTCCTATTTGGGGACTTCCCTGGCTTTTTTCTGGCCCACGTAGGACCAGTCTGGATAGCTGGCCTGGGTGAAGATCTGATGTTTTCATCCCCCCAAAAGTTTTTGATTTGAGTTTCTACTGAAATGAGGCTGCATTTTAATGTTGTATTTTAATCTTGTTTTTAAGTTGTATTACAATCAATTTGTTTTTATATCGGTTGTTAGCCGCCCTGAGCCTGGTGTTGGCTGGGGAGGGCAGGGTATAAATAAATTAAAATTTATTATTATTATTATTATTATTATTATTATTATTATTATTAATCCACCACAGATGCAATATTCTCACCTCAATGTCATATTTCAAAAACACTTCTGTCTGGAGCGTTCCGCAGGATCAAGCTGTCCTACGAAGTGCTCACCATTGCACCAGCTTATCTCTAACGGACGGCAAGAGATTGATGGTCATTCCTGCATTGTAGCCGGTTGGTGATTCAATGAGTGATGGAAAATCAGCCAGCAGGTAGCAGCCATGTCTACAGACTCAGAAACGAAGAGCCACGATTTGCAGAAGAACTAGAAAGCGCTGTGTTCTTTGCTTTTCTTCTTAAAGAACCGCACGTTAATTTGGCGCAGGCTTTGCATTGAAGTCTGGAAAGAGTACATGCTCCCAGCGACAAGCAGCCAATCCCCTCCCTGGGGCCACTTTATTCCTGGAACATGTGGCGTACAGACAGACAGCCGTCTCCCTGCAGGGTGATCTAGTGTCTCCAGAACAGCAACAGTACCACGGGAAAGGAGCAGTTCTGTTTGCTTCCCCCATCTAGCGCAATTGCCCCACGATCAACTTTCCAGGAAAGAAAGCCTCCGAAGGAGTTTCCTCGCCCAGCAAATCTCCAAAGGCCGCCAGCATTCAACATCATCGCTTACTTGGGAGTTAACCCTTCAACAAGTCTGCTTCTGGACCCCATCGTTGGGGCAGTGTAGTTAAACTGTGGAACTAATTTCCACAGGAGGCTGTGAGAGTCACCTGCCTGGCTGGCTTTAAAAGAGGATCGGGCAAATTCATGGAGGAGTGGGCGATTGATGACCCCTTGCCCTGATGACTTAATTTTATTTTTTTACGCTGTAAACACATTTATCTATGTATTTTCCAAAATACAGACTTGAAAAGAGACTAAAGATAAAAGAAAAGAAAAAAAAGAAAAGAGAAAAGAGAAAAAATACTTTTCATAATCAATAATACCACATTAATACTTCAAACATTACAATATATAAATCCTAGTTAAAATATTATAAAAGACTTCCACCGCATTCACCACACGTCTCTTAGTTATCTAGTTCACCTTTACACCTGTTCTTCAGTCACTTCCTTTCCTTAAGTTCTTTCCTAGTCCATCAAATCTTTGTGTTCTCAAGGTTAGTCTAAGCACAACCAAACTTTCGTATTTGAGCCCTGCTTGTATAAATATTCATTTAAGCATTCCCATTGTTTCTGTACCATAGTTTTGGATTTATGCCTTATTAGATCCGTCAATTTTGCTAACTCCAGATACTCACATAATTTACTTAACCATTCCCTTTTTGTTGGGATATTATTTCCTTTCCAATAACTGGCTACCAACGTTATCGCTGCTGTTGTTGTGTATAGAAATATGTTAATTTTGTCTTTGGGGATATCCTTACTCAAAATTCCTAATAAGTACTGTATGCTTCTGCCCTTTTGTTATATGAAACCTTGCCATGACGACTATGCCCTGCTTCCATGGTTGGCGGCAGTGAATGCTTCTGAAGAGGGGAGTGGGCTCTTGTGTTCGAATCCTGATTGTGGGTTTCGCACAGGCAGCTGGTCAGCCTCTGTGAGAACAGGATGGATGGGCCATTGGCCTGACCCAGCAGGCTCTTCTTATTACCGTATTTTTTGCTCTATAAGACTCACTTTTTCTCTCCTAAAAAGTAAGGGGAAATGTGTGTGCGTCTTATGGAGCGAATGCAGGCTGCGCAGCTATCCCAGAAGCCAGAACAGCAAGTGGGATCACTGCTTTCATTGTGCAGCGATCCCTCTTGTTGTTCTGGCTTCTGAGATTCAGAATATTTGTTTTCTTCTTTTCCTCCTCCAAAAACTAGGTGCGTCTTGTGGTCTGGTGCATCTTATAGAGCGAAAAATACGGTACTTAAATTATGTTGTCATCACATTCCTCATAGAATCATAGAATTGTAGAGTGGGAAGGGGACCCTCAAAGGTCATCTAGCCCAACCCCCTTGCAATGCAGGAATCTCAGCTAAAGCATCCCTGACAGATGTCCACCCAACCTCTGCTTAAAAACCTCCAAGGAAGGAGAGCCCACAACCTCCAGAGGGAGACCGTTCCAGGTTGAACAGCTCTTCATCTACTGTCTTTGTAACTTCTTCCACCCTGTTCATTTCAATGCAGATGGGAGTGAGGGGAAAGCATAATAAATTGTGTCTTGTTTGCGGTCTGAAATCGGCAAGAACTGCCCATATTCACTGGATTGATTTCCATTCTGAGCATGGGATAAGTATGAACACAATGACAGTCTGCTGGGTCAGGCCAAAGGTTCTCACAGTGGCCAACCAAAGGCCTCTTCTGGTAAAGCCGCAAGCAGGATTCAAACACAGAGCCCTCTCTCCTCCTGTGGTTTCTGGCAACCGGCACCCAGGAACATTGCCATCTCCAGCTGTGGAGTGTTGGAGGTGCAACACATTGGCGATTAATATACACAGAACATACAGCGTACAGCTTCTGGGTCATGTGGCCAGCATGACTAAGCCACTTCTGGCGAACCAGAGCAGCACACGGAAACACCGCTTACCTTCCCACTGGAGCAGGGACCGAGCAACGGGAGCTCACCCCGTCGCGGGGATTCGAACTGCCGACCTTCTGATCGGCAAGTCCTAGGCTCTGTGAATTAATCCTTAGCCCTACTCCTCATTTAATCCCCACAATAGCCCTGTGAGGTAGTTTAGGCTGAGACATAGTGACTGGGCCAAGCCACTGAGCACCGTGACTGGGTGGGGATTTGAACCCGTGTCTCTCCCAGGCCCTAGTTCTCAAACTTAATCCATTCCGGAAGTCCGTTCCAAAACCAATGCGTTCCAAAACAAGGCGCGCTTTCCCATAGAAAGTAATGCAAAATGGATTAGTCCATTCCAGACTCTTAAAAATAACCCCTAAAACAGCAATTGAACATGAATTTTTCTATCTACTGAGACCATTGATCCATAAGATGAAAGCAACAATCAATGTAAAAAGGTGAAAGTAAAGGGACCCCTGACCATTAGGTCCAGTCGCGACCGACTCAGGTTGCAGCGCTCATCTCGCTTTATTGGCCGAGGGAGCCGGCGTACGGCTTCCGGGTCATGTGGCCAACATGACTAAGCCGCTTCTGGCGAACCAGAGCAGCGCACGGAAACACCGTTTACCTTCCCACTGGAGTGGTACCTATTTATCTACTTGCCCTTTGACGTGCTTTCGAACTGCTAGGTTGGCAGGAGCAGGGACCGAGCAACGGGAGCTCACCCTGTCACGGGGATTCGAACCGCCGACCTTCTGATCGGCAAGTCCTAGGCTCTGTGGTTTAACCCACAGCGCCACCCACGTCCCCTTGACACGTGTATTGATATTCAATCTTATAGAGAATACTCTTTCTTGGCTTAAGTTTAAGAGACTGATTTGCTGCGGAGGCAGAACTTAGCCATCATGGCTGGTAACCATCGATAGCCCTCTCCCCTGTATGAATTTATCTCATCCTCTTCTAAATCCATCCAAGTTGGTGGCCATCCCTGTTTCCTGTGGGAACGGGTTCCACGGCCTGTGAAGAAGGACTTTCTTTTCCTCAGCCATTTCTGTTTCCGTTGGCGTTCTCCAACCTCCTGACCCCCCAACCCTTCGCTGGGCTGTTCGCTTAATTATCGAGGCAACGGGAGGCCTTCTCTGGGGAAGACGGTCTCCCCAGAGGGGCTTCAGAGGCAACGGGTCAGATGGACACCTGTTGGGCACGCTTCATGCTGAGGGAATCCCGTTCCGAATTGGCAGAAGAGCCAGAAGGAGGGGGATCTGGCCCTGCTCTCCGATTCCAGACCTCGGAACAATTTGTCAAGTCGGGGACGCCTTGTAGATCGCAAGGGCTTTGTGCACTTTTAATTCTCGCAAGCAGGTGGGCCTGTGGCCTTTTGGCTCTTCCTTTGCCCTGCCTGTTGTGCCTGTTCCGCCACCGTTTAGTCACAGCTAAGGAGAGCGGCTTCCTGCATTTCAACTTGGGATTTTAACCCGGGAATATCTCTCTCTCTCTCTCTCTCTCTCTCTCCAAATCCCATGAAAGACTCCCTTTGTGCAGACTCAGGAAAGGCAAAGAGCCCCGTGAAATGCAGAGACAGGTGTTGGCACGGTTTTGAGATCGGCTTCCTGGGATATCCGACCGTGCAGCAAGCCAGGACGGCACATTCCAGCCGAGGAGCCTTGCAGCCCGACTCCAGAGCTATGTTTCATACTTGGAGTCGGCGTTCTGCAAGCTGGTGCCCCCCAGATGGTTTGGACTTCTTGTTGTTGTTTAGTTGTTTAGTTGTGTCCGCCTCTTTGTGACCCCCTGGACCAGAACACACCAGGCACTCCTGTCTTCCACTGCCTCCCGCAGTTTGGTCACACTCATGCTGGTAGCTTCGAGAACACTGTCCAACCATCTTGTCCTCTGTCGTCCCCTTCTCCTTGTGCCCTCCATCTTTCCCAACATCAGGGTCTTCTCCAGGGAGTCTTCTCTTCTCATGAGGTGGCCAAAGTCTTGGAGCCTCAGCTTCAGGATCTGTCCTTCCAGTGAGCACTCAGGGCTGATTTCCTCAAGAATAGAGAGGTTTGATCTTCTTGCAGTCCATGGGACTCTCAAGAGTCTCCTCCAGCACCAGAATTCAAAAGCATCCATTCTTTGGCGATCAGCCTTCTTTATAGTCCAGCTCTCACTTCCAGACATCACTACTGGGAAAACCATAGCTTTAACTATGATGGTTCGGACTACAACTCCTAAAACATCTGAAGGGCACCAGCTCAGAGAAGGCTGCTCTCAGGATAAAGGGCCAAATTACAGCGGCGTTTTCTTAACTAACACACAGAACAATGACCGCCACTATGGTGGTCACGATGCAGAGAGACATCAAGGAAAGAGACATGTCCTCTGTTCTTCATTGAATTCTTGTTTTGGAAAATTCAGTGATGGAGCCAGGAAACCCAAACCAAGGACAAGAGCGCGTACGGCTTTTTAAACAAAATTCAATTGTGGCAAGGAGCAAAATTCAGAGGCGTGTAGTTCTCCAAGGACAGCTCTGGTTTCATTTTGTGTATTGCTTCGGGATGTATGAATTAGGTAACCAAACCAAGTCTCCTCTCCATATGTGGACTCTTATTCCTCCCCTCCAATATTCATTACTCCACATTTCCTCATCAGTTTGTGACCTTAACGAAAATTCATGAAAATTCGCCAGGGTTTTGAAATGAATTTCTCCTAATATACACCTGTTTGTATGCATTTCCCCCCAATTTGCACATTATTTTTTTTTTGCAAAGCAATTTCTCCTAACCAGTTTTATTGGATAAGATATTCCACAAACGCATGCCTTTATATGCATGCAATACACTAGAATATGTGGGTTGTTTTGCACACCCCTTGGCTGAATAACTACATTGCAAAATTCAGAGAAGTGCAGATTTCGAAGGACACCCGTGTCTCAGTTCTCCACATTGTTTGGGAATGAGATAGGGTCACTTTTAAATGGGAACTGAACCAAATACATCCCTACTCAGGAGTATGAACCCCAGAGTGGGAAACCCAGCCAGATGGGCAGGGTATAAATAATAATAATAATAATAATAATAATAATAATAATAATAATAATTATTATTATTATTATTATTATTATTATTATTATTATTAGCCAGGGATGGATAAAGATCTTTAGAGTCCCTAAGCGCTAAGATTTTGGTGCCTCCATATATATCTACAGGCCTACCTCAGAAGTCGAACAGAATCCTTTCTGGAAGTTCCAAAACATTCGATTTCCAAAGCTCGGCTTCTGATTGGCTGTAGGAAGCTTCTGCAGCCAATCGGAAGCCCCGTCGGATGTTTGGCTTCTGAAAGAACATTCAAAAGCCAGAACACTCACTTCCGTTTGACTCCCAAGGCATTTGGGAGCCGAGGTACGACTGTAATTCAAAATGTAAATGAACCATATATCATTAATCTCTTTTATTTATTATTTTTATGTATATATGTGTATGTATGTAATTTTTTCATTTAATGTGGGAACCTTTTTTGTGGAACCTGGTTCAGCAGCATCGTATGGTCCATAGTAAAATGGGCATTTGAAGATTTCTGTGGTGCCCCTTTCCCTTGATGCCCTAAGCTCATGCTCAGCCTGTACATATGCATGTCTGCACCCAAGACATCCATGTGCCAGATTCATGCCGGCTCCTTCTCTCTCTCCCATGTGGCCCGCAGACTTCAGGGGGCCTGGGAGGAATTCAGAAGCACATGCGACCGGCTATTCATCTCTGCCTGACGCGATACCAGGCGCCAGCCTTGCTACATGGGCGGCTGGACTAGACACCTCTGATGGAACTCAGCTGACACCCGAGACCGGCGGGCGGCTGTGGTGGAGCTCAGCACGAGACGGATTTGGACCAGGGGGCTATTAATAACCTCCCGATCCAGGCTGCGCTACCGGCTGATGAGAAAGACCGTTTCCATGTCTCAATGAAGCAGGCACCTGGGTTCCTTGCCCAGGCCTGGGGATGACACAATGGCCAAGGAAATAGAGGACATAATATACATTTGAATCTCTGCGGGAAACTTTGGAAGAGTGGTTTGAAGTTCACAGCATGTTATTCTCTGAAGGAGAACTATCTGAAAATGATCAACAGATGGTCTTTAACTCCAAGTAGACTTGCTAAGCTGGGACGCAGGTGGCACTGTGGTTAAACCACAGAGCCTAGGGCTTGCCGACCAGAAGGTCGGCGGTTCGAATCCCCGCGACAGGGTGAGCTCCCGTTGCTCGGTCCCTGCTCCTGCCAACCTAGCAGTTTGAAAGCACATCAAAGGGCAAGTAGGTAAATAGGTACCACTGCAGCGGGAAGGTAAACGGTGTTTCCGTGCGCTGCTCTGGTTCGCCAGAAGCGGCTTAGTCATGCTGGTCTCATGACCCGGAAGCTGTATGCTGGCTCCCTCAGCCAATAAAGCGAGATGAGCGCTGCAACCCGAGTCGGTCGCGACTGGACCTAATGGTCAGGGGTCCCTTTACTTTCACCTTTTTACATTGATTGTTGCTTTCATCTTATGGATCAATGGTCTCAGTAGATAGAAAAATTCATGTTCAATTGCTGTTTTAGGGGTTATTTTTAATAGTCTGGAATGGACTAATCCATTTTGCATTACTTTCTATGGGAAAGTGCGCCTTGTTTTGGAACGCATTGGTTTTGGAATGGACTTCCGGAACGGATTAAGTTTGAGAAGCAAGGTACTGCTGTATTTTGTAAATTAATACAACGACCTCGAACCTTGCTTGGTAGTAGATGGGTGGCCAATGCAGATGATTTAACCATGCGCAAAACAACAACAAACCTCTGGTTACATGAAACATATTAAAAAAAAACACAAGACGTAACCGGCTGTACGTTTGAAAAAATGATATACTGTATACTATTCATTGTATTGAATTGTAGATTTCAACAGAAGTAGCTCATAAAGCTCAACGGAAAAAGTAGAAGACCCAGTGGATCAGTTCATTCTCTAATCAGTTTATGCATAAGGTCCATATTTGTGAAAGTGTCTATTCCACCTGCCTGAGAAAAGCAAATCTCTCCCCTCCTGTGGAGCGCTGGAAGAGAGGGCTGCAGGTGAAACGTGAAGCTGGCCCGCTCTGATTTCAGCAAGCGTTGAAACCAGACCCCCATGGAAGAAAGGGGGAAAGGAAGGGCAGGTCTGGAGGGGAGAGAAGGGAGTTGCAATATGTGAGCAGGCAGCTATGGGGAAAGGAGGTCAGGCAGAGAGCGAGGAGGGGGAGCCAGTGCAAAATGCAGGGAAGAGATTTGTTGTTGTTTAGTCATTTAGTCGTGTCCGACTCTTCATGACCCCATGGACCACGCCAGAGAACGCCAGGTACTTCTGTCTTCCACTGCCTCCCTCAGTTTGGTCAAACTCATGTTTGTCTCTTCGAGAACACTGTCCACCCATCTCGTCCTCTGTCGTCCCCTTCTCCTTGTGCCCTCCATCTTTCCCAACATCAGGGTCTTTTCCAGGGAGTCTCCTCTTCTCCTGAGGTGGCCAAAGTATTGGAGCCTCAGCTTCAGGATCTGTCCTTCCAGTGAGCACTCAGGGCTGATTTCCTTCAGAATGGAGAGGTTTGATCTTCTTGCAGTCCATGGGACTCTCAAGAGTCTCCTCCAGCACCAGAATTCAAAAGCATCCATTCTTCAGCGATCAGTCTTCTTTATGGTCCAGCTCTCACTTCCATACATCACTGCTGGGAAAACCATAGCTTTTACAATACGGACCTTTGTTGGCAAAGTGATGTCTCTGCTTTTTAAGATGCTGTCTAGGTTTGTCATTGCTTTTCTCCCAAGAAGCAGGCTTCTTTTAATTTCGTGACTGCTGTCACCATCTGCAGTGATCATGGAGCCCAAGAAAGTAAAATCTCTCACTGCTTCCATTTCTTCCCCTTCTATTTGCCAGGAGGTGATGGGACAAGTGGCCATGATCATGATGAACTAGAACTCCCAGCGCCCACAACAAAGTACAGTTCCCAGGTTTCTTTTTTTAAAAATAATTTTTATTAAGTTTCCATTTACCAAATCAAACATATCATACCAATTAATCCAAATTATTACAATACAAATGGTTCCCAGGTTTCTTTGGCAGCAATGTGCTTTCAATATCTGCTTCGATCGGTGGAATCAGCACTACCACACGTGCCACATAATACCTGTTTCATTATTGGTAAGAATGTGATTGTTTAGTGTGGTGGCGCCTACACTTCGGAACTCCCTGGCTATTGAGATCAAGCGGCCCCCTTCATTGTACTCCCTTTGGTGCCTGCTGAAAACATTCTTATAATAATTATTATTTCTACCCCCCAGCTGGCTGTGTTTCCCCTGCTATTCTTGTTTAGACAAGAACCTACCCAGGTGCTTAGAAAGCGGAGGTCATTTTAACTGGTTTTAGTATTTGAGCTTTTGTATGTTTAAAAGTAGGTACTGCAAATTTTCCTCGGTTTTATTGCTCTGTCTTTTTGTAAACCGCTTTGGGGTTCTTTTTACAAACACATTTTACGAAATATAGCTGATGCAGACTAGGTGAGGATGGTAATCCGGGCTCGAGGCTGATTCCAGAAGAAATTCCCGCCCGGGTAAATCCCTCTTCATGTGGAATTCCTGGAATTGTAGATCTTTGAGGGGACTTGGGGTCTCCCAGCAACTCTTGGCACCCAGAACAAACATGTAATGGCTGTTTAAAGTGACATCATGGTGCATGGAATATATGGTGTGTATTTGGCCTAAGCAACCCTTTGCTTGCTCCCTAGTAAAACATGCTATAGCTCAGTCAGTAGAGACTTTTAATCTCAGGGGCATTGTTTTGAGCCCCATCTTCTTGAGCCAGTGTGGTGTAGTGGTTAAGAGCGGTAGTCTCGTAATCTGGTGAACCGGGTTCGATTCCCCGCTCCTCCACATGCAGCTGCTGGGTGACCTTGGGCCAGTCCCACTTCTTTGAGGTCTCTCGGCTCCACTCACCTCACAGAGTGTTTGTTGTGGGGGATAAAGGAAAAGGAGAATGTTAGCTGCTTTGAGACTCCTTAGGGTAGTGATAAAGCGAGATATCAAATCCAAACTCCTCCTCCTCTTCTTCTTCTTCTTCTTCTTCTTCTTCTTCTTCTTCTTCTTCTTATTTGGCGATCCCTCGTAGCCGAGTAAGATTGTCTTCCATAAACACGGTTTTAACAATGAGTCCGTAAGTGATTGTGGAGGCCAACTCTGGACCCACACGTCCTTCCACAGTGGGAACATTGATTTCTGGGCAGGAGTTGATCACGGTGTGGATTTGCGAAGTGTGCCTTCCTCTTAGCACATTTCTCCCTTGCGTCCTGAGTTCGAGTGTCTACAAAGCCCATGACACCTTTGGCAAAGGCTGTTTTCCAACTGGAGAGCTCGCAGGCCAGTGTTTCCCAGTTGTCGGTGTTTATACTACATTTTTTAAAGACTTGCCTTGAGAGAGTCTTTAAACCTTTTTTGTTGACCACCCGCATTACGCTTTCCATTTTTAAGTTCGGAACGGAGTAGTTGCTTTGGAAGATGATCATCAGGCGTCTGCACAACATGACCAGTCCAACGAAGTTGATGTTGAAAAATCATAGCTTTGACACTGGTGATCTTTGCTTCTTCCAGTACACTGGTATTAGTCCACCTGTCTTCCCAAGTGATGTGTAAAAATTTTCAGAGACACCGTTGATGGAATCTTTTGAGGAGTTGGAGATGGCATTTATAAGTGGTCCATGTTTCACAAGCGTACAGTAAGGTTGGTAGTGCAATAGCTTTGTAAACAAGCATTTTCCTGCATTGCAGAGGGTTGGACTAGATGGCCCTTGGTGTCCCTCCCAACTTGACAACTCTCTGGTTCCATGCTGAGATCTGCACCCTGGTTGAGCTATCATTAGCCTGGGCTGCCTCCTGGGCAATTTTTAAACCGAGTGACCTCAATTCTTGTTTTAAAACAGATAATACAGGTGTTATGCGATACCCGCAGGTGTCTGCCTGTTTCAGAAATGTGTTACACGGTGTTAAAAGCAGCTGCCTGCTCAGCAACCCTCGAGAAGTCAGAGAGTTCGCCGCAAAGTCAATGGGTTTGCTAAGGAGATGGTCAACCTGGCAGTCACACTTCTTGGTTTCCACTGAGATGAACAAAATGAGTTTCCTGTTTTTCCAATTCTGAGCTTGCAATGTTGTTGTTTATCAGGGTTGCTGAGTTCAGACCCTGAGACTGAGGCTTAAAAGGGCCACTAGTTAAAAATCTGCAACCGGCTTGCTCTTTTGAACTCGCAAGGTGATCAAGCGGTCATTTTCCAGTCCAAGGAACACCCTCCACGGATGCTGGCTGCAGTAAGAACTTATTTGGCCCAGAAACGAAAGATACTGCAGGACTGGTGTTGTAGAACAGTGGTACCTCAGGTTACATACGCTTCAGGTTACATACGCTTCAGGTTACAGGCTAACCCAGAAATAGTGCTTCAGGTTAAGAACTTCACTTCAGGATGAGAACAGAAATCGGGCTCCGGCGGTGCGGCAGCAGCAGGAGGCCCCATTAGCTAAAGTAGTGCTTCAGGTTAAGAACAGTTTCAGGTTAAGTACGGACCTCCGGAACGAATTAAGTACTTAACCTGAGGTACCACTGTATATAAATATGTGGACTCTGGATATTGCAGAGAGGAAAAAACTCACAAATTATGCGTTTCTAAAGGTAACGAGGGACACGGGTGGTGCTGTGGGTTAAACCACAGAGCCTAGGGCTTGCCGATCAGAAGGTTGGCAGTTCGAATCCCTGCAACAGGGTGAGCGCCCGTTGCTCAGTCCCAGCTCCTGCCAACCTAGCAGTTCAAAAGCACGTCAAAGTAGATAAATAGGTACCGCTCTGGCAGGAAGGTAAACGGCGTTTCTGTGCGCTGCTCTGGTTCGCCAGAAGCGGCTTGGTCATGCTGGCCACATGACCCGGAAGCTGTACGTCAGCTCCCTCGGCCAATAAAGCGAGATGAGTGCCGCAACCCCAGAGTCGGTCACAACTGGACCTAACGGTCAGGGGTCCCTTAACCTTTTTAAGGGTAACGAAGACCTGGAACATTTTTACTCTTGTGGGAGTTCATTTCTTACGTGCCAAATTCAGATACACTAAACTCTCCCCAATATATTGAGAAATTGGCTCTCATGGTGTGTTTTGCTGCTTTTATTTTTCTACATTATTTGCTTTCTCTCCCAGTTTGGAAAATATAACCTTTGCAGTGCTCTGATATTTTGCAACTTTCATTACCCTTTCTTTGTTTCTGTACTTTTGATTTTACAGTAATAAAAAACAACTATTTATCTATTTTTAAAAATCTGCAACCAATACTCCTTGAACAAGCTGATCTAATTTCTTTCCCCCCTTTGGGCTAACCCTCGCATCATTAATTCCAGCTGCGACTCAGCAGAAATAAACATAACTTTGCATTTGCCACAATCCACTTTTGCTTACTGGTGTTGCCAGCTGACCACGGGGAGAAAAAACAAATTGGTATGGACTGCTCCTGTGTCCTTAAAATATATCTGATCTGCATAAGTCAGTTTGTTGGCACAAGGGGACTAAAGATAATCGCCAACACCTGCTAATTGTTGCAGCTGAAACCTCTGTTAAAGGGACAAAAGGCCTTGTTTTCCTTAAAGTGGGGGCGGGGTCCTGCTGGACTCTGACTGGCAGCAGCCCCAGCCAGCATTGCCCGTGGTCAGGGATGATGGGGACTGCGAGTCCAGCAACAACAGAACAATCCCTCAAAGGATTCTGGGTACTGTAGTTTACACCTCACTGAGTTATAATTGCCAGCAACCCTTCACAAACTACAGGCCCCAGGATTCTTTGCAGGAATTTGCTTCGAATGTTATTGAATGGTTTAGTGCAGGGTCTCCAGCTATTGTTGAAGTTCAGCTCCTATTATCCCTGACCACTGGGTTCTGCTGCCTAGCGATGATGGGAGATATAGATAGGTATCTGTTTTGCAATTTAAAATGCTCATTTTACATCCTTAAAATATCAGTGACTTCCCTTCTTCTCTTTCCATGGTTCATTTTACATATCATAAATTTTAGAAAAACTATACAGTGGTACCTCAGGTTACATACGCTTCAGGTTACATATGCTTCAGGTTACAGACTCCGCTAACCCAGAAATATTACCTCGGGTTAAGAACTTTGCTTCAGGATGAGAACAGAAATCGTGCTCCGGCAGCGCGGCGGCAGTGGGAGGCTCTATTAGCTAAATTAGTGCTTCAGGTTAAGATCAGTTTCAGGTTGAGAACGGACCTCCGGAACAAATTAAGTACATAACCAGAGGTACCACTGTACCATTCAGTATTCCATTATTGCATCCACCAAAACTTATTTACACTGTTGAATTTATCTTGCTGCTGTTTTCAGCTGTACACAATTATTTCCCATATATTCAATAAACGTTTCCAATCATCTTTAACCGTTTATTATTCTTGTTCTCTTATTATGTTAAGTCTGCAAGTTGTGCATATTCTGTCAGCTTAAGTTGCCATTCTTCTTTGATTGGGACCTCACTCATTTTCCATTTTTGGGCTAACAAAACATGGGCTGCAGTTGTTGCATACATAAATACAGTCATACCTTGGGTTAAATATGCTTCGGGATGAATATTTTCAGGTTGCGCTCTGCGACAACCTGGAAGTAACAGAGCACGTTACTTCCAGGTTTTGCCGCTCACGCATGCGCACTCAAAATGATGTCATGCACATGCGTGGAAGCGGCAAATCGCGACCCGCGCACGCACAGATGCACAGACACGGGTTGCGTTCGCTTCAGGATGCGAACGAGGCTCTGGAACAGATCCTGTTCGCAGCCAGAGGTACCACTGTAACCTTTTTTTGACACCTGGGAATTTCAAGTTGAATTATCCCCAACAGAAAGGACTCTGGTTTTGGTGGGAAAGTACTTTAAAACATTCCCGCCCCCCAATTCATTATGGATCATTTCCCAATACACTTTTACCCTTTTACAAGTCCACCACATATGAAAAAACGTTCCCGCCACCTCTTTGCATCACCAGCAGGGATGATGGGAGTTGAAATCCCACATCAACAGCTGGAGACCCAAGTTTGAGAAACCCTGGTTTAGCGTGTGTGGACCCACGATGCCAAACTATGGTTTGTAACCCCAAACCGTTCGGCTTTGTGTCTGGGCTGAGGCTAGCTAACAAATCATGGTTTGGAGGGGTCGGCCAAGACAGGACAGCAGAGCACAGTTTGCACTAGCTATGGCTTGCGGTTCGGTCTGAATCAACCCATCATTAACAAGCCACAGATTAGGACCCTGGTTCTGCTTCAGCCAATGGTTTTGCCGTAGAGACAAGAGGAAATCTCTGCCCCGAGGAAGCTAAGTGTTGAACACAAGGGAAAGGAAGCAGCTCCAAACCATTGTTTGTCTGCTGGAAGCCCAAACCATGGTGTGGATTTTTAACCCTGGTTAGCATAAACCACCAGGGATGGAAAACCCATGGCCTTCCAGATCAGGGTTGGCCCAAGATATTTTGGCACCAGAGTCCTGTTGGAGCCTGACAATCCTTATGTTTCCCCATGAAGAGTGATAGTTTAACACAAGGCCGGATTTACGTTTGATGAGGCCCTAAGCTACTGAAGGTAATGGGGCCTTTATATGTCCAGCTGCCCTTTGTCAACAACAAGTTGCTGCTGTTTTTTGTTTTGAATATATGCTATATGGTAATATATGGACTGAATAGGTATCTCAAGCCATTTGCCCATGTTGCCATGCAACCAGTCCATGTAGAATGTAGGCACCCTACATATTTGTTATTGTTGTTTAGTCATTTAGTCGTGTCCGACTCTTTGTGACCCCATGGACCAGAGCACGCCAGGCACTCCTCCCGCAGTTTGGTCAAACTCATGCTGGTTGCTTCGAGAACACTCCCACCATCCTCTGTCGTCCCCTTCTCCTTGCGCCCTCCATCTTTCCCAACATCAGGGGGGTCTTTTCCAGGGTGTCTTCTCTTCTCATGAGGTGGCCAAAGTCTTGGAGCCTCAGCTTCACGATCTGTCCTTCCAGTGAGCACTCAGGGCTGATTTCCTTCAGAATGGAGAGGTTTGCTACAAAAAATATCTGATCAAAGTAGAATGATTTTGAACCAGAAAATAACTGAGCAAGAAATAGAGGGAGCCATTCAAAACATGAAATTGGGAAAATCTCCAGGACCAGATGGCCTGACTTCCAGATATTATAAAGTTTTGAAAGACTGGTTGATTCAACCGTTTAAGGAAGTCTGCAATGAAATCTTAGAGGGGAAGAAGGCACCTGAATCATGGAAAGAAGCTTATATTACACTTATACCAAAATCTGAGAAGGAAAAGAATCAGATTAAGAACTACCGCCCTATATCATTGCTCAACGTGGATTACAAAATTTTTGCAGACATTTTGGCAAAAAGATTGAAGAGGGTTTTGGTGGGTGAGATTCATAAGGACCAGGCTGGCTTTCTCCCAGGAAGACACTTATCTGACAATGTGAGGAATATAATAGACATTATGGAACTACTTGAGAATAACATTAACACTAAGGCAGTATTAATATTTGTGGATGCTGAGAAAGCCTTTGACAATATCTCTTGGAGCTTTATGAAAAAGAATCTCAAAGGAATGGGGGTGGGTCAAGGTTTTGAGAATGGTATAGGTGCAATTTATTCTGAACAAAAAGCAAAACTAATTGTAAATAACGTGGTTACTGAACAAATTGCTATTGAAAAAGGGACACGACAGGGGTGCCCAATATCCCCACTACTTTTTATAACTGTTCTGGAGGTTTTACTAAATATGATCAGGGGTGACCAGCTGGTTAAAGGGATTCAGGTCGGAGCCAAACAATACAAGTTGAAAGCGTTCGCAGATGATCTAGTTTTAACTTTGCAAGAGCCAGACACTAGTACAAAAAAAGTTTTGGAGACAATACAAGCTTTTGGTCGAGTGGCAGGTTTTAAGTTAAATAAACAAAAAACAAAGGGATTGGGAAAGAACCTAACAGTGGAGGAAAGAGAGAAGTTTCAGAGTGAAACTGGATTAATGGTAGCAAATAAGGTGAAATATCTAGGGGTTAATTTAAGAACTAAGAATGTGAATCTATTTAAAGACAATTATGAGAAATGCTGGACAGAAATTAAGAAAGATTTGGAAATATGGTCAAACTTGAGACTTTCCTTGTTAGGCCGAATTGCTGTTATTAAGATGAATGTTTTGCCAAGAATGCTGTTTTTGTTTCAAACATTGCAGATTGTGGACAGAATGGATTGTTTCAAGAAGTGGCAGAAAGATATATCGAAATTTGTCTGGCAGGGCAAAAAGCCCAGAATAAAATTTAAAATATTAACTGATGCAAAAGAAAGAGGGGGGTTTGCCCTGCCGGACTTAAAGCTTTACTATGAAGCAGCAGCTTTTTGCTGGCTGAAAGATTGGCTACTTCTTGAGAACACAGACATTTTGGATTTAGAAGGGTTCAATAATAGATTTGGTTGGCATGCATATATATGGTATGACAAGGTAAAAATCCATAAAAGCTTTAAAAACCATATTGTAAGGAAAGCATTATATAATGTTTGGAGTCGGTATAAAGACTTATTGGAAAATAAAACCCCTAGGTGGCTGTCACCAATGGAGGCCAAGGAAGTTAAAAAACTTAATATGGAATCTAAATGGCCAAAATATTGGGAAATTGTAGAACAAGAAGGTGGAAATGTGAAATTACAGAGTTATGAGAAATTGAAGTTTAAAGTAAGAGATTGGCTACATTATTATCAGATAAATGAAGTTTTTAAACAGGACAGGAAAATCGGCTTCCAGGTGGAGAAGTCAAAATTAGAAACAGAATTGTTAGAACCCAATACGAAGAATCTGTCTAGAATGTACAACTTGCTGCTGAAATGGAATACACAGGATGAAATGGTTAAATCAGCTATGATTAAATGGGCACAGGACATTGGTCATGACATTATGTTTGCTGACTGGGAACAGTTATGGACCACCGGTATAAAATTTACGGCATGTAATGCCTTAAGAGAGAACATTATGAAAATGATTTATAGGTGGTACATGACCCCAGTCAAGCTTGCAAAAATTTACCATTTGCCCAATAATAAATGTTGGAAATGCAAGGAAACTGAAGGTACTTTCTACCACCTTTGGTGGACGTGCCCAAGGATTAAGGCCTTTTGGGAAATGATCTATAATGAAATTAAGAAGGTGCTTAAGTGTACCTTTCATAAAAAACCAGAGGCTTTTCTCCTGGGCATGGTAGGCCAATTGGTGTCAAAGAAAGATAGGATGTTTTTTATGTATGCTACAACAGCAGCGAGAGTTCTACTAGCAAAGTATTGGAAGACACAAGAACTACCCACACTGGAAGAGTGGCAGACGAAGGTGATCGATTACATGGGACTAGCAGAGATGACGAGCAGAATCCGTGACCAAGGGAAAGAGACGGCGGAAGAAGATCGGAAGAAATTTAAACTTTATCTTAAAAATACTTGTAAAATTATTGAGTGTTAAAATGTCATGGGTAAAGCATAACAGATTTGCAGCGATAAATGATTGGATAAGAGTTAAAGATAGGAATTAATAATAATTTGGACCAGGGGTTGCTGGAAAAAAAAAAAGTTTAAAATAGAGATGTAGAAAAGGGGGGCATGGGGAAGTCGCTGAAATTGGGTATATGAAAAAATCTATGAAATTTTACATGTTTATATGTGTGTTTGTTTGTGTCTGTCTTTTGTATTGTCTTATATTATATGTGGAAAAACCAATAAAAAATTTTATAAAAACAAAAACAAAAAAAAAACAGAATGGAGAGGTTTGATCTTCTTGCAGTCCATGGGACTCTCAAGAGTCTCCTCCAGCACCAGAATTCAAAAGCATCAATTCTTTGGCGATCAGCCTTCTTTATGGTCCAGCTCTCACTTCCATACATCACTACTGGGAAAACCAGAGCTTTGTTGGCAAGGTGATGTCTCTGCTTTTTAAGATGCTGTCTAGGTATGTCATTGCTTTTCACCCAAGAAGCAGGCATCTTTTAGAAATGAGCAAACCAGTGATATTTTAGGGAGCAGGCTAGGAGGCGGGGCGCATGACTTACATCATAGGAGCCAACACAACACAAAACACTGTTGCTGTATGTAGGTTTTATTTTATCTGTTTTTTATCTTATATTTTGGAAATGTACATTCAGGGTTTTTTTCCTTTAAAAAATTTGGGGGGATCCCAAGAGAGTGGGGCCCTATACGTAAATCCGGCACTGCTTAAACCACTCAAAGAATCTTAGCTCCACGAGGCCACATCCACACCATACATTTAAAGCGCTACGATACCGCTTTAAACAGCCATGGCTTCCCGCAAAGAATTCTGGGAGCTGTAGTTTGTTAAAGGTGCTGAACGTTATTAGGAGGCCCTCCTACAATTCCCAGAGCAGGTTAACAAGTACAAGGTATTCTGGGAATTGTAGTTCCGGGAGGGGAACAGGGGGCTCCTAACCACTCTTAGCACCCTTTTAACAAACTACAGTTCCCAGGATTCTTTGGAGAGAGGGGCTGTGATTGCTAAGGTACCTTGCCTTTTCCCGCCCTCCTCCCAACTTCTCATTGGGCCAGAGGGGTGTCATTCTAGCCAAAGTTTGTGCACAGCTGTAAATGAATGAGATTGCTGCAGACTGGAGAGAGTTCTCTTTCCACCCAGATATCCAAACCTCTCAGGACACAGTTTATTCTCCTTTTCCTCCTCCTCTTCGCCCGACTAACCTGAAGTAGAATTATTTGTGCTGGTAAGAAGAGAAAAAAGCCCCAGGTTTTTTTTTGGTGTTTTTTTAATATAATTTTTATTAAGTTTTCCATATTTCATTACATTTCAGAATCAAAAATCAAAGAATTTGTAACTTAAAGCATTGCTTAAATAAAGCATCGACCTCCTTTCCTCCCTTTAACAGACTTCCATATCACTTTACCAATTTCTTCACATTCCTATATTTCACTTTTTTACCTTGTTAAAAAAAGCCCCAGTTTTAAGTGGGTTTGGGCTGGTTCTGCAAAGGAGACCCCCGAAAGAGTGTGGTTTATAGCCGCCGCTTAAAACCTGGGTGGTTTCTGCCTTCTCTGATAGCAGGCACAGATCTTCCAGCTGCAATGATAATTTTATTGTTTTTGCCAAATGATTTGTATCGCTTTTCAAATCAATTGAACAAATCCACACCAAACTAATTCAAATTTAAGATAAATTTAAAAGTTGACTTCCTTCCTGCTTTCACAGTGTTTCTCTTCCCTCGGTGTAACATACATTTCCTAATTCCATTTCAATACTTAAAATATTTTGGCATTTTGTCATCATCATCATTATTTTTTCGCAATGATCCTTTTGTTCCTTTGTTGCATTTCCAGCACATGGTTTTCCCCTAAAAGGTAAAGGGACCCCTGACCATTAGGTCCAGTCGTGGCCGACTCTGGGGTTGCGGTGCTCATCTCACTTTATTGGCCGAGGGAGCCGGCGTACAGCTTCTGGGTCATGTGGCCAGCAGGACTAAGCCGCTTCTGGCGAACCAGAGCAGCGCACGGAAACGCCGTTTACCTTCCCACTGGAGTGGTACCTATTTATCTACTTGCACTTTGACGTGCTTTCGAACTGCTAGGTTGGCAGGAGCAGGGACCGAGCAACGGGAGCTCACCCCGTCGCAGGGATTTGAACCGCCGATCTTCTGATCGGCAAGTCCTAGGCTCTGTGGTTTAACCCATAGCCCTACTCCTCATTTAATCCCCACAATAGCCCTGTGAGGTAGTTTAGGCTGAGACATAGTGACTGGGCCAAGCCACTGAGCATCGTGGCTGGGTGGGGATTTGAATCCGTGTCTCACCCAGGCCCTAGTCCAACACTCTAACCACTGCACAGCGCTGCCTCTTATTTTGCATGGTGCTTTCCTTCCCTGCGCCCTCAGTACCTTTTTTAAAAAAGTAGTTTTTATTAAGTTTTACATTTTTATCTTTGTCACAATAACATCATATCAAAGAACAATACCAAACACCCCCCCATGATTTCCCTCAGCTTCCTCTTCTCATTTTTTGTATAAACTTCTTCTGCTTATTTTATAGTACCTTAATATCATATTCTCTAAATTAAATGCTTTCTGTATTCTTTTTGCTGGTTGTAAGTGCTTAGTCAAATCCTGCTAGTGAGTCTGTTTCTTTACAATGTTTCTGTACATACATTTTTTATATATATAAATTTTTTATTCGTTTTTTAACATACCATTTCCAACAGTAATCAAACATGCTTTTACATCTTACTCAATTTTTTTGACTTCCATCAATCCTGTCTGAAAATTTTCCAGTCTAATCTCTTAGTATGCATTCCTTATCTTCCCTATTACATTTCAAACTCATAACCAATATCTCTACCTTTTTCTACTTTGTAACACGTCGTATATTTCTCCTTACAAAACTTCTAGCATAATTTGTTGATTACAGTTGCTCTTCAAATAATTCATAGACTTCTTCCAATCTTCTGCGAATCTCTGGTCCTGCAGATGTCAAATCCTTCCTGTCATTTTGTCCAATTCTGCAGAGTCCATTAATTTCATCTGCCATTCTTCTTTCGTCGGAATTTCTTCTTCTTTCCATTTCTGGGCTAACAATACTCTTGCCGCAGTTGTTGCATATAAAAACAATTTAACATCTTGCCTATTAATGTCCTGACCTATAATACCAAGTAAAAATGCTTCTTGTTTTTAAAAAATGTATATTTCAACATCTTTTTCATCTTCCCAGAAGGCCTTCTGTAGATACAACATAAATGGTTCCCAATCTTTTTTGAAATTTCTATTGTCTTAGTCTCTTAATCTTTCAGTTAGTTTCGCCGTTTCAGCATAATCCATTAGTTTTCTTTCCATTCTTCTTTAGTTGGTGTCTTGTCACTTTTCCATTTTTGAGTTAGCAGCATCCTAGCCGCCGTTGTAGCATACATAAAAAGTTTCTTCTTCTCTTTTGGCAACCCTTGACCTATAGAATGAACAAATTACTTTAATAGTGGCTGAATTTTTGAGTGATGTCCATGTAGAAAGACTGGGCCATTATAAAGAGATTTAGTGGTTCTTAATTGACTGGTGATGCGGTAATGTTGTATTGTATTATTTATGCAAATTGATTTTCTCTGGAGTTAAAGATCTGACTGGGGACAAACCTTGTTAAGTTGAGCTCATATTTTGCACAATTTGTATACGGTGTCTGTTTGAGAATGTGTGGTTTGCTATGCCTAATAAAGGATATTTGATTGACCTATAATGCCTGATAAAAAAGGCTTCTGGACTTTTAGCAAAGCTACCATTCTACCACAGCGTCTGATGTCTAAACTGGAAGATCTGGGGCTTCCGTTATCACTTTGTGGGTGGATATTGGACTTTTTGTCAGACCGCTCCCAGAGGGTTCGGTTGGGCCCTTATACCTCTAAAATGCTTAAGACTAACATAGGAACACCACAGGGATGCGTACTCAGTCCGCTCCTTTATATTCTCTACACGTACGATTGTGTCGCTGCTCACCCTAGTAATAGGGTTGTCAAATTTGCAGATGACACAACCGTGATTGGGCTCATCCCTGAAAGGGAGGGTGAAACGGACTATAGAGATGAGGTGGAGCGGCTGACAGAGTGGTGCAGAGCTAACAACTTGCTCATAAATACAAGGAAGACAAAGGAGCTTGTGGTGGACTTCAGGAGACAGAAGAGCAATGTCCAGCCACTTTTGATTGATGGGATCTGTGTGGAGAGGGTAACAACGTTCAGATTTTTGGGCATTGAATTACAAGAGGATCTGTCCTGGAGTGTCAACACAAGGGGGCTTGTGAAGAAGGCGCAGCAGAGACTGTACTTTTTGAGAATTCTAAGGAAAAACCATCTTCCGCAGAAACTGCTGCTTGCCTTCTATCACTGTGCCATTGAGAGCGTGCTCACTTATGGCTTATGTGTGTGGTACGGAAGCTGTACTACCCAGGACAGGATGGGGTTGTGCAGAGTTGTTAAGGCAGCAGAGAGCATTGTTGGCTGCCCACTCTCCACCGTAGAGCAGATTTATGCCACAAGGTGCCATAGGAAGGCACTGGACATAGTAAAAGATCCATCGCATCCTGGTCACTGTCTCTTCGAGCTCCTGCCGTCGGGACGGAGATACAGGACGATGAAGACAAGAACGAGCCGTCTTAAGAACAGCTTCTTCTCCAGAGCGATCTCAGCCCTGAATGGGAAGCCTGGACTTTGAAAGTCATCTAATCTTCCTTGCTGTACTATATTGTATTGTTTTAATTAGTGTTTTTATGGAGCAGTCGAGTAATTTCGTTGTCCCTGAGAGGGGGCAATGACAATAAAGATATTATTATTATTATTATTATTACCTTAAACATTCTTTTCGTTTCGTTACAAATCATTTCCCAGTAATTCTGAATTATTTTGCATTCCCACCACATATGAAAAAAGTGCCATCTTTTTTCTTTACACTTCCAACATCACCCTCGGTACTTTTAAGACTCTCGGTTCGCCCATCCTTCCCACCCTACTCGCCTCTTGTTTTCCTTTGTTTCCAGGGTTGCTAGATCAGATTTCTTGCTGGCTGGTTCCACAGCATCATGATGACAGTAGTGAAGAAGAAAACGTCTCGCAGGGAGGTGGAGCAGTATCAAAGGTGAGAGTCCAGTCCGAATTCTCCCTCGGGTGACAAACCAGTGTCTGCCCTGTGTTACTTCAGCCTGCGAGGGAGGGCTTACGTAAGAACTCTAGGGAATTGTCGTGGTTCATTGGTAGAGAATCTGCCTTGCATTCCCGAAAGAATGCAAAAGAATTTTGGGGATTATAGGGACAGAACTACCTAAATTGTATAGAAATAAATTTATGTATACTTCTACAGTAGCAAGAATGCTACTCGCCCAAAAATGGAAAGAAGCAGACGGTCCCAGCAAAGGAAGAATGGATACAAAAATGGAATATGCAGAAATGGCGAAACTTACCGGAAAAATAAGAAATCAAGATAAAAAACTTTTTATAAAAGAATGGAAATTTGAATTATTTAATATTTACAGATAAATTGCATTGGCAGATAAAAACATTGGCAGGACTATTGTAATAACCTGCAATTTCCTAAGAGTACCGTATTTTTCGCACCATAGGACGCACTTTTTCCCCTCCAAAAATGAAGGGGAAATGTGTGTGCGTCCTATGGTGCGAATGCAGGCTTCCGCTGAAGCCTGGAGAGCGAGAGGCATCGGTGCGCACCGACCCCTCTCGCTCCCCAGGCTTCAGGAAGCTATCCGGAAGCCTTGCAAGCCCGGCGGGAGTTCCCGCGGGCTCACAAGGCTTGCGGGCAGCAGCCAGCAGCCCCCGCAAGTGTCCGCAAGCCTTGCGCGCCGGCGGGAGCGCGTGAGGCTTGGGGCGGCAGCCTGTCGCCCGAAGCACGGGGAGCCCTCTGGAGGACTCTCCGTGCTTCGGGCGAGTGTCTGCAAGCCTTGCGCGCCCGGCGGGAGGTCCCGACGGGCGCGCGAGGCTTGGGGCGGCAGCCTGTCGCCCGAAGCACGGGGAGCCCTCCGGAGGGCTCCCCGTGCTTCGGGCGAGTGTCTGCAAGCCTTGCGCGCCCGGCGGGAGGTCCCGACAGGCGCGCGAGGCTTGGGGCGGCAGCCTGTCACCCGAAGCACGGGGAGCCCTCCGGAGGCCTCCCCGTGCTTGGGGCGAGTGTCTGCAAGCCTTGCGCGCCCGGCGGGAGGTCCCGACAGGCGCGCGAGGCTTGGGGCGGCAGCCTGTCACCCGAAGCACGGGGAGCCCTCCGGAGGCCTCCCCGTGCTTGGGGCGAGTGTCTGCAAGCCTTGCGCGCCCGGCGGGAGGTCCCGACGGGCGCGCGAGGCTTGGGGCGGCAGCCTGTCGCCCGAAGCACGGGGAGCCCTCCGGAGGGCTCCCCGTGCTTCGGGCGAGTGTCTGCAAGCCTTGCGCGCCCGGCGGGAGGTCCCGACAGGCGCGCGAGGCTTGGGGCGGCAGCCTGTCACCCGAAGCACGGGGAGCCCTCCGGAGGCCTCCCCGTGCTTGGGGCGAGTGTCTGCAAGCCTTGCGCGCCCGGCGGGAGGTCCCAATGGGCGCGCGAGGCTTGGGGCGAGTGTCTGCAAGCCTTGCGCGCCCGGCGGGAGGTCCCGCCGAGCGCGTGAGGCTTGGGACGGCAGCCTGTTGCCCGAAGCATGGGGAGCCCTCCGGAGGGCTCCCCGTGCTTCGGGCGAGTGTTCGCAAGCCTTGCGCGCCCTGCGGGAGCTCCCGCCGGGCGCGCAAGACTTGGGGCGGCAGCCTGCACCCCGAAGCATGCGGAGCCCTCCGGAGGGCGCCCCGTGCTTCGGGCAGGTGTGCGCAAGGCTTGGGGCGGCAGCCGCGGCTGGGGGGGAATAAATTTTTTTTATTCATTTCCCCCCCCAAAAAACGAGGCGCGTCCTATGGGCCGGTGCGCCCTATAGAACGAAAAATACGGTATATATTTAAAGTAGCTAATTGAATGAATTTGGATATGCGGAAGATAATAAAAAATAAATGTAAGAAACCACAGAAAGAGGGGGATGGAAGTCAGACTTTGAAATGTTAAAATGATTGTAAAATTAGTGAAATGTATAAATTTGAAAAGTATAAAAAAGACCTTTTAAAAAAGAAAGAATCTGCCTTGCATGCAGAAAGTCGTGGGTTCGATTTCCCAGGCTCTTCCTGAAAACTTGGAGAACTGCTGCCAGTCAGTGTTGTTGTTGTTTAGTCATTTAGTCGTGTCTGACGCTTCGTGACCCCCTGGACCAGAGCACGCCAGGCACTCCTGTCTTCCACTGCCTCCCGCAGTTTGGTCAAACTCATGCTGGTTTCTTCGAGAACACTGTCCCACCATCTCGCCCTCTGTCGTCCCCTTCTCCTTGTACCCTCCATCTTCCCCAACATCAGGGTCTTTTCCAGGGAGTCTTCTCTTCTCATGAGGTGGCCAAAGTATTGGAGCCTCGGCTTCAGGATCTGTCCTTCCAGTGAGCATTCAGGGCTGATTTCCTTCAGAATGGAGAGGTTTGATCTTCTTGCAGTCCATGGGACTCTCAAGAGTCTCCTCCAGCACCATAATTCAAAAGCATCAATTCTTCAGCGATCAACCTTCTTTATGGTCCAGTCAGCATAGACAATACTAATCCCAATGCACCAATGGTCTGACTTGGTGTAAGGCAGAGCTTAGTCAGTAGAGAGTGCAAGACTTTCAATTTCAGGGTTCTGGGTTCGAGTCTCATGTTGGGCAAAAGATTCCTGCAATGCAAGCGGATGGATTAGATGACCATGTGGACGTTTTATGGGATGCATGTCTGCGGTTTGGTCTGTTCCACTCTCTTTAATTCCTCCTGACTTTCTGCCATCAAAGTTGTGTCATCTGCATATCTGAGGTTGTTGATATTTCTAGATTAGCTCAATTGAAGTTTGCCTGCCATACATACAAACACATTTTCCATTTCAATGTACAGTGGTACCTCGGGTTACATACGCTTCAGGTTACACACTCCGCTAACCCAAAAATAGTGCTTCAGGTTAAGAACTTTGCTTCAGGATAAGAACAGAAATCGGGCTCCGGCGGCGCGGCGGCAGCAGGAGGCCCCATTAGCTAAAGTGGTGCTTCAAATTAAGAACAGTTTCAGGTTAAGAACAGACCTCCGGAACAAATTAAGTACTTAGCCCGAGGTACCACTGTATAATTAAACAATAACAACCAGGGGGTCCCATTTGTCCTGAAAGACCATTCCCCTCCCCCAACCACACCCACCAGCTGACATGAGTTGTGATGTCATTTGACAGGCCAGATGGCAGACTTAGCTCCTGTCTTGCCTGTTCCAATCAGGGAACGGGGTGCATAGCCAAACGTTGCAGGATTTAATCTCCACTCATCAGTCGGTGAGTGGGGGTTAAATCCTGCTTAGTTCAGCAGGATTGGCTCAGGAAAGGGGTCTCAGTGGAAACCCCTGCTAAAATGGAGGAAAACACCTTCCTTGCAAGGTGCTTTGAAGTCCCAATTTGGGGACTTCAAAGCACCTTGCACCTGTGATGTCAGGTGATTGACATCCCTGCTTACCAGTAAACTCTGGCCTGTGGAGCCAGAAAGGTCCTCCATCCCTGTAGAAAGTGGACTGGCAGCCCCCAATTTTTTGGTTTCCCCGCACCTGCTCTTCTAAACAGTCATTATGTTGTGCTTTGCAGATACATGACCCAAGCAGAGCAAGAATCCATGAACGGAAATCTGGAGGAATCCCTCAAACTTTACAGCCAGGCTGATGAAATCCAGCCCAGCGAAAGTCTGAAGGGGTGCATCAAAAACCTGGAGGAGAAGTTGGTGACCCTGGATTTGGATCAGGAGTCGGATGAATATGTGGACGTCTGTCGGAGTGGACTCCTGTTGTACAAGGAAATACACGACAAGTTGTTTGAGCATCAGAAGGAAGGTGTTGCCTTTTTGTACAGTCTCTTCCGGGATGGAAGGAAAGGTGGTATTCTGGCCGATGACATGGGCTTGGGAAAGACCATCCAGATCATCGCCTTTCTTTCAGGGATGTTCGATGCCAACCTGGTCAGGCACGTGCTACTCATCATGCCAGTTACCTTGGTTAACAACTGGGTGCAAGAGTTTGTCAAGTGGGCCCCGGGAATCCGGGTGAAGGTTTTCCACGGCACTAGCCGGAAGGAGCGGCGCCAAAACTTGGAACGGGTGCAGAACAAAAAGGGGGTCCTTCTCACCTCGTACCAAATGATCTTGGCCAACTGTGAACAGCTCTCCACTTCGGACCAGCAGGAGTTCGTCTGGGACTACATCATCTTGGACGAAGCGCACAAGATTAAATCGCCGTCGGCTAAAACCACCAAATCGGTGTATGCCATCCCCGCCAAAAACCGCATCCTCCTTACAGGGACTCCAGTGCAGAACAACCTACGAGAGCTGTGGGCTCTCTTTGATTTTGCTTGCCAGGGGGCACTGCTTGGCACTGCCAAAACCTTCCGGATGGAGTATGAAAACCCCATCACCAAGGCCCGGGAGAAGGACGCAACTCCCGGAGAAAAAGCCCTAGGCCTTAAGATCTCTGAGAACCTGATGACCATCATTCAGCCGTATTTCTTGCGGCGAAGTAAAGGCACGATACAGACGCAGAGCTCAGAACGAGAAAGCTGTTCACCCGGAGAGGAGAACAGCACTGCTGTCCTAGAGATGCCGTCTCTCCCGCGGAAAAACGACTTCATTGTGTGGGTTTACCTAGCGCCCATGCAAGAAGAAATCTATAGGAATTTCCTCGACTTGGATCATATCAAGGAGTTGCTCATGACGACTCGTTCCCCGTTGGCTGAGTTGACTGTCTTGAAGAAACTGTGCGATCACCCCAGGCTTCTGTCGGCGCAAGCTTGCATCCAGCTCGGCTTGGAGGTCTCGGGCTACTCTGAGCAAGAGGAAGGGGAAGCTGGGGCCGTTTCTGACATGACCCGGGAAATCAAACACGTGCCCAGTCAGGTTCTGATCGAGGAGTCCGGCAAGTTGAGGTTCCTCTTGGCGCTGCTGGAGAATCTGCGGGAAGAAGGGCACCAAACTCTCGTGTTCTCCCAGTCGAGGAAAATGCTCGATATCATAGAATGCATCTTGACTCATCGGCGTTTTAAGGTGATGCGTATCGACGGGACGGTGACTTGCTTAGCGGAGCGGGAGAAGAGGATTGGCACGTTTCAGAACGACAAAGGCTATTCGGTCTTCCTCCTGACCACGCAGGTTGGCGGTGTTGGACTCACCTTAACTGCCGCTTCCCGTGTGGTGATATTTGATCCCAGCTGGAACCCTGCCACGGATGCCCAAGCTGTCGACCGGGCTTACAGGATCGGGCAGAAGGAGAACGTTGTGATCTACAGGCTCATCACCTGTGGGACGGTGGAGGAGAGGATCTACCGGCGCCAAGTCTTCAAGGACTCACTCATACGGCAGGGCACGGGCGATAAGAAGAATCCCTACAGGTATTTCACCAAGCAGGAGCTGAGGGAACTGTTCACACTGGAAGATACCAGGAGCTCGGTGACGCAACTGCAGCTCCAATCTTTGCACGCCAACCAAAGGAACTCGGACCTGCAGCTGGACGAGCACATTGCGTATCTCCACTCTTTGCACATGTTCGGCATATCGGATCACGACCTGATGTACTCGCGTGAAACGGCTCACGAGGAGCAACCGGAAGACGAGGAGGCCCATCAGTACATCGAGCACAGGGTCCAGAAAGCCCAAGAACTGGTGCAACTGGAGTCTCAGCTCGTAGACGCAAGACAGCAGAAACGCCCATCAAGATGTCTTCCATGTAATTGAAGGCCTTTCCTAGATCTTTATTGCAATGTTTGTCTTACCAACTTGCTTTCTACTTCACTTATTTCTGGTCAGCCTGCTTCAGGAAGGAGCAGCTATGGACGTGCGTTCCCCACGGTGATTTTTGGTGGTGCCAAATTTCCACAACTCACCTTGTCCCAGGAATTTATTTGACTCTCCTGTTGGTTTTCCAGTAAACTTCGTTGGGTGTTATTGGGGCATTATTAGAAACCAGCGTCCACACAGAAAAATGGAGGATGAGAATATATTCTCGGATCAAGGCTGCAATTTTCCCTTTCAAAGAACGAGTAGACTTCAGTGGAGGAATGGCTGGCAGCTGAACAATCTTCTAGTTCCAGGTAATAGTTTGCATGTTACTCTGCAAAGTTTAGCAAGGATCAGCCATGACTGTTTCTCTTCAAAAGGAAATGGGAGGGACAAATGTTGTATTAGACGCAGTGGAGCACATTTAGCTCAATAAGTGACTGGATATAATTGTTTGGAGTTACCCTTCTCCAGCTGGCGGGAGAGGAAATGAAACGAGCCACAAGAAAGTGAAATAAATGGCTCTTTGGGGTTCTTCCTATTTGTCTTCTGAGCACTTGTTAAAAATAATTACTTGCATAAACTTAGATGCATCTTTAACTGTCTTTTCTAGTAGTAAAGTTTTTCAAATTAAAAAGCCAATATGGGAGTTGAGAGCATTATTTGGGGCTATTGGAAGAGGGGACTGGGTTGTTTTAGGGGGCAATCTTCATAATGATTGAAGTGTAGGTGGGGTCCCACGAAGCAAGACACAGCGATAACTGCAAGAACCTTTATTGAACTAACAAAACTGGACAACAGGGGCAAAGCAACTGCTTATATATATTTCTGAAGGCCGGGGCCACTCCCACTCCCAATGTGATTGGCTGCCTAACTTCCAAGCTGCGAATCACGACTCAGAGTTTAAGGGCCAGTGGCAGAGGCCCAAATCCAGAAATGTTCTGTGATTGGATATCATGTATCAAATCAGAACACGAAGCAAGACACAGCGATAACTGCAAGAACCTTTATTGAACTAAGAAAACTGGACAACAGGGGCAAAGCAACAGCTTATATATATTTCTGAAGGCCGGGGCCACTCCCACTCCCAATGTGATTGGCTGCCTAACTTCCAAGCTGCGAATCACGACTCAGAGTTTAAGGGCCAGTGGCAGAGGCCCAAATCCAGAAGTGTTCTGTGATTGGATATCATGTATCAAATCAGAACACGGGCTCAGAATCCTTAGTCCAGACTCAAGCTCAGGCAAACACAGACCACTGAATACATAACAATGATTGATCTCTAAATGCCAGTGTAGGCTTCTAAGGAGACCTGGAAAAACATCACATCTGGCAAACAATGTGCCCCTTTGGTTTCAGATGATACATGGGTAGACGAGTCTAAAAAGCCTGGGATACAAATTTTCACGGCCCTCTAGCAGCTATGGTGGGCCATTTACCGGAAGTAATGTATATAGCATTAACACTAGAAGTGTGCACTTGATTTTGACCAAACTAAGCCTCCTGATGTATGTTTTGCTCCAAATGGCTAAGTTGGCTGATATGGTAAGGTAAAGGTAAAGGGACCCCTGACCATTAGGTCCAGTCGTGACCAACTCTGGGGTTGCGGCACTCATCTCGCTTTATTGGTCGAGGGAGCCGGCGTACAGCTTCCGGGTCATGCGGCCAGCAGGACTAAGCCGCTTCTGGCGAACCAGAGCAGCGCACGGAAACGCTGTTTACCTTCCCGCTAGAGTGGTACCTATTTATCTACTTGCACTTTGAAGTGCTTTCGAACTGCTAGGTTGGCAGAAGCAGGGACCAAGCAACGGGAGCTCACCCCGTCATGGGGATTCGAACCGCCAACCTTATGATCGGCAAGCCCTAGGCTCTGTGGTTTAACCCACAGCGCCACCCGCATCCCTGGCTGATATGGTAGCCCTCTTCAGATATCGGAAGGGCTCTCGTGTGGAAGGTAGAGAGCAAGGTGCTGCTGCTCTGGAGGGCAGGACCCAAAGTAATGGATTCAAAAGACAACAAAGGAGAAGCTAACTAAACTTTGGCAAGAACTCTGTGACATAAAGAGCCATTCAACAGTGCAAAAGGTGCTGGACTCTCCTTCACTGGATGTTTTTAAGCAGAGGCTGGATGGCCATCTGTCAGGGACTCTTTAGCTGTGATCCCTTCCAATTCTGCCGTTACAGTGGTACCTTGGTTCTCAAACGCCTTGGTACTCAACAACTTGGAACCCAAACACTGCAAACCTGGAAGTGTGTGTTCCAGTTTGCGAACTTTTTTCAGAAGCCGAAAGTGCTCCGTTTTGAGTGTTACGCTTCCATTTTGAGTGTTACGCTGAGGTCTGTTTTTGCTATTTATTTCGCATTTTTGTTTTTGTGGCTCTGTTTGTTCTGTTTTTGTGACTGTGTGGAACCCAGTTCAGCTACCGATTGATTGTGTGACTGCAGTACAGTGGTACCTTGGGTTACATACGCTTCAGGTTACATACGTTTCAGGCCCCATTAGCTAAAGTGGTGCTTCAGGTTAAGAACAGTTTCAGGTTAAGTACAGACCTCCCAAACGAATTAAGTACTTAACCCGAGGTACCACTGTACATTGTTTATTGCTTTCATTTTATGGATCGCTGGTCTCGTTAGACAGTAAAATTCATATTCAATTGCTGTTTTAGGGGTTATTTTTAAAACTCTGGAACGGATTAATCCGTTTTGCATGACTTTCTACAGGAAAGCGCACCTTGGTTTTGGAACGCTTTGGTTTTGGAACGGACTTCCGGAACAGATTAAGTTTGAGAACCAAGGTACCACTGTATATGATTCTCTGGCCACGGAGCAGGACTTGGCCTGGAATCCTACCTAGGAGTAAACCCCACTGAATCCTGTCTGTTTTGCTTCTGAGTGTACAAGCAAATTACAGAAGGGTTGAAAAAGGCCTGAGAAGGGTGGAAAATTCCCTTTGTGCATTTTTTCCCTGAGTGCAGCCTTTATTTTTTACCATTCGCTCTGAAATGGCGCCAATTTTTCTTTCTCTGTTTTTTTTCCAGCCGAGCTTGGGCTGGGCCCTGTGTTTTTTCTGACCTCCTCATCTGCCCTTTACACCGGCCTGAAATGCATTTTATAAATAATTTGCGGACCCCATGCCTGCTTTTCTGAGATATTTTCATCCCATTTATTAGAGTTTCCTGGCGTGCTCCCGGACCATTGTTCTCTCCTCCTGGCCAAGGAAAGCAAAATGTGGCTGGCCCAGGGATGGAATCCTGTTATCACAAGGGCCCATGCCAGCAAGATTTGCCTCTGGCAATGCGGCTGTCTGCAAAGAGGGGAGCAGGGAAACTGAGGAAGAGGGTCTCGCCTGGGTCCCAAGGCAAGTCGGGGAACGCCTCCCCCAGCCCCAGATAAAACACAGGCCCTTGACTTTTGCAGGGTTTTGTCTCAGTTTGGAATACATGCTGCAAGCGCTGGGCAGAAATCAGTTGTTAAGGCTTCTTTAAGGAATAAAGGAGCCAAAGGTTTGTTACTCCTGGCAAACAAAGCCATTCTGATTACAAGCGTCCGTGTGGCCATCAGGCAGTCCTGAGCTTAACAAAAGAACAGAATAGCAGCAGCAGCGGGAAGGAAGGAAAGCCTGAGAGAAAGAAAGCTGTTACTTACGAGGGAATCAGAAAGGATAGGTTGCCTTTCTGTCTGTCGTCCCCAGTTCGGGCACCGCATTTTTCGCTCCATAAGACGCAGGAGGAAAACAAGAAAAAAAATATTCTGAACGAAACAGTGGATGTATGATTTTTGTGGTTCATGCTGTGGCCACAGACATGTGACCTGATGGCGAATTTGGGGTGACCCAATGCGAGGATCCATGTGCACCCGTGCTTTGTAACCATGTTTTTGCGCCATTGCGGCCCCACACAACAGTGGGTGCATGATTTCTTTGGTGCAGGTTGTAGCCATGGACATGCTATGTGATCTGATGGTGAATTTGGGTTGACCCAATGTAAAAATCCTGAGGATCCATGGGCTTTTACCTCCCCCCTCCCAGGCAGCCTCTGCTAGCCTCCCTTATCTCTCTTTTGATCCCTCCAATCAGCTGTTTCCTTTCAACACTCCCTTCTCTCTTGTTTGCCTTTGTGTCTTTTCCTTAGCTGGAGCAGTTTTTTGCTCCTCCTTTTCTTCCAATTTCTCTCCTTATTGCTTTAGTCTTCCTGTTTCCCCCCTTTGCAAGTTTGCTGTCTTTACCTCCCCCCTCCCAGGCAGCCTCCTTTATCTCTGGCGTCCCTTATCTCTCTCCCCAATCGGCAAACGATCAGCGGCTTTGTTTCAACACTCCCTTCCCTCTTTCAAAAAAGAAAAAAGAAAAGAAGCATGATCTGCTTTTTGCCCCTGGGCAATTCAGCTCCAGGGACCACGCATTCTCTCCATAAGATGCACAGACATTTCCCCTTACTTTTTAGGAGGAAAAAAGTGTGTCTTATGGAGAGAAAAATACGGTACATTATTGCAAGCATTGTTGCTTTAGTAGCAACAGACTAGACTCTTCCTTTGAGTTAGGGATGGAGAGAAATTCACTCCGGTTTGTGCTTTTACCTGATGCCCATTTCCCAGAACAAGCAGTAATAAACGAAAATCTGCCCCTTTTCCCTTATGGGGGACACAAGAGCCCTTATAGAGTCCTTTGTAGGTTCTCCATTGGTCGGAGAAAAGAACAGACGCCAACCAGAGAATATTGAGAAGCAAAGCAGCTAGTAAGCCTGATCTTTATTGAACTGTTGCAACAGGGTGCTCCCCTCACCCGCAGGAAAGAAGGAAGAACCCTGAACCAAGGCCCTTATATAGACATTTTAAATTGCCCGCCCTGGAGTCCAAGACCACCCCCAGAAACATCATACCTACATCACAGAAAGGGTGGTCTACAGCAGAAATCTGAGTGCGTTGTTTACCTCCTGTCTGGCAGGTTACCTATTAATGGTTACTTGATTGGATACCCTGGGGAGCCTGGCCAGTCTTTTGTAATGATAAATACTTAGTTCCTGAGCCAGGTCACAGGCTTACCCTATTCATTCACGGATAAACCCTTAAGACAGGATTTGTGAATGAAAAGACAAGGGGGAGGCTTTTCCATTTCCCTTTGACCTTGCAGAGAAAATATTTGGTCAGTTTGGGAGACAAAATGGCTCCAGGACTGCCTTCCTGTGCTGCCTCAGACATGTGGCCCATACATTTATGTACGTTACAGAAAGGTAGCCGTGTTGGTCTGCCATAGTCAAAACAAAAAAAATTTTTTTTTTTCCTTCCAGTAGCACCTTAAAGACCAACTAAGTTAGTTCTTGGTATGAGCTTTCGTGTGCATGCACACTTCTTCAGATACACTTGAAACAGAAGTTGCCAGATCCCTCTATATAGTGAGAAGGTGGGGAGGGGTGTTACTCAGAAGGGTGGTGGGAATGGGTGATTGGCAGATAGCTGTGATGAGCCTGTTGACGACTCTTAACGACTGCAATAGGTCTTACAGGAAAAAGCAAGGGGTGAGAAGGTGAAAAATGGCTTTGTCATGTATAATGAGATAAGAATCCAATGTCTTTGTTCAGACCAGGTCTCTCCATGGTTTTAAGTTTGGTAATGAGTTGCAATTCAGCAGCTTCTCTTTCCAGTCTATTTCTGAAATTCCTTTGTAGTAAAACAGCTACTTTGAGATCTTGTATAGAATGTCCTGGGAGATTGAAGTGTTCTCCTACTGGTTTCTCTGTCTTGTGATTCTTGATGTCCGATTTATGTCCGTTTATTCTTTGGCGTAAGGTTTGGCCTGTTTGTCCAATATAGAGAGCTGAAGGACACTGTTGGCATTTGATGGCATATACAATGTTAGACGATGAGCAATTAAATAGTCCCGAGATGGTATGTGTGATGTTGTTGGGGCCAGTAATGGTGTTGTCCGGGTGTATGTGGCAGCAAAGTTGGCATCTGGGTTTATTGCAGGCTCTGGTGCCAGTGTCCGTGTTACGTCTGGTTGTAGTATTATTGTGGGTTAGGAGTTGTTTAAGATTGGGTGGCTGTCTGTAGGCAATGAAAGGTCTTCCTCCCAGAGCTTGAGAAAGAGAACTATCATTGTCCAGGAGAGGTTGTAGATCTCTGATGATGCGTTGTACTGTTTTAACTTGGGAGCTGTATGTGATGACTAGAGGTGTTCTGTTATTTTCTTTTTTGGGTCTGTCTTGCAGCAAGTTCTCTCTGGGTATCTGTCTGGCTCTGTTGATCTGTTGTCTAACTTCATCTGCTGGGTATTTTAGTTCTAAAAAGGTTTGCTGTAGATCTCTTAGGTGAGAGTCTCTGTCTGTAGAATTGGAACAGATACGGCTGTACCGTAGTGCCTGGCTATATACAATGGACTGTTTGGTATGTTTGGGATGGTAGCTAGAGGCATGTAGATATGTTTGTCGGTCAGTTGGTTTACGGTATAAGGTGGTGTCTATGTGCCCATCCTGTATTTTTATAGTAGTGTCCAGAAAATGTATTTCTTGCATAGATTGATTCATTGTTAGGTTGATTGTGGGGTGAAAATCATTGAATTTCTGGTGGAAGGTGTCTAGGGTCTGTTGACCATGTGTCCAGATGATAAAAATATCGTCAATGTATCGCAGGTACAAGAGAGGTTTGAGTGGGTAGGAGTTTAGGAAACGTTGTTCTAAATCTGCCATGAAGATGTTGGCATACTGTGGGGCCATGCGGGTGCCCATTGCTGTGCAATGGAGCTACCATTAAGGAGCTACCGCCACACATCCAAGAACAGATCCTCACCAACACACCAACAGAACCTCGACCAGGAACTTTCTATCTTCTACCTAAAATACACAAACCAGGAAATCCAGGACGCCCCATCATTTCAGGTATTGGCACTATTACAGTGGGTGTCTCCGGTTATATGGACTCTGTTCTGAAACCATATGCCATCAGTGCTCCCAGCTATGTACGTGACACCACAGATTTTCTGAGGAAAATACAATCTTTAAATAATCTTCCCAACAATACTATACTAGCTACTATGGATGTGGAATCTCTGTATACCAACATCCCACACAACGATGGTTTACAAGCTGTAAGGAACACCATTTCAGATAAAACCACAGCAGACTTTGCCACCAAACTCTGCCAATTTGTCCTTACCCACAACAACTTCAAATTCGGTGATGACCTGTTCCTTCAGATCAGCGGCACAGCAATGGGCACCCGCATGGCCCCACAGTATGCCAACATCTTCATGGCAGATTTAGAACAACGTTTCCTAAACTCCTACCCACTCAAACCTCTCTTGTACCTGCGATACATTGACGATATTTTTATCATCTGGACACATGGTCAACAGACCCTAGACACCTTCCACCAGAAATTCAATGATTTTCACCCCACAATCAACCTAACAATGAATCAATCTATGCAAGAAATACATTTTCTGGACACTACTATAAAAATACAGGATGGGCACATAGACACCACCTTATACCGTAAACCAACTGACCGACAAACATATCTACATGCCTCTAGCTACCATCCCAAACATACCAAACAGTCCATTGTATATAGCCAGGCACTACGGTACAGCCGTATCTGTTCCAATTCTACAGACAGAGACTCTCACCTAAGAGATCTACAGCAAACCTTTTTAGAACTAAAATACCCAGCAGATGAAGTTAGACAACAGATCAACAGAGCCAGACAGATACCCAGAGAGAACTTGCTGCAAGACAGACCCAAAAAAGAAAATAACAGAACACCTCTAGTCATCACATACAGCTCCCAAGTTAAAACAGTACAACGCATCATCAGAGATCTACAACCTCTCCTGGACAATGATAGTTCTCTTTCTCAAGCTCTGGGAGGAAGACCTTTCATTGCCTACAGACAGCCACCCAATCTTAAACAACTCCTAACCCACAATAATACTACAACCAGACGTAACACGGACACTGGCACCAGAGCCTGCAATAAACCCAGATGCCAACTTTGCTGCCACATACACCCGGACAACACCATTACTGGCCCCAACAACATCACACATACCATCTCGGGACTATTTAATTGCTCATCGTCTAACATTGTATATGCCATCAAATGCCAACAGTGTCCTTCAGCTCTCTATATTGGACAAACAGGCCAAACCTTACGCCAAAGAATAAACGGACATAAATCGGACATCAAGAATCACAAGACAGAGAAACCAGTAGGAGAACACTTCAATCTCCCAGGACATTCTATACAAGATCTCAAAGTAGCTGTTTTACTACAAAGGAATTTCAGAAATAGACTGGAAAGAGAAGCTGCTGAATTGCAACTCATTACCAAACTTAAAACCATGGAGAGACCTGGTCTGAACAAAGACATTGGATTCTTATCTCATTATACATGACAAAGCCATTTTTCACCTTCTCACCCCTTGCTTTTTCCTGTAAGACCTATTGCAGTCGTTAAGAGTCGTCAACAGGCTCATCACAGCTATCTGCCAATCACCCATTCCCACCACCCTTCTGAGTAACACCCCTCCCCACCTTCTCACTATATAGAGGGATCTGGCAACTTCTGTTTCAAGTGTATCTGAAGAAGTGTGCATGCACACGAAAGCTCATACCAAGAACTAACTTAGTTGGTCTTTAAGGTGCTACTGGAAGGGAAAAAAAAGAAAAAAAAATTTTTTTTGTTTTGATTTATGTACGTGTTTGCCTGGCAAATCCATGAACATTTGTTAAATATACAGTATATAAGACCTTAATTTTTTATTTCAAAACAAACCACAGCAATCCTTCAAAATTTGCACGGCTCCAAATTTTGCTTCACAGTTCTTCAGTGTATATTGGGGGAAGTCTTGCATAAAATTTGTGGGGTTGCAGCTAGGGTTGCCATATCCCCCAAAGTAAAAATCAGGACACCCTGAACGTTGTTGAGCTTTTTCTGGAACCCAAACACAGCCATACCTTGCTTCTCAAACACAATCCATTCCGGAAGTCCATTTGGCTTCCAAATATGTTCGAAAACCAAGGCACAGCTTCCAATTGGCCGCAGGAGCTTCCTGCACTCAACCGGCAGCCACAGAAGCAACGTCGGATGTTTGGGTTCCAAAGAACGTTCAAAAACTGGAACACTTACTTCCGGGTTTTCAGCATTCGGGAACCAAAACGTACGACTACCAAGGTGTTCGAGAACCAAGGTACGCCTATAATTGTTGAGCATTTTAAAGGAAAACCCAGAAATTGTTGAGCTGTTATTACAGTAACGTCAAATAAATGCAATTTTTTGATTGACTTGCCTAAGATCCAGGACAAAGTGCCACCTTTAAGAAATCCACACACACCCCGAACGTCAATTCCACCTTTGAATTCCTAGTTATGGCACAGCGAATTATGGAGTCATGGAATCACACAACGGTAGAGTTGGCAGGGACCCCAGGGGTCATCTAGTCTAACCCCCTGAGGTGCAGGAATCACAATGAATTATCAGTGCCCCTCGGGGGGGGCAGGCTGGGGGTGACAGGAGCAGCAGTGCTGCAGGTTGGGAACACCTGATTTAGACAGTAGTGGTTTGCCGAAGATTGCTAGGCAGAATTTGTTGTTAAGTATGGTTTGAACCTGTGGCTTAATGATGATAATAATAATAATAATAATAATAATAATAATAATAATAATAATAATAATAATTTATTATTTATACCCCGCCCATCTGGCTGGGTTGCCCCAGCCACTCTGGGTGGCTTCCAACAAAACACTAAAATACAATAACCTATTAAACATTAAAAACTTCCCTGAACAGGGCTGCCTTCAGATGTCTTCTGAATGTCAAGTAGTTGTTTATCTCTTTGACATCTCAAGGGAGGGCGTTCCACAGGGCGGGCGCCACCACCGAGAAGGCCCTCTGCCTGGTTCCCTGTAACTTGGCTTCTCGCAGCGAGGGAACCACCAGAAGGCCCTCGGAGCTGGACCTCAGTGTCCGGGCAGAACGATGGAGGTGGAGACGCTCCTTCAGGTATACTGGACCAAGGCCGTTTAGGGCTTTAAAGGTCAGCACCAACACTCAGAAACGTACTAGGAGCCAATGTGGTCTCGGCAGCCACTCCCAGTCACCAGTCTAGCTGCCGCATTCTGGATTAATTGTAGTTTCCAGGTCACCTTCAAAGGTAGCCCCATGTAGAGCGCATTGCAGTAGTCCAAGCGGGAGATAACCAGAGCATGCACCACTCTGGTGAGGCAGTCTGCAGGCAGGTGGGGTCTCATCCTGTGCACCAGATGGAGCTGGTAGACAGCTGCCCTGGACACAGAATTGACCTGCGCCTCCATGGACAGCTGTGAGTCCAGAATGACTCCCAGGCTGCGCACCTGGTCCTTCAGGGGCACAGTTGCCCCATTCAGAACCAGGGAGTCCCCCACACCTGCCCGCCTCCTGTCCCCCCAAAACAGTACTTCTGTCTTGTCAGGATTCAACTTCAATCTGTTAGCCGCCATCCATCCTCCAACAGCCTCCAGACACACTTTTAATCCAGAGGTGTTTCACCAATAGTGTGGGGTGTGGTTTTAGCTTTTCCAAAACCCACGCATGTTCCCCTGTTCCTGAGAGCGTGCAGGCTGCTGCCGCTGCTTTTTTCTTTTTTGGTATCGTCAGGAAAACACCTGGGAAACTTGAGGGATACCAAATCGGACCGCTGGTCCATCCACCTCAGTATTGCCCACTCAGACTGGCAGCTTCTCTCCTGGATTCCAGACAGGAGCTTCTCTCAGATCTACTGGGACTTCCTTCATGCAAAACAAATGCTGCCCCACTGAGATGCAGCTCTTCCCCGATCGAAAGCCAATTTTCCTCACAGTACCTTCCTGAGCACGCGGCTTGCAGGAAACACTGGATGTTGGATCTCTCGGAGTGTTAAAATGTTCCAAAAAATTCTGGGTGTGGCCTCGTGGTAGAACTGCAGGAAATGTAATGTACTAATGTAGTTGTCTCTTGAGAGAACAGTTCCAACAAGGCAGGAGGGCGCCTGGGGAAAGTGTGTTATTGTTACAACTGCAAGTTGGAACTGCAGTAAAATGTTGCAGTAGAGAGTTGTTGTTGTTTAGTCATTTTGTTGTGTCTGACTCTTCGTGACCCCGTGGACCAGAGCACGCCAGGCACTCCTGTCTTCCACTGCCTCCCGCAGTTTGGTCAAACTCATGTTGGTCTCTTCGAGAACACTGTCCCACCATCTCGTCCTCTGTCGTCCCCTTCTCCTTGTGCCCTCCATCTTTCCCAGCCTCAGGGTCTTTTCCAGGGAGTCTTCTCTTCTCCTGAGGTGGCCAAAGTCTTGGAGCCTCAGCTTCAGGATCTGTCCTTCCCGTGAGCACTCAGGGCTGATTTCCTTCAGCAGTAGAGAGTAGACCTATGGATTACTATGCTCCTCCATTCCACTCCAGTCTCCCCTCTTCCCGGATTTCCCACCCACCCAGCATTCAGTCTGTATCCTATGGGCACTGAGGACCACAAGTCTTCATTAATCTGAATTTCTGGGGGTCTTTTTCTTTTCTTTTTTAAACAATTTTTTATTAGTTTTACATAAAAGTTATACACCATAAACATAACATTTTCACACATTTTTTAAAAAGGGTTTTTCTGAACCTTGAGACCTCCTTCCTTCCCTCCAGGGGTTCCAGTTCTAAATTTTATTGCTGCATCTTTTACTGTAACTTATCTGTTATGTAAGGGACACGGGTGGCGCTGTGGGTTAAACCACAGAGCCTAGGACTTGCTGATCAGAAGGTCGGCGGTTCGAATCCCCGCAACAGGGTGAGCTCCCGTTGCTTGGTCCCTACTCCTGCCAACCTAGCAGTTCGAAAGCATGTCAAGTGCAAGTAGATAAATAGGTACTGCTCTGGTGGGAAGGTAAACGCCGTGTCCGTGCGCTGCTCTGGTTCGCCAGAAGCGGCTTAGTCATGCTGGCCACATGACCCGGAAGCTGTACGCCGGCTCCCTTGGCCAATAAAGTGAGATGAGTGCTGCAACCCCAGAGTCGGCCACGACTGGACCTAATGGTCAGGGGTCCCTTTACCTTTACCTTTATCTGTTATATAATCATAGTATCCAAAACCCATGTTACTGTTACAAGTGACATTGTATTCCTGCCATTGATTTCAGCTGTTAGAATGTTATTCCATTCTTTAAAAAATACTTGGGCTTCCTGGTTTCTGATCTTTCCCGCCAGTCTCGCCATTTCTGCACCTTCCATCATTCTGGGGGTGTTTTTCAAAGCATGTCTCCCTAAAGATTGTTCACACTGCTGCAAAATTTGAGGTTCCCTCCAAAAAACTAGGAATGGAGGAGATTTTTAAAGCATTTTTGCACCTTCCTGTTTTGCCTTGGGCGACCAAATGGGCCGCTCCTGGGCCAGACCGATGAAAAGGCAGAATCACTTCCTCTACCTTTAATATCTGAGTACAGGAGCTGGTTGCCAAAATGGGTGCAAGTTTCCCTTCACTTTGCATGGCCAAACTGTACCGGCGCAGTACAGATCCTCTTTCGAATTAAAGATACACAAAACCCTCCTTTTCCTTTCACATTTCTGGTTGTCTTCGAGACAAGGTGTCAGCTATGAGAAGGAGGATACCCTCCAACATTTCTCTGATGGAAATAGGGGCAGCCTATTCAATAATAAGAGCAGCACTGTGGCGCTGTGGGTTAAACCACAGAGCCTAGGACTTGCTGATCAGAAGGTCGGCAGTTCGAATCCCCGCGACGGGGTGAGCTGCCGTTGCTCAGTCCCCGCTCCTGCCAACCTAGCAGTTCGAAAGCACGTCAAAGTGCAAGTAGATAAATAGGTACCGCTCTGGCGGGAAGGTAAATGGCATTTCCGTGCACTGCTCTGGTTCGCCAGAAGCGGCTTAGTCATGCTGGCCACATGACCCGGAAGCTGTACGCCGGCTCCCTCGGCCAGTAATGCGAGATGAGCGCCGCAACCCCAGAGTCGGTCACAACTGGACCTAGTGGTCAGGGGTCCCTTTACCTTTACCTATTCAATAATAATAACAACAATAATAATAATATTTATACCTTGCCCATCTGACTGGGTTGCCCCAGACACTCTAGGTGGCTTCCAACATATATAAAAACATTAAACATTTTTTTAAAAATACTTCCCTAAATTGGGCTGCCTTCAGATGGTTCAGGGGTCAGATAACTCCATACTCTCCAACATTCCTCCAGTGAAAATAGGGACGTGCTAAGGAAAAGATGACAAACCTAGACAGCATCTTAAAAAGCAGAGACATCACCTTGCCGACAAAGGTCCGTACAGTTAAAGCTATGGTTTTCCCAGTAGCGATGCATGGAAGTGAGAGCTGGACCATAAAGAAGGCTGATCGTCGAAGAATGGATGCTTTTGAATTCTGGTGCTGGAGGAGACTCTTGAGAGTCCCATGGACTGCAAGAAGATCAAACCTCTCCATTCTGAAGGAAATCAGCCCTGAGTGCTCACTGGAAGGACAGATCCTGAAGCTGAGGCTCCAATATTTTGGCCACCTCATGAGAAGAGAAGACTCCCTGGAAAAGACCCTGATGTTGGGAAAGATGGAGGGCACAAGGAGAAGGGGACATCAGAGAACGAGGTGGTGGGACAATGTTCTCAAAGCTACCAACATGAGTTAGACCAAACTGCGGGAGGCAGTGGAAGACAGGAGTGCCTGGCGTGCTCTGGTCCAGGGGGTCACAAAGAGTCGGACACGACTAAACAACAACAACAACAACAAGGAAAAGAGTGACTTTCTGGGATCAAATCAGAAACTGGGATGGCTTCTGTAATTCCGGGACTGTCCCTGGAAAACAGGGACACTTGGAGGGTCTGGGGGGGGGGGTGTTTCTGTGTGTGCGCGCATCTGAGCTCATCCCCACCACCATATCCCAACCCTTATGGAGGCTTTCTTCAAAGCCAGACCTGTCTCTCATTAATATCATTACACGCTTGCTACGTGCTGTTCTTCGCCTGCCCTAAAGTACTTAGAGGGAGTCCCAGGCCCCAGTAATCAGTTCCAAATGGTGGTTCTGGTGGAGAGGGGAGAACAGCTTCCCTGATTCAGAACAGGCACAATTTGCGAAGGCGAATGCCACGTGGGCCTCCACCCCAGCGAAGCAGCATCGGAAAACAACCAGCTTGCTCTCTTTAGAAAAGCATGACCAAATACTGATTGGGTTCTCTTTAAAGGTAAAGGGACCCCTGACCATTAGGTCCAGTCGTGGCCGACTCTGGGGTTGCGGCGCTCATCTCGCTTTACTGGCTGAGGGAGCCGGCGTACAGCTTCCGGGTCATGTGGCCAGCATGACTAAGCTGCTTCAGGCGAACCAGAGCAGCGCATGGAAACGCCGTTTACCTCCCCGCCGGAGTGGTACCTATTTATCTACTTGCACTTTGACGTGCTTTCGAACTTCTAGGTTGGCAGGAGCAGGGACCGAGCAACGGGAGCTCACCCTGTCACGGGGATTCGAACCGCTGACCTTCTGATTGGCAAGTCCTAGGCTCTGTGGTTTAACCCCCAGCACCACCCGCGTCCCTTGGGGTCTCTTTGGCTTCCTGGAAACGGTAGTTTTCTTTTGTTGAAGCTCCGGGCATTTCTGCCTTCTGCCTTTGTAGCTAGACATGTCAGAACGGCAGGTATATAATTATGCACAGGAGAACTGCCAAATGCTCAGGGTTCACAACAAGTCAGGAAGTTCCTTGTCCTTTGATGGCAATTGCGCATTGTTGCATGGGAAAAGTCCCTCTGCGCTGCGTGGTTTAGAATATCTGCCTGTTCCTTCGTGCTTATCCACTGTCTGAATCTAGCGATAACAACTCTGAACCACGGAGAACTCCACCATGGCTTCCAAATGAACCAGGAAGTTCAGGCTCCTCAGACCAGGAGACCTCTCTTTTCATAGAATCATCAAGTTGGAAGGGACCCAAAGGACATCTAGTCCAACCCTCTGCAACGCAGGAGGCGCCATGCCTTGAGCAGCTGCAAGACAGGCGGAAATCAACAGGTGAAGCTGATTCACTTCATTTCCAGGCTGATAATGGCAAGGAGGGAGTAAAGGTGGTGGTATTTGGACCGGACCCAGAAGTTCAAGTTATTATAAATTGTGAGACTCTTAATCTCTGGTCTGTGGGTTCAAACCCTGTGTTGGGCAAAAGATTCCTGCATTGCAAAGGGGGTTGGACTAGATGACCCTTGTGGTCCCTTCCAATTCTATGACTGTACATCACCTTGCCAACAAAAGTCCGTATAGTTTCCCCAGTAGTGATGTATGGAAGTGAAAGCTGGATCATAAAGAAGGCTGATTGCCAAAGAATTGATGCTTTTGAATTCTGGTGCTGGAGGAGACTCTGGAGAGTCCCATGGACTGCAAGAAGATCCAACCTCTCCATTTTGAAGGAAATCAGCCCTGAGTGCTCACTGGAAGGACAGATGCTGAAGCTGAGGCTCCAAGACTTTGGCCACCTCAGGAGAAGAGAAGACTCCCTGGAAAAGGCTCTGGTGTTGGGAAAGATGGAGGGCACAAGGAGAAGGGGACGACGGAGGATGAGATGGTGGGACAGTGTTCTTGAAGCTACGAACATGAGTTTGACCAAACTTCGGGAGGCAGTGGGAGACAGGAGTGCCTGGCGTGCTCTGGTCCGGGGGGTCACGAAGAGTCGGACACGACTAAACGACTAAACAACAACAACCATTTGCGGGAGTCTTTTTTTTTTTAGGGGGAGATGGAACATACCCATTTCTTCCCCCCACCCTTTAAATATTTTTCATTACCCATTTGGCTCCCATTGCTGATTGGCTGCTAGAACAGCCTTCTGATTGGTTGCTCATTTTATAAAAACTGCCCCATCAGGAGGTCATTCTCTGCCTTCTTGACCACTCGCTTTGTGGTTTATAGGTAACACTTAAACTCCCAGCGTAGCCCATCGATAGCAGCAGTTCATAGGTCTCGGCAGCCAGTTTCCTGGACTCTATAATCACATCAAAGCAGCTAGGAAAGAATAATAAACAGAAACAGCAGGATGCTGGGCTGTGGGTCGGCCTTCTCTGCCCCACCCTCAACCCCCTCCCCAATCTAAAAATAAAAACGAGGGGAGTAAAATCCCATTGGCTTTGATTCTCGGGCTGCCAGCATCTCTAGAAAGGAAGGTCTTTAGGAACACCATTTTCATTACGTAGTTTTCATCATATGCTGAAGTCCGTTCCAAAACCAAAGCGTTCCAAAACCAAGGCACGCTTTCCCATTGAAAGTCATGCAAAACGGATTAATCTGTTCCAGACCTTTAAAAACAACCCCTAAAACAGCAATTTAACATGAATTTTACTATCTAACGAGATCATCGATCCATGAAACGAAAGCAATAAACAATGTACTGCAGTCACACAACCAATCCATCAGTAGCTGGGTGGATTCCACTGGGTTCCACACAGTCACAAAAACAAAACAAAAAGAGCCACAAATACGCAAAATAAATAGCAAAAACAGACAGACCTCAGCATAACACTCAAAACGGAAGTGTGGCACTCAGAACCATCGGTAGGCAAACTAAAGCCCGGGGGCTGGATCCGGCCCAATCGCCTTCTAAATCTGGCCCGCAGACGGTCCGGGAGTCAGTGTGTTTTTACATGAGTAGAATGTGTCCTTTTATTTCAAATGCATCTCTGGGTTATTTGTGGGGCATAGGAATTCATTCCTTTTTTTCTCCAAAATATAGTCCGGCCCCCCACAAGGTCTGAGGGATAGTGGACCGGCCCCCTGCTGAAAAAGTTTGCTGACCCCTGCTCAAAACGGAAGCATAATACTCAAAGTGGAGCACCTTCAGCTTCCGAAAAAGGTTCACAAACCAGAACACATTCTTCCAGGTTTGCAGTGTTTGGGTTCCAAGTTGTTTGAGTACCAAGGCGTTTGAGAACCAAGGGACCCCTGTACTTGGAATGAAGGTTGGAGGAAACTGTGGTGTCTTTCTGATGCATACACCACCTGAGAATAAGATGGAGGGGCTCACAGCATCAACACCCCCAACAAATCTCGCTTCTCCATTAGCCACAGCTTTGGATCCAGCTCAGAGCAAGCAGGTCTCTGTGGCTCGAGCTTCCAACATCCTGTTCAGATACCTCTGGAACTCCTTCCTGCAGGAAACAATGGTCACCACCAACCCAAAGTGCTCTTGTGCACCAATGCTGCTTTCAGATTTCCCACAAGCGTCTGTTCAGCCACTGTGAGAACATTGGCTTGATCCATGACTCTCTTCTTCAGTCCTGATGATGATGATGATGATGATGATGATGATAATGATAATGATAATTTATTTCTACCCCGCCTATCTGGCTGGGTTTCCCCAGCCACTCTGGGCGGCTTCCAACAGAACACTAAAATACAATAACCTATTAAACATTAAAAGCTTCCCTAAACAGGGCTGCCTTCAGATGTCTTCTAAAAGTTTGGTAGTTGTTTTTCTCTTTGACATCTGGTGGGAGGGCGTTCCACAGGGTAGGTGCCACCACCAAGAAGGCCCTCTGCCTGGTTCCCTGTAACTTGGCTTCTCGCAGGGAGGGAACCACCAGAAGGCCCTCTGCGCTGGACCTCCGGGCTGAACGACGGGGGTGGAGATGCACCTTCAGGTATACTGGACTGAGGCCGTTTAGGGCTTTAAAGGTCAGCACCAACACTTTGAATTGTGCTCGGAAACATACTGGGAGCCAGTGTAGGTCTTTCAAGACTGGTGTTATGTGGTCTCGGCGGCTGCTCACAGTCCCCAGTCTAGCTGCCGCATTCTGGATTAGTTGTAGTTTCTGGGTCACCTTCAGAGGCAGCCCCACGTAGAGCACATTGCAGTAGTCCAAGCGTGAGATAACTAGGGCATGCACCACTCTGGTGAGACAGTCCTCAGACAGGGAGGGTCTCATCCTGTGTACCAGATGGAGCTGATAAACAGCTGCCCTGGACACACAATTTACCTGCGCCTCCATGGACAGCTGTGAGTCCAGAATGACTCCCAGGCTGCGCACCTGGTCCTTCAGGGGCACAGTTACCTCAATCAGTACCAGGGAGTCCTCCACACCTGCCCGCCTCCTGTCCCCCAAAACAGTACTTCTGTCTTGTCAGGATTCAACCTCAATCTGTTAGCCACCATCCAAAGGTGAACCTCACCTTTCCTGTCTGGCCTCTGCCCATTCCTCTCTGCCACCGTTGTGTGTCTAGCCTCAGATTATCAGCCTTTACAATGGTGCAAGCATTCAAGAAGGACGGAATATTAGCAATGCCATTGTTGTGCCTTTCAGGGCAGCGTTATTGTTGGGCAGCGAAGTGCAACGAGACACTTTTCTAATCTCCTTATGTAACCGGATCTGAAAGCACAACAGTGACTCTGAATTCCTCGCTGTCTCAGTCACAGAAAAGGAAGATGGAAACGACCGATTGGGACAGCTCCCTCACCCATCCCTTGTGACTCACGATGGGCTCACCTGTTCACTCAGCCGATGCTCAGATGATCCCACCCTTCTCATGCCTTCACTGAAAACGACAGCATCACTGCTGAGCTTTCGGTGATTCAGCCACCAGGATCTGACCCCCAGTTCCCCTTCCATTGGGGACGGCAAGAGCCAGAAACCCTTCGATGGCTTCACGGTGGCTGGGCATGTCTGCTAAGGAATTTCTTGCCATCAGGTGCTCTTGCCAGCTATAAATACAGGCATGTTCCATATGTCGGAGGCAGTGTGGTGCAGTGGTTAGAGTGATGGACTAGGTCCTTGGAGATGAAGTTCTGAATCTCCACTTGGCCATGAAGCTCCCTGGTGACTCTGGTGGGGCGGGCAGTCACTACCTCTCAACCATAGCTGTCAAGTGTCCCTTATTTGAAGGGACAGTCCCTTATTCCAGCGCCATGTCCCGCTGCTGTCCCTTATTGATAGATGCCCCTTAAATGTCCCTTAAATTTCAAAGGAAGCAGCTCCTCTCCCTCTCTCCCTGCCGGCCAGGGAGCAGGGAGGCTCCAACTGTGTTGCTTGGCTGTGTTGCTCACCCAATAAGAAGTCTAAGAATGACTGGGGGGTGGAGCTTGCATGCCTTGTGTGTGGCTAGTTAATGCAAGCTGAGGGGGTTTTTGAATGCTGGACGCCATTTTGTTGCACGTGCTGCTGCAAACTTTGCAGTGCAAAGCCAGGCCGGGGAGCCGTCTTAAGTTGAGGCTGCATAGGCCTTGTGGTGCATGTGATTCAGATTCTATTCAGTTGAACCTCTGGTTACAAAGTTGGTTGGACAGTGTTCTCGGAGCTACCAGCATGAGTTTGACCAGACTGCAGGAGGACAGGAAGACTGGAGTGCCTGGAACAGGTGAGGCTGCAGGGTCCCTTATTTTGGCTGCTGGTCCCTTATTTTCAAGGCTGCTGGTCCCTTATTTTCAAATCTGTAAGTTGACAGCTATGCTCTCAACCCAGCCTACCTCACAAGGTTGTTGTGGAGCTTAAAGGAGCAGGTGGAGGACTACGTAGGCCACCTTGAGCTCCTTGCAGGAAAAGCTGGGATATCAATGCAATAAACAAGCAAGCGACAGCCGTAGGGGTCCAATCCACCATCCATCCTAAAGATGCCAAGTGGAATGATTAAGGATTAACGAAAACACAGAGACGTGACGCCGTAGCCTCATTTATCACACCTGCAGCATTCTGTTTTTTTCGTTTTTTTTCTTTTTTATTGGAAATTTTATTTACAACATAACATAAACCCCCCACCCCAGTACAGAAATCCACCCTCTTTAAACGTGAACATAACATACAATAAGCATAACATACAACAATACAAACAACCAAATAAAAGACTTCCTTTATCCTGTATCTGGGCTCCTTATTTACTTCTTATAAGCTGTTTCTTTATGAGTAATTATTAAGATTTTTCCAATTATAACTTAAATATCCACAAAGTCTCCTGCAGACATTAACTGAAACAAGTCCAGGTATGTATTTTAGGGCACTGTTTTGTGAAGTATTCTCTGCATTTCCCCCATGCTTTTTGAAACTCTTGTCTAGTGTAATCTCTAATTGCCTCTGTTAATCTAGCCAGTTCAATATACTCTAAGAGTTTGTCTTGCCATTCCTTTTTTGTTGGCACAATTTTTTCCAGTTTTTAGCAGAATCCTTGCCGCTCCTGTGGCATAGAGGAATATTTTCTGATCTTCTCTTGCTATACCTGTGTCCGTTATCCCGAGTAGAAAAGCTTCTGTATTTTTCATAAGGTTATACTTAAACATTTTTTTTAAGCTCGTCATACACAGTGCTCCAGAAGCTTTTGTGTTTTTTTTTCCACAGGTCCACCAAACGTGTATAAGTGTCCCCTCTGTTTTACCACACCTCCAGCACAGATTTGTTTTTGTCTTCTACATTTTAGCTATTTTGGTAGGTGTTAAGTACCATCTATAAAACATTTATGGGGACGCGGGTGGCGCTGTGGGTTAAACCACAGAGCCTAGGGCTTGCCAATCAGAAGGTCGGTGGTTCAAATCCCCGTGATGGGGCGAGCTCCCGTTGCTCTGTCCCTGCTCCTGCCAACCTAGCAGTTCGAAAGCACACCTGTGCAAGTAGATAAATAGGTACTGCTCCGGCGGGAAGGTAAATGGCATTTCCGTGCACTGCTCTGGTTCGCCAGAAGCGGCTTAGTCATGCTGGCCATATGACCCGGAAGCTGTACGCCGGCTCCCTCAGCCAATAAAGCGAGATGAGCGCTGCAACCCCAGAGTCGTCCACGACTGGACCTAATGGTCAGGGGTCCCTTTACCTTTACCTATAAAACATTTATCACACCTGTAGCATTCTGAAAAACAATATAACCTGCCAGCCAACTCTGGTTGGAAATCCTGCACAGGGAAGGAAAATAAAGGATTTATCTCAGTATTTGTGGGCAAGTGGTGTGGAGCAACTGAGTGGCAGGTGGGCCAGGCGGCTGCTGTGAGCCACACGATAACAGGTGAGGCAGCTTTTGCGCTCAGGCGGCTGGGATGAAAGGTGATTCGTGACGGCCGCCACACTTGCAAAGGATGGAGGGGACGACTAGCCTCTCCTTCCCCTCTTTTTTCGGCTGCAAAGCTGCAATTTCCAGATCTGCCCTACGACCACATCAATCCGATGGGGCAGGACGCTTAGCCTTTAATGAGGGCATCGCTGGCCCTGCGGCCGGGGACAGCAGTCACCTGCGGCTTGAGTTGAAAACACTACTTATCTCTGGTGGGGTTTTGACTTTGGGAAAAACAAACAGAGAGCCCAAATAACCGGTTTGGCGTAGCTTCAGGGACTAAAGAAGGGAGGACGACAAGTGTGTTTGTTGAGCGCTTGGCCTGTGTGTCTGAAAGGGGCCTTGAATGTCCGCAGAACCAAACGCAGTTTGGCTCACACTGCCTTATGTCCCTATCCTTCCTTCCTTCCTTCCTTCCTTCCTTCCTTCCTTCCTTCCTTCCTTCCTTCCTTCCCAAGAGTCATAGAATGGTAGAGTTGGAAGGGACCCCAGTGTTCATCTCTAGTTCAACCCCCTGCAATGGAATTATTATTATTATTATTATTATTATTATTATTATTATTATTCACTGCAGATGGTGACAGCAGTCACGCAAGTAAAAGACACCTGCTTCTTGGGAGAAAAGCAATGACAAACCTAGACAGCATCTTAAAAAGCAGAGACGTCACCTTGCCAACAAAGGTCTGTATACTTAAAGCTGTGGTTTTCCCAGTAGTAATGTATGGAAGTGAGAGCTGGACCATAAAGAAGGCTGATCGCCGAAGAATTGATGCTTTTGAATTCTGGTGCTGGAGGAGACTCTTGAGAGTCCCATGGACTGCAAGAAGATCAAACCTCTCCATTCTGAAGGAAATCAGCCCTGAGTGCTCCCTGGAAGGACAGATCGTGAAGCTGAGGCTCCAAGACTTTGGCCACCTCATGAGAAGAGAAGACTCCCTGGAAAAGACCCTGATGTTGGGAAAGATGGAGGGCACAAGGAGAAGGGGACGACAGAGGACGAGATGGTGGGACAGTGTTTTCGAAGAGACAAACATGAGTTTGACCAAACTGCGGGAGGCGGTGGAAGACAGGAGGGCCTGGCGTTCTCTGGCGTGGTCCATGGGGTCATGAAGAGTCGGACACGACTAAACGACTAAACAACAACAAATCTCTTCCCTGCGTTTTGCACTGGCTCCCCCTCCTCGCTCTCTGCCTGACCTCCTTTCCCCATAGCTGCCTGCTCACATATTGCAACTCCCTTCCCTCCCCTCCAGACCTGCCCTTCCTTTTCCCCTTTTTTCCATGGGGGTCTGGTTTCAACGCTTGCTGAAATCAGAGCGGGCCAGCTTCACGTTTCACCTGAAGCCCTCTCTTCCAGCGCTCCGCAGGAGGGGAGAGATTTGCTTTTCTCAGGCAGGTGGAATAGACACTTTCACAAATATGGACCTTATGCACAAACTGATTAGAGAATGAGTTTGACCAAACAGTGGGAAACAGTGGAAGACAGGAGTGCCTGGCGTGCTCTGGTCCATGGAGTCACGAAGAGTCGGATAACAACAACAATTCCTTTTAGGGAACGAGAACTCCTAACATGGACATGGGTTTAGAGTTAAACCTGATAGAAGCAGCAGCAGCAACACCAACAACCAGATTTGTGATTTCTCTTTCCTGGAAACCTGGTCTCTTCTTGTTTCATTCTGCCGTGTCCGGCTGTCGTTCGAGGCAGATGACGCAAGAAAGGGGCAGCCTCAAATGTGACTAAGCTCTCTAAGAAAACTTCTCACGCTTCATCTATCCTAGAAGAAGCTTTTCTGCAAAAGAGGGGAGCTAACCACTGTGATGTGTGCATTAGCAGAGATTCCAGAAAGATTTGGTGACTCAGAGTTGAGCCACAGGAGAGAGACTTTCCCTCAAGGCACAGCTATCCATTCTAGCACCAACTTTTGTGTTGTTGTTTTTTCAGGGAAAGCCCGGCAAATCCTCTTGAGGGAACTTGCCCCTGTCTGGCCCAAGAGTTAAGTCAGCGGGGAGTCACAGAGAGCAGCTTCCTGACACCCACAACCTTTGAAAGTTGAGTTACCTGTTGCGGACTCACACAAACAAGAATAAGCGCCTCTCATTCCAGATTTACAGATTTGCGTGTCGAGGTCCCCAAGCCACCCCTGAATAACTCACACATCACACATCAATTTTGTTTAAGGTTTTTGGCCACAACTTTATTTAAATACACACATACGAGTGGTTGCTTAGACATTGGTTACGACTCTCTGCCCTTGCCCCAGGGACAGAACTGACTTCCGGATTCCAGCTCAAGCCAGTCAGGGAAACAATATTGGGGAGAAATGAAGCTGGGCCTCAGTCCCTCACTTCTCACCCGCATGCTCCCGGGGGCTTGCACGGCCCAAGCCCGATGCCAGGGACTTGGACGAAAAGGATGACAAGCCCCTGGATTCCTTTAACAGAATTCCCTCTCAGCACCACCATTGGAGGGGTAGACACTTACCCCTCCACCAACCAATTTTAACCAATGCCTAACCGCCAACCTTACAAGTTGTGAGGATTTGCTATGCAGTAGGCAAAAACCAAATGGCACCAGACAATCAGCCAAATGGACAAAATTCCTACCAGGCCCCTGCCTCAAAAGCAGACGACCCCATGACAGGCATAGCAAGGTCAAAGCAAACAACCCCCCAATTCAGGGAGGGTGGGCTGGTGATCCGGTGCAATTCGGCCAAGAGGATGCCCAAGGCTGGGCGTCCAGCATTTAAAACCTCTGACCCCTCCTCCAAATTGGCAACAAGGAAATCTCCCCAGAGACCTGATTTGACCAATCCCTGCCCGGGTCTCTACCAACATCCTTTCAGCAACAGTGGGGTGTCCTGTAGGCCGCCACCGCAACACGTGCTCGCTGTTAGGGAGAACACGTTTTATCTGTAAATCTGTAATGATACACTGGGCGAAAGATATTGGGTATTATATAAAATTTACAGCATGGGAAAAGTTATGGAAATGTGACTTAAAATTCACAGCACGTTGTATGCTGAAAGAAAATTACGGTATTTTTCTGTGTATAAGACTAGGGTTTTTTTATCCAAAAAAAAAGGTTTAAAATTGGGGCTTGTCTTATACGTGGGTAGTGCTGAGGGGGCGTTTTCTTAATTTGGAGTCCCCAAAAATAGGGGGTGTCTTATAAATGGGAGGCGTCTTATACACAGAAAAATACGGAATATGAAAATAAGGGATCACCAAAGAAGATGGGTCTCAAAACAATGAGTCTGGGATTAAAAGTCTCAAACTCTACTGACTTAGCTATAGCATGTTTTACTAGGGAACAATCCAGGGGTTGTTTGGCCAAATACACACCATATATTCATTGCTCCATGATGTCACTTTAAACAGCCATTACCTGTTTGTTCCGGGTGCCGAAATTTGCTGGGAGATCCCAAGTCCCCTCAAAGATCTACTAAAATATACTCAGAGTTGAGAGTGGATTTCATGCTCTTTATTCAGCTCATAGTGGTGAGGAGGAATTAAAATTTCCCCAAAGTATCTGCTTTATATACATTATTTACACAATGGGCTGCACGTGATTGGCTAATTCCTATCTCCTGTAGGCCAATCAGGTTGTGGATTCACTTCCATCTGGAGCTGGATTGGGTGGCTCCTGTAGACCAATCATACTGCTGCATTGTTCTAGGACCAATCAGACTGCTGCATTCTGAATCCTATTGTTCTAGGACCAATCAGACTGCTGCATTTTGGATCCAATTGTTCTAGGACCAATCAGACTGCTGCATTCTGAATCCTATTGTTCTAGGACCAATCAGACTGCTGCATTCTGAATCCTATTGTTATAGGACCAATCAGACTGCTGCATTCTGAATCCTATTGTTCTAGGACCAATCAGACTGCTGCATTCTGAATCCTATTGTTCTAGGACCAATCAGACTGCTGCATTCTGAATCCTATTGTTCTAGGACCAATCAGACTGCTGCATTCTGAATCCTATTGTTCTAGGACCAATTAGACTGCTGCATTTTGGATCCTATTCAACTCAGTACATAACATCTACAATTCCAGGAATTCCACACAAAGAGGGATTGACTTGGGTGGGAAATTCTTCTGGAATCAGCCTCGAGCCCGGATTACCATCCTTACCTAGGCTGGATCGGCTATATTTCGTAAAATTGGTTTGTAAAAAGAACCTCAAAGCAGTTTGCAAAAAGACAGAGCAATAAAATTGAGGAAAATCTTACTCGGCTACGAGGGATCGCCAAAGAAGAAGAAGAAGGTTTCAAGAGGGGCAGAGGTGGGAGGAGGCCCCAGAAACAGCTGGATTGTTTTAACTCTTCCCTTCTCCACCCCCCAGCTCCTCTTTCCAGAATTGTTACCCAGAAAAACTCTGGGACTAATGGACAAGCTGCTCTCTGAGAACCCCTCTTTGATGTGGCTGTTTGCCATCCCGTTTCCATTCACAAGCCTCCAGTTGTACAGTTCGATCAAACACACCGAGACGCTTGTCTCGTACATTTCCAGGTGTTCCTTAATCCTTTTTGGCTACTGGCAAAGCGGCTGGGAAACGCTGCGAAAATACGGCGGCTTGCAAACTCGGATGGGGTGGTGACATAACAGCGCCTCTCGCTTCTCACTCTTTTCAGAAAGGACGGCATTATTCTTTATTATTCTTAATATTTAATTCTTTCCATCTTCTAATTTAAACATCTTTTAACGCAACAAATTCCACATAAAGGTAAAGGTAAAGGGACCCCTGAACATTAGGTCCAGTCGTGGCCGACTCTGGGGTTGCGGCGCTCATCTCGCTTTACTGGCCAAGGGACCTGGCTTTTGTCCGCAGACAGCTTCCGGGTCATGTGCCCAACATGACTAAGCCGCTTCTGGCGAACCAGAGCAGCACACGGAAACGCCGTTTACCTTCCCGCCGGAGTGGTACCTATTTATCTACTTGCACTTTGATGTGCTTTTGAACTGCTAGGTTGGCAGGAGCAAGGACCGAGCAACGGGAGCTCACCGCGTCGCGGGGATTCGAACCGCTGACCTTCTGATCGGCAAGTTCTAGGCTCTGTGGTTTAACCCACAGCGCCACCCGCGTCCCATAAATTCCAAATGCCCAATATTAATATCGACCCCCATTTTTCTGCGGTTACTTAAGTTATATCTTTTCCTCTGCATATCCAAGTTAAACCTAATTATTTTTTGTCCAAAACAATCAGATTTAAAATATTTCACTCCGTGCTTTTATGTCAATCCTGCTAATGATTTAAGTTGTTTACTTTTTGCAAATATTCCATAAATGATCTCCATTCTAAATTAAAAACTTTTCCTTATTCTTCCGGTAAGTTTTGCCATTTTTGCATACTCCGGTAATTTCTGCTACAATCTTCCTTGGTTGGGACTGTTTTTCTTCCTTCCATCCCTGGGCATATATCATCCTCGCAGCTGTGGTCGCATACATAAATAATTCTTTTCAGAAAGGACTGTAGGGTCCAAAGTCCAAGCATCATGCTAGACTGAGAACAGAGCAACCTCTGTTGGCTTGCCCCAAAAGATTGGGCAGTGGTGAGTGTTACAGAACATCTGATTGGTTGAATTGCTCTCGTGTCACAGAGGCAGGTAGGAGGGGCTTGGACTGCCATTGGCAATCCATCAAACTTGATGGATTGTTTGAGCGAAAGACTTTGTTCCGATACGTGAGATTGGATACCAGGCCAAGATCAGCCAGCCCTTATCAGAAGCCTCAGTCAAAGAAGATGATAAAGAAGAAGATTGGCAAAATAAAATACTGAACTATGCACGACAAATTATTACAAAAAAGGGCAACTGTTCGAAGCATATTTTTTAAGCTTTGGGTATAGATTCTTACATTCGTATAACTTTTGAAAGTCACTTTGTAATAAGATGAAGAAGATTTTAAAGAATGTTAAGTATATAAGGCAGGCACCCCCAAACTCGGCCCTCCAGATGTTTTGGGACTACAACTCCCATCATCCCTAGCTAACAGGACCGGTGGTCAGGGATGATGGGAATTGTAGTCCTAAAACATCTGGAGGGCTGATTTTGGGGATGCTTGATATACAGTAATGTTTTGTGGGCGTGCATGAACAAGTATCTGATAATGGAACTGTTATGTACTGAGTTGAATAGGATCCAAAATGCAGCAGCCTGATTGGTCCTAGAACAATAGGATGCAGAATACAGTAGTCTGATTGGTCCGCAGGAGCCACCCAATCCAGCTCAAAAATAAATAATCAATTAGATAATCCCCAGGGCTAGCTGGCTGAATTGGGCCAGTGAGGAGGCCAGGGGAGAATTAACTGTGGGGTCTCAGAGCGGGTGATCTTCATAAAAAGGGAGGGGGAGGGAAGAGAAGGGAAATAAAAGCTCAGGCTGAATTCAAATTAAAGGCCAGGTGGAATAGCTCTGTCTTACAGGCCCGACGGAAGGAGCTTAAATCCTGAAGGGCCCTGGTCTCATGGGACAAAGCATTCCACCAGGTCGGAGCCATCACTGAGAAGGCCCTGGCCCTGGTGGAGGATAGTCTGACTTCTTCAGGGACCTCTAAACTATGGTTATTCATGGACCTTAAGGTCCTCTGCGGGGCAGACCAGGAGAGGTGGTCCCGTAAATACGAGGGCCCTAAGCCACAAAGGGCTTTAAAGGTCAAGGTTATGTAATGGTTGCGTATTATATGTTTTCATAATTAAACAAAAACAAAAATTGAGAACTTGTGGCTATCCAATGAAGCTGGATGCTGGAAGATTCAGGGCAGATAAAAGGAAGACCTTCTTCAGGAAGCACATAGTTAAACGGTGGAACTCCCTGCCACTGGAGGCCAAAATGGGCACAAAATTAAACAGTTTTTAAAAAGGATTAGACAGATTCATGGAGGAGGAGAGAGCTATTGATTAAACTGCAGGAAGGGAGAGTTGCTCTTTTTTTCCAGATGATCTTTATTGAATTTTTAGTTACATACTGTACATGCACATACATTATATTTCACATTTATTCTTGCTCTCCCGAGCTAACTTCCCTCCTTCCTTCTTCTGGCTTTTTTGTGTCCTCTTTGACTTTTCGCATTGTCTTTGTCCATTTCCCACAAGATTGTTCTTCATTTTTTCCATTAAATGCCCGTAAACAAATAAATCTTTCTATATCTACAAATTCTTGCTGTCTGTCTATATTCATTTACAAATATTGTTCAGTAATAATCCTAATATACATTTTTAATTCATTTTGATATTATATTATGCAGTAAATTTCTTGTATTTTCCCGTTATGAGATATTATTTTAATTCTACTGGTTTCCCTGTTTCACATCATCTTCTCTATATATAACATAAATTTTCCCCATTGGGTTCGAATCCTGCTGGCGGTTTTCCCATTGTCCACGCTGAGAGCAGGATACTGGACTTGATGGGCCATGGGCCTGATCCAGTAGCTGCTTCTTACGAGTTAGAAGAACCATTCCTGTCACTTGGCACAAGGCGCCTTCCTAGGTTCCTAAATTCAAACATTTCCCCTCTCAGGCTGCAAAGATCTCTCGTTTCTTTTAGGTAGATTTTGTTCCTTTCTTTCCAAAGCCCGTTTCTCCTATGCAGCAGGAGTTTTTATAGTCATTCCGGGACGCAGACAGCCGAAAAGTCCACATTCCCTCCCCTTCCTCTTGCCTCAGTACAATAAAGAAACGAGACATGGAAAATTGTTGTTTTTTTAATTAGAGAAAGTGATGCGGAGAGGGGCTGCGAGGCATTTGAATCCATTTAAAAAAAGGAGAAAAAGAAAAACAGGCAGACTTGGACAGATTCCTTCCTGATGACTTTTCCATGCCCTACAGCGACTTGTTTTCAGACCGTCTGCGAGGAGCCAAATCTTGTTTTTTTGGCTAGTAGGGGCCTTTGTTCCTGGGGTTCAAGTCTGCTGGCTTCGACTTCTCACTCTGCAAAGGTGTCGCTGTTAAACTTCCCAGACTGAGGACCAGTTTTCCAACTCTGTGGGATATCTGCATTTTCTAGGGGAGTATGTAATGTTTGTTCTGCGTTACGTTGGACAAAGCGAAGGGGGGTGAACTCTCCATTTAAAATGGCAGGCTTGTTTCTAGTCAGGATCCCATCACCCAAGGTCTGGAGCGCCAGGGCTTGGCACCCGAGGGCAACTGCCCATAGCTGTCAACTTACAAATTTGAAAATAAGGGGCCAGCAGCCTTGAAAATAAGGGATCAGTAGCCAAAATAAGGGATTTTCAGGGCACAGCTAGGTTCGACTTCTGAACCCCTCCGAGCCAAAGGCAGAAAAACCAGCCAGCAGCCAAACGAAGCCTCAAGCGGTGGTTCCCACAGCGTAGCAACCCGGCAAAGGGGATGCAGCAAGGAAAACCACCGTCACCTCTCCGCTGGGAAGCGCTGAGCAAAGGCGAGTCCCCAGGCAAAGCGGCCGATTTGATCGGCACAAGGCATGCAAGCTCCACCCCCCCAGTCGTTCTTAGACTCCTTATTGGGTGAGCAACGCAGCCAAGCAACCCAGTTGGAGCCTCCCTCCTCCCTGGCCGGCAGGGAGGGAGGGAGGGAGAGGAGCTGCTTCCTTTGAAACCCGGGAAATTTACGGGACATCATCAATCCGGGACAGCAGCGGGACACGGCGCCAGGATAAGGGAGTTTCCCGCCGAATAAGGGACGGTTGACAGCTATGCAATTGCCTGTGTGCCCCACCAGAGAGACCCCTCACTGCTGAGGCTGCCCCTAAATTCCCCCTACCAGGGCTTGCATCGGGGAGATGCCTGCCATTCTAATAACCCACAATGCTCTGGTGCATTGTGGGAGATTGAACTGACAGGGGACTTGCTGCTGGTGGTGCCATCAACACAATAGATTTCCAGTGGGATCATAGAATCATAGGGACCCCAAAGGTCCTCTAGTCCAACCCCTTGCAATGCAGGAATCTCATCTAAAGCATCCACAACAGCTGGCCGTCCAAGTTCTGCTTAAAAACCTCCAAGGAAAGAGAGTCCACAATCTCTCACAGGAGACTGTTCCACTCTTGAACAGCTCTTCCTGTCAGAAACTTCTGAAGCATTTTTGTTAGGGATTGTAGGAAAAGACCTGCCAAGGAAACTGAAAAACATCTTTATGTATGCAACAATGGCGGCAAGAGTCTTAATAGCACAAGGATGGAAGAACGAGGGAATCCCAACTAAAGAACTGTGGCAAGAGAAATTGATGGACTATGCGGATTTGGCAAAATTGACACACAAACTACGTGATAAGGACAACTGTGACTTTAAAGAAAAATGGGAACCTTTTACAAAGTATTTAAAGAAACAACAAAATGAACTGGACTCCTTGGCAGGTTTTGAATAAACATACACAATTTTTTTATTGGTAACATATGGATAGATAAATTAAGGATCTTTACAATTTTATAATAGGCAGAGAATAATATGTGCTGTAAAACCAGAGAGATGAGCTGAGGGAAGATCAAAGCTATCCATTCTGAAGGAAATCAGCCCTGAGTGCTCACTGGAAGGACAGATCCTGAAGCTGAGGCTCCAAGACTTTGGCCACCTCATGAGAAGAGAAGACTTCCTGGAAAAGACCCTGATGTTGGGAAAGATGGAGGGCGCAAGGAGAAGGGGACGACAGAGGACGAGATGGTTGGACAGTGTTCTCGAAGCTACCAGCATGAATTTGACCAAACTGTGTGAGGCAGTGGAAGACAGGAGTGCCTGGCGTGCTCCGGTCCAGGGGGTCAGGAAGAGGCGGACACGACTAAACGACTAAACACCAACAACATAAAATTGAAAATCATAAATAAAATAATAATAAAAAGAAAGTTTGAAGGTCGGCTCTTGTTCTGCTGTCCTGCATCTCATTTTGCGAGGCTCTTCCTCTATGTATATATATTAAAAAAGCAGGAATGACCAAACCTGGGATGAGCCTCAAAGGAAACAAAAAATGGAGCCTCAATTTTCTCTCGGCCCCTTCTTGAACAACGCTTCCTGGAGCAATCTCCCCTTTCTACCTGCATGTTTTTACCTGTGCAGGCTTTGAAATGTTAAAGCAAAGAGGCCGTTGCCAAGCCAAACACCGAGATACACCCATCGAGGCCTCCATCCCCTCCCTGTTATGAGGAAACCTCCTTGGCTTGTTTATTTTCCTTCCAGACAAGCGAGGACTTGCTCCCCCCCCCCACAGAGCTTGTCATTTGCAAGAACATTTCATAAGGCTCACCAGGAGACACCGTGGCGAAGAGAGAGGAAGGGAGAGAGAAGAAGGCGGTTATTGGACACGGCTGGGACCAAACCACAGAAATGGACGGCGTCTCCTTTCTTGCCAAACTCACCCAGCACCGTCACGCCCTGGATTTGAGGAATAATAAAGGGCTTACCTGGAGCTCCGGGTGCAAAAGTTCAACCGCGAACCCAACACCTGAGACGTTTCTCTCCCCGCCTCGCTTCACCTGCTCTTACATGAGACTGGGTGGTGACAAATCGCCAGGAAAGAAAAGGCCATTTTCGGAGCCAAACTCCACTCCGATCGTAAACATGCAGCTGATGGTCAAAGCGACACCCTCATATAGCTGTACACTTGGTTCTCAATCCGTTCCGGAAGTCTGTTCCGAAACCAAAGTGTTCCAAAACCGAGGTGCACTTTCCCATAGAAAGTACTGCAAAATGGATTGATCCATTCCAGACATTATCAGATAACCTGGCAGACAGGAAAAACAACAACATTCAAATTTCTGTTGTAGACCGCCTTTTCTGTGATGTAGGTATGATGTTTGGGGGGGGGGTCTTGGGTTACACCCCTTCTGTGATGTAGGTATGGAGGGGTGGTCTTGAGCGCCAGGGCAGGGAATTTAAAATTTCTATATAAGGGCAGGCACACCTTTGTTCTGGGTCCTCCTCCTTTCCTGCGTGTGAGGGGAGCACCCTGTTGCAACAGCTTTAATAAAGATCAGGCTTACTAGGTGCTTTGCTTCTGAATATTCTCTGGTTGGCCTCTGTGACTTTCTCCTACCGATAGGGAACCCACTTAAGGACTCTGTACGGGCTCTTGGGTACCCCATGAGGGAAGAAGGGCATATTTTGTTTACAACAGACCCCAAGAGTCCTTTAGTCGAACCCCTGCAATGCAGGAATCACGACTAAAAAACCCTTGACAGGTGCCCATCCAACCTCTGCTGGAAATTCACCACCTTCTGAAGGAGTCTGCTCTACTGTCAAACAGCTTTTACCATCAAAAAGTTCTTCCTAATGTTTCGTCAGGATCTCCTTTATTGTCGTTTGAATCTGTCGGTGATCATGCAGGCAGTCTGGTTCCAAGCCGTTAAGGAATTTTATTTTTTTTAAAAAAATAATAATAAATTTTACTAGTATTTTCCACACAACAACAACACGAAAAATATTGAAAAATAACAATACTCAAACCCCAACATACAAATAAAACAACAAATCCATATCTTACAAGTTAATAATATACACACTAAAAAGAAAAACAAACATTGACTTCCACCAATCCCACAACACCTCCTTTACCTCTCATTGTGTCTTCCTGTTTTCCTGATCATCTCTATCCTAGCATCTAGATATAAATCCCTCTTTCTTATCCTTTCACTTCACAAGGTTATTCCAGACTCCGCCAGATTTCTGTCCTCGAACCTTGGCTTTTAAGGTATTCATTTAGACACTCCCATTCCTTTTCCACTTCACTTTTTGGTTTTTGCCTTATTATATCTGTCAATATGGCTAATTCTAAATGTTCTGAAAGCTTACACAACCATTCTCCCCTAGTGGGTAACTGATTCCCTTTCCAATACTTCAGGAATTGAAAGGGATTTGAACTGAGCCCAGGAATCCAACTGGGAGCCTGTGTAAACGGAACAATTTGATTCATCCTCCCAGCCCCACTTAGCAAATTTTGTAGTTTTCCAAATTGAGGAGTTTCCGGTCGGTTTTCAAAAGAGACATCCCCACTTGCAACCCTTCCACAGAAGGGAGGATTGTTTGTTTATATCTTTATTGCCTTATATTGGCCTTGTGAGCAAAGTGGATTTAGGTGTGGCTGATAAAGGCTTGTTTTGATGAGCTTTGGCGAAGAGGCCGGAAGTTCGGTGACTCAGCGGGGCTTTTTATTATCAACCTTCCCCCCCCCCAATTCCTTGCACCCAGCACAACTAGCCGGAAAGAGAAAGTGATGACAAGGCGCCGGAGTTTGTTTAGCCTTTCGACGGAAGACCAGATGATTTTGTCTCTGCTGTTATCTTTTGTACCCTCCCACGCTGGGTGGAGCTGCTCCCAAGATGAGCTTCAGGAGTGATAAGCTGATGGTGGTTAGCTGGGGGAACAACCCAGGAGGAGAATTGCTGCGTTGAAAGAAGAGATCAGGGCACATAGAATCCAATAGGCGCAAGCCCTGCACCCCCCGCAACCCTCGCAATGGCACAGGGCCTTCTTGGTGGTGGCGCCCGCCCTGTGGAACACCCTCCCATCAGACGTCAAGGAAATAAACAACTACATGACTTTTAGAAGACATTCGAAGGCAGCCCTGTTTAGGGAAGTTTATAATGTTTGATGTTTTCTCGTGTTTTTAATACCATCATACCTCTTGTTACAGAACAGGTTACTTCACAGAACAGGTTACTTCCTGGTTTCGCCGCTTGTGCATGCGCAGATGCTCAAAATGACGTCACGGCGAATCGTGACCTGCGCACGCGCAGGCGCGGGTTGCGTTCTGCTCACGTTGCGAACGGAACTCCGGAACGGATCCTGTTTGCAACCAGAGGTACCAATATATTCAGTTGGGAGCTGCCCAGAGTGGCTGGGGAAACCCAGCCAGATGGGCGGAATATAAATAATAATAATAAATTATTATTATTATTATTATTATTTAGTAGAGATGCAGAGAAGGACCCATCAGGCCTCTGAATGCATGAAGATGCCTGACGCTGAGGACAAATCTGCATGGTGCCCTTAAATCAGGCAGTGTGGTCCCCACTCAGCCATGTGGTCCCCACTCAGCCATGAAGCTCCCTGGCTGACCTTGGGCCAGCCACCATCTCTTAGTCACACCCCTTCTCAGGCCACACCCCCTCTCACAAGGCCGCACCCTTCGCCGGCCCTGTCCCGCACCCTCCTTGACTCCTTTTGCCTGGCTGGAATATGCCCTTAGCCTGTGGTCATTGCCTCTTGCTCCCATGAGAGAAGTTAAGGAAATCCTCCTGTTTGATCTATCCCTTGCTTGGGGTAGTAGAACAAGGCCGTTTCGCTGCCCTTCTCGGTTCCTCCCTCCCTCTCCTAACACAAACCAGGACTGAACATTTCCCCCCTCCTCTGGCACAGTCCCCAAAAAGAATGGAAGTACACAATGAAGATTCGACTCAGCTGTTGTTAGGCTTAGGCGGCGCAGGAGTTTGCATGACATCTGGCAATTAGCTAGGCTGGGACTGGGCGCCGCAGAGATCTGGACCGGAGAGATATAAATACGAGGCTCCTCAGACCCCAAACAACACAAAGTGTTTCGGTACTTGCCGTTGGGGGTGGGAGGGAAGCAAGAAATTTGTAAGAGGGTACAAAATAATGGGCTCATTCAAAGGGATTTTAAAAATGCATCGTGGAGCCCACGTTTTGCAAAAGGAAGGGAAGTGATATTCACTTCAGGCAACATGTCAAGGGCGAAGATAAACAGATCTCAGCTTCACGTTAGCCGCTGCGAGACAATGTGAGACATTGTGAGACAAACAAACCCAGCAAAACCAGTTTCTAAGTTCCTAACCATTCCTGTTTGGGTTATAGTGGGTGGCTCAAAAAGTGTTGTGAGATGCTCTCCAACAGCAAATCGGCATAAAAGCCCCGGGGGGGGGGGCAGCCACATATATCCAGGTCAGATAACCCTAAAATGTCTTTGGCAGGAAAAAGGACTGGTTTAATAGGGGAAGGCGGATTAAAGACCCCATCTGCACTACTTTTTTGAAGCAGTATTATACCACTTTAAGCAGTCATGGCATTCCTCAAAGTTCCTGGGAAATGTTAAGGGGGCTAAGAGACTTGTTTAGGAGACCTCTATTCCTCCAGGGACGTGGGTGGCACTGTGGGTTAAGCCACAGAGCCTAGGACTTGCTGATCAGAAGGTTGGTGGTTCGAATCCCTGCAACGGTGTGAGCTCCCGTTGCTCAGTCCCTGCTCCTGCCAACCTAGCAGTTCGAAAGCACGTCAAAGTGCAAGTAGATAAATAGGTACCGCTCCGGCGGGAAGGTAAACGGCATTTCCATGCGCTGCTCTGGTTTGCCAGAAGTGGCTTAGTCATGCTGACCACATGACCCGGAAGCTATACGCCAGCTCCCTCGGCCAGTAAAGCAAGATGAGCGCCGCAACCCCAGAGTCGGCCACGACTGGAAATGGTCTGGGGTCCCTTTACCTATTTCTCAAACAGAGATACCGTTTTTATTTATGATTCATTTCTCGCATTCACAGCCCCCTGTTTTTCACCAGGAGCTCAAAGTGGTGCGCCTGATTCTACCTCTCATGAAATCCACACAACAACCCTGTGAGGGAGGTCAGGTTGAGATGCAGCGACTGGCCCCACATCATCCGGTGAGCTTCGTGGATGAGCAGGGATTCGAACCCTGGTCCCAGTCCGACACCCTAACCACTGCGCCATGCTGACTGTCAGAGTGGTTGAACAATCTTCGCATGAAACTCTGGGAACTGTAGCTTTCTGCGAGGAATGGGAGTCTCCCCTGACAACTCTCAGCATGCTTCACATACTACAGTTCCCATAATTCTCTAGGAGACTCTATGGCTGTTTAAAGGGGTATTGTTGTTGTTGTTTAGTCGTGTCCGACTCTTCGTGACCCCCTAGACCAGAGCACGCCAGGCCCTCCTGTCTTCCACTGCCTCCCGCAGTTTGGTCAAACTCATGCTGGTAGCTTTGAGAACACTGTCCCACCATCTCGTCCTCTGTCGTCCCCTTCTCCTTGCGCCCTCCATCTTTCCCAACATCAGGGACTTTTCCATGGAGTCTTCTCTTCTCATGAGGTGGCCAAAGTCTTGGAGCCTCAGCTTCAGGATCTGTCCTTCCAGTGAGCACTCAGGGCTGATTTCCTTCAGAATGGAGAGGTTTGATCTTCTTGCAGTCCATGGGGCTCTCAAGAGTCTCCTCCATCACCAGAATTCAACAGCATCAATTCTTCGGCGATCAGCCTCCTTGATGGTCCAGCTCTCACTGGACCTTAAAGGGGTATAACGGCGCTTTAAACGTATACTGCAGATGGGGCCTTAATCCACCTGCCTGCTTCTCTTATGGTGCAAAGATGCCTCGGGTGTCCCGCCCCGCCCCCCCCCCCCCCGTTTCCCAAAGTTGTCGATCACTCGCTGGGGCGCCCCTGAGAGGCCGGCGCCCTGGCGTAGCGCACCAGTAAACCCAATGGGAAAGACGACTCTGTCTGCAGGCAGGGCTGGGAATGTCCTCTGCTTGAACTCTGAGGAGCTGCTGCCAATCAGTGTGGGAGATACTGGGCTGGATGGGCCAATGGTCTGCTTTGATACAGGGCAGTCATTTTGGACTCACAGCTGTTCATGGAGGCGCAGGTTAATTCTGTGTCCAGGGCGGCTGTCTACCAGCTCCATTTGGTACGCAGGATGAGACCCTATCTGCCCATGGTCTGCCTCGCCAGAGTGGTGCATGCTCTGGTTATCTCTCGCTTGGACTACTGCAATGCGCTCTACGTGGGGCTACCTTTGAAGGTGACTCAGAAACTGCAATTAATCCAGAATGCGGCAGCTAGACTGGTGACTGGGAGTGGCCGCCGGGACCATATAACACCGGTCGTGAGAGATCTGCATTGGCTCCCAGTACGTTTCTGAGCACAATTCAAAGTGTTGGTGCTGACCTTTAAAGCCCTAAACGGCCTCGGTCCAGTATACCTGAAGGATCATCTCCACTCCCATCATCCAGCCTGGACACTGAGGTCCAGCTCCGAGGGCCTTCTGGCAGTTCCCTCGCTGCGAGAAGTGAGGTTACAGGGTAACCAGAGAGAGGGCCTTCTCAGTAGTGGCAGCCGCCCTGTGGAATGCCCTCCTTTCAGATGTGAAGGAAATAAGCAGCTATCTTCTTTTTAAAAGACATCTGAAGGCAGCCCTGTTTAGGGAAGTTTTTAATATTTAATGCTGTATTGTTTTTAACACTTGATTGGAAGCCGCCCAGACTGGCTGGGGAAACTCAGCCAGATGGGCGGGGTATAAATAATAAATTATTGTTGTTATTATTATTATTATTATTATTATTATTATTATTATTATTATTCCTTTGTAAACCACAAACTGGCAGCATCGCCGTGTCCTCCTTGCGCTCTAGCCAGGTCCTGGACATCACTGTGCCGTAATTTTGCTTTTCTGATGCTGTAGTCTGCAACGTTTTAATCCGTTCTCTTCCCACAATGCTCTTCGGCACCAGCATTGCAGTCTCAAGGGAGGCGAAGCAAAAAAAATTAAAAATCCCTCTGGGTGGCCCTTAAATCACTTTTCTGCTTCCCCACTTCTCATGGGATTAATCTGTCCAGGACAGCCACCCAAACAAAACTCACAAGGACTGATGCCACCAAAAATAAACGAAACAATTTCTTGGAACAAGGCTGTCATTTCTGGATGCAGTCCATAATACTTACCCCCCCCCCTTTTCGCTATCCACATTGAAAGCAGCAAACGTTTACCGGGAACCATTCATGGTGATGTATTCGGAAGAATTCGACTCGAACCCACGTCAAAAAGGCTTCGCTAATAAAACATCCCAAAATTAGAAAGAACAGGAGCTTGGAAAACGAGGTCTAAAAATAAAAGGGAGCTTGTTTTTCTCTCCTTTTCCCCTCCGGAGAATTTCTGCAAAAATGCCATATTTTTGGAAACTCTATATTTAGATATTTGTCACTCCTGAAAACAAGGTTGTTGGTTTGTTTTGTTTTCCATATTGGTTTTAGAATATTTCTCATCATCGAGGCTGAAATTTGTGGTCGCCCCCCTCCCCATAGGAATTGAAAGGGGGGGGGATGTGAGTTGAATTTGCATTTAGGCAAATCTACTGAATTTACTATGTTTCTAAAGCACTATGGCAGTGATGGTTTAGCTGTCAAGCACATTATTTGTATGCAAGCCCAGGATAGATAGATAGATAGATAGATAGATAGATAGATAGATAGATGATAGATAATCTTTATTCGCATTAGCCAACGGCCATGGCTACATAAAACAAGCAATATATACAAATAAAAAGATGACAATGGGTAAAAGGGACAATCAAATGGCCAAGATTATCATTCAGATGTTGTTGTTGTTGTTTAGTTGTTTAGTCTTGTCCTCCTCTTCGTGACCCCCTGGACCAGAGCACACCAGGCACTCCTGTCTTCCACTGCCTCCCGCAGTTTGTGGGAAACTCATGTTTGTGGCTTCGTGAACACTGTCCCACCATCTCGTCCTCTGTCGCCCCCTTCTCCTTGTGCCCTCCATCTTTCCCAGCATCAGGGTCTTTTCCAGAGAGTCTTCTCTTCTCATGAGGTGGCCAAAGTCTTGGAGCCTCAGCTTCCGGATCTGTCCTTCCAGTGAGCACTCAGGGCTGATTTCCTTCAGAATGGAGAGGTTGGATCTTCTTGCAGTCCATGGGACTCTCAAGAGTCTCCTCCAGCACCAGAATTCAGTCGTTCAGATAGTGGCCCTTAATCTCATTGCACCCTTGATAAACCTAGCAACCTTTGCTGTTGTCTGATCATTTTGATCTGATAAAAGAAAGAATAATGTGGCCACAGATGCAAACCCAGGACTTTCTCCCACCAGGGAACATTTTAGGTCTTTCAGAGACCATTTGTGGGCTCATGTACCCCTCTATTCTGTCTTGGATGGACCACACCCGCTGTCCTGTGTTCAGTTCTGGACACCACAATTTAAGAAGGATGTTGATAAGCTGGAACGGGAGCAGAGGAGGGCGACAAAGATGATCAAGGGTTTGGAAACTAAGCCTGATGAGGAATGGTTGAAGGAGTTGGGCATGATTAGCCTGGAAAAGATGAGACTGAGAGCCATCTTCCAATATCTCAAGGGTTGTCACACGGAGGATGAAGCAAACATGTTTTCTCCTGCTCCAAAAGGTAGGAACCGAACCCATGGTTTCAAGTTACAAGAAATGGGAACATTCTTTCATATGTGGTGGACCTGTAAAAGGGTAAAAGAGTATTGGGAAATAATCTATAATGAATTGAAAAAAAATGTTTAAAAGTACTTGTTTAAAAAAACAGAATCCTTTTTGCTGGGTATAATTCAGACGGAAATTCCCAGGTGTTAAAAAAGGTTATTTATGTACGCCACTACAGCAGCCCATGTTTTGTTAGCCCCAAATGGAAAATGAGCGAGATCTCAACCAAAGAATAATGGCAACTGAAGCTGATGGAATATGCGCAGCTTGCAGACTTAACATATAGAATAAGAGAACAAGAAGAATATATGTTTAGAGAAGATCGGAAAATGTTTATTGAATACATGGGGGGAAATTGTGTACACCTGAAAACGTTGGCGGCATAAAGATAAATTCAGCAGTGTAAATAAGTTTGGATGGATGTAATAATCAAAGACTGAATGGTTTACTTTATGTAAAATATTCAGGGATTTATGATATGCAAAATGAACCATGGAAAGAGAGGAGGAGGAGTCACTGATATTTTTAAGGATGTTTAAATGACTACCATAATCTAAATTGCAAAACAATGGTGGGACTGCGTGAAGATATGAGAATTCTGGGACATAATATATAACAAACTCAAAAAGCTTTTTAAATTCTCCTTCAAAAAAATCCAGAAGCCTTTCTGTTAGGCATTATGTCCACCCAAAAAAAAGAAAAGAAAAGAAAAGAACCTTTTTTATGTATGCAACCACAGCGGCCAGAATTTTAATAGCAAAAAATTTGAAAGGTGACCACAAAAATTGACTGGCAGGCGAAGATAATAGAATACAGTGTACTCTAGGGTTGCGAACGTGATCCGTGCGGTATGCACGTTCGCAACCCACAGCATCCGCAACCTGCAGCGCCGCGTCTGCGCACGCGCATGTTGCAATTCGGTGTATTTGCGCATGCGCAAAGCGTGATTTAGCACTTCTGTGCATGCATGACTGCCAAAACCCGGAAGTAACCTGTTCTGGTACTTCCGGGTTTTGGCGGTCTTCAACCCGAAAAAGTGCAACCTGAAGCGTCTGTAACCCGAGGTATGGCTGTATTTAGAACTTGTGAAAATGACTGAGAGATTAACAAGAAACTCAAATCAGAAAGTGAGTAAAGATTGGGCAATATTCAAAGAATATCTAAAAAAGTGTGGTAATGCATATCTCCTGACAGGTCTAGATTGAACCTTGTATACTAAGGAAATCATAAAAGCAAAAATCTCCTTTTGCTATGTGACAGTTAAAAAATAAGGAAGTGAGAATAGACCAGTAGTGTGCAAAACGTACAATGAGGTGAACAGGAAGTGAAAAGTGTGTGAGATGTCAAATGATATGTTGTTAGTTAGTGTTCAGTTGTTATGAGGGTATGGTATTGGTTTGTGTGTTTTTTTACATAGTATGTAAATTGTTCTGCAATGAAGCTTTAATAATAATTTAAAAAACCAGAAAATTTAATAAAAAGTATAAAATAAAACTTAGATCATGGCCACTGGTCCCATCACCTCCTGGCAAATAGAAGGGGAAGAAATGGAGGCAGTGAGAGATTTTACTTTCTTGGGCTCCATGATCACTGCAGATGGTGACAGCAGTCATGAAATTAAAAGATGCCTGCTTCTTGGGAGAAAAGCAATGACAAACCTAGACAGCATCTTAAAAAGCAGAGACATCACCTTGCCGACAAAGGTCCGTATAGTGAAAGCTATGGTTTTCCCAGTAGTGATGTACGGAAGTGAGAGCTGGACCATAAAGAAGGCTGATCGCCGAAGAATTGATGCTTCTGATTTGTGGTGCTGGAGGAGACTCTTGAGAGTCCCATGGACTGCAAGAAGATCAAACCTATCCATTCGGAAGGAAATCAGCCCTGAGTGCTCACTGGAAGGACAGATCCTGAAGCTGAGGCTCCAAGACTTTGGCCACCTCATGAGAAGAGAAGACTCCCTGGAAAAGACCCTGATGTTGGGAAAGATGGAGGGCACAAGGAGAAGGGGACGACAGAGGACAAGATGGTGGGACAGTGTTCTCGAGGCTGCCAACATGAGTTTGACCAAACTGCGGGAGGCAGTGGAAGACAGAAGTGCCTGGCGTGCTCTGGTCCAAGGGGTCATGAAGAGTCGGACACGACTAAAGAACTAAACAAGAAAATAAAAAAGAAAGAAATGCAGTAGCAAAATTTACCAACCATCCAGGAGTGGCAGGTGAAGATGATAGATTTTGCAGAACTTGCCAATTTGACAGTAAGGATCCGGGACCAAGAGGACCAAAGATACAATAAAAATTGGAATAAATTTATTGAATATATAAAGGAGAACAACAAAAATATTAATACACTAGCAGGACTGGAATAACACCTCCAATGTAACACAGTAGAGTTATGACAAAAATATACGCAAAAAGTATGAAACCTGCTGGTTTCAGAGAGAATCTGCTCCTCAGGCTCTAAGTCTTGAAGCTTCAGGGGTTGCGAGACCCTCGGAGCAGATGTTTCGAGCTCAAGGTTGATCTGGGAGAAGCAGTTAGGAGCCTGGGGCAGGAACAGATCACAGCCGTCCTCCATCACACACAGCAGGGATCATTTGAAGTCAACCTGAGCAGGAGGAAGAGAGATTGGATCAAGCCGGCTCGGAGGTTGCGGCTCTGATCTGCTTTCTGAAAGCCCCTTTGATGTGGAGCCAGAACATTCCCAGCTACGCAACCGTCTCCCTGTCGGCACATCTGAGATCGAGAAACGGGCTCCGACAGACCAGGCCTCGGACCTGGTTTCCATTAAGAAGTCAAACAGCTGTGAACCGGCTCGCCTGAATTAAGAGAGAAATATTAGCCCAAGGTCTCTGAAGGAGGGCTAGGAGAGAAAAGCGAAGGCTCCCTTTCGTTCTCATAGACTTGAATCGTCATAGTTATGTACTGAGTTGAATAGGATCCAAAATGCAGCAGTCTGATTGGTCCTAGAACAATAGGATTCAGAATGCAGCAGTCTGATTGGTCCTAGAACAATGCAGCAGTATGATTGGTCCGCAGGAGCCACCCAATCCAGCTCCAGATGGAAGTGAATCCACAACCTGATTGGCCTACAGGAGAATCCTGGAATTAGCCAATCACGTGCAGCCCATTGTGTAAATGTATATAAAGCAGATACTTTGGGGGAACATTCATTCCTCCTCACCACTATGAGCTGAATAAAGAGTGTGAAATCCACACTCGACTCTGAGTATATTTCAGTCATGCTGGTTACGGGGTTCCTACAAAACATGGCTGCCTGAGGAGAGGCCAGCCCAAGACATTTTGCTGCCTGAGGCAACCTAAGGCCCATGGCCACAAGTGGCACATGGAGGTTATTTAACTGGCCCACGAGCCTCACCCGAACCGAGCGGCCTGCTCAGCGAGTCCCCGCGTGCTGTACTAATCCGGTGTAGCACAGCATGGGGACTCACTTTTGCTGCACCAGAAATCCTCTCTGCGTGGGCGCCAGAAATCACCGGTGCAGGCACTCACACACACGCATGATCTGGCCCACAGAGGGATCTCTGCTGGAGTGAGCCGGCCCAGGTGAGGTAAACCTTGCCAACGCCTGATGTAACCTGTCTCCTCTTTTCCTGGCTAAACACACCTAGCTCCTTCAACTGTTCCTCATAAGGCTTGGTTTCCAGACCCTTGATCACCTTGGTTCTCTTCCTTGAGGCGAGCTGAGGCAATTGCCTCGGGTGGCAAGATCTGGAGAGGCAGCAGATCCTGATGTAGATCGCTATTCCCTACTTGTTCCTGATGTAGACCTGCACTCACCGCTTTCCCCCTGGTGGGGAGGCAAAGCACCGTTTTGTCATTCACCTCAGGAGCCAAAATGTATTGGGGTCACCTGGTGGAATCGGGAGGAACAGGTAGGGGAGCTACCAGCTACCCCCCCAAAAAAAACCTCCACATCCTTCTCTCTCTCTCTCTCTCTCTCTCTCTCTCTCTCTCTCTCTCTCTCCAAATAAACTGCAAAAAAATAGTACTCCTACCAATGCCTCAAGTCACAATAAACTGCAACTCCTCCAAGCAACTTCAACAAAGGCTGAGGGTGCCTCATGTACAGATTCTGAGAACAAGGAGATATGAGAGATCTTATCAGCAAAGGGACTTGCAAACATCTCCAAGTGGGAGGCCAAGGAGTAAATCTTCCAGTGTCTTTGATCTCCTAAGCACTCTTATTTCTTAGACATGTTACACAAGCTAGTCAGAGACTTGTTATGCAAGTTTCGCAGGACGGGCTAGCAGAGCTGCGCTGCATCAGGCTGCAGGTAGGGGTTGCATTTCTGAATGCCCTCCCAGGTTTTATTTTATTTTTTAAAACCCCCACAAATCCTCCTCTTTGCATGTAGAAATCTAGCACGAGAGAGCGCGAGGTTTTGCAAAGGCTGATGTGCTAGTTTACCGCGAACAGGGGGCTTTTTTCACATGGGTAAGGGGCAACAGCTAGAAACACAGAAAATAATGACAATAATTAAAAAGTGAGCGTTAATAGAATTAAAACTACTTATATAGCTTTTGAAGGACGCGGGTGGCGCTGTGGGTTAAATCACAGAGCCTAGGGCTTGCCGATCAGAAGGTCGGCAGTTCGAATCCCCGCGACGGGGTGAGCTCCCATTGCTCGGTCCCTGCTCCTGCCAACCTAGCAGTTCGAAAGCACACCTGTGCAAGTAGATAAATAGGTCCCACTCCAGCGGGAAGGTAAACGGCGTTTCCGTGGGCTGCTCTGGTTTGCCAGAAGCGGCTTAGTCCTGCTGGCCACATGACCCGGGAAGCTGTACGCCAGCTCCCTCGGCCAGTAAAGTGAGATGAGCGCTGCAACCCCAGAGTCGTCCGCTACTGGACCTAATGGTCAGGGGTCCCTTTACCCTTTTTAAGGGACAACTGTATGGAATTGAGAGCTGCACCATAAAGAAGGCTGATAGCCAAAGAATGGATGCTTTTGAATTCTGTTGCTGGAGGAGACTCTTGAGAGTCCCATGGACTGCAAGAAGATCAAACCTATCCATTCGGAAGGAAATCAGCCCTGAGTGCTCACTGGAAGGACAGATCCTGAAGCTGAGGCTCCAAGACTTTGGCCACCTCATGAGAAGAGAAGACTCCCTGGGAAAGACCCTGATGTTGGGAAAGATGGAGGGCGCAAGGAGAAGGGGACGACAGAGGACGAGATGGTTGGACAGTGTTCTTGAAGCTACTAGCATGAGTTTGACCAAACTGCGGGAGGCAGTGGAAGACAGGAGGGCCTGGCGTGCTCTGGTCCAGGAGGTCACAAAGAGTCAGACACGACTAAACAACTAAACAACAACAAGAAGATTACTAACAGAAAGGCTTCTGGTTTCTTTAAAAATGTTAATTTGAACATTTTTTTTATCTCATCATAAAGAATATTCCAAAAATCTTTGACTTTTCTGCATGTCCACCACATGGGGATGGTGGGGGTGCAAGACAGGGTCTTCTCAGTGATGGCTCCTCCTGGAAAACTCTGGAACTCCCTCCCTAGAGAATCCAGACTGGCTCCCTCCTTGCTATCTTTCTGCTGGCAGGTGAAGAAGACCTGCTTGTTCCAACCGTCTTGCGGGAACTGACTGCTTATAATATAATGAAAGTGCTGGCACTGTTTTTATTGTAATTATCTGTATATTTTTAATATAGATTATGAATGCCATGGTACTTTGTGACCATTACAATATGACTTTTGTTGTAATTGTTCTGTTTAGCTTATTCTTTTCGTTGTTTTACAGAACGTCATTGTTCTGCTGATGATTTGCAATTGTTTTACTGAGAACTTGTTAATCACTCCATACGATTTATGTTTTGTTCGCAATGTTCTATTGTTATCACTGCTTGTGAGCCGCTTCGTGATTCACGAATGAATCACAATAGAAAGTGGCATAAAAATATGAGAAATGTAATGAACAAATGCGAAAATGAATTGGATGGATGAATAATAGATCTTACAGCTTGCATATGAAACAGAAACAGCTGGAAACTCAGAAAATAATGACAATAATTAAAAAGTGAACATTAATAGAATTAAAGCTACTTACATAGTTTTTAAAATAATGCTGTTGTTGTTTTCTACGCTTTTAGCTGTTACCTTTTTATTTGTAAGCTGGCTTGAGTCCCTGCTAGGGAAAAGGGTGAGGTATACATAGAAGAAGAAGAGGAGGAGGAGGAGGAGGAAGAAGAATTTATTATTTATTCCCCACCCATCTGGCTGGGTTTCCCCAGCCACTCTGGGTGGCTTCCAACAAAGTAACAAAATACAGTGGTCTGTTAAACATTAAAAGCTTCCCTAAACAGGGCTGCCTTCAGATGTCTTCTAAAAGTCAGGTAGTTGTTCTTCTCTTTGACATCTGGCGGGAGAGTGTTCCACAGCGTGGGTGCCACTACTGAGAAGGCCCTTTGCCTGGTTCCCTGTAACTTGGCTTCTGCAGTGAGGGAACCACCAAAAGGCCCTTGGAGCTGGACCTCAGCATCCGGGCTGAATGATGGGGGTGGAGACGCTCCTTCAGGTATACTGGGCTTTTTAGGGCTTTAACAGTCAGCACCAAGACTTTGAATTGTGCTCAGAAACGTACTGGGAGCCAATGTAGGCCTTTCATGACCGGTGTTATGTGGTCTCAGCGGCCGCCCCCAGTCACCAGTCTAGCTGCCGCATTCTGGATTAGTTGTAGTTTCCGGGTCACCTTCAAAGGTAGCCCCATGTAGAGCGCATTGCAGTAGTCCAAGCGAGAGATAAGTAGAGCATGCACCACTCTGGCGAGACAGTCCGCGGGCAGGGAGGGTCTCATCCTGCGTACCAGATGGAGCTGGTAAACAGCTGCCCTGGACACAGAACTGACCTGTGCCTCCATGGACAGCTGTGAGTCCAGAATGACTCCCAGGCTGCGCATCTGGTCCTTCAGGGGCACAGTTACCCCATTCAGGACCAGGGAGTCCTCCACACCTGCCCGCCTCCTGTCCCCCAAAAACAGTACTTCTGTCTTGTCAGGATTCAACCTCAATCTGTTAGCCACCATCCATCCTCCAACTGCCTCCAGGCACTCACACAGGACTTTCACCACCTTCACTGGTTCCGATTTAAAAGAGAGGTAGAGCTGGGTATCATCCACATATTGATGGACACCCAGTCCAAACCTCCTGATGATCTCTCCCAGTGGCTGCATGTAGATGTTAAAAAGCATGGGAGAGAGGACAGAGCCCTGAGGCACCCCACAAGTGAGAGCCCAGGGGTCTGAACACTCATCCCCCCCCCCACTTTCTGAACACGGCCCAGGAGGAAGGAGCGCAACCACTGTATGACAGTGCCCCCAGCTCCCAGCCCCTCTAGACGGTCCAGAAGGATGTTATGGTCAATGGTATCAAACGCCGCTGAGAGATCCAGCAGAACTAGGAAACAGCTCTCACCTTTGTCCCTAGCCCGCCGGAGATCATCAACCAGTGTGACCAAGGCAGTTTCAGTCCCATGATGAGGCCTGAATCCCGACTGGAAAGGATCCAAATGGTCCACTTCTTCCAGGCGTGCCTGGAGTTGTTCAGCAACCACTCGCTCAATTACCTTGTCCAAGAATGGAAGATTTGAGAAGAAGAAGAGGAGGAGGAGGAGGAATAGCAGGAAATATTTTTAGTTTAAGATGATATTGGAAAGCTGTTACATGCAGATACAATGAAATTCGGAAGGGAGGGATTTGGGGAAGTCAGTTAACAATGTTAATAAAATTGGGCTTTTAAGGGATATGGGATTAAGGTTGCTTTTTTATTGTTGTTGTTTTGTTTTTGTTTTTTAGTATTGTATTTTCCCCCCCTTTGGTATTTTTTTTGTCTTTTTCTATGTCATATTTGTTATAATTGTGGAAAACTCAATAAAAAAATTGAAAAAAGAAGAGGGGGAGGAGGAGGAGGAGGAGGAGGAGGAGGAGGAAGAAGAAGAAGAAGAAGAAGAAGAAGAAGAAGAAGAAGAAGAAGAAGAAGAAGACGACGAAATTATAACAACCAAGGATGATGGAAAATCATAGAATCTTAGAACTGTATAGTTGCAGGGGACCCCAAGGGTCATCTAGTCCAACCCCTGGCAGTGCAGGAATCTTTTGCCCAACATGGGACTCGAACCCTCGACCCTGAGATTAAGAATCTCCTGCTCCACCGACTGAGCTACCGCGTTGGGCCTCCCAGGCAAGATGTGCACCTGGGAGTGAGGAACCTGTTGTCCTTGTCCCCCCCGAAGTTTTTGGACCACAACTCCCTCCACCCCTTTGACACTGGACCATGCTGTCTAGGGCTGACAAGAACCGGAGTCCGTCAACATCAGGAGCGTGATGGATTTTCCCCCTTCCGTGATGCAGAGAACAGCTCTGAAGCTCTCCATCTGCCGGGATGTTAACGGAAAAATCCGAGGGCTCCCTTGGACAAAAACATAGGCACCAACCAGGATAACTTGGAGCAAAACAGCAGCCTGTAGGCTTGGCCTTTATTGAAGACTGTCGCGACAGGACTCCCACCCGCAACAAGATGAAGCAAAATGGAAGCCCAGAACAAAAGAAGACCCAACTTTTATTAGTTACTAATCCCCCAAACTACACCCCTAAGACTACATCACAACTACATCACAAAAAGGAGGGGTTGAGGGAGGAGTTGTGGAGGTAACCTGAGTGTCCTATCACCTGGCTGGTTCCTCCTTTCCCCCCTCCCCAAGTGTACTTTCCAGGTGACAAAGGGGAGTTTGCAGTTTCCTGCCCCCAGAGGGAAGAGCTGATCATTGTCCTTTGTTCCAGTCCGTGCTGAATCCACTCCCATATGCAAGTTCCTTGAGATCCTGATGGTCTTCTGTCTAGGACCATCAGGGTTGGCATAGCAAGTGGGCAGGGCTCCTGTGGATGTGCTGGTATGCTCAAGGGATTATGGCCTGTAGTCCTTCCTTCATGGAGTAAAATAAAAGTGGAATGGTGCAGATCCGATGTATGGTTGATTTTCTATGAATTTATAACAGTAGCGTAGCGTATGTAGTGTGTGTGTGTGTGAAGTTTGTACAAACTGAATGATTGAGGGGGGGGTTTCCTACGACAGGGACACAATACTGGCGGCGAAGGCGGACTCTACAAATGCCAGGCAGCAATTAACCAGGCGCAGCAGGCACAGATCGCGGGGGTTAAGGCGCCATTGCGTCAGCATCCTTGCACGGCAAGCATGGCTCCAGAAGATCCCGGCGAAACGAGCTGCTCTCTTACAGAACTGTCTCCAATTTTCCTTCCCTCTTCTCTGCATCTGTTTCTGTTTTGGGGTTGATGTTTTTCCAGCCCTGGGGCAAGAGAGGCTCTCCGGAGGAGCCCAACTTTTTAGGCCGCCAGTGGCATCCAGATCGAAAAGAGGAGGCCGGCGTTATTTGTTTAGCTCTGAAAACATGAACGCCGAAATGGCAAAGGCCACGCATTCCATAGGGATCTCCGAAGGTTTAAGGAAAAGAAAAGGGAAAAGATGAGCCAGAAAGGGATGAAATCTTTTGGCTCTCGTTCCCAATACATTGTGCGGGAGTGTTTGGCTGGGAGGGGGTTCAGGAGGAGGGGGCCATTCTAGGAAGGAATACGGGTGGTTCGCCTTCATGGCTGGAGAATTACCTGGATCCAGAGCCCAGAAAGGCCATAGCCATAGCTGTCAACCGTCCCTTATTTGGTGGGAAAGTCCCTTATCCCAGCGCTGTGTCCCGCTGCTGTCCCTTATTGATGATGTCCCTTAAATTTCCCGGGTTTCAAAGGAAGCAGCTCCTCTCCCTCCCTCCCTGCCAGCCAGGGAGGAGAGAGGCTCCAGCTGTGTTGCTTGGCTGCGTTGCTCACCCAATAAGGAGTCTAAGAACGACTGGGGGGTGGAGCTTGCATGCCTTGTGCCGATCAAATTGGCCGCGTTGCCTGGGGACTCGCCTTTGCTCAGCGCTTCTCAGCGGAGAGGGGACGGTGGTTTTCCTTGCTGCATCCCCTTTGCCGGGTTGCTGCGCTGTGGGAACCACCGCTTGAGGCTTCGTTTGGCTGCTGGCTGGGCTTTCTGCCTTTGGCTCGGAGGGGCTCAGAAGTTGAACCTAGCTGTGCCTGGAAAATCCCTTGTTTTGGCTGCTGATCCCTTATTTTCAAGGCTGCTGGTCCCTTATTTTCAAATCTGTAAGTTGACAGCTATGGCCATAGCTCACTTGTTGAACATCTGCCTTGCACAATAAAGGTTCCAGGTTCAAATCCTGAAGCTTTGAGGGGAAGTGTGTGGAACGGGTCTTGGTGTTTCAATTTCTGGGAATGGAGTTGAGAGATTCCCTAACCTGGGGAGAAAACAGCAAAGACCTGATGAAGAGAGCACAGCAGAGGTTATATTTTCTGAGAATCCTCCGGAAAAACAATCTCTCAAAGGACCTGTTGATGGCATTTTACCATTGTACTGTGGAGAGTGTATTAACTTATGGTCTGTGTGTGTGGTTTGGGAGCTGCACGGTCAGGGGGAAAACAATGCTGTCCAGGGTTGTGAAGACTGCGGAGAGAATAATTGGGTGCGCTCTTCCCACCTTGGATCAAATCTATGCTTCCAGGTGTCAGAAGAAAGCTGCAGAGATAGCGCAGGATAGTGCGCACCCTGGAAATGATCTCTTTCAGCTTCTGCCTTCTGGAAGAAGGTACAGGGTTATAAAGACCAGGACTAGCCGCCTGAGAAACAGATTCTACCCAAATGCGATTTTGGTTTTAAACACAGTGTAAGGTAGTCAATGCGACGCGGGTGGCGCTGTGAGTTAAACCACAGAGCCTAGGACAAAAGGGTGGCGGTTCGAATCCCCGCAACAGGGTGAGCTCCCGTTGCTCAGTCCCTGCTCCTGCCAACCTAGCCGTTTGAAAGCAAGTCAAAGTGCAAGTAGATAAATAGGTTTCCATGCGCTGCTCTGGTTCGCCAGAAGCGGCTTAGTCCTGCTGGCCACATGACCCGGAAGCTGTATGCCGGCTCCCTTGGCCAATAAAGCAAGATAATAATAATAATAATAATAATAATAATAATAATAATAATAATAGTAATTCATTATTTATACCCCACCCATCTGGCTGGGCCTCCCCAGCCACTCTGGGCGGCTTCCATAGAAACCAAAAATACAGTAAAATGATGAGCGCCGCAACCCCAGAGTCGGTCACGACTGGACCTAATGGTCAGCGGTCCCTTTACCTTTACCTATAGGAGTATATTGTATTTAATTATGGGGTATCAGAGTTTTTAGGAGGCTAACCAGGCTGGGATAGCAGGGATAGCAGGCTTGTTGGTTTCTGAATGTCTGATGTAGATTTTCAATTTTGTTGTTCTGTATGGCACAATGACAATAAATATTATTGTATCGTATCGTATCATCTCCAGGTAGCAGGGAACCCGGCCTGAAACCCTTGAGAGCTGCTGCCAGTCAGTGTAGGCCATACTGAGCTAGATGGAGCAATGATCTGACTCAGGATAAGGCAGCTTCCTATGTTCTTATGGCTCCTCTTCAGTCCAGTCCCTGACACTGAGTGAGCTGACATCCACATTGTATGGCGCTAGTGGCAGAGGAGCCTCTGGTGCTGATTGGCTTATTGCAGCCAACTAATCTGCATGGATTCCATGAATGGGCAGCATGGATTCCATGAATGAGAAGCAAAGTCAGGGCTTTGGGGCGGGTGTGTTGGCAATGGGTCCCTTGGTAGGGTGCAACCCCTGGAGCTGCCTTTGAACACCCCCAGGACTTCGCCTTGGATAGCTCAGTTCATAGAAACATGGAATTGCAGAGTTGGAAGGGGCCTGAGAGTCATCTAGTCCAACCCCTACAATGCAGGAATACGCAGTTGTCCTATAAGGGGATTTTACCTGCAACCTTGGCGTTAATAGCACTGCACTCAAACCAGCTGGGCTACCCAGGCTGGTTAGAGCATGGTGCTGATAACGCCAAGGTTACAGCTTCGATGCACATTTCGGACAGCTGCCTCACGGCCTAGGACCCTCGTACCTACGGGACCGCCTCTCCCGGTATGCCCCACAGAGAGCCTCAAGGTCCATAAATAGCAACACCCTAGTGGTCCCGGGCCCTAAGGAAGTTAGATTAGCCTCAACCAGAGCCAGGGCCTTTTCAGTACTGGCCCCGGCCTGGTGGAACGCTCTGCCTCATGAGACCAGGGCCCTGCAGGATCTGATTTCTTTCCGCAGGAGCTGTAAGACAGAGTTGTTCCGCCTGGCCTTTGGCTTGGAGCCAATTTGATTCCCTCCCTCTCTTTCTTTTTCCTTTCTCCTCCTGTGATGAGGCTGCATTTTAATACTTTCATGTTTCAATATTTTAATGTTGTATTTTAATGTTGTTTTTAAATTGTATTCATTTAACTTGTTTTTATTATTGCTTGTTAGCCGCCCTGAGCCCGGCCTTGGCTGGGGAGGGCGGGGTATAAATAAAAATTATTATTATTATTATTATTATTATTATTATTATTATTATTATTACAGTGGTACCTCGGGTTAAGAACTTAATTCGTTCCGGAGGTCCGTTCTTAACCTGAAACTGTTCTTAACCTGAAGCATCACTTTAGCTAATGGGGCCTCCTGCTGTTCTCAACCTGAAGCAAAGTTCTTAACCCGAGGTACTATTTCTGGGTTAGCGGAGTCTGTAACCTGAAGTGTCTGTAACCTGAAGCGTCTGCAACCCGAGGTACCACTGTATTCCTGCAGAGGCTTGGACTACAATTCTGTGATTCTCCTACAATGATGTATCACAAGGGACATCTGAGTGATGATGACTCTCTGTCTGCTAAGTTTCCAAGGACTTTGGGGGGGGCCTGGAAACACGGTTTCCAGATTTCAGCCAATCTGGTTTACTCACTTCCCACCCCTCACTTGTGGGTTGGGAGCCAGAGTCGGCGATCTTTATCACCAGCGTTTTCAATGTATACTTGGAAAACATGTCCGTGTGACGCACTCCTTCTTTCCTTTCCCTTTTATTCTTCCTTGAGCAAGCAAACGAGCGTTTAATATCTGATGCCGTCAGAGTTCAGCGCAGACCGCAAAGGACAAAAGCCGACAGGCTTGGAAGCCACTATAAATAGCACAGCCCTTCTATTGTATTTCATCTGAATACATGTCACAACGCTCTTTTTATAGCCTCGCTGAACCTGATGTTTTCGTTGGCTGTTCAAACCCTGCGGACCAGAGAAGTCAGAGGAACAGCGGCCATAAAGACACCTCCTCTCTTTCTTCTTGAGGAATCCCATCTGTCCACAAATACCTACTCTGAGCTCTGTTTCTTGGCCCCTTTAGAGCATGACAGAAAAGTTGGGAGCTGAACTCAAAAGCCAACTGCCAACCTTCCATCCCTTCCCACGCAGGGAAATTTATTTATTCATTCATTTAAGCAATTAAAATTTAACTCATTACATTACTCTGCTTGGGGAGGGGGAATAAAAGAGTTTTACGAAACCCTCAGCTCCTGACACTGGTACTCCCCATTTGTAAGAACACTTTCCTACGGAACTTTCCAAGTCATTGCTGTGCCCATTTCACAGAAACAGGAAGCAAGGGCATCAGAATTCTTTCGGGGGTTTTTTAACAAAAACTCCAAGGTGCACCTATCAGAGCCTGGTGCAAAATGGTGGTTCGGGGGCGGAGCCACACCCACGAATCGTACACCAGAGTGACCTGCATTCTACAAGTGCAAATCTGTATTTGACATACGACACATCAGTTAATCTGGCCCCAAACTCTTAATATTGGTTAGCAGTGTTGGAATTGGGGGGGGGGGATAGAACAGATCAAAAGCAACCAATTAATAATACTTGCATTCTGCAGACGAGGTTGAGCAATTAAAACAAGACCAGCCATGGCAAAATTTATTTTCACTTGCTGATGTTACACTATCAGGCGTCAGAAATATTCATTATATTATTTGTACCCGTCCCCAATCTTCTCCAGTCCACCCAGTAGATCATAATCTACCTTCCATCTGTTGGCTCCGTTCTAGACTGTGGTTAGCCACCTCCTCTCAATTCATTTTGTAGCAAGAATGCAACGTGATCCCATTTGCCACACCACAAATCCCTCTGAGCCACAGAGAAAGCGAAAGGAAAAAGTGCATTGGAACTCCAGATTCTTCCATCAAATTAACGCTCCACCGCTCATTATCTGTTTAATCATATTTGATCAGCCACTAAGCCAAACCACCTCACCCAGACCATGCAAAGGAGAAGAAGACATGTCTACTGAAATAGCTGGAAGTCCCGCTGTCCTCGGGTACGCAGACGCAAGTCCCTCAGGAGCAGTCTTCACTTGCCGGACATGATCCGCAGGAATTCCTCGTAGTTGACCTGCCCATCTCCGTCCACGTCAGCCTCCTTGATCATGTCCTCCACCTCTTCGTCCGTCAACTTCTCACCTAGCTTGGTCATGATATGGCGCAGCTCCGCAGCGCTGACGTAGCCGTTCCCATCCTTGTCGAAGACCCGAAAGGCGTTCCGGATTTCTTCCTCCCCATCGGAGTTCTGGATCTTCCTGGCCATCAAGGACAGGAACTCTGGGAAGTCTACAGTTCCGTTCCCATCAGCGTCCAGCTTATCGATCATTTCCTTGAGCTCAGCTTCTGTTGGGTTTTGCCCAAGAGACCTCATGACGGTGCCCAACTCCTTTGTGGTGATGGCACCATCTCCATCTTTGTCGAAGATCAGGAAGGCCTCCTTGAATTCAGCGATTTGCTCTTCCGAGAGATGTTCAGCCATGGCTTCCTCCTTGCTTCTGACAACTTCCACGGTCACCCTGTGAATGCCTTGGCGTTCTCCGGCGCAATGAAGAAGTTCTTCTCTTCCCTTTTTTGGGAGTTGCCGAGAACCGCGGGTGTCTTCTCTGGCCCTCGGCCCAGGGATGAGCCACAATTTAGGGAAAGGTTAGGCAACACCCAGGTGAAGCTTCTGTTGGAGCAAAGTGAATCACGGGGAAGTAGGAGATCCACACCCTTTTAAGTTACACAACCTGCCAGTCCCGTTTGGGTAGCAGAGGCAAGAAGGTAACGAACATTATATTATTTTATTTTGGATTCCATGTAATTGGAGGAAAGGGAATCATGAAATTAAAAGTGTGGTTTTATAGGAAGGCCTTCATTTGTGGGCAAAAGCAGTTTGCAGAATCTTGGGGTGCTAGAGGTAAAAGGGTTAAATTGTAAAGGACCCCCTGGATGGTTACGTCCAGTCGAATTTGACTAGGGGGTGCAGCGCTCATCTTGGTTTTCAGGCCGAGGGAGCCGGCGTTTGTCCACAGACAGCTTTCCGGCTCCAAAAACTTATTGGAGGTCCCAGGCCACAGGGAGGTTAGGCTGGTCTCAACCAGAGCCAGGGCCTTTTCGGCCATGGCCCCAATCTGGTGGAACGCTCTGTCACAAGAGACTAGGGCCCTGCGGGACTTGACATCTTTCCACAGGGCCTGCAAGACAGAGCTGCTCCACCAGGCCTTTGGCCAAGGCACAGCCTGACTCCCTCCTTTGGTAATTCTTCACAGAACTCTAGCCCAGTGGTTGCCATTAATTTGATTTGAACTGATTTTATGATGAATTGATTTTAGAATGCTTTATTATTTTTCATAGGGACGCGGGTGGCACCGTGGGTTAAACCACAGAGGCTAGGGCTTGCCGATCAGTAGGTCGGCAGTTCGAATTTGAAAGCATGTCAGAGTGCAAGTAGATAAATAGGTACCGCTCCGGCGGGAAGGTAAACGGTGTTTCTGTGCGCTGCTCTGGTTCGCCAGAAGCAGCTTAGTCCTGCTGGCCACATGACCCGGAAGCTGTATGCCGGCTCCCTCGGCCAGTAAAGCGAGATGAGCACCGCAACCCCAGAGTCGGCCACGACTGGACCTAATGGTCAGGGGTCCCTTTACCTTTACCTTTATTATTTTACTGTTGTTAGCCACTCTGAGCCCGGCTTCAGCTGGGGAGGGCGGGATATAAATAAAATATTATTATTATTATTTATTATGTGGCCAGCAGGACTAAACTGCTTCTGCCACAACAGGACACCGTGATGGAAGCCAGAGTGCATGGAAACGCCATTCACCTTCCCGCCAATAGATGACATAATAAGAGTTTATAATATTCGGCATGGCATGGGTGGAGAAAGGAATTTCTCCCCCTGTCATAAGTCTAGAATTTATAGGCATCCAAGGACGCGGAATGTTGGAAGATTCAGGACAGAGCGTTTAGCTTTGGAACTCCTGGCCTATTGAGATAAACTACGTGCTTTCCTACTGGAGTCTCTTTGGCACCTGATAAAAACGTCTTGTTTAGACACGTCTACCCACATGCTTAGAAAGTTGGAATAATTTCAATCTTGTTTCAGTATGTTTTAAAGAATGGTTTTGAATTTTTCCCGGTTTTGCTGTTTTATCTTTTTGTAAACCACTGGCACTTTTTTTTTCTTTACAATTAATAGGTGTATACATCTTATGAAACAAAGACAGACAGAAAGAAAGAAAGATCTTCTCTTTTTATGAAGATTACCTGCTCTGGGATCCCACAGCTTATTCTCCCCTGGTCTCCTCTCTGGTCCAAACAGGACTAATTTAGCCAGCTAGCCGTGGTGATCATCTAATGTTTATTGGATGGATTTCCCCCCTAAATTGATTTTTGAATTCTGAATTTATTGTTAGTCACGTTTATACTGTATTTTATGCTGTTTTGGTTGCATCAATTGAGTGTTTTAAATTTGTTGTTAGCCGCCCTGAGCCTGGTTTTCTGAACCGGGAAGGGCGGGGTATAAATAAAAATCTATTATTAATAATAATAATAATAATAATAATAATAATAATAATAATTATTCTCATAAGACTAGTACTTGCAGACATCCACTGAAGCTGACTGTTGGGAGATTCGGGACAGAGGAAGAAAGTCCTTCTTCACACAGCACAGAGTTAAACTGTGGAACTCCCTCCCACAGGAAACTGTCATGGCCACCAACATGGACGGCTGTAAAAAAAGGATTGGAGAAATTTATGGATGGCTAATGGTTGTGATGATGTAAGTAGTGATGCTTCTGAATACCAGCTGATGGAAACTTCAGGAGAGGGAGAGTTGCTCTTGCACTCAGATTATGCTTGGAGCACAAAATTGTTAGGGGTGCAAAATTTCCACACCTGGTGCTGCCTCAATACAACTGCAAGCTTCCGCCACCGGGGTCTGTTGCAAACCAGGAAGCAACCTCTCCAGACAATGGAATGACTCTTCTTTTATGATCTCTGTGGTTTTGGTCTCCTGGGTGACACGGGCACCCTGAGGCAGTGCTCCCTCTCTTTCTTTCCCTCCCTCCCACCATCCCCTCCACAAAGCCCCGGGCACTGGCAACCCACGCTATGCCACTGACCACTGGGATAATGTCAAACCTAGACCGCACTGGCAACCCACGCTATGCCACTGACCACCAGGATAATGTCAAACCTAGACTGCACTGGCAACCCACGCTATGCCACTGACCACCGGGCTAATGTCAAACCTAGACTGCACTGGCAACCCACGCTATGCCACTGACCACCGGGATAATGTCAAACCTAGACCGCACTGGCAACCCACACTGTGCCACTGACCACCAGGATAATGTCAAACCTAGACTAGTTTTCCAGTGCTTCCTCTTCAGCTGATGAGCTGCTGCCACTGAAAACATAACTAAGTATACCAAGGTTAAATTTGCATTCATTGCCCAATGCACGTTTGTCTCTGGCCCACGCATCGCCAGCATCCGGCCCCCAGATGGCTGCCCAACAGGGAATGGGGCCCTCGGGCCCCCATCCACGTGAGTACAACAAAGCGCCCTGCCTGTTCTCTGGATCTAATGTCCTCCTTCGCTCTCTCCCTGCTTCACTTCCCGGCAGGCTGTCTGGAGAAAAGATCTGGTGGCTCAGCGTGGTGCTTCTGATCTGACTACCATTTGTCATTTTAGTTTCTGGCCCCCAGATGAGATCATCTGTCATCCTCCGTCATTTTCCGTAGGAACCCAAAGGCCCCTGACAGAACGTGAGCCATTTGCTTTTCCTCCTCCCTTCTCAGGGAACGCATGTTTGGCTCAGAACTACTCTGAGATGGTTATTTTTCACAAGTTGTTTGGGGTTGTCCGATGCTCTGAAACCACTGTCTTGAGACTCAGAGGTGGAGCCTTGAAGCAAAATAACTCAAGGACTGCCTCTCCACATATGTCCCAGACCCTGTGATTATCATCTGGGGCCTTTCTTCAAGTGCATCTTCCACAAGAGATCAGGTGAACGGCAACCTGAGAACAGGCCTTTTCTGTGGTGGCTCCCCGTTTGTGAAATGCTCTCCCCAGGGAGATTCACCTGGCGCCATCACTACAGATCTATAGTTGCCAGGCAAAAACATCCCTCTTCTCCCAGGCCTTTGGCTAATTAAACATGGCCTTCTGACCTTCTGGCCTTCTGGGTTGTGGTTTTTGTTGGTTACTATGGTATGTATGTATGTATGTATGTATGTATGTATGTATGTATGGTATGGTATGTATTGGGATGCAGGTGGCACTGTGGTCTAAACCATTGAGCCTAGGGTTTGCCAATCAGAAGGTCGGCGGTTTGAATCCCCGCAACGGGGTGAGCTCCCGTTGTTCGGTCCCAGCTCCTGCCAACCTAGCAGTTCGAAAGCACGTCAAAGTATAAGTAGATAAATAGGTACCACTCCGGCGGGAAGGTAAACGGCATTTCCGTGCGCTGCTCTGGTTTGCCAGAAGCGGCTTAGTCATGCTGGCCACATGACCTGGAAAAACTGCCTGCAGACAAACACCGGCTCCCTCGGCCTGTAAAGCGAGATGAGCGCCGCAACCCCAGAGTCGTCCGTGGCTGGACTTAACTGTCAGGGGTCCTTTACCTTTATGGTATGTATTTTTATACAGTCATACCTCATGTTACGTTTGCTTCATGTTACGTTTTTTCAGGTTGCGTCCCGCTGCAACCCAGAAGTACCGGAAAGAGTTACTTCCAGGTTCTGCCGCTCGCGCATGCACAGACGTGCAATTGACGTCCCACGCATGCGCAGGAGCGGCGAATCGCAACCCGCGTGTGTGCAGATGCGCCACTGCGGGTTGCATTCCTTTCATGTTGCGAACGGGCCTCCGGAACGGACCCCGTTCGCAACCAGAGGTACCACTATATTCTAAACCACCCTGGGATCTTCGGATGAAGGGCAGTATACAAATTTAATAAATCATAATAATGATTCTCCCTGGTAGAGATGGGTCCATGCCCTAAGTTTCACAGGAAACGAAATTCCCTGTGAATTGTCTATGACTAAAGTTTGAACTGGAACGGGTAGATCTTCTGGCAAAAGGGCCAAGCCAATTGCAAGGGAGGATCAAAGCTCAAAACCTGCTTGCCCTGGCTTACAAAGGCATGGGACCCAACCCTGGGAAGGTCTACTGCACAAGCACCCCTGAACTGAATGGGAGAATCTCCCAGGGGATTGCACCCAGAGATGGAACTGCCAAATAATAGACTCCACAACTGAAAAGAGAACCATGGATTTATTTTCCCCTGAGGCCTGAGACGTCAACATCAGCAACATCTGCCCCAGATCGTTATTTCGGGTGTGTCTCCTTCAACCTGGCTGTGAAGAGGAAGACGCTTGAGAATGTTCCTTTGCAAGCTCCTCCAGTTCTCAGGTTGCAGTTCGGGGTATTAAGTGTCGACAGGGATGGTGGCGAGACGCATAGCATTTTTCTGCAAATTTCAGCCAGTGGGTAAACCGAAGTCTCAGCTCCGCTGCAAAGAGTAAAGAGAAGAAAGAAATGGTGAAATAGAGAATACAGTGGTACCTCGGGTTACAGACGCTTCAGGTTACAAACGCTTCAGGTTACAGATGCTTCAGGTTACAGACTCCGCTAACCTATAAATATTACCTTGGGTTAAGAACTTTGCTTCAGGATGAGAATAGAAATCGCGTGGCGGCGGCAGCAGGAGGCCCCATTAGCTAAAGTGGTGCTTCAGGTTAAGAACAGTTTCAGGTTAAGAACGGAACTCCGGAACGAATTAAGTTCTTAACCCAAGGTGCTACTGTATGGTGAGGACCATTCGTCGACCCGGTTAGAGTCATCATTTTTGTTGTTATTATTTATTTAATTTATATAGTGCCCTATACCTGGGGGTCTCAGGGCGGTTCACATAATAAAATCAAGATATAAAACCACAGAATACCTAATAAATATAAAAACAACAACCCAATAGCCCCCAAAAACCCCACATAGGGTGCAAATCAGATCAGTCAAAGGCCTGGTTAAAAAGGAACCTTTTTGCCTGGCGCCTAAAGGGCTATAATGAAGGCGCCAGGTGAACTTCCCTGGGCATTCCGCAGATGGGGAGCGACTGTAGAGAAGGCCCTGTTCTCGTGTTGCCACCCTCTGGACCTCTCGAGAAAGAGGGTCTCAGAAGATGATCTCAGGGTCTGGGTAGGTTCATATGGAAAGAGGCGGTCCTTGACATATTGCGGTCCTGAGCCGTGTAAGGAATCATGGAGTCGGAAGGTCCTCGAGTCCAACCCCCGCAACGCAGGAATCTCAACTGAAGCATCCCTGTCCGATAGCTGTCCAACTGTCCAAGAAAAAGCTAACAAGAGCTTTCACACTGCAGACAGTAACGGAATTGCAGGGAACCCAAAGATCATCTGTTCGGGCCTCAGGGCCACCTGGTGGTGAGGCCAACGCCAATAGCCAAAAGTCCCAAGGAGAGTCCAAAATCCAAAAAAGCTGTGTTCATCCAGTATTTTATACACACACACACACAGAGAGAGGTTCTCTTGCATAGCAGGGGGTTGGACTAGATGACCGCCCCGGGTCCCTTTCAACTCCATGAGTCCACGGATATATATATAGAAAAACACCAAAGAGCAGCAGTACATAGCATAATCGCCAGGACAGATCCTGTACCATTATCCTTCACCTCTTCTGTTGTTCCCATCCTATGAAAAGGATACTACCGAATCGGACGTTATATTTAAAAATGTCCTTTAACATGCGTGTTAGAGACGTGTAACTAGAAGCTGCTGGAGGAGCAGATAATGATTTTAATCACAGCAGGCAGAGTGGGGGAGTTTAACCCTTTCCTTCCCTCACCGCCGCTGCAGTCCTGATGAAAAGGACCCCTCTGAAGCTGCTATTTGCACAGGAAGGACACACACACAATTGGGTGCCAATGCGAAGAAGACACGTTCCGTCCATTGCCCTGTTTCGTCCAGGTAAAGCCTTTTGTAACGCTGGAGCAGTGAGGAGAGCTCTGCAGGGCCAAAGCCCTACGGGACCGCTTCTCCTGGTATGTCCCACGGAGGACCTTACGGTCTTCAAACAAAAACATCTTGGAGGTCCCAGGCCACAGGGAGGTTAGGCTGGCCTCAGCCAGAGCCAGGGCCTTTTCAGTACTGGCCCCGAACTGGTGGAACGCTCTGTCACAAGAGACTAGGGCCCTGAGGGACTTGACATCTTTCCGCAGGGCCTGCAAGACAGAGCTCTTCCACCAGGCCTCTGGCCAAAGCGCAGTCTGACTCCCTCCTTTGGTAATCCTCACAGAACTCCAGCCCAATGGTTGCCATTAATTTGATTCTGAATTGATTTTAGAATGAATTGATTTTAGAATGCTGTATTACTTCATTGTTGTTAGCTGCTCTGAGCCCGGCTTCGGCTGGGGAGGGCGGGATATAAATATATTATTATTATTATTATTATTATTATTATTATTATTATTATTATTAAGCAGAGTTTATCCCTCAGCCTGCTATGGCCGGCCAACCAGGGGGATGCAGGTAAACCCACAAGCAAGACAGGAACGTCGTCTGACTGAACGTCGTTGCTCACGCAGATCCTTAGGACTCCGAATCCCATCAGCCCCAGCCAGGGTAAGGCTGGCTATTAACAACTTGGGACCACTTCAGCTACGAGACGCATTCGCTGAGATTCCTCCCTTGCAGGGGACTGGAGTAGAGGACTTTGGGGTCCCTTCCAGTTCTACAATTCTATGAGATCACCTTGCCCCACATGAGCCCATTCAAACACTTTGATTGGTGGAATTGGCATGGGTGCCACATACAGTGGTACCTCGGGTTAAGTACTTAATTTGTTCTGAAGGCTGCTTTTAACCTGAAACTGATCTTAACCTGAAGCACCACTTTAGCTAATGGGGCCTCCTGCTGCTGTTGTGCTGCCGGAGCACGCTTTCTGTTCTCATCCTGAAGCAAAGTTCTTAACCTGAAGCACTATTTCTGGGTTAGCGGAGTCTGTAACCTGAAGCGTATGTAACCTGAAGCGTATGTAACCCGAGGTACCACTGTAATACCTGGTCCATATTTGTAATAGCTCGATAATTCAGCATGGACTTTGGAAGTCCCTGCCTATTGATAGGTGCCTTCGCTGTACTCTTTTCGGTGTCTGCTAAAAACATCCTTGTTTAGACGAGCCTAGCAGTTCGAAAGCACGTCAAAGTGCAAGTAGATAAATAGGTACCGCTCCGGCGGGAAGGTAAACGGCGTTTCCGTGCGCTGCTCTGGTTCGCCAGAAGCGGCTTAGTCATGCTGGCCACATGACCCGGAAGCTGTACGCCGGCTCCCTCGGCCAATAAAGTGAGATGAGCGCCGCAACCCCAGAGTTGTCCGCGACTGGACCTAATATTCAGGTGTCCCTTTACCTTTACTCAGATTCTTAGAAAGTTGATGTGAATTTTAACCTGTCTCATCATTTTAATTTCTTGTAGGTTTTAAGCTGCTGTTGTCAATTTCCCTTGATTTTACTGTTTTACCTTTACAGGCTGTTTTTTACAGTGTATAAATCTTATGAAATAAAACGAACAAAAAAAGTTGATTTTTTTTGTTTTGCTGTGCCTTTTTTTTTTTGAGTCGACCTTTGATATTTGTGTCTGTACCTCTGATATTTACATCAGGAAAATTGCATGGGAGGGGTTAAGCCTATCCTCTCTCCCCAAACCTCCTGCTCTGGTCAAACTCAGAGCCCTCAAAAACTGCGTGTTTCGGATTGTCGCCAGCCAAGCGTTACTCAAAGTAGTCACATCCATACATTTCACCCTCAATTTTGGTTGTTCTTTAAAAGCTATTCTGTGCATCTCAAATATCTTGAAACAAAAGGTAGTTTGAGAGCTGAGGATTAGGCAGAGGAAAGAAGCAAGAGAGAAGGCCAGCAAGAAATACATTTCTGATTCTGCCCAGTTTTCATCCTAAAATGGGATATATAGCAGGAACAGGAATAAACACCCATTTTTCCACATTTTTCCTCGGAGAAACCCATGCTAAAGTGCTGACAGATATCTGCCTAATATATACATTTTTGCTAAGCAACTTCTCCTAATATAATGCATCTTTGCATCTCGTCATTTTCACGAGTTTGCATTACTTGGTTGGGGCAAAAAAAACAGAATGCAAAATTCGGAGAAGCGCAAATTTCAAAGAATGGTACCTATTGAATTGAATTCCTGCCCTGTCCCTAAGAGATGGCTCCCTGCCCGTGGTCACATCTCCCCTCTTCCCTCATCCTTCATCCACGCATCACTGCCAAACTCTTGAACTGGAAGTTCCTCAGGGCAGACAACTCTCCTGCAACTGTGCATTTAATGTGAGATTAACCTGTACCTAGAGTGCAGGGCTCCGGGGGTCTCTGGCCACCATCAGCTTCTCAAACTCCTCGTAGGTGACTTTCCCATCCGAGTTGGCGTCCACCTGTCTCATCATCTCCTCCACCTTCTCGTCCGTGAACGTCTCCCTCAGGTTGACCAGCACGTGCTCAAGCGAGCGCATGACTTCTCCCAGCTCCGACGAAGTGATCACCCCATCGCCGTCCGTGTCAAAATGTGTGAAGGCCTCTTTGACCACGTCGAGTTCTGCTTCTGTGAACCGGTAAGCCATGGCGTGTCCGTCCTCTGCCCAGCACAACCTCTCTCTCTCTCTCGTCTCCAGGAAATCACTCTCTCGTTATCCCTGCTGAAATGGGAAAATCCAGCGTCTGCCGGAAGGAGGAGATGATGAAGGGCCGGATTGCTTCGGTCCACACCCTGGCCTGGAGAAGGATCTACTTGTTTGTGGTGAAACTAGTCAGAGGAACAGCTTTGCCCCAGTGTAGGTCGGGCTCTTATAGGGTTGGCAGACTAGGTGATGCTCCACTATCGACATCCATCATCTCTGCAACTTCAAGGAATGCAAATCGGGTGGAGCTCTTGCACGTCGCAACTTTCATCGCATTATCCGTCCGGTTTCGTGACATCAGCACAAAGCCCTGAGGTCTCCCTAGTTGATTTTGTGGGTGTGTGGGTGTTTGTGTGATAAATGCACCATTCGCATAGGTGTCAACCGTCCCTTATTTGGTGGGAAACTCCCTTATCCCAGCGCCGTGTCCTGCTGCTGACCCTTATTAATGATGTCCCTTAAATTTCCCAGGTTTCAAAGGAAGCAGCTCCTCTCCCTCCCTCCCTGCCGGCCAGGGAGGAGGGAGGCTCCAACTGTGTTGCTTGGCTGCGTTGCTCACCCAATAAGGAGTCAAAGAACGACTGGGGGGTGGAGCTTGCATGCCTTGTGCCGATCAAATCGGCCGCGTTGCCTAGGGACTCGCCTTTGCTCAGTGCTTCCCAGCGGAGAGGTGACGGTGGTTTCCCTTGCTGCATCCCCTTTGCCGGGTTGCTGCGCTGTGGGAACCACCGCTTGAGGCTTCGTTTGACTGCTGGCTGGGCTTTCTGCCTTTGGCTCAGAGGGACTCAGAAGTCGAACCTAGCTGTGCCTGGAAAATCCCTTATTTTTGCTGCTGATCCCTTATTTTTGAGGCTGCTGGTCCCTTATTTTCAAATCTGTAAGTTGACAACTGTGATAGGAACTTAGGAGTCGAACCGACGGTATTCGTCTCAGAGAATCGCAGAATTGCATTATTTTCTGGTGTGGAAAGAATGCAGTCTGTCACTGAGCTACATAGTCCACATATTAATCCTCCACACAATGATTCTGATGCAGATGCAACACATTTTCTCAACTCTCAAGAAGCACCGTTTTACTGACAGGGACAACGCAGTTCCCTTTCTAGCTAGTCCATTGCTATTGCTGATCCTTCACTCACAGTTTGGTGATGGACTTAACATCAGGTGTTTGGGTTTTTAAAAAAAGGATTGGGCAAATTCATGGAGGATTAGGCTACTGGTGGTTGCTATGTGCAGAGGCAGTGTACCTCTCAGTGCCAGGTACTGATGAAATGCATTGGTTCCTTCACACCCTGAGATTCTAGGAAGCATCTGAGATGAAGAACAATGGACCTCTATAATTATGTCCTTATTGTAAGGACACATAATTATTTCCTTATTATGCTTTTTATAATTGCATCCTTATTATGACCACAATGTGAAATGTTGATCTCATCCACCCTCCTAGACCCATATTGGAAAGGGATATCACTGGTGACAACTTACATTGCCCTTCCTCCTGTCTGCAATAATCTGAGACCTTTAAGAATTTAATTTTAATTTCATTTTAATTAAATTTTCTGTTTTACAATTTAAGATACATATTTTTACACCCTTAAAATATCAGTGACTTCCCTCCTTCTCTTTCCATGGTTCATTTTACATATCATAAATCCCTGCATATTTTACAGAAACTATACCATTCAGAATTCCATCATTACATCCATCATGACTTATTTACCCTGTTGAATTTATCTTAATGCTGCCAGCGTTTTCAGCTGTACACAGTTATTTCCCATATATTCAATAAATGTTTTCCAATCTTCTCTAAACGTATGTTCTTCTTGTTCTCTTATTCTATATGTTAAGTCTGCAAGCTATACCTGAAGGAGCATCTCCACCCCCATCATTCAGCCCAGACGTGAAGGTCCAGCTTTGAGGGCCTTCTGGCAGTTCCCTCCCTGTGAAAAGTGAGGTTACAGGGAACCAGGCAGAGGGCCTTCTCGGTGGTGGCGCCCGCCCTGTGGAATGCCCTCCCGTCAGATGTCAAGGAAATAAAAAACTATCTGACTTTTAGAAGACACCTGAAGGCAGCCCTGTTTAGGGAAGCTTTTCATGTTTGACCTTTTATCGTGTTTTTAATATTCTGTTGGGAGCTGCCCAGAGTGGCTGGGTAAACCCAGCCAGATGGGCAGGGTATAAATATATTATTATTATTATTATTATTATTATTATTATTATTATTATTATTGATTTTGCTATAATAGTGGTTCAGCTCCTTTCTCCTGGGCTGTGTCCAGAAAGTGGGGGGGGGATGAGTGTTCGGACCCCTGGGATCTCACTTGTGGGGTGCCTCAGGGTTCCATCCTCTCCCCCATGCAGCCGCTGGGAGAGATCATCAGCAGGTTTGGGTTGGGTGTCTATCAATATGCGGATGATACCCACCTCTACCTCTCTTTTAAATCAGAACCAGTGAAGGCGGTGAAGGTCCTGTGTGAGTGTCTGGAGGCGGTTGGAGGATGGATGGCAGCTAACAGATTGAGGTTGAATCCTGACAAGACAGAAGTACTGTTATGGGGGGACCGGGGGTGGGCGGGTGTGGAGGACTCCCTGGTCCTGAATGGGGTAACTGTGCCCCTGAAGGACCAGGTGCGCAGCCTGGGAGTCATTCTGGACTCACAGCTGTCCATGGAGGCACAGGTCAATTCTGTGTCCAGGGCAGCTGTTTACCAGCTCCATCTGGTGCGCAGGATGAGACCCTCCCTGCCTGCTGTCTGTCTCGCCAGAGTGGTGCATGCTTTAGTTATCTCCCGCTTGGACTACTGCAATGCGCAGAATGTGGCAGCTAGACTGGTGACTGGGAGTCTATTATTATTATTATTATTATTATTAACTGCGCAAATTCTGGCAACTTAAGTTGCCACCCTGGTTGTTTCCATATTTTACTACACTGGGCTTTGCCCTGATTTCAGAAGATGAGAGCACCAGGAGACGCCTGTGAATAGCTGTCAACTTACAAATTTGAAAATAAGGGACCAGCAGCCTTGAAAATAAGGGATCAGCAGCAAAAATAAGGGATTTTCCAGGCACAGCTAGGTTCGACTTCTGAGCCCCTCTGAGCCAAAGGCAAAAAGCCCAGCCAGCAGCCAAACGAAGCCTCAAACGGTGGTCCCCACAGCGCAGCAACCCGGCAAAGGGGATGCAGCAAGGAAAACCACCATCACCTCTCCGCTGGGAAGCGCTGAGCAAAGGTGAGTCCCCAGGCAACGCGGCTGACTTGATCAGCACAAGGCATGCAAGCTCCACCCCCCAGTCGTTCTTAAGACTCCTTATTGGGTGAGCAACGCAGCCAAGCAACCCAGTTGGAGCCTCTCTCCTCCCTGGCTGGCAGGGAGGGAGGGAGAGGAGCTGCTTCCTTTGAAACCTGGGAAATTTAAGGGACATCATCAATAAGGGACAGCAGCGGAAACTAGCGCTAATACACCCAGGAACCTCACCAAAATGCTGGAGAGGGTGCACCTCCACAGGCACATACCTCCACATGTGGTGGGAGTGTCCCAAAATTCAACTATTCTGGACAACAGCCATACAAGAAATATGTAAAATAACTAAGCAAGAAATAGACATCACCCCAGAATTGGCCCTACTAAACATCTTCCAAGACAACAACGCCCATTTACACCACAAAGAACTCATAACCCACCTGCTCTCAGCAGCCAGAAACACCATAGCCAGACACTGGAGAGACCTGTCAGGAGTAAGCATGGACCAATGGTACCAAATAGTATGGGAAACAGCCCTACTAGAAAAATTAACTAATAAACTGAAACTGACATGGGGACAAACAGAAGAAGACGCCTTCACCCCAGTATGGCTCCCCTTTATCACATACACAGCCCAACAGGACAATGACAATAATCCACCAACAGCATACAAATCAATATGGCTAACCTGATCCAAAACACCCACCCACCTCACTCACACACGAAAACATGATCATGGAGCCCAAGAAAGTAAAATCTCTCACTGCCTTAGAATGCAACTTAGACGGATACAAACCACAGGAACAAAGGCAACTGAGTCCAGCTGTTGGCCCATTGAGCTTGATATTGCCCACACTGACTGGCAGAAGCTCTCCAGGGTTTCAGGCCTCAGTCCTCCCCACCCCTGCCTGGTGATGCTGGTGGAATGGAGCTGGGATGTTCTGCACTCAAAGCAGATGCTCAACCCCTAAGCTATGGAGACCTGGAGGATCAGGCCAGTGGCCCAGCTGCTGCAGCACCCTGTTCACACAGCAGCCAACCAGATGTCTGTGGGAAACCCGCAAGCAGGATTCGAACACAAGATCCCTCTTCAACGCTTGTTTAGATTACTGGATTGAGCTGAGATGGCAAAGCTGACATGCCTAATCAGAGAAAAGCCATTGTCAACATTTACTAAAGATGGGGGGGGGGATATTAATTTTTTTGCACAAAAAATAAAAAATAAGTCGTTATATTTCGGGTTGAGGATTGAAGATAATGTTGGCACATAGAAAGTAGTTTTGTTGTCTGCATGGATGTGTTGAACAATTTTTATATACTACTGACAGATGAAGAATCGGAAGTTCTCTTTTTTTCTCTTTTCCTCTTGCTTTCTCTTTTTCCATTTTTCCATTTCTCCTTCCTCTATTTCCCTGCTTTCTCTCTCTCTCTCTCTCTCTCTTTGATTTGTGTTTTCGCTTAGATTAGGTTTCCAGTTTTGACAAAAAGAGATTTGGTCATAAACTTCGCATTCCTTTTCTCCCAAATCTTAATAAAACCGATTCAAAAATAAAATGAAAAAGAGTTGTCTCCCCTCCTGTGGATTCCAGGAACTGGCATTTAGAAGCACTGTTTGCTGCCTCCAGCAGTTTGAGAAGCCTCTCAAATTTGCTGAGTTGCAGAGAAATGGAGTGCAGGCGGCGCTTTGTCCAGTTTAATGGTCAAATTTCTCCTGCCTGCTACACCACCACCTTCCCAGGAAGAAAGGCTTCTGGCCAGGCAAAAGAAAAAGTGAGAGCACAGAGGACAGAAGCAAATGACTACTAAGGGAAAGTGCAATTTGCGGAGTTCCATGGAGCTCCCTGCAAATTAAACATGGAGCTCCATGAATTAGTGGTCATCGTTGGCCACAGTAAAGTCTACAGGCCTGTGCCAGTACCTGTTCATACACATCCCTGTATCGCCTTGCCTTCTCCTATTCTTCCTTTCCCTTTGTTCTCTCTCCAGTTGAGTTTTGGGACTGTAGGCACCTTGGGGCAGGGAACTGCCTCCTGCACCCCACCGCAAAGCAATGTACTGCCATGAAAATTGCAATGGTTTGAAGCTTCTGGGAAATGATATTTAACGAGATGAAAAAGATGTTGAAACCAGAAGCATTTTTACTTGGCATTGTAGGAGATGATATTAACAGACAGGATTGCAAGTTGTTTTTATATGCAGTGACGGCAGCAAGAATATTATTGGCACAAAAATGGAAGCAAGAAGAACTACCGACGAAAGGACGAAATTCTTAGAAGGACCAGAGATTCTTAGAAGACTGGAGTAAATATATGAATTATTTGAAAAGTAATAGTAACGAACAGATTACGCCAGTAGGATTGCAAGAAGTTTTCTAAGGAGGAGTATTTGAAAATATTACAAGTAAGATTATAAGGAGAATTATTAGTTAGTGATAATTAAGAGTAATAGAGAAATTACGAAATGCAGAAGAACGGAAAATCATCAGAGGTGTTGACAGAAGTCAAAAACATTGTATAAGATAAGAAGTTATGTTATATGAATGTTGGAAATGATATGTTAAAAAGCTAATAAAAATATTTTTAAAAGAAAATTGCAACGGTTTGTTACCTAGGGCCTTTACTTCTCCATCATCACCCGCACAAATTCTTCGTAGTTGACTCTCCCGTCTCCGTCCACATCGGCCTCCTTGATCATCTCATCCACTTCTTCGTCCGTCAGCTTCTCCCCCAGGTTGGTCATGACGTGGCGCAGCTCCGCCGTGCTGATGTAGCCGTTCCCATCCTTGTCAAAGACCCGGAAAGCTTCCCGGATCTCCTCCTCGCTGTCGGAATCCTTCGACTGCTTGGCCATCAGCGAGAGGAACTCGGCAAAGTCCACCGTGCCGCTGCCATTCGCGTCCACCTGGTCAATCATGCTCTGCAGCTCAGCTTCGGTGGGATTGTGGCCCAGGGAGCGCATGACGGTGCCCAGCTCCTTGGTGGTGATGGCCCCGTCGCCATCTTTGTCAAAGAGCGAGAAGGCCTCTTTGTACTCGGTGAGTTGCTCCTCCGTGAGCCGCTGAGCCATGCTGCTGCCTCCAGTCTCACAACAAGCAACCTCGCTCTCTCTCTCTCTCTCTCTCAGTTGTGATCCCTGCCGAAACAGGAAAAGCTAGCATGGTGTAGGGGCGTTGAGTGATATCAGCCCACACCCTCATTCGTGGCCTAAGGCCTGGCTTTAGATCCCGCTCCTTTCTGGAGAAACCTGCTGAGAAGATAGACTCATCAGGCGTGGTCTGGTGCCAGAGATGGAGGGTGCTCCTCAGGGAGGGGCCGTAGCTCAGTGAGAAGATCATCTGCCTAGCAAGCAGAAGGTGTCGGGTTCAGTTCCCACTGACATCTCCAGGAAGGGCTAAAAAGCACCGGTTAGTTGCTGTGACTGGCCATAGTTCCATCTGGCTGGGTTTCCCCAGCCACTCTGGGCAGCTTCCGACAAAGACCCAAAATACACTAAGATGTCACACACTAAAAACTTCCCTGAACAGGGCTGCCTTCAGATGTCTTCCGAATGTCAGGTAGTTGTTTATCTTTTTGACATCTGATGGGAGGCTGTTCCACAGGGTGGGCGCCACCACTGAGAAGGCCCTCTGCCTGGTTCCCTGTAACCTGGCTTCTTGCAGGGAGGGAACTGCCAGAAGGCCCTCAGCGCTGGACCTCAGCGTCCGGGCAGAACGATGGGGGTAGAGACGCTCCTTCAGGTATACTGGGCCGAGGCGAAGCTGAACAATATAACACAACACGATGGCCAATAACAATGCCACTAAACACTATTTATAGACTAATGCAAATGGTCAGAAATTGCAACCAAAGTCTCTAAATCTTCTTCTCCAGTCGCAGTAGAATAATTCAAAAGTTCGATATGTACGTAATCTGTCACCGAATATTGCCAGAACAGAGTTTCCAGATAACCAATCTGTTTCGCTCAATGCTTCATCAGCCTATCTTGATCTATTCTTCATCAGCAAGACTTGTAAGAAGTAATATGAGAAGAGTGCAGTTTTATTTCTTTACAAGACAATCTTGCAGTATCATATGAGCATTGATCCAGAGCATATTTTCTACAGTGTTTATATTTGCTTACATATAAGATTGGCAAAGAAGCAAAGCAGCTAGTGAGCCTGATCTTTATTGATCTGTTGCAACAGGGTGCTCCCCTCACATGCAGGAAAGGAGGAGGTGTGCCTGCCCTTATATAGACATTTTAAATTGCCCGCCCTGGAGTCCAAGACCACCCCCAGAAACATCAAAGCTACATCATAGAAAAGGTGGTCTACAGCAGAAATCTGAGTGGGTTGTTTATCTCTTGTCTGGCAAGTTACCTGTTAACGCTTACTTGATTGGATACCCTGGGGAGCCTGGCCAGTCTTTTGTAATGATAAATACTTAGTTCCTGTGCCAGGTCATAAAGGTAAAGGGACCCCTGACCATTAGGTCCAGTCGTGGCCGACTCTGGGGTTGCGGCGCTCATCTCGCTTTACTAGCCAAGGGAGCCGGCATACAGCTTCCGGGTCATGTGGCCAGCATGACTTAGCTGCTTCTGGCGAACCAGAGCAGCGCACAGAAACGCCGTTTACCTTCCCGCCGGAGCGGTACCTATTTATCTACTTGCACTATGGTCATAGGCTCACCCTATTCATACACAGACATACCCTTAAGACAGGATTTGTGAAGGAAAAGACAATGGGGAGGCTTTTCCATTTGACTTTGCAGAGCAAACATTTGGTCAGTTTGGGAGTCCAAAACGGTTCCAGGACTGTTTTCCTGTGCTGCTTCAGACATGTGGTTTATATATTTATGTAGATGTTTGCTTGGTACATTTATTATATATGTAATATCTTAATTTTTTTTATTTCACATGGGAACCCCCCCCCCAATTGTCTGCTACTCTTCTGATGACTTAAACATTCTGTTTTCCCAAAGCAAGAGAACTGCTCCATCAAGAGGGGGAAGAGGCAAGGAGGAACATCTGAAGGAAAACCAAGCAACTTCATATCATATGATTCCAGCGCTCCAACCCTCCGTTACACGGGAAAACACTTTGGGCTGTGTGGAAATTTCCAGGGCTCGAGACCCCCCTGTGAGGCAGTGTTTTGTTTGTTTGTCTGCTTGCTTTCCCAACCCCTCCACCTGGGAGCAAATCTCTGAAGCAAGCTGCAAAGGGTTTGTTGCAGGAATTTATGTATAGGTTGGGGGGGGTTGCCCCTCCAGCAGATATCATGCACATGCAGCCCACTACCAAAATCAGCACAATCGCTTTTGTGACTTTTGTGATTTGTCCCCACAAAACATTTCATCACAGTTTCTTCCTATCTATTCAAAGGGCCTCTGCTGCACGATACCAAATGTAAGAATTCACTGATAAATGTCTCTATGTACTGGCTCACTGGGAAAACTTCAGAAATCCATATAGACATGTGAGTTCAGCTACTCAGCAGCCCCTCTGCCTGAGTGATAATCCCTGGCCTCCTGATACCTGAGTGCCAGACAGGTAGCCATTCCAGAAATAACAAGCCCAGATGAAGACAAAAGGGTGTGATTCACTTGGCTGGGAAACAGGGAAATGTAAGTATCTCTTTTGTTACACTTGATGGGTGTTTGGTGGAGGGCAAGGAGAACCATGGGGCAGGGTCCACGATGCTCAGATTACTGCCACCAGACCTCCCCTTTCATGACGTAATCATGATGTATTAGTGATGTAGTTTGGGGGGGGTGTAACATGGGGATTCTCTTTTGTTCGGGGCTTCCATCTTGTTCCACCTGGTGGCAGGTGGGAGTCCTGTCGTGACAGTCTTCAATCAAGACCAAGCCTACTGGCTGCTGTTTTGCTCTGGGATTCCTGGCTGGTGTCCTTGTCTTTTGTCCAAGGGAGCACTCAGATTTCTCCATTAACAGGTTTTAGATCAGCAACTCCTGAGGATCAGCCAGGTTCAGGCTACGGTTGCCAACTTTCAAATCAGCTTGGGCAGCTGCGTCTCACAGAAGTTTGAACAGCAGGGATTTCACAGCACAGGTGTTAAGTGCCTCTCGCCCCTGGGAAATTGCCTGGGAGCGAACACAACCCTCTGATAGAGTTTCTCCACCCAGCTTAAGCAACAGTGATGGATCTCTTCCTGATAAACACCACTGTAGACTCATTCGCCCTCGTGGCAGAGCTGGGCCTGTAACACTCTGCTTGAACAGGACTTCACATGTTCCTGGAATGGATCCTGGCACCGGACCAGTTTCCGTGGCTCAAGAACTCAATATAAGCCTTTACATACAAGCAGGATTCCCCCTGCCTCTGTGCTATTGTTTCCCATTATTACTCAGTTCTACAGTATTTCTCTCTGTTGTGTATTTTGAGCCTGAACTGCGCTTGCAATTCTCCAGAGGTCTCTTTTTCAAGAAACAAAACCAAGGCGTTTTCTGTGTCGCTGACAACCCAGGAAGAAGCCGCCTTTATTTCTCCGTGAAGCCTTGATGCAGAAATATCAAGCACGCAGCGCCTGGGTTGTTCAGTTTCACTTCTTTTCCCGCAGTTCCGAGGCACTCGGAGGACGGAGATGACTCACTTCTAAACAGGATGTGACCCTTGCCAACCCAATTTGCCTTCGGTTTCGGTTTGAGGCTCTTCGTTTCATTTTGGTGCCGTGTCCAGTCAGTCGCTGGAGACAAGGACGCTGAGGTCTCCATCAAGCTCGTGCAAGCTGTTATAAGAATTTTAAGGTCTTGGATATGTAATAAATGTTCATAAATGTACCAAGCAAACACGTACATAAATATATAAACCACATGTCTGGAGCAGCACAGGAAGACTGTCCTGAAACCATTTTGACTCCCAAACTGACCAAATGTTTTCTCTGCAAGGAGGGAGGGGGTGAGGGAACCTTCCCATTGTCTCAGGAATTGGGTAATCACCATCTCAAAGGAATGGCCAGACTACCAGGAAAGCCAATCAGATAAGGCATTATCAGCCTTCTTTATGGTCCAGCTCTCACTTCCATACATCACTACTGGGGAAACCACAGCTTTAACTATACAGTATGGACTTTTGTCGGCAAGGTGATGTCTCCGCTTTTTAAGATGCTATCTAGGTTTCCACTGCGGCGGGAAGGTAAACGGCCTTTCCGTGCGCTCTGGTTTCCATCACGGTGTTCCATTGCACCAGAAGCGGTTTAGTCCTGCTGGCCACATGACCCAGAAAGCTGTCTGTGGACAAATGCCGGCTCCCTCAGCCTGAAATGAGATGAGCACCGCAACCCCAGAGTCGCCTTTGACTTTACCTTTACCTCACTGGGTGACCTTGCACCAGCCACTGCCTCTCAGCCTAACCTAAGGAGAAAACCCTACACAAATGTGGAGTCCCTAAGAAGATTGGATGGCGCCTTTTACGCCTCCTTCCAACAACTCCTGCAGCCCAGCTGGTGCCAAACGTCTTGCTCTGCTTTCCTTTGGACCACACATCAGCGAGGCCGAGATGGTGGTCTTGTCATCTCAGCAGCCCAGGACCTCCAGACATACTGCAAAGGCTTGCGCCCCAGGGAGGTCACTGACGCAGCAGTTTGACTTCACCCCCAGAGGTGCACTCCATTGTCTCTCAAGATAGACAGATGCCAACCACAAGAAGAACTCTGAGTTGTCTACTACACATTGTTTGGGGAAAGTCACACTACCTTTCTCCCTTGTGCCCCGGATTTAGGACAAAAACTGTCTTTGCCATTTCAAAGAATCCTATAATGGCAGAGCTGGAAGGGAACCCGTGTTAAGTATAGTAGATTTAATTGACACAGAAATGGAAAATGTATGTGTATTAAAGGTAAAGGGACCCCTGACCATTAGGTCCAGTTGTGGCCGACTCTGGGGTTGTGGCGCTCATCTCGCTTTATTGGCCGAGGGAGCCGGTGTACAGCTTCCGGGTCATGTGGCCAACAGGACTAAGCCGCTTCTGGCGAACCAGAGCAGCATACGGAAACGCCATTTACCTTCCCACTGGAGTGGTACCTATTTATCTACTTGCAGTTTTGACGTGCTTTCGAACTGCTAGGTTGGCAGGAGCAGGGACCGAGCAACGGGAGCTCACCCCATCGTGGGGATTCGAACCACCAACCTTCTGATCGGCAAGTCCTAGGCTCTGTGGTATAACCCACAGTGCCACACCTTTATATGTGTATTAATGCAGGTTGAAAATGGAAAATGGCTGTGTGAATAAGACTTGGCTTTTGTCTGTACTGAATCTTCCAATCTCCAGCTTCACTGGATGTTCCCAATGAAGATGCCATTCTATCATGAAAATGAATCATCTTATATCCCCGCAGGGTAGGTCAAGAGTATTACTCCAACATCCCAGATGGCCTCTAAGAGAGAGAGATGGTTAGTTGTTGAGTTTCTGGGCAAGGTGATAATTGAGGACTTGGGAGCAGAGCAAAGACAGGTGAGGGAAACAGGCAGACGTCATAAATAATCGTGGGTTAGTCAACGAATTGCTTGCGGCTACTGGTCAGGTGCTTTAATTAGCCATGTGATTAATTAGCATGTAGTTCAATTATCCCTAGGACCTCATGCAGTTGGTATGTGGTGTCCTGTTTAAAAACAATAGCATCAAGCAGGTATGTCGTTTATACATTGGCACATGATATAATTGCGATAATGATAGAGGAACAATTCCATTCTTGGATATTTTGGGGTTTTTGAGTGGAAGTCACTGGGTTGGGATTAGAACTCAGTCCCACCATCTCGTCCTCTGCCGTCTCCTTCTCCTTGTGCCCTCCATCTTTCCCAGCACCAGGGTCTTTTCCAGGGAGTCTCCTCTTCTCATGAGGTGGCCAAAGACTTGGAGCCTCAGCTTCAGGATCTGTCCTTCCAGTGAGCACTCAGGGCTGATTTCCTTCAGAATGGAGAGGTTTGATCTTCTTGCAGTCCATGGGACTCTCAAGAGTCTCCTCCAGCACCAGAATTCAAAAGCATCCATTCTTCGGCGATCAGCCTTCTTTATGGTCCAGCTCTCACTTCCATACATCACTACTGGGAAAACCATAGCTTGAACTAGACGGACCTTTGTTGGCAAGGTGATGTCTCTGCTTTTTAAGATGCTGTCTAGGTTAGTAAAGGTAAAGGTACCCCTGCCCGTACGGGCCAGTCTTGACAGACTCTAGGGTTGTGCACCCATCTCACTCAAGAGGCCGGGGGCCAGCGCTGTCCGCCGACACTTCCGGGTCACGTGGCCAGCGTGACATCGCTGCTCTGGCGAGCCAGAGCTGCACACGGAAACGCCGTTTACCTTCCCGCTAGTAAGCGGTCCCTATTTATCTACTTGCACCTGGGGGTGCTTTCGAACTGCTAGGTTGGCAGGCGCTGGGACCGAACAACGGGAGCGCACCCCGCCGCGGGGATTCGAACCGCCGACCTTTCGATCAGCAAGCCCTAGGCGCTGAGGCTTTTACCCACAGCGCCACCCGCGTCCCTGCTGTCTAGGCTAGTGAAGAATAAAATAAAACCACAAGGTGGTATCCAGCATTAGGTGGTGCACACACTAGGCTGGTAACATGCACATTTATTTTTTCCATGTGCACTTCTGTGTGTTTGTTCGCACACAAGAGCTTCCAACTAGTGGGTGGGGACTGGTGCGGGTGAATTCACATTTCATGTGCTGTTGTCCCTGCCCACCCCCCAACCCTGGGGAATTAGGACTTCCCCACCCTCCCTGATTTCTGGAAACATTAAGTTCAGTCTGAACATATATTTGTTTACCTGTGTGCATGGCCAATATTATTATTATTATTATTATTATTATTATTATTATTATTAATTATTATTATTATTATTTCTTTTAGGTACAAGTTTTCTGATATGTCAGACTTGCACAAAACAGTGGGGTTTGGTTTTGGTTTTGTTTAAAAAGAAATCAAATCTCCTTTTGTGTTGCAGCCAGCCCCACCTGCGATCCACCACGGAGGCCCTCGCCAATGGACAGAGGGGATGGGGGTGATTGATGTCACCAAGCAAAGGCCACCAAGAGAGCAAAGAAACAAAACAGCTGCCCAAACAATGTGCTTCGGTTACATCTGCAGTTAATAATAATAATAATAATAATAATAATAATAATAATAATATAATATTATTTATACCCCGCCCATCTGGCTGGGTTTCCCCAGCCACTCTGGGCGGCTTCCAACAGAATATTAAAATACAATACAGTGGTACCTCGGGTTACAGACGCTTCAGGTTACAGACTCCACTAACCCAGAAATAGTACCTCGGGTTAAGAACTTTGCTTCAGGATGAGAACAGAAATCATGCGGCGGCAGCGGGAACCCCATTAGCTAAAGTGGTGCTTCAGGTTAAGTACAGTTTCAGGTTAAGAACGGACCTCCAAAAGGAATTAAGTTCTTAACCCGAGGTACCACTGTAGTTTATTAAACATTAAAAGCCTCCCTAAACAGGGCTGCCTTCAGGTGTCTTCTAAAACTCTGGTAGCTGTTTTTCTCTTTGACATCTGCTGGGAGGGCATTCCACAGGGCGGGTGCCACCACCGAGAAGGTCCTCTGCCTGGTTCCCTGTAGCTTTGCTTCTTGCAGTGAGGGAACAGCCAGAAGGCCCTCAGAGCTGGACCTCAGTGTCCGGGCAGAACGATGGGAGTGCAGACGCTCCTTCAGGTATACTGGACCAGGGCCGTTTAGGGCCTTAAAGGTCAGCACCAACACCTTGAATTGTGCTCGGAAATGTAAGAAGACCAGAAGAGGCTAGTTGCTGGATCAGGCCAAATAGATCTAGCCCAGCATTGCCTTCCCATAGAGGCCAACCAGATGTCACAAGGGGAAGCCTGCAAAGAGTTACCCTCCCCTCCTGCAGTTTCTGGTATTCAGAAGCACTGCTGATTCTGCAATTGGAGGGAGGATATCGCCATCAAGGTTAGTAGCCCTCAATAGCCCTCTCCTCCTTTGTGGATTTCTTGAATCCTCTTTTAAAACTATCCAAAATTGTGGCCAACCCTGCTTCTTGTGGCAGTGAGTTCCATAGTTGAACTACATTGAGACCCACGTACCTACGGGACCACCTCTCCTGGTATGCCCCGCGGAGGACCTTAAGGTCCACAAATAACAACACTTTGGTGGTTCCGAGCCTCAAGGAGGTTAGATTGGTCTCAACTAGGGCCAGGGCCTTTTCAGTACTGGCCCCGACTTGGTGGAACGCTCTGTCACAAGAGACTAGGGCCCTGCGGGACTTGACATCTTTCCTCAGGGCCTGCAAGACAGAGCTGTTCCGCCTGGCCTTTGGTTTGGAATCAGTCTGACCCTTATGTTTCCCTCCCCTTATGGTCTTGATCTATGGGCTAGTATTAAAATAAGGCTGCATTTTAAATTGTATTTTTAACCTGCATTTTAAATTGTGTTTTTCCCCCTATTTCCCCCCCCCCTGTAATTTTACTGGTGTTAGCCGCCCTGAGCCCGGCTCTTGCCGGTGAGGGAGGGGTATAAATAAAATTATTATTTACTATTATTATTATTATTATTATTATTATTATTATTATTATTATATGCTGTGTGAAGGACTTTCTTGTATCTGTCCCAAATCTTCCGGCATTCAGCTTCATGGCATGTCCACAAGCCCCAGGGTTATGAGGGAGAACAATAGCCATCATTGCTAGTTGGGCGACCTGTAGTTTTGTGCTGGATTTTCCCTCTGTTACCAGACTGGGGCTAGGGTAGGATGCAGCTGGGAGACGCAAAGGGATAAGGGGAAAAGCTGTTGCACAGCTTCAATGAGGAACGGCGCACGAGCCGCAAGTGGTACCCGCAGCCTCATTACAAACCAGCTCGGCGTCTGACGTGCAGCTCAGCAGCTGAAAACAATTAGGCTTCAATTGTGTGACCCCCTCCCACCCCTTTTAAATAAAACGTTTCTGGACCAGATGTTTTCCAAAAGCACATCACGCACAGCGAGACACAAAAGCCAGACGCTGCTTTGAACAGAGCGTGCCGATTACAACTTGGGCAGAGGGAATAACCGCGTGAGCTTTCTGGGGTTCAGAGGGCACTTTCGAACAGAAGCAAAGCCTCGTGTGCTTTCATTTCAGCTGAATGTATGAAAGGTTGGGGGATGGAGAGGTCTGGAGGCTTTCTCTTGCTGCGGGAGAGGATGGAGAGGTCTGGAGGCTTTCTCTTCCCCTTGGTGCAGGCATCCCAGATCAGCATGGAGTCAAGGAGTGGGACTGCATGTCCACCTTTCCAGTGGACAGATTTCTCTTTGAAGGGTGGTTGGGAGAGCTGTGTACAGGATTCAGCTAAAGCCAGACTGAATCAGGCCTATTTGGGAAAGCCATGCTTCAGCCAAGGATGCAGGTGACAGCTCCAGATCACTCCGAGATTGGTTGAGCCACCTGGTGTGTTCTAGGGATGTCAGGAAGCAGGGCAGACTGATACAGGAGGGACATGTTTTGTTGCAGCTGGGGCAGAGGAAGGCGTCCGGTTGTGCTGCTGCGGATGCACCAGGGAGGACGTTGCTTCTCTCTGCGCTTCTCCCAGTGGTCATTTCTCCTCTGGTCACTGCACAACCTTTCTGCCTGTCTCCAGGCAACTGCAGTCGTCTACAAGGGATTCCCACACGGCGGAGTTGACGGAGACATCTTTGTAATGCAGTGCGCGGGTGGCGCTGTGGGTTAAACCACAGAGCCTAGGACTTGCTGATCAGAAGGTCGGCGGTTCGAATCCCCGCAATGGGGTGAGTTCCCGTAGCTCAGTCCCTGCTCCTGCCAACCTAGCAGTTCGAAAGTACGTCAAAGTGCAAGTAGATAAATAGGTACCGCTCTGGCGGGAAGGTAAATGGCATTTCCGTGCGCTGCTCTGGTTTGCCAGAAGCGGCTTAGTTCTGTTGGCCACATGACCCGGAAACTGTACACCAGCTCCCTCGGCCAATAAAGCGAGATGTGCGCCGCAACCCCAGAGTTGGTCACGACTGGACCTAATGGTCAGGGTCCCTTTACCTTTAATGTTATTATGTAGGCATCAAGCCATCAGTTTCAAGCAAGAGGTATTTTTTAAAAATGCAAATATTTACAGCCAGGTTCCCTTGGACTGTTTGTGTATGCAATGCTAGCTTCTTATTGTGCTGGGAATTGGGGAAGGGTGGTAGTTTAATGGTAGAACTCATGCTTTGCATGTATAAGGTCCCAGAGACAGTTACCAGAATCCTCAGGTAGGACTGCAAAGGTGGACTGTTGGTTTGACTCCACATAAGCCAGCTTCCTATGAATGCGCACATTCCCTTACTGTCAACAAGCATTGCTGCCACATCCAGATCACTCAGTCAGATAGAGCATGAGGCTCTTAATCTCAGGGCTCTGGGTTCGAGACTCGCGCCGGGCAAAAGATTCCTGCCTTGGCAAGCGGCTTGGAATAAATGACCCTTGTGGTCCTTTCCCAACTCTATAATTCTATGATTCATTTCCCAGCAGCAAAGCCCATATAGCTTGCAAATAGCTCATCTCGACTTTTAATTATGGATGGAGATATTTTTTGAACTAAAACCATCAGCTAGATGAACCTTACTACTTTAGGCCCACAAGAGGCCAATGGGCTCAGTAGAGAGACAGAAAATCCAGCCTACTGTAAGGGAGTATGTTTCACAAGATAAATATTGTGGTTTTTTTCAGGTAATGCAGCCTCAAAGCTGCGTGACAGAGCTCACGTCAAGTGCCATTTTGCTTCACTATGTGTTTACTGTCAAAATACAGAAAAGGAACCCTCTCGGAAAAATGAAAGCGATAAGGATAGTGCAATATGCACCAACAGGTTTGGGACAGATGTTCCCATTGGGATAGGAACCCAGGTATCTGAACCACAGCTGGAGTTAAAAGATGCCAGTGAGATTTCTCTGCTTGACCGGGAGAGCTGGCGATTGATGTGCCTGATAAACCACTCTCACATTAAAGATGAAGGACAAGGAAATATGCAGGAAGTTTTAATTGTACACCACACTTAACACTGTACAAAAACACACGCATTTTTACAGAGTCGTTGTGCTTTGGTTGTTTTATTATTTACATTTGTTTCCAGAATTTCATCCCCATTCTAGCTTCTAGCCTGATGGTTCTTCTGCACCAGAAATTCCCCCTCAAAAAGAAAACTTGCAGAACTCGGCTAATTTTTGGAAGTGCTTCAGATGCACTACTAGAAGCGCTCAAAGTTTCTTCCTGCTAGTTTGCGTTACACTAAGGTAAACTGCCCTCCTTCCTTGACATTAAGGAGGGGGGAAGACCTCAAAACCGCAAGTAAGGACTTCACCTGTTTCCTTCCTTCTCCTCGCTAACACCACCTCCTACCAAGTCTTGCTACATACACTGTGCCTCCTATTGCTTCCAAATGCACCTTTCTGATGCTCCCCTTCTAAAGACCTCATCCCTTTTGTGCTCTCTGTAGTATAATCTCCTCTTTACCTAAACCTTCTGCGACATTCCCTAAGCCTTCTGCGTCCACTGCGATCTGCTTTCAGTAGTTCGGAGTACACAAGGCACTCTACGGGCCTGTGGCCAACCCAAAATGCTACATCAAAACGGACCTCAAATCTTCCCTCCCCGTAAGATTGCCAAACTTGCAGACCACCTAGGTTCTCCTGTACCTTTAAAAGGAAACACAATTCTGCTTACACAGCACCTTCTCTCTGCTGAAGTAGAGCTGTTTTAAAGGCACAGGCACCCCAGGTCAGTTTGGGGGATGGGGGTAAAAACTCTGTTCTCCCATTTTCCCAATGGCTCAAGAACATATGGCTTTGTTTCACCTTGAAAAGTCCTGAACTGGTTTTTAAATATACATAACATACCAACACATGCTCTCTTCTCACACACACACACCCATCAAGTACTTAAAAAAAAAAAGGAAGAAAAACACCAATTCGGATGTTGAGAAATACAATGAAATCAAAGTACAAAAGTTCTCTACAAATGTATTCAGGTAAAAATAATAATAATAATAAAACAAGATTAAATACTTGGCAGGTCATGTCAATTCACACAAGGAATGTACAACGAACAAACAAAAATTAAGTACAGAATTCCAGTCAGTAAAATGGAAACCTGTTGAACGTGGGAGTCTGTTTCTCTGAGAAATGTGGGTTGCAGGTCTCAGACCACCTTGCTTCTACACTAAGGGCTGAAATAAACCAGATTTAACAACCTAGGGGGAACTGCATCAATCCGAATCGCTCCACAAGCCAAAGTAAACTCAAATTTTAAATAATGAGCATTTTTCCATGTGGAACTGCTGAGAGAGAAATAAAACACTCTTTTAAAGATGGGCCCGCTCTATTTTCTTTGGGAATCAAGCCTCAAAAAATTCACAGCTCCTTGGCAACAGCTGAAGCTTGCTCCAATACGTTCCTCACAGATGCAACGTTTTCAAAACCCACTTTGTAACCCCAAAAATCAGAGTCCTTGCTTTTCAGAACCAGACTCCAGTTCAACAGTGTTTGCTGAAAACCAGTAGCTGCCATCAAAGGAGAACAAAAACACAAACAAAAAGACCACAGACATTTATATTCAGAAGGAGAAACCATCCTCACATTACAGGAAAGAAAATGTACACTTTTTATTTATAAATAAACAGTGGGGAGAAGGGCTTCCGAACCCTTCAAACGAGTGTCTCTTTCCGCTTGCCACTGAGCTGGGCTCTCTCCCTCGTCCTCCGGAGCCCGGAGTGCATCCGGTACGGCTTGGGGTTCTTGGCCTCATCCGCCGCCATGTCCGTGACTGAGCTGCACTCCACGCCGTTCTCGTCCAGCTCCATGTGGAGGCTGCCGGAGAGGGTGGACGGCCTCCTCTTGATTTTGGCACTGGGCACAGAGGGGTTGTTCTCCTCTGCCTCTTCGCTGAGCTCCGGCAGCTCTTTGAGCTCGCAAGGCGCAGCGCTCAGCTGGTAGGGCCCAATGGCCGCCCGGATGCAGTTGAACCACTGTTGCTTGTGGAAGATGTCGTTGGCCTGCAGCGTGTGGGACTGGCCAGGAGCTGGGTCTCGGAAGCGGACCCGGAAGATGTTCTTAGCTGCAGAGGGGGGAAACAAGGGGAGGAGAGATGTCATCAGAATGGAGCTTCAAGATTGCTGACTGAGCAATAAGGACGTGGGTGGCACTGTGGTCTAAACCATGCAGCCTAGGGCTTGCCGATCAGAAGGTTGGCGGTTCGAATCCCCGCAATGGGGCGAGCTCCCGTTGCTCGGTCCCAGCTCCTGCCAACCTAGCAGTTCGAAAGCATGTCAAGTGCAAGTAGATAAATAGGTACCACTCCGGCGGGTAGGTAAATGGCGTTTCCATGCGCTGCTCAGGTTTACCAGAAGCAGCTTAGTCATGCTGGCCACATGACCTGGAAGCTGTCTGCGGACAAACGCCAGCTCCCTCGGCTAGTAAAGCGAGATGAGCGTGCAACCCCAGTTGTCCGCGACTGGACTTAACAGTCAGGGGTCCCTTTACCTTTTTAACTGAGCAATGGTCATAGAGGTTTGCTTGCCTGACTACTTTGACACATGTTCCTGGGTCAGCCAAAGTTCCCTCCCAGCTCCCTCCCCCAGAGGTTTTCATTTGCTGAAAGGGTTTCACAAATGTTTGACCTACATCCAAATCATGAGTCACATTCAGGACCAATGCTGATATTTTTTCAGGGCCTGGCAAGTCCCAATCTGGATTTGTGTTGAGGTTTATGCCAAAATTCAGGGGAAAGGGGACTAATCCTCACAAATTTCCATTAAAGCAAAGACAGCTGCATACAAGCCAGCCTTCAGACAGAATTGCTGAAGGATGTGAGCCTATTTGCTTCATACCTTTATCAGAATTGCCAAAGGCACCTCGAAAGGAACCTCCCATTTTCACATCGCCATCCTGCAAGTCCTCCAGCACCAGGTCCTGAGCGGGTATCGGCTGCCGGTACACTTGGTAAGAATGACGCTCGTTACGTGTCACAGGCCGAGTTAGAACCAAGATATCTTGAAAAAGGAAGACGTAGAGCTTCTGAAGGGGGGAGGAAAAACTTTGGTCAAGATCTTAAACTGGAACAAAATACATATATATACATGCTACATGCAGAATGACTGTATTTTTTGCTGTATAAGACTCACTTTTTCCCTCCTAAAAAGTAAGGGGGAATCTGTGTGCGTCTTATGGAGCGAATGCAGGCTGCACAGCTATCACAGAAGCCAGAACAGCAAGAGGGATTGCTGCTTTCACTGCGCAGCGATCCCTCTTGCTGTTCTGGCTGCTGGGATTCAGAATATTTTTTTTCTTGTTTTCCTCCTCCAAAAACTAGGTGTGTCTTGTGGTCTGGTGCGTCTTATAGAGCGAAAAATACGGTATTAGGCACTTCTCCAGTTGAAAGGCTCCAAGGGGCCCTTGCTTGAAAGACCTGCCCAAGGCACAGGAGACTGTGCTGGCAGTCAGAGAAAATGCTCAAGCAAACTGGGTCAGCGGAACAACTCCAAATAAGTACCAGGTCTCCATAGGCAGACAACCACAATAACGCTAGAGGGTTTGCATTGCCAGAGCAACTAATGATGCAGGGCCGCCAGCCAGGGAGACACAAGATAGTTTTGACTACAAAATAGGTTGAGCTGACCTATGACAAGACGTTTTGCTCATAGCTGGGAGGAAGGCCAAGCAACCCCTTTCAGGTTCCAGCTTCTATTTTTGAGAAGCAGCACCGGCCAAGCTTTGAGAGAGCCGCTTTAGACTCCAAGCTGTCGTCAGTCTTCTTCAAGCCCAAAAGATTACATACTTGGAAGAATCTAAGGGATGCATTACATCACTGGGAGCCCGCAGGAAATACCTCTTGACCCACCCACCCCCAGCAAAATGCGTGCTGTGCTTTCTGTAGTAACTTTATGCTAATTATTTCACAACCATCTGCAGATGCCAGCCCTGCTTTCGGTGTCTAAGTGTTGCCTGGTGCCTCTTAATGGGTTCTTTAATGGCCCGGCACCAAAGCCAAGGTCTGGAAAGAAAGTGGGGGAAAGGGGTGCCAATTCTGTCACAGCAAGATAGTCTTCTCTTTTAAAAAAGAGAGAACAAATTGAGAGGTAAAAGTGGCCGGTCCTGGGCACTTATTTCTAGAGGGTTAAAAGATGCACCGCCATCAAGAATTTGAGACAGGCCAAGTTCTGGACCATTCCACCCTTTGCTTTAAGGTGGTGCCATTTCACTCTGCAGTTCCTTGGCAGGTGTTGTGGCTGCAGGATGGGAGCATCTGCAGCATCACCTCTGTAAAATCAGGTACTTACATGGCCGTTCTTGTTCTTCAGCTCCCCGTGGCAAAGCAGCACTTTGCTCGCTTCGATTCGTGGGTCTCTCTGCTTCTCGTCGAGGTACTCCAGCTTGTCAATGTAATACTGACATTCAGACTCCCCTTTCTTCAAGTTGATGTCAGAGAGGACTCCCTGGATTATGGAGATCTAAAAGCAAAGGGTCCACCAATTAATGCTGCTTGATAACTGAAGTCGGGCAGTGAAATCACAGGCCTCAATACAGGCAATGGATTGAGAAGATACATGGGACAGGGCCTTACTCAACCGAGTAAAGGTAAAGGGACCCCTGACGATTGCCACAACACAAAACAGAAAGAGAATGTTCAATTGCTTGAGCCAAGCAGGACTGCCCAAGACGTTTTGGGGCTGGGGTGGAAACTCCAACTAGCATAGAATCTCTTCCACAAGCACACACACAACACACAAAGCAGTTTCCTACAAAACTGCACTGAGGTGAGCAGAAGCCCTTGGAAGAGCACTGCTTTGTGCTTGCAAAGTTCCCAACCCATTTCAATGGGACTTGCGCAGGAGAACTTCCTGGCAGCTGGAACCCCCACAAATCAGACCTCTCCCTTTGCTTTTGTGCCTGGTGTTGGGCCTGCCGCATTTAACAACGTATTTAAAAGAACGTCAACTAGTACTAATTGAGAGGGGCCATTTCCACCTAATCTGATCCATCATTCAACAAACTGCATTTACTTTTTATTGCAAGAAAGAGACAGTTTGTAAGGTGGGACTTGGTTTTAAAAAGGTACTTTACTATGGAAAGAAGATTCCGATTAAACATCAGGAAGAACTTTCTGACAGTAAGTGCTGTTTGACAGTGGAACAGACTCACTCGGAAGGTGGTGGACTCTCCTTCACCGGAGGGTTTTAAGGAAAGGTTGGATGGCCATATGTCATGGATGCTTTAGCTGAGATTCCTGCATTGCAGGGGGCTGGACTAGATGACCCTTGGGGTTCCCTTTCAACTCTACAATCATTAATATATTAGAAGCTCTGTGCAGAGAATCCCCAGGCACTTACTGCTTCTTCCAGAATCTGAACATCGGGGTGATCATTGGGTGTATGCCTCAGGATTTCCTTCAGGAGGAGAGGGTACTTGACCAAGCGACTCCGAGGGATGTCCAGAAAGCTCCAGAGGTCCAGCTTGCGGCTGAAAGGAGATTCAAGGCAACGCTGGAGGAAGTCCTGGACCCGGCGGTCTTGCTTCTTCTGGTCCAGGAGGGCTTTAGCTGCCAGCTGGTTGCTGCAATAGGCCTTGTACGCATTCAGTCCTGGTAGCTAGAATAGAAGATGCAACAACATTTGTAAACTGCTGCTTCAGAACTGCTGCCCCCTCCCCACTTGAATGAGTCAGGCAATCTGCTAGGTGCTCTACAGTGTTAGATATGAATGTGAGGAATTCCAATTATGCAGCTCCCACTGTGAAGAATATAGCAGGGGGAGAAGAAAGCAAGGGGCACATTCCACAGCCAATTCCTCTGGAGTTCATGGCTGCCTTTTGGTTAAGTGAAGCCCATCTACCCTCACGTGAAGATCTTCAAAAGTGCAAAACTTATGAACTCCATCATATACCGTACTTTTTCAGCCTGGAATGCTAATATACCTGTTCACAGTTGCAGTGTACAAAGTTTCTTTTAGCACAGTTTATTTCAAGTGCCCAGGTTACTTCATACAGGTTATCTCAGTAACCCTTACACAACAGCCCTGTAAGTTAGGCTACTATCATTCTCATGTTGTAAATGAGTAACTGAGGCTGGGAGGAGGCGAATAACGTGAGAAGCAGGGCTCAGATGTTTGTTGTCTTGCTCATCTCAAATTAACTGGCAAGCAACCAGACAGAAATGCAAGTCAATTCGGCTTGAAAAGTTCATTATGCAAATGAAATCCAGAGCAACACACATCAGCTTAATTATAGGATCTCATGACTTTCCAAAGCCAATGTTCCCATGAATTTTGGATGGTTGATCTCCCGTAAGGAACAGAGGGAGAGAGATCTGAGGGTTACTCACCCATTTCACAAGAATGGGTCCAATTTGCTCCACTGTCCCATCTGGCCTTGTCGCTTCCCCCAACCTTGCCAGAAAGTCTGCAAGATAAACACAAAAGGGGATTAGTACCAGGACACTCTTCTCAACATACACATTTTTTAAAAATTCACATTTAAAACAGTAATCAACGCAAGTGCAGAGTGCTGGGGATGACGTTCAAAGCCTTCCACCTCTGCACCACAGAGAATGCTTCTTCTCATGTGGCTTTAGATCTGCAGAAAAACCCTGCTCCACATCGCAGAAGAGGTCTGCCGGAGGAGCTGGCCAGCCCTTCTCTCTGCAGTGGCACTTGCTGGTGGGTGTATGAAACAGCCCTCGCCACGGACAATTTACAGTCAGGTAAAAACCTGATTGGACGCGGGTGGCGCTGTGGGTTAAACCACAGAGCCTAGGACTTGCTGATCTAGAAGGTCGGCGGTTCGAATCCCCACGACTGGGTGAGATCCCGTTGCTTAGTCCCAGCTCCTGCCAACCTAGCAGTTCGAAAGCACGTCAAAGTGCAAGTAGATAAATAGGTACCGCTCCGGCAGGAAGGTAAACGCCATTTCCGTGCGCTGCTCTGGTTCGCCAGAAGTGGCTTAGTCATGCTGGCCACATGACCTGGAAGCTGTACGCCGGCTCCCTCGGCCAGTAAAGCGAGATGAGCGCCGCAACCCCAGAGTTGGCCACGACTGAACCTAATGGTCAGGGGTCCCTTTACCTTTTAAAAACCTGAAGCTTTCAGAAAGCTTTTGCCATAGGCAGCCCTGTGCTGCCTGCACATGGAATTTTATGTGAGTATTTTGTGGCAGATGCATTATGGTTTTAACATTTTATAGGCCGGTTTTTCGAGCTACTTTGATGTGACGGGCAGGGAATGTGGCATGTTTATGTGAATTCATGAGTGCTGGAGGTTTGGGGGTTTTTTGGAGATGGGGTGGAGAAGCTCACCTTCATGCAAAGGGATATAGGAATCCAAGTCGCCAAAGATGTGAGTGAGCTCTTCTTCAGACATGATGGACAGCTTCAGCATGGGGTCATGGTAAGCCTGTCAACAAGAAAGGATGGGAAATTACAAAAAAAATAAATAACAGCTTGACAGGGCATTGCAGTGCAGCTGCACAGTTTGGAGTGGGGAAAAGGGTAGTGACAGAGCCGTATCTCAATGGTAGAGCACATGCGTCACATGCATATGCTTCCAGGTTCAGTCCCCAGCACTGGTCTCCAAGGAGACCTGGGAAAGACTCAAACACCAGAGCGCCACTGCCAGTAAGTGGACACAAGGCTGAGGGCCTGACTTGTTATATGGGCAGCCTCCTATGGGAATTTCCATCCAAAAGGATTGCGACCTCCAGGCAGCTGAAGCAAGAGCTCCCAGAGCACTTTGTGGCTGCGGGATTCACCGCCCACAAAAAGGGCAGGTGCACTTGCTGACTGTTGGGCTGGGAAGGGCAGGTGAGCCTATAGCTGAGCTCTCTCCTCTTACACCTTCTCCCCTCCCAAATGCTATAGCTGCAATTCCTGCATTGCAGGGGGTTAGACCAGATGACCATTTCTAAACCACTTTGTGTTTTTAAGAAAAAATCTCAAAGCAGCTTGCTGCACATGAATGGTATATCCTGCCACAAAGGTGCTGCTTTGAGATTTTTTCTTAAAAACATAAAGTGGCATAGAAATGAAAATATTATTTATTATTATTATTATTATTGTTGTTGTTATTATTATTATTATTATTATTATTATTATTATTATTATTATTAAAATTACCATGTGACTTATTTCACTGAAAAACAGAAATTGGCACAGGAGCAACCAGCACAACTACTTCCACAAGGAATACATTTCTCCAGTGACCTTTAATGGAACGAGCAAAGTCCAGGAAGTCTGAGGCCTAATCCAGGATATCCAGTGCATTTAACTGTTGCTAAGTGGGGGGTGGGGAGCTAACAAATATATTGATTTGCAGTGTCATCAATATAAAGAAAGCAGAGAAAGATACTAACCTTTCTGGCAAGCTTCAGGTCCTCAATCAAATCCTGCTCACCCCGAGACATTTCGTAGATCGCCTGTGAACAAAAAGTGGAGGAAATATCAGAACTGTCTCCATTTTATTGCCCTAGAAATAACAGCTGCTGAAGTCAAGAATCTACCACTTCCGGGTTTCGGCGGTTTTGCTGACCACAGACTATTCCACTACCCACTTATGTTGAAGCAGAAGCAAAGCAACAGCCATTCAAGCCCCACCTGTATAGCCCAAACTGTTTTGATCAAGAAGCCAACCGCTCTGCAGCCCAAAAGGGGGGAAGCTCAACCGTTGAGCTGCATCCACCCACCTGGGCTTAAGGGCCAAAACGGAAGGGAAAGGCTTGAATCATTGCTGAGAAAAGTAAACTCCTTGTCATGAAAGGAGGCTTTGAAGCTGCGAGATCATGCCAAATCAAACATTGGGACGCGTTAGACTTCAGTGTGAAGGGCTGAACTCACCCAGAGGGCTGAACTTTGGCCCTCTTTTTTTCATTTGCTGCTTCAGTCATTTGTATTAATGCATAACTTTGGTCTGGATCATCATGAGTCATAAAGCTGGCGTTTCAGAATTAATCATTTTTTAATGCCCAATATGAAGTATATTGTCTCCCATGTTGGGGCCTTGGCCAGGGGGGATGTATTATCAGTCAAGATTCGGAGGGGAAATTTAATCTGTTTTTTAAGGAATGTGGCGGGACAGAAGCACCTTCATTTTGGAGAAGAGAGCAGTTCTTCAAAACTCTTCCGCCACTATCTTCTACACACTGAAGAACTGAGGCTTCCTCCCTTTCCCATCCTCACCCCCGCACAAGCTGCATCACAGAAATGCAAAACCAGAGAGCACACTATTTATGCAATCTTCTTCTCATGTATCTACTTGCCCAGTTCCTTTGCCCTTAGTCCAGGCAGCAAAGTAATGCATTCTGCAGTTCTGGGGATATGGTGGTGGCAGGAGGTTAGCTGTCATACATGGGGGGCTGGAAACATGATTGCTGCCTCCTGAATACTGGGTGCTTCTCTTTACACTGCCAACAGGTCATCTTAACACGCCTCCGGAGACCATGAGGACTTAGAAACATATTGCTCTTTTCCCTCTCAGCCAAGATGCTCAGAAATCCCAATTCAGTGCTGAATTCTAACAGCCCCATCCGTCTGGGGCTGGCTGTTGGGGTTGCCCCACTGGAGGCATACCTCTTGGCGCTTGATTTCTTTGGTGCTCAGCGTCTCTTTCATGTTGACATCCAACGTCTCGGACCAAAGCACACTGTTTCTTCTTTTCGGTGGCGTGGGGGCAGCTGACCGGCTGCACAGTTTCTGCGCGCTGCCTGGAGATTTGCTCTCGCCGCGAAGAGAGAACGACTGCAGGACAACAGGGTGGGGGAAGGAGATGGTTTGCATTCGGTCGTGAACCTTAGGAACTTAGGCGTATTTTAACAGACGCTGTACAGAAAAACAGCCGCGAGGCATTTCATGCCAACCAGGGATGTTGCACAGCCCAGCAAACTGTGTGCATAAGCACAAACACCACAACAAAGTCCTGGTCAATGCAACAGCCTCTTGAAGAATGCCTGTGGAAATATCCTTAAGATCAGGCCCACATAATCTGTCACAAACCCACTCATGCAAGCCAAAGGCAGCTGCATGCTAAGGAAGTGACAAATAGGTGAGTTGTCAAGTACCTAGCAGAACGCCATGCCCTGGAGGTGGAATCCAAATTGCACAGGCCTGCCTCAAGAAACTTCACCCTTAATGGCTTCAGCAACCAGGGTGTGTGTGTAGCTAATCCAGGCACCACGGAGCCTTGAGAGATCTAATTTGCCAATGCCCTCTTTTGCTTAACCCTCCCCCTTCCCATACTACAGATTTTGGATAGCTGGAGAGGGTTGGGGTTAAGCAGGCTGAGAATCTGGTTTCAAGTACATAAATAGTGTAATTCTACCTCTCCCAGCTCTGGTAACATTAACAAGCCATGGGAGCTGTGTTCTTTGTGGCTTGAAACAGCACTAGCATCCAGAGCAAGGAGTATTTACACAGTTGGGGTGGATGGTATATCTTACGTGACAGGCTTTGCTGAGGTCACGTTTCTATTATGAACAGCCGGGTAAACTCAGACTGTAGCACATGCTGCAGTATGTCACATGCAGCCATCAAGTGTTAGCACAGGAGGCAATCTAATGCCCCCCCCCCCTGCACACTGGCCTCAGTTTATAGGCTGCTCCTGATAAAACTGCACCAAGGTCTTGACTGGGCCATCTCTACACAATTACCTTATCTGCAAAAGTAACCAGGGGGGAAAGAATTCTGCATCCAAAAGCATGCAAATTTCATTTGTTCCAATGACTTGCTTATAGGTTTGTGCAGAGATGTGGACTACAAGGCAGTTAGGACACAAAATGCCAGTTGGTATGTGGAAAAACTGAATTAAAAGATTTGTGGGGAGGAAAAATTCTAAATCCAAGTTCTGCAACTGTAAGAACTGAGCAAGTTTCTATGTCCCCCTCACCCTGTGGCTTCACTAGAGGTGCTTGGAGAAGAGAAGGAAGACAAAGAAGCTATTGATACCCTCAAACATCCACTTCAATTTCTCCCCTCTGGACCCATGAGGACTATAAACTTGCTCATTTTAAAAAGTAAAAAGAGGAATATGAGGCTCGGTTCTGCAGGCTGTAGAAATCCTTTCTTCAGCAGAACTGTGGGTAATACTTACTCCATAGTCGCCCCCTCCCAACAATTGCAACATCAAACCCACATGCTTATCTACTCTCTTACCTGTATTGTCTGTCCAAATCTTCGCACTGCACCATTTCTCACAGGAGAAATCAGGTTTGCCAAGGAGGTGACCCGAGCCAGAGGTCGGACGCGCTTATTGCTAGGCTCCTGCAAACAGATGAGAGAACAAGTTGTACTGACTGTTTACTCAAGACTTAGTGCGCTGACAGTGTCCAGACTCTCTTGGAGGAAGGGGATAAGGACTGCACAGAGCATCAAGGCACCCAATCCCAAAGCACACAAGCCCCATCAAAAGACAAATATATTTTGTTTAAACACTAAAGTCATAACCATAGTACAAACCAATTGCTCAGGTTAGCAAGAAGCAAGAATAACAAAGTCCACTATAGCTGGAACAAACAAAGTTGTTTTCAGGGCCAACTTTTTTTTTGGCCTGTCCCCCAGGGAGAATGAGGTGTGAGGTTTTTTTCTGACTCTTAAGTAAGACAGGCCACCACAGCAAAGTACATGAATAAAGGAAGAGACCAGCTATCTAATGAGAGGTGTGGAAGAAGGAAGAGTGTCTCTGCCCTGGAAGATGACTCCAGTTTGCTAGCAGCTTGCTCACACATAGGTTTGTGTGTCACTGGCAGTCGCCTCCTGTGTATCACTACAGATGTGTTGCTACCACTGCCAGGCAACGTGCTGGAGGCAGAGAGCAGGGATACATCCTTGCACTCCTATGCCTCTCTCAGAAAGACACTCAGATTCCCAAAGCAAGAACAAGGCACAACCGTGCATTGAGAGAGAGAGATGTTCAAAGGCCTGAACTAAAGAGAAATAGGCTGCTCAAATACCTTAGGGCTGCATAGCTGAGGTCTGTGTCATTGCTAGGGCTGACTTTCAAGAGATAATGTCTTAAGGTATTGTCAAAGTCTGTCCCAAAACAGTAACTGCACTTTGAAGTTGCAAGACAGGGATTCCCCCTCCCTTGGAAATACAATCGTGATCTCATCAAACTTCCCTCCCAGTACTTTTGATTTAGGCTATCAATTCCAACCCAGCTTCCCTCCCCCAATTGATTTCAAGCCCTTGGGCAGGATCCTGTTGCTTTGTCAGTTTTGGTACAGCACCCACAATCGCAGAGGCCTTCTACACTTTTATTTTCGATGGGGAATTGACAGGATGCCATAATTTTACAAGAAGCCAGAGCAGAAGGCAACCCCGTCACAAGACTGCGTTGTCAGCCGGCTCTACTTCACACTAGAAAAGGGTCAAGTTCGTTTGATGTTTTCAATCCAGGAGATTTCTCCCTAGAGAAACCAGAAAGGTGGAAGCTATTGCCATGGGGATTAAAAGTGGGACCGACTTCATTCTTAGGTGCACAGATAGTAATGGTTGTTGGGGTTGGGAGATTACACATGCTGCACAGAGGAAGTGGTAGGACTAAAAAAGGAGAAGGACTGAGTCGGTCGGGCTTTACTGTCATGTCCAGGAGTGACGATTCAGAAATAGCTCTGCTGAAGTCAGTAAAGCACAGCCCCAGCGAGCAACAATGCTTTGCTCTCCCATTAAGATACCAATGAACACGGAGGAATGATGTCATGAATTCCACGGGAGGGGGGGGTTGGCAGAGTGCAGGATCCACTTTCAAGGTGAAGCAAGGAACATGCACATCGACAGCCCTTCTGACAGAGGAAAGTCCCATCACTGTTTGCTTGCAGTTTCATAATGTATCTCATTTGGGGGGAGGGGGGGAATGAACACACACAAAAAAATCTACAGTATGTGAAACTGTTTTATATAGGTTTTATTGTTAAATCGCTTTGAGTTGTTTCATAGGAAGCAATGCACACACAAAAAGAAATAAATAAAAGTATGCCATTTTCATGTCCATGGGTGTATGCAGAACTCCTTTCATACAGACCTGCTAGGTCACCAAAACTCATGACAGATAACCATGTTTCCTGTTTTATTTGTTATTGCGGTTAAAGCTGTGAAGCAGGGTGCTGTTATTTCCAGTTCACACATGTTGAACAGAGGCTTGGGAGACAAGAGACTCGCCAGTTCAGCTATAGCCTAAAGACCAGCTCCTCCCACCGTGTCTAGCCCAGAGAACAGCAGGTTGGGGTTGGGTCTGGGAGTGCCCCATTTGCCTCACTGTATAGCCTTGGGCAAGTCACTCTTCCTCATGTAAATGTTGTGTGCAACAACTATCTGAAAGGGGTACTGCCACTATAAAGCCCTCTGTAAATAAAATACTATATTAATGACTTAGGTGGATGAAGCCAACTTAAGTTTGCACTCAAAAAGAGGAGGTGGTGCACATATTCCCCCATTTGCTCAATGTGGAATGTATTACGGTGGGTGCTTTAGTTTGTGAGCCTAAAAAGGTAGACTAGACATTGATTCTTTTTAAAAATAAGCAAAAAGTGATGATAAAAAAACCAAGAAGAATGAGTTTTTCACGGTGGCTTCTACATTCTTTAGGCACTACAATGCATTCCACAGCTGTGCTGCAACTTGATATTTCAAGTGGAGAGTAAGGAAAAGGTTTACATGGGTATATGCTGAATTCAGAACTGCAAAATAAGGTAGAAGAGGAGCACCCAGAAGCTAGAGCTCTGCAGAGGAAAAACTGAGAACTGGCAGGGGAGCTCCTTTTCTCAAGGGCCTGTTACAGGCATGTACCACAGCACCATGCTGTTGGTGTGTACATTAAGTTTTCAGATGCCTGTATAGTACAGCACTGCCAATGTGAAGCACACACATGTGGCAAGGCTGGCAAAAAAATAATCCCTTTTTTACAGAGCACAAAGGATTCCACACACACACTCCCAATAGGCTTAAGTTGCCACTCAACATCTTGGCAATTTCATTCCAAATCAGACAGACACTGGGCAGAAACAAAACTGGTTTTCTTCAGACTGGGGGGAGAGGAACTTCCCCTCCTCTTCTAATTTTCTTTAGCCTTAAAAAAAGGAACAACACCCCTTTTAGACAATTATTGCTCTTCTGGAAACCTCTGTGAACAGGCAGACTGCATACATTTTGAGTTCACTGTTCTCACACCGAAATAGTTCACCAAGTATTTTTAAATTGTCTTTTGAGCAATTTGTTCATTGTTCCTGATGGGAGATTGGGAGGCAAGCTTTGAGTTTCGGAGTTGCTGCAATGGAGAGCATGACTGAACCAGTTTTTCAAGTCGTGAATTTTAAAGAGAGCATTATCTGGCATCCTTGCCTGTTCTCGTGTAGAAAACAGCCTTCACACTTCAGCACAGAAGCAAGCAGAGAAGAGAATATAAAATATTCTTCCAGAGGCTTCTTCAGAAAACAAATCAGTCACGTTCAGATGAAACCTTTGAACTGAACCTGAATGCCTCCCAGGCAAGCAAGTCCAAATGCTGAGAACACCTGGGAAACATAGGCTTTCAGTTAATGCCAAATGAGATGCGAGCTGAAGAGCTCAGGGACACCAGCTGCCTGGGAGAAGAAGCTGACACTTGATAGCCACATCTGGAAATTCACTTCTAAGACTAAAGTCTGATCCCACAATGTGCTTCTGTTTGTAGTTAGATATCCATTGGAACAGACCATGTAGGTGGTTCCTCAGCACTCATCCAAAGGTGCTCATGTGACAGTAGTTTCTCTCCACCATTTTGCCATATCAAGGGTAACAAAGGATTTAGGACTATGCAGCTGTTCATCTCTGAACCCAATAGAGAAACTACAAGGTTTCTCTGGAAGCAGAAACTCTTCTCTGTCACAAATATATGACTTAGACATAAACCCTATAAACATACTGGTGAATCAATAAAGAATCTGACTTAACCTCCACTCCTCAAAACATCACCAACATCTAATTTATGGAGTCTCTTTCATCAAGTCAAGATGTTAATCCTAAGCGCCTGTGTGTACATTTCTAATGGCATTATCTGTTCGGCAAGAAGAGCAGCAGCTCACTACATCTATTAATATCCACTTTAGGAAAGTTATGGCAATATCCCAAATTAAGACAGATTAACAAATGGCAAAGAGACACACCCTGTTGTCTTCAATTTGGCCATCTCAGGCAGTACATCCAAGCTGCGTTCAAGACCTATATAACCTGTCAGGACTCACAGTACTGAACCTTCAGGTTGGCAGATAACATAAAAACGGTCTCTTGCCCTGTCCTCCTAAATTAATAAAGTCTCCTGTACATGGAACATCCAGACAGACAAATAAAGGCAAGCTTACTGAGAAATATCCTGAAGTTTGCTTTCAGTTGGTATATTTCACCTCCACAGCTGCCAAAAATCCTTGCGTGTCGCACCAGAATGTTTAGACTCAACTTCCAAGTTCTGCCTTATTAAAGCCGAACTGTTGAATCATAAAGAAACCAACTATGCTTCCGGACAGGATGTCATATGTCACAAGTACTCACTTATAGCAGTCTTGACTTTTGAGTTCTCATAATTCCCACCAGAAGACACCTTGAGGTATGCATTTCAGCAGGATTAAAGTACTTTCGTTATGCCTCATATCACCTGGTCCATACAAGCAATAATCCTGTAGGAATCTCTTGGAGACCAATTTACTCAAGCGTAAGGGAAATGCCATTAAAGTGTACAACTAAGCACCCACAGTGGAGCTTGATCCCCTGAAAAACACATACCCAAACAAGTAACCCTACTGGCAGTCAATGAAGTACTGTAACTCATTTGTTGCTTACTCCATTGCAGGACACATACACACAACATCACAAGATTGGGAGGTGGGCGGAATTAATGTAAAAGAGGAACAAGCCATGCTAAACTCAGAAGGTGAGGGGGAGAGGAGAGAATGAGCAACCAAATTCCACTGACAAATGGCTCAGTTGCTTCAGGTTCCTTAAATGGTAAATGGATGGGGGGGGGAGCTTATTTCTCTTTTTTGTAATCATTTTTATTAAGTTTCCAATTTTACATTTCAAAACAAACATTTTACAAACTTTAGAATATCCAAAGACTTCCCTTCTCCTTCCATGGTTCATGTCTTTGTCAACATGCAACTTTAGATAACATGCATAATATTTTAGAACTATACAGTCCTGGCTCCTCAACATCATTGCTGTAAGCAGTCCCTCCCTCTTAATAAATAAAAGCAGGGTCAATGCCTAGACCTCAACAAATACCCAAAGGGTTTCAACACTCCCCAGCGGCTTCCTTTTAACAGGAAAGGCGTGAGACACACACTTGGCACCCTAATTAAGGAGTTCAGAACTGCCTGCCACAATTACACCTTTCCTTAACAGCACCCAGCTTTAAGAGAAGCTTTTCCTCAAAGGGCTGTGTTAAGTCATGCTTAGCTAGCAGCTTCAAATAAAGTATGCAAGACACAAAAGTACAAATAGTACTACTAACTTATCCATCTCTACTCACTGACTCACACCTTAGCCTATGGAGAGCAACTCCGACGGTTTTCACTCTCTTTTGCACCTCTCCCAGAAAGCTGACGGCGTTTCTACAGGACTTCCACGTTTGCCTGCTACAGGTGACTTCATTTCAGTCATTTTTAAACAGGCGCGTTTAGGAGCAAGGTGCCAAACAAACCAACGCTTCCAGCTCTTACACGCGCAGCGTAATCCCTTGAAAGCTTACTCTGAAGCAAACCTCCTTCTGCTGAAAAGAGCGGACTTTGGGCAACGCTTTGGGCAACTGTGCAGAACCGTGCCACTTAAGAAAACCCTTGATCGTTCTTCCGATTGCTTAAGGCTTTTTACGCACGCCTTACCTCTTGTTCCCTGAAAGACTGGTTCTGCGCATCTATCACCCGAATAGTCCTCTTAATGGGGAGCAGCCCCCCGGCGTCATCGTGCGCCACCATAGCCCCTCTTCTTTTCCAAGGCTTCCTCGTGGTTTGTGCTGACTGTAATCCGCCCTCCCCACCCCTGATACTGCGAGCGAGGCGGTTACTCAGGCACGATCTGCCCCTCGCCGCGCTCTGAGCTCTGCTGGGGCTGCAGCAACAGCTCCATCCCGATTCCAGGTGACTCACGCAGACGCGCTCTGAGCCAGCGGCTCCGAGGAGAGCAGTCCAAGAGGCAGTGGGCGGGGCTTAAGAGCGGGCTGGTGGGCGGAGCTTCCTGGTGCCCGGGAGCCATTGGCTAGCCCGCGGCTAAGTGGCCCGCCCAGCCGTCTCAGGTTCCCCGCGGCAGGGGAGAACCGGCGCTGGACCACTGGGCTGGAGCCCCCTGTAGGAAGTATCCTGAACCGTCGCAGCACCAAGGGAGACTGGCTTTGCGTGTATAGCCCTCCCACCTTCTCTTCAGACGTTTGCCTTGCACAGGAGGACGCCAAGGGGAGGCTCGCGTGTTCCTCTAACTTGCAACAAACTGGCAGTATTCACACCCGCGCACCCTGGAAACGTAGGAAGAAACTAAACTCTAAATGCTGAGATCAGAAGCCTTTGCAAAACCGCTAAAATTGGTCGACGCGATCCCGAGGAATAAGCTTGCAAACCCCATGCATGTTTTACCGAGCGGCGCTTACTTGCAAGTAAACGGGCTTAACTTGTGAATTGCAAAAACAAAGGCTGCGAGCCTAACCGTGTCCACTCATAAGTTATTGAATCCAGTGCGGCTCACTTCCAGGAAAACGGAATTAGGTTTGCAACCTAACCAGCAAAATAAATGCACGGGATCGCGGCTGGGTAACCCGATCCAGTGCATGCTTTCGCAGAAGTAAGTTCCGCCAAGATCCGTCGCACTTTACTCCCAAAGTAGGTTTCAGGGGTTAATTTCCGAGTTAACATGCATACGGTCGGGTTGCACGACGGCAATCATATACACGTTTACTTCAGAGTAAACCACGCTGAACCCCCAGCAAAAGTCAAGTTACACCGCAGCAAAAGGATGCACGTATCTGGAAGGAAACCCTACCGGTGGCTGTGGGATTTGTTTCTGAGCAAACAAGCATAGGCTCAGGTCAAAGATTTATTGCTTAAACAATGAGACTTCGCGAGTAAGTAAACAAGAGTCGTGGCACTTTGCGGGAGGCGGAACTAGCTACGCAGATCGCTCTTTGCAAGAGGAATTTGCGGAGGCGTCAGGTTTCTCACCTCTGCGCGACAAGTGACACCTGCTAAATGCCTGCTTTTAACACAACGTTTTTGCATCCTTCACACCTGGGTTATTCCTATTTTCCCTGCGTGGCACGTTTGATGCAGCTTTATCGGAACTGTTTGGAGGGACTGGCTAGAAATCCAGAGCGTCTTTATAAAAATGAGCTTTAATTTACTGTATGTGCAAGTATTTTTAAGAGTGCAGCAACAAACTCCGCTAGTAGTAGTGCTAATTCCAAAGCAACTGAAGTTCAAGCACAGCACTTGGGCAGCTTAGGGGAAATTTAAGACTGCAGTTTGGGGAACACTTCCTGGGGAACAACTCCGCGTCAGATCAGCTTCTGAATAGTATAACAGGACTGAGAAACCTTGGTCAGACCAAGGTTAGCATTCCTTTGGGGGCAAACTAGGGGTGTGTGGCATATGCCAGTGGTGCGTGGGACCAGAAGCAAAAGTGGGCAAGGCAACTAATGTAAATTTTACCTTTGTCCAGGCGACTGATTTCTGCACACACCCCTCTCTGTTCTCTACCCAGGCAGGCGAGAGGCGTTATCGGAGTTCAGGATGCATCCCAGCTTGGGAAAAGAGGGACGTGGCCTGGGGAGAGTTTTAAGGACTGGGCAAAGAGGCCACATTTGTTTCCCACGTCTGAGGTGGCCCACCCTTGGTGTATAGGGCTGGGCTGAAAGATAACCAGGTGCTAAAGACAACAAGGCTTCTTCCTGTATCTTTAATAGTGAAGGCTAAGTGGGAATTTTAGCAGGTGATTGATTTTTTTCTCACTCCTGGAGGGGTGGGGCAGGGCAGCTGCATCTGCACCAATCGCCTCTTCTGCCCCACCCTGACCCTTGAGACAAGCCCCGCCTTCCTTTGCAAGTAAAAGTTAATGGTAAAGGGACCCCCTGACCATTAGGTCCAGTCGTAACCGACTCTGGGGTTGCGGTGCTCATCTCACTTTACTGGCCGAGGGAGTCAGTGTACAGCTTCCGGGTCATGTGGCCAGCATGACTAACCCGCTTCTGGCGAACCAGACCAGAGCACGGAAACACCATTTACCTTCCTGCCAGAGCGGTACCTATTTATCTACTTGCACTTGGACATGCTTTCAAACTGCTAGGTTGGTTGGAGCAGGGACCAAGCAACGGGAGCTCACCCCGTCGTGGGGATTCGAACTGCCGACCTTCTGATCAGCAAGTCCTAGGTTCTGTGGTTTAATCCACAGCGCCACCCGCGTCCCTTATCCTTTGCATGTAGCAGCCCCTAAATATGTTTATGAGCCAGTGTGATGTTGCTAGACTTTGACAAGCAAGAAGGCATGGGTTCAAATCCCTGCTAAAGTTGCAAAGTTCACTATGTGATCTGCGGCCAATTGCCCAACTTAACCTAACAAGACTGTTATGAGGATTAAACGGGATGGACGGACTGGGGGGAATCATGTGGGTGGTGCTGCTCCAACCACCTTAGAGGAAGGCAAGGTGATGCGATGGCTAAAACCGAGTTAAATAGCCCAACTCTAGTGACTTGAGTTAACGGAGCTTACTCCTGAGAAAGTGGTTCAAGGATTTCAAACTGTGTGTGTCTAGAGCAGGTGTGGGGAACCTTTTTGGTTCCAGGCCACACCTTTATCAGATCTGAACCTTGTGGAGCCACACATGCATTGATCACCTGACATCAGGCAATTGAACTTGAGGACTCCTGAGTGCCCAGATTTCAAAGGTACCAGAGGCTTTGGTTTTACGGCCCATGAGGTGAAGGGCAGTAGCCAAAGCTTTCCTTAGCATAATACATATACTGTACAGTAGTATCATATCCCGATCCTCAATTGGTTGGATTAAACAGATTTTGACCCCAATCTCATGCCTTGGCCCATTTCTACAGTGCCAGAGTAATTATGCACCCAGGTCTTAAAACGAAAGACATGAAGCAACCCCCTTCACATCTCAACAGGACTTGTAGCCTAGTAAAGATGCTCAGGGCTCACAATATTCAGCCAACCTGTAGCTCACACCTGTGCATGATTATTCAAGGGGGAAATCCCACCAAGTTCTATGGGATTTATTCACACATGAGCGTGCATTAGACTGCAGCCTTGCAACATGATTTTTCTTGTATGGACATTATCCTCTGCTGCTAGAACCTTCAGCTTTTCTCTCAAAACTAGATAACAATTATTTGCTTTAGATTAGACAGCTTCCTTAGGTGTTCAAATATTCAAGATTTGCAAAACCCACATGGAATAAGAAAGAGGGCAAAACCAACTAAGATGTTGTGACATTTTCTCCTGCGGCAAAGCAGCTATGTGCTACAGTTTTTATTAATGAAACTGGAACCCCTGATTAATATATCCTGCATTCCACCTTCTTTGTTCTCAAAGCAGCCCCAGCCAGCCAGCAAACTGGATATGTTAACATCCTCTGTTTTATTTTCTGCTGTAAACAACTGTGCCTGCTGTAGGGATTAAAAAAAAAAAACCTACAAAAATCCAAACCTCAGGATGGTCCAAGGCAGGAAATAAAATCAGTTATTGTGGATAAGTGCTAAACATTACAGCCATTCTTTGCAGATGCCCACATTTCAAGCACTTTCCCCCCACATTGCTCCCTTACTTGAAAATAAGAGTCAACTCCAAGCATTTTGCTTGCTTTAAGGAGTGTGGCAATGTGCATCTTTCAGATTGTTTAGGGCTGAGTGACCCATAGCTGGTCCTCAGCACCCTCTGCAACATTAAAAGGGAACCCAAGGCAGGGGGGCAAAGTTCAGGTGAAGCAGCTGTTTCAATGGTACCCGTGGGCACAGAAAGGATTTATGTTGGGGGGCAGAACCTCAGTTAAGTGTTTTTATTGGTTTACTTGATTTGGGAGGGGCAGCTGCCCCCCTGAACCCTCTTGGCTACGCCCATGGTGGTACCTGAAATATTTCACATGGCTTGTGAAGTTAGATTGATCCTGGAGTGAAGGAACTTATCTTAGTGGCTCCCTCTGGAGGCCATGGGTCCACCAGAGGGGAGAATGTTGTTTCTACACTTAGGGGATACAGTGGTACCTCGGGTTAAGTACTTAATTCGTTCCGGAGGTCCGTTCTTAACCTGAAACTGTTCTTAACCTGAAGCACCACTTTAGCTAATGGTGCCTCCTGTTGCCGCTGTGCCGCCAGAGCACGATTTCTGTTCTTACCCTGAAGCAAAGTTCTTAACCTGAAGCACTATTTCTGGGTTAGCAGAGGCTGTAACCTGAAGCGTATGTAACCTGAAGCGTATGTAACCTGAGGTACCACTGTACTTCCTTTCGGGTGGACACCACTTACATGGAACTGCTCTGTGACTCTTGTTCTAGAAGTCAACATGACTGCATTTGCACTACTGCTTTTGAATTAAGCAGAACTCTTCATTCTGTTTAATGAGACATGCTAACTTCCTCCTCTGCCTCCTCTCTACGATCTAGAACAGGCTCCCCCAACCTGGTACCTCCAGATGTTTTGGACAACCATCAACTCCAGTCAGCACAGCAAAAACAGCCAGAAGGCACAGGCTGGGGAAGGCTGCTCAAGAACGTATTATTTTACTCATTTTGCATCTCAAGATCACACAAGCACCGCTGTAATAACAGCTCATCTGTTTTCCAGTAATTCTCCCCACCCCTACCCCCCAATCCCATCTTCAGTGCATTCAGTTCCTAATAAAATCTGTGTCAAACGGGGTCAAAGAACTGGTCCTATATTTAGGTATTTTAAAAGGATGAAGGAAGTTCTCGTGAAACTGAGAGGGGCGGGGCAGGGGAAACACCCATTGCATCCAGCTGGGCTCTTTTTAATTAATGAAGGTTCTCCCCCAAAGTAATGAGAAGATGTAGGCCAAGCCCTTCCAAGGTGTAAATAAACCCACATTAAAGCTTAATTAAAAGGTGGTGGACAGCAAGGGTTTAGATCATGGTCAAAATAAGGAGCACCTGATGCGATCACAGAAAAGCAAACCGCCATTGCTTTCTCAGGGATTATTTAGACAGAAACATGATTAGAATTTGCAGTCCACCCCTATGCATACTTGCCCAGAAGTAAATTTCACTGAATTTGAATGTGAAGGGACTGTAGAGAATGTAAGGACACAGGAAAGAACGTAGCAAGCTGCCCACTGCCGAGTTAGACCATTAGTTGATCTAGCTCGGCATTACCGTATTTTTCGCTCTATAAGACGCACCAGACCACAAGACACCTAGTTTTTGGAGGAGGAAAACAAGAAAAAAAATATTCTGAATCTCAGAAGCCAGAACAGCAAGAGGGATCGCTGCGCAGTGAAAGCAGCAATCCCTCTTGCTGTTCTGCCTTCTGGGATAGCTGCGCAGCCTGCCTTCGCTCCATAAGACGCGCACACATTTCCCCTTACTTTTTAGCAGGGAAAAAGTGAGTCTTATAGAGCAAAAAATACGGTATCTACATTGGCAGCAGCTCCCCAGCATTTCAGACAAGGCTCTCTCCCAGCCTCCATGGAAGATGCCATGGATTGAACCCGGGACCTTCTGCATGTAAGGCAGATGTTCTCCCCACTAAGCCATCGCCCTTCCCTGATGTAGAGGTCCTTCTAGCCGAAAGGATCTCAGCTACCATGGATGGGAAAGAACTCTGCTGGAGCCTTTGGAGAGCCACTGCCAGTCCGAATAGACAGTACTGGGCTAGTGGACAGTGGTCCGCTGCAGTAAGATGGCAGGGGCCACAAAGTAGGGCTTGCATCTAAATAAATAGGCACAGGATTGAAGCCTTAAGCTGGGTCTTCTTGTGCTGTTCCTGCTTCACCACAGCAAAAGAGGCAAGGGAGCACTTTCAAACCAAAGAATAGTGGGAAATACTTATACCAGCACCACATGCTATCCTATTGGCACACCAGCAGTACAGATCCCGTTACTTATTTGTGTAGCAGCATGCAGTCAATACACAATTTTGCCCCCAGTTTAGTTAAGTTTCTTTTTCATTTTCGGCTTTGCCAACCCCTCAGGCTCCATTGCTTTGAAAAAGGGAATGAGCAACTTGAGATTGTATAGCTGCAAAGTGTTAGGGGCTATAAATCCATTTCAATCGTATTCGCAATTATTTCAAGGAGATCAAGGGGCAGGTGAATGGCACAGCTTTCACAAGTGACACAGGGTCTCACAGGTGCCAGTTCTCTTTCTCCAAGAGTGTGCCATGTGATTTTTTTCTTGCTCTCAGGAAGCTAGATTAAAGGTATGAAAATTTCAGCTTCTACTATGAAAGTTTGACAACATGTGTGAGAGAAAACACACCCATTCTCTTGAGTTATTTCAATTTCATTTATTTCAGCTTTTCATCTGTGCCATTCTGGCTTAGAGCAGGTAAAAGCTTAAAATCATCATCATCAACAACAACAACAACAACATCCTTCAGAAAAGGCATTACCTAAAGAATAAGGTTCTTTCCCCCGTCTTCAGGGTCACACTTTGGCAACCCTTAGGAGGAACATATAGTAAGGGGATAATATCAAACAACCTCACAGAGCAGTCATAAATATTCTCAGTAATGTATATTCTCTAAACCATCACAAGACATGCAATATAAAAACTAAGTAAATAGGTTTTGGACGCAGTGCACTTGGATTGACTATATGTGCTGGTGTTGCTTTAGTTTTCAAAGGGAAATTGTTTCAGGTGGATTTGGAAATGCAATAATTATGGAAAGGAACCATATCAAACTTTGTTCCCAGTTCTGAAACACAATTACCGCCCCAGCATTCATTCCAGCATCACTCTCACTACACTTCTTTGCTAGGCTTCCCTCCCACCCACATAAATCCCTGTTCCAAGTTATCTACTTCAAGCTAGTGATAGGGATGAGAGAATGAGACAACTGAGCCTTAGACTCTCATACTTCTTTCTTCCTTTCTATATGAGGGGAGGAGGTTAAACTCTTGTACTTCTAAGTTTGTGTCAAACCATAGCTTTGACACAAAATCATGGCTTGCCTCTGCCTCATGAGGACGAAATGATAAGCTATGGTTCAAGTGTGGAGTCTTCCCATCACATCAAAAAGAAGAGTGAAGAGTGTATGAAACTAAGGTTCTTATCTGTTTATTTTTAACAAATTAGCATGGTGTAAAAATTGAGCCTATTGCTAGATCCTTGCCCCCCAACCCGGCCCCACATAACAGGCCCAGTTGTACAGGAAACCAGTAGAATATCTTGTATAGGAGCCTTTTTCTATTACATAAAATACATATTTTCCTTACCCCATCTCAAACTATTTGCTATTTTTAAAAAGAGCATATTACTTTAAAAACTCACTTCAAAGGACCAGGTAGACATCAAGGAGCTGTTCTAATTGTACTGGTTCTTCAGATGCTCAAGAAATCACCACATTTTCCCGTCAGCCAAAACATCCTCTGGTGGGCAGGAGATCATCACATCGCAAGATTTGTACAGCTAGTCTCTAAAGAGAGTCCCAAAGATATCCACAGCACAAACATCTAGCCAACAGAAAGGCTAGCACAGCAATGTAAATGTGGTGAAGAAAAGGACACAGCTACTAGCAGAAGAGCAGCTCTATGGAGTCACACAGGAACTTGTCATTAAGTAATTAGTGTTAATTACCTAATACAATGAACTGATGTTCTGCCTCTTAAACATGCTTGGCAATGGATTATGTAAGCGTGGGCATATTTTGTGGATGTGAAGTGTTTTCTTGTTACCAAGGGCCTTGGTATGGAAGAACTGTTCCTGACCTGGGATTTGCCAATGCTGGCCAACTTTCACCTACCCAAATGCTCCAAGCTCATACTTAAATGAAACTACCACATGATCAATGTTAGTTGAACTGCAAAGGAGCCCTAATCTATTGTGACACAATCTTTTGCCCCTGGGAGGTATAAGAGGTGCTGAAAAATCCTTTGCAGCCTGTGAAGTGCCTTGGGAGGGGACAGCAGGTGATGATTTAATGCTGCAAGGTACAGACAGGCAGGTATAAGTAAGTGGATGTGATGATTCTCTGCAAAGGCATTTATGGAACTAATCACATGTGGACAATCTCCAGGCATGAGCAATAAGAGGCTCTTGCAAGCATGATGGTGGGGGTGGGGAATGCGTTGTTCCTCCCTAGCTGTGGCTCCAATGTGCAGTTATTACATTTTGAATTACTGTTCCCTCAAGGAGTTCAGCATGGCATGCATGTTCTATCCACCCCCTCTTATGGAGTAGGTTAGGCTGAGTAGCCCAAGATCACTTAAGTAGGTTTTGGACTCTACATTTCCCAACACTTGTTTAACCACTACACGCACTGACCCCTGTTTACTCAGAAACAGAGAACGAACAATCAAATGGAAGACAAGAAAGTCAGCAAATGTCCCTATTTCCACCCAAGAAATGTTGGAGGGTATGGCATTTTCCAACCCCCAAGTAGGCTAAGGCAATCCTGTGTAGGGAAGTTTTTAAATGTTTATTGTTTTATTATGTTTTTATATATGTTGGAAGCTGCCCAGAGTGCTGGGGCAACCCAGTAAGATGTGTGGGTTATAAATAGTAAAAGTATCATTAAGGAATGGGACGTCCATATTTTCATCAGAGAATCGTTGGAGGGTATGCATTATGGGCGTACAGCTTCTCTTTGCTTCTCACCACTCTCTGACCCAAATGCCTGGGAATTCAGAAAGAATGTTAACTCTTAAGGGGTGGATGCACAACTTCACATTATAGTGTTTGTGCAGAGCAGCACCCAAATTGCATGGGGAGCATTGGCCAGCAAACCCGGTGACTTGCTGAACTAGGACATCCATGTCGTGACCAAGTTTTAGAAGGTTCTCCCCAATTATTATTTTTTATTCCTAATTATTATTTTGTAATTTGTGTAATTTGACTCTAAAGTAGGGTTACCAGACGTCCCCAGATTTGCAAATCTGTCCCCGGACAAATTCCGTCCCCGGAATGTCCCCAGATTTGCAAATCTGTCCCAGGAAACGTGACAGCGGCAGCCTCAGCAACCTGGAGCCAGCCTGGTAGCGCAGTTGGCTCTGGCTGGCTTCAAGAGCTGCTCGCAGCTGTGGCGTCCGCCATTTTCCCTCGCCGAAAGTCCCCAAATGATGTGTCTTGTGCGCAACACATCATATGGGGACTTCCGGCGAGGAAAAACCGGCCATTGCCCAATTTTTTAAAAAACTCTGTGCATTTATGTTTGACAGGGTGCGAAAGAAGGGCTTTGCACCTTGCCTGGCAGAGAAACCACACGCCTTGCACCCCTCCTGGGCAACGCCTGCCCACCTGTGACTCCCGAGCCTCCCCCAATCTGTCAAGACAAAGGGGGAAGGGGTCAGATCATCAGGGAAGGCTTGGGATATGCATGTGTGCTTGGGCCCAGGGTCTTTTGCCTCTCCAACCCCACTACTGACTCCCTGTTGATACTGAGCTTCTAAAAAAAAAAAAAAAAAGCCTCCCTGGATTCATTGAAAAAAATCTGGTAACCATACTCTAAATCAGTGTTTTTCAACCTTTTTTGGGCTAAGGCACACTTGTTTCATGAAAAAAATCACGAGGCACACCACCATTAGAAAATGTTAAAAAAATTAACTCTGTGCCTATATTGACTATATATAAAGTAATTCTCTTGAATGTTGTTGTTTAGTCGTTTAGTCGTGTCCGACTCTTCATGACCCCATGGACCAGAGAACGCCAGGCACCTCTGTCCTCCACTGCCTCCCGCAGTTTGGTCAAACTCATGCTGGTAACCTCGAAAACACTATCCAACCATCTCGTCCTCTGTCGCCCCCTTCTCCTTGTGCCCTCCATCTTTCCCAACATCAGGGTCTTCTCCAGGGAGTCTTCTCTTCTCATGAGGTGGCCAAAGTACTGGAGCCTCAGCTTCAGGATCTGTCCTTCCAGTGAGCACTCAGGGCTGATTTCCTTCAGAATGGAGAGGTTTGATCTTCTTGCAGTCCATGGGACTCTCAAGAGTCTCCTCCAGCACCATAATTCAAAAGCATCAATTCTTCGGCGATCAGCCTTCTTTATGGTCCAGCTCTCACTTCCATACATCACTACTGGGAAAACCATAGCTTTAACTATACGAACCTTTGTTGGCAAGGTGATGTCTCTACTTCTCAAGATGCTGTCTAGGCCTGTCATTGCCCTTCTCCCAAGAAGCAGGCGTCTTTTAATTTCGTGACTGCTGTCACCATCTGCAGTGATCATGGAGCCCAAGAAAGTAAAATCTCTCACTGCCTCCATTTCTTCCCCTTCTATTTGCCAGGAGGTGAATTCTGTGCCGCGGAACAGTGGTTGAAAAACACTGCTCTAAATGTTATTAAAGTTATACCACCTTCTAAGGATCTCAAGGTAGTGTCCATGGTTCTCTTCCTCCCCGTTTCATTCTTACAAGAATCCTGTGAGGTAGGTTAGGCTAAGAGATGGTGACTGGCCCAAGGTCACCCAGTGAGCTTCATGGCTGAATGGGGATTTGAACCCAGCTCTCCCAGGTCCTAGGTCAAACACTTCATGAGTCTACCACTTTATTCTGCTTTCTGTCCTTTAAAAAATTCAATTTTATTCATTATCTACTTATTCTAGGTAGAACTTTTAAGAATTTACATTTCCTCATAGTAGGGTTTGGGGGCCCACAGCTAGTTTAAGCTGCTGCCTTGTTCAAAGGTGTCATCTATCAAATGCTATGACCAGAATGCACATACACTGAGAAAATTACTGCTTGCTTTAGCTCTTTGGGAAAATACACAGCTTTGTTCGAATGAGTACTTATAGGAAGTCAGCCCATATGACCTGCTTGACCACATTACTTCTTGGCTATAACCTGCTTTTAACATTCCAGCAATAGATATTTATGTCCCTGTCAAAAATGTAAAGCTGTGTTCTTGTAAGCAGACGAAGGGGTTGCTTGGCTCCTATAATGTATACATGCAGTCTGGAACACAGCATTTTATTAGGCTGATGGGATGTCTCTGCAGTTAAGATGGACTATATAAATAAAAAGCTCAGCAGCACAGATGTGTTTTTTCTACAATTCATTCCCCCACTGAAATTCAGCAGTATAGACCATCACTAGTACCGTTCAAATATCAACATTCAAGATGGATGAAAGCACAGAAAATCAAATAAAGCCTTCTCTTTATTCTTTCACATTCTGCCTGTGTTAATTCAAGAGCTTTGCAATAAGCTCCTGGTGTAAAAACAAGCAAAGATTTACATGAAAGGAAGGGAGAAAAGCAGCCACCACACTACAAGTTTGAAACTACTTTATATTCTTTATTTAAACTTATATGCTAACCATACACTCATAGTTATTTTCTCCTCATGACTTGGGTGGTCCAGTTGGCAGTTCATCCTAAATGCTGATCTCCAACTAATAATTTATCTTTCAGGGCTGGCCAAGACAAATGCGTGAGTTTGAGCTGCCATGTCTGACTAGGGTTACCATAATTGTGGGCCCTGAAAGTGGTACCCAACACAGGAAAGGATGCTATTTTTTACAGCAGCATCTATCTGGTACAAGAGTAATGGCCATTCTTTAAAGAAAGTCATATAGTCTAAAACCCACTGGTTCTAAAACTTTTTTTTCTCTTGGCTACACTTTCAGAACAAAAATCTGTTCATGGCCACACCATTTTTTTTTAATCGGTAAGAAATACATTGGAAAACAAAAAGAAACAACTCCTAGCAGTGCTTGATTTATAACATAGAACACAACGACTTTATAATATGATCATGGGACACCCATACAGTATAAAACAATGCAGCTACATAAGAACATGAATCATTCCCAAAATATAATTATAAACGAGCCTCTTACACATGTACTTTAAGTATGTATACAAACTCAGTGAGACGTGTGAGCTTGCTTTTTTGCCGGGTAATCTCATTTATATTAGTTCTGCTTTGAGACAAACTCTCATCTCCTCACTGACACAAAGAAACCTTTCTCTTTTATGATCTTTCATATTTGTCAGAGTCAAAAATCCCTGTTCGCTATATGCAGTGATCAGGGATTTTCGACTCTGACAAATATGACAAATCCGTTTTTCACTATATGTAGTGGAGAATAGTAGAATAATAGCCAATGCTCTTGAAGAGAGGTATGGATAGTTTCTGGTTGAATATTTTTAAAAAAATACTTTGATACTATACTATATTATACTACACTGAATTGTTTAAATGTTTCTTTGATTGTCCTTGAATCTTCCTGCCACACTTGCCATCCTTTCCTGCCACACCCTTTGAGAACCACTGCTCTAACCCCATGAAAGGTTCATTTACTCCCCAAGGACTGGTTTATGTTACTACTAACAGCGACCATTTTACACTCGTCCAATTGATGCACAATCATGCACACGCTGGTCTCTGCCAACCTAGAAGTGGTCTGAAGGGGGGGGGCAGAATGGGGTGGACTTAATGTGTGCTCCACTGATGCACACAGGGGCCCGGAATGGAACTCCCGTGCAAAATAGTTGCCACCTGTATTTTGCTTGACTACTGCAAGTTTCATAAAGCAGCAACAGCCGAGAAGCTAGTTTACCATGCAATATAACTTTATCTGGACAAATCTAGAGTAATCTTAATTAAAAAAGGGGGCCCAGGTCAATTAAAGAAACAAAAAGTCCACCTACTTCAGCACCTCATTTTCTACAGAAGTCTGCAGAAAGTTCAGGCACAGGGCGTGATGGTAATGCCCCTCTACTGCGGTCCCATTTGGCCATCACGATTAATAGCCATAGATAAGAGATGCTGCCTATAAACTTGTCTAAACTCCTTTCAGATGGTTTAAACAACCGCCTACATTTGCGGTAGTCACATCTTGGATCAGCAAATTCCATAATGAATAATGTGCTGCGTTAAATACTGTCATCCTTAGGTCTACAGCCCATCAATTTGAATGGCCCCAAGTTCTAGAACTGTGGGCAAGGAAGGGAGAAAATCATAACCTACTTTCTCCATACAATGTCTAACTTTAGTACATTTCTCATGTCTCTGCTCATGTCGCCTTTTTTCTTAAGCAGTGGTGGGGACTCTCTAGTATGCGAACCTATTTAGGTATGGCACAGGTCCAATTTGGTCTGTGAGACTGTTCCCTGCAAATTATGCCCATATGCCCCATGCCTGATGCTCTCAATTGTTCCTTTACAAGTGAGGCTCCCCGCCAGTGCCCATCAACTGACAGGTGCTGGCAGGAATCCTCACTGAGATCAGATGCACTAAGGAGTTTCCCTAGAGCGGCCATGGGGACTTTGTTAGAAGCAGAGAAAGATCTTTTGATACCGGGATCTCACTTTTATATGGACTTGCTCTGTTTTCTTGAAGTAGTTTGCATTCAAACCACTTGGCTAAAATAGTGCTTCAAGCAAATGGAGTGTGCTCCTTGAAAGATGCACTTCCAGCACCAATTAGCTGATTGGAGCTGGGAGTTCACTTTCAAAGTAGGTCACTGTAACAGGTGAGCAGCTGGTTGGGGGTTTCTAGTGATTCCCACTCAACTTTGACATCATTATGACATCAAGCGATTGACAGGAAGGTGATCCCACCTATCAAAGTAGGCCCACAAAAGGTGGGGGCATTAAGGATCCGGCCCACTGGCAGATCCAGTTCTCCACCCTGATTCTAACGCAAAAAGCCATAATGCTTTAGCTTTCTCTTGTAATAAAGGTGCTCCAGCCCTTCATGTGCCAAGGGTCCTGCATTCTGTTGCACATGTAGCAGATAGTTTATGGTAAGGGCTACTGGCTCAGTTCACTCTAAAGCAGGATTAGACAAATTCGCAGAAGATGTCAATCAGTTATTAATATGCTATCTAACTGACTTTCCATGGTAAAAGGCAGTATCTTCCTATAACAGTGATCTCAATTCCAAGTGCCGTTTTTTTATGTGGTTTGCTACATTTAGTGTACTAAACTTCTTCTTTTTTATAAAAAAACAACACACTCATATTTTCTTGGCACAGAATTCCTATTTCTTACACATAACAAATTATCACAGTACTCCTTACCAGGCTTTTGAGGACCTAGAGCAGAGACTAGACTGGAGATTACTAACTATAGCTTCATCATGCCCTTTGCAAGCTGCACTGTACTTCTCTTCGACTCAGCGCTGGCCCCCGCAATCTTGTTGCTAATAAACATTGGGCCCACACCTTCTGAACATACACACACCTTGGGCTTCACCTGGCATGAATCATTAGTTTGCAACTTACATAATAGCAGAGCTTAGCATTGTAGCACAGTATATACAATGAAGACTTTATCTTATGCCAAGTCATAGAGTTGCTAATAAGTGCCAGTCCACTTAATTCATGAGATCCCTCAAAGAACCAGAGGAAGCCTAGTGTTATGACAGTGCACAATAAGAACATAAGACAAGATTGCTGGATCAGGCCAACGGCCCATCTAATCCAGTATCCTGTTCTCACAATGGCCAGTCAGATGTTTGTGAGAAGCCAGCAAGATGGACATGAGAACAACAGCACCCTGCCCATTTGGGAGTCCCAGAAACTCCTAGTCCCAGAAACTAGGTGGCACCTAGAGGGACAATGCCTCCAGCAATGGAAGCAGAATCACGGGTAGTAGCCACTGATAGCCTTGCCCTCCATGAATTTGGGTAATCCTCTTTTAAAGCCATCCAAGTTGGTGGCTATATCACCATAAGTTTAGCAAGACAAGCTATGGCACATCAGAGGCAGTTTTACTGCAAGTATAGTAGACAGAAATGAGAATGCAGTGGAAAGATACACATGCACGGGTTCAAGTACACAGTTTTGCAAAGATTCCTGCCAGCTTCACATAACTACATTTCCTGTGTAGTGGTTAAGAGCGGTAGTCTCGTAATCTGGAGAACCGGGTTCGCGTCTCCGCTCCTCCACATGCAGCTGCTGGGTGACCTTGGGCTAGTCACACTTCTCTGAAGTCTCTCAGCCCCACTCACCTCACAGAGTGTTTGTTGTGGGGGAGGAAGGGAAAGGAGAATGTTAGCTGCTTTGAGACTCCTTTGGGTAGTGATAAAGCGGGATATCAAATCCAAACTCTTCTTCCTAAGAGAAAGCTAAGCATCTAAACCATACAATTTATCTTTCACAGTGCAGCTGTAACCATAGCTATGCTTACAAATTTGGCAGACTACTGAAGCTTGTCAAATAGTGTGGACTGGGATCCCCATGAGTTGAGGAGGAGTTCACCAAGCAGTAGAAAGTTCTCTCATGAAAGCAGGGGAGAATTAGGAAGCAGACAGCCTGTATTTCTCAGTTTTAGTAATAAAGGGAGAACCCCCCGAGTGAAGTGTGATACTAAGAACGTACCCCAACCTTTCATAGTTTCAAGACCAGGGTCTGCATCAAATATGCTTTACCATCTTTATCAATGTGAGGAAGAATTCACAACGCCACAAGAAGTTCAAAACTTCCAAAGTCAACTGAATCTAAAATGGCCATGCATTCTTGTCCCTTCAATCCACCTGCAGTGCTGCAGCTGTCTCCACAGCCTCACTCTTCACCGCTCAGAATAGCCGCTCATTTATTGAATTCTAGGCTCTCGGCCTTCACTGTTTGGCCATTCACCAGCATTTAAGAAGAACATATCTGGATACTGGCCCCAACCAGGATGAGGCTTCTGGAAAAGTAGTGGGACCAACAGGGCCATCATGGGTCACCAAGCAACCTTCACCCATTAACCTTAAAGGCAAAGGGCTCAAACACTTGAAAGATGCTGTCATCAGCTTAAAATAGACAAGATATTTTGCCATCGATCAACATTTGTTGGCACAGACCTTCACCAACCTCATGCTCTAATAAAAATAGTTTCTGTCTCTCTTTGTTTCTCTCTTTTTCTCCAAATGTGTCAGCTTGAATGCTAGAGGAAGGTCAAGGATTTTTACAATCCTACAGTGACGTCAGCAAGACAAACTTGAACTGCTGAAAGCTAAGATCTAACCTTCCACCTTGTTGGCTTTGAATGTTAACAGTTGTGCATGTTCAGAAGCAAATGTCATTCAGACAAGACCTTTGCAATAATTCGTACCAGCTGCAAGAGAGATGGAACCCAGTTAATGTGGGGTGTATGAGCAACGTGCTACTGAAAATAGCAGCATTTTTGCTTAAATGAGTCAAAATGAAACAATGCCATCTTAATGTAGACAGCCACACCTTTTCAAAGCAAATATTGAATTATAACCACTAAGCATATATATTTGGTTTGGTAGTACCATTGCACTTAACTGTGTGCGACAGAACAGAAAGCCATTTCAATGAATTAAAAGCACACTCTGTTGGATGCTATCAAGCCAATTAATACTGATGTCTACCCTTTTGGTATTAAGACTACACTAAGCCTTATGCAGAACATACAAATGGTTCACTTAGACCAAGGCTGGAGACCTGGGGATCCTTTAGATATTGTTGGACTCTCATCTCCCATCAGACCCAGCCAGCACAACCAATTATTATGGATGATATGAGTTGTAGTTCCACAGCATCTGCAGGGCCTCAGGTTCCCCATCCTTGAATCAGTTGGACAAGCCAGGAGAGGTGAGAAGACAGAGACCAGCAGCAGCAGGACAAGCCAGAGAAGTTGTTGTTGTTGTTTAGTCATGTCCGACTCTTCGTGACCCCATGGACCAGAGCACGGCAGGCACTCCTGTCTTCCACTGCCTCCCACAGTTTGGTCAAACTCATGCTGGTAGCTTCGAGAACACTGTCCCACCATCTCGTCCTCTGTCATCGCCTTCTCCTTGTGCCCTCCATCTTTCCCAGCATCAGGGTCTTTTCAAGGGAGTCTTCTCTTCTCACGAGGTGGCCAAAGTATTGGAGCCTCAGCTTCAGGATCTGTCCTTCCAGTGAGCACTCAGGGCTAATTTCCTTCAGAATGGAGAGGTTTGATCTTCTTGCAGTCCATGGGACTCTCAAGAGTCTCCTCCAGCACCAGAATTCAAAAGCATCCATTCTTCAGCGATCAGCCTTCTTTATGGTCCAGCTCTCACTTCCATACATCACTACTGGGAAAACCATAACTTTAACTATACAGGCCTTTGTTGGCAAGGTGATTTCTCTGCGTTTTAAGATGCTGTCTAGGTTTGTCATTGCTTTTCTCCCAAGAAGCAGGTGTCTTTTAATTTCGTGGCTGCTGTCACCATCTGCAGTGATCATGGAACCCAAGAAAGTAAAATCTCTCACTGCCTCCATTTCTTAGCCAGAAAAGTATCAATTAGCAAATAGGTACAGTGAGAATATGCTGATTCAGCAAAGGCTTTGTTGCCTTCAGAGTGACAGGAGGATAAAGTTTTGATGAGGAGAGCGGGGAAATTTATTTCTTTATTGACAAAAATAGTTATAGACCACCCTCTGCATATAAAATATCAGGGTGGCAGAAAACAACATTTATAAGTGCAATAAAATACAAAATGCAATTAAAACAATGCAAAATAATCATAAAAATGAAATGCAAACTAATAATAAATGACTGGCTCACATTGAATAAGTTTAAACAACTGAATAGCCCTGTTGGCATAAAAGGGTTTTAAGAGACATCTGAAAATTAGTTGCAAGGCTGCCTGCTGAGTCCCCACTGAAGAATATTCTACAGCATGGGACCCATGACACTAAACAGCCAACTTCTAGCTGAAGCTAGTCAGGATTTTGAAAGACAGGGACAATTAACCGTGCTCCCCAGGACTATCTCAGTGACCAAGCTAGGATGTAAGTGCTCAGGTGATCCTTAATGCATCCTGGACTCAGGTTGTGCAAAGCTTTGTATAACAATTCAAGAACCTTGAACCTAGCCTGGGGGTGTAAGGGCAGGCAGTGCAGAAGTTTGAGCTGAAGTGTCTACACTTTAGCTGGAGTGCTAAGTACAACAGCAGCAGCAGTGGGTGAAGGCGGTAAAAGTGGTAGATTATTATCCACCTGAGAAGAGGCACATATTTCTTTCAGTGGTTATCTCTGGATACTTGTATATTTACTGAGCTGATACTAAGCCTCATTTCTTCCAAGGTTTTGGGGAGCCCGATGAACAGGGAGATTTGTGCAATCCGATATGAAGCAATCACTGAAGAGGGCAACAATTGTGTTGTCTGAGCCTGCTTTGATACCCACTTGTTCTGAGCTGAAGGAACCTACACCTGAACCTTAGATAAAAAAAAAACAGTCATGACCATTCACAGGTCAGTGAATCCACTTTTGAGAAATAATAAAATTGAGGCTGATAAAAAGACCAAACAACAGAACCATTAATTAACAAAGGAGGCAATGATTGGGGATCCCATAAACCAGAATTAGCATGTCTCAGTCTCATAGTGTTTACTTCAGAAAAAGATAAAGCCACATACAGGAAAAGTACTGCATATACTCTTAATGCCAGTTACACTCAAGGGGCGGTGCACTGCAAGCTTTCACGATTACAAACCTTTCACCATTGCCAAGTTCTTGTTTTTGGCAGTGGGAGGTGTTCTTTCATTTATAAAATGTCTAAGTTACCTTTCCATTTTGTGCTCAGGATGCTACGCAGCATACATTTCAAATTGCCAGTATATATTTTTAAATATTGTCACACACATTAGAATTAAGATTACAAAACCAACAAAAGGAAGCAATTTTGAGCAGCACAGTCTTAAAATACTCTCTTCATCTTCTGGAAAAACAGTGGAAGAGCCTGGTGGGTCTTCCCAGAGAAATGTTATTCTGCAGCAGGAATAGCCAATGTGGTACTACAACTCCCGTCAGCTTCACCAGCAGAACTAATGGTCGGGGCTAATGGAAGTTGTAGTTCAACAACATCTGGAGGGCACCATATTGGCTACACCTGCTCTACAGCATGGATGCCATTAAAAAGCCCAGAGAAATGAAGCCCATCCTAGGAAAACAGATGGCATTTTACAGTCCCTGCTAGAAAAATAGGGGGGAAAGGGTGGTATTCAACTAGGTTTACTCAGAGTACACCCACTGAAATTGATGGAGATGACTGGGTTAGGTCCATGAATTTCTATGCATCTAGACCAAGCAAAACCTAGTGTAATATTATTCCCCAATGTCAGGCAGTGGGAAATTGGTTGCTGATGGGTAGGGAAAAGCTGAAGGGAGAGCAGTCGGATACACTGTGGGATGTCTGTTGATAAATTATATTAGTTGTGGAAGGTACAGAAATAATTATTCAGAAAAATTGCCCCCTTTTATGGCATTTTGCTAGAAGAATGCAAAAAAGCAGGTATTGAGAATCTTCCATCTTACTGTGTATCTTGAAGGGAAACCATTTTTATAGCACAGTTTCTTATTCTTGCCTCTTGTAATTGCTCAATAAAGTTAGAATTCTGTAATAAAAAAGCGAAGGAGCAACATTCTAGGTTTCACGGTCACAAAGATAGGTTTGGAAATAAACCAAAAATCTTCAGGTAGTATAGCCTCTGGTGATATCCAATGCTCACCATACTAAGGGCAGAATCAGTGAAATCACTGGACTTGTCCATCGCTTTCAACTATGAGGACAGAGTAAGATACCACCTTCCAGGTCTGGAGGTCTCAATTATCAGAGACGATAATTTTGGGTTCTTTCAGGTGTTGAATTTGTCAGCACTGGCAAGTAGGTAGGTGTGCTGAACCTGAAGCTGGGCAACTGATGTTCAAATGCCAGTTCAGCTGGAGACTTGGTGGGTGGAGCCTTTGGAAAGTTGCAATCTCTCAGTCCCCATTTCCCATCAATTAAATGGAAACAGGAATATCCTCTCAACTACCTTGGGTGGTTGGTCAACAGAAGAAGGAAAACAATAAAACCCACCACAAGCCTTCAATATAAGGTGGACCAGAAACCTCAATGAATGCAGCACCTTTGCTTATCAGTACAATCATGCGAAAAATGTTTTAATTACCTTAAGATCGAGGCTACAAATACTGACAACATCATCATCTCTCTCTCTCCGCTTCCTCTTCTATAAGGAAAGAAAACACTAGTTATACGAGTTACGTGCCTGGCTTTGATATCCTTGAAAGGAACCAGCTTCCCCAAGTGTTACGTGCCCCAAAGCTGCCCTCCTTTTTACAACTATGATGTAAACAAGCTGGAGGAATTTCATTCTGGCAATTAACGTCATTTGACTTGACATACAAGCAATTCGCCTAGAAGTTATTGCCTCCTTTGTGCTCCTATGAGAAACAGATTAAAAAGAGAACAATGAAAATCCAGAAGGAAGGAGAGCAACTTGCATTAATGTCGCTATTGACACCTGGAATTCTTTCAAGAATTTACTTAATGAAACAAGAAACCTGTTTGGATTCCACAGTTCTCAGTTATGCTTACCATTATATAAGAGCCAATGTGTGCCATCTCCCACTTCTAAGTTCTACACATCACAACTATCCCATAATAACGTCCTTACCAGTTCTCCTCTGGTTGTTGTTTAGTCATTTAGTCATGTCCGACTCTTCGTGACCCCCTGGACCAGAGCACTGGTAGTGGCAAGTAAAATTTCCTCCCAGTGACCAGGCAAGTCCCCTTTGTCAGAGGAATACAGGCATGTGTCCCACCACCAGAGCATGGTCTTGTGTTCATGAAGGACCATACTCTGAGAACAACACATATGGCTCTCATTCCCCCTTCTAAATGTAAAAATATTTTAGCCTCATGTGGGATCCCTTTAGCACAGCCCTCTTTAACACAAGACTTGTTATTGTGGTTGCGCCCACAATTCTATCACCACAACACAGGGCTGTGTTGCAGAGGCTGCATGTGGCACTGTTTCTCTCCCTGACAGAATGCTGCTTTGGAGATCAAATGTGAGTCTCCTGTTCATGCAAGCATTGTGGGTTGGGGATGGACAGAGTGAAGCATGCAGGAGAAGCAAAGGAGAACAACTTGAAAGATGCTCCTTTCTCCACCAAATGACTTCCTAAAACAATATTCAAAAAAATTGTAATACCACAATATTATGAACAACATGGAAATGAGTGTTTTTGCACTTCAAAGTATTTCTAACCATATCTATTACATATCTGCAAATTATTCAAAGGAACAATTTGCTAATTAACTTTACAGACTTGGTCAGAATACCATTAAAAATAGACATTGTTTTCTTTTTATGAATCTTGCAACGCTACCAAGAATTTCAGATTGTGCTTTTACTCAAAAACCCTAGTTTCTGCAATTCAGCTTTACTCCCTGCTTATAGCCAACCTATAGGCTTTAGTCTCATCCAACTCCAGACTCTAAAGGAAGTCCAGAGGTTTGTTTTTAAGACTGGCTAGACTAGTTTTAATAGGTCTTGCCTTGGCTGGGCCCTTCATTTTTCTCAGCCCAGTTGCGATTCATACAGACAGCAGACATTTGACAGCAAAGCCAGCTGTTTTACATCTGCTAAATCAGATGCAGACTCTTAAAAAAAACTTGCACTTGAATGGCTCAGAGAAACAAAGGGCTATCCGGATTGATACGTTCTTCTCAGACTGGATGACCCTTTTAAACCCTCCTGAGATCAGTTCATGTGGAAAAGTACTTCTGAGGGTGCACCAGACTGAAAAAAGCAGGATGTCTAAAGACTCAGCAAAAAGTGTTCATCGCCTTTTTATAAAACAAAAAAACCCTTAATTAGAAAGAAAACCCATCTTTCTAAAATGGGTGATTCAATGATTGTATCAGATAACAGGAGACTTCTTATTTGTAAGGAGAGAAACCTCCTTTGGGCGAGGTTGGCTTTTCTATTTCCACACCAAATCTTATTTTAAAATAGCCTTTATAACATGGCTCTCCCCTCCGGAACTCAAAAGTGTGCACATATCACACACATGCCACATTTTGTCCTCACAATTTGGAGGTAGATAGGCTGAAAAATGGTGTCTAGTCCAAGGTCATCCAGTGAGCTTCACGGCTGAGCAGGGATTTGAACCCAGGTCCAAGTCTGACAGTTCCTCACTTGATAAATCCAGGGACCAGGAGATGCCGAGGTCAGGTTAATGGTTCCCTTTTATGATTTACAGGCTCATCTTGCTACAAGCTTAAAATCAGCTTGTCCTAATCTCCCAAATCAGGAAACCCTAGGAGCTGTGCTACCCAGGTGAGGTCAGGATTCTTGGCAGCCTCATGTCATTGGGGACAATTCATGTCTGTTAAACTTGTATAAATACAGTTTCAGGTTTGTAATATATAGCATCTAATCTTGTTATCCTCTTCTACTGGAACTAGCCTCTATTAAAAAAACATTTACTTACCCTAAGCCTTAATAACATAATGAACAGAGCAAAAAGTATACAAAAGCAGCTCCTCAAGAGATTAGGAGCGGAGAAGTATCACCTTGAGAAGTAACATTTTGAGAAGTATCACCTATCAGAAGTTATTACCAAGGGGCTGGAATTAAAAGCAAAGAAATATTTCTACAGCCATATTTCTAGGTTTGTAGCACACAGACTTCATCAAACAGCACTTATTACTGCTAGGGGTGCTCTAGCTCTGATTCAGCATCAATAGCCTGAAGGCAAGGTGGATTTTCTGATACACAGAAGTGTGGGATGAGCCAGTGTACTCCATTTACCTTATGGCAAATTTCCATCACTTCCACTAATCCCATACAAGCAAACTGAGAAGCAAAATTTAATAGACCAGACAGGCACCAACTTTTGCTTCTCGATTTCATACTTAAGGGAGACTTGGCACTTCTTTTTTTATGTGTTCTGCATGGGTGCACATGCAGATATGCATTCATCAAGTTTCAAAAATCTTGCTTACAATCCTCACCAGCTCAAAACAGGGAAAAAATCAGGTTCTTCCATGACCTCATGCTGCATTTGAAACACGGCACAAGGTTGGGACCAGTACCATGAAGTAAGAGAAAACTGCTTAGACCAGGCTTCCTCAACCTCGGCCCTCCAGATGTTTTAAGACTACAATTCACGTCATCCCTGACCACTGGTCCTGCTAGCTAGGGATCATGGGAGTTGTAGGCCAAAAACATCTGGAGGGCTGAGGTTGAGGAAGCCTGGCTTAGACTACGGGTGGCTAACCTATGGAACTCCAAAAGCTGCTGAACTCCCATTAAAGGTAAAGGGACCCCTGACCGTTAGGTCCAGTCGCGGACGACTCTGGGGTTGCGGCGCTCATCTTGCTTTACTGGCCGAGGGAGCCGGCGTACAGTTTCCGGGTCATGTTGCCAGCATGACTAAGCCGCTTCTGGCGAACCAGAGCAGCGCATGGAAACGCTGTTTACCTGCCCGCCAGAGCGGTACCTATTTATCTACTTGCACTTTGATGTGCTTTCGAACTGCTGGGTTGGCAGGAGCAGGGACCAAGCAACAGGAGCTTACACCGTCGAGGGGATTCGAACCGCCGACCTTCTGATCAGCAAGCCCTAGGCTCTGTGATTTAACCCACAGCGCTACCCACGTCCCCACAACTCCCATTACCCTTGACTATTAGCTATCCCAGGCTGGAGCTCATGGGAGCTGGAGGCACATCTTAACTTACATTAGTTAGGGTAAGGCCTGCAGGGCTTCTCCTACCTCAACCATTTGTTCACATAAAAAGATAAAAAGGCATATATAGTGAATAGGGAAAACACAAATTAAAATAAATATTGCTGCCCATATTCCTATCTACTTTCACTCCTTTGCTTTTAGGACAATAAAAAAATAATGGCCTTATTGTACTATCATCATTTTCCTGTACCGCAATCAACCTTAAAACTGAACTTATGTGGCTTCATTGCACAGGGACAGCCAGATCGCTAGTCCATCCAACCAAGTACTCTATTAATTGGCAGCTGTTCTCCAGTCTTTTCTAGCCTTGGTATCTCATGACCTTTTGGGTGAAGCTATCAGGGATGGAATCTGGAACCTTATGCATGCACACCATGTGTCCTACCACTACAGCTGTTTTCTAGTATTTGCTCTGGTGGAAAAAAGTGAATACGAGCTATTAAAACCCTAGTGGACAAGTGCCCTGTGCCTCAAAGCAAGAAGAAGAACTTGAGTGTGATCCAGCTTGGTGTCAGGGAACTGCCATCGGAGAAACAGGAGGTGAAAGGGCTCACAGAGGCTGAGAGAGACTTATCAGCTGAGGAGGGAACCAGCAGGGGGAGAGGAGGAGCTCCAAGGGAAAGTGAGTCGGAGGGAGGGCTCAGAGACACTTCCAGTGAAAACAGTGGTGAGGTTTCAGGACCTCCCATAGGGACACCCACTCCTCGCTGGAAACTGTCACGCCGAGAGTCCAGAAGACGCGTTTCCGTTAAGGAACTTTTATGCTGGAAGAAGTTCCGTAAACGCCCACTGTCTGATTCTACAAGCGACTGACGGAGCCATGCTTAAGGAGCTCCGTCACAGACAGAGGTTTGTGGACTTAGCCAAACTCTGAGGGACTAGGAACTTCACGCACAAGCAGCTCATCATCCCATCACACTTGGTATTCAGTCAATGCTCTGTATAGGCCTCCATTCTACAAGATCCAAAATAATTTGAATTGTATCCAAAGTTACTCCTACTCAGTGCAGACCCACTGAACTCAATGGGCGTGGCTAACTTAGTTTCACTTAAGTTCAGTGGGTCTACTTTGAGTAGAAAATGCTGGATATATAACCCTTAGCATCCCTATCTAGCTTCTGCAACTCATGAAGAAACAGAAGTGGTGGGAAGATGAGGTTCAAAGTAGGCAGAGCGGGAGCATAGCTTTGTAATCACTTTTTTGGTTGTTGCCTTGAAGGAATCACCAGTCTTAGCTAGTCACCGCAGGATCAAAACTGAGACAACAGTTAAGATCATAATAGTTAGTCACCCTTGAGAAGCACATTTCCCCCTAGATAAACAGCATGAACTTCCACTTAATGAGCAGGGTACGTCTGTAAGGCCTTGTTCTTGTGATTGCTTGAACATGAATATAAATCTCCATGTGACTGGGGACACTGATAAAGGATAACATGTATGGAGACATTGGGGCAAGACGTGTGTGTATGCCCCTGCCTCCCACCACAGATACAGCATTCACATGTTCAGACAAATGCCTGAACATGCCTTCTGTGTTCTAAGTTTGAAATGCACCATCTCCAATAAGCAAGATGAAAAAAATAATAATACTATTTTCTCCAATGATGCCAATAGTCCCAGGCAAGAAACAAATGTGTAAGCAGAAAGTGCCATTGGAAGATAAAATTACTTTAGCTGTCTAGCCACAGTGTTCCTGCTAAAAGCAATATGCTTTTCTGAGCCGCAGGAGTGGAAGTAGCTTCTACATGTAAGGAAATCAAGACATAATGGGCACACACATTTTGAGGCGGGAAATATCTTTTTACTGGATGATTTTTTTGGAAATCAGTTCCTGACTGTAGATACTGTATATGTCACACTGACTTCAGCAGGTCTTGTTTAAATTCTGCTCGACCCACAGCTGGTCAAATTATTCTGTTACAGTATGCAAAAAGAAGAAATTAATGGCAGACGTTGTTCTAGCACATGGAAATACACTGCTGCACATCATGTAAGTCTCACAAGGCAGATCAGGTACACTGACTACCATCTGAGAGCTAGCAAAGCTGGTTTAACCACCAGCAGAATACAGAAAGGAAAAAACTGTAGCTGTCTGTCTGGGCACAGAACAAACTTTTAGTTGAGAGAGGAAGAACATGATCTGTTTCTTTGTTCATTATTCCAATTGTGAATTAATAACGCTGTTTGCTTTACTCACCAGAGTAAAATCCCAATGTGGCCCAGGAGTTAGAAATGTGAATGAGCTTCCTCGCCGCAGAGAGTACCTGTGGACAGAAAATGTTTTCTTGTTTATGACAGCAGTTACAAGGAAAACTCTAAAGCTCTTACAGAGTTCCAGGGTACTTTGCTATCAATAACATTTAGCACAAGATATACATACACATGTGTGCATGTGCCAGTGTGCCAAGTGAGCCTTGACCCCATGCAAGGCAGAGAGCTTTTAAGCAGAGTTATGTGTCATCAGCATATTCTGACAACCTACTCCAAAACTCTAAATGATACCACTCAGCAGTTTCATGTAGATGTTAAGCAGCATAGGGAATAAAATTGAAGCCTGGGAAACTCCACACTGATGGCTCCCCAAGCATCACCCTCTGGAAAAGAAAATCCAAGTAGGACAGGAACCACTGCAAAGTGGGGCCACCCACCCCTAACTCGGACAGCCACTCTAGAAGGATACCATGACTGATGGTATCAAAAGCCAGTGAGAGGTTGAGGAGAATTAACAGGGACACATTTTCTCTGTCTCTTTCCCAACAGAGGTCATCATACAGGGTGATCAAAGCAGTTTCTCTTCCAAAACCGGACCTAAACCCTGGTTGAAATGAATCTATAAAGTGAGTTCCCTCCAAGTACACCTGGATCTGGTCCTTGACCACCCACTCAAGAACCTTACTCAAGAAGGGGAGATAGGTAACTGGCCGGTAAGTTACATAAATGTTTCTCTATAACCAAGCCTTTGGCTAATTAACATTCTAGGGCATTTTGTGGGGAAGGGGGTTACTGGTTTGTTTTTGTTTTATTATGTATTCTGTGTTCTCATTTTGAATGTTTATGTTGTGAAGTGCCCTGTGATCTTCAGATAAAGGATGGTATACAAATTTTAATAAATATTAATAATAATAATAATATCATGAAATTGCAGCCCACTAAAATGCCCTCACAAGTAATTCCAGGCCAAGAACTGAGAAGGGAACACTCCATTCCTAACAACTTCCATCTCAGCACCAGTGCTTGGTTTCCAAAATTAGATCTGACTCTGCTCAGGTCTCTGCATGCTTGCTCTCATCAGAACAGAACAGCTGTTTCTGGCTTTCCAGTGCAAGAGAATGGAAAAGCTCTTATTTCTTTGCATGATCACTACCTGAAGTTTCATAAAGGTACAAAGTAAAATAAATAAATATTGTTATTCTTTCTGTGCTTCTGAACATCTGCCATATGTCAGTGACTTCCATGGAAATTGCAGGTTCTGAAGAAGCCATATGTTTCTGACAAATATTCCAACTGCAGTGTTGTCTCAGTATTTCAGTGGCCAAATCAGCCTTGCAGAGAATGGAACAGTGCCAGGGAGTATTTCATACAATACCACAGTTGTGTGACATACACCTTTTAAGGGTGTTAAATCCACTGCCTTAAGTCATTCTCCAGGACTAGTACAGACTTAAGCAAATACGTTCACTTCCAAGTTTCACTGTCTAATAAGCTTGAGGCACAGACCTTTTCATTTATTTTGGACTCCGTAGCTTTTATCCAAAACTCAGATTTTTAATATCTCAGAAGAGTAGTTTTATATAATTGGCCAACGACAACACCTAATTTGATCAAATAATGGATTTTTTATTGCATGAAGCTCCAACAACTAGCAGCTATAATGTTTCCACTCTGTGCTTCAGTTTACATCATAGTATTTGGGTGGGTGGAAGTCCTATGAATGCTGTAAACTGTATAACTTCAACCAGTGCTCTGCTGAATCAATCTGAAACACATGCCTGTTCTACATCATTTACACAGGAGACATGCAGGAACCTGTGCAGGTACAATCTTTAAAAACTGGGAAGAGAAGTGATAGGTGGGAGATCTGTGGGGGATGTGGAGACGATTCTGAGAAGACAAAAAACATCTACCATTTAGCATGTACATTGATGTTGCTGCTACAATGCAGAAGAAAATATTTGTTCTAGCCACCATGACCAGTAAGATGATAGTTACTGAACCTGGCTCCTCTCTTGCAACTTCTGCTGGGTAGAATTCAGAGGGCCAGGGCATTGTTCTGTTCCTTTGTATTTACTGATGCTCAGAGCTCTTTGGTGCTATTTGACAAGCCATTTGAGCATACTAGAAACTCTTAAATATTTACTTGAGGAAGACAGAACAATGGCACGACTTCCTCCAGCAAATAGCTGCAGTCACTCTGGGATTTGACAGGAAGCTTCTGAGCCTCTCCATTTGTCTATATCAATATGCTAATTTGTCAGTTGCTCACCCCCCCCCCGCCCCGCAGAAAAATTGTTGGAGTCACTGACCTCCAAACTGGTGTGGAGGAACTGGATAACTTTTACATCTCTCAATTGCACAGACGAGTTGTTCTTAAGACCGTCCTGGAATACACTATTCAGCCAGCCATAATTTGCAGTTACCATCATCCTAGCCTCTCCTCCCATTTGGAGGTGAGACAGGTTTTCATCCCTAGGAACATAATACAAGGCAGCTTCCCGAGTTATTGCTCCGCCTAGCTCAATACTGTTTACATTGATTGGTAGCAGCTCTCCAGGGTTCCACAGAGATCTCTACCAGCTGGGACATTTTGCATACAAAACACATACCATGTCTAAGTCATCCCTAGGAAGCCCTACTATTTTCCAAGTGTCTTTCCAAGGTTCTTAAGCAACTTGGGTCCAGGACACCTCATGGAACACCTGATCCCTTATATTCTGTGCTCAAACCCAGCTGTCTTCAGGGGAGTCACTGTTAGTGGTCCCCTGTGGCTCAGATGTACAGATGCACTGGCCCCCGGTGGAGTACAGGATCAGGTTTAAGGTGCTGGTTTTAATCTTTAAAGCCCTATATGGCCTAGGACCCTCGTACCTATGGGACCGCCTCTCCTGGTATGACCCATGGAGGACCTTACGGTCTTCAAACAAAAACATCTTGGAGGTCCCAGGCCACAGGGAGCTTAGGCTGGCCTCAACCAGAGCCAGGGCTTTTTCGGCTGTGGCTCCCATCTGGTGGAATGCTCTGTCACAAGAGACTAGGGCCCTGCGGGAATTGACATCTTTCCACAGAGCCTGCAAGACAAAGCTGTTCCACCAGGCCTTTGGCCAAGGAACAGCCTGACCCCCTCCTTTGGTAATTCTTCACAGAACTCTAGCCCAATGGTTGCCATTAATTTGATTTGAACTGATTTTGTAATGAATTGATTTTAGAATGCTGTATTATTTTACTGTTAAAATAATAATAATAATAATATCTTTCTTGTCATTGCCCCCTCTCGGGGACAACGAAATTACTTGTTGTTAGCCGCTCTGAGCCCAGCTTCGGCTGGGGAGGGCGGGATATAAATATTTTATTATTATTATTATTATTATTATTATTATTATTATTATTATTATTTCCAAGCAAGAGCCATTGTGGGCCCAATTTTATGGAACTCACTTCCAATTGAAGTAAGACAGGCCCCCTTCCCTGTTGAACTTCTGGCACTTACTGAAGACTTCTTTAATCCAGCAAGCTTTTAATTGGGATCTGATTTTATTGTTTTAACTCATCTTTAGCCTCCTGTACATCACCTAGAGACAACTGTGATTAAGCGATAGACAAGCTGTTGAAATAAATATAAATATGTTAATAAATTGTGGGTGTCTTGCTCCATAGTCACAACTTGCACAAGTGCAGTGGTATGAGGTCTCCCTTATCCACATTTGGTCTCATCCAGCAGACCATGGGTAGGTAGGGTAACGCAGCGAACTGAATCCTGTCATTGGCAAATCCGTCATGGAGCAGCAGTGCACGCCATCCACTTGGATAGAACAGAACAGGATATTCTCCTGTTGAGGTTGGATGGTGCCTTTGCTTTGCAAGCAGCCAGGAGTCTGGCCAGCATATCTCAATGTTTATGCCATCTGGTTCTTTTTCTAATTTCTGCTTTGCCTCTCCAAAGATGCTTTGACAGCAAGTTCCTTTTGGCTGCCTGGCTGGAAGCTCAGCTTGTTTGCTTAACCTTCCCCACCCTCTCTCCTTCCAGAATTAATCTGCACCAAGGGAGGTAAACTGAAGAAGGAAAAACAAGAGTGTTTCCCTTCAGCCAAATATACTGGACCCTTGTGGTAGGTTTCCTGTTCTGCCTGCTTAACTGAAAGGAAAGCCTGCTACCCATCCCCACTATATGCATATCTTGTCAATCTATGTTGTGGAGGAAGCATGCTGGGAACATCAAACAGAACAATAAGCTGGGATTCTTCCCAAAATATAGATAAGAGGACCCTTTGAAGGTCCCAAAAGATGCAGATGTAAAAAAAATAATAGCAGAGCTGTCAGGTATTCAAAACATTTTTAGTTATGCATCAGTCATCTGCCTTTAAAACAGATGGATCAATTTTAATAAATCTGCATATTACTAAAAACTAAATATGAATGCCTTATAATTCAACAGAACTAAGTTTTCTTCTTCATTCCTTGCTTGAGCAACACACACTGGTCCATTCAGCCTGAACATTACAGTCCGGATACCTAACACTATTAGACGAGAGACATAGATACTCCCCTTAAAGGTAAAGGTAAAGGTACCCCTGCCCGTACGGGCCAGTCTTGACAGACTCTGGGGTTGTGCGCCCATCTCACTCAAGAGGCCGGGGGCCAGCGCTGCCTGGAGACACTTCCGGGTCACGTGGCCAGCGTGACAAAGCTGCATCTGGCGAGCCAGCGCAGCACACGGAAACGCCGTTTACCTTCCCGCCAGTAAGCGGTCCCTATTTATCTACTTGCACCCGGGGGTGCTTTCGAACTGCTAGGTTGGCAGGCGCTGGGACCGAGCAGCGGGAGCGCACCCCGCCACGGGGATTCGAACCGCCGACCTTTCGATCGGCAAGCCCTAGGCACTGAGGCTTTTACCTACAGCGCCACCCGCGTCCCTTGATACTCCCCTTAGGTAGCAGTATATCTTCCAGTCCAGCTTCTCCTCCTCCAAGTCACCTAAATTACTGCAAGTCTCAAAAGATTCCATCAGCATATTCTACCAAACTTTGGTAGCTGTTCTGTTTGAGGGTTTGTCCAGAGAGTTTAATCTAGTAGCCCTGTTAACTTTAAAACACCCTTCAATGTCCAAAATAAATTGGGTAGCAATTCTCTATTTCCTTCCTCTTTGGCTTCTAACCAGCTTTGTTTTTCCAGTTTTAAAACACTGGCGCACAGCTCTATTCAGTGATATTAAATGCATATTAAATAATGCATTTTCAGGCAGCTAGATTATGCTAATGACAATTTACAATTACAACAAGGAAATAACCTTCAGCACCCTCTAACTAACAGTTGTAAACAAGGCAGAAACCGAGTGAGCATTTTTAACTCCTAGGTTGGAAAGCGAGTTCTTTCAGCCCAATGTATTTGTATCTAGTTTACATCTTTTAAAGCCACAATTCTACATGTTTACTGAAAAGTAAACCCCACTGCACATAGCTTATACTGTTACCCTACTTTTGTTGTTTCTTAAAATATATATACTGTATATAGCTTTTCACATACAGTAAACATAATGTTAAAATTCTTAAATCCTTAGGAGTGGGAAAGGTAGAAATCTCAAATCTAAGCAGAAATTCTACCCTTCGAGAGAAGCAACTCCCAAAACACTCTGGCTGAGCCACTATTTGGCAATCTGCAACTCTGAATCAATTAGCAATTCTAGTGGCTGCTTCTAATGCAGCAAAACCATAAAAGTGGCACAACTGGGTAGAAAAGTTTAAATAGCAATTGGTGGGTGGGTCTGTGTGCAAAACAATATCTGACCACTGAAACCAAGTGGATCGGACACAGACTGCTACTGTTGATTTCAGGACTTCTTGTACTTTTCAGACAGTCTACAGCAGCCACTACTTTGATCTTTTCATATCCTTTGGGGTTTCTGGGGAAAGTGGCTTTAGACACCTCAGACAGGTTTCAGCAATATTGTGCATGTGCTTCCCCCACCTCCTTTTAAATAGCGAAAACAATGGCTGTAATCATAAACACACCAGCTTTTGAACAAGTCCCATGGCGCAGTGGGACAGACTTCTAAGAACATTTGCCCTCAACTTCTTTGTCCAGCTTGAAAAGGTGAAGCAACACAGCTGAACTAATCAGAGAATATTAACGAAGTGTCATTATCCACGAGTAATTTATATGATGGGCAGTGGTGATCTGGCATGCTTCCCACATCATCACGGCAGCATGCATGCATCAACACCGAAGTCACCATTTAACTCCTCCACTATCTCCCAACAGCAGACTTCCTATATTGGCAAAGGACCTTCCTTTCATGTTCTCTCCGGATTTTCCTCCCATGGGACTTCTGGTCCAAGTCAACTGCCTAGCAACCTGTAATAGGTTCGGGCCAAGCTACTCTGCAAAGGAAATTAACTCTGGACAACATTCCAAGCTTGCAGAGAGTCACTCATTTGAATCTCTGGGTAGAATATGAGCAGGTAGGGAAGCCTATACCTTATAGCTTTATTTGCAGAGCCGCAATATTACAGTCCTGCTCAGACAACTGTAAGCAGGCACTTGCTTGGAGATGTCTGCTTCAGTGGCTTAAGGTTCTCACAGTGCCAGAGTCCAGCATACTATTTCAAACCACAAAATGTACTCAAAAGATATTCTGGGCAAAGTGTTATGACAGCGTGACCTCTGCAAGACTTAATTCTGAGTACATCCACAGAGGACTTCCCTGGTCCCATCCTGTCTCCCACCTGCACCCACCCCATGCACTGAAATCAGACTTCAAAGGACCTTTCTATTTGAGTCGAAGGCAGCTTTATTCAAACCTAATTGTGGCACATGGGTATGAGTAGTAAGTGGAGCACATGAGTAGCTGTGTGGTACATGCATATGCCTACGTTTCCGAGCACAATTCAAAGTGTTGGTGCTGACCTTTAAAGCCCTAAATGGCCTCGGTCCAGTATACCTGAAGGAGCGTCTCCACCCCCATCATTCTACCCGGACACTGAGATCCAGCGCCGAGGGCCTTCTGGCGGTTCCCTCGCTGTAAGGTTACAGGGAACCAGGCAGAGGGCCTTCTTGGTAGTGATGCCTGCCCTGTGGAATGCCCTCCCAGCAGATGTCAAGGCAATAAACAACTATTTTACTTTTAAAAGACAACTGTTTAGGGAAGTTTTTAATGTCTGATACTGTATTGTTTTTAATATTCAGTTGGAAGCCGCCCAGAGTGGCTGTGGAAACCCAGCCAGATGGACGGGGTATAAATTAATTATTAATTATTAATTATTAATTATTATTAATATTGTGGCATGAGGGCAGTGCTAACAGTCCCCCCCCCCAAAAAAAAAACTTGGGAAATCCTCTTGTACAGGTTTTGGAATGGGGAGCAGACATGCAAATCCATGGGGCTGTATCCAACTGCATCCTACTCTGAGTAGACCCATTTAAATAAATAAATCAAGTTAGTCATGCCCATTAACTTCAGTAGGATTACTCTGAGTAGGATTATGCTGAATACCCCTCACAGTGATACCTCTAAACCAGATAGGAAAACAAACCAAGTTTGGGAGAAATATCAGATACTTTGTAGCCTGCATCAAATCTCCAAGAGTCCAAAAACACTCCCGGCTCTGTTCCCAGTTATCCCCATTTTACAGATAGGGAAGCAAGCAGAGAAACTGCAACGGAATCAAAGACATCTAGTGAGTCAACAGCAGAACACACCACAAGACTTCACAGGTCCAAGTCCACCACACTCTGTTGGTGCTGGCTTATCAGTTAGGACATGTTATCTCTTGCCTCCTACTCTTAAAAAAAAAAAGCAAGCAAGCCTGGGCACACAACTGAAAAATGAAGGTAGACAGTTAGGACCAACAAAACCCAAGACCTAGCACTAAGCAGCAGTTACAGCCTCAGCGATAAATAGGATTTATATATGGCCAATGCTCAAGGATAAAAGTGAACTCTAATTCCAAAGCAGAACAGCAAACAACAGCGTTGATGGGAAAGGGCAGATTGTGCTGTACTCATTCCTGCAGAAAGACGCACACCACGTTGTTTCCACGTGGACCGTGGCACAGCCCACGATTCCTTGCTGCCACCCACCAGCCCCTCGGGATTTGCTCTGCCTCCTTTTTAAGTAAGCTTTCCAGCTTACTTAATAGACTAGAATAGAATTCCAGACTAATAGCATGTTTCCAGTTAGCAGGCAAGAGGCCAATTCTAAGGCTAGCTGAACTTGATGCACATTTTTTCCTACCTATTTCAAGTGCTCCCACAGACGAACAGCAGAGATCAAATAAAGGCACTGGGCCAAATCCATGAACAAAAACCCCACTCGCAGATTATGCCAGCTCAAAAGAATTGCCAGTTGTGGGGTGGGGGTGAAGTTCAAGAGACATTTTAAGTTCTTGTGGGAAATTATGCCCAAATAGGATCAGCAGAAGTCGTGGCATGAGATTTGTCACAAAACACATTTCCCATGATTAAGACACTGTTTTCCGTTAGCTACTTATTTTAGATGATCACCTTGTTTATGAGACAAGTATTCCTTTATTTTCAAGCGGTGTTTGCAATGAATAGCAGCAAGATTTCGGCTATACTTTTAGTTACTGGAATAGACAGTGGTACCTCGGGTTACAGACACTTCAGGTTACGCTTCAGGTTACAGACTCCGCTAACCCAGAAATAGTACCTCAGGTTAAGAACTTTGCTTCAGGATGAGAACAGAAATCGCGCGGCAGCGGCACAGCGGCCCCATTAGCTAAAGTGGTGCTTCAGGTTAAGAACAGTTTCAGGTTAAGAACGGACCTCCAGAATGAATTAAGTTCTTAACCCGAGGTACCACTATATAGGGGATGGATGCAAAGAGATCAACTGTATTCTGTACAGTAAACAAGTTTCCATATTTTTATCTTTGGGAAATAAATCCATACATAATAGGCTAAACTTTGTCCACTGTTGTTAGGAACATATTGCCAATCCTTTCTAGACATTGCAAAGTTATGGAGTGTTCACTCATATGATGAGATGGAAGCTGACCATCAAAAGGATAGTCATAACCAGTTTACATACGGTACTTAAAAGGAGGCAGTTGTGGGGCAGCAGTTGTGTTTGACTGGGAAAAGCCGCACAGAGAAATAGAAAGAGTTTGTGCTCAGGGCAAGCAGGTGGGAGAGAGGGGGAGACTGAGAGCTTGGAAACAGAGAGCAAATTAATGAATTAGTAGTAGTAGTAGTACCACCCTGAAGATCACAGGGTGATTTACAACATAAAAATGCAGAATGAGAACACAAAATACATAATAATTAAAAAAAATCAATAGCAGCCCCCCAAACACATTTAAAAGGCCATAGAACTTTTAACCAGCTAAAGGGCCTAGTTATAGAGAAACACTTTCATCTAACTCCTAAAGATATGTAATGAAGGCACCAGGCGAGCCTCCATGGGGAGAGCAGTCCATAAATGGGGAGCCACCGCAGAAAATGTATTTTCTCATGTTTCCACTGTCCAGACCTCTTGGGGGGGCACATGAAGAAAAGCCTCAGATGATGATCTGTAGACAATGAGTTCAAGCACATGAGCCTAAAATATATCTTGTTTGCAGAATGTACAGGCCTGAAAGATTAGAGACAGATTAGAGAACTGGGCCAAAAGAAACAAGATGAATTTTAACAGGGAGAAATGTAAAGTACTGCACTTGGGCAAAAAAAAATGAGAGGCACAAATACAAGATGGGTGACACCTGGCTTGAGAGCAGTACATGTGAAAAGGATCTAGGAGTCTTGGTTGACCACAAACTTGACATGAGCCAACAGTGTGACGCGGCAGCTAAAAAAGCCAATGCAATTCTGGGCTGCATCAATAGGAGTATAGCATCTAGATCAAGGGAAGTAATAGTGCCACTGTATTCTGCTCTGGTCAGACCTCACCTGGAGTACTGTGTCCAGTTCTGGGCACCACAGTTCAAGAAGGACACTGACAAACTGGAACGTGTCCAGAGGAGGGCAACCAAAATGGTCAAAGGCCTGGAAACGATGCCTTATGAGGAACGGCTAAGGGAGCTGGGCATGTTTAGCCTGGAGAAGAGGAGGTTAAGGGGTGATATGATAGCCATGTTCAAATATATAAAAGGATGTCACATAGAGGAGGGAGAAAGGTTGTTTTCTGCTGCTCCAGAGAAGCGGACACGGAGCAATGGTTCCAAACTACAAGAAAGAAGCAGTAAGAGCTGTTCGACAGTGGAATTTGCTGCCAAGGAGTGTGGTGGAGTCTCCTTCTTTAGAGGTCTTTAAGCAGAGGCTTGACAACCATATGTCAGGAGTGCTCTGGTGGTGTTTCCTGCTTGGCAGGGGGTTGGACTCGATGGCCCTTGTGGTCTCTTCCAACTCTATGATTCTATGAAAGAAAGAGGGCAAATAGAAACTGGTCGAGCCTTTAAAGTACCCCATAGTCGCCTTGGGCTGGTCTTAACCATCCAGGGGTCCTTTACCTCTTTTTACCATTTACTGGCATATTGGAATAGCCAAGAAATAAACTTTCGGGTCAGAGAAGAGAAATAATTTCAGAAGTATTCAGATCTGAGTGGGACAGAGGAGAAAAGCAGGAGCAAGACAAATACTAGGCATTTAGCAGAGATAAGTGGGAACTGCAAGAGCAAAAGGAGTCTTCCAGGAAAAGGCTGAGGCAGCAGAGACAGGCAGCTTGGGGGGTGAACACAACTGGGCTGGGTCTGCTAGGAGTAATGCCTATATCATTTAGCAAACCTTAAAAAAAACCAAACACCATTGTGTGGGGGTGGCCAAGCTATATTCATGGATCCTTCATTTTAAAGGTCCACAGTGCTTATAAAAGAACAGCCATATCTGTGTCTACTGTATGTCTCCACCCTCTCTTCTTAACCAACAACCAGGTAGTTTGCAAATTGCTAAAGACACAAAGCCCACAACTTTTGGTCTGCACAAGGATTTGTGGTCAAGTAATAATAATAATTTATTATTTATACCCCATCCATCTGGCTGGGTTTCCCCAGCCACTCTGGGTGGCTTCCAACCGAATATTAAAAACAATACAGCATCAGTAAACAGGCGTGCTGAATTGGCTATCAAATTTCAAACAAGCCATCTTTTTTAATGGAGCAGTAAAAAAGCCAAATGTTCAGCACCTAATTTCTCCCCTTACCCAACAGTCTTTTCTCATACCTAGCATTTTGCCGTTGGCCTTTGTGCAGATACCCTCCTCAGCCATTGACAGGTTGAGTCAGAAATAATTTTTCCTTTTTACCAAACAACTGTATTAGGACCATGAAGAGGCTTTAATGTTAAACTGCAACTTATGGTAATAAGAAAATTAAAATAAATAATAATAATAATAATAATAATAATAATAATAATAATAATAATATCTTTATTGTCATTGCCCCCTCTCGGGGACAACGAAATTACTTGACTGCTCCATAAAAACACTAATTAAAACAATACAGTATAATACAGCAAGGAAGATTAGATGACTTTCAAAGTCCAGGCTTCCCATTCAGGGCCGAGATCGCTCTGGAGAAGAAGCTGCTCTTAAGACGGCTCGTTCTTGTCTTCATCGTCCTGTATCTCCGTCCCGACGGCAGGAGCTCGAAGAGACAGTGACCAGGATGCGATGGATCTTTTACTACGTCCAGTGCCTTCCTATGGCACCTTGTGGCATAAATCTGCTCTAAGGTGGAGAGTGGGCAGCCAACAATGCTCTCTGCTGCCTTAACAACTCTGCACAACCCCATCCTGTCCTGGGTAGTACAGCTTCCGTACCACACACATAAGCCATAAGTGAGCACGCTCTCAATGGCACAGTGATAGAAGGCAAGCAGCAGTTTCTGCGGAAGATGTTTTTTCCTTAGAATTCTCAAAAAGTACAGTCTCTGCTGCATCTTCTTCACAAGCCCCCTTGTGTTGACACTCCAGGACAGATCCTCTTGTAATTCAATGCCCAAAAATCTGAACGTTGTTACCCTCTCCACACAGACCCCATCAATCAAAAGTGGCTGGACATTGCTCTTCTGTCTCCTGAAGTCCACCACAAGCTCCTTTGTCTTCCTTGTATTTATGAGCAAGTTGTTAGCTCTGCACCACTCTGTCAGCCGCTCCACCTCATCTCTATAATCCGTTTCACCCTCCCTTTCAGGGATGAGCCCAATCACGGTTGTGTCATCTGCAAATTTGACAACCCTATTACTAGGGTGAGCAGCGACACAATCGTACGTGTAGAGAATATAAAGGAGCGGACTGAGTATGCATCCCTGTGGTGTTCCTGTGTTAGTCTTAAGCATATTAGAGGTATAAGGGCCCAACCGAACCCTCTGGGGGTGGTCTGACAAAAAGTCCAATATCCACCCACAAAGTGATAACGGAAGCCCCAGATCTTCCAGTTTAGACATCAGACGTTGTGGTAGAATGGTATTAAATGCCGAGCTGAAATCTAAAAAAAGCAGTCTGGCATAACCCCCCCGCTGCTCCAAATGGGCAAGGACGGCATGGAGGGCAATCGCCACAGCGTCCTCTGTCGATCTTTTCGTTTTATAAGCAAATTGGAATGTGTCCAGTCCCTCTGGTAGGCAGGCAATGACATAATTTCGTACCAGCTTTTCAAAGCACTTCATGCCTGGGACAACAGAGCTGTAAGATCTAGTGCGGCATGAGACACTAAATTTGTGTTTGAAGATAGAAGTTTGAAAGGGAGCAGCCAAAACCGAAGATGAGGAAGTTCTGTGCCTCATCTCCAGTAGCTCATTTTGAAATTGAATAGCATGAAGAGCTGGTAATAGGCTTCCCTTATTCCAGTTCCTGTCTCAACTGCAGTCACTTTGGGACCCAAATGAGGAAATGCAGGGTGTCAATTCTCTGCTAAATAAATAAGCAAGCCTTTAGATGCAGCTTACTATGGAGCACCTAGCAAGTGATAATGTAGGTCACTTTGCCATGCATAGCTCCTCCTGCTAATTCCTGCATATCACCCTGCTTGTAAAACACATAGCTAGATGAGATGACTGAAAAGCTAGCAACCACATCCCATTGTCCCACCCATCCTGCTTCATTACCACAGCCTCTCCCCTTTAACATTTTAAGAGCTGATTTGAGGCATAGACACCCTTTCACCATAGCCAGCTTGCTAATTTCCTTCTGTAAGAAAAAAGGGTAGTTTCTGAACTTGCATAACCCTGACTATTTTAGTCTCTTCCTTCATTTCCTTTTTCATGCCACATCAAAATCTCTGGTGAAAGGATAGTTGTACAGGTGTAATTGTGCACATTCAGAAAGGTTTGTTTTACTATTTGATATGTAGTATATTAGATGTATATCCAAGAAGTTATGTTGTTCTTAGGGGGGTGGGTGAGAGAACATCATGCAGGTCAACAGTGTTTCAAGTCAAAGTTATAGCATACAGTATTCCCTTTCATATTCCCATATACATTGGGCATCACTTTGTATCCATTTATGAATTGTGGTGCCTTTTGGCATGGCCATAAACAAAAAAGTTTGCATGTGCATTTTATTAAAGCCAACAAAAGTGGTAAAAGCAGGCCTCCGGTTTTGAGTTAATCTACACAAAGAGATGTGTTATTCTCTGACCAAGCAGCCAGATTGCATTTTCATGTAAACACCAACCTGATGGTACTGTGGCCTTCCCAAGGAATAGTAATCCCTGTTTCTACACTGTGTGCGGATCAAGGACAAGATGAACCTACATTCCGTAGTGTGCAAGAACGCTGCTTATTAAGTCAATTGTGAAGGAGCTGTTTTCCATGCGCTTGGAACCATAGAATGGTAGAATCGGAAGGGACTGCAAGGGTCATCTAGTCCAGCCCCTGAAATATAGGAATCTTTTGCCCAACGTGGGGCTCAAACCCATGACCCTTAGATATACGATATCTTTATTGTCATTGTCCCATACAGAACAATGAAATTGAAACTCTATTGACTGAAGTATCCTGAGTTATGTTGATGTGCAAAGTATCTTCTAAACACTTTGGGATTAGAAGAGAAGGAAGAAGGGCATTTATTTCAATCGGAACACATTACAGAAAATAGCTTGCAGCTTTACAATACATTAAGAGTGCATGGTGCTTCCCACCCCCCAACATACCCTCAGGTTTATTAAACCAACGCAATCCAGTTAAACACAACCCCAGCATAACCATCTGCACAATTCACTGTTTTCATGTTACTTGCAAGTCTACTAAAATAACAGTCCTCAACAATAGATTGTTGTGAGAGTGAACAATTCAAGTGCCGTATTTTTTGCTCTATAAGACGCACCAGACCACAAGACGCACCTAGTTTTTGGAGGAGGAAAACAAGAAAAAAAAATATTCTGAATCTCAGAAGCCAGAACAGCAAGAGGGATCGCTGCGCAGCGAAAGCAGCAATCCCTCTTGCTGTTCTGGCTTCTGGGATAACTGCACAGCCTGCATTCGCTCCATAAGACGCGCACACATTTCCCCTTACTTTTTAGCAGGGAAAAAGTGAGTCTTATAGAGCCAAAAATATGGTATTCTGTGGCTGCAACCCAAGCATACTATCAGAGAATAATCGCCACTCAACACAGTGCGATTCATTTCCAGGTAACCATACATAAGATTGCACTATAAAAACTTTTCTGTTCTGAAACAGATGCAGAAATATTGCTGCAACACAACCTGTTTGGTGTAGCTTAGGTTGAAGCTTCCGAATAACATGTCAAGAAACTTTTACTATAGGGGAGAAGCTAGGGAGGGAAGAATGCACACTTTTCTATTCAAAAGGGAAATGGCCTGTGGTCAGGAAGAAAAAATATTGTACAGCCAAACACAGAACAACCTTTGCAAACACATTGTTCTAGCTACTGAAAACTGAAAGACTTTCCATACAGAACAAAATATGCTGTTTTCCACAACACTGACCAAAAGCAGCTCCGTACAAGGACCAAGTTGGTTAAAATACAAAAGCAGCATCATTTGCGCCACCCTGTGCTCATGCATATACAGCATGTTAAGATACATGCCATAATCAGATTTAGTGGCATTCCCTTTAAGAACTGGAAAAAGATGTGCAATATAAAATGATATGTTTAACTGATTAATTCTAATGCCAGTAACTAAAAAGATGGGGCCTTTTCTGATAAGAGGGGGAAAGAAACAGCAACAAAACACATCCTTTCAGACTAAGATAGAACAAAATACAGTGGTGCCTCTGGTTAAGAACTTAATTCGTTCTGGAGGTCCGTTCTTAACCTGAAACTGTTCTTAACCTGAGGTACCACTTTAGCTAATGGGGCCTCCTGCTGCCGCTGCCGCACAATTTCTGTTCTCATCCTGAAGCAAAGTTCTTAACCTGAGGTACAGTGGTACCTCGGGTTAAGTACTTAATTCGTTCCGGAGGTCCGTTCTTAACCTGAAACTGTTCTTAACCTGAAGCACCACTTTAGCTAATGGGGCCTCCTGCTGCCACCGCGCCGCCGGAGCATGATTTCTGTTCTCACCCTGAAGCAAAGTGCTTAACCTGAAGCACTATTTCTGGGTTAACAGAGTCTGTAACCTGAAGCATATGTAACCCAAGGTACCACTGTATAGTTTGCCTCTAAGCAATGGCTGGCTGGCTTTTCCAGCAATGACAAGCTTTTGGGCCGGGGGGGGGGGAATTCCCTGATGGGGAACATTACAAAATCAGCATCAACGGTAAAATCTGATGCACTGTTTGGAATCATCATTTGTATTCATGAAGTCCACATGGCTTCCTGGAAAGCATGGAGCTTGCTCTTCGTTCCCCGCTTGCATCATCAGTCATAGCCATACGGGGGAAGCCTTGTTAATTTCACTTGTTCTGGATGGCTTGCAAATCACGCTGACAAAGCTTTTCCTTTCACTTTCTACTCCTGGCTCCCACCACCAATCAACCCATTCCTGTGTTTCATTGTTATGCTGTATTATGAACCATAGAGTAAAAAGAAAAGAGAAACTGAAAGGAAAGTATTTGCTATAGTATAGATTCAGAATCTACCTTGGTGCATCTAGCTCAGTGCTGTCTACATGGATTGGTAAACTCGCTCTCAGTCCTCCCCAGAGATGCCAGGGATTGAAGCTGGCACTTTTTATAAGCGAAGTATGTACTTTGCCTCTGAGTTGCAGCCTTTTCCCAATTATCTGTTTACTTTTCTCTCCCATCTGTACATGTTCCCTTGAGACCTGCAGGGAAAGCTCACACCCAGAACTTAATTTCTTTAAAAAGCAAGAAAGGAGGTAGGACACTCTATCACACTACAGGCAAAAACCAAAGTGTTGGGATTATTTTTTTATTGTGTAGAGGGAAGCATTCAACCTCAAGAATACCAAGAAACACCAAACCCAATATATAGTTATGTTGCACTCAGAATCATGGAATTGTAGAGTTTGAAGGGATCCTGAGGGTCATCCAGCCCAACCCACAGCATGCAAGAATCTCACCTAAAGAACCTAGGGCAGATGGTCACCCAAAACTACTACTGCTAGCTGGGGGAAAGAGCAGAATTTCCCTTTGAAATCCACAAACATGTGTGAACACCTGTTTGTTAATAGTAATATTTTCTGTGAGTGATCTGAGTGTATTTCCCTCATCTAATCTTTGACATTCAGATCACAGCTTGCATTTCTGGGAAATGCTGTCAACACTTTAAAGGAAGAAGTATAGTTCTTGGTGGTTCAGGCCACAGGTACCCAGGAGTCTTACTATCAGAAGACATACCGTATTTTTTGCTCTATAAGATTCACTTTTTCCCTCCTAAAAAGTAAGGGGAAATGTGTGTGCGTCTTATGGAGCAAACGCAGGCTGCGCAGCTATCCCAGAAGCCAGAACAGCAAGAGGGATTGCTGCTTTTGCTGCGCAGCGATCCCTCCTGCTGTTCTGGCTTCTGATTTTTTTTTCCTTCTTGTTTTCCTCCTCCAAAAACTAGGTGCGTCTTGTGGTATGGTGCGTCTTATAGAGCGAAAAATACAGTACTTTCCTTGTAATAATTTGTGGTTTTTAGTATATTTTCTCTCCTTTGCTTTTTACTAGCCAAAAGGTGGAAAACCTGTGGCCCTCAAGGTGTTGCTGGACTCCCTCATTCCTAGGAAGCATGGTGAATAGTAAGGGGTGACAGGTGTGGGAATCCTACAACCTTTTAAAAGGCCCAAGTTCCCATCTTTTAGGAGTTCAGCACCCAATTCTGCTTTGTTCTGCATCCAGCCTTCCCAAACCATGTCTGCCTTACCTAGTTTACACTGCAAACTGCAGGCAGGGGCTGCTAACATTACAGCTAATTTTTACAGCGCCTAGTCTCTATAATTATCACTATCATCTACTGGCATCTAGTGGACAGGAGCTGACTTACAGTCAACACTCTACAGATAGGCTGGCACTGTTACATGTCTCAAGAACTGTATTTACAGAGTCATCAAGGATTAGTTAAATCTAAGCCTATAACGCATAGGTCTGCTTGTCAGGCCTCACTTCCTAGATCTAAAAAGAACAACTTGCACCCCATGCTTTCCTGTTGGAAGTCATTTTCACACCATACACCTTACATTAGGTAGGAGAGACTGAATAGCTAAGGAAGTCCAGACTATAAAAACAAAATCAGTTATGCTGAAACAATCACCCAGAGCACTTAAGGGCTAAATAAAGCTATATTTTGTAATTTTACACCCTAATTAAGGCTCCTGGGACTAATCCCCAATGAATACTACGGGACATATACTTCCAACTAAGCATGCCTCGTTTTGTGTTGCATGAAATGTCCTTAAGGGAAGAATTGCACCCACTCACCCTGCCTTGCCTTGTTAATTTATGTAAGGAGTTTTGTGCCCTTGAGCTTGAGGTTGTAAGGAGTGCCCCAATGTGAGAGCCTGAGTGTATAAAAAACATCTCTGCATCATTAGAACAGACATTCAGTTGGGATAAACAGAAGAAGAAGAAGAAGAAGAAGAAGAAGAAGAAGAAGAAGAAGAAGAAGAAGAAGAAGAAGAAAGTTGGATATTTCAAAATGCAATTGAAGGGATGGGCTGATTTCTTAGCATATACCCAAAGTGTATTTACAAAGCGGCCTACAACTGGTTTGAATCTCTCTGAATTACAGTGGTACCTCGGGTTACAGACGCTTCAGGTTACAGACTCTGCTAACCCAGAAATAGTACCTTGGGTTAAGAACTTTGCTTCAGGATGAGAACAGAAATCATGCTCCGGCAGCGCGGCAGCAGAAGGAGGCCCCATTAGCTAAAGTGGTGCTTCAGGTTAAGAACAGTTTCAGGTTAAGAACGGACCTCTGGAACGAATTAAATACTTAACCCGAGGTACCACTGTATTATGATAAAATTTGTATTGTGGAGTTCTGGGCAGTGATTGGACACTGGCAACTCTTTTCCATATGCTATTGGAACAGTGCTTCATCTTACAATGTTTCAACAACCAACTAACCAGCCTCATTTTAAAGTTAATATTGACTCACTTTAAACCTGGGATTCAGAAAAATGGGTAAGACTCAAGCATGCATGTTTTTGAGGGTTCCACAGACTGATACTCAAAATCCCAGTACCATGTATTTGGAAAGTAAAGCACATGTGGTACACATATGTGAGCCACCTTTAAACATTCTGCCATTAGTAAACTTGTACAGGATTGCTCCAAAAGTGGCTGGCAGAATGGTAAACCTGTTTTGTCACTTTCTCTCACCCTAGAATAGTTCTGCTATAAAATGGATGAGTGGTTTTAATGTTCTCCTAGCTTACACAAAGAGGACACAAGCACTGCAACTCGTAAATGCTAATACAGAATTGGTGTAAAATAACTTTATACCAGCTTTGACCTACCTTTTAGTAATGACAAATGTTTCAACACTGCCAGTTGGCACTCCATCTGCAGAGTAGGGCTGGGATGCTGGTCAACTGGCTGCCTATTTCATTGGGGCCAAATATTATGTGAAGTTGAGAATACCCTAACCTTTATTATTACATCATGGAATCGTTCAATAGGAACGGCAGGAGTGAGGGCACCTTCCTTCACCTTAGAGGCAGCACCTGAATCTCCACCTGTCTCTCACACATTCTGTATTTAAGGGGAAGCCTGCATTGCACTTTAACTCCTAGAGAGCTTCTGCTCTCCTCACTTTCCAATTAATGCACATGATTTAAAATTTCCCAGGACCTCTGAAAAGGTACGTAAGAATTCAAGAGAAAGGATGCCATAGCCATCACTGGCTCCAATAATGGAGACCAACTCTATCAATTCAATTTTTACCCTCCATTAAGCCAGCTATTGGTATAAAGTACTGTGCAATGGGAGCAATCTTGGCCAGGGCAGAAACGCTTTAAAACAACCCTGTTTGTCCTTGTATGCCTTAAGAAAACTTGACCTACTTGAAATAAGTAAAAGTATGTTGCTGGTTGCTGAATTTTAACTGGAGTTACAATAAAAGGCTAGTAGAAGGCCATCTAGCAATAAAAGAAATGTTGCATGTTGAAGGCTTCATCTGCATGTTGCAACATTATGAGGTCAAGGTTAGCAGTGGTAGAATGTACTGCACAATTTTAGGCTGTGGGGAGGGGGAGGTTGTCAGATTTTGAATGTGACCTGGTTTTAAAAATAAAAAAACACCCCACTAGCAGACAACTAGCACAACAGCAGGGAGAAGGCTGGGTTAGAACTTTTATCCTTAGTGTGCTAGTGTGTTTGCTTGTTACTTGATTACTCCCTCATCTACAACTACACAGTCTATTTTATCCTATCATGATTCTGCCACCTCATTCTGCTGCATAGGTAGACCAGACCTAAGGTCGGATTTAGACATAATATCAGGTCTACAAGAAAAACGTATCCTGTGCATCGTTCCACACAACTAGCTTCCCTAAACTGAGAAGAGAAGGAGCCCAGGGCAGCAAGTGCAAATTCTATCAGCTCCCAGTTAGAATGAGAGGAATGTCAATCTTCGTTTTATATAATGCAGCCATTTTTGTGCTAAACTTGAAAACTGCCTGACGTGCCTGAGCAGAAAAGCAGTATATAAATCCAAAAAGTGAATAATGAACTGATTTGAATGGAATGTGAGTGACGCTTGCCTGGGTCGTTGATAGAATCACAGAATTGCAGAGATGGAAGAGACCCCCAAGGGTCATCTAGTCCAACCCTCTGTAATGCAGGAATCACAGCTAAGGAATCCCTGACAGAAGGCTAACCAACCTCCATTTAAAAACCTCCAAGGAAGGAGAGTCCACAGCTTTCCATGGTAGTCCATTCCACTATCAAACAGCTCTTACTGTCAGAAAGTTCTTCCTGATGGTTGTCAGAATCTCCTTTCTTGTCACCTGAAGCCATTGGTTTGACTCTCTGGAGCAGCTGAAAACAACTTCACTCCATCTTCCATGTGACAGCCCTTCAGATAATCTGAAGATGGCTCTCATGTCACCTCTGACTCTTCTTTTTCAGGCTAAATACACCCAACTCTTCCACATAAGGCTCGGTTTCCAGACCCTGATCATCTTGATCGTCCTCCTCTGCACACATTCCTGCTTGTCAATATCCTTCTTAAATTGCGGCACCCAGAACTGGACCCAGTATTCCAAGTGTGGTCTGACCAAGGCAGAATAGAGTGGTGTCCCTTGATCTGGACAGTGTACTTCTGTCGATGCAGCCTAGAATAGCATTCACTTTTTGTGATGCTGCATGACCCTGTTGACTCACATTAAGCTTATGGTCCATTAAGATCTCCAGATCCTTTTCACATATAAATGTACTTACACAGCTCAGGACCTCAATACCTTAAGGACCGCCTCTCCCCATACAAACTGACCCAGACCCTGCAATCGTCATCTGAGGCCCTTCTCTATATCCCCTCTCCCAGAGAGGTTCAGAGGGTGGCAACAAGAAAACAGTTCTTTTCTGTGATAGCTCACCATCTGTAGAATGCTCTCCCCAGAGAGGCTCAGCTGGTGCATCATTACATGTCTTTAGACACCAGGCAAAAAAATTATTCTTTACCCAGGCCTATGGTTATTAAATAATCTATGGCCTGCAAAAGTGTTGGGGATAGGACTCTTATTATTATTATTTTACTTTTTATTATGATTTTATCATTGATATTGTGCAATATGTTTCTAATGTTGTACACCACCCTGATCTTTTGATAAAGGGTGGTATATAAATTGAATTAATAGTAATAACAACAATAGTACAGTGGTACCTCGGGTTACATACACTTCAGGTTACATACACTTCAGGTTACAGACTCCACTAACCCAGAAATAGTGCTTCAGGTTAAGAACTTTGCTTCAGGATGAGAACAGAAATCATGCTCCGGCGGCACGGCGGCAGCAGGAGGCCCCATTAGCTAAAGTGGTGCTTCAGGTTAAGAACAGTTTCAGGTTAAGAATGGACCTCCGGAACAAATTAAGTACTTAACCCGAGGTACCACTGTACTGGTAAGCCAGGTTTCCCCTATCTTATATTTGTGCAGCTGGTTCTTCCTGCTTAAGTGTAGAGCCTTACATTTGTCCCTACTGAAATTCATTTTGTTAGCTTGGGCCCAGTTCTGCAATCTCTTAAGGTCATCTTGAATCCCGATTCTGTCTTCTGTGGCATTAACTACCCCTCAATGGGCACACATCTTGAGGGGCAGGGAAAAGACTTGCACCTTGAACACACTGCATAAACAGCTTCTGTGTCATCGGGAAAGGTCCCTTGGGCATAAACATGCAGTTTTGCCAGTTGCCGGGGAGCAATACTATTGAGTTTATGCCCTCTTTCTGACCTTCCCAGGGGTGGGATGGGACAGATTTGGCTGGTTTTTGTGGGTGACAGGATGCAGAATGAGATGGATTTCGGCTGTAATCCAGCAGTGCTCTTGTGTTCTTACGGATGCTTGCTGTGTCATTATTTTTTTTTAACCACACACATCACATATCAAGTGCCCACTTCAAAAATCCGGATGAAATATACAAAAGAGCTGGCTGGCTACGTCACTCTGATTTTAGGATTTTTGCCATACTGCTATGGGTGGTGCAATAGGGGACTGTCGCATTTGCTCTGCTTCTTCACCCGCCATTCATTTTCTTTTATTTGAGTGCAGTGGGGGCTCAAAATCCTTTTAGATGAGGGCAGCGGGGAGGGTGGTAATAACAATACAACAACACAATAAGAATAGTTTGCACTCGACTCATGATGATACAAGGATATAATACGAATAGGGGCTCATCCCTTTAACAAGTGGGGGGGCTGTAGGTTCTCACACTTTATCTCAGACTCCCTCCGTCCCCTTTTCAGGTAGAAAGCTGGGTCTGGGCATCAATAACACTACTACTACTACTAATAATAATAATAATAATAATAATAATAATCTTCTTTGGCGATCACTCGTAGCTGAGTAAGATTGTCTTCTATACAGCAATGTGAATAAATTGTACTGGACTCATCCCTTTAACAGGTGTGCCTTGGGGAGGGGAGACCCCTCTGCAGGTTCTCAGCTTTATCTCAGACCCCCCCCCCCTCCATCCCCTTTTCAGGTAGAAAGCTGGGGCTGGGCATCAATAACAGTAATACTACTACTAATAATAATGGCATACAGCAATGCGAATAAAATTGTATTGCACTCATCCCTTTAACAGGTGTGCCGTGGGGGAGGGGGGACCCCTCTGCAGGTTCTCAGCTTCATCTCAGACCCCCCTCTATCCCCTTTTCAGGTAGAAAGCTGGGGCTGGGCATCAATAACACTACTACTAATACTACTACTAATAATAATAATAATGGCATACAGCAATGCGAATGAGATTGTACTGGACTCATCCCTTTAACAGGTGTGCCTTGGGGAGGGGAGACCCCTCTGCAGGCTCTCAGCTTTATCTCAGACCCCCCCTCCATCCCCTTTTCAGGTAGAAAGCTGGGGCTGGGCATCAATAACACTAATACTACGACTAATAATAATAATAATAATGGCATACAGCAATGCGAATGAGATTGTACTGGACTCATCCCTTTACCAGGTGTGTCATGGAGGATGGGTGACCCCTCTGCAGGTTCTCAGCTTTATCTCAGACTCCCTCCATCCCCTTTTCAGGTAGAAAGCTGGGGCTGGGCATAAATAATACTAATATTACTAAAAATAATAATAATGGTAATCTTCTTCTTTGGCGATCACACATAGCTGAGTAAGATTGTCTTCCATACAGCAATGCAAATAAATTGTACTGGACTCATCCATTTAACAGGTGTGCCGTGGGGGAGGGGAGACCCCTCTGCAGGTTATCAGCTTTATCTCAGACCCCCCTCCATCCCCTTTACAGGTAGAAAGCTGGGGCTGGGCATCAATAACACTACTACTACTACTACTACTAATAATAATAATAATAATAATAATGGTAATCTTCTTTGGCGATCACTCGTAGCTGAGTAAGATTGTCTTCCATACAGGAATGCGAATCAGATTGTACTGGACTCATCCCCTTAACAGGTGTGCTGCGGGGGAGGGGGGACCCCTCTGCAGGTTCTCAGCTTTATCTCAGACCACCCCCCTCCCCTTTTCAGGGAGAAAACTGGGCCTGGGGTTCAATAGTACAATAGTAATCAATAATGGTGGTGATGCAATCGGATCGTCCCTGTGACGATGCAATCGGATCGTCCCTGTAAGAGCCTTCAGCCCCCTCCCCACTTTTTGAAGCGAATAATATTGGGGAGGGGGTCAACACCCCTAGCACCTCATGCCGCCCCCCGTCGATTACTATTATTCCTATTACCATGGATTTCTTCGTCACCCGCCCCTCACCCTAAGGACCCAGGGCGGGGATGCGAGGGGGCACTTACCGCCCGCAGGAAGCTGAGGAGGAGGCTGAGGCGGCGGCTGAGGAGAAGGAGGAGGAGGCGGCCTGCCGGGCCCCTCCGGGGGTCTCGAAGAGAGGCGCGCCTCCGTCGCTTCTCCTCACAGGCGCTCCCCCCGCGGCGCCGGGCCTCGCCGCTTGCTGCTGCTGCTGCCGCCGCCTCCCCTTCCTCCTCAGAGGGGGCTTCTCAGCCAAGGGGCCGCTCTCCATGCCGGGCGAGACCAGACTCGCCTCCGCTGAAGCCCGGGACGAGAATGGTTAATGGCGGCGGCTGAGGGAGGAGGGCCGCCCGGCCGCCGCGGCACAAAAAAAGCCGTTTGAAAATGGCGGCGGGAGCCGCGCCGGCCAATCGGCGCCGCCGACGGCCGGTTGCTAGGAGACGGCGCGAGGGGGGGAAAGAGGCCTAGCTGCCAGGCCTGAGGCCTTCCTCGCTTTGGGGATTATTTATTTTTCAACAGTATGAGGGTGGTGTTTTGTTTTGTTTTCCGCCTCTCTTCCTCGTATCGCCTCGTCTCGGGGAACGTGGAAGGAGTAGGATTAGGCCTACGGGTTTCAGTGGGTCTACTCCCGAGTATGGTGTATTATGTAGGCATCTGTGCACGTCAGGCGGCTTACAGATAAAAGACCAGAACACAGCTAAAATCATCAGAAAAAGAAAAAGAATAGAATAGAATACACACATATTTTGTGTGCATTTATTTTTTTCCATAAAATAACTCATTTGAGAATTCAGCTCCCATTATGGCAGTATCCATGGTTTCCATCTCCACTACTAGCATCCAGTTTACTCTAATAATATTAATAATAATTATTATTTATTTGTACCCCACCCATCTGACTGCGTTACCCCAGCCACTCCAGGCGGCTTCCAGCATATATAAAAAAATGTTTTACTATAACATTAATGTTGTGACGTGGGGTTTGTGATTTCAGCTCTCTTGACATAATATGCTGGAGACAGTTCTGTAGTAACACTTCTTTATTAAAGCAAACAAGACTGAGAACTGAGGAGGGGAGAGCTACATTTATAGGGACAGGGAACTAGCTAGAAGGGATACATTTTGGAGGGAACAATATCAGGCAATCACAGTCCTGCCTTTTGGAGGAAACCAATAAGACAGAGGATCCAAATACAGCAGCTTAAATGAACCAATAGTAGCTGTACCCTCTGGAACCAAAAGGCAGTTACTTTACCCTAATGCAAATACAGACAATAATAATACAGATATAAAATCCTTTGACTCAACACACAACAATTAAACTTTAAAAAGCCTCTCTATAGAGGGCTGCCTTCAGATGTCTCCTAAAATATAGATCCAGTTACAGAAAGTGTATCTGAAGAAGTGTGCATGCACACGAAAGCTCATACCAAGAACTAACTTAGTTGGTCTTTAAGGTGCTACTGGAAGGAAAAAAAATTTTTGTTTTGACTAAAATATAGAACTATTCAAAGCTAAGAAATGAATGCTGGTCCAGGGAATCCTTTGTTAGGATAAACCTGCTGACAAGTTTATTCTGTTAGTTGATTAATACACTTATATTTCACCTCTACTCCAAGGAGTCCAAGGTGGTGTACGTAGTTCTCCTGTTGCATGTAATATTATATATTGCATCTATTGTCAGCATATAACCAGTGCTCAGAGATGTGCAGTGTTCAAGGTGTTACTATTTTGGACCAGTTCACCTGCAAGTTTGCCTTAGCCCATAACATGTCCATCTGACCTCTTGGATTTGCAGAACTGGCGCTGCTTAGATTCAGTTCTCCACATCTGCACACCAGTTGGCGATTTATTTATTTTTTAAGTCCCAATATCCAGTTTTGCCTAACTTTTTTTTGCCAAGCAATTTCCCCTAACATGTGCATTTATACTCGCACTTTACTCTGCTATGTGCATCTTAGTACACATGACTTGGTTGGAGAACTGCCAAAAAGTGTGAATTTTGGAGTATGGCTGCATTGCGGTTTGCACATTGCTTAAAGGTAAAGGGACCCCTGACCGTTAGGTGCAGTCGTGGCCGACTCTGGGGCATAGCTGTCAAGTGTCCCTTATTTGAAGGGAAAGTCCCTTATTCCAGTGCCATGTCCCGCCGCTGTCCCTTATTGATGGATGTCCCTTAAATGATGTCCCTTAAATTTCAAAGGAAGCAGCTCCTCTCCCTCCCTCCCTGCCGGCCAGGGAGGAGGGAGGCTCCAAGTATGTTGCTTGGCTGTGTTGCTCACCCAATAAGAAGTCTAAGAATGACTGGGGGGTGGAGCTTGGATGCCTTGTGTGTGGCTAGTTAATGCAAGCTGAGGGGGGTTTTGAATGCTGGACGCCATTTTGTTGCACGTGCTGCTGCAGACTTTGCAGTGCAAAGCCAGGCCGGGGAGCCATCTTAAGTTGAGGCTGCATAGGCCTTGTGGTGCATGTGATTCAGATTCTATTCAATTGAACCTCTGGTTACAAAGTTGGTTGGACAGTGTTCTCGCAGCCACCAGCATGAGTTTGACCAGACTGCAGGAGGACAGGAAGACTGGAGTGCCTGGAACAGGTGAGGCTGCAGGGTCCCTTATTTTGGCTGCTGGTCCCTTATTTTCAAGGCTGCTGGTGCCTTATTTTCAAATCTGCAAGTTGACAGCTATGCTCTGGGGTTGCAGTGCTCATCTCGCTTTATTGGCCGAGGGAGCCGGCGTACAGCTTCCGGGTCATGTGGCCAGCATGACTAAGCCGCTTCTGGCGAACCAGAGCAGTGCACGGAAACACAGTTTACCTTCCCGCCGGAGCTGTACCTATTTATCTACTTGCACTTTGCCGTGCTTTTGAACTGCTAGGTTGGCAGGAGCGGGGACTGAGCAACGGGAGCTCACCCCATCGCAGGGATTTGAACCGCCGACCTTCTGATCGGCAAGTCCTAGGCTCTGTGCAAATTAGATAGGTTTAAGTGTGAACTGAATCAATTTTCTCCCACATCCCTGTCTCACTATGGAGCTATGGTCTGCCCCCCCCCCAATCACCTGTGATACAGGCCTGTGTCAGGTCTGCAGTTGGTACAGAATACCCCTTTCTTTGGAGGCGGGCTGGTAAGGTGGTCTTTAGAACTGCCTCGTGCTCAGTTTCTGCATTTTTCACCTCCTCCACCCCCATGTGTTACATGTCTGGCCAAAGTCTGAAGGCTCCTTTCAGGTATCGGAGCAAATCTCTCTTGCTGGAGTGAACAGCCTTGGCAAAGAACCACCTGACTCTGGTTTCATTTCTCCACAAAAGGGCAAGGAGCGGAGGGGGGAAGCAGTAAATTAATGTCATCTGGTGCAAAGCAGTTTTGACTGGTTCAGTTATTTTAAGCCAAAGTGTACAGTTTAGAATCTCTGTACCAATGCTAATGAGTTTTGTTTATTGCTTGGCATGCACACAGGGCCATTCTAAGTACTCAGAACACATTTCTGCAAAGAAACTCCATTGCAATCTTGTACTGCGTTGGCATGTTTGGCTGACATACCCTCTTACCGGCTAATATTTCCTATTTTGCCACTGTAAACATTTGCATCTGCAGCCTCAAGGAGCCCCAAAAGTGATGTCTGTAGCTCAGATTTGTCTGCACTGTTGAAGGTATTGCTGGATGTGTACAAGAATTAGGAAACAGACAAATACTGAGCCAGTTTTCCAGGGTTTCAGGACAGACATCTCTCCCAGCCCTTCCTGGAGAGGCCAAGAATTGAACCTGAGTGTGTCTGCATGCAAAGCAAATACTCTACCACTGAACTACAGTCCTCCACTTGATCTAACATGGTTCGTCTTAGATCCTTAAGGAACAGTTTCTCCTAATCTGAGACATCCAGGTTCCTTTCCTTTCATCTCTTCCAAGGCCCTGGCTCATACCTTATTAGCCCAATCCATAGGTAAAGGTAAAGGGACCCCTGACCATTAGGTCCAGTCGTGGCCGACTCTGGGGTTGTGGCGCTCATCTCGCTTTGCTGGCCGAGGGAGCCGGCGTACAGCTTCCGGTTCACGTGGCCAGCATGACTAAGCCGCTTCTGGCGAACCAGAGCAGCGCATGGAAACGCCGTTTACCTTCCCGCCAGAGCGGTACCCATTTATCTACTTGCACTTTGACGTGCTTTTGAACTGCTAGGTTGGCAGGAGCAGTGACCGAGCAACGGGAGCTCACCCCGTTGCAGGGATTTGAGCTGCCAACCTTCCGATCAGCAAGTCCTAGGCTCCGTAGTTTAACCCACAGTGCCACCCGCATCCCAGCCCAATCCATAACTTCTTTCAAATATTAGTGAAGTCCGACTGCAAGTCATTTAATCTCACTCAACCCTTCAAAAATAGCTGGGAGTTTGCAGAATCATTTTCCTTCAAAGCAGTTTACAGCATATATAAAACATAGTAAAATCTCATACATTAAAAACTTCCTGATACAGGGCTGCCTTTGATGTCTTCTAAAAGTCAGATAGTTGTTTATTTCCTTGACATCTGAAGGGAGGGCGTTCCACAGGGAGGGCGATACCACCACCGAGAAGACCCTCTGCCTGGTTCCCTGTAACTTTGCTTCTTGGAGTGAGGGAAGCAGCAGAAGACCCTCGGAGGAGGACCTCAGTGTCTGGATTGAACAAAGGGATTGAAGACGCTCCTTCAGGTATCCTGGGCCAAGGCCATTTAGGGCTCTAAAGGTCAGCACCAACATAACTTCCCCGTTCTTTATTAAAAACTCTTTCTTCTTGATTTCTTCTTATTCCCATAAGTTTTGCCATTTCTGTGTAATCCATTAATTTTGCTTTCTACTCTTCCTTAGTTGAGACAGTATCTTCCTTCCATCTCTGCACATAAGGCATCCAGGCAGCCATGGCTGCTGATTCCTGTGCCCCAGATGTTCCCTCTATTTTCCTCCATCCTTCACTGCTCCCAGTGCAATAACATTTCCAACTTTCATTTCAAATTTTCACCCCTTCTCACGACGCATCACCTGTTCAGTTATCAATTTCTGCTAAGACACTTATGCATTTCTTACAACCTTTCCTCAAAGTAGTCGATTAGAGTAAATCTTCTTTTATCTATCTACAGCTAGAACTGGATATGGAACAACTGATTGGTTCAAAATTGGGAAAGGAGTACGGCAAGGCTGTATATTGTCTCCCTGCTTATTTAACTTATATGCAGAATTCATCATGCGAAAGGCTGGACTGGATGACTCCCTAGCCGGAATTAAGATTGCTGGAAGAAATATCAACAACCTCAGATATGCAGATGACACAACCTTGACGGCAGAAAGTGAGGAGGAATTAAATAACTTTTTAATGAAGGTGAAAGACTGCAAGGAGATCAAACGTATCCGTTCTGATGGAAATCAGCCCTGAGTGCTCACTGGAAGGACAGATCCTGAATCTGAGGCTCCAGTACTTGGCCACATCATGAGAAGAGAAGACTCCCTGGAAAAGACCCTGATGCTGGGAGAGATTGAGGGCACAAGGAGAAGGGGACGACGGAGGACGGAGGACGAGATGGTGGGACAGTGTTCTCGAAGCTACGAACATGAGTTTGACCAAATTGCAGGAGGCAGTGGAAGACAGGAGTGCCTGGCGTGCTCTGGTCCAGGGGGTCACGAAGAGTCGGACATGGCTAAACGACTAAACAACAACAACAACAACAACAAAGTAATCATTAATCACTCTTAAAACATTGCTCTCTGATACCTCTTGAATAACGCTTTGCCTGAGAAAAACAAATCTGACTCCCTCCCCAATCTACAAATCTACTCAACACACAAGGAATACATACTCTGGATGGATCAGAACTAAACGACCCAACCAGCTCAGCACCGACTAACCAGAAGGTCTTTAGACACTCATAGCACAGATATAAAAGTTGTAGTCTTTTCTCGTTCTCTCTTCCTGCACCTGATACTCAGGTATACTACCTCTGCAAACACAGGTTCTTTTAGCAATCACAGCTAAATCCACTGGCTCCGAGGCACCCCAGGGTCAGGTTAATCTGGCCCCACGATTTGCAGGATGGTCTGATGCTGCTTTAAATGCACATGGAGGCGGAAGAAGAGGTTTAATCCACAGGCATGCTGGCAACTGCTGGATGACGAGTAACAGCCCCCAGTCCAAAGGGGGAAGAATGTGCACCGAGATCTAACTTCAAACATTCTGCAGTTATTGTTTACATAGCGCCATTGGCGCGCCTGCTTCTTTGACATGTTTCAGCCTTGGCACCAAGGCAAGTTGTGAGGATCGGGCCCTGGCTTGAGCTAAACCATAAGCACAGTCTGTTTCAGCTCCTTTCGGACAGCGCATTGAGACTCTGCTGCCTGTTTGGAGTAGAGGTTATAGCATTTGGTGCATGCTTCTAGCTGCACGCTGCACCACCAAGCCCTTTTCAGCTCTGCTTTAATGGAAAAGCATTGGAAGTTAAAGTCACGGGAATCTTGCAGATACAGCTCTAAACTTTCAACTCCCCCTCCTCCTCCCTGCTATGGCGTCCAGATTAGGATGCTGTTAACCCTCTGCTTCAAGCCATTTTAATCACCGCTAATAACATCTGAAAGGGATGCGGGTGGAGCTGTGGGTTAAACCAAAGAGCGTAGGGCTTACCGATCATAAGGTCGGCGGTTTGAATCCCTGCGACGGGGTGAGCTCCCATTGCTCGGTCCCTGCTCCTGCCAACCTAGCAGTTCGAAAGCACGTGAAAGTGCAAGTAGATAAATAGGTACCGCTCTGGCGGGAAGGTAAATGGCGTTTCCATGCGCTGCTCTAGTTCGCCAGAAGCGGCTTAGTCATGCTGGCCACATGACCCGGAAGCTGTACTCTGGCTCCCTCGGCCAGTAAAGCGAGATGAGCGCTGCAACCCCAGAGTCGGCCACGACTGGACTTAACTGTCAGGGGTCCCTTTACCTTTTAATAACATCTGAAGGGCTGCTGGATCAGGCCAATGGGATATCTAGCCCAGCATCCTGTCCTCACAGCGGCTAACCAAAACCCGAAAGCAGGATTCAAGCATAAGAGCACTCTCCCCTCCTATGGTTTCAAGCAACAGATATTCAGAAGCATCACTGCATCTAGCTGAGATACTGGGGCAGGAGATCTGAAAATAATACCAATATATTTCATATCTGGCAACCAATGCTTCTCTTGGGTTTCAGATGGATGGTACATCTTTCCACAGGGCCTGCAAGACAGAGCTGTTCCACCTGGCCTTTGGCTTGGACTCACTGACCCTTACGTTTCCCTCCCCTTATGGTTTTGATCTATGGGCTACTTTTAAAATGAGGCTGCATTTTAAATTGCATTTTAACCTATATTTTAAATTCGTCGTTGTCCCCCCCATTGTGTTTTAACTGTAATTTTACTGTTGTTAGCTACCCTGAGCTGGGCCCTGGCCAGGGAGGGTGGGGTATAAATAAAATTTATTATTATTATTATTATTATTATTATTATTATTATTACATGGGTAGACAAGTCCCAAAAGCCCAGGACACAAATTTTCATGGCCCTCTTGCAGCTGTGGTGGCCCATTTACCAGAACTAAAGTATTTAGTGTTAACTCTGGAAGTGTGTACTCGATTCTGACCAAATAAGCCTCCTAGAGCCTAATGTACTTCATGGGAGATGCAACATCAGTGCCGGATTTACGTACGTACAGTGATACTTCGGGTTACGAACTTAATTCGTTCCAGAGCTCCGTTCTTAACCCAAAACCATTCTTAACCTGAGGCACCAGTTTAGCTAATGGGGCCTCCTGCTGCCGCTGCACCACCGGCGCGCAATTTCTGTTCTCATCCTGAGGTAAAGTTCTCAACCCGAGGTACTACTTCCGGGTTAGCAGAGTTTGCAACCTGAAGTGTTTGTAACCTGAAGTGTTTGTAACCCGAGGTACCACTGTATAAGCTAAACAAGCTATAGCTTAGGGCCCCACTCTCTTGGGGGGGCCCCCAAAAAATAAAGGGGAAAAAACTAGATGTACATTTCCAAAATATAAGATACAAAACAAATAAAATAAAACCTACATACGTACAGCAACAGTGTTTTGTGTTGTGTAGGCTCCTATGATGTAAGTCATGGGCCCCGCCTGCTAGCCTGCTCCCTAAAATATTACTGCTTTGTGCCTTTCTATATATAGGGTTCCTACATTCTGCATGGACTGGTTGCAGGGCAAAATGTGCAAATGGCTTGAGATACCTATGAGGTCCATAAATTACCATATAGCAGATATTCAACAAAAAAATCAGCGACCATTTGTTGTTGACAAAGGACAGCTGGACATATCAAGGGCCCCATTACCTTCAGTAGCTTAGGGCCTCATCAAACCGAAATCCGGCCCTGTGCAACATGCCCAGCAATCTGTGATGTGGAAGGCATAGCTGTCAACCGTCCCTTATTTGGCGGGAAAGTCCCTTATCCCAGCGCTGTATCCAGCTGCTGTCCCTTATTGATGATGTCCCTTAAATTTCCCGGGTTTCAAAGGAAGCAGCTCCTCTCCCTCCCTCCTTGCCGGCCAGGGAGGAGGGAGGCTCCAACTGTGTTGCTTGGCTGCGTTGCTCACCCAATAATGAGTCTAAGAACGACTGGGGGATGGAGCTTGCATGCCTTGTGCCAATCAAATCAGCCGCGTTGCCTGGGGACTCGCCTTTGCTCAGCGCTTCCCAGCGGAGAGGTGACGGTGGTTTTCCTTGCTGCATCCCCTTTGCCGGGTTGCTGCGCTGTGGGAACTACCGCTTGAAGCTTCGTTTGGTTGCTGGCTGGGCTTTCTGCCTTTGGCACGGAGGGGCTTAGAAGTTGAACCTACCTGTGCTTGGAAAATCCCTTATTTTGGCTGCTGATCCCTTATTTTTGAGGCTGCTAGTCCCTTATTTTCAAATCTGTAAGTTGACAGCTATGGTGGAAGGTGATGAATGGTAAGATTCATTTCTCCCTACCCCATAAGGCTTAAACCAGTTCTAATGTTAGGACCGATTTAAATTGGGAAAAGGATATGGGGAGAGAGTTATACCCTGCCTTACCAAGTTTCACACACACAGAGGCACTGCACCTGCAAAGGGGCTCCCCACCACCACTTTGCCCGCTCATCAGTGGGGCATTTGATTGAGGTGTCCTGACACTACCCCACTGATCTCCCATCAGGTTTGGCCCCCAAACAGATCCACAGTACTGGGAGAGACACCCACATTATGAAAAGCTCTTTTCTTTCTGCTGCATGCTGGCTTCTGACGCAGGTTCATCATCATCATCCTAATTTATTATTTATACCCTGCCCATCTGGCTGGATTTCCCCAGCCACTCTAGGCGGCTTCCAACAAAATATTAAAATACTGTAATGCATCAAACATTAAAAGCTTCCCTAAACAGGGCTGCCTTCAGATTTCTTCTAAAAGTCTGGTAGTTTTTGTTCTCTTTGACATCTGGTGGGAGGGCATTCCACAGGCCGGGCGCCACCACTGAGAAGGCCCTCTGCCTGGTTCCCTGTAACTTGGCTTCTCACAGTGAGAGAACCGCCAGAAGGCCCTCGGCACTGGACTTCATTGTCCGGGCTGAACAATGGGGTTGGAGACGCTCCTTCAGATCTAATGGGCTGAGGCTGTTCAGGGCTTTCAAGGTCAGCACCAACACTTGTGCTCGGAAACGTACTGGGAGCCAATGTAGGTCTTTCAAGACCAGTGTTATGTGGTCTCGGCAGCCGCTCCCAGTCACCAGTCTAGCTGCCGCATTCTGGATTATCGCTGAAGGTTTATAGAAAGCGTTCTATAGAAAGTTCTATAGAAAGTACAGCCGGAACAAAAGCAAGAGTAAAGAAACATGCCATCAAACATTCTTAAAAACGGAAATTTACTCCAGTTCGTTTATGATCCAGATAGGCTGTTTACTGAGAGGAGACGCGACAGATTCGGCAGCAGAGTTGTTCTGCAGCCAGGCACACAAGTGTCTCTCATAGCTGTCAACCGTCCCTTATTTGGCAGGAAAGTCCCTTATCCCAGCGCCGTGTCCCGCTGCTGTCCCTTATTGATGATGTCCCTTAAATTTCCCAGGTTTCAAAGGAAGCAGCTCCTCTCCCTCCCTCCCTGCCGGCCAGGGAGGAGAGAGGCTCCAAGTGTGTTGCTTGGCTGCGTTGCTCACCCAATAAGGAGTCTAAGAATGACTGGGGGGTGGAGCTTGCATGCCTTGTGCCGATCAAATCGGCCGCGTTGCCTGGGGACTCGCCTTTGCTCAGCGCTTCCCAGCGGAGAAGTGGCAGTGGTTTTCCTTGCTGATTCCCTTTGCCGGGTTGCTGCGCTGTGGGAACCACCGCTTGAAGCTTCGTTTGGCTTCTGGCTGGGCTTTTTGCCTTTGGCTCGGAGGGGCTTAGAAGTTGAACCTACCTGTTCCCAGAAAATCCCTTATTTTGGCTGCTGATCCCTTATTTTCGAGGCTGCTGGTCCCTTATTTTCAAATCTGTAAGTTGACAGCTATGGTGTTAATTGGGTGACGGGAAGAATCTGTGCAGTAATTTGCACCCAGCTCCTGCAGGACTGAAGATGGCAAGTTGCACACAGTGTCTTCTTAAGCAACTTTTTAAAAAAGGAGCATCAAAAGTCCAAAAAGGAAAAGAGAATCAAAGTTACAAGACAGTTTCTTTTAAGACGTGCTTTAATATTTAGCATTTATACAAATCCGGGGTGTGCAAAGCTTCGGGATCCTTGCAAGAAGCCAGGAAGATTATCCCTTGATGGCAGATATGTGAGGGTTAGAGCAGAAGGTGAAACGTTTTACATCTTACCTAAAGCCCCCACTATGAGCTTGTGGCAATAAAGGCAGCGTTAGGACCAGGGGCTGCCCGATTCACCGCTCAACCTTCCTGCAAAAAGGCAGCGCCTTTCCAAGCTTCAAAACAGATGGTTTTAACTTAATCCTTGGAAAGAAATTTTCTGGCTAGATGCCGTTCAAATTGACAAGAACAGCGGGGGCTGGCTCAATGGTTTTGACTCATACGAAAGAATCTTTCGGTTGGGAAAGCCATTACTCCCTTATAAGTACTTGTAACCAGAGTCCTTTTACTATATACATTCTGCGCTTATGCATGCTTACTCACTTGTTTGGAGGTTCTAGCAGGGGAGCGCAGCTATCGTATACCCTTGACCGAAGAACGGTACACTCCTTCTATCTGGGATGGTCGTCCTCTTCCACCGAGCGCGCAGCTTCGGGAGGGATGCACATGGAGCGGTGAGGGAGGAAGGGGACACCCGCCTAGCCAGCCAGATCAGCCGAATCAACCCTGGCGATCAATGGGGTGACAGATGTCGCAGCCAGATCGCCCTCACATCGCCCTCATTGCCGAATTGCTGTTATTAAGATGAATGTTTTGCCAAGAATGCTGTTTTTGTTTCAAACATTGCAGATTGTGGACAGAATGGACTGTTTCAAGAAGTGGCAGAAAGATATATCTAGATTTGTCTGGCAGGGCAAAAAGCCCAGAATAAAATTTAAGATATTAACTGATGCAAAAGAAAGAGGGGGGTTTGCCCTGCCGGACTTAAAACTGTACTATGAGGCAGCAGCTTTTTGCTGGCTGAAAGACTGGCTACTTCTTGAGAACACAGACATTTTGGACTTAGAAGGGTTCAATAATAGGTTTGGTTGGCACGCATATATATGGTATGACAAGGTAAAAACTCACAAAGGTTTCAAAAACCATATTGTTAGGAAAGCATTATACAATGTTTGGATTCGTTATAAAGATCTGTTGGAAAATAAAACCCCTAGGTGGTTGTCACCAATGGAGGCTAAGGAAGTCAAAAAACTTAATATGGAATCTAAATGGCCAAAATATTGGGAAATTATAGAACAAGAAGGTGGAAATGTGAAATTACAGAGCTATGAGAAACTGAAGTCTAAAGTAAGAGATTGGCTTCATTATTACCAGATAAATGAAGTATTTAAACAGGACAGGAAAATAGGCTTCCAGGTGGAAAAGTCAAAGTTAGAAACAGAATTGTTAGAACCCAATACTAAGAATCTGTCAAGAATGTACAACTTGCTGTTGAAATGGAATACACAGGATGAAACGGTTAAATCAGCTATGATTAAATGGGCACAGGACATTGGACATGATATTATGTTTGCTGACTGGGAACAGTTATGGACCACCGGAATGAAGTTTACGGCATGTAATGCCCTAAGAGAGAATATTATGAAAATGATTTATAGGTGGTACATGACCCCAGTCAAGCTTGCAAAAATCTACCATTTGCCCAATAATAAATGCTGGAAATGTAATGAAACTGAAGGTACTTTCTATCACCTTTGGTGGACGTGCCCAAGGATTAAGGTCTTCTGGGAAATGATTTATAATGAAATTAAGAAGGTGCTTAAGTGTACCTTTCATAAGAAACCAGAGGCTTTTCTCCTGGGCATGGTAGGCCAATCGGTGTCAAAGAAAGATAGGACGTTTTTTATGTATGCTACAACAGCAGCAAGAGTTTTACTAGCAAAGTATTGGAAGACACAAGAACTACCCACGCTGGAAGAGTGGCAGACGAAGGTGATTGACTACATGGGACTGGCAGAGATGACGGGCAGAATCCGTGACCAAGGGAAAGAGACGGTGGAAGAAGATTGGAAGAAATTTAAATTTTATCTTAAAAATTGTTGCAAAATTAGTGAGTGTTAAAATGTCATGGGTAAAGTATAGCAGATTTGCAGCGATAAATGATTGGACAAGAGGAAAGAAAAGGGTTAAAGAAAGGGATTTATAAGTAATTTAGATCAGGGGTTGCTGAAAAAGGTTAAAACAGGGATGCAGAAAAGGGAGGCATGGGGAAGTCGTTGAAATTGGGTATAAGAAAAAAAGACTATGAAATTATACATGTTTATATGTTTGTTTGTTTGTGTATTGTTGTTTGTAATGTCCTATATTATATGTTGAAAAACCAATAAAAATTTTATAAAAAAAAAATATATATGCATGCTTACTCACGAGCAGCGAACTCCTATACATGTCTGCTCAGAAGGGAATGCCATGGAGTTTGATAATAATAATAATAATAAATTTTATTTATATCCCGTCCTCCCCAGTTGAAGACGGGCTCAGGGCGGCAAACAACAATAAAATAATACAACATTCTAAAATCATTTCATTATAAAATTAATTCAAATCAAATTGATGGCAACCATTGGGCTAGAGTCTGTGAAGATTGCCAAAGGAGGGAGTCAGGCTGTGCCCTGACCAAAGGCCTGGTGGAAAAGCTCTGTCTTGCAGGCCATGCGGAAAGATGTCAAGTCCTGCAGGGCCCTAGTCTCTTGTGACAGAGTGTTCCACCAGATCGGAGCCACAGCCGAAAAAGCCCTGGCTCTGGTTGAGGCCAGCCTAACCTCACTATGGCCCGGGACCTCCAAGATGTTTTTGTTTGAAGACCATAAGTTGATGGGATGCACTCCTAGGTTATGTGCCTATAGGATCCCGCCATAAGTCCCACAACATTCAGGGAGAGGGGTTTACTCCCAAGAAATTAATTGTACAGAGAACTGCAGTCTTATATTACAGCCTGATTATTGCGGTGGGTTCTTTGTGTAGGTGTCAGTACAAGTGACGGCAGGCTTGAGAACTAAAGCCAAATTTTTAGAAAATCTTGGGTCAGCGCTGCCTCAGGGAGAGTCCCTCCAAAAGGTTTTCATCTCATTGTATAGAAGAGAAGAGAAGAGGAGTTTTCGATTTGATATCCCACTTTATCACTACCCGAAGGAGTCTCAAAGCGGCTAACATTCTCCTCTCCCTTCCTCCCCCACAACTAACACTCTATGAGGTGAGTGGGGCTGAGAGACTTCAGAGAAGTGTGACTAGCCTAAGGTCATCCAGCAGCTGCATGTGGAGGAGCGGAGACGCGAACCCGGTTCACCAGATTACGAGTCTACTGCTCTTAACCACTACACCACACTGGCTCTATAGTAGCAGAGTCGGCCCATCCATGAAGCACCTGCCTCAGCCAGCGGAAGTGCAAGGGGCAGCGTTCTGCCCGCCCCACCACTGTTGGCAGAACTATTTAGTTCTGTGTAACTCACTTTTGACAAACCTAGACAGCATCTTAAAAAGCAGAGACATCACCTTGCCAACAAAGGTCTGTATAGTTAAAGCCATGGTTTTCCCAGTAGTGATGTATGGAAGTGAGAGCTGGACCATAAAGAAGGCTGATCGCCAAAGAATTGGTGCTTTTGAATTATGGTGCTGGAGGAAACTCTTGAGAGTCCCATGGACTGCGAGAAGATCAAACCTCTCCATTCTGAAGGAAATCAGCCCTGAGTGCTCACTGGAAGGACAGATCCTGAAGCTGAGGCTCCAAGACTTTGGCCACCTCATGAGAAGAGAAGACTCCCTGGAAAAGACCCTGATGTTGGGAAAGATGGAGGGCACAAGGAGAAGGGAGCGACAGAGGACGAGATGGTTGGATAGTGTTCTCAAAGCTACCAGCATGAGTTTGACCAAACTGCGGGAGGCAGTGGAAGACAGGAGTGCCTGGCGTGCTCTGGTCCAGGGGGTCACGAAGAGTCGGACACAACTAAACAACTAAACAACAACAACAACAACACACTTTTGATGGCATTTAAACAAGTGGTCATCTTTGCTTGACAAGCTAATGAATGTACACTTTGCGGAGACCTAACAACCAGCTTGCTTGCTTGCTTATGTGATAGCTACATACAAAGAGAGAGAGAGAGAGCGCTAGCTATAGAACAGCTGTTTGTATAACACAGGAAGTAGGTGGTTTCTTCACAGGAAGTAGCTACAAACAAGAGGAGACCAAGCTGCATGGGGGGGGAAATGCAGAACTGCAAGCAGGAAGGAAATGTCCATGCCAGAAGGACAACAACAACTGCCTGCGAGGCTGTCCAGGATCATACTCTTGTTTCTGATAGATGCTCTGCTGAATCTGTACATTCGCAGCCTTTCATCTGCATCCAAGAGGGGGCATAGGAAGATTTCTGTTGGATCAGAACAAATAATAATAATAATAATAATAACAATAATAATAATAATAATTTATTATTTATACCCCACCCATCTGGCTGGGCCTCCCCAGCCACTCTGGGCGGCTTCCATAAAAACCAAAAATACAGTAAAATATCACACGTTAAAAACTTCCCTGAACAGGGCTGCCTTAAGATGTCTTCTGAATGTCAGGTAGTTGTTTATCTCTTTGACATCTGCTGGAAGGGCATTCCACAGGGCGGGCGCCACTACCGAGAAGGCCCTCTGCCTGGTTCCCTGTAGCTTTGCTTCTCGCAATGAGGGAACCGCCAGAAGGCCCTCGGCGCTGGACCTCAGCGTCCGGGCAGAATGATGGGGGTGGAGACGCTCCTTCAGGTATACTGGACCGAGGCCGTTTAGGGCTTTAAAGGTCAGCACCAACACTTTGAATTGTGCTCGGAAACATACTGGGAGCCAATGTAGGTCTTTCAAGATCGGTGTTATATGGTCTCGGCGGCCGCCCCCAGTCACCAGTCTAGCTGCTGCATTCTGGATTAGTTGTAGTTTCCGAGTCACCTTCAAAGTTAGCCCCACGTAGAGCACATTGCAGTAATCCAAGCAGGAGATAACCAGAGCATGCACCACTCTGGCGAGACAGTCCGCAGGCAGATAGGGTCTCAGCCTACGTACCAGATGGAGCTGGTAAACAGCTGCCCTGGACACAGAACAAAGGTTCTCATGAGTCTGGCTGCAGGATCCGACCAAAGGAGGTCCATCTAGCCCAGCACCCTGTTCTCAGCGTGGACAAATGTCTCTGGGAAACCTGCAAGCAAGACCTGAAAACCTGTAGACACTGAGAGACACACGACTGCTGAAGGTGCCCCAACTATAAAATTGGAGAAATCGAGAGAGATATAGCCGCACCAGCAGCATATCTCTTCTTTTTCGTATCCAAAAATGCAAGAAGGGCTTTTACACTCGCCAGAAGCTCAGCTCTGCCCTTGCCGGTCCTGGAAGGATCCTTTAAAAAAGTCCCATATGCTCAGAGACTTTGCACCTGTTCACTGGGGCAGATAGGAAGCCCAGAGCACTTGTTCTTTAGATGTCCCTTTTATGAAGAGGCACATAGTGAGACCATTGATCCCCTGCTGGTGAGGCTCGCTGACCTCCCAGAAAAGCAAAAATTCGTCCTTTTCCTGTTAGGCAAAGATCATAAGACGACCTGGATGGTCGCCAGATTCTGTGTACAGATCTGTAGGCGCAGACCATCCCCTGACCCAAACTAATTCGTTAAGAAAATCCCCAAACTCGGTTCCGTGGGAGACTCGGGGTCATCTCTCTGCGGTTGTTGTTTAGTCGTTTAGTCGTGTCCGACTCTTCGTGACCCCATGGACCAGAGCACACCAGGCACTCCTGTCTTCCACTGCCTCCCGCAGTTTAGTCAAACTCATGCTGGTCGCTTCGAGAACACTGTCCAACCATCTCGTTCTCTGTCATCCCCTTCTCCTTGTGCCCTCCATCTTTCCCAACATCAGGGTCTTTTCCAGGGAGTCTTCTCTTCTCATGAGGTAGCCAAAGTACTGGAGCCTCAGCTTCAGGATCTGTCCTTCCAGTGAGCATTCAGGGCTGCTTTCCTTAAGAATGGAGAGGTTTGGTCTTCTTGCAGTCCATGGGACTCTCAAGAGTCTCCGCCAGCACCATAATTCAAAAGCATCCATTCTTCGGCGATCAGCCTTCTTTATGGTCCAGCTTTCACTTCCATACATCTCTCTGCGGTAGTTTATCTTAAAGTTTTAAATTGTTTTAAATGTTTAACTTCCTTCTGGGATTGTACCCCCAAGTGTGTTTTATAAGCTGGTCTCTGACCGTAATAAATTATCTATCTATCATCTATCTATCTATCTATCTATCTATCTATCTATCTATCATCTATCATCTATCTATCATCTATCTATCATCTATCTATCTATCTATCTATCTATCTATCTATCTATCTATCTATCATCTATCTATCTATCTATCTATCTATCTATCTATCGTTCGATCTAGCCATTTAGGCTAGTACCCAATTACCCTCCAGCATTCCTCGGATGAAAATAGGGACATTTCTCACTCCCCGCAACTGACCCTCCTCAACCCCCCATTTTTGGTGCCCCCCCCGAGAATTTCCTATCAGAAGAAGGGCAAGTGTCACCGCCGTGACACCAATGGGACACAGCAGCCACTACAAGCTGCCCAAGGGAGGAGGCTGGCAGCAAAGGCCATGGGGAGTTAATGGGATGGCTCCATTGCATCTGCCACAACCGCCGTTGCTCAGGACAAGTGCCAGCTCCTCCTTCTCCTTGTGCTCCGGTGGGGGAAATAAGGACATTCCGGAATCAAATCAGAATCTGGGACAGCTTTCATAATTCCAGGACTGTCCCTGGGAAAAAGGGACCCTTGGAGGGTATGGGACGCATTCATAGCCTTTGGAGCCTCCAGAAATTTCTCTAGCCCTATGCGGCCTAGGACCCTCGTACCTACAGGATCGCCTCTCCTGGTACGCCCCATGGAGGACCTTAAGGTCCACAAATGACAACACTTTGGAGGTCCCAAGTTGCAAGGTGGTTAGACTGGCCTCAACTACGGCCAGGGCCTTTTCGGTACTGGCCCCGACTTGGTGGCACGCTCTGTCCCAAGAGACTAGGGCCCTGCGGGACTTGACATCTTCCCACAGGGCCTGCAAGACGGAGCTGTTCCGCCTGGCCTTTGGTTTGGACTCAGTCTGACCCTTATGTTTCCCTCCCCTTATGATTGATTTATGGGCTACTTTTAAAATGAGGCTGCATTTTAAATTATAATAATAATAATAATAATAATAATAATAATAATAATAATAATTTATTATTTATACCCCGCCCATCTGGCTGGGCCTCCCCAGCCACTCTGGGCGGCTTCCATAAAAACCAAAAATACAGTAAAATATCACACGTTAAAAACTTCCCTGAACAGGGCTGCCTTAAGATGTCTTCTGAATGTCAGGTAGTTGTTTATCTCTTTGACATCTGCTGGAAGGGCATTCCACAGGGCGGGCGCCACTACCGAGAAGGCCCTCTGCTTGGTTCCCTGTAGCTTTGCTTCTCGCAATGAGGGAACTGCCAGAAGGCCCTCGGCGCTAGACCTCAGCGTCCGGGCAGAATGATGGGGGTGGAGACGCTCCTTCAGGTATACTGGACCGAGGCCGTTTAGGGCTTTAAAGGTCAGCACCAACACTTTGAATTGTGCCCGGAAACGTACTGGGAGCCAATGTAGGTCTTTCAAGACCGGTGTTATATGGTCTCGGCGGCCGCCCCCAGTCACCAGTCTAGCTGCTGCATTCTGGATTAGTTGTAGTTTCCGAGTCACCTTCAAAGGTAGCCCCACGTAGAGCGCATTGCAGTAATCCAAGCGGGAGATAACCAGAGCATGCACCACTCTGGCGAGACAGTCCGCAGGCAGATAGGGTCTCAGCCTACGTACCAGATGGAGCTGGTAAACAGCTGCCCTGGACACAGATTTGACCTGTGCCTCCATGGACAGCTGTGAGTCCAAAATGACTCCCAGGCTGCGCACCTGGTCCTTCAGGGGCACAGTTACCCCATTCAGGACCAGGGAATCCTCCACACCTGCCCGCCTCCTGTCCCCCAAAAACAGTACTTCTGTCTTGTCAGGATTCAACCTCAATCTGTTAGCCGCCATCCATCCTCTAACCGCCTCCAGACACTCACACAGGACCTTCACCGCCCTCACTGGTTCTGATTTAAAAGAGAGGTAGAGCTGGGTATCATCCGCATACTGATGAACACCCAGCCCAAACCTCCTGATGATCTCTCCCAGCGGCTGCATGTAAATGTTGAAAAGCATGGGGGAGAGGACAGAACCCTGAGGCACCCCACAAGTGAGAGCCCAGGGGTCTGAACACTCATCCCCCACCACCACTTTCTGAACACGGCCCAGGAGGAAGGAGCGGAACCACTGTATGACAGTGCCCCCAGCTCCCAGCCCCTCAAGACGGTCCAGAAGGATGTTATGGTCGATGGTATCAAACGCCGCTGAGAGATCCAGCAGAACTAGGAAACAGCTCTCACCTTTGTCTCTAGCCCGCCGGAGATCATCAACCAGTGCGACCAAGGCAGTTTCAGTCCCATGATGAGGCCTGAATCCCGACTGGAAGGGATCCAAATGGTCCGCTTCTTCCAGGCGTGCCTGGAGTTGTTCGGCAACCGCTCGCTCAATCAGCTTGCCCAAGAATGGAAGATTTGAGACTGGGCGATAGTTGGCCATCGTGGCCGCATCTAAAGATGGTTTTTTAAGAAGCGGTTTAATAACCGCCTCTTTCAGCGGGTCTGGGAAGGCTCCCTCACGGAGGGAAGCATTCACCACCCCACGAAGCCCATCGCCCAGTCCTTCCCGGCTAGCTTTTATGAGCCAGGATGGGCAAGGATCCAGGAGACAGGTGGTTGGTCTCACTCGTCCAAGCAGCCTGTCCACATCCTGTCCGTATCCTTGTATTTTAACCCGTATTTTTAAAAACTGTTCCCCCCCCCATTATGTTTTATTGTAATTTTATTGCTGAGCCCGGCTCTGGACGGGGAGGGCGGGGTATAAATAATAATTTATTATTATTATTATTAGTCCTTTTAGAGCTGTCCAAGTTGGTGGCACCGCAGCCTCTTCAAACTATTTGAGATACTTACATCAGACAGGAGTCAGCCCCGAATCTTGCGGGGTGGGGCATTCCACCCCAACCTTTTTCAAAAAGCAGCTTTCATACTTCTCAGCTGCATACATTTGAAGCACATTGAAAGTTCATATACCCAACGGCAGAAGCAATGTGCTTTTAAATGTATTCAGTGTATGCAGCCTGCATCGTATTCAAGAGTCAGCTGTTCGTTGCCGTACGGTTCGTGGTAACCACCTGGGAAAGTTCTTCTGGAATCTCCTTCCTTGTCATTTGAATCTGTTGGTTTGGCTCCCACCCTCTGGAGCAGTAGAAAAACAAGCTTGCTCCATCTTCCATGTGACAACCCTTCAGATATTAGAAGATGGCTATCACTTTTGAATTCTGGTGCTGGAGGAGACTCTTGAGAGTCGCATGGACTGCAAGAAGATCAAGCCTATCCATTCTGAAGGAAATCAGCCCTGAGTGCTCACTGGAAGGACAGATCCTGAAGCTGAGGCTCCAAGACTTTGGCCACCTCAGGAGAAGAGAAGACTCCCTGGAAAAGACCCTGATGTTGGGAAAGATGGAGGGCACAAGGAGAAGGGGACAACAGAGGACGAGATAGTTGGACAGTGTTCTCGAAGAGACCAACATGAGTTTGACCAAACTGCGGGAGGCAGTGGAAGACAGGAGTGCCTGGCGTGCTCTGGTCCAGGGGGACACGAAGAGTCGGACACGACTAAACGACTAAACAACAACAATCATATCATCTGTCTCCTGTTCTCCAGGTTAATACCCAACTCCCTCAACTGTTCCTCATTCAGCTTGATCTGCAAGGATCAATATCCTTCTGAAACTGTGGTGCACAGGACTCTAGGTGGGATCTGACAAAAGCAATACATGTTTTTATACTGCTGTTCTTTTTTTTTATGTGTAGAATAATTTTATTTCATTTTTAATTTCCCCCTTTCCTTTATTTATTTATTTATTTATTTATTTATCAAATTCATATTACACTTTAGTTACTGTACAATTTCAGCACTGTACATAACATAGGTAAAGGCAACGGGACCCCTGCCCATTAGGTCCAGTCGTGGCCGACTCTGAGGTTGCGGCGCTCATCTCGCTTTATTGGCCGAGGGAGCCCGCGTACAGCTTCCGGGTCATGTGCCAAGTTTCCCTGAACCGGCATTTTACCCTAAAAGAGCAATGGAGCAGGGAGAGAAGTGGAGCAGGGAAAGGAAGTAAATTGTGGCACCAGCTAGTTTTGGTGAGGATTATTGTCATTTATTGCTACTTAGCAACATCCCTTCTCATTTCCTGAACCCTTCCGCTATATTTTCTGGCTAGCAGCTACCATAGGTAAAGGTAAAGGGACCCCTGACCATTAGGTCCAGTCATGGCAGACTCTGGTGTTGCGGCGCTCATCTCACTTTACTGGCCGAGGGAGCCGGCGTGCAGCTTCCGGGTCATGTGGCCAGCATGACTAAGCTGCTTCTGGCGAACCAGAGCAGCGCACGGAAACGCCGTTTACCTTCCCGCCGGAGCGGTACCTATTTATCTACTTGCACTTTGATGTGCTTTCGAACTGCTAGGTTGGCAGGAGCTGGGACTGAGCAACGGGAGCTCACCCCATCGCGGGGATTCGAACCACCGACCTTCTGATCGGCAACATATATTATATTAAATATACAGATCCCCCACATTCCCCTATACCCTATTCACCATTTACCCAAATACACATGTGACTTCCCTCAGCCACGTCCATGATGTCCTTCTCACTACATTAAAACTTGATCATTGTGTTCATATTTATTCATCACATTAGTCAATCCTCTATTCCAGAATCATTGCATTTTAGCTTAATGAACTCAATCAGCACTTATCCAAAGATTTCCACTGAAGTAATATTGTAGAATATATTCTTCAAGACACTTCCATTCCTTTCTTAATTCTTGTTCAGACTGCATTCTAATTAGAACTTATACCAGTGTTCTATTGGTTCTGGGCTATATTTATATTTTAAGGATATATTTTGTTTTTTATATGGCACACCACTTAGACTATAAGAGCAGCTTGACATTGGAATGGTAGTGGACTCTCCCGCAATGGAGCTTTTTAAGCAGAGGTTAGATACTGTCCTAGACTGGCTGGATGCAGTTAATATTTAAATCTTAGCTTTGGAAGTGGATATAGGCTGTAGGGTCAGAAGTAGAAGATAGTGTATTTTAAAATAGTATTATTTGTAAGTGATAAAATATGAAGTTTTCTATGGTTAAAGTGTGATTTAAAAAATGGTTAGAAATTATGATATATGTAAACTGCTAAAGTACAGTGGTACCTCGGGTTAAGTACTTAATTCGTTCCGGAGGTCTGTTCTTAACCTGAAACTGTTCTTAACCTGAAGCACCACTTTAGCTAATGGGGCCTCCTGCTGCCGCCGTGCCCCCAGAGCACGATTTCTGTTCTCATCCTGAAGCAAAGTTCTTAACCTGAAGCACTATTTCTGGGTTAGCGGAGTCTGTAACCTGAAGCGTATGTAACCTGAAGTGTATGTAACCTGAGGTACCACTGTAAAATGAAAATCAGATAGGTGGGACGTGGGGAAGCCCACCTAACAATGTTTAGAAAAATAGGGATAAGACAAGAATCTGTTGGTATTGTTTGTTTTTCTGTTTGGGTTCTTTATTTGTGTTATAAAATGAATAAAAAAAAATTGGGAAAAATAATAATAGACTGGCTGGATGCAGAGGAACGGTGGGAGGCAGCAATTGAGGAAGAAGGTTCAGAGCCTGGGGACTGGTGGTGGGGCGACGATGAGTGGTCAGAGGGAGTAGACTGGGAGGAGAAGGTGTCAAAAGTGGTTTAGTGCGCAGGAAGAGGCTGTGGCAGAGAAGTCCAGAATAGGGGGCAGAGGTCGAGAAGGGAGAGGAGTGGGGGAATCCAGAGGCAGAGATGAGGCAGGTTGGTGAAGAAGCCAGGGTGTGTCCCCCTCCTGCTGCAACCAGCTCCCCTCTCTTCTGGTCTGCCGGAACCAGAAGCGATATGAAGAGAGAGGAGCAAAGGCAGGCATGCTGGCATAGTCTCAAATTGCTTGGGAACAACCCGGAGGAGGAGGAGACTTAGACAACTGTGGGAAGGTGGGGAACTTCAGTCCCTACAACTGCCTCATCATCATCGTCGTCGTCATCATCATCATCATTTTATTCGTAGGCCGCCTTTCCATAGTGAAAACAATGCTCAAGGTGGCTTACAGCATGACAAGATTTACAGTCATACCTCGGGTTACAGCTGCTTCGGGTTGCGTTTTTTTGGGTTGGGGACTGCCGAAACCCGGAAGTACCGGAACGGGTTACTTCCGGGTTTCGGCGGTCACACATGCGCAGAAGTGCTAAATCACACTTTGTGCATGCGCAGAAACGCCGAATCGCAACCCACGCATGCGCAAACGCACAGGCGCAGGTTGCGAACGTGCATCCCGCACAGATCATGTTCGCAACCTGAGCATCCACTGTACATAATTACCAACTAAACAAAAGTCATAAATAATAATTAAAGCACCTCAAAAGGTACACAACCAAATGGAAAACAATTTCCACATCAATCATAAAATCTAAAACTAAAAAAGACAACATTAATGTCAGTAACAATTTAAAATGACATAGATAAAAAATATAAAAAAACAAGTTAAAATAAAAACAAGTTAAAATAAAAACAAGTTAAAATTGGGGCAAGAGCTACTGGGACGAGTTGCTGAGCTCACTGGGCCTGGCACCCAGGGTCAACCTTGTTTCCTTGAAGAAAGAGCCAGCTTCAGTGATGCCATGTGATTTATTGCTAACCTGTTCCTGACTCCCGCTCCTGACAGACAGCCATTTGCCAGGGCTTCTTTCGGCTGTGGTTCCTGCATTGCAGCGGTTGGACTAGATGACTCTGAGGGTTCCCTTCCAGTTCTATGATTCTGATTCCAAATATATGTATGTTTTAAATGGTTTTAAAATAAACTGGCAGCCAGCACTGCTCCCTGAAGGAGGGTGTTTACGCAGTGGTGTCGCAATGGGGGGGGCGGCTTTGCGCCCCGAGTGCCATATCTAGGGGGCTCACCCTGCACATAATAATTATTATTTATTATTTATACCCCGCCCATCTGGCTGGGTTTCCCCAGCCACTCTGGGCGGCTTCCAACCGAATATTAAAAACAATACAGCGTCAGACATTAAAAACTTCCCTAAACAGGGCTGCCTTCAGGTGTCTTTTAAAACTAAAATAGTTGCTTATTTCCTTGACATCTGCTGGGAGAGTGTTCCACAGGGCGGGCGCCACCACCAAGAAGGCCCTCTGCCTGGTTCCCTGTAACTTGGCTTCTCGCAATGAGGGAACCGCCAGAAGGTCCTCAGAGCTGGACCTCAGTGTCCAGGCAGAACGATGGGGGTGGAGACGCTCCTTCAGGTATACAGGACTGAGGCGTGTGGAGGATCCCGGAACCATCTGTACAGCACTGGAGCACTGGCGCCGGCAAACTCCTATGTACAGTGCATGTGCGGCGGCGCTACGTACACCCCGCCCCGGGTGTCACGACGCCTTCGTTCACTTCTGGTGTTATGTGCTCACGATCTGCTGCTACAGTCCAACAATTGGGGGGGGGGGGTAGCTTCTTGTTTGAGGGAGGGCACTTGCCCCCCAGCCCCCCATCTGGTGCAAACCATACCTGCAGCTTCCAAACCAAGGGCAGCCCCGCACAGAGAGCATTGCAGTAATCCAGTCTCATGGTAGCCAACGCCTGCATGGTATACTGCAGCTAAGCTAAGAGCAGGAAGCGCAATATGTTCCTAGCTGTAAAAGAAACAAAGTTTTCCCTATCCTGACAAGACAGAAGTACTGTTTGGGAGGGACGGGGCGGTATGGTGTGGAGGACTCCCTGGTCCTGAATGGGGCAACTGTGCCCTGAAGGACCAGGTGCACAGCCTGGGAGTCACTTTGGACTCACAGCTGTCCATGGAGGCGCAGGTCAGTTCTATGTCCAGGGCAGCTGTCTACCAGCTCCATCTGGTGCACAGGATGAGACCCTTCCTGCCTGCGGACTGTCTCACCAGAGTGGTGCATGCTCTGGTTATCTCTCGCTTGGACTACTGCAACGCGCTCTACGTGGGGCTACCTTTGAAGGTGACCCAGAAACTGCAATTAATCCAGAATGCGGCAGCTAGACTGGTGACTGGGAGCAGCCGCCGAAACCACATAACAATGGTCCTGAAAGATCTTCATTGTCTCCTAGTACGTTTCTGAGCACAATTCAAAGTGTTGGTGCTGACCTTTAAAGCTCTAAACTTCCTCGGTCCAGTATACCTAAAGGAGCGTCTCCACCCCCATAATTCAGCCCGGACGCTGAGGTCCTCATCCGAGGGCCTTCTGGTGGTTCCTTCACTGTAAGAAGTGAGGTTACAGGGAACCAGACAGAGGGCCTTCTCGGTAGTGGCGCCCGCCCTGTGGAACGCCCTCCCAGCAGATGTCAAGGCAATAAACAACTATTTTACTTTTAAAAGACAACTGTTTAGGGAAGATTTTAATGTCTGATGCTGTATTGTTTTTAATATTCAGTTGGAAGCCGCCCAGAGTGGCTGTGGAAACCCAGCCAGATGGACGGGGTATAAATAATAAGTTATTTTTTTTATTATTATATCACCACATTGGCAGTATTGGATAACCGACACCTGTGGGTTCCCCACCACCACCAAAAGTGTGCACAGGGCAGGATCCTTCCTGGGGGGGGGTCGGGACATAGTAGTCATTTCTTCCCCTGTTTTCTGAGGGATGTTCTCCGAAAGGATGTGAGGATTTCTCAGCAGCCGTTTAACTCCGAACCTGACAGCAAGCAGAGGCATAAGCCAGCAGCAAACTATTACGCCCGATTCCAGCCTTTTCCTGGCATTTTTTGAAAAAGCGCCTCTGTTGCTTTAAATGAGGAGAGGACTTCATCTTCAGGTGGAGTCAATTCTTGCTGGGTTATAAATTTGCTGGGAGCCGAGAAAGCAGCTGGTTGTTGCTTTTTTGCTGGAATCTTAGCAAGCGTATAGAACCATTATGGTAAGCTGATGGCATTGTAGTTTCTCCTTTGGATTTGAAACTGTCGCTTGAGTGCTGCATGTATTGATTTTATCTGGGCTGTGGATCTTTTTGATAACTTTCAGTTAACTTTTCTGGAAGGGTTATTGATGAATACTCTTAAGCTCATTTGGGCTGGTGTTTGCTCCTTATAAGGTAAAAGCTAGGCTGTAGCAAAAAGGGGAGTTTAGAGGGAGGGGGGTCTTTTCCGCACACCCCTCCCCTTAGTTTTTCTCTGTTCAGGGGCTTAGCTGATCTTCTTGCAAAGTTGTGGGTCTCCTTTCTGACAGCTGAGATCCCTTTTCCCTCTGGATCTTTAGAGGCATAAAATGTGTTCTTCTGCTGTATAAAGTCCCGCTCTCGTTTTTCCACCTCCCCTTTCCTCCTGCCCTTTACCCTACATTATTTCACACTTCAGTTATGAGCATGGTTTAGGTAGGAGATTACTGTACTTTTGCAGATTTCTTTCCCTTATTCCCCTCCCCTGTATAAGAGGAAACTGCCATATTGCCTTTGTCTACTGTAATCCCAAGGGCTGATATGCTAAAAGAATAGAGTCGCTCCCCCTTTCCAGAAAAAGAAAAATTATATATATTATTTGTGAATGTTTCAAAACTATAGACTCTGGGACAACCTCAAAAAAAAAGTTTAGCTGAAACTTCAGGGAAGCGCTTCCAAAGGACTGCTGCTTGCATTTCATTTATTTATGCTAATCTTAATGGATTTTAATTAGGATAGCTGCTTAGGGGGTGTGGGGGGAGTCCAAAAATCTAGAGTGCTTTATCCCAAAAAGGAGATCCATTGTTGGTCTTTACTCGTGAGTAGGCCCAAGTCCATTGACAGGGCAGTTCTGGAAGTCTATATTGCATGAGCTGAATTTCTGAGCTGTGACTTCACTCCTTAACCCAGCAAAATTTTGGATTCAAAGACCTATTGTTCTCTTGTTATCAAGTTGCCCAGTTGAGTATTTGCATGGAAGTTTAACTAGGAAAACCTGCCAGTCCAACAGTGTTTAGTTGGAATTCCTAGAGGGGGAAGAAAAAAACAACCCTGTACAATTTTGATCTTGTATGATCCTGGAGCAGAAAATGGATTAAGCTTTTTTTATTATTATTTTAATTTTTTTTTAAGTTGGGGGGTGGTATGCTTTAACAGTTGCACGTGGAAGCCAAGAGACGGCTGTCCGCCGGCTGAGGATATCTTCTGCAATTCCAGACTGGCTTTCTTGCTCTGTGGTTCTGTCGGGAGCAGGTGCTACCACTTGGCAAACTGTTGAGAGAGAAGAAAAAGGGGAGTGGGGACTTCTCTTCTTTGCTGGCCGCAAGGAATGTCCTCTGAGTGACTCCAGCAAATTGGGACAGAAGAGCTACAATTAGAACTCCCATCGTAGATAGATGGACGGGGACTGTGGCATGTTGCGGAGGGCGGCGTGAAAAGCAGCTGTCAGATCTGATGAGCAGAAGCTGGTGTGGTCATCTTGCATTTTGATCGCCTGTAGGCTTCCTGGGGCTGACCGCTGTAGGATGCGGGAGGGAGGGAGCGAAGGACTGGATGAACTCTCCTCTGATCCTTCGCGTTGTGTTCTTGACACATGACTCATAATCTCGCCGCAGTTGGAAGAACGCGGATCAGGCTGTGGCTGACCGTAGTCATCTCACTGGGATAAAGCTTTTTTAAAAAAATTAATGCTGCTTCTGCTTTATTTCTCCGCCCAAAAAGCACGCATGTGTCATGGTCGTGGCATCTCAAATATGCTGAACAGATTTCGCCGGGTTTTACACCTGTTATTGAGGCGCTCTTGTCTCTCGGGCCATTTCTGGGCTCTGAACCAAAGTCTTGCCACAACTCCCTCTTAAAAAAACAAAACAAAAAGGGAAGGCGCTATGTGGAGTCATCGCAAGTAACTGCGGGAGTCCAGGACAGCTGAATGGAAGCAGTACTGCATTTATGGTCAACCAGGATGATCGGCCTGCTTCCATCAGTTTGGGGAGCTTTCAGGATGTTCCTAGTTTGGGGTAGGATTCCATTGCATTGCGGCCAATTCAGGTGGCGCAATGATAGTCGATCCGAGAGCTCAAGCCACAAACCTGCTTTGGCAAAAGCTTGGGCGTTTCTGCAAGAAGGAAAATGTCAGGAAGATGCGCTTGCTTTGATGCAACATCATCTCGCCTCCCCCTGCAAACAAGCCAGGACAAATGCACACCGACTAGCCAATGTTATCCAATCCCCTTGCAAACGAATCGGGATGAATGCTCAATATAACAGAGACATCTGTAAGTGAAGTGCCCTTAGTTTGAAAAACACAGAGCTCTTCAGCCAAATGTTTATTATCTGCTCTTCACCCTGAGATCCCAAGGGTGGGGTGTTGTTGTTGTTTAGTCGTTTAGTCATGTCCAACTCTTCGTGACCCCCTAGACCAGAGCACGCCAGGCACTCCTGTCTTCCACTGCCTCCTGCAGTTTGGTCAAACTCATGCTGGCAGCTTCGAGAACACTATCCAACCATCTCATCCTCTGTCGTCCCCTTCTCCTTGTGCCCTCCATCTTTCCCAACATCAGAGTCTTTTCCAGGGAGTCTTCTCTTGTGGTGTGGTGTGTGGTGTAGTGGTTAAGAGCAGTGGACTCATAATCTAGTGAACCGGGTTCGCGTCTCCGCTCCTCCACATGCAGCTGCTGGATGACCTTAGGTTAGTCACACTTCTTTGAAGTCTCTCAGCCCCACTCACCTCACAGAGTGTTTGTTGTGGGGGAGGAAGGGAAAGGAGAATGTTAGCCGCTTTGAGACTCCTTTGGGTAGTGATAAAGCAGGATATCAAATCCAAACTCTTCTTCTTCTCTTCTTCTCATGAGGTGGCCAAAGTCTTGGAGCCTCAGCTTCAGGATCTGTCCTTCCAGTGAGCACTCAGGGCTGATTTCCTTCAGAATGGATAGGTTTGCTCTTCTCACAGTCCATGGGACTCTCAAGAGTCTCCTCCAGCACCATAATTCAAAAGCATCCATTCTTTGGCGATCAGCCCTCTTTATGGTCCAGCTCTCACTTCCATACATCACTACTGGGAAAACCATAGCTTGAACTATATGGACCTTTATCAGCAAGGTGATGTCTCTGCTTTTTTAGATGCTGTCTAGGGTGGGTTACAACAATTTACAATTACAACCCAGGGTGGGTTACAACAATTTAAAATACATCTTTTAACAATGATTTAAAGCAAATGGTTAATGTTGCTGGCTATGAAATGACCCAGACCTTGCGATCCCCTGAGGCCCTTCTTTGTATGGCTCCTCTTCAAGGCGCCTGGAGGGTGGCAGCACGAGAACGGGGCCTTTTCAACGGTGGCTCCCTGGTTGTGGAATGCTCTCCCCAGCCAGGCTTGTCTGGCGCCTTCCTTAAATATCTTTAGGCACCAGGCAAAAATGTTTCTCTATAACCAAGCCTTTTGGCTGATTAACATTCTGTGGCATCCATCTGTATTGGGAGACAATGGAGCAGTGCACCTCTCATAGCTGTCAACTTTTCCCTTTTCTTGTGAGGAATCCTATTCGGAATAAGGAAATTTCCCTTAAAAAAAGGGAAACGTTGACAGCTATGGCACCTCTGGGGGCTGAGGTCAAGATGTAGGAAGGTTGCAGCACCTGCTAGGGCTGCAGAGACGCATGTGGGAGAGATTACTGGTTTGTTTTTGTTTTATTACGTATTTTGTGTCCTCGTTTTGTATTTTTCTGTCGTGAGCCACCCTATGATCTTTGGATGAAGGGCGGTATACAGTTTTAATAAATACCGTACTTTTCCGTGTATAAGACTATGTTTTTTCTGTAAAAAATCATGCTAAAAAGTGGGGGTCGTCTTATGCATGGGTAGTGCATAGGGTGGGCATTTGATTGGTTGCTGCCGAGGCTGTCAGCGGCTATTGTGCATGTTATTGGTTGCTGCATCAATGGATGGTGTTGATTGGCTGACGCTTTGGCAGTTGGTTGTGCGATTGGCAGCTTCTGCCGGCGATGGGACAGATGGGAGGTTGAGCGATTTTTGGCAGTCCCCCCTGATAAAAGCTCAATAACTCTGGGTAAAAAAGGTAAAGGGAGCCCTGACCATTAGGTCCAGTCGTGGCCGACTCTGGGGTTCTGGTGCTCATCTCGCTTTATTGGCCAAGGGAGCTGGCGTACAGCTTCCGGGTCATGTGGCCAGCATGACTAAGCCGCTTCTGGCGAACCAGAGCAGCGCACGGAAACACCATTTACCTTCCCGCCAGAGTGGTACCTATTTATCTACTTGCACTTTGACGTGCTTTCAAACTGCTAGGTTGGCAGGAGCAGGGACCGAGCAACGGGAGCTCACCCGGCGCGGGGATTCGAACCGCCACCCTTCTGATCGGCAAGTCCTAGGCTCTGTGGTTTAACCCACAGCGCCACCCGCATCCCTCTGGGTAATTCCCCCTAAAAAAGCTCAACAACTCTGTGGCATCTTTAATTTTGAGTCCCCCAAAATAGGGGTTGTCTTATACATGGGGGCGTCTTATAGATGGAAAAGTACGCTAATAATATTTGAAATTGGTATGTAAAACTGAATTTTGCTCAGCTATGCCTGATTCCACACGTGTGTGTGTGTGTGTGTGTGTGTGTCTCCCTCTGGCAATCTTCTCTCCTCCTCCTGTGGATTATGTTGTCTTTTGGACACGTTAGTCCTCCTCACCATCACCACAAAATACAACTCACCTTTGGCCTTCTGCCCCAGGCTCCTGCCTCCTCCTCTCTTAGACTCTCTGATTTGAGCAGCACAGGCAACAGTAGTTCAGCTTTTCCCAGGGACGGGGGATAAATTTGATTCCGTTCACATTTAAAGGCAGGCTTACTGAATCAGCATTCGCTTTGCAAAAATGCGAATAGTAGGCAAAATTGCATCGAAAAATGTATATAGTAGGAGAAAGTCACACGAAATGCTGACAAATTATCCCGAAGAGTATTTTTTTTTTTTTTAATTCACAAACTGGTGTAGAAATGAGGATTGGGAAAAATGAAAAGCCACAGTAGCGAAACACACACACATTTCCCCATCCCTGTCTCTCCTGGCCGCCCTGTCCCTCTGTGACATCACAGAAGCTCATCCAATCCAGGCCGGAGGCTCCAGCCACAAAGAGTCTCTGGCACAGCACACTGCAGCGTGGATTTTTATTGCAGTTAAGGTCTATTATTGATCGCTGGCCACAAAAGATAAGGATGGAATCTCTTTAGGAATAATGGGGTTGTTTTAAACACGTGGCTATCATAAGACCAAGGGTTTATCAGCCAAGCTGGGGGAGGGGAATCACATCTGGCAACCAATGTGCCCCTTTGGTTTCAGATAGTACACAGGTAAAAGGTAAAGGTACCCCTGCCCATATGGGCCAGTCTTGACAGACTCTAGGGTTGTGCGCCCATCTCACTCTAGAGGCCGGGAGCCAGCGCTGTCCGGAGACACTTCTGGGTCACGTGGCCAGCGTGACAAAGCTGCATCTGGCGAGCCAGCGCAGCACATGGAAACGCCGTTTACCTTCCCGCCAGTAAGCGGTCCCTATTTATCTACTTGCACTCGGGGGTGCTTTCGAACTGCTAGGTTGGCAGGCGCTGGGACCGAGCAATGGGAGCGCACCACCGCCGCGGGGATTCGAACCGCCGACCTTCTGATCGGCAAGCCCTAGGCTCTGTGGTTTAACCTACAGCGCCACCCGCGTCCCTTGACTAGTATAGAATAGAATAGTATAGAATGATATTAAATATCAGCATATAAAAATTAAACAGAAATCCACTCCTAACAATCACAATAAATAATTTCTAAAGTACAATCAATAAAACAACGGCAAGCCGCATCTTTATAGCCAGTGCAGCATAATGGCTAGAGCATCAGATTAGGAGCAAGGAGAAGCGGGTTCAAATCCCCACTTGGCCATAAAGCTCGCAGAGTGACCTTGGACTAATGTCCTCCTCTCAGGCTTTTGTGGGGATCAAATGGGGTACCCATCTGTGCACCCCCCCATCTGTGCACTGCAGAGCTCACTGGGATTTCCCCCACTACAGTGGTACCTCGGGTTAAGTACTTAATTCGTTCCGGAGGTCCGTTCTTAACCTGAAACTGTTCTTAACCTGAAGCACCACTTTAGCTAATGGGGCCTCCTGCTGCTGCTGCGCCGCCAGAGCACGATTTCTGTTCTCATCCTGAAGCAAAGTTCTTAACCTGAAGTACTATTTCTGGGTTAGTGGAGTCTGTAACCTGAAGCGTATGTAACCCGAGGTACCACTGTATAAGAGAGAATCGGTGTTGTGCCAAGAATTCGCCCCAAGTTTATGCTCAGTCCAACCTCAGTCCAGTATACTTGAAGGAGCGTCTCCACCCCCATCGTTCTGCCCGGACACTGAGGTCCAGCGCTGAGGGCCTTCTGGCGGTTCCCTCGCTGCGAGAAGTCAAGTTACAGGGAACCAGGCAGAGGGCCTTCTCGGTGGTGGCGCCCGCCATGTGGAACGCCCTCCCACCAGATGTCAAAGAGAACAACAACTACCAGACTTTTCGAAGACATCTGAAGGCAGCCCTGTTTAGGGAAGCTTTTAACATTTGATGCATTACTGTATTTTAATATTTTGTTGGAAGCCACCCAGAGTGGCTGGGGAAGCCCAGACAGATGGGCGGGGTATAAATAATAAATTATTATTATTATTATTATTGCTGGTGAAGCCTGTTAAAGCATCTTTCTCTCTGTCCCCTTCCATTCCAGAGGGAGTGCCTGTCGATCCACATTGGCCAAGCTGGAGTTCAAATGGGCAATGCCTGCTGGGAGCTTTACTGCCTGGAGCATGGGATTCAGACAGACGGCACCATCGCCGGGAACCAGGCAGCTCCCAAAATCCTGCCAGAGACGGAGCAGGTGGACGCTTCTTTCGAGACGTTCTTCTGCGAGACTGCGTCCGGGAAGCACGTGCCCAGGGCAGTCTTCATTGACTTGGAACCGACTGTCATAGGTAATATCATCTGCAGAGATCCATTGGGATGAAAACGACCTCTGGGACGTTTTGTCGATGTCCGGTAGTGAGTGCTGCCAACTCACCTAGGCGCAAGATACAGAGAGCTGCCTTGGGGCTCACCCAAACCTCTTTGTTTCCAGGAACAGGTCTGTGCTTTAAAGCACTGTGTCCAAGCACTCCCTGCAATTAATGCAGAATGTAGCAGCTAGACTGGTGACTGGGAGCGGCCGCCAAAACCACATAACACCGGTCCTGAGAGATCTGCATTGACTCCCAGTACGTTTCCGAGCACAATTCAAAGTGTTGGTGCTGACTTTTAAAGCCCTAAATGGCCTCGGTCCAGTATACCTGAAGGAGCGTCTCCACCCCCATCGTTCTGCCCGGACACTGAGATCCAGCACCGACGGCCTTCTGGCAGTTCCCTCCCTGCAAGAAGTGAGGTTGCAGGGAACCAGACAGAGGGCCTTCTCGGTGGTGGCCCCCGCCCTGTGGAACTCCCCCCCCCCCCAGATGTGAAGGAAATAAGCAGCTATCTTCTTTTTAAAAGGCATCTGAAGGCAGCCCTGTTTAGGGAAGTTTTTAATATTCAATGCTGTATTGTTTTTAAACACTTGATTGGGAGCCGCCCAGAGTGGCTGGGGAAACTCAGCCAGATGGGTGGGGTATAAATAAAAAAATATGATTATTATTATTATCCTGTCGCCGCCATCACCAGCCCCTGCTGCTCGCAAGGCACAGATAAGCAGCCACCGGGGCTCGTCTGGTGCTATGGAGAAGGGAGGGGACAGTCAGTGGGGGAATTCCCCCCACAAAAAAAATATAGTCCGGCCCCCCACAAGGTCTGAGGGACAGTGGACCGGCCCCCTGCGGAAAAAGTTTGCTGACCCCTGCTCTTACCTCTCTCCCTACAGATGAAATCCGCACAGGGCCTTATCACTCCCTCTTCCATCCCGAACAGCTGATCAGCGGCAAGGAAGACGCTGCCAACAACTACGCCCGAGGCCACTACACCATCGGGAAGGAGATCATTGACACAGTCCTGGGCAGGATTCGCAAAATGGTTAAGTTTCCCCTGCACACGCACACACTAACACCTATGCCACAGGATGGCGTAAAAGCTTAATTCACAAATGTTCATAGCCAGGCTGGAGCCAAAGACAGGAAAATGCCTTAATAAAAAGTCAGGCCATCTTGTCCGCCCATCCCAGAGTTGTCTACATTTTTTGGCTGGCATGACCTTCCAGCGCCTTGCTCAGAGGTCCTTCCCATCACCTGATCTCATATCTGGAGGCACATGGGATGGGTTTTGGCGCACAGTGTTGTGAACTGGTCTGATGGGGAAAGTGGCAAGGCTGGTCCAAACATGTTGGAGCACAGGCAGCTCCGAGGGAGCAGATAGGGGCCTTTTATGCCTCTGTATCCAGGCTCTTCCCCCTTGAGAGTGCTTCAGAGCCTTAAAGAGTCAACCTCTGGCTTGAAGGTGGTGGCCATGCCGTCAGCAGGCCACAGCCTCCCTCCTAATGTGCTGCTGGACTGGTGATGAGCGGTGCAAGGCATCCAGGCTCTGGCCCAAGAGGCCTTGGTGGTCTGAGAAGCTCCACTGGAAGTTCTTGTCCAGCTGCCTCACGTGCAATGGCCTCCCTATCTTCAGCAATCAGCTCTGGGTCCTGACCCCAAAACCCTGCTCCACATCTTGTGCCCGGCAGCCTCTGACTCTGTGTCCAGGTCTGCTTTGCACTGCACCACTCTGGGCTCCTTCCAATGTCCAGAAGATCAGTGATTATGTACCTAGAGGATCCCACTTCCAGTGTTTCTAACATCTCAAATGGTTTGCTTTTAGGAGTAATGGTTAAATGGAGCTCTGACTTAGAAGAGGTACTTCTTGAGTCCTGGGATCACTGAGTGTTTTCTCTCAAATCCCCTACTGCTTTAAGGTGGGCTACATTCAGGTGCCACAAACCCAGTCCTTCAAACCACAGTTTACCAACTTGGGAATGTGCCATGGGTTCCCTCCTCCTCCACTTCCTGGTTTTCTCCCATCACAGTTTGCTGTGATACCCCAATTGGGCAAACCATGGTTAGCACCTAAACCTGGTCCCACTTTGTGCATATGTACATGATCACATAGCTGTTGAGCAACGTTCTTACTAATCGAGCTGTTTTATATTGCCAGCAGCCATTGCTAATAACCAAATTTCTCTTCCTGATGCAGGCTGACCAATGCAGCGGCCTCCAAGGTTTCTTGGTCTTCCACAGCTTCGGCGGAGGAACAGGATCAGGCTTCACTTCGCTCCTGATGGAGCGACTCTCGGTGGAGTACAGCAAGAAGTCAAAACTGGAGTTCTCTGTGTATCCTGCCCCCCAGGTCTCCACGGCCGTCGTGGAGCCCTACAACTCCATCCTGACCACCCACACTACCCTGGAGCACTCCGACTGCTCGTTCATGGTGGACAACGAAGCCATCTATGACATCTGCAACCGCAACCTTGACATCGAACGCCCCACATACACCAACCTCAACAGGTTGATCGGGCAGATCGTCTCATCTGTGACGGCTTCCTTGAGGTTCAACGGCGCCCTGAACGTCGACCTGATAGAATTCCAGACCAACCTGGTGCCTTACCCCAGGATCCACTTCCCCTTGACCACCTACGCCCCCATCATCTCGGCTGAGAAGGCCTACCATGAGCAGCTCTCTGTGCCAGAGATCACCAACGCCTGCTTCGAGTTCTCCAATCAGATGGTGAAGTGTGACCCGCGCCGGGGCAAGTACATGGCTTGCTGCCTCCTGTACCGGGGGGACGTGGTGCCCAAGGATGTCAACGCGGCCATCGCGGCCATCAAGACCAGGAGGTCCATCCAGTTTGTGGACTGGTGTCCCACCGGCTTCAAGGTGGGCATCAACTACCAGCCGCCCACGGTGGTGCCCGGGGGAGACCTGGCAAAGGTGCAGCGGGCTGTCTGCATGCTGAGCAACACCACCGCCATCGCTGAGGCCTGGGCCCGGCTGGACCACAAGTTTGACCTGATGTACGCCAAGAGGGCCTTTGTCCACTGGTACGTTGGGGAGGGCATGGAGGAAGGGGAGTTCTCCGAAGCCCGGGAGGACCTGGCTGCCCTGGAGAAGGATTACGAGGAAGTCGGGAGGGATTCTGCGGACGGGGAGGAAGAGGATGCTGAGGAAGAATATTAAACCCAAGGCCATGCGTCTGTATGGGCCAAACCTGCATGCAACTGGGCTAAGATGGGGAGGTGAACCAAACCTGTTGACTCTTTCTTTAAAAATAAAAAAAAACCAACGCCCCATAATAAACATTACTGTATCTCTTACAAGACTTGTGTAGCGTAAGGACTCTTTAACACGTTGTACTTTGTTTAGAAGGCACTTCCTTGTAGCTTTTTGAATCTTTACTTCCTATCTTAGAATTATGTGAAATTAACTCTTTTGAGTGTGGATCTTCGGATCGGCGGGTGCAGGAGAGGCTTGGCTGTCCTGTATCACTTCTGCGCACTCGAGAATGGGTAAGGGGGGGAGTACCCTTTATTATTAGAAGACGCTGTGATCTGCTTCTTTGTACTTTAATAATAAAAAAGTGGAACAATTCTAGTATGGGAGCTTCCTTTCCGATGCATATCCCTAATCTGGTTTGGGATCACACCAGCGGGGGGGGGGGTGTTAAAAGCCCTTAACCCACCCCCTCCGCAATGCCAGGGTCCAAATTGAGGCTGCTGTGCTTGATTTTTTAAAAACCAAGTTGTGCTGTTGTGTCTAGTTTGGCCCTTATATTCATTAACACAGTGTTCCCCAAACGTACAGTAATTGCATATTCCTTTTCAGAGTTTAGTCTTACCAGCATACTGGTGATTTGGGGGTAGTTCTAATAATAGTATTTTGAAATTGAAATACTTTATTGTCACGTGTGCAACTTGTATACAGTGAGATTACACGAGCACCCCCCCACTCAGCTCTCTTAGTCTAAATTCCCCTCGTTTACTGACGCACACCCACCAAACCCCAAAGTCAGTTGCCCTGTTGTTATCTTTTCATTCAGCAGCCTAACAGCCCATGGATAGAAGCTGTTCTTTACCCTGTTGGCGCGACTAATCATGCTTCTATATCTTCTGCCCGAGGGCAGGAGATCAAGAAAGTGCCGGCCAGGGTGTGAATCATCCCTGAGGATTTTCCTCACTCTCCTGAGGCAAGATTCTTCCGCAGTTTCATCCAGCGGATTCACGGGACAGCCCATTATATCTTGTGCTGTATTCACCACCCTCTGTGGGCGCTTCCTATCAGTTGATGTCAAACCAGCGTACCACACTGTGATGCAGTATGAAAGGACACTTTCATGGTGGACTGGTAGAAAGAGATCATCAGGTGTTGATTGACATCGTTCTTCCGCAATACTTTGTCTCGACTAGTTCAAATACAATCTCTCTCTCTCTCTCTCTCTCTCTCTCTCTCTCTCTCACACACACACACACACACACACACTATAAGTTAAGTTATGATAAAGTAAAGAAATTCTGCCATGTACCCTTTGAAATCCTTTCGCATGCCTGCTTGGCTGCGTGCAGCACACTTTGGAAAACACTGCATTAGTGTACTGCACTTCCCTGCATTTCTGTGCAATCATGAGGACTACGAACTTGTAATGAAAGCCAAATTCTGTGTTGGAATGGCACGTTTGGCGCATGCCAGTCATCACCCCAAGTGGTGACAAATTGTAAAAGTATCGCTCCTGCTTTTCAGACCTACCTTGTGTTTTTTCACGTCTTGTAAGGAATTCAAGTTGACCTCTCACTCTTGCGCCCAGTGCCCTGAGGAGCCATATGTGGAAGAAAAGCTCTCTTACTCTGCACCCCCTCTAAAATATCGAGAGTGGATTTCATGCTCTTTATTCAGCTCATAGTGGTGAGGAGGAATAGAAGTTTCCCCAAAATATCTGCTTTATATACATTATTTACACAGTGGGCCCCACATGATTGGCTAATTCCGGGATTCTCCTGTAGGCCAATCAGGTTGCGGATTCACTTCCACCTGGAGCTGGATTGGGTGGCTCCTGTGGACCAATCAGAATGCTGCATTCTGGGTCCTATTGTTCTAGGACCAATCAAACTGCTGCATTTTGGATCCTATTCAACTCAGTACATAACACCCTCCTTACCTGGGGATTGCCACTCACCGTGACTTTAGAGTGTCTGAGAACCTTTAGGCTGCCACTGACGATGAAACTCAAAAATTGTCACTACCCTACTCAAAAGCCATTTCTCTTTTTAAAAACCACAAAAATGCACTTGGTGCAGACCGTGCAAGAGGTTAACCAAGCAGGTTAACCTGTAAATCCCATTGTCTTCAATGGGGCTTACTGCTTAGTAGGGGTGCCTAGAATTTGTTAATTTTTCATTTCAATGGAAACCTTCTAAAAACATTACCTTTGGGGCTTGGCTTTTTCTAGCCGTTTGTAGCACTGTTTTCATTTAGATGGCTTGATGGCAGGAACCCTCAATTCTGACAAGAGGAGGCAGACCGTTGGTCAATTTTCCATGGCGATTACTGGGATTCTTGGAAAGAGTATTGGATCTCTGCCAGGCCCCGCAAGACATATCTTCACGCTTAAAGAAAAGCACTTGCCCTGTATCACTTAACCTATAATAATTATGCCTTTCAAGCAATGTATTCAGTGTCTCTAGATGGGAGGTGTGCCAAAAATCCTTGTTAGCTGCAATTTATCTGGAGAGGGGTCTTAAGGGAAGAGGGAGTACAGTGCATACAAAGCACTATAGCTTTTTATACTCTACATTATTAAAGGTGCAATTATTAGGGCAAGGTTTCTGGAGGACATTCTTTTGTTCCTAAATCTTGATGTAGGAAGGGAAATAATGAATTTAGGTGATGCTCAGTAGGGGAAGGATGCGGGTGGTGCTGCGGTGAGCGCCCCGCGACGGGGTGAGCTTCCGTTGTTCAGTCCTAGCTCCTGCCAACCTAGCATTTTGAAAGCACGCAGTGCAAGTTGATAAATAGGTACCACTCCAGCGGGAATGTAAATGGCATTTCTGTGCACTGCTCTGGTTTCACCAGTCATGCTGGCCACATGACCCGGAAAACATTGTCTGTGGACAAACGCCGGCTCCCTCAGCCTGTAAAGCGAGATGAGCGCCACAACCCCAGAGTTGTTCGTGACTGGACTTAACTGTCAGGGGTCCCATTACCTTCTACAGTAGGGGAAAAGGAGTTGGTTACCACCCATCTTATGCTTTTTCCCTGGCCGATTCAGGAATAAAAATTGGTTGAGTGCTTACTGTAATGTATTAGGCGGATGAAACATTTTACATGGGATAATCATGTCCCCATCAGGCTTTTTGTGGGGGTCAAATGGGGTGCCCCCCATCTGTGCACTCCTGAGCTCACTGGGATTTCCCCCACTATTAAATAAGAGAGAATCAGTGTTTTGCCAAGAATTCGCCCCAAGGTGAATTCTTGCAGTACAAGAAAAGAAAATATGCTCCAAAGTATCAGGTAAGTGGCTCCCATGTTTGAGAAATCTAAATGCTTATTTTGAGTCTAATTTCAGAAAGAGGTAGGGACCCCCGGGGGCTGCTGAAGATCTTTTGTGGATACCACATGGCAGGTCTTGCCAGATGGGTGGGGTATAAATAATAAATTATTGTCATTATTATTATTATTAAAGCCACAAAGTCTGCAGCTGCAGATACGAACCCGATGAGTCTCTGCTGAGCTCAGATTTCAGGCTGAGCGGGTGAGGGCTTGGATGAAGAAACAGTCATGACCAGGCATAGGCAGACTCGGCCCTCCAGATGTTTTGGGACTACAACTCCCATCATCCCTGACCACTGGTCCTGTTAGCTAGGGATGATGGGAGTTGTAGTCCCAAAACATCTGGAGGGCCGAGTTTGCCTGTGCCTGGTCATGACTGATCATGAAACATGAATATATTACTTTCAATTGTTTTTTGAAAACAGCAGCCCCACAAGGTCTGTCTCCAGCTGTAAGCCGAATTTGAATGTAAAAAAAGAAAAAGGAACACAGCCTTATGAGCAAAGTTTTAAGTAAAGAGTTTGTTGTTGTTTAGTCGTTTAGTCGTGTCCGACTCTTCGTGACCCCCTGGACCAGAGCACGCCAGAGCACAGTCTTCCACTGCCTCCCACAGTTTGGTCAAACTCATGCTGGTAGCTTTGAGAACACTGTCCCACCATCCCATCCTCTGTCGTCCCCTTCTCCTTGCGCCCTCCATCTTTCCCAACATCAGGGTCTTCTCCAGGGAGTCTTCTCTTCTCATGAGGTGGCCAAAGTATTGGAGCCTCAGCTTCAGGATCTGTCCTTCCAGTGAGCACTCAGGGCTGATTTCCTTCAGAATGGAGAGGTTGGATCTTCTTGCAGTCCATGGGACTCTCAAGAGTCTCCTCCAGCACCAGAATTCAAAAGCATCCATTCTTCGGCGATCAGCCTTCTTGATGGTCCAGCTCTCACTTCCATACATCACTACTGGGAAAATTAACTATACGGCAAAAGTATGTTGGCAAAAGTAAAGAGCTACTGGAAGCCAAAGGGTTTAATATTAGTTAGTGGTTGGAGGGTATGACGTCACCCTACGTTTAAAATCCCACCCGCAGCTGCAAAAAGCAACTTCCCTCTTATTAGGGCCGCTGTCTCTTTAAGCAGCGCGCTGCTGCCTCGCTCGCTCCCCCTCCCATCAGCTGTAGAAGGGGGCGTGGCTACAGCTGGGCGTGCCCTATGCAAATGAGGACCCGTACTTCCTCCTCTGGACGGCCGGCGTCGCCCATCAGCTGTCTGAGGGAGAAGAGCAGGCGTGGCCCCGCCCGCCTTTGATCGGCGGCCCCGCCAGCCAATGGCGCCGCAGAGAAGTAGGCCTCGCGGGCGGGACTTCCTTCCCCGGGCCGCGAGCGTGTCGGCTGAGGTAAAGCGGGAGGAGAGCAGCTTACCCGGCCGCCGCCGCCGCCGCCATGATCAAGAAGTTCGACAAGAAGGATGAGGAGTCGGGTACGAGAGCCCCGGTGAAGGGTGGTCAGGCGCCGAGCCTCAAGCTAGGCCCCGTTGCTAGGCAGGGTGGGCTGCCCCTTCCGCAGGTGGGCCGGAAGCCCCGTAGCGGCGCCGGAGGGCGCTTGCCCCGCCCACTGGCTCGGGACGGTTTAAAACGGTTTAAAGGGGGGGCGGGCGCTACCACTTCAGGACGAGGGAAGGGGGGGTGGAGGTGGTAGTGTGAAGAGGCCCTTCTGGATCGTACCAAAGGCCTTTTTCAGGGGTGGGCAGCCTGCGGCCTTTCCAGGTTCTCCCCCTGGCACCCCCCTCCGAGGTGGCGCCCATGGTTCCCCCCGTGCCCCATTTTCTCCTCACAACAACCCCGCGAGGTAGGTGAGGGCGCCTGAGGGGAATTTTTGCCACTAGGCTTCGTGCGTGGATGAAGGCCGCCCTGTGGAAAGATATTTAAAGCAAAAGAAATAATGGTCTCCCCGGCTATTTCTTCCAACAATAACAACAACAACAAAATAACAATGGTTTTATTGATTTTTGTGTGTTTGTTTTGAATGTGTGACATCTTAGAGTAATTTTGGTCATTCTTTTATATATATATACACACACACACACACACACATATATATATATATATATATATATATATATAATTTTTTTATTAGATTTTCCACAGTGATAACACAAACCACAAAGCAAAATGATACACAAAAACAGAAAAAAGGGGGGGAACAATAAACAGATAAACAATAACAACAAACTTGATTCTTCACAAATCCAACCTTTTACTGGCTTGGATGGAGGGCGCCCTGTGGAAAGTTATTTAAAACAGAACAAATAATGGTCTCCCGGTCCCGTGTCTAATACACAAGCGGCTATTTCTTCCCGTAATAATAACAACAACAAAATAACAATGGTTTTATTGATTTTATGTGTTTGTTTCCTGTTCAGGGAGGTTTTTCATGTGTGACATCTTAGTGTAATTTTGGTCTTTGTGGAAGCTGGCCAGAGTGGCTGGGGAAACCCAGCCAGATGGGCGGGGTACAAATAAATAATAATAATAATAATAGTTATCAATACACCAGCAGAGAGTTGCAAACCCAGCCAGATGGGTAGGGTATAAATAATAAATTATTATTATTATTATATGTTTATTACAGTGGTACCTTGGTTCTCAAACGTAGTCTGTTCCGGAAGTCCGTTCCAAAACCAAAGCGTTTCAAAACTAAGGCGCGCTTTCCCGCAGAAAGTAATGCAAAATGAATTAATCCGACTTTTAAAAACAACAACAATAATAATTTATTATTTATACCCCACCCATCTGGCTGGGTTTTCCCAGCCACTCTGGGCGGCTTTCAACAGAATATTAAAATACAATAGTCTATTAAACATTAAAAGCTTCCCTAAACAGGGCTGCCTTCAGATGTCCTCTAAAAGTCTGGTAGTTGTTGTTCTCTTTGACATCTGGTGGGAGGGCGTTCCACAGGGCGGGTGCCACCACCGAGAAGGCCCTCTGCCTGGTTCACTGTAACTTGGCTTCTCGCAGGGAGGGAACCTCCAGAAGGCTCTCGGAGCTGGACCTCAGTGTCCAGGCAGAACGATGGGGGTGGAGACGCTCCTTCAACCCCTGAAACAGCCATTTAACATGAAATTTACTATGTAATGAGATCACTGATCCATAAAATGAAAGCAATAATCAATGTACTGCACTTTAAAATAAATAAGACAGTATTGTAGGTGATAGAAATTGAAATTATTATTATTATCTTACCTGCACTGATGATAGTGATTGTTTGGATGGGGGGCTTTTATCCATTTCTGCAGCCACGCCATCAGTCGGTAGCTGAACTGGGTTCCACACAGTCACAAAAACAAACGAACCGAAAAAGCCTCAAAAACAAAAAACGCAAAATAAATAGCAAAAACAAAAGCGCCAAACTTAATCCGTTCAGAAGTCCATTTGACTTCTGAAATGTTCAAAAACCAAGACACAGCTTCTGATTGGTGCAGGTGCCCCGGAAACAATAGTTGACAGCCGCATTGGATGTTCGGTTTCCGAAAAATGTTCGAAAACCAGAACACTTCCAGGGTTTTGGAGTTTGAGAACCAAGGCGTTTGAGAACCAAGGTACCACTGTATAATATATCACAGCGGTTTGCAGACAGCCTTGCCCAACGGTCAACCCAGTGGGGGCTGCATGAGAAGTTTGCCATTACATTGTGAATTTTAGTGGGTTTTGTACTGTGAACCCCACACAATGTGCACTATGTAAATATTTATTTAAATAAAACAAGTAACAGTCTCCCAGTGCTCCAAGCCTAACACATAAGCAGCTATTTTTAAAATAATAGTAATAAATTGTTGTTGTTTGCTTGCTTAATTTAGCCACCTCTGTGTCCGTAAAGATGTATCACTGCAGTTAACAAACAATATTGGAAATGTTAAAACCAAACAGTGACATAACGATTCCTGCATTGTAGGTTCCCTTGTGGTTCCTTCCAACTCTAAAATTCTGTGATTCTGTAAATCAGGGACAGACACCAGCAGACCATTGTGGGGTCTGTGGGTGTGCTCTTAATGGCCTGCATATTTATTAAATAGGTATACTGTACAAGCAAACATATGTAACTTAAGAAAAAAGGAACACGGAAACAGGAAGGGGGGAATAGAGTTTCCCGTTTACATTAGCTGACAATTTGCATTCAGGAGTTTGAAGAGAAGGGGGAAAGGATGGAAAGAATTACAGCACAGTTTACTTCCTTGCAAAAAAAAATCTGTCAAAGAAATAAGGTACAAAACAAATTTGTAACTTCCAGGGAGGCGGGCAAGCAGCAGTTTCTTATAAGTTTAGTGTGGCAGTTGCCCACACTTTGGCAATCCCTGCATTTTGCACTCAGGCAGGTGCCTTCACTGTTCTCTTATCAGCGCCTGCTAAAAACATTCCTGTTTAGACAAGCCCACTCAGATGCTTAGAAAATTCATGTATTTTTAATCTGTTTTAGTAGGATTGTGAACCTTTCTTGGGTTTTACTGTTTTACCTTTTGTAAACCGCTTTGAGATTTTTCTTTTACCTTCAAGCGATGTGTAAATAAATAAATAAATAAATAAATAAGCAATGGCAGGTAAGGAGGCAATTATTCTCTGCTTTCCCTGTCGGGCTCAGCATGCTTCTGAATGAAACCTGTTGTTCGAAATCACAGGTGGGAAAATGCTGCGGCACTCAGGCCCTGCTTGTGCAGGCTTCTCGAAAGTGGCATCTTGGCTGGCCAGGGTGAGGACAGGGTGCTGGTCTTGAGTTGAGCCTTGGGCCTCATCCAGCTGCAGGGCTCTTCTCACGTTCCTTGCACACCATACTTGCTTTTTCATTGCTGGACTACAACTCCCACCATCCCTTGCCACTGGCCATGCACTAAGTTGCTTTAAACTGTTTTTAACATTGTGGTAGAATTGTTGTAACCCACCCTGGGCACTTAGGGTGAAGGGCAGGTAATGAATTGTGGTAGTAATACCGAATATAAGCCGCACCTTTAAAATTGATGGGGGGGGGGGGAGAAAAAATATCTGAATATGTTGTTGTTGTTTAGTTGTGTCTGACTTTTCATGACCCCCTGGACCAGAACACGCCAGGCCCTCCTGTCCTCCACTGCCTCCCGCAGTTTGGTCAAACTCATGCTGGTAGCTTCAAGAACACTGTCCAACCATCTCGTCCTCCGTCAACCCCTTCTCCTTGTGCCCTCCATCTTCTCCAGCATCAGGGTCTTTTCCAGGGAGTCTTCTCTTCTCATGAGGTGGACAAAATATTGGAACCTTGCTGCTCCTGGCTGCATACTGGGGGGGGGGGGAGGTCAGAGGCCTTTCCCCTTCCTTGCTCTTTCCTTTTCCGGCCATAGGGAAGAGGACAGGGTACTACGTGTTCCTGGCATTGTTTGCCCCGCGCTCCTAGCTGCATACCGTAAGGTTGCAAATATAAGCTGCACTTCAACTTTTCACGGTCGGAATTTGGGGGAAAAGTGAGGCTTATATTCAAGCCAATACAGTAATAGTAATGTTGGCTGGGGCTTATCGGAGTTGGAGTCCTACAATATCAGGGCAACAGGTTCTGCACCATTGGCTTCTTCCCTCAACACTCCTGTGGAGTTGTACAGTTCAGAGAAAGATCACTTGTGATGAGGCAAAGTATCTTTTGGGGATACTTGTCCATTATTACTCACCTTCTCAGGAAGGTAGGTTTCTAGGGAAGCCCTGAGTTCCTCCAAACACAGTTTAAAAATGACGTATAGAATTGTCATCAAGGTATCTTGTGGCTAGCATCTGTCCCCTGCCAACATTGTGTTTTGTTTTTCAGGCAGCGGCTCCAACCCCTTCCAGCATTTGGAAAAGAGTTCTGTCCTCCAGGAGGTACGACTACACCTTTCTATACACCCCGCATTCCAGGATTTCCCAAACTTGGGTCTCCAGCTGTTTTTGAACTACGGTTCCTATCATCCCTGAACACTGGTCCTGCTAGCTAGGGATGATGGGAAACAGGTCCAAAAACAGCTGGAGATCCAAGTTTAGGAAACCCTGCCCTATAAGATCTCTCTTTTTTGAAATCAAGTTTGGGATTTGCAGGCTAGAGTCTGTGGCTGTCTAGGACTCTGATTCTTTGGGGGGGGGCCCACTGTAGGTCCACTGAGTCTCTGCAACTTCCCTTTTTGTGGCTACCAAAGATGTGGCTGCACCTTTGGTGTGTCTGGAAGCAGCTGGCGTCTCAACCCCAACCACCATGTTTCCTTAAAGAAAGATGGCAGCCTGAGCTGGAGAAATGGGTATATGGGATGGATAAGAGGGCAGATCTGTTCAGCGTGAACTAATTTACATGAATCTTGGGCTTGGACATGTGAACCACAACATCGGGTATGCCATGGGATCATCAGCCGTAGGGGTGCTATATGGGTGTCAGAGAGCCTAGCCTTGTCTTATTGCACCTTGGGCATCTCTGTACAATTGGGGTGTTGCCTGTCTGCATAGTTTCTAAAATATCTTGGAACAGGGATAAGTGATGTGTGGTGCAAGAAACCTCCCCTTTCTTGGAGACTCTAGAAACTGCATCCTTAATATAAAAAGATACCCTTGTGTGTGGAGACTTTGGGTCTTGGGTTATAACCTTGCATTGGCCACTGAGCAGAGATGCTCTGAGGGCTCTTCCCAAAAGTAGAAGCAAGACCTTGCCAAGTGAAGCCTTCTGGGTTTATCTGTGATTAGAGCCAGAAGGAAATAGTGGGTTGTAGCCAACAAAATAATACCATTAGTACAAGGGTTTATCTTTGTGCAATTTCCCTTCCCTCTCCTCTTGCACCAAATCTGCTCCAGAAGATTGGGGGGAACCCCCCCAGAACAGATTCAGGTAAAGGAAAAGAGGGAGGAGTTATTTTGTGCAGCCGGAGGTCCTTGCTGCATATTGGTTTCCCCCCATTTTGTTGAAAAGGAATTTTAGGGAACTTCAGAATGAAAATTCCTAATATCCGTCTTTGTTGACTGCACAATTCCCGTTCCTTTTGCATAGGCTCGTATCTTTAACGAGACGCCCATAAATCCAAGAAGATGCCTGCATATACTTACCAAGATCCTTTACTTGCTGAACCAGGTAAGTGCAGCTGCTTTTGTGCAATTGAGTTGCAGTCTTTGGCTAATGAGGAAACTGTTAGAATTCCTGCTCCATGATTGCAGTCATGGGATTTTTGTCTGTCACATGACGTCATATGTTTTGACTCCACAGAGTGGGAAGTGACGGAGACAGGATGTTTGTGTTACTGTGTTCCGTGAAGTGGGACTATTGTCCTTTGTTCTTTCTCTTTGCTGTCTGATGCTAGAGAGAGAGGGAGCCATGTTGCAGTGCTCCATGTGTGTTTATATGTAAATAAAGTAGATTTGGCAAAATGCTGAGTTGCTGAGGTCTGTTACCCAAGCTGCGCAAACTCTGCGGATCCCTAAGTGTGCCGATGTCTGTTGGCATCGGTCGCTGTGACGTTCAGGCAGAAGAAAGCTTTTGAAGCTCCCGAATGAAAGACCTGTCAGGGGTCCCTTTACCTTTACCACTTGATCTAGTAATGCTCTCTTAAGCAGTTCACATGAGAACAAGAACAAATACGAACCAGAACATTAATCATTTCCTAAAAACTAGGTAAAGAGAAAACAGCACTGTATATCACACATAAAACTGCACAGTTTATAAAACAAACTTGCTAATTAAGAAGAGTTCGGAAAGGCTAATGGGTGGTGGATGGGGAGGTCAAGGCTGGGGCTTCTCTGCACTGGCAGATGAGAATCAGGATCACATGGCAGAGAATCCCACTCAAGAGGCAGGCATTAGGTCGTCCTGGGATCACCTGTGATGAGCATGGCTGAAAGTGATCTCTGGAGCTAAAAGCAGGTCTTAGTGGAACATGGTCAGCTTTTCATATACGTTGGCTTAATTTTTGTCACATATTAATTCGCTTCTCTCTAGGGTGAACATTTTGGAACAACAGAAGCCACAGAGGCCTTCTTTGCAATGACAAGATTGTTTCAGTCAAATGATGTAAGTTCCCACTGCTCCAGGAAAGGGCTTTCCCCTCTGCCTGTGTCTCTGTCTATGGAGGATTAAAAAAAATAAAAATTCTTTTGTGGGATGCAAAGCAGCTTCATGACAGAACATTTCTGAATTTTGCACAAAAATGTAAAAAGCAGCAGTACAGATTAGATGGTGGCGGGAATTTGCTTCTTTTTTCTTGTACTGGGAGCCAATGTAGATCCTTTGGGACCAGTGTTACGTGGTTCCGGTGGCTGCTCCCAGTCACCAGTCTAGCTGCCGCTTTCTGGATTAGCTGTAGTTTCTGAGTCACCTTCAAAGGTAGCCCCACGTAGAGCACATTGCAGTAGTCCAAGCAGGAGATAACCAGGACATAAACCACTCTGGTGAGACAGTGCGCAAGCAGGCCAAGATCACAGCCTGCATACCAGATGGAGCTGGTAGACAGCTGCCCTTGACACAGAATTAACCTGCACCTCCATGGACAGCTGTGAGTCCAAAATGCCCGCCAAACTGGTCCTTCAGGGACAGTTACCCCATTCAGGACCAGAGAGTCCCTCCCACCCGCCTGCCCTCTGTTCCCCAAAAACAGTACTTCTGTCTTGTCAGGATTCAACCTCAATCTGTTAGCTGCCATCCATCCTCCAACCGCCTCCAGACACTCACACAGGACCTTCACCGCCTTCACTGGTTCTGATTTAAAAGAGAGGTAGAGCTGGGTATCCTCATACCTTTGATGAAAGTTGGTGTTTCCATGGCTAACTTCCTGGGGGGTGACACTTACTGTTATCTTGCCCTTTCCACAGCAAACATTAAGGAGAATGTGTTACCTTACCATCAAAGAGATGGCCAACATTTCGGAGGATGTCATCATTGTCACTAGCAGGTAGTGATGTTCTTGTTTCAATGAATGGTGACTCTGGAGTCTTTCCCCAGGCATTTGGTTGAGTGTGGAGGATCTGGCTCCAGTCAGTAAGACTTAAGTCCCTCCTATCATGTTAAGGTGTGAACTCTCTTTTGCCACCTCTAACCACTGTTTCACACACCATGCAAAAGCAGACTTGCCTTTGCCACTGAGCGCCCCTTGTGTTTGCTTCCTGATGAGCTGACTGACTGGTACAATATACGCCAGGTGCAGTCCCTCCAGACATTGAGGGACTCCAAATCCCATCAGCCCCACCTAGCGTGGCCAGAGATAATGGGAGTTGCACTACAAGAACAACTGGAATGGTGCAGGTTTCACTTCCCTGATATTTGCAATTGCATATTGGTCAAATGTAGACTTTACACATTTACATGTGCACTTACAGCCTCAGGGGTGTATCTAAAAATATAGGTGAACATAAGCTGCTGTAGGGTTAGGAAGTGTCTCACATTTAAACTGACCTGCTAGTGCCAGGCAAAAGTGTGGTTGCCCCATTTTGTACCAATTGAAGCCTCCAGGCTGTCTTCAAGGGCTGCCCCAGAATTGAAGCCAAGTCCACCTGTTTTCTGCAAAAGGTCTGTGTTAACAGAAGCTTGCCTTAACTCTTCTAGCCTGACCAAAGACATGACTGGGAAAGAGGATGTGTACCGAGGCCCTGCCATCAGAGCCCTCTGTAGAATCACGGATGTAAGTATCAAATTCTTCAGCCATGAATGGAGTCTTGCTGTACCCATTTTTAATGCTAGGTGTTCTCTCTCTAACATGCCTGGAATGATTTCCCCTGAGCCCTGTCCTCCAAGCCATTTTCCCCCCCCAGTGACCACATGTGGTCACTGTAACCATTTGTTTAAGTTTAGTGCTGTCTGTTTTCCAGCAAATGGGTTGAATAATAATGTGATGATTACCATTATCCTGATGGTAACCTGGTCATCTGAGCTTTCATTGGCTGTTCCGCTCCCCCTACAGTTGTGTACAGACAGTAACAAGAGAGTGCAGTTGCTCATGTAGAGCTCAGTCAGATTTAGGAATGGGATACTAATGGGTTTTCTCACCCACACAAACATCTGTACATACAAAGCTTGGCACATTAGCCTGTGTTGCCTACTCAACGTAGTACTACGATTTTGCTTTTTAAGGAATGTTTTTCCTAAACGTTAAAACTTATTAAAACCAGCCAGGGTATAAATAATAAGTTGTTGTTGCTGTTGCTGTTACCACTGACTGGTGTTATTTTTAAACAATAAATGGTAAGAAAGGTTTAGGGGGTGTTTCAGGAAGAATAGTGGGAGGCTGTGAAAAGAGTGATGGAAGTAAGTGCAGAGCCCAGAATCTTGACCTATTGAACGCTGGAGCTTTTTGCAGACACTGTTTCCATGCATGAGGTCTAGAAGCTTTTATTTTAAAACGGAAAGTGAGCTAGTTAGGAATCGATACCAGGTATCGGGTTCTGCCTGAACTTGGAGAACAGAAGCAATCCCAAGAAGATAACATTCTCCGTGTTGGTATCTCTGGCGTCTCCGTGAGTTGGTACCTCTTGTTCTCTCTCTCTCTCTCTGGATTCCCAGGGCACCATGCTACAGGCCATTGAGAGGTACATGAAGCAAGCCATTGTGGACAAAGTCCCCAGTGTCTCCAGTTCAGCGCTGGTGTCCTCCTTAGTAAGTGAAGGAATCTCTTTGCTGTCATCTGATTACATTCAGGGACTGGGCAGACCTGAGCAGCTCCGACTTGTCGATATCTTGGCGGCCAGGCCACCACCTGTGTCTTTCTTTATTGGCTTGGCCATGTTGCACACTGTCTTTTGCTTTCTGGGTCCTTCTTGCCCTGTCCAATTTTGCAGCAAAGTGCTTTGCTGGGAACCACTGACATTCTCATTGCCTGGCTGGGGTTCCTGCCACCGCCCTCCTCCCTTGCTCCGGCAGTAATTCCAATTCTCCCTTGCTGCCCCAGCTTTGCAGGATTTTAAAATACGAGAAATAATAATAATAATAATAATAATAATAATAATAATAATAATAATGATTTATTATTTATACCCCGCCCATCTGGCTGAGTTTCCCCAGCCACTCTGGGTGGCTTCCAATCAAGTGTTAAAAACAATACAGTATTAAATATTAAAAACTTCCCTAAACAGGGCTGCCTTCAGATGTCTTTTAAAAAGAAGATAGCTGCTTATTTCCTTCACATCTGAAGGGAGGGCGTTCCACAGGGCGGGTGCCACTACCACGAAGGCCCTCTGTCTGGTTCCCTGTAACCTCACTTCTCGCAATGAGGGAACCGCCAGAAGGCCCTCGGTGCTGGATCTCAGTGTCCGGGCTGAACAATGGGGGTGGAGACGCTCCTTCAGGTAAACAGGATCGAGGCCGTTTAGGGCTTTCAGGGTCAGCACCAACACTTTGAATTGTGCTCGGAAACGTACTGGGAGCCAATGTAGGTCTTTCAGGACCGGTGTTATGTGGTCTCGGCGGCTGCTCCCAGTCACCAGTCCAGCTGCCACATTCTGGATTAGTTGCAGTTTCCGAGACCTTCAAAGGTAGCCCCACGTAGAGCGCATTGCAGTAGACCAAGCGAGAGATAACTAGAGCATGCACCACTCTGGCAAGACAGTCCGCAGGCAAGTAGGGTCTGAGCCTGCGTACCAGATGGAACTGGCAGACAGCCGCCCTGGACACAGAATTAAGCAAACCCCAAAAGAAAACGTTGCCGACTAGTTGCTAAACCTCCTTCTCCACAGTTTACATATGAAGCTGCCTTATGCTGAGTTAGGCCCTTGGTCCATCTAGCTCAGTTCTTCCTACACTGACTGGCAGCACCTCTCCAGGGTTTCAGGTGGAGGAGATGCCAGGAATTGAACCTGGCACCTTCTGCATCCAAAGCAGATGCTCTATTGCTGAGCTACAGCTCTGGCATTCCCTAATACTGGGTTTGCTAGAGTGATGCCTAGAATTGCCCTGGTGTCTGTGAAGCCTCTGAACGGGCCCCATATTATTACAGTCATACCTCATGTTACGTTTGCTTCATGTTACATTCTTTAAGGTTACGTCCCGCGGCGACCCGGAAGTACTGGAAAGGGTTACTTCCGGGTTTTGCCGCTCGCGCATGCGCAGACGTGCAAAATGACGTCATGCGCAGAAGCGGCGATTTGCAACCCGCACATGCTCAGATGCACAGCTGCGGGTTGTGATCATGTTGCGAATGGGCCTCCGGAATGGATCCCATTCGCAACCAGAGGTACCACTGTATTAATAATAATTTTATTATTTATACCCTGCCCATATGGCTGGGTTGCACCAGCCACTCTGGGCGGCTTCCAACATACATAAAAACATAATTTAAAAACTTTCCAGTACAGGGCTGCCTTCAGCTGTCTTCTAAAAGTTGTGTAGTTCTTTATCTCCTTGACATCTGATGGGAGGGTGCCACTGCTAAGAAGGCTCTCTGCCTCTCCACCCTCCCCATAAAGTTGAAAAGGGAACTTGGAAGAGGGACGCTTTCCCCCACTTCCTCTTTCAGCTCTATGTGCTTTTTGAAGGTTGGGTGCACCCCCTGCTTTTGGGACGGCAGCAGGCAAGTGACCTGCTCCAGAAAAGCCTTCCTATAGTGTAATCATTGTCCTTCTGATCTCTTCAGCCACAGTAATATGCTATTGGGTTTAAACTACCTGCAGGTGGCGCTGTGGGTTAAACCACAGAGCCTAGGGCTTGCTGATCAGAAAGTCGGCGGTTCGAATCCCTGCGACGGGGTGAGCTCCCGTTGCTCGGTCCCAGCTCCTACCAACCTAGCAGTTTGAAAGCACGCCAGTGCAGGTAGATAAATAGGTACCGCTCTGGCGGGAAGGTAAATGGTGTTTCCATGCGCTGCTCTGGTTCGCCAGAAGCGGCTTAGTCATGCTGGCTACATGACCCCGAAGCTGTACGCCGGCTCCCTCAGCCAATAAAGCGAGATGAGCGCCGCAACCCCAGAGTCGGCCACGACTGGACCTAATGGTCAGGGGTCCCTTTACCTTTACCTTTAAACTTGGTTGGTAGACGTGCCAAGGCAGGAGCAGGGCTAGTGTTATTGATTCTCGGCCATTATTTCCAGCACATGATGAAGATCAACTATGATGTGGTCAAACGGTGGATCAATGAAGCCCAGGAAGCTGCTTCCAGTGACAACATCATGGTGCAGGTACGATGCTCCCACCTTCCTTGAATACATGCTTTTAGCACTGCAGGTGGTTTGAATTGGCTTTGTGCAGTTGTAATACGTGATGTGGTTAAATAACTCCCCCCCCCCCACTTCCAGAGGAGTCTGTGCATTAGTCTGCTGCAGCAAGTACAGTCGTATCTTGGTTTTCGAACGCCTTGGTGCTCTGACGTTTTGGCTTCCGAACGCCGCAAACGCGGAAGTGGCTATTGCGGTTTGCAAACTATTTTTGGAAGCTGAACATCCAACAGGGCTTCCGATTGGCTTCAGGAGCTTCCTGTAGCCAATCAGAAGCTGCATTTTGGTTTCCAAACATTTTGGAAGTCAAACGGACTTCCGCAACAGATTCCAAGGTATGACTGTATTCCTGCGGCACCTTGAAGATTATAACACATTTTATTACAGTATAAGCTTTTGTGGATTGAGCCTATTTTTATAAGTGCTTAAGAGTAGCTTCATTTGAAAAAGCAATCATATTTAGTTATATTTAGCACAACAGTAATCATGTATTCATTTGCTCCCCCCCCCATTATTTCCCCCCCTGACCTGCCAGTACCATGCCTTAGGGCTGCTCTACCACCTTCGGAAGAACGACCGCCTGGGTGTTTCCAAGATGCTGAATAAATTCACTAAATCTGGGTTGAAATCCCAGTTTGCATACTGCATGCTGATTCGGATTGCCAGCCGGCTGCTGAAGGAGTCTGAGGAGGGGTAAGCCTGTTTGTTTGCCAGGGCTTTTAGCAGAACAGCCGTACTCAATTCCTGCAGCACCATAAAGGTGCAAATAGAGTCCATTTCAGACTTTCTCTCTATGGCTTCAAGGTCTTCAGGAGTTATTGAAGCTGCTGGGTAGTGTTGGGGTCAGGGCTGCATGTGAGATTGTAGCTGCAGTTTCACGGCAACCTGGGATTGTAGCTGCCATTTCAGAGATCGGCAGCTTTCAATTCTGACAAATCCATAAAGGCAGTTTCCTTTCTCTCTGGCAGGCATGACAACCCGCTGTTTGATTTCATTGAAAGCTGCCTGCGGAACAAACACGAGATGGTCATTTACGAGGCTGCCTCCGCCATCATCCATCTCCCAAACTGTACAGCCAGGGAACTGGCACCAGCAGTCTCAGGTGAGCTTCAGGAAGCCATGACCTTCGCCAAGAGCAGTTTCCCCCCCCCCATCCTGGTGCCCTTCAGATGTTTTGGACTACAACTCCCATCAACCTAGCAGGGGCTGATGGGAGTTGTAGTCCAAAACATTGGAAGATCGGGGGAGGCTGATAAGGCAAGTATTTCCATAGGGCAAAAATGGCTGCTGGCTACCGTGGGAGAATGAATTTCAAGTGTCTTTCAGCTTGCTCTCATCCACCTAAAGTTGGAAGGGGCTGAGATTGTTGTTCCTTCTGCCCTAGTGCTGGCTGCTCTGGCTTGCGCTCCTGCTCAGCAGTTGCTAGGGACTGGCCCAGCAGTTCTCAACCTGTGGGTCCCCAGATGTTGTTGGTCTATAATAATAATAATAATAATAATAATAATAATAATAATAATAATAATTTATTATTTATACCCCGCCCATCTGGCTGAGTTTCCCCAGCCACTCTGGGCGGCTCCCAATCAAGTGTTAAAAACAGTACAGCGTTAAATATTAAAAACTCCGGTGAACAGGGCTGCCTTCAGATGTCTTTTAAAGATAGGATAACTGCTTATTTCCTGTACATCTGAAGGGAGGGTGTTCCACAGGGTGGGCACCACTACCGAGAAGCCCCTCTGTCTGGTTCCCTGTAACCTCACTTGAGGGAACCGCCAGAAGGCCCTCGGCACTGGATCTCAGTGTCTGGGCTGAATAATGGGGTCAGCACCAACACTTTGAATTGTGCTCGGAAATGGACTGGGAGCCAATGCAGATCTCTCAGAACCGGTGTTATGTGGTCCTGGCGGCCACTCCCAGTCACCAGTCTAGCTGCTGCATTCTGGATTAATTGCAGTTTCCGGGTCACCTTCAAAGGTAGCCCCACGTAGAGCGCATTGCAGTAGTTCAAGCGGGAGATAACCAGAGCATGCGCCACTCTGGCGAGACAGTCTGTGGGCAGGTAGGGTCTTAGCCTGCGTACCAGGTGGAGCTGGTAGGCAGCTGCCCTGGACACAGAATTAACCTGCGCCTCCATGGACAGCTGTGAGTCCAAAATGACTCCCAGGCTGCGCACGTGGTCCTTCCATCACCCCTGAGCTCTGGCCTTGCTAGCTAGGGGTGATGGGAGTTGTAGTTCAACAACATCTGGGGACCCACAGGTTGAGAAAGGCTGCCCTAGGACCTGGGCGCACAGAGCGGTAAAAGTTCCTGGGATTGTGCCTTCACATGTGAATTCCTTTTCGTTTCAGTGCTCCAGCTTTTCTGTAGTTCTCCCAAGCCTGTCCTGAGATACGCCGCAGTCAGGACCCTCAATAAGGTAAGCATTTCCAAGGCACCTTGTACACCCTAGAGGTCAGATACAGGTGGCTTGTCAGACTTCTCCAGTGGGTTTTTACTGTTTTCCTCCCCCTCCCCACAAGGTGAGAAGGGGGCTCCTGTTGGGGCAGTGGGCCTGTTGCTGGTCTTTGTGGGGGTGGGCAGCAAATTCTTGACCCAGTAACCTCTAGGACAGGTCCTGGGTAACTACCGTATTTTTCGCTCTATAGGACGCACTTTTCCCTCTCCAAAAATTAAGGGGAAATGTGTGTGCGTCCTATGGAGCGAATGCAGGCTCCTTGGCTTCAGTGATAGCAACGCGAACCCTCCGAAGCGCAGAGGGAGCGCTCCCTCCGTGCTCCGGAGGCTTTGCGTTGCTTTCGCTGAAGCCTGGAGAGCGAGAGGCGTCTGTGCACACCAACCCCTCTCGCTCTTCAGGCTTCAGATATAGCCGCCTGAAGCCTGAGGAGCGCAGCGGGAACTTGCGCTGCGCTCTTCAGGCTTCAGGGATAGCCGCGTGCAGCCCCTCCGGCAGGGAGAGCCTGCACGCAGCCTGTACTCTGCTCTTTGGGGCTGGGGGGGGAAATAAGATTTTTTTCCTGGATTTCTAAAAACTAGGTGCGCCCTATGGTCCGGTGCACCTTATGGAGCGAAAAATACGGTATGCTGTTTATGCAAGCCAAAATACTATGTAAAATCCAGCAGTTTCAAAACAGAACACAGAGGGGTGCAATTCTTAAGAATCAAGAGAAGCTGGTCTCAGCAGCGGGTGTCTCACCTTCCTATTCACTGGACCCCTGAACCGCTGCTGTACGATTCTTCCATTCTGTAAGTTGTTCTGGGTTGCCAACGTCCGACTGCCCTTCCAGGTGGCGATGAAGCACCCGTCGGCAGTAACCGCCTGCAATTTGGACCTGGAAAACCTGATCACGGATTCAAATCGCAGCATTGCCACCCTGGCCATCACCACCCTCCTGAAGACGGGGAGCGAGAGCAGCGTGGACAGGCTCATGAAGCAGATCTCGTCCTTTGTGTCCGAGATATCAGACGAGTTTAAGGTGAGGCGATTTCCTGTCTGCCTTTCGGCCCGCAGAGTTCTTAGGCGGAAGGAGTTCCTGGCTGGCAGGGCGACCTTCGTCTCCCTGGAGTTGGGCAGCAGTCCTGGGCTAGGTGAGGACAGGAATCAAAGCTTTTCAGAATCTACAATAAGAGAACACTTGTAGTTTGTGAGCCCAGCCAACATTCAGCATTAAACAAAACCAAGGATCGTTTGGGAACCAGAATACAGTGGAACCTTGGAAGCCGAATGCCTGTAAACTCAAACATTTTGGCTCCCAAGCGATCGAAAACCGGAAGTGATTGTTCTGGTTTTCGAATGATTTTTGGAAGCTGTACGTCTTCCGCAGCTTCTGATTGGCTGCAGGACGCTCCTGCAGCCAATCGGAAGCCATGCCTTGGAAGTTGAACATTTTGGAAGTCGAATGGACTTCCAGAACGGATTCCGTTCGACTTCCAAGGTACGACTGTATTGTTTTTGTTTTATGAAATCATTTATTTCCTGCCATTCAGCCCTCACAGGGCCCAAGTGGGGCAAAGTGGAATCAAGGCTGTCCAGGGCCTGTAGAGATCTTTGCTGGAATGCAGGTACTGATGCCCTTCACTCAAACCTTGTGCTCCCCTTGCCTTAACAGGTGGTAGTGGTCCAAGCCATCAGTGCCCTGTGCCAGAAGTACCCGCGGAAACACAGCGTCATGATGACCTTCCTCTCCAACATGCTCCGGGATGATGTAGGTTGTGTTGCCTGCCTTGTGTGGGGCAACTGGCAAAGCATATCAGCACAAAGCTCATATTTTGGTGAAATACAGTTAATGTATCCAGTATATATTTTCATGCAAGCTAAACGTTTGCTCTTGATGTGAAGTTGCCACAGTGTGACGTTGACCCAGCATTTCTTTATCATGTATCTTTTCCCAAACAGGTCAGGTTGGAGGAACCTCACATCCTTGAGACCTCCTGCTTTTGGTATAAGCCTAGGACGGGAAGGTCGTGGTGGAGTTTAATAAGTAGGGCTTGTGGCCAGAGCAAACATACTAGCCTTTGAACAATCTGAAAATCAAGGATGTTCGTTTTAGTCCCTGTAAAGTTTCGTTTTTCCTGGTTATCTGTTACACTAGATTATCTGCTGCACCAGAACAAAGGAATTTAGATACTGTTTCACCACGGACAGCTAAAAGTCCAAGAAGCCTCTCTCTCTCTGTGTGTCAATCATTGTTAGCACAGCAGAAACTCAGTATTCAGAGCCTGCAAGTTGCTGGCAAAGAAAAATATTCTGTGCTAGGATATAGTAGAACTCAGATCTTTCCCTTTGGGAGCGTGTTCAATGCAGAAATTATGGTTAAACGTTGCATTGTGGCATTTTTACTTGTGATAAATACGATGGTGGGAACTGGGCTTTCAGAGGCCGTTCCAGACCATCCCTCTCCCTAGTCCCTTCCTGTGGCACTTGTGGCTGGTCACGGTTGGCTCACATAGCAATTTTCCCTGCTCCTGCTTTGGGACTCATTTCTACGACTTAGAATTGGCCAAACAACACTTGACAAATTTTGGTCACCTCGTTGGTTTGGCACATGGACAAAAATGAAGTTTTTTTTTAAGTTTTGCCTCCTAACTTCTCATTCGTTTTTGTCATTCTTTTTTCTATCTGTTAGGGCAAGAATTTCTCTGCTCTTTTTGTTTGATTCTGCCTGAGGACCCTCTTGCCCCCTTGTTTCCGTAAAAAACAAACAAACCCCATTGTGAACAGCAAGTTGCTCTTGCCCTTGCAGATGTGGGAAATCCCTAAGAGGGTGTCCATAAAGTGTGCTCTCAGTTGATTAAGTGCATTTGGGAATAGGATCTAAGCAGGATAGATGGATGTCTGGGCTAGGCTGGTCTTCCAAGCCCCCTTTGACTCGTGCTTTTCCGCCCCCTCCGCAGGGTGGCTTTGAGTACAAGCGAGCCATCGTCGACTGCATCATCAGCATCATCGAGGAGAACCCGGAGAGCAAGGAATCCGGCTTGGCCCACCTCTGCGAGTTCATTGAAGACTGCGAGCACACGGTGCTGGCCACCAAGATCCTCCACCTGCTTGGCAAGGAAGGGCCCAGGACCCCCTCGCCTTCCAAGTACATCCGATTCATTTTCAACAGGGTGGTGCTGGAAAACGAAGCTGTGAGGGCCGGTGAGTTGGCAGGCTCCGGACCTGTCTTTGCTACGTAGCCAAGAAGGGGAAGGGAGCAGGTCTTCCTGGGGGATGCTGCCGTGAATGGGGCCTTTGGGTCCACCTGGCGTCATCCCAGAGTTGAATACGTGCCCCAGATCCTTTAGCTTAGCAAGACTGTTTGTAGGAGGCCCAGGTGCTGCTGTGTAAAGATAAGCTTGGCTTTTTGTTGGGAAGGCTAAGGGAGCAAGATGCCAAGCTTCAGTCGTGAATTTTAAAGGTGAGGAGTTGTTGCTGTTGTTTATTAGATTTATATACAGTGGTACCTCTGGTTACAGACACTTCAGGTTACAGACGCTTCAGGTTACAGACTCCGCCAACCCAGAAATAGTACCTCGGGTTAAGAACTTTGCTTTAGGATGAGAACAGAAATCGTGCGGTGGCAGCGGGAGGCCCCATTAGCTAAAGTGGTGCTTCAGGTTAAGAACAGTTTCAGGTTAAGAACGGACCTCCGGAACTAATTAAGTTCTTAACCCGAGGTACCACTGTACCATCCTTCATCCAAAGATCTCAGGGCGGTTCACAAGATAAAAACACAATAAGTAGTTGAAACAAAAGCAACAAAACAAAACCTGACACCTAAAGATACATAATGAAATGGCAGGTGAAGAGTCCTGGGGAGAACATCCCGCAAACAGGGAGCCACTGCAGAAAAGGCCCTGTTCTTGTGTTGCCACCCTCCGGACCTCTCAAGGAGGAGGCACATGAAGAAGGGCCTCAGATGATGAACACAGAGTCTGGGTTGGTTTATATGAAGAAAGGCTGTCCTCGAGGTATTAAGTGTGCAAGCCTATGTGGAGAGACCGAAAGCAACCACAGGATAATAACTTACTGATCCAGGTAAGCATCAACAAGAATTTGAGGAAGACGAAATCAGCAATGCTTCTGAATACCTGTTGCTGGAAGCCACAGGAGGGGAGAATGCTCTTGTCCTCAAATCCTGCTTGCGGGTTTCCCACAGGCATGTGGTTGGCCACTGTGAGAACAGGATGCTGGCCTAGATGGGCCGTTGGCCTCATCCAGCAGCCAGGCTCTTCTTACGTTCCTATGCAAACTCCCAGTGCAGAGGCAATCTACCTGGATTACTAGGTTCTTGGGGGTATTCGGCCACTGTGAGAAGAGGATGCTGGATTCAAATGGGCCATTGGCCTGATCCAGCAGGCTCTTCTTATGTTCTTATACACGTGAGAGAAGTCTTGGAGGCAACCTGGTCCAAGCCTGCTTTAAATAGACAGGAATAGTGGGTGCTGCCTTATACCAAGTCCATCTAGCTCCATATTGTCAGCAGTGTCTGGCAGTGGCTGTCCAGCATTTTAGATGAGAGTCTCTACCTGCATATGCCAAGGATTGAACCTAGGACCTTCTGCAGGAAAAGCAGATGCCCTCCTTCAGAGCTATGACCCTTCCCCACTTAATAATAATAATAATAATAATAATAATAATAATAATAATGTATTATTTATACCCCGCCCATCTGGCTGGGTTTCCCCAGCCACTTTGGGCGGCTTCCAACAACGTATTAAAATACAGTGGTCTGTTAAACATTAAAAGCTTCCCTAAACAGGGCTGCCTTCAGATGTCTTCTGAAAGTCTGGTAGTTGTTCTTCTCTTTGACATCTGATGCAAGGGCGTTCCACAGGGCGGGCACCACCACTGAGAAGGCCCTCTGCCTGGTTCCCTGTAACTTGGCTTCTCGCAGGAAGGGAACCACCAGAAGGCCCTCGGCACTGGACCTCAGTGTCTGGGCAGAATGATGGGGGTGGAGACGCTCCTTCAGGTATACTGGACTGAGGCCGTTTAGGGCTTTAAAGATCAGCACCAACACTTTGAATTGTGCTTGGAAACCTACTGGGAGCCGATGTAGGTCTTTCAGGACTGGTGTTATGTGGTCTCGGCGGCCACTCCCAGTCCCCAGTCTAGCTGCCGCATTCTGGATTAATTGCAGTTTCCGGGTCACCTTCAAAGGTAGCCCCACATAGTGCGCATTGCAGTAATCCAAGCGAGCGATAACTTCCCTTTATCTACAGACTCCCTTTATCTACAGACTCTGTTTTCTTCTGCAGCTGCCGTCAGTGCATTGGCGAAGTTTGGGGCCCAGAATGAGAACCTCCTTCCCAGTGTCTTGGTGCTCTTGCAGAGGTAAGTTCAAAGTCAGGGAAGAGACTTTCAAAGCAGGTTCTTTCCTGTCCCTTGAGCATTGGGTTCCGTTGTGGCATCTTGGAAACAGCCACATAAGGGGCTGTTTGCCCTCTTGGGCATCTGTCAGGGCTGAGCTGAATGGCGATAGAAAGCAGGCATCTTAATTCACCTATAATTCACTTTTGATTTTGATTTTTTTAAAAAAACCAAATCAGCTGCCATACAGATAAATTTAGCTTTGCCGTAATATTGCAAAACATTATCCAGCTCTAGGTGGAAATTCGAAAAACTGGTAAGAAAAGGGAGGAGAAAACACTTCCATGTATAGGTGTAGAAAAAGGGGGTGGGATTCTTGCCGGAAGTTTAGTAGGCTTGACTGTGGAGGGCCCCGCCCAGTGTTTTAGCCACACCCACTTAGCAAGCCACTCCTCCAGCCTTCACCACGCCCTTTCTTCAAAACTACAAAGTAGAAAAAGGGAGTTGAGCTCTCGACCACCAAAGCTTGCCTTCCCACTCTCTTAGAACCTGTAATGCAGCTGTGATTCCTGAATTGCAAGGGGCTGGACTAGATGGGCTTTGGGGGTCCCTTCCAACTCTACAGTCCTATGACTCTTAACTAAGGAGCAGGGTTCTCAGGGCTCTGCATGTGGACCTGGGCCCCGGCCCCTCTCTCTTTTGTAAACAAGGACTACCTCCGCATCTGAGAACACACACTTAAAATAAAATAAAAAAATTCCTTCCAGTAGCACCTTAGAGACCAGCTAAGTTTGTTATTGGTATGAGCTTTCGTGTGCATGCACACTTCTTCAGATACACTGAAAGAGAAGTCACCAGACCCTTATATAGAGTGAGAGGGTGGGGAGGGGTATTACTCAGAAGGTTGGTGGGAATGGTTGATTGGCTGATAGGTGTGGTAAATGTCGATGACTGTTAACGACTGCTCTTGGACGACTCTGGGGTTGTGGCGCTCATCTCGCTTTACTGGCCGAGGGAGCCGGCGTACAGCTTCCGGGTCATGTGGCCAGCATGACGAAGCCACTTCTGGCGAACCAGAGCAGCGCATGGAAATGCCATTTACCTTCCCGCCGGAGCAGTACCTATTTATCTACTTGCACTTCGTGGTTTCGAACTGCTAGGTTGGCAGGAGCAGGGACCGAGCAACGGGAGCCCACCCCGTCACAGGGATTTGAACCACTGACCTTCTGATCGGCAAGTCCTAGGCTCTGTGGTTTAACCCACAGCGCCGCCCACATCCCTTTAAGTTTGGTAATAAGTTGCAATTCAGCAACTTCTCTTCCCAGTCTATTTCCGAAATTCTTTTGTAAGAAGACAGCTGCTTTGAAATCTTGTATAGAATGTCCTGGGAGATCGAAGTGTTCTCCTACTGGTTTCTCTGTCTTGTGATTCCTGATGTCTGGTAGTGGCCATCCGCCCTTCAGCAGCCTTCAAGGGCTTTCTCTCCTCTTTTGCCATGCAGGTGCATGATGGACAGCGACGACGAGGTCCGCGACCGAGCAACCTTCTACTTGAACGTGCTGCAGCAGAGGCAGCTGGCTCTGAACGCTGCATACATCTTTAACGGTTGGTGCCAGCTGGGAAGGGCGGAACTGCACCTGCGAGTCCTAAAAGAATGGGATGGGAGGAACAGGGGCCATTGGTTAAGAACTGGAGACCTTTGCAGGATATCCAGGGAATTGCCACACCTCTTGGGGCTGCTCTGGACAATGGCTAAAGCTCTGGTGTTGAGTATGTCTATTGGCCCTTCCCCACCCTTGACGCTCCTGCCAGCAAATTGGGCCTCTGAGCCTCACGTGATCCTTCCTTGAACACCTTTCACCCCTCGCTCTTTGCAGGCTTAACCGTCTCCATTCCCGGCATGGAAAAGGCCCTGCACCAGTACACCCTGGAGCCCACGGAGAAGCCTTTTGACATGAGGTCCGTGCCTCTGGCCACTGCCCCCACCTTTGAGCAGAAAGCAGGTAATGGGGCAAAAACAGGCTTAAGGGGGGAGGTCTTCTGCTCCAGATGTGGAACCCCACTGCCTTTTGTTGTTGTTTAATCGTTTAGTTGTGTCCGCCTCTTTGTGACCCCTGGACCAGAGCACGCCAGGCACTCCTGTCTTCCACTGCCTCCCGCAGTTTGGTCAAACTCATGTTTGTAGCTTCGAGAACACTGTCCAACCATCTCATCCTCTGTCGTCCCCTTTTCCTTGTGCCCTCCATGTTTCCCAGCACCAGGGTCTTTTCCAGGGAGTCTTCTCTTCTCATGAGGTGGCCAAAGTCTTGGAGCCTCAGCTTCACAATCTGTCCTTCCAGGGAGCACTCAGGGCTGATTTCCTTCAGAATGGATAGGCTTGATCTTCTTGCAGTCCATGCGACTCTCAAGAGTCTCCTCCAGCACCAGAATTCAAAAGCATCCATTATTCGGCGATAACCATAGCTTTTACTACATACAATATATTTTCCATGTTCTTTTGGAGAAAGCTATCCCGTGTTAAAATACCGTGTGTTTTAAGCAATTTTAACCCAATTCCTGCCTGGAGCCTGTGGCAGGCACAGTTTGGAACTTTGTACATGCCATGGGTCTCGGGTAGATTTTTTGCATGTTGTGTCTGGAGTCGCCAGAGTGGCTCCTGGACGCCCACATGAGCCTGCAAAAGGCCTTCCCTGGTGCGTAGTAAAATAAGCTGCAGTGTGTGTGATAGGTAAAGGGACCCCTGACCATTAGGTCCAGTCGCGGACGACTCTGGGGTTGCGGCGCTCATCTCGCTTTACTGGCCGAGGGAGCCGGCGTACGGCTTCCAGGTCATGTGACCAGCATGACTAAGCTGCTTCTGTAGAACCAGAGCAGCTCACGGAAATGCCATTTACCTTACCGCCGGAGTGGTACCTGTTTATCTACTTGCACTTTGACGTGCTTTCAAACTGCTAGGTTGGCAGGAGCAGGGACCGAGGAACGGGAGCTCACCCCGTCGCGGGGATTCAAACCGCCAACCTTCTGATCAGCAAGTCCTAGGCTCAGTGGTTTAACCCACAGCGCTACTTGCATCAGGACAATTTTTCTGGTCTGCAGTCATGCCTACGTGCTCACCCCTTGTGTTATGGATTTGTCTTGGACACCTTGGCTGGAAATTTTAATGGCTGTTTCTCATTTCAGAGATTGCCCTGGTGGCCAACAAGCCCGAAAAAATGGCTCCTTCGAGGCAGGATATATTCCAAGGTAATAAAAGACCCCAGAGCCGCGCTCTTAAAACTTGGAGAGCTACAGAAGGTTGTGTTTTAACTGCATTTGCCATGGCAGTTTGCAAGGGGGTGAGGGGAGAGAACGTGTTGTCTCCCTGTAGGCTGAGTCTGTTTCTTCCCCTTTAGAACAACTGGCTGCCATTCCGGAGTTCAAGAATTTGGGCCCTCTCTTCAAGTCATCCGATCCAGTGCAGCTGACCGAGGCCGAGACAGAGTATTTTGTCCGCTGCATCAAGCACGTCTTCTCAAATCACGTTGTCTTCCAGGTACAAGAAGCCATAGCGTTGTTGGCAGAGGCCACAGAGGATGTTAGGTGAAAGTTAAACCCTGTCCATGCCACATGCCCTGGAAAGGAATTTTTGGTGCTTCTTTGTAGTCTCAACCTTCAGTAGGCCACTGTAGTAAAAGTGCTGAACTCTGATTCAGAAGACCTTCAGTCACTTCCTTCCTCAGCTTGAAGCTCTTTGTGGAAGGCTTTGGGCAGTCGTGCGCTCTCACCGTAATGTACCTCGCAGGGTTTTTAGGGGGATTTTAAAAATGATGTTACTTTTACGGAGGAAAACACGATTGGGCTTATGATTACAATGAGGATGCACTTCAGTCTGAGATGACAAAAGATCCCTGACTCTGGTGTAGTTATTACAGAGGTCAGCAACCTTATCTGAGGATGGGACGGTCGACGCTTTGTCGGTCAGAGGATGGGTCGGAGCATGTGTGCACCCGTGTGCTCTTCCGGGTCGGAGGAGCACCCATGTGCACACGCTATTTCCCGTGTTCCTCCGTCCTGGAAGTGCACCAGAAATAGCGTATGCGCATGGGCGCTTCTCCATCCCGTACAGATGCAAACACACTATTTCCGGCGCACATCTGGGTCGGAGGAGCGCCCGTGCACATACGCACAGGTGCCATCAACCCAGAAGTCGGTCCCTGCGCCACACCAGTAAGAGCGGGCGGCAGGGGGCACCATGGGCCTGTTAGACAAGCCTTGTGGGGCTGCTACCAGCCCATGGGCCTTAGGCTGCCGACCCCTGAGGTTATCGCTTCATGCCTTTTGACCACTGTGTCCGCTGTGGAGAAGGGCCAGGGCTCTTCTGAATCATTTTCCCAGCAGGGCTGAGACCGAACCCCTGCCCGAAATACTCAAAAGCAGCTGTCAGCCAGTGTATTTATTGATTTATAAAAATACATATATACTGCTGTATCATGAAATACCATATTTTTCGCTTCATAAGATGCACTTTTTTCCTCCTAAAAAGTAAGGGGAAATGTGTGTGCGTCTTATGGAGCGAGTGCAAGCTGCACAGCTGCGCAGCGCCTCTTGTTCTGCTGGCTTCAGCGATAGCTGCGCAGCTTGCTCTGGCTTTTCAGGGAGGTGGGAGAAAGGACAGAGGGCAGCCCGTCAGTCCCTTCTCCCACCTCCCGGAAAAGCCAGCAAGAGCCGCTCTAAAGAGTTGCACCAAGCGAGCGTGTCTGCAGTTCTTGCTAGCTTTTCTTGTTTTCCTCCTCTAAAAACTAGGTGCGTCTTATGGTCGGGTGCGTTTTATAGAACGAAAAATACGGTACATCTCACAGCAGTTTATAACAATATAAAAACGCAGGCAATAAAATCACAAAAAGTTAAACGCAAAATGAAATTAAAAGCAAACCTCAATAGACCATTGTGGGTGGGTGGGATGTACTTTTATAGAACCCTAGAACTGTCGAGTTGGAAGGGATCCTAAGGACCATCTAGTTCAACCCTCTTCCATGCAGGAATCTTAGTTGCCTGCGCAGGCCTGGCAGGATAGAAAAGTTTTCAGCAAGTGTTTAAAACATCTGTCTTCCCCAGATGTTTTGATCCACACTTCTGGCAGGCCAGCCCTGTGGCCATGCTTGCTCGGGCTGAAACATCTGGCAGGCACCAGATTGGAGAAGGTTGGTGTCAGCGCTGCCCAAGGTCCCAGCTCACACAAGACCAACGCTGCTTCGTTCTTTAGTATAAAAGTCTTTATTGAAGTTCAGTTTCACTTCCACACGCGCAGCGTGCAACGCTACGTCTATACCTTAGACCGTCGAAGCTCCATCTGAATCTCCTCCCCCCTGACACCAGTTTAAGATTCTAGCCTTACTCCACCTCTTCCTCTGTTCCTTCCTTCTCTGGGTCCGCCTGCTAGTCGGAGTCTCAGCCCTCCTAGACTCCTCTGACGCTGAGTCCCCTGACTCTTCTCCCTCCCTCCTTCGGGCCTTTGGACCTGGCTCCCAATCCGGGTTTTCTGCTGTCCCACGCTCCTCCACATTTGAACTTGGCGCGCGCACGCAGCCTCCCACTTTCCTTCTGACCGTTACACTTGTGTCACTGCCCCCTCTTTCGGGGAGGCTAGCTGGACCTGGCCTTCCCTCCGTTCCCCCACTTCCCGATGGGGGCGTGGTTACCCCTGACTCATCTTCTCTCCCCGCTGGAGGAGAGGCTGGTCCTGACTCATGTGACTCTTCCCCCCCACTGTGCTCTGGTGGGGGAACTGGTCCTGATCCTCCGCTGCTCCCTTGGGAGTCCCCGCTGGTCCCTTGTTTCTGGAGCGTCCCCCCTGGGACCCCCCTTCCCCTTACCAAAGGCGCCCCCTTCTGGGAATCTTCTGATTCGCTGGAGAAGCTCATGGAATCTCTCGGGCCACTGTCATATTCCCCTACGCTGCCTTCTGATTCCTCTCCTCCGCTCTCTATTTGCTCTCTCCCCTGCGCTTCTGCTCCTGAGCCTCTGACAGTTGGTTTTGCGTGAGCCCTGGAGAAAGGGCAGCAGAAGAGAAATCCAGGCCACAAGCAACCCTCAGTTTGCTTCTCCCCTCCCTCTCTAGTTCGACTGTACAAACACCCTCAACGACCAGTTACTGGAGAAGGTGACGGTGCAGATGGAGCCTTCTGACGCCTACGATGTGCTCCACTGCATCCCTGCTCCCATCCTCTCCTACAACCAGCCAGGCATGTGCTACACCCTTGTCCGGCTGCCCCTAGACGACCCCACAGCAGGTATGTTGCTTTTTCAGGTATGTTGCTTTTTTTTTTCCGGGATGTGCCTGGGTTTTAATTCCTCGGCTGTCTGTCCTCGGCATTTGCCACTCGGAGGCTGGGCTGTTTTCCTTCCCGGCTTCGGGTTTTGCTCGGAGCAGCTCTCCCTCTTAACGTGGACTCCTTTCTCCCTCGCCCCAGTCGCCTGCACTTTTAGCTGCACTATGAAGTTCACTGTGCGAGACTGCGACCCTCACACTGGGGTGCCGGACGAGGACGGCTACGACGATGAATATGTGGTAAGCGAGCCCAGGGCAAATGTTCTGTAGGAAGAGCTGAACAGGAGGAGCTGAACACCCTGGAGATTTGCATAAAAATCTGTCTTTGATGCCCCCGACTGTTTTTAAAATAAGAAAACACACACACAATAGTAGTCTGATTTTTAAGTGTATAATTGCACGCTGCTTTCACTCAGCAATGCAGAAAAGTGTATAAATATGATCATTATTAGTGCTTTTTTTCTTAAAAAATGTTTAGAGGTACTCTCATTTTGCCTCAAGAAAATCACCATTTTATAGTTCAAATCGGGAACATTACAGTAAATGGACAAAAATACAAAGATTCACAAAATGTTTAGGGGTATGTGTACCCCTGTGCCCCCCAGAAAAAAGCACTAATGATGATGATGCCCTTCATCATACGATCTTAGGTGGTTCGCAAAATAAGATTCAAGATAAAAACACAATTAAAACAGCAGAACAATAACCCCCATTTCCCACATGCTGTAGAATATTAATCAGCACCGTAGTTTGAGAGCACATTCGGATTTTATCTTTTCTGACAAAATCCTGTCATTCTGGATAACCTGCATCTGTGGCCATTGAACACATATGGAGGCCAGTGTCAAAGACTTCTCTTTGGACTCATCCCTGCCAGCCTTGTTCCCAACTTGGCCAGCCATTGCATGGCTTCCTCGTTTCCAGAGGAAGCAGATTTCATGCCACGGGTAGGAGGGGGAGGAGGAACGCGTGGGGCAGGTGTGTAAGGAGCCCCTTCTTTGGCGACTTGGGGTTGCTGACACTAACCTTTCCCGCCCCAATCTGGCCACAGTGATCTGTGCAACGGTCACCTCTAGGCTTGACTACTGTGATTCACTCTACATGGGGCTGCCCTTGAAACTGTCCCATAAACTCCAGCGGGTGCAGAATGCTGCAGTGAGGCTCCTCACGGGGTCCCTGCCATGGGATCTTATTCACCCAGTGCTTTACCAGTTGCACTGGCTCCCGGTGGAGTATCGGGTCAGGTTCAAGGTGCTGGTTTTGACCTTTAAAGCCCTTTGTGGCTTAGGGCCCTCGTATCTACGGGACCGCCTCTCCTGGTCTGCCCTGCAGAGGACCTTAAGGTCCATGAATAACCTTAGTTTAGAGGTCCCGGGCCATAAGGAAGCCAGACTATCCTCCACCAGGGCCAGGGCCTTTTCAGTGATGGCTCCGATCTGGTGGAATGCTCTGTCTCATAAAACTAGGGCACTTCAGGATTTAACCTCTTTTTGCCTGGCCTGTAAGACAGAGCTATTCCGCCTGGCCTTTAATTTGAATTCAGCCTGATCTTTTATTTCCCTTCTCTTCCCTCCCCCTCCTCTTTTATGAAGATCATCCGCTCTGAGACCCCACAGCTAATTCTCCCCTGGTATCCTCGCTGGCCCAAGTAGGATCAATTCAGCCAGCTAGCCCTGGGGATTATCTAATGCTTATTTCCCCTAAATTGATTTTTGAATTTTATTGTTATTCATTTTTCTATACTGTCTTTTATGCTGCTTTTATCATCATCAATCTTTATTATGGTCCAGAGACCCAACAAATCATTACAAAGCGATACACAATCCATACAGCCTACCTCCAGGTTAAACAAGCATTTTGTTCAGACTTAAAGATAGGGATCATTTGTTCTTGCAACCACCGATAAAAACTTTGCCACTGCTAATGTTCTAGCATTTGTCTGGTCTTCCAGTAGGAACCTGACATAGTGAGCCTCTGATTTTCCCGGGAAAGGTACCAGCGAGGGTAGTATCAGTTCAGCCCTGGCTTGCTCGTATTTTGCACAATGCAACAAAATATGTTTTATGCAATCAATGTCTTGAGTACACGAGCAAAGTCTGTCCTGGTAGGGAACTCCTGCTGCTTTTATAATTGTTTTAAATTTGTTGTTAGCCGCCCTGATCCCTGTTTTTGAACCGGGAAGGGCGGGGTATAAATATTTTTTATTATTATTATTATTATTATTATTATTATTATTATTATTATTCGGCCTGAAGGCTGCCAGCGGATCACACAGAGGCCAAGTGCAGTATCCATCTTTGCAACAGGCCGACAGGGGTGAGCTTGCCGTCTTTTGCATCTTGAGGGCGTTTCCCCACCCTGAGAACTAACCTCCTTTTCTCTGCCAGCTGGAAGACCTGGAGCTGACACTCTCCGACCACCTCCAGAAGGTCTTGAAGCCCAACTTTGCAGCTGCCTGGGAGGAAGTTGGGGATGACTATGAGAAAGAAGAGACCTTTGCTCTCAGCACTATCAAAACCCTGGATGGTGAGATACGGCAGCTTTTTCCCAGACCTAAGATTGCATGTTAAAACCAATTTTAGAAAAAAACATTCCCAGGCTCCTGAGTGTCTTCTAAACAAGATAACTTTTTAGCTTCTGCTCCAAGAACAGGGTATATGGTCCTAGTATGGAAGATTCAAGAAAATGCAAGGCTGTTCTTTTAGCTTAGAGAACAAGAAAGGTTATTCTTGATCAGGCTTCCTCAACCTCAGCCTTCCAGATGTTTTGAGACTACAGTGGTACCTCGGGTTACAGACGCTTCAGGTTACAGACTCCGCTAACCTGGAAGTAATACCTTGGGTTAAGAACTTCAGGATGAGAACAGAAATTGCGCAGTGGCAGCAGCGGGAGGCCCCATTAGCTAAAGTGGTACCTCGGTAAGAACAGTTTCAGGTTAAGAACGGACCTCCGGGACGAATTAAGTTCTTAACCCAAGGTAAAGGGACCCCTGACCATTAGGTCCAGTCGTGACCGACTCTGGGGTTGCGGTGCTCATCTCGCTTTATTGGCCGAGGGAGGCGGCGTACAGCTTCCGGGTCATGTGGCCAGCATGACTAAGCCGCTTCTGGCGAACCAGAGCAGCACACGGAAACGCCGTTTACCTTCCCGCCAGAGCAGTACCTATTTATCTACTTGCACTCTGGCGTGCTTTCAAACTGCTAGGTGGCAGGAGCAGGGACTGAGCAACCGGAGCTCACCCCATCGTGGGGATTCGAACCGCGACCTTCCGATCGGCAAGTCCTAGGCTCCACCCGCGTCCCATTAACCCGAGGTACCACTGTACAATTCCCATCATCCCTGACCACTGGTCCTGCTAGCTAGGGATCATGGGAGTTGTAGGCTAAGAACATCTGGAGGGCCGAGGTTGAGGAAGCCTGTTCTAGATCTCTAGTTGTCAGAAGCAACTCTGACTTCCCCACTTAACAAGGTAGCTAGAGGCAAGAGGTCTAACTCAGTGGCTGAGCACCTGCCTTGTATGAAAAAGATCCCTGGTTCAATTCCCTGTATCTAGGGCTGGGTGATACCATTGTCTGAAGTCCTGGATTTCCCAAACTTGGGTTTCCAGCTGTTTTTGGACTACAACTCCCATCATCCCTAGCGAGCAGGACCAGTGGCCAGGGATGATGGGAATTGTAGTCCAAAAACAGCTGGAAACCCAAGTTTGGGGAATCCTGGTGTAGACAGTGGTGAGCTAGATGGACAGTTGCCTGACTCTTGTCTAAGACAGCTTCCTAGGATCCTGGGGTGACTGGCTGCTACTTTGAAAGATCCCCTTTGGATCTGACCACACAGCCGAGACAGCGCAGGGCTAACCCCAGGTCTTCTCGAAACCTCCTCTGAATGCAGAAGCTGTCAGCAACATTGTGAAGTTCCTGGGCATGCAGCCGTGCGAGAGATCCGACAAAGTGCCCGAGAACAAGAATTCGCACACGCTCTACCTGGCCGGTAAGAATCAGCTGGGGGGGGGGCGGTTCAGTGGTGTCTGGGCAACCTGTGGCTGAAATGGTGTCACCCCAAGGGAATTAATGGCACTGGAGTTGTCCCGTCCCAAGAACAGCAGCAGGGACCTTCTGTGAAGCACTTCTCTCAGGAACAGCATTCATTCTCATCCAGCAATAAGCATCACTCAGCGTAGAGCTGGAAGTGGCTTTAAAAGCTGCTGCTCCCCTCTGAGATCACTTCTGCCCAAATGCTTGTCTAGTTGGCACTGGCTCCCGGTGGAGTATCAGGTCAGGTTTAAGGTGCTGGTTTTTACCTTTAAAGCCCTTTGTGGCTTAGGGCCCTCGTATTTACGGGACCACCTCTCCTGGTATGCCCTGCAGAGGACCTTAAGGTCCATGAACAACCATAGTTTAGAGGTCCCTGAGGAAGTCAGATTATCCTCCACCAGGGCCAGGGCCTTCTCAGTGATGGCTCCGACCTGGTGGAATGCTCTGCCCCATGAGACCAGAGCCCTGCAGGATTTAACTTCCTTTTGCAGGGCCTGTAAGACAGAGCTATTCCGCCTGGCTTTCAATTTGAACTTAGCCTGATCTTTTATTCCCCTTCCTTCCCTCCCCCTCCCCTTTTTATGAAGATTACCCGCTCTGGGATCCCACAGCTAATTCTCCCCTGGTCTCCTCGCTGGCCCAAATAGGACTAACTTAGCCAACTAGCCCTGGTGATCATCTAATGTTTATTGGATGGATTTCCCCCCTAAATTGATTGATTTTTTTAATTCTGAATTTATTGTTATTCACATTTTATACTGTATTTTATGCTGTTTTTTGTTGCATCAGTTAAGTGTTTTAAATTTATTGTTAGCTGCCCTGAGCCTGGTTTCCTGAACCGGGAAGGGTAGGGTATAAATAAAATCATCATCATCATCATCAACATCATTATTGGCTGCTCTTTAAAGGCATTCAGAACCAACAACCCAAGGGTTATATAACTAGTTAGCATAGCTATTAGAGAAGCGCTTTGTTAAGTATTTTTGGCTGTGGGTTCTGAGTCAATTGCCTTGGATTTTGTAGGCGCAGAAGAGATTTTTACCTTAAATGCAGAACCAGGTCTCAGAATCTGGTCGTAGTTACACAGTGCAGCATAGGAAACTGCTGTTATCTCAGCAGCTGTCTAGAAGAACTGTGCAACTTTTAAGAGTTGGCATCAGAATTTGCTTCTTTCCCCACACTTCCTTACTCCTTCTTTTAAAAAAGATAGTCTGAACTTATGGTTAGGGACTGTAAAGGAGATAAGGCATCTTTGACCATCTCAATGTACTGTATTTTTCGCTCTATAAGACGCACCAGACCACAAGACGCACCTAGTTTTTGGAGGAAAACAAGAAAAAAATTATTCTGAATCCCAGCAGCCAGAACAGCAAGAGTGAAAGCAGCAATCCCTCTTGCTGTTCTGGCTTCTGGGATAGCTGCGCAGCCTGCATTCGCTCCATAAGACGCACACACATTTCCCCTTACTTTTTAGGAGGGAAAAAGTGAGTCTTATGGAGCAAAAAATACGGTAACTAGATTCCCAACCCCCACTGGCCCTGTTGGCTGGGGGTGGATGCGAGACCAGCCATGTCTGGAAGGCAAGAAGTTCCCCATCCCTGCTCTGAATCACTCCACAACATCCCCTTCATTCCTTGCCTGGACGATTGCAACTTGTTAGCATTTCTGCAAGAAAGGATGTAAGCAGGCCTGAGCCGGTATGACCGCAGTGACTCTCCTTGTCTGCCTCCAGGTGTGTACAGAGGCGGCTCAGATGTGCTGGTGAGGTCCAGGCTCGCTCTGGGAGATGGCGTGACTATGCAGGTGACTGTCCGGAGCACAGAGGAAATTCCGGTGGACGTCATCTTGGCTTCCGTCGGTTAGGAGTCTTGGCAGCTCATTCTGTGAGTCAACTCACCCTCTCGCCACCTCCTGCCTCCAAGGCACTCCCGGGACCTCCAGTCCTGCATGCCTCTTTCGTTTTCCCTCCTCTCGGTCAGCCGTCTTCTGTGGCAACTGGGGGCCCAGCAGCCCACCCTGCCTGTTCTTCCACACAACCGGAGCTGGGCGTTCAGCCCCCTCACCCACAAACACCCCCAGCTCCACCTCTGCATTCCTGTAATAAATTATTCTCTTTCTGTGCTGCCCGTAGAGGCAGAAAAGCTGTTAGAAGATCCTTTTTTTAAAAAAAGAAGAAAATCAACTTTTCTTGAATGGACTTTTATTAACAGAAAATAAACATGGGCTATCCCAACACTGTTTCATCTTTTCCCCACAACTTGTGCTGTTTAATAAAATACATTCTGTAGTAATTGTCTGCCAAATACTGTCGTGTTTCATGTGCCCCTTTCACAGAGCAGCTTGCAAGGGATGGTAAACCCCGGATTGCAAGGGCCTTTTGAGAGCTGCTTCAGATCTCAGCACTACCAGAAAGAAGGGAGTCGCAGGACAACTAGGCTTACTCTTGTCCTGCTAACCTTTTGCCCAGTGTGCTCAGAGCAGTATATCAGCTTTACACCAACCCTGTGATGTAGGGCAGGCCAAGGGCAGATGGCCGTCTGCCACACCTTTTATCGCTTGCCAGATTTCTAGGTGGGCAAGGAAAAAGCTCCCCTCCCTTCTTGGCAGGACACTGTAGATAACTAGTTTCCCACATGGTTGGTTCTGTGCGCAGGATGGTAATTTATATGCCTTGATAATTTCCCAGTGCTGTAGTGCAGGGGGAGCCAGCGTGGCACTCCTGGAGCAGTTGGTACCTTCGCCGTCTTCCGCTGGCACCCATGAAGTCTCTGAGCCCCCCAACACTGCCCCCTTGGTCACAGGCTGCTAACTTCCTTCTCCTTTAAAGTACACAGAGCTCAAAGATGAAGTTGGAAAAGGCGACATTTCTTTCAGCGCTCTGTACTTTTCAAGGTGCAGAGCAATTCTGATTATTCAGAATATCTTGTCCCTTTAGTCCAACACACATCTGTAAATTGGATCCAATTTATTTCTAAAAATACAGAAGAACCTCTGCTCACAATGGCTGCGTTGGAGGGTTGCTGATAAGCGGATTGCTTTACACTCAGCGCCTCCTACCTTCCGTCCTTCATATCGGGACAAGAGCCAGGTATCAGACGATCTGCGAGTGGAACATTACCCCCAACCCGGGGGGTGGGAGTTGCAAGGACAATTACCCTCATTTGTCCTTGTTTATGGTCCGCAATTGGTCTCCGCTAGTGTGGGATCTGCCTCCATTGTGGCAGAAAGCACCGGAAGTCCTGACTTATACCCCCGGGAGAACCAAAATGTGTACAGGCATTTCCTCTTTCAGAGGGAGGAGGCCAAGAAGTGACCACAGGCAGTGGGACCCGTGGTCACTTGCTTCAAAACTCAAACCTGCTTCAGGGCCTGAAAAGGTTGGCAACCCGGTGAGTTTCATAGGTAAACAATGGTTTGAAGCCACACTGGGCACGTCCAAGCTCAGTGTGTTACCCTCTGCCTTAAAGGCCGTATGAATGAAATCTCCCTCTTGGCCCAGGTTCAAGTTGCTAGACTCGCTCTGCAAATGAGGTTCTAGAGCTGCCTCCAGCTGTCTGGATTTCCTTTCAACTGGACCTTTTAGAGAAGGAAAATGCCAGTTTAAAGCCATCTGGGTTTGAAAAGCTGTTTCTTTCAGCTGCTGTGTTACTGCAACAACTTCACAAAGCTGTACCCTGGAAGAGGATGGGAGCCTAGAAGTTCTTAACAGACACCAAATATCAGTGGAAGAGTTTGGGCTGCCCCATTAGCCACAGACCAGATCCTTTATGTGCAATTCTTCCTACTTAATGGAAGAATACTTTATGTACAATTCTTCCTACTTAATTTCTGCCCCCTTTTCTGTAAGAGATGACAGCACTATCAAACCATGACTACTCAGAAGTGAATCCTACTGAATTCAACAGGTAAGTGATGTTAGGATTGCAGCTTTAGTTCTTGTTTTTTTGCAAATTCAGAGCACCAAGCATTCCTTTAACAATCCGTTTTCTGCCTGGCAACTCTGCATAGCAAATAAACTTTAAGATGGATTAATTTGGGCATCTTCCTGTGCAATGTTTTTCCCCTTAATGAACTAAAAACAGGATTTGCCGTCACCAAGTGGGCATGAGAGTCAACCAGACAAGAGATTGCACATCAAGGATACCCAAGCCAGTGTTGCAAATGTTTTATAGAAATTGGCTGCTGCCGCCACACTTTAAGCAGGCAGGCCGAAGATGAAATCCAAGAACTTCAGCGCACCCCTCCTTCAGTCAGCCCACAGTAACTTAACCGAAAAAAAGGAAAGTCCTTCACACAGCACATTCGTTAAACTATGGAGGTGGTGATGGTCGTCAACCTAGATGGCTTTAAGAGAACTGGACAAATTCATGGACGACAGGGTTATCAATGGCTCCTAGCCAGGATGGCGCTCCTGTACCACCTCAGTTGGACACCAATATGCTTTTTAATAATAATAATAATTTATTATTTATACCCCGCCTATCTGGCTGGGCTTCCCAGCCACTCTGGGCGGCTTCCAGCAGAATATTAAAAAGAAATGATTCATCCAGTATTAAAAACTTCCCTAAACAGGGCTGCCTTCATATGTCTTCTAAAAGTCTGGTGGTAGTTGTTCTCTTTAGGGCATCACCACTGAGAAGGCCCTCTGCCTGGTTCCCTGTAACCACTTCTCACAGGGAAGGAACCGCCAGAAGGCCCTCAGTGCTGGACCTCAGTGTCCGGGCTGAATGATGGGGGTGGAGACGCTCCTTCAGGTCTACTGGACCGAGGCCGTTTAGGGCTTTAAAGGTCAGCACCAACACTTTGAATTGTGCTCAGAAATGTACTGGGAGCCAATGTAGGTCTTTCAAGACCGGTGTTATGTGGTCATGGCGGCCGCTCCCAGTCACCAGTCTAGCTGCCGCATTCTGGATTAGTTGTAGTTTCCGGGTCACCTTCAAAGGTAGCCCCACGTAGAGCGCATTGCAGTAGTCCAAGCGGGAGATAGCTAGAGCATGCACCACTCTGGTGAGACAGTCCACGGGCAGGGAGGGTCTCATCCTGCATACCAGATGGAGCTGGTAAACAGCTGCCCTGGACACAGAACTGACCTGCGCCTCCGTGGACAGCTGTGAGTCCAAAATGACTCCCAGGCTGCGCACCTGGTCCTTCAGGGGCACAGTTGCCCCATTCAGGACCAGGGAGTCCTGAATACCAGTTCGAATACCAGTTGCTGGAAATCACGCGAAGGATAGTTGCTCTTGTGCTCGGGTCCTGCTCACAGGTTTCCCACAGGTTGGCCGCTGTGAGAAGAGGATACTAGACTAGATGAGCCATTGGCCTGAACTATCGGGCCCGTACTGTGTCCTAAACATCTCCCAGTGGAGCTTAAACACTTCGCAACCCATCTCTCGCATGCCAAGGTTGAGCTTATAGAGTGAGAGGAGCCCTCAGAGTCCCTCCTCCCCGGTACAGTGGTACCTCGGGTTACATACGCTTCAGGTTACAGACTCCGCTAACCCAGAAATACTGCTTCAGGTTAAGAACTTTGCTTCAGGATAAGAACAGAAATCGTGCTCCGGCGGCACAGCAGCAGCAGGAGGCCCCATTACCTAAAGTGGTGCTTCAGGTTAAGAACAGTTTCAGGTTAAGAACCTCTGGAACGAATTAAGTACTTAACCTGAGGTACCACTGTATTAGCCAGAGGTCTTTTTCCATGTTGGATGTGGAAAGGATCACAGCAGAAGACCGGGAACAACCCAGAATCCCCTATGCGCCACCCCAGCCCCCGTGGACCATGAACAAAACAGGAGAACTATCCCTCACAAGAAGCCATATAAGACCACACCTCAAATACTGGGAACCATATGTGGTGTCTGCGCTCCTAGGTGTGTGACATCATACTGGGTTCATAAGGAAAGGGTTAACTAATTGTAAAATGACTAACAAATGGGAACCCAAGGGGCAGAGTTAACTGTGTATAAGGTTTTAAGCACAGAGTTTTTTGTGGGGGGAGAGTTAGAGTTAGGGTGGTTGAGTAGACAGCCTGGAGTTAGAAGAGACAGAGAAGAGAAGTCTGTGTGTTGGGCTAGTCTGGTGTGAGAGAGGGAGAGAATTTGTTAAGAGGAGTCAGTCAAACAGTTGAGATAATCAGTCAGAAGGTATAGGCCAGTAAAGAAACTAAGATACTGATAGGAATATTATCGGAGAACCATAAACTTGTTAATGTTTGTAAAATAAACTTTTTTTGGTTCACTTTTAACAACTGTGTGATCACCGCCATAGTTTAAGGGCGATGTGAACAGCTCTGCGATGGGTGAACTACAGTTCCCAGAATACTTGGGAGGAAGCCATGTGTTTTAGATGCAGTGTGGCTGTGACCGTAGGCACGATTCAGTCCACCCTTCCTCTCTGCTTGCCTCCCAGCAAGGAAGTAAACAAGCCGTGCAAGAAACAGGACCTCTCCCCCTTCCAGAACCCAGCGAACGTCCCGGTCATCTTCGAAAGAAGACACGGATGCAGAGAAATTATGCACCTGTTTGTATGGCTCAGTCTAGCCCCTCGGCGCCATTCCTTCTCTCCTTAAGCAACACAGAGGAAGGACCAGCAGCTGAGCGTACAAGGAAATCGCTTTTGTCTCTCCATGCCAGCCACTGGTGACTAGCCCAGGAGTCTTATTGCTTCAGTCGCCAAGGGAGAAACTGGTTTCCTGCTCTTTGTACGGAGGCACAGAGACCGGAGCCCACGATTTAGCCCTCTTGAACGAAAGAACGTCTCTTGAGAGCAGAAAATCGGCTCTCCCCCTCTTCCTGCCCGTGGCTCAGAAGGAGTTGATGAAGTTCAGGTAGGAGTTCAGGAAGCCAAGAGGGTCTTCCAGCTGGGGGTAGTGGCTGATGTGGTCGTCCAGCACAGAAACCGTCGACATGGGGAGCACTTGCCTGTGGGGGAAGTAGCAAGAAAGGGCTCTTTAGAACACCCCACAACTGCTACAGGGAACAAAGGAAGAAAGCGGAATTAAGCTCCTCTCCTGATCCGTATAAGGCAGCTTCCTAGGAAGTCAAGCCAGGTTTAAAAAGTGTTTTCTTTTTTGGGATGAGTTATCAAAAATGTATAGAACAAGTACAAATACCTGCTGGAAATGTCCAGAGAAAGAAGGTACCGCTTATCATATGTGGTGGCCGTGTCAGGTAATAAAAGCTTTCTGGGAGATGATATGTAATGAACTGAAAAAAATGTTTAAAACAACTTTTTTAAAAAAAATTATTAGGGTTTTTTATTAGGGTTTTTTATTAGGAATTGTAGGTACCAACATTCCACAGGAGCAGAAAAGACTTTTTATGTATGCAACAAAAGCTGCACGGATGCTATTAGCTCAGAAATGGAAAGAAGAGTCCCTACCAGGAAGGAATGGCAAACCAAGGTGTTGGGTTAAGCTACAATGGCAAAGGTGACTGGGAAGCTCAGAAACCAAGAGGGCAAAAACTTTAGATAAGAATGGGGGAAATTTATAATTTACTTAGGAGACCACTGTAAGCAGGGATTGATCTGAGTGAAAAGAGGCATAGAAATATTAAAAAAGCAAATCAAACAAACAAGCTACGTACTTAACAGGCAGGCAGGCATTCAACAGAGGCTGCTTTTCCCAGCAGGCAATGCAGGGGGAAGATGCACGTGTTGAACTTCTGCCTTATGCCCTGGTTAAAATGTAAAGAGGCCCTTGGAGAGAAAAGGCGGCAACCTCCAGTATGTACCGTATTTTTTGCTCTATAGGACGCACTTTTCCCCCTCCAAAAATGAAGGGGAAATCTGTGTGCGTCCTATGGGGCGAATGCAGGCTTTCGCTGAAGCCTGGAGAGCGAGAGGGGTCGGTGCTCACCGACCCCTCTCGCTCTCCAGGCTTCAGGAAGCTCTCCGCAAGCCTTGGGAGCCTGGCGCGACTTCCCGCCGGGCTCCCAAGGCTTGAGGACAGCAGCCTGCAGCCTGAAACCCGGGGAGCGCAGCGGAGCGCGCCCCGGGCTTCGGGCAGATATCCGCAAGCCTGGGGATCCTGGCGGGAGTTCCCGTGGGCTCCCAAGGCTTGCGGATATCAGCCTGTTCTGGGGGCTGGGGTCGGGGGAAGCTCGGGGTTCCCCTGCCCCAGCCCCAGCCCCGTGCCTGGGTGGGGGAATAATTTTTTTTCTTTATTTCCCCCCCCAAAAAAAACCTAGGTGCGCCCTATGGGCCAGTGCGCCCTATAGGGCGAAAAATACGATACTTGGAAATCCTCGCTGGTGCTTAAAGGCTTCATTTTGTTTCAGACCGATAGAGAAATGGATGAAATAGCCCCAGGGCATTACATGGTACAACTGAGGCGCCTCACAATAAGCTTACTTGTAGAGCTGAAGGAACTCTGGGTGTGGATTCACCGGGTCCAGAGGCCCATAAATCAGATGTACTGCAAGAGAGGAAGAACAGCATCTTTGTCAACTTCCAGGATACAGGATACCCCACCCCACCAACCCGAAAGCAGCAGAATTTATCTTGGCTCTTCCGTACGGCCCAAGACACAATTGCAGCCTTTACTCACGGGGAACAGACGTGGATTGCAGAGCTCCCACCCAGCGGTCCCTGTGCTTTTTCCGTTGGTTGATGAACTGCAAAATGCTGAAGAACAAAATTAATCCGTGGATTAATCCGATTCCAAGCACTTGGCAGGAGCTGTCCGTTTGGGGGAAAGTCTGAAGCTCTCTAGTTGAGCACCTCCCCGGTTCAAGCCCCAAAGGGATCTCCACTTAGGGCTGGGGGGGAAATCCCTCATCGAAATCCTAAAGGTTTTGTCAGTGCTGCGAATACTGGGCTGAATAGCCTGGCTTTGTGTAAAGCACTTTTCTAAGACTGAGCCATCTCTGCGATGAGCCCCCAAAGCAGGCAGTTCTGAAGCTGACTTTTCAGCTGAGATTCCATAACGCTACGTCATAATAAGAGCTGGGCGATATATCGTCCAAAACCAGTTTGGAGTCCATATCCATGATATTGCAAATCGGGATTTTGGCGTGTGTTTATTCAAAAATCTCAATGTGGGTGAAACAGTGAAGCCAGCCAAGGCTTCTCTCGATTCCTACAATCCCTGTAAACTCTGCCTGCTCAGCTCTTGGGGGAGCAAATCCCATCAGCAGTTGCCGGCAATAATCACGTTGCAGGAAAAACCGTGGAACCATCCTTATGCCAGACATTGTGATATATCGGTATATTGCAGTGCTTAGCTGGTGATATATTGCAATGCTGAAAACCAGGCATCGCCCAGCCCTAGTCATAATATCACCTTATACAAGTGAATAAAGATAATAAAGATGATAATAATAATAATAATAATAATAATAATAATAATAATAATAATAATTTATTTATACCCCGCCCATCTGGCTGATTCTCCCCAGCCACTCTGGGCAGCTTCCAATCAAGTATTAAAAACAATACAGCATCAAATATTAAAAACTTTAATCTTTTATTAAACGGGTGTTTTGCAGGGTACGAACACTCAGATTTAGGGACGCGGGTGGCGATGTGGTCTAAACCACAGAACCTAGGACTTGCCGATCAGAAGGTCAGTAGTTCGAATGCCCGCGACGGGGTGAGCTCCCGTTGCTCGGTCCCTGCTCCTGGCAACCTAGCATTTCGAAAGCACGTCAAAGTGCAAGTAGATAAATAGGTACCGCAACCCGAGTGTCCACTGTACAGTCCGGCCCCCCACAAGGTCTGAGGGACAGTGGGCTAGCCCCCTGCGGAAAACATTTGCTGACCCCTGGTTTAGATTATCGGCTTCCCCCGGTCTCAGGCACCCAACCTGACGTGAAGGTACCAGATATTGAACCCTGCAAGCAAAGCATACCAAGCTAAGACTTCTCCCTTGAACGCAGAGCTGTGAACAGAAATCTCAGCAAGGAGCCGTGATCTTAGAGCGTCCAGCATGCGCAGCTTTGGAGCGGGCTAAGTGGGCATCCTGGGCGACTATCCTGGGGGGTGCCCCATATTTCAGGGGTGGCAGGACTTGGGAGAACTCCCCAGCTGGCAGCAGGCTCTTCACCCGAACCTTGAGCTCAACGCTCCAGGTTAATTCAGGTGACGGTAACACTAACCCAGCAAGCTTGCTCATCCAACACAAAGCAGCAGCCCAGGCGCTGAAACAGGATAGCCCAGGTGCCAAACCTCCTGCGAGGCCCTGAAAGGAAGATTGGAGTCAAGAGGAAGCTGAGTCTCCACCAGGTAAACATGAGACTCAGGATGCTTTAATTGTGCCAGGAAGAATGGATCCTGTTTTTCCCAACACGGCTAGGTAAACAGGGCTCCATGTTGATTGCAAGGGGCAATATTAGAATCATAGATTCATAGAATCATAGAATCATAGAGTTGGAAGAGACCACAAGGGCCATCGAGTCCAACCCCCTGCCAAGCAGGAAACACCATCAGAGCACTCCTGACATATGGTTGTCAAGCCTCTGCTTAAAGACTTCCAAAGAAGGAGACTCCACCACACTCCTTGGCAGCAAATTCCACTGTCGAACAGCTCTTACTGCCAGGAAGTTCTTCCTAATGCTTAGGTGGAATCTTCTTTCTTGTAGTTTGGATCCATTGCTCCGTGTCCGCTTCTCTGGAGCAGCAGAAAACAGCCTTTCTCCCTCCTCTATGTGACATCCTTTTATATATTTGAACATGGCTATCATATCACCCCTTAACCTCCTCTTCTCCAGGCTAAACATGCCCAGCTCCCTTAGCCGTTCCTCATAAGGCATCGTTTCCAGGCCTTTGACCATTTTGGTTGCCCTCCTCTGGACACATTCCAGTTTGTCAGTGTCCTTCTTGAACTGTGGTGCCCAGAACTGGATACAGTACTCCAGGTGAGGTCTGACCAGAGCAGAATACAGTGGCACTATTACTTCCCTTGATCTAGAAGTATATTGAGCCCCACCACCAGCACGGCTAGTGTTAAATTCTCTCGGTCTCCCAAGCGCCTTAACAAAAAGCTCTTTACCAACCTGGTGCCCACAGGGGATGTAGTCCAAAAGCTCTGGAGGGCACCAGGTTGGCAAATGGTGACCTAAGGCAGCGGTGGCCATAATCATCATCATCATCTTGGGAGAAAAGCAATGACAAACCTAGACAGCATCTTAAAAAGCAGAGACATCACCTTGCCAACAAAGGTCCGTATAGTTAAAGCCATGGTTTTCCCAGTAGTGATGTATGGAAGTGAGAGCTGGACCATAAAGAAGGCTGATCGCCGAAGAATGGATGCTTTTGAATTATGGTGCTGGAGGAAACTCTTGAGAGTTCCATGGACTGCAAGAAGATCAAACCTCTCCATTCTGAAGGAAATCAGCCCTGAGTGCTCACTGGAAGGACAAATCCTGAAGCTGAGGCTCCAATACTTTGGCCACTTCATGAGAAGAGAAGACTCCCTGGAAAATACCCTGATGTTGGGAAAGATGGAGGGCACAAGGAGAAGGGGACGACAGAGGATGAGATGGTGGGACAGTGTTCTCGAAGCTACCAACATGAGTTTGACCAAACTGCGGGAGGCAGTGGAAGACAGGAGTGCCTGGCGTGCTCTGGTCCAGGGGGTCACGAAGAGGCGGACACGACTAAATGACTAAACAACAACAATAATAATAATAATTTATTATTTATACCCCGTCCATCTGGCTGGCCTTCCCCAGCCACTCTGGGCGGCTTCCAACAAAACACTAAAATACAAAAACCTATTAAACATTAAAAGCTTCCCTAACTTGGTCCTTCAGCTGTTTTGGGACTACAATTCCCATCATCCCTGTTAGCTAGGGATGATGGGAGTTGTAGTCCAAAAACAGCTGGAAGGCCAAGTTTGGCAACCACAGACCTAAGCCTGCAACTTCCAAAGTCAACTCACTGGGACTTAACTTCTGGGGGAGTGAGCTGTTAGCTGCAAAGGAAGAACTTTTTCCCCCAAAACCTACAAGCGATATACCGATATATCACAATTGTCTGGCATAAGGGTGGCTCTACAGAACGTGCTCCCTCATAAAGCAGGAATATCTAACGACAGAGCAGCATAAATGCCTCATCTCTGCAGGCGACGGGCGGTTTTGAAATACTCTCAAAATCTATCTCCAGTGTTAAGAGTTCCCCTTCATGTGGATGAGACTAATTGTGGGTCCAGCGGTCAAGAAGGCGAATATTTGCACAATTAAGCTTTACTTTTACATCTCCCTTCTTTTCACACCCCTTTGCGCACTCTCTCTCTCTTAATGTAGAATATGGTAATTTGCTAAAAACTGAAATAAAAAATAGTAAAAAGGTAAAGGGACCCCTGACCATTAGGTCCAGTTGTGTCTGACTCTGGGGTTGCGGCGCTCATCTCGCTTTACTGGCCGAGGGACCAAGCCCCTTCTGGCGAACCAGAGCAGCACACAGAAACGCCGTTTACCTTCCCGCTGGAGTGGTACCTATTTATCTACTTGCACTTGATGTGCTTTCGAACTGCTAGGTTGGCAGGAGCTGTGACCGAGCAACAGGAGCTCACCCCGTCGCGGGGATTCAAACCGCCGACCTTCTGATCAGCAAGTCCTAGGCTCTGTGGTTTAACTCACAGCGCCACCCGCGTCCCTAAATAAAAAATAAACCGGCCCTATTTCAGAGACCGCAGCTGATTCATGGACTATAATATCCACTCCTCGCTTACAGCTTGCCTGGTTCCACAGTAGACCCCAAAAGCAACCCTGTGTCCACTATCGTTCTGTTTTTCCCCGTGGTGGCCTTACCTGTCAATCACAAGGTTGCCGTCGTTTGTTCGGACGGCTGTCCACATGTCCCAGTATTCAGCATCTGAAGGCTGGGTATATGGGCCAAAGACAGCCGCAAGTCTGGAAGATTCGAAAGAAGAAGGGAGTGGGCAAACAAGGAAGAGGATCTGCTCAAATTTAGATTGTATTAAACACCCTCCATTTTTTTTAAATAATATTTTATTCAGTTTAACAATAGAAAAATGGGACAATAAGATCACAAAAAATATAAAACACAACAACACAAACTTTCACAATACATAAAATACAAACATTTAACAAGAGAAAAAAAAACAATCAACACACAAACAATAAAATAAGAAAAACACAAATCACTCTTTTCTAATTATTCATCTTCAATTAACTTATTTTCCTGACTTCCTCACGCCTCCCTTTTTTATATCCCTTTTTAACAATTAGTTCAGCAAATTCGTACTAAACACCCTCCAGAAGGGGTTTCCAAAACCGTACAGCATCCTTTGAGCAATAAGTACGTTCTCTTTCCCTCTTCTCATAAGGAACAATAGCATTTGAGACCTCCTGTTCTCAAAGGGCAAGAATTCAAGGATTCCGACGAAAGAAGAATGGCAGACAAAATTAATGGACTAGGCAGAAGTGGATAAAATGACAGGAAGGATTCGAAACCTGCGGGGCCAGAGGTTTACAGAAGATTGGAAGAAATATACGAACTATTTGAAGAGCAACTGTCATCCACAAATTACACTGGTAGGACTACAAGAGGTTTTGTAAGGAGAAATATATGAAATATTGCAAAGAAGAGATAGAAGAGAGACATTAGATATGATATTTAAATGTAATAGTGAAAGTAAGAAATGTAAATTAAGTGAAAAGATTGGAAAATTTTCAGATGTGATTGATGGAAGTCAAAAAAATTTGTGTAAGATATAAAAGTACGTTTAATAATTGATGAAAATGTTATGTTAAAAAACTATTTATATATATATATATATATATATATATATATATATATATATATGAGAGAATATATGAATTCAAGGATTCAGAATACCAACTCACCCTCTGGCAAAGAAGAAGTAATTTGATAATCGGGTGATAATGGGTGAAATCAGGCCGCCATCTTTGAGAATCTTTGAAGGAAAAGGAAAAATTAATCACTGTTTAATTGGTTGAGGACTACAAATCCAACAGCCCCAGAAAGCACAGCTTCACTGGCTGCAAATGAAGTTTCTGGGCCCAATTCAATAGTGCTGGTTTTGACCTATAAAGCCTTAAACGGCTCAGGACCACAATATCACAAGGACCGCCTCTTCCCATATAAACTGAGACAGACTCTGTGCTCATCATCTGAGGTCCTCCTTCAGGTCCCAGCCAGATGGGCGGGGTATAAATAAATTATTTATTATTATTATTATTATTATTATTATTATTATTATTATTATTATTATGTGTCCTCCATGAAGTCCATAGGGCGGGAACACAAGAACGGGGCCTTTTCTGTGGTGGCTCCCCATCTGTGGAATTGCTTTCCCCTCTCCTGGCTCCTTCACTGCATATCTTTAGGTGCCAGGCAAAAATATCCCTCTCCTCCCAGGCCTTTGGTTAATTAAATGAACTTAATTAAGTTTAGTAAATAATAACAATAATGATAATGTTTCTGGAATGCTCTCCCCAGGGAGTTTTAACTGGCGCCTTCATTCCACTTTAACTAGGCCTTTGGCAAATTAAATCTATGGCCTTTTCAAATGGGGGACGGGTTGCTTTTGTTTGTTGGTACTGTGTGTATTTTTGTGCTTTTATATTGTGAACCGCCCTGTGATCCTCGGATGGAGTATAGAAATATATTAAGTAAATAATGGAACAATTCTATTCATAGAAGCTTGGTGTTTTTCTGCAAGAGCAAAGGTCCTTACCGTTTGGATTAATCTGGGGTGGTGAGTTTCTGGGAAAATACCTGCAGGAAACAGGAGGGGAGAGTCGCTCTCACACTCAAATCGAATTCTTGTTCTATTTTCTTTTTTTTAAATAATGCTTTTTATTGATTTTCAAAAAGAAAACAAAATTAAATAAAACATCATCTTTTACATTCAACATTTGTGTATCTTCTTATTTACCCTGCGCCCTTTCACACCTGGACTTCCTTTCATTCCTGCTTCGGTTTTCATAATTTACATCCTCTCTTACATATTCTTATTTACACTCTATCCACATCACAAGATTTATATTAGCCCTGCTACAGTTTTTAGACTTCTACAGTGATTCCGTACGTACACAACAAATTTACTCCACTCCTCTTCAAGCTTTGTTACTTTTTGGTATAGAATTTTATAAGGCATTTTCGCCAATTCTATATATTCAAACAATTTCGTCTGCCGCTCCATTACACTTGGAATCTCCTGGGTTTTCCATTTTTGGGCCACAAGAATCCTGGCGGCAGTCGTGGCCTACAAGAATAATTTACAATCTTCTTTTCTTAATTCATCTCCTATTATCCCTAGTAAAAAAAGCCTCTGGTTTCTTTGGGAAGGTATATTTAAAGAGATTTTTCATTTCGTTATATATCATGTCCCAATTTTTTTTTTTCATTTTTTCACATGTCCACCACATGTGAAAGAATTCTCCATCCTTTAGTTTACACTTGTTCTATTTTCAATGTATATTCTACCTGTAATAGCCTAATGTCCTTTTTAATTTTTTCATTATTTGGTTGTTGAATCAATTCATTTTCCTTTTTCTTTATTTTGTCCAACAGTCCCATTTTCTCCTTATCACTCTCTTTTCTTTGTAAGGCATTTTGTTTTATAAAGTTTCCCCCTGACATCTGGTTGGAGGCTGGACCAGATGGGCCATTGGGCTTGATCCAGCAACCTCTTCTTATGCACAAATTCTTTATGCCATGAAAGCAACTTTTACCCACAAACCTACTGCTGGTCACATTTAGGATCTCAGCAGAAACTCAAGCCCAAGGCTTCAAGTAGTACCTTTGTTCTCAAACTTAATCCATTCCGGAAGTCCGTTCCAAAACCAAGGCGTTCCAAAACCAAGGCGCGCTTTCCCACAGAAAGTAATGCAAAATGGATTAATCCGTTCCAGACTTTTAAAAACAAACCCCTAAAACAGCAATTTAACATGGACTTTACTGTCTAACGAGACCACGGATCCATAAAATGAAAGCAATAAATGATGTACTGCAGTCACACAATCAATCCATCAGGAGCTGAACTGGGCTCCACACAGTCACAAAAATAAAACAAAAAGAGTCGCGAAAACAAAAATGCAAAATAAATAGCAAAAACAGACAGACCACAGCGTAACACTCAAAACGGAGCACGTTCAGCTTCCGAAAACAGTTCGCAAACCGGAATGCTTACCGTATTTTTTGCTACGTAAGACACACTTTTTTCTTCCTAAAAAGTACGGGGAAATGTCTGTGCATCTTAAGGAGGGAATGTGTGGTCCCTGGAGCCAAATTGCCCAGGGGCAAAAAGCAGATCATGCTTTTTTTTTTTTAAGAAAAGAGGGAAGGAGGTGTTGAAAGGAAGCAGCTGATCGGCAAGCGATTGGGAGGGAGATAAGGGAGGCTAGCGATAAAGGAGGCTGCCTGGGAGGGGAGAGGTAAAAGTCCATGGATCCTCAGGATTTTTGCATTGGGTCACCCCAAATTCACCATCAGATCACATAGCATGTCCATGGCTACAGCCTGCACCAAAAAAATCACGCACCCACTGTAGCGTGGCGCACAAAAACCTGGTTACAAAGCACGGATCCACATGGATCCTCAGGAGTTTTGCATTGGGCTACCCCAAACTCACCGTCAAATCACCTGTCTGGGGCCACAGCATGAACCACAAAAATCATACATCCACTGTTTCGTTCAAAATATATTTTTTTCTTGTTTTCCTCCTCTAAAAACTAGGTGCGTCTTATGGTCAGGTGCGTCTTATGGAGTGAAAAATACGGCACTTCCAGGTTTGCAGTGTTTGGGTTCTAAGTTGTTTGAGTACCAAGGAGTTTGAGAACCAGGGTACAATAAGAATAAGAATATGGAGGACGCTCTTTGCAATAAAAGCCTTACCTCCATTTGACAGGCACAAGCTGTTGATGAGGACACTTCCCGTCGTATTGTGCTCATACCTGAGGACAAAGAATAGGTAAGGCGGAGCGGAGTCAGGGCAGAGCCACACCTCTTCTTGTGGCAGTGCGGTGCAATGGTTAGAGCGCTGGACTAGGGCCTCGGGTTCAAATCTCTGCTTGCTGGGTGGCCTTGGGCCAGTCACCACCTCTCAGCCTAACCTCACAGTGGGGATTATCAGGGCAAGGGGCAAACCACATACACCACCTTGAGCTGCCGGGAGAAAAAGGTGGACTGGAATGCAATAAGTGACAAGACACTCTCAGGCAAGCCCTCAAAGGTATTATTTCACAGATGCCTCTGTAGGAACAGCTGTATAATAATAAATAATAGTGTTCTCGAAGCTACCAGCATGAGTTTGACCAAACTGCGGGAGGCAGTGGAAGACAGGAGTGCCTGGCGTGCTCTGGTGCAGGGGGTCACAAAGAGTTGGACACGACTAAATGACTAAACAACAAAATCATCATCATCATCATCATCATCATCATCATCTATTTATACCCCGCCCATCTGGCTGAATTTCCCCAGCCACTCTGGGCGGCTTCCAATCGAGTGTTAAAAACAATACAGCATTAAGTATTAAAAACATCTGCCTTCAGATGTCTTTTAAAGATAAGATAGCTGCTTATTTCCTTCACATCTGAACGGAGGGCATTCCACAGGGCGGGTGCCACCACCGAGAAGGCCCTCTGCCTGGTTCCCTGTAATGTCACTTCTCGCAAGGAGGGAACTGCCAGAAGGCCCTCGGTGCTGGACCTCAGTGTCCGGGTAGAACAATGCGGGTGGAGACGCTCCTTCAGGTATACTGGGCTGAGGCTGTTTAGGGCTTTCAGGGTCAGCACCAACACTTTGAATTGTGCTCGGAAACGTACTGGGAGCCAATGTAGGTCTTTCAGGACCGCTGTTATGTGGTCTCAGCGTCCACTCCCAGTCTAGCTGCCACATTCTGGGTTAATTGCAGTTTCCTTCAAAGGTAGCTCCATGTAGAGTGCATTGCAGTAATCCAAGCGGAGGATAACCAGAGCATGTACCACTCTGGCGAGGCAGTCCGCAGGCAGATAGAGTCTCATCCTGCGTACCAGATGGAGCTGGTAGACAGCTGCCCTGGACACAGAATTAACCTGCGCCTCCATGGACAGCTGTGAGTCCCAAATGACTCCCAGGCTGCGCACCTGGTCCTTCAGGGGCACAGGTGCCCCATTCAGGACCAGGGCGTCCCCCCCCACACCCGCCCCCTGTCGCCCAAAAACAGTACTTCTGTCTTGTCAGGATTCAACCTCAATAGTGGGCTGTAAATAGTGGGCTGACTCTGCACTTGGGGGCAGGTTCCATGGCACCATCAACACCACCCCAAACCTCAAGCCGCCTCTTTGCAAACAGCTACATCAGACGGGTGCAGGGAAGACTGCTAAAACTGGGTGGGTCCATTTTCTAATGCTAATAATGTTTATTTAAATACTGCCATCAAGTCTACTGACTTTCTTTGCTTCTGCAAATATAACATGCTTTAGATTTCTGCAAATATAATCTGCTTTAAATGTTTAGAAGATAGTGAAATAGGAAGGTGTAATTACTGAGGGAAATCATTTAGGCTCTGCTGAGCCAAAAGATTTAGTAAGAGGATACGAGGTTACATATTGTGATTATATGTAAAATTAATAAAATGCATTATTTTTTAAAAAAAGAAAATCAGGAGGCATCTGCTTATTTCCTTCACATCTGAACAGAGGGCATTCCACAGGGCGGGTGCCACCACCGAGAAGGCCCTCTGCCTGGTTCCCTGTAACTTGGCTTCTCGCAGCGAGGGAACCACTAGAAGGCCCTCAGCACTGGACCTCAGCGTCCGGGCAGAACGATGGGGGTGGAGACGCTCCTTCAGGTATACTGGGCTGAGGTCGTTTAGGGCTTTAAAGGTCAGCACCAACACTTTGAATTGTGCTCAGAAACGTACTGGGAGCCAATGTAGATCTTTCAAGACCGGTGTTGTACAGTCTTGGTGGCCGCTCCCAGTCACCAGTCTAGCTGCCGCATTCTGGATTAGTTGTCATTTCCAGGTCACCTTCAAAGGTAGCCCCACGTAGAGCGCATTGCAGTAGTCCAAGCGGGAGATAACCAGAGCATGCACCTCTCTGGCGAGACAGTCTGCGGGCAGGGAGGGTCTCATTCTGCATACCAGATGGAGTTGGTAGACAGCTGCCCTGGACACAGAACTGACCTGTGCCTCCATGGACAGCTGTGAGTCCAAAATGACCTGCTTTAAATGTTTAGAAGATAGTGAAATAGGAAGGTGTAATTACTGTTATTTTAACGTTTTTGGGCTTGATGCTATGTTATTAATAACTTTTTCTGTTAAGAGATAGCAAAGTGGGTGAAAATAGAAAGAAATCAGAAGCGGAGGTTGGGGGGAGCCTTGGAGGGGAGGGAGGGAGGGAGGAATATATAGTAAATGTTAAGAATTTGAGATGCGTGTAATGAATGAAAAAGAAAAATGAGTAAGAATTTGATAAATAAATAAATAAATAAAACTGGGTGGGTGAGGGGAAAAGTTAATGTTCTGCCATGGAAATTAGCGACTGCAGTTATTAAATGTCTTCATGCCACACCTTTCTCCCCAGGAATTCCAAGACGGCTCGCGACATCACAAAATACGAAAACAAACTCATTAGAAACAATAATTAAAATACATCCAGGCACATTCAGAAAAAGCAATTAGAGTTTGCCCTGGCGGCAGCCCAGCGCTCAAAACTACACCTGAGCGCAAGTTTCCTAGGAAGGTATTTGCCCGTTGGCCGATGGAGGGAACCGGTCTATCCTCTCTGGGATAGAAATGAATTCTGAAAGTGGCTCGGGGAGCCTCAAAGGGCAGCCATATACCGTATTTTTCGCTCTATAACTCACTTCTTCCCTCCTAAAAAGTAAGGGGAAATGTGTGTGCGTCTTATGGAGCGAATGCAGGCTGCGCAGCTATCGCTGAAGCCAGGCGAACGAGAGGGATTGGTGTGCACTGATCCCTCTTGCTGTTCTGGCTTCAGCGATACCCACGCAAAGCCTCTTCGGGAGGAACGTTCCCCCTGCCCTGAAAAGGCTTGGCATGGCTATTCCAGAAGCCAAAACAGCAAGAGCAGCGAAAGCAGCGATCCCTCTTGCTGTTCTGACTTTGCTTCGCTGGAGAGGCGATGTGCAGCTTCCCCTCTCTGCGCAGCGCCCCTTTAGCGAAGCGGGAGGAGAAATGGAAAGGGCTCCGTTTCTCCTGCTGGTTCGCTGAAGGGGCACTGCGCAGAGAGGGAGAGAATATTTTTTTCCTTGTTCTCCTCTAAAACTAGGTGCGTCTTATGGTCGGGCGCGTCTTATAGAGCAAAAATACGGTGAATGCAAGGAAATAACGAAGCAAGCTGTTAAAGGGCGCCGGTGAAAACGCAGAAGCGTTGTGGCTTCCACTCACCTGTGGAGAAGCTCCTGCGCAACGGTGTCCCCGTAGTCATGCGAGAGGAGGTTGACCCGCTGGTTCAAAAGGCCCAAGTGGTCCAGAAGCCCTTCCACGATGCTGGCTTGCTCAAAGATGGAGTACTGATGCGGCCTCTGTTTGGGAAGTACAGCGGACGCTCGGGTTGCGAACGTGATCCGTGCGGGATGCACATTCGCAACCCGCAGCGGCGCGTCTGCGCACGCGCAGGTTGCGATTCGGCGCTTCTGCGCATGTGCAAAGCGTGATTTAGCGCTTCTGCGCATGCGCGACCGCCGAAACCCGGAGGTAACCCATTCCGGTACTCCTGGGTTTCAGCAGGGTTTAAACCACAGAGCCTAGGGCTTGCCAATCAGAAGGTGGGCGGTTCGAATCCCCGCGACGGGGTGAGCTCCCGTTGCTCAGTCCCTGCTCCTGCCAACCTAGCAGTTCGAAAGCACGTCAAAGTGCAAGTAGATAAATGGGTACCACTCTGGAGGGAAGGTAAACGGCATCTGTGTGCTGCTCTGGTTCGCCAGAAGCGGCTTAGTCATGCCGGCGACATGACCTGGAAGCTGTACGCCGGCTCCCTCGGCCAATAAAGCGAGATGAGCGCCACAACCCCAGAGTCAGCCACGATTGGACCTAATGGTCAGGAGTCCCTTTACCTTTACCTTTAACCCAAAAAAACGCAACCTGAAGCGTCTGTAAACGGAGAGCCCAGCTGCAGGCAGGCAGACTGGAATGAATCCAAAACACACCTCTCCATTCATACAAGCCATGGGTAGGCAAACCAAGGCCTGGGGGCCGGATCCAGCCCAATCGCCTTCTCAATCCGACCCGCGGACGGTCCGGGAAGCAGCGTGTTTTTACATGAGTAGAATGTGTGCTTTTATTTAAAATGCATCTCTGGGTTATTTGTGGGGCATAGGAATTTGTTCATTATTATTTTTCAAAATATATTCCGCCCCCCCGCCCCCAAATGTCTGAGGGACAGTGGACCGGCCCCCTGCTGATAAACTTTGCTGACCCCTGATATTACAAGCAGATAATGCTTAACCCTCAAGGGGAAACAAAGAACATCCTTATTGTGTCGCACGACTGACGGGCTGGTTGTCCTACTCACCTATCGGAAGCCCTTGCATGAGATTGCTTACCGGTTTGTCGCTGAAGCCAAACCCCACAAAATCCAGGGCGATCACTCGGTTAAATCGCTGTGTCAGCCCTTCCCAAATCTGCAGCAGGGGAGAGAAGAGGTGAAAATCAGGAGGCGTCTCTGCAAAACTGGCGAAACTGACAGGAAGAATCCGGAACGAGGGAGATCAAGTATTCCCAAAAAAGACTGGAGCAAATTTATATTATATTTGAAAGACAACTGTAAGCAATTAACATCATTAGCAGGGTTATCTGAAGATTTGTGAGATGAATTAGTTACCTATTCAGGTAGAGTAATTTTAATATTTAAAGTAATGATATAACAAGAATGGGAGAGGAAGTGAAATGCAAAAATGCAAAATTTAATTTTGGAAGCCATTCGGTGGGAAGGAGGGAAATCATTTAGGCTCGGCTGAGCCAAAAGATTTAGTAAGAGGATACGAGGTTACATATTGTGATTATATGTAAAATTAATAAAATGTATTATTAAAAAAAAAAAAAGAAAATCAGGAGGCATCTCTCTCTCTCTCTCTTATCAGGGAGCTCCCTTTATAACCGGTCTCCAAAATTTCAACGCCTCTCAGGGCCTGCCTCACCTTCCACCAGTCGTAGCTGGAGGTTGGAAAGCCATGCAGGAGGACCACAATGTCCGAACTGCCAACGGCGCCCGAGGCATCTGCAGAGAACAGAACATCCGTTATGGCACTGGCCCACCCTAATAATAATTTATTATTTATACCCCGCCCATCTGGCCAGGCCTCCCCAGCCACTCTGGGCGGCTTCCAACAAAGTATTAAAATACAGTGCTCTGTTAAACATTAAAAGCTTCCCTAAACAGGGCTGCCTTCAGATGTCTTCTAAAAGTCTGGTAGTTGTTCTTCTCTTTGACATCTGGTGGGAGGGCGTTGCACAGGGCGGGTGCCACTACCGAGAAGGCCCTCTGCCTGGTTCCCTGTAACTTGGCTTCTCGCAGGGAGGGAACCACTAGAAGGCCCTCGGCGCTGGACCTCAGTGTCCGGGCAGAACGATGGGGATGGAGACGCTCCTTCAGGTATACTGGACCGAGGCCGTTTAGGGCTTTAAAGGTCAGCACCAACACTTTGAATTGTGCTCAGAAACGTACTGGGAGACAATGTAGATCTTTCAAGACCGGTGTTATATGGTCTCGGCGGCCGCTCCCAGTCACCAGTCTAGCTGCCGCATTCTGGATTAGTTGTCGTTTCCGGGACACCTTCAAAGGTAGCCCCACATAGAGCGCATTGCAGTAGTCCAAGCGGGAGATAACCAGAGCATGCACCTCTCTGGCGAGACAGTCCGCAGGCAAGGAGGGTCTCATTCTGCATACCAGATGGAGTTGGTAGACAGCTGCCCTGGACACAGAATTGACCTGTGCCTCCATGGACAGCTGTGAGTCCAGAATGACTCCCAGGCTGCGCACCTGGTCCTCCAGGGGCACAGTTACCCCGTTCAGGACCAGGGAGTCCCCCACACCTGCCTGCCCCCCGTCCCCCAAAACAGTACTTCTGTCTTGTCAGGATTCAACCCCAAAAGCACTTTCTCCGCAGGGAGGTTCTCCCGGGTGCCATCATTGTCTATCAAGGACTGTCCTGGACTCTGTGATCATCATCTGAGGCCCTCCTTCGTGAGCCTCCTCCATGAGGGCGGCAACACAAAAACAGGGCCTTTTCTGGGGTGGCTCCCCATTTGTGGAAAGGTCTCCCCAGGAAGACTCACCCGGAACCTTCACTATGTATCTTTAGGCACTAGGCAAAAACTTTCCTCTTCAACCAGGCCTTTGGCTGTTAAAACCATCTACAGTCATACCTTGGGTTACAGCCGCTTCAGGATGAGTTTTTTCAGGTTACGGACCGCCAAAACCCGGAAGTACCGGGACGGTTTTGGCGGCTGCGCATGCGCAGAAGCGCTAAATCACGCTTTGCACATGCGCAGAAGTGCCAAATTGCAACCCAAGTGTGTGAAGACGCGGGGTGCGAACACTGTGGGTTGCGAACATGCATCCCGCACGGATCACATTCGCAACCCAAGCATCCACTGTACGACTTTTTAAACTTGGAGGCCAGTTTATAAACCTAATACATAGATCTTCAGGCACCAGGTAAAAACTATCAAGCCTTAGGCTTTTAATGATCTTGGACCTTTTAGAGGAGGTGGGATTTTTAAACATCTTCTTTTCTTTTCTGGTTTTAATATGTGTGTGTGTGTGTGCGTGTGCGTGTGCGTGTGCGTGTGTAAGTCATTTTGGGTTGATTGTGGCCACACACACCAAAAAAGCGAGCAATAAATCTAACGACAAAAATAAAATGCCACTTCAGTTTTAACTCTTATTAACCAGCAAAAAGCATATGGCAAGCAGGAATCACGGCCAAGTAGCCTTTCACAACTTTTTCCCAGTTCCATCTTCCTATGAATTTCCCTTCTTGTGGATTGCATGTGATCCTTATTACTGATCAATTAACGGTCCGTCCGTCCCCCGTTGACGGAGGCAGGGTTCTATTTTTCCAATATCGTGCAATGCAAATCTTTGCACCGATCAATAAACCTGCTAGCTAGATATCTACCTTCCTTGCTTCCCTTTTCGTTAGCATAGTCTGAAGGTTTCTCACTGAATGCCGGCCACTTTTAAAAATGGCCGATTTTAGGTCAATGAGCTTCCTTCGATTTGTCTGCTGCCTTTTGTGTCTGTCTGTCTCTCTTTTTTTAGCAATCGCAGAACAACCTCACGGCTATTTTCAAGGCCGTCTTTACTGCAAGCCGCACAGAGCATTTCGCAGAAAACTCGGCCAGGCATTTCGGAAACAAGGAAGCAAAATACAGGAGAGGAAACCTCTGTAGAAGATGTTCTGGTTCTGGAAGGTGAAATAGCTTCCCGACGACCTCCATAACTGCAGAGCTGGCGATAACTTGGGGGGCGGGATGTGAAGGTAAACAGCAATGAGGGGCACAGTTAGAAGGCCCACCTGGAGCCACCACTCTCTCATTCTGGCAAGAGAAAGAAGAGAAATTTAGTGTTTACACGGGAGGAGAGAGCGAGAGAACACCGCAGTCCTATTTCACCACGCTGGACTTTGCTCCACACTCCAAGGTTCAGAGTTAGAAAACTGCGCATGCACACATTTATCTTTTTTTTTATTATTATTACTTTTTTATTCAAAATTAAAACAAAACATATTATCCAGAAACATATCATCCTTATTTCCCCCCTTTTTTCCTCGCTCCCCCCACAGAACCCACCCCCCCCACCCCCCGACTTCCCTCAGTTCCAGTCTTTGATTTCTCTAAAAATGCTGTTTTCTGCATGTTACACAGTTGTATAGATCCTCAAACTATTTAAGTAATAATTATCAATGAGAAGTTTATTCAAAGCCAGCCAAGGAATCCAGTTCGCTTTGTTGTGTCTTCAAATACTTTGTCAAGGGTTCCCATTCATCTTTAAAGTCACAGTTATCCTTGTCCTGTAGCTTGTGTGTCAGTTTTGCCAGTTCTGCATAGTCCATCAATTTTTCTTGCCATGATTCTTTGGTTGGGGTTTCTTCCATCCTTGTGCTATTAAAACTCTTGCGGCCGTTGTCACATACATGAAGATGTTTTTCAGCTTTTTTGGCAGATCTTTCCCTACAATCTCTAATAAAAATGCTTCAGGTTTTTTAACAAATGTTAAATGGAACCTTTTCTTCAATTCGATGTATATCATTTCCCAAAATTTTTTAATTACCTTACAATCCCACCACATATGATAAAATGTCCCCTTTTCTTATGCACACATTTATCAAAAGGCTGCCTTCATGAGCTTGCCAGCCCCTATGAGAAAGGGACCTTCCATTAGCAAAAGAGAGAGATTTAAAAAATGGAGGAACTCCTACAGAGATTTGCTTGCATTAATCACATTGGGACACTGGGCAAGTTTGGGCATCCACACCCTTCCCTCTTAGAATCATAGAGTTGGAATAGACCACAAGGGCCATCGAGTCCAACCCCCTGCCAAGCAGGAAACACCATCAGAGCACTCCTGACATATGGTTGTCAAGCCTCTGCTTAAAGACCTCCAAAGAAGGAGACTCCACCACACTCCTTGGCAGCAAATTCCACTGTCAAACAGCTCTTACTGTCAGGAAGTTCTTCCTAATGTTTAGGTGGAATCTTCTTTCTTGTAGTTTGGATCCATTGCTCCGTGTCCGCTTCTCTGGAGCAGCAGAAAACAACCTTTCTCCCTCCTCTATGTGACATCCTTTTATATATTTGAACATGGCTATCATATCATCCCTTAACCTCCTCTTCTCCAGGCTAAACATGCCCAGCTCCCTTAGCCGTTCCTCATAAGGCATCGTTTCCAGGCCTTTGACCATTTTGGTTGCCCTCCTCTGGACACGTTCCAGTTTGTCAGTGTCCTTCTTGAACTGTGGTGCCCAGAACTGGACACAGTACTCCAGGTGAGGTCTGACCAGAGCAGAATACAGTGGCACTATTACTTCCCTTGATCTAGATGCTATACTCCTATTGATGCAGCCCAGAATTGCATTGGCTTTTTTAGCTGCCGCGTCACACTGTTGGCTCATGTCAAGTTTGTGGTCAACCAAGACTCCTAGATCCTTTTCACATGTACTGCTCTCAAGCCAGGTGTCACCCATCTTGTATTTGTGCCTCTCATTTTTTTTTTTCCCAAGTGCAATACTTTACATTTCTCCCTGTTAAAATTCATCTTGTTTGTTTTGGCCCAGTTCTCTAATCTGTCAAGGTCGTTTTGAAGTGTGATCCTGTCCTCTGGGGTGTTAGCCACCCCTCCCAGTTTGGTGTCATCTTCAAATTTGATCAGGATGCCCTTGAGTCCATCATCCAAGTCATTGATAAAGATGTTGAATAAGACCGGGCCTAAGACAGAACCCTGTGGCACCCCACTAGTCACTCTTCTCCAGGATGAAGAGGAACCATTGATGAGCACCCTTTGGGTTCGGTCAGTCAGCCAGTTACAAATCCACTGAGTGGTAGCATAGTCAAGACTGCATTTTACCAGCTTCTTTACAAGAATATCATGGGGCACCTTGTCAAATGCCTTGCTGAAATCAAGGTAGGCTACATCCACTGCATTCCCTTCATCTACCAGGCTTGTAATTCTGTCAAAAAACGAGATCAGGTTAGTCTGACATGACTTATTTTTCAGAAATCCATGCTGACTATTGGTGATCACAGCATTCCTTTCTAGGTGCTCACAGACTGTTTGCTTAATGATCTGCTCCAGAATCTTCCCTGGTATTGATGTCAGACTGACTGGGCGGTAATTATTTGGGTCCTCTCTTTTCCCCTTTTTGAAAATAGGGACAACATTTGCCCTCCTCCAGTCTGCCGGGACTTCGCCTTAAAATTACGCATCTTCCCCATAAAATTACGCATTGACACACAGAAGCAGATAATTGTAGAGTTGGAGGGGTCCCTGAAGGGCATCTAGTCCCACCCTCTGTGGTGCAGGAATCTCAACTAAATCATCCATTCAACCTCTGCTTAAAAACCTCCCAAGGAGTAATCCTGAGGGAATAATCACAGAGAAAGTGGACAAAGTTTTCCTCCTTCTTAACCAGGCAGAGGCAAACTCGGCCCTCCAGATGTTTTGGGACTACAACTCCCATCATCCCTAGCTAACAGGACCAGTGGTCAGGGATGATGGGAGTTGTAGTCTCAAAAAGATCTGGAGGGCCGAGTTTGCCTATGCCTGCTCTTAGAAATCACTGACATCGAACAAAGCTGAATTTTGGAAGATTCAGGGCAGGCAAGAGGAAGTCCTCATTCATGCAGTTAAACATCATCAATCAATCAATCAATCAATCTTTATTACGGTCCAGAGACCCAACAAATCGTTACAAAGCAATGCACAATTCAGACAGCCTGCCTCCGGCTTAAACAAGAATTTTGTTCAGACTTAAAGATAGGGATCATTGATTCTTGTGACCACCAATAAAAACTTCGCCACTGCTAATGTTCTGGCATTTGTCCGGTCTTCCAATAGGAACCTGAGATAGTGAGCCTCTGATTTTCCCGGGAAAGGTACCAGCAAGGGTAAAATCAGTTCAGCCCTGGCTTGCTCGTATTTTGCCCAGTGCAGCAAAATATGTTTTATGGAATCGATGTCTTGGGCACACGAGCAAAGTCTGTCCTGGCAGGGAACTCCTCTCAATCTGCCATCCGACACTGCAGAAGAAAAGACATTTAGTCTGGCTTTGGTGAATAACTTTTGATAATTTGGTACCGTCAGGTTTTTAATGTAAGATGTTAACTTAAAGACATGGCCATATTGTACTCCTACTGCCAGCGGACTACAGACTGCGTGTGATCGAGATCACAAGTCACTGTGTGTATTATCCCATAATCTTTGCTTTAACGTCCTTAGGGCGCCTTCATAACCCAGGTAATAAAGTGGGGGTCATGCAATTAAACTGTGGAACTCCATCACACAGGAGGCAGGGATGATGATGATACTTTATTTCTACCCCGCCCATCTGGCTGGGTTTCCCTAGCCACTCTGGGCGCCTTTCAACAGAACATTAAAAACAGAACCAAACTTCAAACATGAAAAACTTCCCTACACAGGGCTGCCTTCAGATGTCTTCTAAAAGTCAGATAGTTGTTTCTTTCCTTGACATCTGATGGAAGGGCGTTCCACAGGGCGGGCGCCACCACAGAGAAGGCCCTCTGCCTAGGATGGCCTCCAACCTAGATGGCTTTAACAGAGGAGTAGACAAATGAATGGAGGAGAGGGCTGTCGATGGCCACTAGCCATAATGGCTCTCTCTCCACAGCTGGAGGCAGAAATGGTTCCAAATCCCAGTTGCTGGAAAACACCGAAGGAGAAAGGGCTCTTGTGTTCGAATCCTGCTTGCGTGTTTCCCACAGGCTGGCTACTGTTAGAACAGGATGCTGGACTAGATGCGCCCCACCCCCAACTGAACATATCCAACAGATTCTTCTTATTTCCCTAGCTTCTTATGAGGGCAAGGAAATGTTCATGCGGCCTAGGACCCTTGTACCTATGAGAACGCCTCTCCTGGTCTGCCCCGCAGAGGACCTTAAGGTCCACAAATAACAACACTTTGGAGGTCCCAGGTCGCAAGAGGGTTAGATTGGTCTCAACTAGGGCCAGGGCCTTTTCAGCACTGGCCCCGACTTGGTGAAACGCTCTGTCCCAAGAGACCAGGGCCCTGCGGGACTTGACATCTTTCCGCAGGGCCTGCAAGACAGAGCTGTTCCGCCTGGCCTTCGGTTTGGACTCAGTCGGACCCTTATTATTTCCCTCCCCTTATAGTCTTGATTTATCGGCTACTTTAAAACTAGGCTGCATTTTAAATTACATTTTAACCTGTATTTTAAATTGGGTTTTCTTTTTCTTTTTCCCCTATTATGTTTTTACTGTGGTTTTTATTGGTGTTAGCTCCCCTGAGCCCGGCTCTGGCCGGGGAGGGTGGGGTATAAATAAAATTGTATTTTTATTTATTATTATTATTAATAAGGAATTGCAGAATGTAGGGCAAGGGTAGAGCTAATCCTGTCCTGCCCCAAGTTGCCTAGCCCAGTGGAGGGAAGATTGCAGGCAGCTCAAGTCGGGACACATTAAAGTCCACAATTCTCCTTTTCATATAAGTTTTGGAAGGGGACCCAAGGGTCATCTATTCCAACCCCAGGAATTTTCTTGGGTATCAGGGGATCCCACAGAGATGCAATCTCCAAGGTCTTCTGCACTCGGACTGAGAAACCTCTTGCTTAGGAGCACAGGAATGTTGCCAATGCCAAACTCTGGGTCTATCTAATTCAGCATAATCCACACAGTCCGTGAACGGCTCTCCAAACATTCCTGCAAACCGGGAGAGGCCACAGAGTTTGAACCTAGAGCCTTCTGCATTTATAAATGAGATTTAAGAAATCTTAAATAAGAAAATGTACGATAAGGAAAGTTACGTTATATGATTAGGACTGTGATATGGTCTTTTGAAACACTGATATTGGAAACTGCTACATATAATTACTAAGAAATTCAGATGGAAGAGATTCGAGGAAGTCAAATACTATGTTTATGAAGATGGATGGTACTTAATTTTAATTAATTAAGTGGTAATATGTGGTATGTATCTTTTTGCTTCTTCTTTTCTTTTTTGTTTGCCTTTATTATTGTTAATCTTTTCTTTCTTTACTATGTTGGTTTACTGAAAATAATAAATATTATTTGAAAAAATATTAAAATGCAATAATTCATCCAATGTTAAATATTAAAAGCTTGCCTAAAACAGGGCTGCCTTCTTCTTAATGCAATAAATAAGCAAAAAAACAAATAATTCTGCACCCATAAAACACCCCCTCCTGCTTTTCTCCCAAATTTCCATCAAAAAGAGCCCCAGGGCTGCAAAGAAAGAGAAATCCAGCAATTGCTCCTCCTGCCCCCCAACCCAGACCCCCCCAAGAGAAGAAGTGGGGGTCACTGCCCCTCTTCCTGGTCCCTAGAGAGGGCGCGCATGCGCTCTCCGCTCACCTGCGCTCCGGGCTGCGGGCAGGCGCGTCCCATGCCGCTCCCGCGGAAAGAAAAAGGCTTCTGGAGCCAGGGGACGGCCAAAGCGCATGCGCGCCCTGGCCAGCGCCTCGATTGCCACGCCCCCTTCTCGAGAACAGGCTATTGGGCAAAACGCGCCCTGGGTTGGAGCCGGGTGGGAAGGCTTACCCTTCCGCGCCCCCTGGCGAGGGCAGGCGGTAGTGCGGTCCGCAGGGAGAAGCGGCTTTGCTGCATTGGGGACGCGGCTAAGTCACCCAAGTTTTTATTACAGAAAGGTAGCCGTGTTGGTCTGCCATAGTCAAAACAAAAATTTTTTTTCCTTCCAGTAGCACCTTAAAGACCAACTAAGTTAGTTCTTGGTATGAGCTTTCGTGTGCATGCATCTGAAGAAGTGTGCATGCACACGAAAGCTCATACCAAGAACTAATTTAGTTGGTCTTTAAGGTGCTACTGGAAGGAAAAAAAATTTTAAGTTTTTATTAGTTGGGGTTTTTTGGGGGTGGGTAGCAAATAGAAGGGGAAGAAATGGAGGCAGTGAGAGATTCTACTTTCTTGGGCTCCGTGATCACTGCAGATGGTGACAGCAGCCACGAAATTAAAAGACGCCTGCTTCTTGGGAGAAAGGCGATGACAAACCTAGACAGCATCTTAAAAAGCAGAGACATCACCTTGCCAACAAAGGCCCGTATAGTTCAAGCTATGGTTTTCCCAGTAGTGATGTATGGAAGTGAGAGCTGGACCATAAAGAAGGCTGATCGCCGAAGAATGGGTGCTTTTGAATTCTGGTGCTGGAGGAGACTCTTGAGAGTCCCATGGACTGCAAGAAGATCAAACCTCTCCATTCTGAAGGAAATCAGCCCTGAGTGCTCACTGGAAGGACAGATCCTGAAGCTGAGGCTCCAAGACTTTGGCCACCTCAGGAGAAGAGAAGACTCCCTGGAAAAGACCCGGATGTTGGGAAAGATGGAGGGCACAAGGAGAAGGGGACGACAGAGGACGAGATGGTGGGACAGTGTTTTCGAAGAGACCAGCATGAGTTTGACCAAACTGCGGGAGGCCGTGGAAGACAGAAGTGCCTGGCGTGCTCTGGTCCAGGGGGTCAAGAAGAGTCGCACACGACTAAACGACTAAACAACAACAAATTGCTTGTTGCTCTTGCTCTCATTTTAAAAAGCTATCTATCCATATGCTGCAAATAAAAAAATATTTTCATACTGTAGTGATTGTCCTTGAATCTACCTGACACATGGCCCTGCTCTCTGGCCACAACCTTTCAGAACCAAAGGTATATGTGCATTAGCTTCTCTGCCCCCTTTGACTCTGCCCAGCAGACCTTAATTAATGTCTTAGTAAACAATAAATGTATTCATTTATTAAATAATAATATGCATTCATTTTATTTGCAAGCTGCTTTTCCACACACACACAAATCAGGCTCAAAGCGGCTTCCATCAAAGAAATAGGGATGCCTTTCAAATAAGCGCTGCAAAAGCAACTTCATGATAGGAAGAGCAACAGAACCATTCGCATGTGGCCCCCAGAAGCCTTCACAGAGGGGAATGCGGCCCTTGAGCTAGGAGGGTGGTATTTCCTATGTAGATTAACATCCTGCTCCCGGCAGACGCAACCCAGTACCCCAGCTGGAAGCCCACGGCCGGACACAAGGCACCAGAAGCACCCCTCGCCCGGCCGCCCCCCAAAATCCTCCGCACTATTTTTCTAAAGGACCCTCTTCTTTAATCTCAGAGCCTCGGCGGAAGGACACCAGCGGTAGGGCGCATCACGTCACAATCGCACCTCGCGTTGCCGCGGTAACCACAGACGCCTCTTTTTTTACGGTGCGCATGCGCCTACGCGCCGGGACTTTAAACACACGCCAAAAAAACCCTCTCAAAGGATTTTAAGAGGGAGAGCGCGCGGGAGAGCGCCGATTGGCTCTCTGCGCGGCGAGAGGCGGGCCAATCGGGGCGTCGGCACGCCGGCCGGAGAGGCGGGGATTGGTCGAGGGCGCGCGGGGGCGGGCGCGAGGGGAGGGGGCGGGGCGGTGGGAAGGCGACGCTGACAGTTGGGCAGGATGTCGGCGAGGAGGCGCATCGGGGACCCTGAGGTGAGGGCTCGGCCCCTGCGGGGAGCCCCGGGAGACCCCGTCGCCCCTCTGCTCCCCCCCTCACGAAGCCAAAACAGGGGGTTGTGTTTGGGGGGGTCGCCCTTCGTTTTTGGGGTCCCCCACCGACGACCCCCCCTCCTGAAGCCCAGCTATGGCGCCTTTTCTCCCTCCTTGGTGGGGGCCTCTCCCTCAAACAGCACCTTATCCCTCCTTTTTGGGGGGGGTTGTGGTCCTCATTTTAGGCGGGGTCCCCTCTGTGTTTTAATGTTGGGTTTTTACATAGCTTGCATTTTAATTCTTTGGTTCTTTGCTGTTTCAGTTAACCCATAGCATTATTTTAATAAATGTTATAATACCAACCTACTACTACTAATAATAATATTAATAATGTTCTATTTTAATCTTGTTTTTAAGTTGTATTCATTCAACTTGTTTTTATTCTTGCTTGTTAGCCGCCCTGAGCCGGCTGGGGAGGGCGGGGTATAAATAAAATTGATATTATTATTATTAGTATCTCAAGCAACACTGGACCTGCATAAGAAAAAGAAGAGTAGCCTTTCTCTCTTTCTTTCTTTCTTTCTTTCTTTTTCTCTCTCTCACACATATTAATGTCACCTGCCGACCTTGGATTTTGTAATTTGGGGGGGCTCCCCAAAGAGGCTGCTCTCCCCCCCCACACTTTTTTGGGGGGGAAGGGGTGGGGCGCTCTTTCTTTGCTGGGGGTTCCCAATAAACCCTGGATTTGAGTCCCTAGGGAGCCCCTACCATAGACTCTTTCATTGCGGGAGGGGGGCTATTGTCTTGTTCGCCTTTTTGTCGTGTGTTTCTACGTTGTGTTTTTATGCTGTAAATCCGCTTTCGAGCTTCGGATGAAAAGTATACAAATTTAATAAATAAGATAAAATAAAAATGGGTTTTTGGGGGGTGGGGGATTGTTTCCCTCAACCCAGGCTTCCCAAAGGGGACTAGAGACATTTGTGGAAGGGGAGAGGTCTTGTAACCATTGGCCACTCTGGCTGTATGGAACTTCCACAGACAGGAGCAGTATACCTTCCAGGAGCAGTTGCTAGGAGACAACCTTGTGAGCTTCTCAGAAGCATCCTGTTGGCTGGTAGAGGAAGAAGGGTGCTAGACCTGTTGTATCCAGCAGGGCTGCTGTAAATATCTTGTCTGAGTTGCACATTACCTCTCTCGCCCTGATCTAGCCACTGTGATCCACGCGACGGTCACCTCCAGACTGGATTATTGTAACTCGCTCTACGTGGGGCTGCCCTTAAGACTGACCCAGAAACTCCAGCGGGTGCAGAATGCTGCAGCAAGACTCCTTACGGGGTCTTCGCTGCGAGATCACATTCATCCGGTGCTATATCAACTGCACTGGCTCCCGGTGGAGTACAGGATCAGGTTTAAGGTGCTGGTTTTAACCTTTAAAGCCCTATACGGCCTAGGACCCTCGTACCTACGGGACCGCCTCTCCTGGTATGCCCCACAGAGAAACTTACGGTCTTCAAATAAAAACATCTTGAAGGTCCCAGGCCACAGAGAAGTTAGGCTGGCCTCAACTAGAGCCAGGGCTTTTTCGGCTGTGGCTCCGACCTGGTGGAACACTCTGTCACAAGAGACTAGGGCCCTGCGGGACTTGACATCTTTCCGCAGGGCCTGCAAGACAGAGCTGTTCCGCCAGGCCTTTGGCCAGGGCACAGCCTGACTCCCTCCCTCGGCAATCTTCGCGGAGCTCTGGCCCAATGGTGGCCAGTGGCTTGAATTTAATTAATTTTATAATGAATGATTTTAGAGTGTTGTTTGTGTTGTACTTTTGTATTGTTTTATTGTTGTTAGCCGCCCTGAGCCCGGCTTCGGCTGGGGAGGGCGGGATATAAATAAAATTTATTATTATTATTATTATTATTTATTATTCAGTGCTGCTGCCACCCTCATGCTGACTTTTTAAAAAACATGTTTTGGAAAGAAAGCTCTGGCTTTCTCATATTGATGCTTCCTAGTTCCGCTGATGTGGAAGGCAGGTACCAAATCATGGTACTGTTTAAATTTCCTGCTGTTACCTGGTGATGCCAACTGAATGTGAGAGCCAGTGGGATATGGGAGACTGGGTTTGAGTTCCAGCAAGGGATCTGGGGAAGAATTTTCTCTGTCATTTTCTCGGGCTGGAGACATCATACTTGTAACTCACTGTGATTGATGGAGGCTTACTAGGTTGACCATGTCGGTGGGTAGGTAGTCATAATACATAGTACATGATTGTTGCATCCTTTTAACTGAGCTCTTGTCTTGGCTTTGGGTTTCCCTTTGGTCTCTCCACCTCATATTGGTGATTTAATTGATGGATGCTGAAATTGCTTTATGAATGACATCTTCTAGAAAAGAGCTATCTAACTCTGGTGGGAAACCTGTGGCCCTCCAGATGTTGTTGCACTACAGCTCCCTCCATCCCTGACCATTGATGGGCCAGACTGGCTGGGGCTGATGGGAGTTGTCCAGTATCATTTGGAGAGCCACAGGTTCCCTGACTCTGCAGTGACTTTGGAGAGTCAGGACTGAGATGGCAGTGGGCTGATGGCAAAGTCCTGCTGAAATATTGTTCTACCCAAACAACTGCTTTCATTACTTATGTTGTCAGACATAACTAAATTAATGATTGGTTGTGACTCTCTGTTCAGAAGGGAGGCTGCAGCTCATTGGTGGAGCACATGATGCTTTGAATGCAGAACGTCCCTGGTTCAATTTCTAGCATCTCCAAGCAGGCCTGGGGAAAACTCTGTTGTGAATGTATATCAGAATTCTTGCTTCTCTGTTCTGCTGCAGAGTTTTGGGTATGGACCTGTGGTGATATGGTATGTGGTGTGTGTGTGTGCATGAGGGAGAGAGAAGCCATGACACAAATACTTTGCCAACCTACCTTATTGTGTGGAGGAGAGAGAGAGTAGTTTAAAACAATTTATTTCATTCAATAATTGCCATTTTAACAGGATCATGTGAAAGGACCTTTGAGGCAGTTGTATATAATATGGCATTACCAGTTGGACAAGTGAACAAGGCTGCAAAGCTACTGGGTGCCTCTTTGGACAGGCACCAATAACTTTTATGCTGGCTCCTAGGAATCTGGGTTATTTTTTCAGCCCTACACTTTTGCTGAAAGTTGATAGGAATTAAACGGAAGAGAATCATTTCCAGGGCATGTAATTGCCTGAGCTCAAGCCACAATATCTGTGTGCTGTCTGGCAGTCTACGGTTCTGTGCTGATATCTACAGTAGTACCTCGGGTTACATACGCTTCAGGTTACAGACTCCTCTAACCCAGAAATAGTACCTCGGGTTAAGAACTTTGCTTCAGGATGAGAACAGAAATTGTGCTCCGGTGGCAGCGGGAGGCCCCATTAGCTAAAGTGTTGCTTCAGGTTAAGAACTGTTTCAGGTTAAGAACGGACCTCCGGAACAAATTAAGTTCTTAACTTGAGGTGCCACTGTATTTGCCCTAGCAGGCCGTGAGTCCATTTGGAACCAGGAAATCAAATAACCCAGCCACTCTGGTCCTTCCAGTGCTGCTCTGACTGAGTGGATCAGCAGTCTTCAAGCCCTCTGTTCAAAAGAATGAACCTCACTATGATTAGTTAAAGTAGACTTGCTAACTCCCCAATGCACAGCATGAAGACAAGGCCCTGCTGTTCCTGGGGGCCTGTTAAAACCACTACCCTGTGTCAGTCTGGCATTACTGGAAGCAACAGGACAGCTGGGTTGTTAGATCATCTCCTCATCCTACATTTCCTTGAGGTGCACTGGGAGTCTCAGGGGTCACATTGGTACCAACAGATCACTGTGACCTGTAGTCCTGCATGGTGCATGGACATTGTGGAATGGGCCTACAGTAATAAGACTTGCTTTTCCTTTCTCCCAGGCTCAAATCTAGGCCAAGCAGAGGAGAAAGGACCAGCATAATAAACTCCTATAGTAAGGATGGATGGCATATTTAGTAAATAAATAAAAAGGATCCCCTTGGTTAAATTCAGCAAATGAAGTGGAAGTAAAGCTGTTAGAGTAGGGGTAATAAATGTGTAGCGTTGGTAGAGGCTAGAGGAAGAAATAAAGTTTGCGTTGTGATAAAATGAGGTCTTATGCCTTTTGCCTCTTTGCATATCTTAGTATATTGGCTCTTGCGTTTAGGACTACTACTGCCCAAATTTTCTTTCTACACTCTTGTTTCAACAATTATGTGCACATCTCATCTGGCATTCCAGTTCTTCACTCCATACTTGGGATACCTGTTGTGTATACTGAAGGTTTCTCTCTTTCCTTTTTTCTTTCAAAAACACAACAGTTTTTGACCAAAAGGATCCCACAGAATCCTAAATACCAGCATGTAAAAACTCGCCTTGACACAGGTAAGTGAACATCTCTCTGCTTGGATAGAAATGAATAAATCAGAGAAAAGTGAGACAGAAAACTTTCCCTTGCTACGTCCAACCAGTGGGGTTTTTTTCTATATCCTGGAGGTTGTTACCTATCAAGGGTTGTGGGCTGTGATGTCAGATCATGAGGTAATAATGTGCTTTTGTGACTTAGATCTCAGAGTAAACTTAGTACAAGCTATTAGAAAGTCAGCACATTTGATAATCTTGTTAGAGAAGGCTTGTAAACATAAGTATTTGGTCACCTATGATGAATAAGAATTCCCATGAGGCAATCAGGAGTGGAAGTATTAGAAAAGTTGGTTCTTTATTTCATTTCAGCCCTACTTATTTAAGAGGATTGTTGCAAGAGTCAGATGGGACAGGTGAAAACACGTTTGCCACCCTGAGCTCTTTGGAAGAAGAGCAGGACTAAAATGCAATAAATAATATATATATATCAAGCCTCACAGACCTAGCATTAACTATTTTTGGATGCCTATGATTTTCCTGCCCTACTAATCCACATTAAGGATTATGAGCACAGGATTAATTTAGAATAAACAGGTGAGGTGAGGCCTTGGTAACAGTTAAGATTTCTCCCAACATTTTCCCAACATTTCTATTGCTGTAGAATGAATTAATCACACATCTTCGGTGGGAGAGGATTCACCATTGGGTGTATGTTCTCTTGTAGGTAGCAGTATGACCAAATACACTGAAAAACTGGAAGAGATCAAAAGAAGTGAGTAACATCACAACCACGATTTAGACTTCTGTAATCCACTCACTCAGGCCCGCAGATGGAGCTGGGAGGGGGGTGGCAGCACAGGAGAACTTGTTGTTGTGGGTTTAGCACTTTGAGGCTCTGCCATGTGACTTGGGATTGTTCCCACCCAAGCAGGGGGCAGGGGTCCTGGAATTAACATGTTGTTGGCATATTTGCAGTTGCTGTCATGTATGATCTGGCTGAGATTCCTACATTGCAAGGAGTTGGGTTAGATGACCCTCAGGGTCCCTTGTTGTTGTTGTTTAGACGTGTCCGACTCTTCGTCCAACCCTGGACCAGAACACGCCAGGCACTCCTGTCTTCCACTGCCTCCCGCAGTTTGGTCAAACTCATGCTGGTCGCTTCGAGAACACTGTCCCACCATCTCGTCCTCTGTCGTCCCCTTCTCCTTGTGCCCTCCATCTTTCCCAGCATCAGGGTCTTTTCCAGGGAGTCTTCTCTTCTCGTGAGGTGGCCAAAGTCTTGGAGCCTCAGCTTCAGGATCTGTCCTTCCAGTGAGCACTCAGGGCTGATTTCCTTCAGAATGGAGAGGTTTGATCTTCTTGCAGTCCATGGGACTCTCAAGAGTCTCCTCCAGCACCAGAATTCAAAAGCATCCATTCTTCGGCGATCAGCCTTCTTGATGGTCCAGCTCTCACTTCCATACATCACTACTGGGAAAACCATAGCTTTAACTATACGGGCCTTTGTTGGCAAGGTGATGTCTCTGCTTTTAAGGGTCCCTTACAACTCTACAATTCTATGATTCTGAGATCTCCCGCAACCCAAATTCAAAGCATCTCTGTTCGGGGAAAGTCACGTTCAGGGATTAATCTTCACCAAAGTGTGCCTATGTCTCTGCGTGCATTTTCAGAACATCATTGTGCAAAAATGGGGACTGGAAGCTTTCCAAAACAAATTCTAAGATTCTCAGCTTAATTAATTCTGAGAACTGTCTTTTTAAACTTTGTACAGTTCAAGTAGCAAGTCACATTACATACTTAGAATACAAAGGGATTTCAAGTGTCTTTTTCAAAAACAAAACTGTTTTGGCTTTTCCTCACTCTGCGCTCCTTTTTTTAGTTGCAATTGCTTTGGTCAACTAGAAATGAAGTTACTTTGTTCCACAACATTCTTTTGTTCAGAGATTGCTTTTGAGTACTGAAATCTTAGCAGTGGTCTCGTCGTATCACCGCTACAAAACTTGTTGTGTTTCTGTCCCTTTCTTCCTCTGCACTCCCTGTTGTGCAAACCCGAGTGCCTCTTTTGTGTCAGACTCTTTTTTCCTCTTTAAATCCCACTTCAAGAAGCTTAGGTGCAGGTACCCTCTCACCGGGCTGGTGGTGAATAGCACCTTGTGTGGTTCAGATAATTTGCTAACCATCTTTGATTTCTCATGGATAGACGACACCAGTTGGACACAGGCTTAAATGCCTGGTACAGTGTTGCCTCTGTCTCTTCTGTAACTTGAGAAAAACAGCTACGAGGCTAGAAAATCAAAACTGAGAAGCCAGCAGGTGTAGTCCTCATTTGCCTATCTAGTGGACACGGTTGAGAAACAAACCACCTAGTTTTCCTCTCATTGTAAATCTTGTTTTGCTGCTCCTGAGGAGTTCTAGACTCTTCTGAACAGTCGTACGTTGGTTGTCTCTGAGTCTTTGCTTCAAGATGTCTGGAACCTTAAAGGGACCTTCTGAATTAGCTCCAGGTATGTTGTGCTGATGTTGTGGGACAAAGTGGCTCTGTTAATTTTCTCTTCTATCTGATGCCCCTAACTGCTTTGGGCCACAGCTCCCTGCTGGCTGGTGCTGATGGGAGCTGTAGATTTTCTTCTCTTCCCTTAAGGAGAGCCAGTGTGGTGTAGTGGTTAAGAGCAGTAGACTCGTAATCTGGTGAACCGGGTTCGCGTCTCCGCTCCTCCACATGCAGCTGCTGGGTGACCTTGGTCCAGTCACACTTCTTTGAAGTCTCTCAGCCCCACTCACCTCACAGAGTGTTCATTGTGGGGGAGGAAGGGAAAGGAGAATGTTAGCTGCTTTGAGACTCCTTCGGGTAGTGATAAAGCGGGATATCAAATCCAAACTCTTCTTCTTCTTAAGGACAGCAAATTGTTGGATATCCATATCCATCCTGCCCCTGGGACCAGGCCTGGCAGGGAAAATAATAAATAAATATTTACTTCGTGGCAGGTGGTGCTAAGATTGTTTCATTTAAGGTGTTGGTAGCTGAAAAGCAAAGTTCAGTCATGCTCAGTTTAGCAGCGTCTTGTATATGGTGACCTGATGAATATCCATGGAGTGGTTGTGATCCTTGTCTTGCTTTCGCACGTCATTCAGAGTTGTATGTCGGCTTGCGCTTCAGTGTGCTCAGTCCTCTTCTTGTTAGCTCAGTGTGGGCTCGAAGTAACTGGTGCTGCTGGCATGAAGTAACTGGTGCTGCTGATTTGAGGAAGGGCTTTCTTTGGATAGAAGGAGGTTTTAGGTGACCTTTTGGATCCCACCTCCAACCCTCTGTGAAGGCAGCAGTAGATAGTGCAGGGCTGAGGAACCTGTCACCCTCCAGATGATGATGGGGTGCAACTCCCACCAGACCCAGCCAGCATGGCTAGTGATCAGGGATATGAAGGGAGTCCAACAATGTATGGCAGGCCACAGATTTCCTCACCCTTGAGAGAGGGAATTGGCCTGGGAATTGGGTGAATCTTTAGTTGGGTAGATCTGAGGGGTTTGGGGTTTGGGCTCTGTGCTCTGCACAATCCCGTTCAAGGTGGTTGGGAGTGAGATTGGATTTCGTTCTAAGATAAGGTTACCAGATTTTTTTTTAATGAATCCTGGGACACTTTTCAACTTCCTACTAAATAGATGGGTTTTGTCGCAGGAATGATTGGTAAATCTGGGGACTGTCCCTGGGAAACGGGGACGTCTGGTAACCTTTTTCTAAGAACGGTTCATAAGTTTTTGTACATCCTTTGAAAAAGAACGGAATGCAAGTATAATACATGGAACTAATGCAATGGTACTGCCAAAGTTTTCTTTGATTACACCTCTTCACTGTTTTCCAGATTACAGATACAAGAAAGATGAGCTCTTCAAGAGACTGAAAGTGACTACTTTCGCCCAGCTGGTATGTTCTGTCCTTAAACTGCATTTTTCCTGAAGCGTCCCACTGTATTCACAGTAGTTCGAATGCTTCTCATAAGCGCCTATTGTCCCCTGCTCCCACCCCAGCTCTTGTATAACAGACGATCAGATCTGTGAGCTCGCCATACTTCTGCAAATGAGACTTCCATCGTTTAATATCCTGGACAACCAGCGGGATTCAAGGGTTCTTGGGCCCCTCGGGTGTCAACCCTGATATTAAACTATAATATGTGAAGCAGAAATAAAGATGCCTCGATATAACCCTCAGGGTCCCTTCACGCTCTGCAGTTCTGTGATTCCATGAAAACTCACATTAGGGTTGGCCTTCCTCTGGACCGATGTTGCTTCCTCAGCCCCAGAACAACCCTTTTGCCGAACTGCTTTTGATCATGTCCTTGCCTCAATCCACAGGTGACCCAGGTTGCTTCCCTAGCTGATGAAAACTCAGAAGTACCGTGTGAGGAAATTCAGAAGTTTGATGGTAAGGTCCGGGGCTTCTAAGAAATTACCTTTTTTAAGGTTCTTGGAAATGGTAGAATACTGCTACAAGGAAAGAAGTGCAGGCATAAAGTCCTGCCTTGTAACTTTGTGCCAGTGGTCCATTTTGTCTGGCGCTGGCTACTTGGTTTCCCCCGACCTATGACCTGAGATCCTGTTTTAGCATCAAACCTGGGGTGTTCTGTTTATATAAAGCATGTCCTCTGCCGCTGGGCTATGGCTTTTCCCCACATAGAAGTCTGCTTACTAGTTTTTTTCCTTATTTAAAGAACTGTTTGGGTTCTTATGTGACAAAGTTAGCACTTGTTAAAAGTTAAAGGATTGTACCGGAGATAGATGCATGACAAGTGGCTATGGTGGGCATTGTGTCTTGTCATCAGCGATGTCACAAATACTGTCCAATGGGTGCTGGTTCTGTTCCTTGCAGGAGGCTTTGGGACTTGGCAAGTCCCGCTTAAAACATTACAGACAAGTCCTGAAAATTTGGTTTCCTGTGAGCGTATGAATGCAAATATAATCATGTGCTGCAAGGGGAGAAGAGCACTTCTACGTCTCTGGAAAGCTTGTTGTCCATACAGTCCAGAGGCTTTGGAAATAGCCTCTATCTCATCCTCTACAGCAGAATCCCAGCCTAACTTATCCCTGCACTTACCCTGACTCCTCAGACTAAACCCTATTATTACCAAATTTCTGTCTTTATTGTTTTTCTCATTTTGTACACCATTGAGAGATTTAAAGGTCTTAAGAGATTCAGAAATGCTTTTAGATAAATACCTTTTCCAATGAAATATCTGGCTTCCCCCCACCCCTGTTTCAGAAGGCGATGCTGCTCCAGCAGATAACAGCCCTGACATGGCGGCAGAGACCAATGGCAAAAGCAGCCCTGGTGACAAACCAGCCAGTCCCATCCTGTTCATAAACAACACCGGAGCCGGGGAGTCGTATCGTTCCACCCTACAGAGGTATCCAAGAGTCTGTCTCTGTGCTTGGGCTTCCTTCCACCTGCCATGATTCCTTTTGCTCCCTGCAAAGATGGGTTTGGAAAAAATCAGTGATGCAGTTTGATGAAGTCCGCTAATACTAATAGATGAGACTCCAAAAGCGACACACGGTATTCCAAACCATTGCTTAGCTTGGCTTAAAATGCCGAAGCAGGTCCATTGGGCTCTTGGCATGTTTGATAGCCTTTCCAAAAAGTTGGATGAGACTTGATCAGTCAAGCTTCCAAGAGAAAGGAGTTGGAAAGCAAACAACTGTGATCATAGAAGCCTCCCTCCTGGTCCTAGCTGGGCACCTGTGTCCTTTTTTATCAATGGCCGTTAGCCATCAGCTAAATGGAATCTCATGAAGCAGCATACCTTCATACCGGCTGCTGGGGACAAAGAGCAGGAGGAGGGCTACTGCTTTCATGCCCTGCTAGTGAACTTCTCACAAGCATTGGGGAGTGTTCAGTGGGCGAAGTTGGGAAGCCTAGTGGGTCACATTTGGCCCACTGGCCAGATGTTCCCCACCCCTGGACTAGCTGGGCTTTTGTCCTTATATTTAAAGGTAAAGGGACCCCTGACATTAGGTCCTGTCATGACCGACTCTGGGCTTGTGGCGCTCATCTCGCTTTACTGGCCGAGAGAGCCGGTGTACAGCTTCCAGGTCATGTGACCAGCATGACTAAGCCACTTCTGGTGAACCAGAGCAGCTCACGGAAACGCCGTTTACCTTCCCGCTGGAGCGGTCCCTATTTATCTACTTGAACTTTGACGTGCTTTTGAACTGCTAGGTTGGCAGGAGCAGGGACCGAGCAACGGGAGCTCACCCCGTCACGGGGATTCAAACCGCCGACCTTCTGATCAGCAATTCCTAGGCTCTGTGGTTTAACCCACAGCGCCACCCACGTCTCTGTTCTTATATTTAACCTCACCTTTTCCCATTAAGTTCAAGGAATCATTCTATGTCTTCGCTCTCCTATTTTATCTTTGCAAGAACCCTGCAGAGTAGGTTAGGGTATCTTCAGATGCTCTTAGTTATTGGCACCAGGAGCAGAACCTCCTTCTGTGATCTTAAGGGGTTACAGGATTCATCACCTAGGAAACTGGCTGGATTGCTGTCTGTTCTGAACTCAGAGGGCAGTGTCTGTCTGTCACTGAATTGCTGGCTCCTTTGATCAGCTTCCGCCTAGCACTGATAACCACAGAAACATACCACCAGACCATAAGACACACCTAGTTTTTGGAGGAGGAAAACAAGGAAAAAAATATTCTGAATCCCAGAAGCCAGAACAGCAAGAGGGAAATAGCTGTGCAGCGATCCCTCTCACTGTTCTGGCTTTTGGGGTAGCCACACAGCCTCTTCAGGGCAGCGGGATGAAGGCTCCCCCTGCCCTGAAGAGGCTGCGCACGATTAGGCCAGAAACTAGAACAGCGAGAGGGAGCGCTGCGCAGCAATCCCTCTTGCTGTTCTGACTTCTGGGATAGCTGCGCAGCCTGCATTCGCTTCCTAAGACGCACACACATTTTCCCTTACTTTTTAGGAGGGGAAAAGTGCGTCTTATAGAGTGAAAAATACGGTATTTTGACCTGACAGGCTGACGGTGGTCCTTATTGTGCCTTTATCCTGAAGTTAATGGCTCCTCTTTCTCCCAGTGTCATCAGTGGCGTGGGTGAGCTGGACCTGGGGAGAGATGCCCCGAAGAAAACGGAAAACTTTGCAAAAGACAGACCTTACCCCGACTGCCCCTACCTGCTGCTGGACGTGCGAGAGCGGGATGCGTTTGAGCAGTGCCACATAGTGGGAGGTGAGGCAGCCAGAGCGTCACTCCAGGGGGTTGCGTGAGTGGGGGGTGCACCATAAGCATCCCCCCCCCTTGCGGAGGTTAATCACCTTTAGAGAAAACCAGAATGGACAAAGCAGCCTCCCAAGTGCAGAGAACGTTGTGGAGGTGTCCAGCTTGCTCTGAAGGCAAGAGCTGCTTCCAGTATCCCAACTTACATCTGCTGATGCCTTTTGACTCCCCCTGGTGTAAGATGGCGGCGGTGGTTGCTTGTGAGTAACCAGGCAGGACTCCGACCTGGCTTTTACAGGTTTTATTGTGCAAACTATTTACAGGTCAGACCTACCAAGTTCATGTCCGTCTCAGTCACTTGCAGAATCCAGGAGTGACCCCTTCCGGCTTCTCCCCCAACATAAGAACTTTGGCACCCCAAGCCTCCTCCTCCCCTCCTTGCGTTTCACCCTCTGCGCAAGCTGGGTGACAGAAGTGGCGTGCGTCCCTCCTGGCCAGCCTGGCTGGGTGAGGCGCTGGGGCGCTCAGCACCATCCTCCAGCCCTTCCCTCGCTTGGCTGGCCCCTTCCCTCTCTCCTCCACTGGAGGTGTGGCTTTTCACACTGCTGGAAGAGGAACTGCTCCTCAGGAGTTTCAGAGGCTCTCTCTATCCCAACGGCCCCCCTGCCTCCCTCCCCTGTTCAGATCCCCTGTTCAGTCCCCTGACACCTGGCTTCTTAAAAAGGGCTCCAAGAACTGCAGGCTGTTTTCTAGCTCAGGAGAAGGCAATGAGCAACTGACTCCCCAATCACCACTGCATGAATTCAGTCTGTGAAGTGGTCACCAAAGTGATAACACACTATTTTATTTATATATTCAATTTGTATACTGCCCTTCATCCACAGATCTCAGAGCAGTCACCACACCTACTTGCTTAGGTGATAATTTTCTGCACCCGACAAAGTGGACTCTGGCCCACAAAGCATAACAATAACATTTCATTCATTAATTCATTTATATGCTGCCCATCTGATTGGGTTGCCCCAGCCACTCTGGGCAGCTCCCAGCAAAAAATAGTAAAAACTTAGTACAACATCTGACACTAAAAACGTAGCCTTCAGGTGTCTTTTAAAAATCCCAAAAAGCTGTTTAAAGATTAACACAGGATTCTGAGTCATTTGTGCTGGCCAACAAGTAACAGGCTTCCTCCTCTGGGATTTGCTATCTGCAAACACTGAGCCTTGCTTAGAAGCAACTCTGTAAGACTGGGGTCCTACCACACTCCTTGGTACCAGAGGTGACCACATCAGGAGAGGGCGGGGGGGGGGGGTTACAACTGCAGTCCAAGCTGCAAGTCTGTCTCCTAAGCTTGGCCTCCTTCCTGAGTAGGAGAAGGCATCCTGGAAGAGGTATTTGGCCCATCTCCTCAGCAGCAGATCTGTACAACTGGCACATGTATGTTGGAGTTCCACCCTCCCAGTTTCATTCCCAGTGAGAGAGAGAAAGCAGGGCTTCTGCTGAGCTTTGTGAAGAAAAAGAAATTCACTGGTGTGATCAGCCTTTTCTCTCTTTCCCTCCCCTTTCCCGTTTCCGAGCACAATTCAAAGTGCTGGTGCTAACCTTTAAAGCCCTAAACGGCCTCGGTCCAGTATACCTGAAGGAGCATCTCCACCCCCATCGTTCTGCCTGGATACTGAGGTCCAGCTCCGAGGGTCTTCTGGCGGTTCCCTCATTGCGAGAAGCAAAGCTACAGGGAACCAGGCAGAGGGCCCTGTGGAACGCCCTCCCACCAGATGTCAAAGAGGAAAACAACTACCAGACATTTAGACGACATCTGAAGGCAGCCCTGTTTAGGAAAGCTTTTAATGTTTAATAGGTTTTTGTATTTTAGTGTTTTGTTGGTAGCCGCCCAGAGTGGCTGGGGAAACCCAGCCAGATGGGCGGGGTATAAATAATAATAACAATTATTATTATTATTATTATTATTATTATTATTATTATTATTATTATTCCCTGTCTTAGCTAGTGAACTGAAAGAGGAAAAAATGGTCAAGGTGTCTTCTCACACTGGGGTTCTTCGCCTGGCACTGCTGCCCTTGCTTGGAAGTGGATGGACCGCTAAGCCTCTGCTCTGGCTTCTTTTGTCCAGCATTGTCCTACCTTAAGAGCTAGAGAACCACCCTCCCACCTCCAAATGGATGCTCACGATTCCAATATGATTTTGTGTGTGTGTGCTTTTGCAGCTGTAGAAAATGAGAACAGGCCTGCTTAGCTTCTCTCTTCTGTTCTAAGCTTGCTTTTCTCTTCCCTTTGCAGCTTACTCCTACCCAATCGCCACGCTATCCAGAACCATGAATCCCTATACGAATAACATTTTGGAATACGTATCCTTCGTCCAAAGAAGCCTCTTCGTGTTCTGCCATTATTTCTGCTTCAAATGCACAGCTTGATCAGGAGCCCTGACCCCACAGGAAGCGACGCTCACAGTCCCGTAACGTTCCCTTTGAGGAAAGCCCAGTTCTGTGCTCAGATCCACTTGATCATCATATTTCGCTGCTTTTCCCACAGTATGTCTTCCAGATCCATGTTTCCTTTGCATATGTGGGTCTGGAACCCCATGGGGATCAAAGCAGATGGGGAAAACTTCAGGGATCTGAAGGGTGGAGAGAGGTGAAGCATTGGGGCTCCAGGATGCCTGCCTGGGTGTGACTTAGGAATAAGCCAATGTCCAATATGTGGAGCTTTTGCTGCCCCCACCTGCTCCCTGCTTACCAGTCTATGATCCTTCCTCTCCACAACATCCCCTGACATGCACCCTCTCACACCATTAAGGGGAGGAGATGCAGGTGGCGCTGTGGGTTAAACCACAGAGCCTAGGGCTTGCCGATCGGAAGGTCAGTGGTTCGAATCCCCGCGACGGGGTGAGCTCCCGTTGCTCGGTCCCTGCTCCTGCCAACCTAGCAGTTCGAAAGCACGTCAAAGTGCAAGTAGATAAATAGGTACCGCTCCGGCGGGATGGTAAACAGCATTTCTGTGCGCTGCTCTGGTTTGCCAGAAGCGGCGTAGTCATGCTGGCCACATGACCCGGAAGCTGTACGCCGGCTCCCTCGGCCAATAAAGCGAGATGAGCGCCGGAACCCCAGAGTCAGTCACGACTGGACCTAACGGTCAGGGGTCCCTTTACCTTATAATAAACTATCCATCTTCTTTCCTCCCAATCCTATTCCTTACCCCCAGGACTAAAAGGAGACACAGACTATCTCTCCTCATTTAAAATGTCCAGGGATGTTACCTAATTTAGCTCCCGAATACAGAATTTGAGTTTTAATGTGTTTTGATGGAGTCGAGAGCTGTTGCTTGCCCGTCTCGGACAGCAACCGAATGTTGAGGCTACTGACCTCGGTTTCCCTTGAGAGAAAGTGTTGACGCTTGTGTCCAAATCTCACTAGGTGCCTCTCTTCTGCCATTGGAGTGATCTGTCAGGCACTGTTACCTTGACATTCCTAAACACTTGAGGATGGGGTCAAGGGGGGGACTTTGCCACCATCTTGTTCTCTTCCCACTTCTGTTGATTGTACAAGCCTTAGCACCTCCACCCGCCAGAAAAACGCTCATGGAAAGATCATCATTCTGTACGACGACGACGAGAGAGTAGCGAGCCAAGCTGCCACCACCATGTGTGAAAGGGGTTTTGAAAACTTGTTCATGCTCTCTGGAGGTAGGAAGCCCTGGAATTTCCCTGCTAATTACCTGCTAGTTTCAGATATCAAACAGAGACACGGGTGGCGCTGTGGGTAAAAGCCTCAGCGCCTAGGACTTGCCGATCGAAAGGTCGGCGGTTCGAATCCCCGCGGCAGGGTGCGCTCCCGTCACTCGGTCCCAGCGCCTGCCAACCTAGCAGTTCGAAAGCACCCTCGGGTGCAAGTAGATAAATAGGGACCGCTTACCAGCGGGAAGGTAAACGGCGTTCCGTGTGCTGCGCTGGCTCGCCAGATGCAGCTTGTCACACTGGCCACGTGACCCGGAAGTGTCTGCGGACAGCGCTGGCCCCCGGCCTCTTGAGTGAGATGAGCGCACAACCCTAGAGTCTGGCAAGACTGGCCCGTACGGGCAGGGGTACTTTTACCTTTTACTTCAGATATCAAATCCATTCTCCCTCCTTTCCTGCCCTCACAGACAGAGGTCACTTTGGAATGTGATCTCTAGAGGACTGACATGCATTGCATATAGTACAACGATGTGCCCTGGTGGCTATGCTTGCACACGAACGTGCCTAAAGAGCTAAATTTCTGGAAAGATCAAACCAGTTTAATAGGCTCGGCTAATTAGGTCAAAACCCCATGCCAAAGTTGCCCCAAATCCTGCTTTTGTGACCTGTCTGGTTATGCAAATCACCAAGCACACTTTGCATATATCTGGGTTTCTCTTTTAAAAGAGCTGCGCATAGCACATTGGCCCTGAACACAGAAACCTCATTTCGTCCCTGCTTCCTCAGTGTTTCAATGAACTGTAATTTTTTCCCCACCATATTCCCTCGCCCAGCAGGCCAAAGAGAGAGTGATATGTGCACTGCCTCCATTTCCAGTGCTAAATGTGCAATGGAGCATGCCGATATAGGCAGAGGCTTCATTCTAAGTCAGCCTTTAGCATGTTCAGAGTAATGCTGAAGGAGCGTCTCCACCCCCATCGTTCAGCCCAGACACTGAGATCCAGCGCCGAGGGCCTTCTGGCGGTTCCCTCATTGCGAGAAGTGAGGCTACAGGGAACCAGGCAGAGGGCCTTCTCAGTAGTGGCACCCGCCCTGGGGAACGCCCTCCCACCAGATGTCAAAGAGATAAACAACTACCTGACATTCAGAAGACATCTGAAGGCAGCCCTGTTCAGGGAAGTTTTTAATATTTAACGCTGTATTGTTTTTAACACTTGATTGGGAGCCGCCCAGAGTGGCTGGGGAAACTCAGCCAGATGGGCGGGGTATAAATAATAAATTATTATTATTATTATTATTATTATCTGAAGGTGTCAAGCTGGACTGTGTTCTCAGAATCTCTTTCCTTGCCTGCCAGGTCTCAGAGTTGTTGCTCAGAAAATCCCCGAAGGGTTGGTAACTGGCACATTTCCTTCCTCTTGCCTGTCGGCCAGCCAGCCTGGGACCGCCCGGAAAAGAGCCACTCCCAGGCAGCCCCTCCCCCCGCCCGCTGAGAATAAATGGAGATTTACAGCAGAGGATCTACAAAAGATACAGTACTATCTAGAAGAGGAGCAACTTCCGACAGATTCCGCCAGTAAGACTTATCTGTCTGTCTCCTACAGCTGGGGTTGTCACCTTTGGTCAGGCAAAATATGGGACAAGTCCGGGGGGGGGGGAGATGGGGGGCTAAAATTACTCTCCCTGGTGCAGAAATGACTTCAGAGCAATCCATTATAATGGGTTGTTTCCAATGCTAGTCATACAATAGACCAAATGAAATTTACGGACCTAAGTTAGCAATGCATATTACCGTTTTTTTTGCACCATAACACTCACTTTTATCCTCCTAGAAAGTAAGGGGAAATGTCTGTGCGTGTTATGGAGCGAATGCCTACGGATGACGGGGGGATCTGCTGCAGTCGTGAGCAGAGGATCCATGGTTCCCCTTCCTTCCTTCCCTCCATGGCTCGCTTTGAAACAGCAAAGCGGGAGAAGAGCCGCTGAGTGGGGAGGAGAGAGGGACAGAGAGCCTGCTTGCTTTAAAGGAGCAAAGCGGGAGAGGAGAGGAGCCTTCTCCTCTTATACCCCTCTTCTGCATTATTAACAGCATCCTTCTCCACCCACCCTATGCGTGTCCCTTGAGTGCTTTTCCTTCCCTCCCCACTTAAAACGTGGTTACAAAGCATGGATCCACATGGATCCTCAGGATTTTTGCACTGGGTCACCCCAAATTCACCATCAGATCACATAGCATGTCCATGGCTACAGCTTGCACCAAAAAAATCACGCACCCACTGTTGCTTGGGGCCACAGTGGTGCAAAAACGTGGTTACAAAGCATGGATCCACATGGATCCTCAGGATTTTTGCATTGGGCTACCCCAAACTCACCATCAGATCACATGTCTGTGGCCACAGCATGAACCACAAAAATCATACATCCACTGTTTCGTTTAGAATATTTTTTTTGTTTTCCTCCTCTAAAAACTATGTGCGTGTTATGGTCAGGTGCGTGTTATAGAGCGAAAAATACGGTAATTTCAATGACTCACTTCCTCCCCACCTGCTGAATTTCTGTCTGTCAGAAAGAATGGTAAATGTAAAACTTCTGAATTACTGCTCTGGTGTTTTTTAAAACACTCAAAAAAACTTTCAGTCAGTAGAACATACAAGCTAAGAACATCTGTTAAAACCAACCCAATAACAACAACAACAACAACAACAACAACAACAACAACAACAACAATAATAATAATAATAATATATTATTATTTATACCCCACCCATCTGGCTGGGTTTCCCCAGCCACTCTGGGCAGCTACCAACAAAACACTTAAATACAATAACCTATTAAACATTAAAAGCTTCCCTAAACGGCTGCCTTCAGATGTCTTCTAAAAGTTTGGTAGTTATTTTTCTCTTTGACATCTGGTGGGAGGGTGTTCCACAGAGCAGGCGCCACTACCAAGAAGGCCCTCTGCCTGGTTCCCTGTACCTTGGCTTCTTGCAGTGAGGGAACCGCCAGAAGGCCCTTGGCACTGGACCTCAGTGTCCGGGCTGGACGATGGGGGTGGAGACGCTCCTTCGGGTATACTGGGCCGAGGCTGTTTAGAGCTTTAAAGGTCAGCACCAACACTTTGAATTGTGCTTGGAAACTTACCAGGAGCCAATGTAGGTCTTTCAAGACTGGTGTTATCTGGTCTCGGTGGCCGCTCCCAGTCACCAGTCTAGCTGCCGCATACAGCAATTCAATACAGCAATTCAATATATATATCATCACAGGTAAGTTATTATTTAGGTTACAGGATCAACATAAGCCCTGAGAAGCTTACAGCCTAAGTTTTAACATTGAGTGGGGCAAAGAGGTTCAGGGGCAAAAGCTGTGCCTTGTCGGTGGCGGTAGGAAATGGCCTGGGTTGCTTAGCCAGAGGCCAGCTTGCCTCACTCACCCTCCTGTTCTGCTTCCTCTCTTACAGCCCGTCTTAGCCGTGGTTCTTCAGCTCGAGACTCCAAAGCCACCGCCGTGCGGAGCAGCCAGAACCTGCCCACCACCACCAACACAGCGGTGGCCCTCTCCACCCGCTCCCTCAGCAGCAGCAGCCTGCAAAGCAGGCCCTGGAGATAGACGGTGTCCGTTTCCCACTCAATAAAAGAGAGTCCCTCTTCCTGGGGCCCTTTGATCACTACAGCCAGTCTTTCGCTTTTAGGAAGGTGGTGCGCACGGGACAGAGAGGGGCAGAGGAGCAAATGTGGGCAAGGTATGGAATAGGAGAGGGGGAAACGCCACAGGCCAAGGACCTTTGGAGCGGAAAAGAAGCCCAGGGTGGGAAGGAAACAGGCTAACCTTATCTAAACCTCCCAGCTAAGACTCTGGTACCCCTAAAGGTAATGGGATTTCCTAACTGCTGGTACGTGAGAACATGTAAACCAGAGCAATCCAAAAACGTGGCTGGACTTTGAGCAGAAATGGAGGGAAATGAGCAAAAAGTTAGTTCTAAGTGCTTGAGTTATAATAACTAGACATTTGTGGTACAGCCAGGCGATGCATGGGTGATCTGAGTGTTTAATTTATGGCCTTCTGCCCAGAGTTCTTTGCCGTCGTCCCAAAAATACTCTTAATAACAGCAGTTGTACATACAGGGGAAAGAACGTAACTCCTCCGCTTCCTGGCTTTTCAGAGCCATAAACCTTGGCCGGCTGTTTTTCCTGCTGTGGCCATTCCAGGCTATGATTGTGAATATGTGGGCAGCACAGAGGGAAAGTTCCCTCCCCTAACGTTGAAGGATAACTTTGGGGACCAGATCGTGAAAGATGCTGGAAATAAGATGCAAGGGATAGAAGGCAAAGCCATTCCATCCCCCAGATGAAATCTCTTCTCAATAAAACGCCCTGATTTTGGGAGAGTAGCAGAAGTTGTGGTGGAGGGAGAATGTATCCGTCCCACTTCGTAATTCCATTGTTTGTTTGCCTCTGGGGGTGATGCTGAGCATCGCAATGGAGCCGTGTAATTCCACCCCTGGTAGTTTTGAGGCCACTAATACCTCAAAAGGGCAGCGCTTCACATACAGATAGCTTCTGGCAAATTTGCTTGGCTTGTTGCGTTGGCAGAAAGGGGAGTCCTTTTGACCCCTTTTCTCTCCTCTCCCCCTGTGACATTTCCTTTCTCTCGCTAGGACACCTGAGATTAATGGCACATCGACTAGCAGGCCGGTGGCACATTGTCTCTCTGCCAGCCGTTCTCTTTTACAGTTTGCGCAGGAGAAAATGCCTTCACCTCCGCTGTGGTCCGAACAGCCCGGAGTGGCATCAGTGCCAGATCAGTTCTCCCTTGCACTTGTGGTTCACCTTGCAGGAGGCAGAGAGGTCCTAGTGTTCCCCAGCCTTGGCTCTTAGGACAAGCTGGTTTCTTGTCGGTGTCAAATAGAAACTGGAGCAATTATTTTTTGGCTTGCAGTCCTAAGCTATGGTGCCAGTGGTCTGTGGCATGGACATCTCCGCTCCAGAGGTCATGGGCAGCTTACTGCTGCAACTCTGATCCTGCTTAGCAGCGTCGGAGCTTACAGCCTGCTCCTCCTAAGCCCCTTTGTTTTCCTCTCTCTCCTGACCCCAAAGTAGGAGCTGGGTCGCCTCTGTTTCCGCGATGTGAACCAGCTGGGGGTCTGTGGAAACCACAATCAATGGTATCCCATTTTGGTCCCAGGAAGAGAAAGCTTCCCCTTTTCCTGTTCCTACTCGTTACAGAAGGAAGGTTCCACTGTGGTTTGTTAGTGCTGGAACAATTCCCTTGAAAGAATCCACGTGGGGACCATAAATGCACAATCCGCTTTGAGCAAAGATCCAAGATTCCAGCTGCCTCCCGTTTTGCAGGCCTTTCCTAGGAGAGAATCTGCCCAGATTTCCAGTATGCTGTTTCCCAGGTGCAGCTCATCCCACAAGCTTTTCCCATGGACAAAGATGATTCCATTAGATGTCCTAGGAGGCACAGTCTTCCCTGGACACTCTCCATCCCTACCATTTAAAGCACTAAATTGTAGAATTGTCTCTGCCACATCAGTTGCCTTTGTTGACCCCATACGGATATGGCTGTGTGTGGTTCCTCATGCAGGCGAGGGTTGCTGTCTCTAATTTGACACTTTGGCCTTGTTTCCGTCCTTCAACTTTCCCCATATGGCACTGTCATAAAATATCCCTGGAGCAGTCTCCCCCAACCTGGTGCCCTCCAGATGTTTTGGAACCATCGCTCCCATCATCCCTGGCCACTGGCCAAGTCAGCTGGGGCTGATGGGAGCAGAAAGTCCCAAAACATTTGGGTAACATCAGGATCTATTTCTTCTCAAGTTGTGACTGCAGCCATTAACTCTACAACCTAGTTGTATCCCTGGTGGCGTTTTAACCCCTGTCTGCATTCATAAGCCCCTGGAAGCAACACTACAGCATCTCAGTTTCGCCCTGTACAAGGGCGAAGCAAGGATCTCACAAGGATCTTAGAAGCAAGGATCTCGCTAGGGGTTCCATGTGGCACACGTGGGTTCCAGTCACACACATTTTTCTTCACCAATTTGAAAAGCTACTCTTTGGGGCTTTTCTTTTTATACAGAATTTTTTAAAGAGCTCTATTTTTATATGAAACAAATTCTGCATGGTTACAAAAAGTGGCCACCAACCCCCGTAGCAACTAAAGAGTTGGGCATTCATCAGCCACCTGGCTCTCTGGGTTTTTTCCTGCCTTTGCTTGTTCCTTGCCTTAGCTTTAACAGTAGCCTGGAATTGCGCCTCCTCTGTAGACTGGGGGATGTTAAGATAGGCATGAGAGCGTTTCACTCCTCAGCTGTTTGTTGGACGTCATCTGCAATATCCTTAAGCTATTGTGGACATCTTGCTGAGCAGTTCTCCCATTTGATTTTTGTTCGTTTGCGTGATCATCTTGAGCACTTGTAAAACTGATTGTAAAACTGGCGTCTGGGTCAGTCTGCAGCATGGGCAAAGCCCTTCAGCTAAGCTCGTTTGCCTTACATAACCAAGTCACAGAAGTCTTCTGTGCTTCCTCTTCCCCATATTTATCCTGAACCTTGCCTCACCTGGCAGTGATTTCCTGACCATTTGAAATGAGTTGTATTTAAATATCATGTATTTATTATAAATGGCGAGACTGGTGGTTGGTTGACGTTTGCCCTTGGCATATGTGTTGCTCCCTCTTGGTCTGCGGTGATCATCTTTTTTTACACAGTAGACTGATTGAGCTTTGTAGTGTTTTCCCTTTCCATCTGCTTTTTTATTGGCTGGCAGTTCTTAGTCCTTTTTAAAAAAAACAAAAACCTGGAGCCTATGGACACTGCCAGCTGCCTAAGGAATTCTGGAAATGGTACAAGTGAGCTAAGAGTTTCTAGTAAACCTTTGCCAAAGTGCAATGTTCAGGATTCCTTGGGGAAATGCAGGAAGGCAAACCGGTTTGAGACCAAGTAAGTGTTTTTACAAGAAATGCAGGTACTACGTCTTTTTTCTTAAACCCAAATACCATTTTGTGCAGCTGCATCAAGAGTCTGTTTAGTCAACAAACTACATGATTCCCCATTTCCACAGATCAGAACCTCAGTTTCATCAAGCAGATGTTCCTTCAGTGTTGGATGCTTGTGTGTGTTTTGTCCCAGTTTCGTTTCCGTTCCCCCAAGACTTGAGCTTTCTGGCCCTGGACTTCCAAATGCCATCTTGTGTATCAGAAAGGCAATCACATTCTGAATCGCACAGTCTGAAGAAGAGCCTCTCTTAATCCTTGGCACTGGAAGAAGAGCAGCTCAACATTGCTTTGATCCTCTTATTGGCTTTGTGGATTTTGTATATTTTGCTCATTAGGTTAATAATGTCAAACGGTTTGGCCAGTCCTGCTTTTTATGACGGGTGGATTAGATATTTCTGTGTATAGTTTTGCCTCTTACTTTGTTTTCAGCTCAATAAAATAAGAACCGTCCACCATATCTACAAGATTCTTGCATGGGCTACCAGTCAAGTCACTCCAGGAGATTAACTGCAGAAATCATTTGAGTTGTTGTAGTTCTTGGCATCTGTCTCGAGAAACAATGAAGTGTGTGCCTCCAGGAGTGAAGTCAAACCACTATGCTAGCAGCACCAAAGTGAACTTTCCAGGGTGCAAGCCTAGGCAGTGTGTATGGAGGTCCTGGGCTGTCCAGATGACAAGACCCCACCCTTGATTTCGCTGATGTGGTCCAAAATACCTCTTGAGATGCATTTGTGTTTGGTAATATATTAAAAAAAAAATAAAATTGTCCAGTAGCACCTTAGAGACCAACCAAGTTTGTTCTTAGCTTTCGTGTACATGCACACTTCTTCAGATACACACTTCTTCAGATCTGAAGAAGTGTGCATGCACACAAAAGCTTATACAGCGGTACCTCGGGTTAAGAACTTAATTCATTCCGGAGGTCCGTTCTTAACCTGAAACTGTTCTTAACCTGAAGCACCACTTTAGCTAGTAGGGTCTCCTGCTCCCGTTGCGCGATTTCTGTTCTCATCCTGAAGCAAAGTTCTTAACCAGAGGTACTATTTCTGGGTTAGCGGAGTCTGTAACCTGAAGCATCTGTAACCTGAAGTGCCTGTAACCCGAGGTACCACTGTACCAAGAACAAACTTAGTCGGTCTCTAAGGTGCTCCTGGACAATTTTTTTATTTTAATTTTTTATATATATTTCAACTGTGTCAGACCAACATGGCTACCTACCTTGTGTTTGGTAAAATAGGGATAGAGGTCCTCTTTAAATGACATCCACTCTTACATAAGCTGATAACAAAATGGTGCCTAAGTGTTGAGTGTTTGCAGACAGGAAACACACACACCCCAATTTGCAAGTTTTCCCAACAGTGACCACACACAGGTAGTCATGTAAAGGACTCCTGAGCCACTAGCCTGAAGTGGAACATCCTTTGGAGTTATCTAAGGCTGCTCTGAGTGAGGAGCTTTGCTTGCTAGCACAACAGCAAGGAAACTCTTTCATGGAAAAGTTCAAAAGGACATTCCTTTCTTGGCTATGATTTCTGCGTTGTAGGGGGTTGAACTAAATGACTCTGGGTCCCTTCCAGCTCTCCGATTCTATGATCACTCGAATTCTTTTGATTGAGAAAAGTGAGCGTTCAGGGCATGTGTGTAAATTGGAAGGGATTATTTGTGAGAGTAAGGCAATTATTTGTGAGAGGAGGCTGATGCTTTTGCATTCTGGTGCTGGAGGAGACTCTTGAGAGTCCCATGGACTGCAAGAAGATCAAACCTCTCCATTCTGAAGGAAATCAGCCCTGAGTGCTCACTGGAAGGACAGATCCTGAAGCTGAGGCTCCAAGACTTTGGCCACCTCATGAGAAGAGAAGACTCCCTGGAAAAGACCCTGATGTTGGGAAAGATGGAGGGCACAAGGAGAAGGGATGACAGAGGATGAGATGGTGGGACAGTGTTCTCTAAGAGACCAGCATGAGTTTGACCAAACTGCGGGAGGCAGTGGAAGACAGGAGTGCCTGGCGTGCTCTGGTCCAGGGGGTCACGAAGAGTCGGACACGACTAAACAACAACAACAAGGCAATGGAAAAGCTACTTCTGTACTCATTCCAAGTGTTTATTACGTATTACCAAGGAGGCACCTGTGTGTTGGTTGCAAAGTTGCCTCCTGAGACGAGAGCCTTCTACTTTGGTTCTAATAGGGGTGATCTCGTGTGTGTTCCATGATGACCATCAGGGCCAGCCAGGTCTCCTCAGCAGTGGGGATGATTTGGCTGGCAGGGAGCATGAACCCGTAACGGCCCGTGTCTCGCAGCTCAAAGGTGTACGAGTATTTGATGCCTTGTTCGTAGGTCCAGTCGATGGTTCCACCACTTGCTTGGTCTAGATCAAGGAAATGGGTACACAAAAGAAAAACAGCCGCATCACATCTCTTCTATACAACTCTTGCTACTCTTCCCATCTGGAATAGTTTAATTTCCGTCCTGTGCATGCTTTGAAACTCAGTGTTAGGGTTCTGGTTGAAAGTAAAGGGTAGACTCTGTTAATCCTCTTTAATAGGCAGCTTGGCATCCAAGCAGTTCACAGCTGACATAAGGCTTGGACCCAGTTCAACACACCTGCTTAGAGGGGGGACTCTGGGTTGTTTGCTATCTCATCTAGAATACATTTGACTTCAGAAATAATAAAAGCACAATGCCTTAAGAAGCACTTTCAACATTCTAAAAAGCAAGTGGGTTTCAAGTCCTCATGGTTATGAAGCAAACCTGGATTGTGTACCAGAGACTTTTAAGAGAAGCTCTTCAAAACCAGAGAAAGTCAGATGTTTCTGATACCCAGAGGATGAGAGTTCCTCTCTTGGGTCTTCTGTAATCCATCTCTCCCCAACCAATTCCCCTCCACACGCTCCTTCTAACCTCTTTTCTCCTAGCAAAATGTCAGCAAATTAAGCGTTACACAGGAATCTCTAGTTTTCTCACCCGTACAGAGAACCTGTCAATCACATATGAATCTTGCAGGCATAGCCTAAATAAATGCTGTTGCATTTGGCCTAAAACAAATTGTAGAAAAGACTTATGCCCAGGAAAGCCATATTTTGTGAATAGACCGTACTGTGTACTGTAAATACCAGATCTGTCCTGATTCCTGCCCATCCATGCTCAGCAACTGCTGCATCTACAACTGGCCCTGCCAGTCTTCAAGTAGCACAGCATAATATGGGTTCGATGATATATCACCTGGATAGCTCAGTGGGTTAGAGCATGGTGCTGCTAATGGCAAGGTCGCAGGTTCGATTCCTGTAAGGGACAGCTGCCTATTCCTGCACTGCAGGGGGTTGAACTAGATGATTATCAGGGTCCCTTCTAATTCTATGATTCTATGATGTGCATTGGAGCATCCCCAGTACTGCAACCTCCATAGAAAACTATACTCTTAGAGAAGGTAGAGTTCAATTCAAAATAGTTGACTGCCCCCTGGCAGCTTGGAGGACCACATTTGTTTTCACAAGTTTGGTCACTTACAGATGGTGGTGATGATGCTACCATATCTGTATTTGGTTCCATGGAGAGAAGTAAGGGCTTCGACTGCCTTCTGAGCAAGAGCGTCCTGGAAGGGAACAAGGGACAGAAGGAGAGGAAGAAAAAGTGAGATCTAGAAATGTCAAGCGCATGGGATGAGAACTGCTACATAACAAAGGTGATCTAAGAGATGCAGGTTTGTGGGGAGAGAATTTACCCCCTTCAGTGCATGGCACTGTGGTCCAAACCACAGAGCCTAGGGCTTGCCAATCAGAAGGTCGGCGGTTCGAATTCCCACAACGGGGTGAGCTCCCGTTGCTCGGTCCCTGCTCCTGCCAACCTAGCATTTCGAAAGGACATCAAAGTGCAAGTAGATAAATAGGTACCGCTCCGGCGGGAAGGTAAATGGTGTTTCCGTGTGCTGCTCTGGTTCACCAGAAGCAGCTTAGTCATGCTGACCACATGACCCGGAAGCTGTACGCCGGCTCCCTCAGCCAATAAAGCGAGATGAGCGCCACAACCCCAGAGTCATCTGCAACTGGACCTACCGGTCAGGGGTCCCTTTACCTTTACAGTGGTACCTCGGTTTCCAGACGCTTCAGGTTACAGACTCCGCTAACCCAGAAATAGTACCTCTGGTTAAGAACTTTGCTTCAGGATAACAGAAATCGTGTGGCAACGGCACGGCAGCAGCGGGAGGCCCCATTAACTAAAGTGGTGCTTCAGGTTAAGAACAGTTTCAGGTTAAGAATGGACCTCCAGAACAAATTAAGTTCTTAACCTGAGGTACCACTGTATTTTAATTTCTGCACTTGTCTCTTTCCCTACAGGAAATGTTTTCATGCTCAGGATCCCTATCTTTGTACGTCCTCCTGCTTTGGTGGTACTTCGCAAGAAAAAACACACCTTATATTCTGTCTCCCAGGTGTGCTTCTCTTTCTTCTTACCCCTCTTGTTCTAAAGAGGTCACTCCAGAGGAAGCCCCATCACTTTGGGTTTCATTCAGCTGCTGTCAGAAGTGACAGCTTTTTAGTAGTTCAGAATGGCCAGCTGAGGTTTTATCAGTGATGGGAGGCGGTTCCCTGATAGCTTGGGATTCCTTCTCCAGCTTTTGGAAGGGGAAGTCCATTGGAGAACGTGGGGCAGTGACACACCTCCAGCTGAGTGGTGAGGTGGAGGAGTGATTTGATCTTACAAAGGCTGAGTGTTTGGGGTTGGGGTGTGGAGTTAGCTGAAATGGAGATTCAGCAGGAGCTGCACGAGTTGTCCCCTCTGTGGGTCTACTGCTGGTTCCTTACACACAGACACCGTGTCCCTAAGGGAGGGGACTGAGCCATGGAGTCCTACCAGCTCCGCCTGATCAGCTGCTTTCTTGCTGGTGTAGCCATAAGGATAAAGGAGAAGCTGAGAGTAGCTGTGGATGGAGACGAAGGCTTTGATGTTGCCGTGACTCTTCACAAAGTCCACGATGGCTTTCACTTCGGGCTCAGAGTTAGGGTAGGGTCCACGGTAGGTCTCGGTGCAAGGGTTCCCGCTGGATCCAGCCTCTGTAATGCACAAAAAAACACTGTTTCATTGGTTGCTGTAGATCAGGAACAATTCAGATAAGGCACTTTGGTGATGCATGTTTAGCCTGGAGAAGAGGAGGTTAAGGGGTGATATGATAGCCATGTTCAAATATATAAAAGGATGTCACATAGAGGAGGGAGAAAGGTTGTTTTCTGCTGCTCCAGAGAAGCGGACACGGAGCAATGGATCCAAACTACAAGAAAGAAGATTCCACCTAAGCATTAGGAAGAACTTCCTGACAGTAAGAGCTGTTCGACAGTGGAATTTGCTGCCAAGGAGTGTGGTGGAGTCTCCTTCTTTGGAGGTCTTTAAGCAGAGGCTTGACAACCATATGTCAGGAGTGCTCTGATGGTGTTTCCTGCTTGGCAGGGGGTTGGACTCGATGGCCCTTGTGGTCTCTTCCAACTCTATGATTCTATGATACAACCCTTCCATAACCTGGTTTGAACATTAAAAACCCATGAATTGATAAAGGCAGGTCTACACAATAAAGTTAAATGTTAGTTTGCGACCATATCATGGCTCACTCATCCCCTTAGTGCTTTTTTTCTTTAAAAATGTTTAGGGGTACTCTCATTTTCACTCAAGAAAATCACCATTTTATAGTTCAGATCAGGAGAAATAAATACAGTAAATGGACAAAAGTACAAAGATCCACAAAATGTTTAGGGCAACCTTTCTCAACCTGTGGGTCCCAAATGTTGTTGAACTACAACTCCCATCACCCCTAGCTGGCAAGGCCAGAGTTCAGGGATGATGGGAGTTGTAGTCCAACAACATCTGGGGACCCACAGATTAAGAACCGCTGGTTTAGGGGTATGTGTACCCCCAGAAAAAAGCGCTGCATCCTCCCAATCACGCACACTTCAATTTTTGATAGAGAATCATAGAACAACAGAGTTTGAAGGGACCCTGAGGGTCATCTAGTCCAACCCCCTGCAATGCAGGAATCTCAACTGAAACCTCCATGACAGATGGCCACACAAGCTGGAGAACTCTAGCTCCAGTCTAGGAGTCTGGGGGCTGGAAGTTTTGCATTTTGCCATAATGAGTTGACAGGAAACTGACTATGGTGAATGGTTGGACACAGAATAATGGTGGAAGAAACCAACTGGGGAATCCCCAAGGGTGTTGGGTCATGCTTGAGGTTTTCCAGCAGGCATCTCAGTGGCTTCCATGAGAACAGGGTGCTGGACTAGATGGGCCCTTGCCTGATCCCACAAACTCTTCCTGTGTTCTTAACTGGAGGCTGGAATTGAAACGATGACCTTTGTGTGCCCCACCTCCAAGTGATAGCGTTCCACCCTACATCAGCATCCCCAATTAGGCACATATAATGATGTATGGAAGTGAGAGCTGGACCATAAAGAAGGCTGATCGCCGAAGAATTGATGCTTTTGAATTATGGTGCTGGAGGAGACTCTTGAGAGTCCCATGGACTGCAAGAAGATCAAACATATCCATTCTTAAGGAAATTAGCCCTGAGTAGGTCCAGTCGAAGGACAGATCGTGAAGATGGTTGGACAGTGTCTTCAAAGCTACAAACATGAGTCTGACCAAACTGCGGGAGGCAGTGGAAGACAGGAGTGCCTTGCGTGCTCTGGTCCATGGGGTCACGAAGAGTCGGACACGACTAAACGACTAAACAACAACAACAATGAGGTATGGAAGTGAGAGCTGGACCATAAAGAAGGCTGATCGCCGAAGAATTGATGCTTTTGAATTATGGTGCTGGAGGAGACTCTTGAGAGTCCCATGGACTGCAAGAAGATCAAACGTATCCATTCTTAAGGAAATTAGCCCTGAGTAGGTCCAGTCGAAGGACAGATCGTGAAGATGGTTGGACAGTGTCTTCAAAGCTACAAACATGAGTCTGACCAAACTGCGGGAGGCAGTGGAAGACAGGAGTGCCTTGCGTGCTCTGGTCCATGGGGTCACGAAGAGTCGGACACGACTAAACGACTAAACAACAACAACAATGAGGTATGGAAGTGAGAGCTGGACCATAAAGAAGGCTGATCGCCAAAGAATGGATGCTTTTGAATTATGGTGCTGGAGGAGACTCTTGAGAGTCCCTATCCATTCTGAAGGGAATCAGCCCTGAGTGCTCACTGGAAGGACAGATCCTGAAGCCGAGGCTCCAATACTTTGGCCACCTCATGAGAAGAGAAGACTCCCTGGAAAAGACCCTGATGCTGGGAAAGATGGAGGGCACAAGGAGAAGGGGACGACAGAGGACGAGATGGTGGGACAATGTTCTCAAAGCTACCAGCATGAGTTAGACCAAACTGCAGGAGGCAGTGGAAGACAGTAGTGCCTGGCGTGCTCTGGTCCAGGGGGTCACAAAGAGTCGGACACTATTAAACAACAACAAATCCTGTGCCATAGAGCATTGGATCCCTTCAGACAATCATATTCCGCTCGACCTCACAAAGGTACACGCCCCCCCATCGGGGTGGGGGATGAGGAAGCAAAACCCTTTACCGCCAAATCCTGCGTCCCAATTCCTGTTGGGATCCACTCCGATGCAGGATGACCCGCTGTTCTTGGACCTTGTCTTCCTCCACATGCGGTTCTGCAACAGCCAAGAAAGGCCCATCAACAAAGTTCAGAACTTCCAGACCTGCTTCTGAAGCTAAATGCGTAATTCAACCTACCAGCTTCATTCTGAACACAGAGTCTTGAAAGGCAAAGAAATACCTTGGAGTGGGTGAAGGCAAACCCATCTGGGTTTGTGACAATTTCTAGGAAGATGTCGAAGTTGTCCAGGATGGAGGTCAGGGAGGCATCCTTGCCGTAGCCATCAAGGATCTGAACAGGATGAAAAAGAAGGGCTTAGGGACAGAGCCTTGGAGTTCGTCATCATTCGTAGACAGAGGTGTGTCTGGCTTCTTCAGACAAAGACAAAGACATTTTTCTTTTCCATCCTTCCGTCCATCTTTCCTTTATTTCATTAATAACCCACCATTTTTTCCTCCAAGGAGCTCAAGGTGGCATCAGTGGTTCTCCACCATCTCATTTAATCCCAGCAACAGCCCTGTGAGGTTGGTTAGGCTGAGAGGCAGCGACTGGCCCAAGGTCATCCAGTGAGCATCATAGCCGAGTGGGGAAATTTGAACCCTGGTCTCCCAGTTCCCAGGCCAGTGCTCTAACCATAGCTGTCAACCGTCCCTTATTTGGCGGGAAAGTCCTTTATCCCAGCGCCGTGTCCCGCTGCTATCCCTTATTGATGATGTCCCTTAAATTTCCCGGGTTTCAAAGGAAGCAGCTCCTCTCCCTCCCTCCCTGCCGGCCAGGGAGGAGGGAGGCTCCAACTGTGTTGCTTGGCTGCGTTGCTCACCCAATAAGGAGTCTAAGAACGACTGGGGGGGGTGGAGCTTGCATGCCTTGTGCCGATCAAATTGGCCGCGTTGCCTGGGGACTTGCCTTTGCTCAGCGCTTCCCAGCGGAGAGGCAACGGTGGTTTTCCTTGCTGCATCCCCTTTGCTGGGTTGCTGCGCTGTGGGAACCACCGCTTGAGGCTTCATTTGGCTGCTGGCTGGGCTTTCTGCCTTTGGCTTGGAGGGGCTCAGAAGTTGAACCTACCTGTGTGGAAAATCCCCTATTTTGGCTGCTGATCCCTTATTTTTGAGGCTGCTGGTCCCTTATTTTCAAATCTGTAAGTTGACAGCTATGGCTCTAACCACTACACCACATTGGCCTTTGACACCTGGCAGGTGCATTTTCAGGACCCACCCTATTCTTGCAACTGTTCTGGGGCTGTTTTTAATTCTGAATTTTACATTATTGCGACCCACCCTGGGACCTGCCAGTGAAGAACAGGTCAAAAATGTGGTAATTATATTTTTTTTTTTTTATAAATTTTTTTATTGCTTTTTTCCAGAATCTAAATCCATCATCAATAACACAACAAAAGCGGTTTTACAGAAAGAAAAAGAAATTAAACAAGAAAAAATTCATTTTTCGAAGTCTTTTTTTTTTTTTTTCATCATCCACTGGACTTCCCCATCTCCTCCATCCCTGCATTCTTTATAATAAATATAAACAGCAAATTAATACCTTGTTTCCTGTGTTTTTGTATTTTCATCTAATTATTCACTCTGAAATTAAAACTTTTCTCAATCATTAACTTTGTTTCTATCAACTCCGAATTTCAATACTGAAGCATATTTACCTCAAACCTTAGCAAATTTTTAACATTCATATATCTTATAATGTTTTTGTAAATAGTCCTTAAATTTTTTCCAATCCTCTTCCGCAGCCTCTTCTCCCAGGTCTCGGATTCTGCCAGTCATTTCGGCTAGTTGCATATAGTCCATCAGTTGTGTGTGCCATTCTTCCAGTGTGGGTAGCTCCTGTGCCTTCCAGTATTTAGCTATGAGAATTCTTGCTGCAGTCGTTGCATATAGAAAGAAGGTTCTGTCTTTCTTAGGTATCCTCTGGCCCACAATGCCCAAGAGGAAGGCCTCTGGTTTCTTCTGAAAGGTATACTTAAATACCTTTTTCAACTCGTTATAAATCATTTCCCAGAAGGCCTTCACCCTCGGGCATGTCCACCAGAGGTGGTAAAAAGTTCCTTCAGCCTCCTTACATTTCCAACATTTATTATCAGACAAATGGTATATCTTTGCAAGTTTGACTGGGGTCATGTACCACCTGTACATCATTTTCATAATATTTTCCTTTAAGGCACTACATGCCGTAAATTTCATACCGGTGGTCCATAACCTTTCCCAGTCCTCAAACATAATGTTGTATCCAATATCTTGTGCCCATTTTATCATGGCTGATTTGACTGTCTCATCTTGAGTATTCCATTTAAGCAGCAAGTTGTACATTCTTGAAAGCACTTTCGTCTTAGGTTCAAGTAATTCTAGTTCTAATTTTGATTTTTCCACCTGGAAACCAATTTTTTTATCTTTTTTAAAGATCTCTAAAATTTGGGCATAGTGAAACCAGTCTCGCACCTTCCCTTTCAATTTTTCAAAGCTCTGCAACCTCCAAGTGTCACCCACTCTTTCTATTATTTCACAGTATTTTGCCCAGCCACCCCCCATATTAAGTATTTTTGTGGCTTTAGCCTCCATCGGTGATAACCACCTCGGAGTCTTGTTTTCAAATAAGTCCTTGTATTTAGTCCAGACAGAAAACAGAGATTTCCTTACAATATGGTTTTTAAACAACTTATGAGACTTTACCTTGTCGTACCACAAATATGCATGCCACCCAAAAGCATTGTTGAACCCTTCCAGATCTAGGACATCAGTGTTTTCTAGCAAAAACCAATCCTTCAGCCAGCAGAGGGATGCAGCTTCATAATACAACCTTAAGTCCGGCAGGGCAAAACCCCCTCTTTCCTTTGCATCTGTTAATATTTTAAATTTTATTCGGGGCTTTTTGCCCTGCCAGACAAACTTCATAATGTCCCTCTGCCACTTTCCAAAACATTCCACTCTGTCCACGATCTGTAGGGTCTGGAACAGAAACAGCATTTTTGGCAATACATTCATCTTTACTGCTACAATTCTTCCCAACAAGGAAAGTTTCAATCTTGACCAGATTTCTAGATCCTTTTTAATTTCAGACCAACATTTTTCATAATTATCTTTAAACAGATTCAAATTTTTCCCAGTCAAGTTGACCCCCAGGTATTTCACTTTATTAACAACGTTTAGTTCTGTTTCCTTCTGAAACCCATCTATTTCTAAAGGTGTCAAGTTTTTTGCCAAAACCTTAGTTTTTTGTTTGTTTAACTTGAATCCCGCCACCCGACCAAACTCAGAAATTAATTCCAATACTCTTTTTGTGCTGGACACCGGCTCCTGTAATGTCAAAACCAAGTCATCTGCAAAGGCCTTCAGTTTATATTGTTTTCCTCCGACCTGTATTCCTTCCACCTGCTGATCCTTCCTGATCAAATTTAGCAAAACCTCAAGGACAGAAATAAATAGCAAGGGTGATAGGGGGCACCCCTGTCGTGTTCCTTTTTCAATTTTAAACTCTTCTGTCACCACATTGTTTACTATCAATTTAGCCTTTTGTTCTGAATATATTGCATCTATGCCATTTTGGAACGCCCTTCCCACTCCCATCCCTTCCAAATTCTTCTTCATAAATTTCCAAGATATATTGTCAAAGGCCTTCTCCGCGTCTATAAATATCAAAACTGCTTTTGTATTCAAATTTGTCTGTAGAAGTTCCAGAACGTCAACAATGTTCCTAGTATTATCTGACAAATGCCTGCCAGGGAGAAAGCCTGCTTGGTCTTTATGAATAACTCCATTTAAGACTTTTTTCAATCTATTTGCCAAAATGTCAGCAAAAATCTTGTAATCCACGTTTAGGAGTGAGATGGGACGGTAGTTCTTAAGTTGAGTCTTTTCAGATTCCAATTTTGGTATCAAAGTGATGAATGCCTCTTTCCACGATTCTGGTGCCCCCTTCCCTTCCATAATTTGATTACATACCTCCATCAATGGCTGAGTCAGGTATTCCTTCAATATCTTATAATATTTGGAGGTAAGTCCATCTGGGCCCGGGGATTTGCCTAGTTGCATGTTCTGAATGGCATTTTCGATTTCCTGTTGGGTTATTTTATAATTCAGGTCAGTTTGTTTGTCTTGTGTTAGTTTTTGTAGGCCATAGCTTTTTAAAAATTTATTTATTTCAGTCTCCACTTGGGGTCCTTGGGAAAACAATTTTTTAAAATATCTCTGGAAACACTTTCTAATTTCCTCTGGTTTCTGAATACATTCTCCTTCAACCTCTAGATTGGTAACAAAGTTCAGTTTTTGTCTCTTTTTCAGCTGCCATGATAGCAGCTTCCCACATTTATTTGCCGATTCAAATGATCTTTGTTTCATCTGTTTGATTTTCCATTCAACTTCTTGATTTATCAGTTTTGCATATTGTGCTTGATGGAATTTTATTTCTCTCAAAACTTCTTTTGATTTTGGATTTAGTCTCAACTTTTTCTCTCCGTCTTTTATCCTTTCCAAGATCTTGTCCTTTTTACCGTTCCAGAGTTTTTTCTTAATAGAATTCTGCTGTATCAGAAACCCTCTCATAACAGCTTTGCTTGCGTCCCAGATTGTTTTTTTTTCCACCGAAGTGTTCAAATTTAGTTCAAAGTAGTCTTTCATCGTCTTTTGGGCCTTCTTCACTATCTCCTGGTCTCTAAACAATGCATCATTCATTCTCCATCTGAAGGATCCAGCTGGTGTAAGTCTCAAGTCCATTTTCAAGGGGTTATGGTCGGAGCAAGTTTTAGGGCAGATCTCTACTTTTTTGGTCTTGGGTGCCAGTCCTCTAGATATCCAGATTTGGTCGATTCTTGTCCAGGATAGGTGGGCCTCAGAAAAGAATGTTCCCTCTCTACCTAGGGGGTTCTTTGTCCTCCAGATATCAATCAAGTCCATATTGTCTGTGAGTTCAAAAAAAGTCTTTGGTAGTCTGCCATCTTTAGTCACGTTTTGATTTTGTGACTTATCCATGTGTGTGGAGACAACCCCATTCATATCTCCCATCAGAATGATGTTATTATAGTCCATATGGTCCAGCATTGTCTCATGCAGCTTCCCATAAAATTCAGATTTCCCCTCATTTGGTGCATAAATTCCAATTATCAAAAATTTTTCTCCTTGTGATTGTATTTCGATCGCCAAAATTCTTCCTTGTTCATCTTTGAACACAAATTTTGGTGCTAGGCTCTCCTTTGCATATATCACGACTCCCCTTTTCTTTTCTTTAGCTGATGAAATAAATTCTTGGCCTAGTCGCTTGTTTATTAGCACTCTTCTGTGGAGCCTAGTCACATGGGTTTCCTGGAGACAAATGACGTCTAGTTGTTCTTTCCTCAAAATGTGAAAAATCCTTTTCCTTTTTTCAGGGGAATTTGCCCCATGGATATTCCAACTAAAAAGCTGCAGAGACATCCTGGATCAGCTTGTTAGCCGATGGGGTTGTCTCCCTTCTCGTCTATGTCTGGAGGTGGATCTTTTGTACCAGGCGTGGGGGGTGGCCAGGTACCTGCTGTCCCTTTTCGAAGGTCCTCCCCGTGATCGTTTAGGAATTTTTCTTGCTCTTCTGCTGTTCTGATTCTCACCTTCTTCCCTTTCAAATTAAAAGATAATCCTTGGGGGAATTCCCACCTGTAAGGGATTGTGTTGTTTCTTAATAATCTTGCCAGATCCTTGTATGTAGTTCTTAAGTCCAACAATTGTTTTGGTATGTCTCTGAAGATTTCTGCTGTCTTTCCCTGTATCACCAATGGGTTTTTAAAATGTAGGCCAAGTATGTTGTCTTTTTCTTGCTTGTATCTCAATATGATCAAGCAATCCCTTGGTTTATCTTTCTTGGCCACTCTTCCCAATCTAAAAGCGGTGACGATTTTGAAGTCTTTCTCTTCTGCCAAACCCCAGAACTTGGATATTTCTGCAGTCAAAAAGCCAGCCAAATCTTCCTTTTCTAGTTCTGGAATATTTCTAATCCTAAGATTACTTTCCCGGTTTTTCAGCTCCGCCATAGACAGATAGGCCTGTTGTTCAGTGACCTGTCTACTCAGTGGTCTTACTTCCCCTCTTAATTCCTCAATCCTTTTTTTGTTTTGGTCTGCTTTCGTGTTTGCGTCCTCAGCTAATTTTCGGTTCTCTGATATAGTCTTTTCAAAATTTCCTATCGCCTGTGTGTTTTGAGCAACTTGGTCTGTCAACTTATTAATCGTTGCTGTAACCTGGTCAAATTTAGCCGCTTGTTCATCAGCTTTCTTATTTAATGCTGCCAGTTGATCCAATATTTCTTTAGAAGTAGGGTCTAATCCTCCTGCAGCCATATCCTCCAAAACTGGCTGTTTAAATTGTCCTTCTTGCAGACCTGTCACAATTGGAACAGATGATCTACGTGGCTGCACAGGCAAAGTTGATTGCAATAGTTCAGTTTGTTTTGCTTTCTTGGCAGCCCTTGTTTTTCCTGCCACACTCATTCCACAACTGTCTAGGTTTCAAGGTCAAATTGTAAATCCCATGGGAAAAGCAATCATCCAGGCAAAAAGATTTCCAAAACAACCAGCAGTTCTCAGAGGTTTATATTTCCACAATCCAGCAGGGGGGGCTCCCCAAAAGTTTCCACCATTTAATTCCCAAATATGGTAAAATCCAAAATAAGGGGGGGAAACCCTCTAAATTCACTTTAAACTGCAGATGATAAAGGTTCTTTGCGAAGGTGTGAACAACAGTTCCTTTTTTGTAACTGCAAAGTAGCCCAATGTAACTTTATGTCTCTATACACAGTTGCCACAGTCTGATGTTACTTTGTATCCAGGCAGCCCGTGAGCTGGGGCTTATAACTTTATAATCCACAAAATATAGAGAGGTATAGCACAGTCTCACAATCAAATCCAAACTTGCAGGGTAAGTTCCAACTTCTTTTAAACTCCTTTCAACGCTTCCGCTTTAAAAAAACTTTGCTCAATACTTTAAACAGGGACGGAAGACTGACTTCCTTTTTAGCGTCTCCCGCTTTCAGCCGAAATTCACCAATTTGATGTCCAAATAAAGCCTCAAATTTCTTACTCACGAGTTTGTTGTTTCCAATCAAATGTTCAAAGAAGAAAGGTCAGCGCTCATCAGCAGCAGCCGCGCGGCTTCGCTTCCGCGGAAAGAGCGATGGATTCACAGCACCGCTACCCCCTCCACGTTCCGGAGCCCCTTACGGGGTCCCTTCTGCGTATCCGAGGTCGCTCCTGGTGCCCGCCGAATCCCACGGCCACGGGCTCACTCTACCCGTGGTTTTCCTAAACGGGTCGTCGCTGTGCCGCAGCGCACGACCCTTTTCCGCGGAGCCCCTCTTCAACAACTGAAGAGGACCGCCATTGCTGTTTCGCGCCGCCTCCGGAAGTCCAAAAATGTGGTAATTATAATAACAATAATAATAATAATAAATAATATATTTTTCAATTTAGTCTGTGTTTGCTAAGTAGTGAGCATCTACTCTAGACGAGAAATGTGTTTGTTATGGTTAGGAGAAGGAAAACACAACTGCAGATGAGATCAATTTCTCCAGAAGACCTTTGATTTGATTTATTATTTAGAGGCTGCTTTTTTGACAGCACCACTGAGCTCAAGGGAGCTCAGAATTATAAGAAGGCATTAAAATTAGCAATCAGCATTCCCATAAATATAATCCTATCAATAAACACCACCGCATCCAAGCAAATCAAACCAAACTGTTCAAGTAGTTCAATACAAACTCATAATACTATTTTTGTTATATGTTGCCTACGTATGTCAGTTGCTGTCCTGGGTTCCTTCAGGTGGAAGAATGGGATATAAACTGAATGAATAAATACAACTAACAATTTACCAGAGATCAAACAGGTCTGGAAGCCTTGAATCCTGTGATTGGCATAAATATAAACTAATCAGGATGTATTTGCACTTTTGGATAGCCAGCTTCACTCTGGATTCCCATGGGAAGAGACCAAGGCAATGCAAGACATGGAAGCTGCACTCCTTCTCTCTCAGAATCCGGATGCCCGCCTCTGAGATTCTACACCAAGTCTTTCTTAGCAGCCTTGAGGACATTCGGAGGATGTTGGGTTCTGGGCCCCCGGTACATGGACACATTTGGGTGCATGCACACCATTTAAAACCCACCCACACCCAAGAATCTTGGGAACTATAGTTCATGATGGTGCCAGGAATTGTAGCTCTAAGCGGGAGACTACAGTTCCAATGATTCTTTGGGAAGGGTGCTTTCAATGGTGAATATGCATTCACGAAGTTGTGAAATCCTTGCAGCATTGGCGTCTCTGAACATGGGCGGTTCATTCTTGGCCAGCGGTTGCCGATGGAGCTCTGAGCCCTTCCTCCTGCGTGTGAAATGTGAGACTAAATTGCAGCCAATACCTTCTTTGCAAGGGACGCGGGTGGCGCTGTGGGTTAAACCACAGAGCCTAGGACTTGCCGATCAGAAGGTCAGCGGTTCGAATCCCCGCGACGGGGTGAGCTCCCGTTGCTCGGTCCCTGCTCCTGCCAACCTAGCAGTTCGAAAGCACGTCAAAGTGCAAGGAGATAAATAGGTCCCGCTCCGGCGGGAAGGTAAATGGCGTTTCCGTGCGCTGCTCTGGTTTGCCAGAAGCGGCTTAGTCCTGCTGGCCACATGACCCGGAAGCTGTACACCGGCTCCCTCGGCCAATAAAGCGAGATGAGCGCTGCAACCCCAGAGTCGGTCACGACCGAACCTAATGGTCAGGGGTCCCTTTACCTTTACCTTACCTTCTTTGCAAAGTAGACTCCACTGGCTTGAGTGACCCATTCCCGGGAGTGGATGCCGGTGTCAATCCAGATTGCTGGCCGGTTGCTTCCCCCGGTGCTGAACTGTGCGGAAAGAGGAGAAAGAGAAATCTGAATTCCTGCCTTCTCCTCCGCAAGGCTGTCTCCAAGTCTGATGGGCCTGCAAGCTCCCTATGAATGCCGGGTACTGAAAGTGGCATCGTAGCATCCAGGCCCATAAACCTGAGCAGTTTGTTAAACCTCATAATTCCCTAAAGCAATTTCCCAGTTCTTTGGAGCCTGGGGGCACATTTGAAAAATCTAAGGAAATGTTATGCATGCCACATAATGCCCATTTCACAGAAGGAGAATTGGTGGTGCTTGAAACACACACACTCTCTCAAAACAACAGGGGGGGACACACCCAAAAACCAACCTCCCAAAAAAACAATTTCTCAAAACATAAAAATTAGGAGGGACAAGGGTCCCATTGAATGCCAGAAGGAAGTACCATATTTTTTGCTCTATAAGACTCACTTTTTCCCTCCTAAAAAGTAAGGGGAAATGTGTGTGCGTCTTATGGAGCGAATGCAGGCTGCGCAGCTATCCCAGAAGCCAGAACAGCAAGAGGGATTGCTGCTTTCACTGCGCAGCAATCCCTCTTGCTGTTCTGGCTTCTGAGATTCAGAATATTTTTTTTCTTGTTTTTCTCCTCCAAAAACTAGGTGCATCTTGTGGTCTGGTGCGTCTTATAGAGCAAAAAATACGGTATTTGAAGAAGTCGGGGTGCCCACAAGTGCCATGTTGGAGACCCAATATTTAAAGGCCGAAATATTAACACATTATATCCATATGTGTTAGAGATGTGGGAGTTCCACCTCCTGCATGGCGTGGGAAGGTCAGGAGTGGAAACTTATGTTTGTTTGTCCAAATGCCCCAGAAGTGACTTACCTTCAAGATGTTGATTGGTCGGCCCTCGTAACTCTTCCCAATCTGGATTTTACTGACCAGTTTGGGGTTTTCACCCACCAGGAGGTCCATGAAATCGTAGATCTAGTGGAGAGAGAGAGAGAGAGAGGGCTGGAGTGAAGTGTGTCTGTGTGTGTCTCACTAAGAGTCTGTGTTCTGAAATTCTGCCTCAAGAAAGCAAACGTCAAGACTCCAGGGGTTCCTGAAATGAGGGCTTTATTTTCCATTGTGAAATATACTCGGAGTCGAGAGTGGATTTCATGCTCTTTATTTAGCTCATAGTGGTGAGGAAGAATCAAAGTTCCCTCAGAATGTCTGATTTATATACATTATTTACACAATGGGCCCCACATGATTGGCTAATTCCAGGATTCACCTGATTCACCAATCAGGTTGCGGGTTCACTTCCACCTGGAGCTGGATTGGGTGGCTCCTGTGGACCAGTCAGACTGCTGCATTCTGGATCCTATTGTTCTAGGACCAATTAGACTGCTGCATTCTGGACCCTATTGTTCTAGGACCAATCAGACTGCTGCATTCTGAATCCTATTGTTCTAGGACCAATCAGACTGCTGCATTCTGGACCCTATTGTTCTAGGACCAATCAGACTGCTGCATTCTGGACCCTATTGTTCTAGGACCAATCAGACTGCTGCATTCTGAATCCTATTGTTCTAGGACCAATCAGGCTGCTGCATTCTGAATCCTATTGTTCTAGGACCAATCAGACTGCTGCTTTTTGGATCCTATTCAACTCAGTACATAACACATTGTGTTCTACATGGCAATGTTAGTCAGTTAAATTGTGGAGTGGGCTAACTCACCTGAATTGCACATACCCTGTGCCGTGGAGTGGAGAGACCATTACTCTCTCTCCCCCCCACCCAATTATGACAGCTGCAATCTCTTCTTATTTATTACATTTATATACCATTTATATACCACTTATATCTTTCAATGAGTTCAAGGTAGGTGAGCCAGTTCTGCACACTTTCCCTCTGGACTATCCTCTGCAGCTTGAAAAGCATATCCCTTGTTTGATGACATTTTGATAACACTTGCAAAAATGTCCACCTACCCACCACCATTGCCCTCGCTCGCTTGCTCTCTCAGTTGACTTTGCCTGAGGTGATGTCACGACATAACCACCCCTGATTGGCTATTTACACATCTTATTCACTGTATGTTCTCTGATTGGCTTGGACTGGTGAAGTGATGAGCCCAGAATGCCCTCGCTCTCAAGTGGCTTGGTTAACCCTCAGTATTGTCCTCACATTGGCAAACCTGTTTGACTATATACAGTAGCACAGGGGTCAGCAACCGTTTTCAGCCGTGGGCCGGACTATCCCTCAGATCATGTGGTGGGCCGGACTATATTTGGGGGGGGGGAATGAACGAATTCCTATGCCCCACAAATAACACAGAGATGCATTTTAAATAAAAGGACACATTCTACTCATGTAAAAACACGCTGATTCCAGGACTGTCCGTGGGCCAGATTGAGAAGGCGATTGGGCCAGATCCGGCCCCCGGGCCTTAGGTTGCCTAGCCCTGATATAGCATAGTCATGACATCATCCCATCCCATCCAATGAGATTACAAGTTCAGGAAGCAATAAACAGGAGAGGTGAAGTGTACCTAGAGCAGCAACAAAAAGTGATAAGTATTTCTGCTATCAAAGCATTAGCTGGAAAATATTTTTTCCCTCTCTCCTAAACCCATGTCTTTGCTCCCCATACAAAACAATCACATTGAAATGGGATATTTGCAGTTACAACAAGTTTGCATTTATTTCACTTACCTCATCCAGATTGTGGTAAGAAGCATAGTTAAATGTCTCAATCGACCGGGGCATAAAATGTTGGCGGGACATGAAAAGCTTCTCCTCATCCACCAGTGACTGGAAGGGACAATGGGAAGAGTCAGGGAGGAGTGGGGGTTGTTGGAGAAAAGCACACTCCCTTTTCTTGAGTTTGTAGCTAATGCACATGTTACTTTAAACCACATGAGCCCATGGTCTATCTAGCAACCTAGCCAGCACTTACTTGTGAAATCTGTAAGTTAACTCTGCCCCTAAAAGCTGAGCCATTTTGTGGTTCTCTCTTATAACCTTTAAATAGTTCCTGCTCCTGCATGAATAAAGCCTTTGAACTCTCACAGTGGAAACGGTAGTGTGTGCACAGCATATATCTGAGGTGTCAATGATTTGGACAGCATACACATAATACTTTTAAAGCACACTTGAAACACATTTCCCCCCTGAAAAAATTCTGGGCACCATAGTTTGTTAAGGGTTGCTGGTGATAGATAAACTACTGTGCTCAGGATTCGTTGTAGTGTGTACACAGCCTAGGTTAAAGAGGTTTGTCTCCAGCATGATAGTGGCGGTGAAAAGGTAGACTCAGTCAGGGAAAGGTGCCTGTGAGGGGAGGCTTGCCTGAGGTCCCTCAAGAACCTGCAGCTGGCCCTGGTGTCAGGTCTCAGGGCCGACAACACACAGGTTTATACAGCAGGGTCAACCCTACCATTAGACGGTGGTAGAAGTGAGGTCTTGAAGGACAGAACTGGGCCAGGCCCTGCTTTGCAGACCACACACACCTGCACCCGTTTCCCTTGTCATCTGTGCAGGTCACTGACCTGAAGGTCCTGGATCATGATGGAATAACGGATGCCATTGGATTCCAGGAAGACCTTGACTCCTTGGAGGCTCTCGAATGGGACACGCACGTCTATGGGGAACTCGGAGTGAACTGGGTGGCGCCAGAAATCCAGCTGGAGAAGAAAAGTATTAGATTAATATATGTGTACGGTGTGTGGTTTTGTCATCTCTCCTGTGGTGCAATAATGTAAGAATTGCCTTGCTGGCTGTGGAACCTGGGGAGCTGCCTTATATTGAGTCAGACATTGTTCCATCTAGTTAGCATTGTCTACACTGATTGGCAGCAGCTGCCCAGGGTTTCAGAGGGGACATTCCTAGCCCTTCGTGGAGATGGTACTGAACCTGGGACCTTCTACTGAACCTGGGACCTTTTGCATGCAAGCAGATGTTCTGCTCACTGAGTTACGGCCCTTACCTACCTCCCCCCCCCCAAAAAAATCCAACTGTGAAAAGTTAAAGTACGGCTTAAATTCGCCACCTTACAAAAATTGGTTTTTACAATATCGCTGCTGAAACAGGCATGTGGTAAAACAAAACCAAAATATGTTTTATTGCCGATTTGCTAGATTGAGACTGTTCATTTGCTATTTGCGGGTGTGAGTGCCTGCGGAATTGTAGCAATAGCGATTTGCCATTTTAGCGATTGTACGGTAATTTTTGCGGGCTCGCAAGATCAAAGGCTTAAATTGGCTCAGAGTTACGATTCTACCAGCCGCAGCGATTTTCAGCCTGTAACCCAATTTTAAGGGAGCGGCTTATATTTGGGTATTGTTTTTTCCCCCTCTCCCCTCCTCCTTGAATTTCAAAGGTGCGGCTTATTTGCGGGTGCGGCTTATATTCGGGCCAATACGGTATCTCTCTGCCTATCCATCCATCCCTCCACTCAGCTGCCATTCGCTGTAAAGTCCCAGGGTGGGTGTCAGGGGCAGGAGCCAGGCAATAAATCACACAGCATCAGTGAAGTCAAGTCTTTATTCCTGAACACAAGGTCTACTCAGGAGGCCAGGCCTAGTGAGCTCAGCAACTCGTCCCTGTAGATCTTGCTCCATGGGGCAGTTGTGGGGACTGAAGGTGCCCTCCTTCCCACAGCGGCCTAGGCTAGGGTTACCAGACGTCCCCGGATTTGCAGATCTGTCCCTGGTCAAATTCTGTCCCCGGAATGTCCCCAGATTTGCAAATCTGTCCCCTGGAAATGTGACAGCGGCAGTCATCAGCCCGGAGCCAGCCTGGTTGCGCAGTGGGCTCTGGCTGGCTTCAGGAGCTGCTCGCAGCTGTGGTGTCCGCCATTTTCCCTCGCCGAAAGTCCCCATATGATGTGTCTTGTGTGCAACATATCATATGGGGACTTCCGGCGAGGAAAAATGGCAGAGCCAACTGCACTGTGGTGCCAGTGTGGTGTAGTGGTTAAGAGCGGTAGTCTCGTAATCTGGGGAACCGGGTTCGTGTCTCCGCTCCTCCACATGCAGCTGCTGGGTGACCTTGGGCTAGTCACACTTCTCTGAAGTCTCTCAGCCCCACTCACCTCACAGAGTGTTTGTTGTGGGGGAGGAAGGGAAAGGAGAATGTTAGCCGCTTTGAGACTCCTCCTGGTAGTGATAAAGCGGGATATCAAATCCAAACTCTTCTTCTTCTTCTTCTTCACTACCAGGCTGGCTCCGGGCTGCTGACTGCCGCTGCCACTGCTGAAGGGGAACCGGGGGTGTCTGGCGGTACAGATCTCCTGCCCCCTTTGTTTTGACGGATCGGGGGAGGCTCGGGAGTCGCGAGCGGCCAGCCGTTGCCCAGTTTTTAAAAAACTCTGCACATTTCTGTTTCACCGGGTGTGAAAGAAGGCTTTGCACCTTGCCTGGCAGAGAAACCGTGCGCCCCCCCCTCAGGCAACAGACACCCGCCCGCGACTCCCAAGCCTCCCCCGATCTGTCAAAACAAAGGGGGAAGGAGATTGGGGGAGGCTCAGGAGTCACGGGTGGGCGGTGTGCCGTTGCCCAGTTTTTAAAAAAACATTTATGTTTCACAGGGTGCGAAAGAAGGGCTTTGGACCTTTATACAATATGCATGTGTGCTTGGGCCCAGGGTCTTTTGCCTCACCATCCCCACTACTGACTTCCTGTTGCTACTCAGCTTCAAAAAGAAAAAGAAAAAAAGTGTCCCCGGATTCATTGAAAAAAATCTGGTAACCATAGCCTAAGTCTCCTCCTCTTCCAGGTTGTTCCCAAGCAATTTGAGACTATGCCAGCATGCCTGCCTTTGCTCCTCTTACTTCATCCCTCTCCTGGTTCTGGGAGACCAGAGGTAGGGGAGCTGATCACAGCAGGAGGGGAGATTCCCTGTCGTCTTCACCAGCCTGACTCATCTCTGCCTCTCAGCCCTCCTCCTCCTCTCCAGCCTCTGATTCTACCTCTGATTCTGGACTGCTCTCTGCCACAGCCTCTCCCAGCTCACTAAGCCCTGTTGCCTCTTCAGCTTCTGACACCTCCTCCTCCCAGTCTTCTCCCTCTTCTCCCCCTGACCACTCATGGTCGTCCCACCACCACTCCCCAGGCTCTGAGCCTTCTTCCCTTGGGGTTCCCCAACTGATGTCTTCCACCGCTCCCCTCTGGGGTGGCCTAGGACTCAGACTCGGAGCCAGAGGACTCTCAATCTGCACCAGATCATTTGCCTCAGGCGGCATCTGAACCAGGTCTGGGGCCTGATTCTGAAGAGCCCCAGTCTGCACAGGTTCCCCTGCAGCAAACACCAGCTGGGCCGAGTCAGGGGCCTGAGCCTGTCCTGGCTCCGGGTGCGGGGATGACCTCGTTGCCTCCAGCTGGGCCATCACTTACAGCTGCTCCACTACCAGTTGGGTCATGAGAGGCTGAGGCGGCCCCTGTGTCTAGTAACCCACCGACATCTCCCGAGCTGCAGAGACTCAGGTCTGAGAGAAGAAGAGACCTGAGTACTCGCAGGAGGAGTGTTCGCCTTCGGGCGAGACAGGGAGGTGAGTCACCAGGGGATCAGGACCGGCCGTTACCCCGACAGAGATAAAAGGCGGTCGGACTCCGCCCCAGGTTGCGGGAGCAACGTTGCTGTTTGCCAGAACCTGCCTGTGATCCTGTACCTGTCCTTGCCTGGTTTCCTGCCTCGTGACCTGCCTTGGCCCTGGCGGACTGACTCCTCACAGAACCCTTGGATTCGGGACCAGACCTGGACCACGTTGCTTGGGTTAACCCCGGGCCCAGCACATCCTGCATTCAACCAGTCCATGACAGGGTGTTACATCGAACAGAGATAAACAACCCCACCTGCATCTCTGCTCCAAGGCATTACCTGAAGATGCTCAAGAGCTTCCAGCTCCTTCAACTTCTCCACTTGGAACTCATCTGCAGCAAAGATCCTCAGCACCTGGTGACTGCAGAGACAAGTTAGGTGAGCCTTTGCCGCCGTCAGATAGCACACTTGACGATGCGCTTTCGTGAAGGATAAACGTGGTGGTCATTCTGTGGCTGGCTAGCTGAATTTCCCCCATGGCCTTCTGCGCTTGCTGGTTGTCTAGTCAGGCAGCACTGGTAGAATGGGACAGAGGAATGTGTGTCCCCACGCCCCACCTCCCCAATGCCCAATATACCTGCGTTAGTTCAAGCATAGCCAAAGTTGGCCCTCCAGATGTTTTGGGACTACAACTCCCATCATCCCTAGCTAACAGGAACAGTGGTCAGGGATGATGGGAATTGTAGTTCCAAAACATATGGAGGGCCAAGTTTGGCCATGCCTGGTTTAGTTGGTGATCTAAATTAGAGCTGTAATACTTGTGTTCCATCACTAGGTGCCGCTGTAGTGCTGCTCTCTTCAGCAGATGCAAAAAGAATTTCACATCAAGCTGCAAAACAGAAAAGCTTTGGGCATAGAGCACAAGGGATCAAATAAATGCTTCCAACATAGCTGCTCCTTCAGTTATTACTTATGAAAGGGTGCAAGCAGGGCCGGATTAAGACCTTTAGAGGCCCTTAGCACTTTAAAGATTATAATAATATTATATTATATTACAATGGTACCTTGGGTTGCAGACACTTCAGGTTACAGACTCTGCTAACCCAGAAATAGTACATAAGGTTAAGAACTTTGCTTCAGGATGAGAACAGAAATCGCGCGGTGGCAGCAGGAGGCCCCATTAGCTAAAGTGGTGCTTCAGGTTAAGAACAGTTTCAGGTTAAGAACAGAGCTCCGGAACAAATTAAGTTCTTAATCCGAAGTACCACTGTATATCGAACTGGCTAGATTAACAGAGGCAATTAGAGATCACACTAGACAAGAGTTTCAGAAAGCATGGGGGAAATGCGGAGTATACTTCACAAAACAGTGCCCTAAAATACATACCTGGACTTGTTTCGACTAATGTCTGCAGGAGACTTTGTGGATATTTAAGTTATAATTAGAAAAATCTTAATAGGAGGATTGGTTTGAGAAGATATTGAATTCTTTGAGTAAGTTTGAACAATTTGGGGCAATTAAAATGTCAAAAGTTAACATAAGAAACAAAAAATAAAGAAAAAATGAAATGAAATGTGGAAAACAAAACCTATAAAATAAAATGCAGAACCAGCTGCAGGTTGGTGCAAGTAAAAAAAAACCCCACAAAAAAACCACACACAAAAAAACAAGTCATGCTTTTCCATTTCCCTGGACTATTCCACCTTTCTTTCTGTCTGTCTGTCTGTCAGTCAGTCTGTCTGTCTCTCTCTCTCTCTGCTACCTGGAGATGGAAAGTGGAGCTAGGTAAATCACAACGTGGACCCCCCTGATCTTGTGTCTACGTACCCCACAAAGCTCTCGGTGCCGAATGCAACAGCCACGAGGGCACCAAACCACAGGAGACTCCTCATTTTGGCCAAGACGGGATAGCCACTCGGAACTGGGGTGCCTCCCCAAGGCCTCTTATATTCCAGCCACAGTGTGAACGCTGGCTGGAGCGTGGCCGGCGGCTACAGGGACCAGCCTTCCGCCAGCCGCCCTCCTTCCCACAGCTCCGTCGGGAAAAGGTCTGACACTTCCAACCCCTTTTCCTGATTGATGTTCTGGGGAACGTGGCAGCTGCCTTGATAAGCGAGGAGGTCGGGGACCCGCAAAGTTTCCTTTTGTCTCTGCCAAGCTTTTGTGCAATGCCAAGGGGTTGTTGAATCATCTGCCCCACAGACCTCAAACAGAGCAGAGGGCTTCAGATCCATGCCAGGAGTTCTGACCCAAATTAACCCCCCCAGACACACACACACCTGTAGTTGAAGGTGCTCCTAGACGGGTGTAGGGTGCTCTTTCTGTGTATAAATCATGGGTAGGTAAACCCAGGGGCCGGATCCGGCCCAATCGCCTTCTAAATCCGGCCCAGGAATCAGCGGGTTATTCCTCCTGGGCCGTGTCCAGAAAGTGGTGTTGGGGGATGAATGTTCAGACCCCTGGGCTCTCACTTGTGGGGTGCTTCAGGGTTCCATCCTCTCCCCCATGCTTTTTAACATCTAAATGAAGCCGCTGGGAGAGATCATCAGGGGGTTTGGGCCGGGTGTTCATCAATATTCAAATGATACCCAGCTCTACCTCTCTTTTAAATCAGAACCAGTGAAGGCGGTGAAGGTCCTGTGTGAGTGTCTGGAGGCAGTTGGAGGATGGATGGTGGCCAACAGATTGAGGTTGAATCCTGACAAGACAGAAGTACTGTTTTGGGGGGACAGGAGGCGGGCGGGTGTGGGGGACTCCCTGGTCCTGAATGGGGTAACTGTGCCCCTGAAGGAGCAGGCGCACAGTCTGGGAGTCATTTTGGACTCACAGCTGTCCATGGAGGCACAGGTCAATTCTGTGTCCAGGGCGGCTGTCTACCAGCTCCATCTGGTACGCAGGATGAGACCCTCCCTGCCCGCAGACTGTCTCACCAGAGTGGTGCATGCTCTAGTTATCTCCCGCTTGGACTACTGCAATGCGCTCTATGTGGGGCTACCTTTGAAGGTGATCCGGAAACTACAATTAATCCAGAATGCGGCAGCTAGACTGGTGACTGGGAGCGGCTGCCGGGACCATATAACACCGGTCCTGAAAGGTCTACATTGGCTCCCAGTACATTTCCGAGCACAATTCAAAGTGTTGGTGCTGACCTTTCAAGCCCTAAACGGCCTCGGTCCTGTATACCTGAAGGAGCGTCTCCACCCCCATCGTCCAGCCCGGACACTGAGGTCCGGCACCGAGGGCTTTCAGGCGGTTTCCTCATTGCGAGAAGTGAGGTTACGGGGAACCAGACAGAGGGCCTTCTCGGTGGTGGCGCCCGCCCTGTGGAACGCCCTCCCATCAGATGTCAAGGAAATTAGCAGCTATCTTATTTTTAAAAGACATCTGAAGGCAGCCCTGTTTAGGGAAGTTTTTAATATTTAATGCTGTATTGTTTTTAACATTCGATTGGATGCCGCCCAGAGTGGCTGGGAAAGCTCAGCCAGATGGGCGGGGTATAAATAATAATAATAATAATAATAATAATAATAATAATAATAATAATAATTTGTCCTTTTATTTAAAATGCATTTCTGGGTTATTTGTGAGGCGTAGGAATTCGTTCATTAATATTTTTTTTCCAAAATATAGTCCAGCCCACCACAAGGTCTGAGGGACAGTGGACCAGCCCCCTGCTGAAAAAGTTTGGTGGGTATGCACCTTTGGTTGGGCAAAATACAGGAAAAGTCAGGGGGGGATTCCACCAGGTAATTCCATTCTTCAAGAACGTTTTTCTCATTTTGTCCTGTAATTTAGTCTTGCCCTCACAGCATATTCCATCATCTTCATAAACCAGTATTTTTTCGCTGGGATTTTAATAATCTCTTGGGTCAAAGTGAATATCTGATGTCCTCCACAGATTATGTTTTTTCATGTTCTAGTGAGTAACTCAGCAGCTGTTGCAACCAGGGAAGGACACAGAGAGATTAGCCACTAACGCTATTTTTGCCACTGTGCCAGAAGAAATGTTAACCTTCGGGATTAGATCATATATACCGCCTTGGACTCCTTTGAGAGAAAGTAATAATAATAATCACTGGGATGTGGGTGGCGCTGTGGTCTAAACCACAGAGCCTCTTGGGCTTGCTGATCAGAAGGTCGGTGGTTCAAATCCCCGCGACGGGGTGAGCTCCCGTTGCTCGGTCCCTGCTCCTGCCAACCTAGCAGTTCGAAACCACGAAGTGCAAGTAGATAAATAGGTACCGCTCCAGTGGGAAGGTAAACGGCGTTTCCGTGCGCTGCTCTGGTTCGCCAGAAGCGGCTTAGTCATGCTGGCCACATGACCCGGAAGCTGTACGCCGGCTCCCTCGGCCAATAAAGCGAGATGAGCGCCGCAACCCCAGAGTCGGCCACGACTGGACCTAATGGTCAGGGGTCCCTTTACCTTTACCCTTTACCTAATAATTTGTTGTTGTTGTTTAGTCGTTTAGTCGTGTCCAACTCTTCGTGACCCCATGGACCAGAGAACGCCAGGCACCTCTGTCCTCCACTGCCTCCCGCAGTTTGGTCAAAAATTAATTAATGTCCTGAGCTATTTTCCTTTGAGTAGCCTGCCTTGGACCCTCTCTTAAAGACAATCATTTTCCAGCCGACACTTTTCCTGGTGCTGTATCTCCATCCTAGAAAAAGCTACGGCTTTTTAATGTGGATTATCAAGGCGGCTAGTTCACAAGCATCCGAGCCTCACCAGAAGGCTGTGGTGTGTGGCCAACCCTCAGTCTTGGTTGTCAGGTACCCCAGGAGACCACGGACTTTGTACGCTGCTACAGAGGCCTGCAGAGCTCAGAGCTGGGACGAGCGGCAGCCCCCCACGCTCTAGAGACAAAGGCAATCGCAACCCTTTGCCACAAGTCTGTGTGGTGAACGTGCAAAAACTGGAGCACGAGAGTTTCCAAAGTTCAGTCCCATTCCATGGAATCGATTGCCTTCCTGCCTTGCTTTGTGGCATCTGGCTAGTCGCTGCTGGAAGCAGAATCATGCACGAGAATTGTACTTTTGGTCCAGCCAGCGGTGAGGGATTTGTGGCCTTCTCAAGGCTGCTGGACTACAGTTTCCATAATCCTGCGACATCTATATTAGCCCTGCCACGAGGCAGAGTGACAGACTGCTTTAGGGGGCAGAGACTGGCGGCTTGGGTTGCCACCTGCCTTGCATAATACAGTGGTACCTTGATTCCCGAACGACTTGGCTCCCAAACAAATCAGCTCCCGAACGCCGCAAACCCGGAAGTGAGTGTTCCGGTTTGCAAACATTTTTTGGAAGCCAAAAAGTCCGACGCAGTTTCTGCAGATTCCAATTGAGTGCAGGAAGCATGACTTGGTTTTCGAACAGTTTTGGGAGTCCCCGGAACGGATTAAGTTTGAGAACCAAAGTACCACTGTACGGGGTTGTTCCTTATTTGAGTGTAAAATGCTGTGACCTATATTGATGCAATACAGGACGCAGTTTGTCCCATATCTCCCGTATTTCATCTCTCTCCTGTGCTGGATTAAACAGTATGGAGCCCTCTAGGCAGTCAAAATCGGGAGAGGGGGCTCACCTCTCAAATTATCTCCTAAGACATTTTTTTATTTTACCAACAAACCATGTTAATAAACCAATTTTATTACACAAAGCACTGGACGAAGAAAGCTTGGTTGTCATGTTCTTCCAAGATCAAATCAATATTGTTTTGATCTGTTGTCATGGGGCCCCTAAATGGCCTGGGGCCCAATAAGCCGGTGTCTACTCTGCCTTTTTGGTAATCGGGAAAATTCCTCTCTCTCTTTCTCCACCCCTCACTTCTTTCCTTTTCTTTTTTCTCCTCGCTGCCTCTTTTCATCCTTCTCCCAAGGAGCAGCAAAGCAGGGCAAGGCCTTTGTGTCAGTGCAGCCCAGAAGCCCCTATTCTGAATATAGTTATCTGCATGATATTTAGGGGGGGAGAGAGAGAAGCATTTCCCCAAAGCTTGTCTTGAGCTGGCTCCAGGGGTCCCACATCTTTGCACTAGACCAAAAGCTTCAGACACTGGATGTTTATGAGACACCTCAAAACTTGCACCGCTTTTGAAAGACAAGATAGACCCTAAAATCTGGCATGGCTCCATGCTTTGTGGGGCCCTGCGAGCAAATTGCAGAGCAACGTAGTTTGTTTTCTGTGTGTTCTTCTTTGAGTACATTATACCGTAATTCTGTTTGTTGCTTTTGTTATGTACTGAAGTTCTCACCCTAGGCCAGCAGGGGGATACTGTAGATAGTTTTCACTCAGGTCCACACATGCAAATAAGGGATCGAAAGTGACGTTCAGTGATTCGATAGTTACAGAAAGTTGTTACAGTTACGTTGTACTGGAGCTCTGTATAAGCAGGCTGGCTGAACCCTTCAGTTCAGTTCAGTTCTGGCCTGTGAATAAACAAGAGCTGTTTGGAGAATCGCTGTGTCGTCTGATATGTTCACCCACAACTTAACAGCTTTATTATTAAATATGCCATACAACTGTCCTTCAGTAATGAACAGAGTGAAGGATTCTGAGTCATGGGGATGGCGAGTGTGTGTGCTTAGTTTATTATTTGGTTCCTATTTTGCTCATGCTGTTAATATTGTTTTATAGATTATAAACGTACTAAGTTGTTAATCATATAATAGGACTTTTGCTGTAATTGTGAGGTTTAGCTTATTTTTTAGTTATTGTTTTGCTAACAATGTTTTACAGATTGTAATTGTTTCACTGATGATTTGTTAATTATTCTCTAGGCTGTATTGGTGATGATCCATTATATTCTATCATATTAATTATAATTATTGTTATTAGTGATTCAGCTGAATGAAAAGCAGCCTAGAAATATAATTACCAATCAAATCAAATGTTGCATTTGAGTCCAAATGCAGACCTCAGTGCCCATAATATTGCATTCACTGCATTAATTTACAAGTCCCTTAACAGCTGGGATACTTTAATAAATGTCTGCTTCCTTATATCCCTGAGGACTTTTGGGGGGGGTCACTGTTAAAGATCCCCCACAGCCCAGTTGCACAGAAGCCATTCATTCAGTACTGGGTGACCAGTTCTGTGGAACTCCCTCCCACTTGAGACCAGGCAAGCAGCCCCACTCCCTGTTAAACCTACAATACTCGCTTCTTTTTCTTTCAACAGGCGTTTTAAAAAGCTTTCTGATGTTGTGGTTAACTATTTTGTTTCTATCTATCGTAACTTCACTGTACCCTGCTTAGAAACTGTGGCTGTGCACACACCTATTGTAATATATTTGGAGTCGAGTGTGAATTTCATGCTCTTTATTCAGCTTATAGTAGCAATGAATGAATCTTTTCCCCAAAAAGTTTAGCTATATATACATTATTTACACAATGGGCCCCGCGTGATTGGCTAATTCCGGGGCTGCTCCTGTAGGCCAATCAGGTTGCGGATTCACCTCCTCCAGAAGCCTGAGTGGCTGCTCCTGCAGGCCAATCAGGTTGCTGATTCACTTCCACCTGGAGCTGGATTGGGTGGCTCCTGCAGACCAATCAGACTGCTGCATTCTGGATCCTCTTGTTCTAGAATTCAGCTCAGTACATAACAAATATATTTAAAGCACCCCCCCTGCTCCCAAGGAATCTTGGGAACTGTCATTTGTTAAGGGTACTGGGAACTCTAGTTTGAAGGGCTCAACTGTAATTTCCAGGGTTCTGGGAGGGCAAAGGCATGCTTCAAATGTATGGTGTGTTTGTCAGGCTGTTAAGCTTTTATTATTCACTCATTTATCCCATCCTTTCTCCCAAAGGAACCTAAGGCGATGATAAATGGCTGAAATAAATATACAGTGGTACCTTGGTTCTCAAATGCCTTGGTTCCCAAATGCCAAAAACCCAGAAGTAAGTGTTCCGGTTTTCAAACATTTTTTGGAAGCCAAACATCTGATGCGGCTGTCGGCTATTGTTTCCCAGGCGCCTGCACCAATCAGAAGCTGCGCCTTGGTTTTCAAACATTTCAGAAGTCAAACAGACGTCCGGAATGGATTCAGTTCGGCGCTTTTAAGGACTTTTAAATTGCTGTTTTAGGGGTTACTTTTAAAAGTCCGGAATGGATTAATTCATTTTGCATTACTTTCTATGGGAAAGCACGTCTTGGTTTTGGAACACTTTGGTTTGGGAACAGACTTCCGGAACGGATTAAGTCTGAGAATCAAGGTACCTGAAACCATATGAAGAGGTTAAAGAATATGTAAATGATTGGTTGTACTATCGCCATGTCAATGAAATATATAAAGAGGATTTAAAGGAAAAAGGATTTGACGATAAAAAAATCAAAATTTGAAATAGAAATATTAAACAATGAATGTAAAGCAATGTCTAAAATGTATAAAATACTGTTGGAATGGCATTTGAAAGATGAGGAAATGAAATCGGTAATGATACATTGGGCAAAAGACTTTGGATATAATACACAGCTTGAAGAATGGGAAAGGTTCTGGAATGAAAAGATAAATTGTACAGCCTGTAATACTTTGAAAGAGAATATGATGAAAATGATGTATAGATGATATATTACACCAGTGAAATTAGCTAAAATGTATAAGACAAATAATAAATGTTGGAAATGTAAAGAAAAAGAAGGAACATTTTATCATATGTGGTGGGAATGTAAAAAAGTAAAGAACTTATTGGAAATGATATATAATGAGATGAAAAAGATGTTGACATATACATTTTTTTAAAAACCAGAAGCATTTTTACTTGGTATTATAGGTCAGGACATTAATAAGCAAGATGTTAAATTGTTTTTATATGCAACAACAGCGGCAAGAGTACTGTTAGCCCAGAAATGGAAACAAGAAGAAATTCCGAAGAAAGAAGAATGGCAGACGAAAATTAATGCAGAATTGGACAAAATGACAGGAAGGATTCGAAACCTGTGAGACCAGAGATTTACAGAAGATTGGAAGAAGTATATGAATTATTTGAAGAGCAACTGTAATCAACAAATTACTCTAGTAGGACTACAAGAAGTTTTGTAAGGAGAAATATACGAAGTGTTACAAAGTAGAAAAAGATAGAGATATTGGTTATGAGTTTGAAATGTAACAGGGAAGATAAGAAATGCATACTAAGAGATTATAGAATCATAGAATCATAGAATCATAGAGTTGGAAGAGACCACAAGGGCCATCGAGTCCAACCCCCTGCCAAGCAGGAAACACCATCAGAGCACTCCTGACATATGGTTGTCAAGCCTCTGCTTAAAGACCTCCAAAGAAGGAGACTCCACCACACTCCTTGGCAGCAAATTCCACTGTCGAACAGCTCTTACTGTCAGGAAGTTCTTCCTAATGTTTAGGTGGAATCTTCTTTCTTGTAGTTTGGATCCATTGCTCCGTGTCCGCTTCTCTGGAGCAGCAGAAAACAACCTTTCTCCCTCCTCTATGTGACATCCTTTTATATATTTGAACATGGCTATCATATCACCCCTTAACCTCCTCTTCTCCAGGCTAAACATGCCCAGCTCCCTTAGCCGTTCCTCATAAGGCATCGTTTCCAGGCCTTTGACCATTTTGGTTGCCCTCCTCTGGACACGTTCCAGTTTGTCAATGTCCTTCTTGAACTGTGGTGCCCAGAACTGGACACAGTACTCCAGGTGAGGTCTGACCAGAGCAGAATACAGTGGCACTATTACTTCCCTTGATCTAGATGCTATACTCCTATTGATGCAGCCCAGAATTGCATTGGCTTTTTTAGCTGCCGCGTCACACTGTTGGCTCATGTCAAGTTTGTGGTCAACCAAGACTCCTAGATCCTTTTCACATGTAGTGCTCTCAAGCCAGGTGTCACCCATCTTGTATTTGTGCCTCTCATTTTTTTTGCCCAAGTGCAATACTTTACATTTCTCCCTGTTAAAATTCATCTTGTTTGTTTTGGCCCAGTTCTCTAATCTGTCAAGGTCATTTTGAAGTGTGATCCTGTCCTCTGGGGTGTTAGCCACCCCTCCCAGTTTGGTGTCATCTGCAAATTTGATCAGGATGCCCTTGAGTCCATCATCCAAGTCGTTGATAAAGATGTTGAATAAGACCGGGCCCAAGACAGAACCCTGTGGCACCCCACTAGTCACTCTTCTCCAGGATGAAGAGGAACCATTGATGAGCACCCTTTGGGTTCGGTCAGTCAGCCAGTTACAAATCCACTGAGTGGTAGCATAGTCAAGACCGCATTTAACCAGCTTCTTTACAAGAATATCATGGGGCACCTTGTCAAATGCCTTGCTGAAATCAAGGTAGGCTACATCCACTGCGTTCCCTTCATCTACCAGGCTTGTAATTCTGTCAAAAAACGAGATCAGGTTAGTCTGACATGACTTATTTTTCAGAAATCCATGCTGACTATTGGTGATCACAGCATTCCTTTCTAGGTGCTCACAGACTGTTTGCTTAATGATCTGCTCCAGAATCTTCCCTGGTATTGATGTCAGACTGACTGGGCGGTAATTATTTGGGTCCTCTCTTTTCCCCTTTTTGAAAATAGGGACAACATTTGCCCTCCTCCAGTCTGCCGGGACTTCGCCTGTTCTCCAGGAATTCTCAAAGATGACTGCCAGTGGTTCTGAAATCACATCTGCCAGTTCTTTTAATACTCTTGGATGCAGTTCATCTGGCCCTGGAGACTTGAATACATCTAGACTAGCCAAGTATTCTTGTACTATCTCCTTAGTTATTCTGGGCTGTGTTTCCTCTGCTGAATCATTTGCTCCAAATTCTTCAGGTCGGGCATTGTTTTCTTTATCGGAGAAGACTGAGGCAAAGAAGGCATTGAGGAGTTCAGCCCTTTCTGTGTCCCCTGTTTGCATTTCACCATCTTCTCCTCTGAGTGACCCCACTGTTTCTTTGTTCTTCCTTTTGCTACGGACATACCCATAAAAGCCTTTTTTGTTGCTTTTAACCTCTCTAGCAAGCCTGAGTTCATTCTGTGCTTTAGCTTTTCTGACTTTGTGTCTACACGTGCTGGCTATTTGTTTGAATTCCTCTTTGGTGGTTTCCCCCCTTTTCCATTTTTTGTACACATCCTTTTTTAATCTTAACTCAGTTAAAAGTTCTTTAGATAGCCACCCTGGCTTCTTTAGGCACCTTCCATGTTTCCGTCTCATTGGTATTGCCTGAAGTTGTGCTTTTACTATCTCCCTCTTAACAAACTCCCAGCCATCATGAACTCCCTTTCCTTTTAGTATTACTGTCCATGGGATCTCACCAAGCACTTCCCTAAGTTTTATGAAGTTGGCTTTCTTAAAGTCGAGAAATTGAGTCCTAGTATGCTTGGCTGCTCCTTTCCGCTGTATAGTAAACTTCAGAAGAGCATGATCACTCGCGCCTAATGATCCTTCCACTTCTACCCCACTAACCAGGTCATCAACATTGGTTAGGACCAGATCTAAAATGGCTGTTCCTCTTGTTGCTTCTCCCACTTTCTGGACAATGAAGTTGTCCGCAAGGCCAGTGAGGAATCTGTTTGACCTTATGCTCTTGGCTGAGTTTGACATCCAACAATTGTAATTGAAGTCCCCCATTACTACTATCTCCCTTCCTTTTGCATGCTTGGCCATCTGTTCCAGGAAGGCATCATCTATGTCCTCCGTTTGGCTTGGGGATCTATAGTAAACTCCCACAATGAGGTCACTGTTATTCTTCTCTCCCTTAATTTTGACCCAAATGCTCTCACTTTGGCTTTGAGGTTCTAAATCTTGGATCTCTTCACAGGTATACACATCCCTGACATATAACGCCACTCCTCCTCCTTTCTTGTCTGGTCTGTTTCTCTGAAATAGATTGTATCCCTCCATTATTACATTCCAATCGTGGGACTTATCCCACCAGGTTTCAGTGATTCCTATTATGTCATATTTAGTTTGCTGTACCAGGAGCTCAAGCTCATCTTGTTTATTTCCCATGCTTTGCGCATTAGTGTACAGACACTGAAGTCCATTAATCATTCCCCCGTGTCTCTTATTTAAGGATTTTTTCCTCCCACCACTAGGTCTGCGTGCTGTTTGCTCCATTCGGTCTATGACATTTGGATGATCATCTTCATCAATTGATAGACTCCTACCTTCAGGAGCACTGTCTCCCTCCCCCACATTAGTCAGTTTAAAGCCCTCCTGATGAGGTTTCTGAGATTTTTTGCAAAAACATTCCTCCCAACCGTTGTGAGATTAGATTGGAAAATTTTCAGACAGGATTGACGGAAGTCAAATTTTTTTGAATAAGATGTAAAAGTATGTTTAATTACTGTTGAAAATGATATGTTAAAAAAACTAATAAAAAAATTATATATATATTTTTTAAAAAAGAGCGAATCAAGGTACCACTGTAATTCATATCCAGTCTAAACTTGGGGCAGCAGTTCTGTGTAAAATGTTTCCTATTGAAACGATCTGGAAAACTTGAAAGTTCCCTTGCTATTTTGTGGCATTTCAAGCCGGTCCCATTTAAAAAATATCGCCCATCTGTGGCGTTTGGCTTTTCCCCACTGCACCCTTTTTCTTATGAGACAACACAGCTCCTTTGGTTGTTTTTTTTTTGAAGACGTCTTTATTCATCTTTAAACGGAAGCGTGTGGCTGATTTCTCTCCCTGTCCTTCTAGGCTCGAAAATCCCTCCTCTCAGTATGGATGGTCCCTCACGTGCTCCATGATGGTTTTCAGAGCCAGCCAGGTCTCTTGCGCTGTCGGAATAATCTGGTCGGCGGGCAAGAGGAATCCGTACCGGCCGGTGTCTCTGAGTTCAAGACCAAAGGAGTATTTGATGCCTTGGTCGTAAGTCCAGTCGATGCTGCCCCCACTGGCTTGATCTGGAAGGAAGAAAAATGCTCAGGGTGGAACTCTGGCTTGACAATCTGTACGAATAATAATAATAATAATAATAATAATAATAATAATAATAATAAAATTTTATTTATACCCCGCTCTCCCCGGCCAGAGCTGGGCTCAGGGCGGCTAACACCAGTAAAATTACAATAAAAACATAATGGGGGAAATACAATTTAAAATGCAGCCTCCTTTTAATAATAGCCCATAGATCAGCAGTTCTCAACCTGTGGGTCCCCAGATGTTGTTGGACTACAACTCCCATAATCCCTGAGCTCTTGCCTATTCCACAAAGTATTTAACATTTGTTGTGTTAAGGTGTCAAATAACATTGCTAAGCATGTAAGCAGTTTATAGTGCAACCGAAAAACTGAAATATTTATCAGTGCTGGTAGCGAAACTTTGTTGTTGTTGTTTAGTCGTGTCCGACTCTTCGTGACCCCCTGGACCAGAGCACGCCAGGCCCTCCTGTCTTCCACTGCCTCCCGCAGTTTGTTCAAACCCAACCACCTCGTCCACTGTCGTCCCCTTCTCCTTGTGCCCTCCATCTTTCCCAACATCAGGGTCTTTTCCAGGGAGTCTTCTCTTCTCATGAGGTGGCCAAAGTCTTGGAGCCTCAGCTTCCGGATCTGTCCTTCCAGTGAGCACTCAGGGCTGATTTCCTTCAGAATGGAGAGGTTTGATCTTCTTGCAGTCCATGGGACTCTCAAGAGTCTCCTCCAGCACCATAATCCAAAAGCATCCATTCTTCGGCAGTCAGCCTTCTTTATGGTCCAGCTCTCACTTCCATTCATCACTACTGGGAAAACCATAACTTGAACTATACGGACCTTGGTAGCGAAACTACAAAAAGCAATCAAGGTGGGAGTGGCCTCTGTGGCTCCGCCCTCTTTCACCTCGGGCTGAAAAGCCGCCGCCATCCTGAGCTGAGGAAGACCTCAGCTATTGACCACAATATCAGGCATATATACTCACAGATAATGTTGCAAATGGGGCCAACTTTATATACGGTGCCGTAGAGAGAAGCAAGGGCATCGGCCGCCTTTTTTCCTAGCGCATCCTAGAAGGAAATCAAAAGTCAGTCGGCGGGAATCACAAAACAACCTTTGGATCCCTGGAACATCTCCTACCAAAGGATGGATAAAACAAAGCTAGAGGTGTGGTTGGTTGGTTGAGTTTATTCTATGCATCGCTGGATGGTAAAACAACAATGTCTGGGCAAATCTCCAGGACCAGATGGGCTGACTTCTAGATATTATAGATCTTTGAAAGAGTGGCTATTACAACCTTTGAAGGAAGTCTGCAATGAAATTTTGGAAGGGAAAAGGGCACCAGAGTCGTGGAAAGAGGCGTATATTACACTTATACCGAAAACAGAGACTGAAAAGACTCAGCTTAAGAACTACCGCCCTATATCGTTACTTAATGTGGATTACAAATTTTTTGCTGACATTTTGGCCAAGAGATTGAAAAAAGTATTGATGGAAGAGATTCATAAAGACCAAGCGGGTTTTCTCCCGGGAAGACATTTGTCTGATAATCTGAGGAATATAATTGATATATTGGAAAAATTAGAAGTGAATATAAACACTAAAGCAGCTCTGATATTTGTGGACGCGGAGAAAGCTTTTGACAACATCTCTTGGAGTTTTATGAAGAAGAACCTACAGGGGATGGGGGTAGGCCAAGGTTTTGAAAATGGTATAGGTGCAATATATTCTGAACAAAAGGCAAAATTAATTGTAAATAATGTGGTGACAGAAGAATTTAAGATAGAAAAAGGGACATGACAGGGGTGCCCAATCTCTCCATTGCTTTTTATATTGGTCCTGGAGGTTTTGCTCAACATGATTAGAAGGGACCGGTTGGTTAAAGGTATACAGGTCGGAGCCAAACAGTACAAATTGAGAGCATTTGCAGATGATTTAGTACTGACGTTACAGGAGCCAGAATCTAGTACTAAAAGGGTTTTAGAACTAATTCAAGAATTTGGTCAAGTGGCAGGATTTAAACTGAACAAGTCAAAACTAAGGTTTTAGAGAAAAATTTAACACCGATTGAAAGAGAGAGGTTTCAGAATGAGACAGGTTTAACTGTGGTTAAGAAAGTGAAATATTTGGGGATTAATATGACAGCAAAAAATGGGAACTTATTTAAAGATAATTATGAAAAATGTTGGACGGAAGTGAAAAAAGATTTAGAAATTTGGTCAAACTTGAAGCTTTCCTTGTTGGGTCGAATTGCAGCTATAAAGATGAATGTTTTGCCTAGAATGTTGTTTTTGTTTCAAACATTGCAGATTGTGGACAAAATGGGTTGTTTCAAGAAGTGGCAGAAAGATATTTCTAGATTTGTCTGGCAGGGCAAGAAGCCCAGAATAAAATTTAAGATATTAACTGATGCAAAGGAAAGAGGCGGATTTGCCCTGCCAGACTTTAAACTTTACTATGAATCAGCAGCATTCTGCTGGCTAAAAGATTGGCTGCTTCTTGAGAACACAGACATTTTGGACTTAGAAGGTTTTAACAACGTTTTTGGTTGGCACGCATATTTGTGGTACGACAAGGTTAAAGCACATAAAGCATTTAAAAACCATATTGTCAGGAAAGCATTGTTCAATGTTTGGATAAGATACAAAGATTTATTGGAAAATAAAACCCCAAGGTGGTTGTCACCAATGGAAGCGAAGGCTCAGAAAAGCTCAATATGGAGGCCAAATGGCCGAAATATTGGGAAATTTTGGAACAGGAGGGAAATAGACTAAAACTGCAGAGCTTTGAGAAACTAAAAAACAAAGTGCGAGATTGGCTACATTATTATCAGATAATGGAGGCATATAATTTGGATAAGAAAATCGGCTTCCAGGTGGAAAAATCAAAATTAGAAACAGAACTGTTAGAACCCAAAACTAAGATTTTGTCAAAGATGTATAACTTGCTGTTGAAATGGAATACTCAGGATGAAACGGTGAAATCTGCTATGATTAAATGGGCACAAGATGTTGGACATAACATTATGTTTGCTGACTGGGAACAGTTGTGGACCACTGGTATGAAATTTACGGCATGTAATGCCTTAAGAGAGAATATTATGAAAATGATATACAGGTGGTACATGACCCCAGTCAAGCTTGCAAAAATATATCATTTGCCCGATAATAAATGTTGGAAATGCAAAGAAACTGAAGGTACATTCTTTCACCTTTGGTGGACGTGCCCAAGAATTAAGGCTTTCTGGGAAATGATCTATAATGAAATGAAAAAGGTATTTAAATATACCTTTCTGAAGAAACCAGAGGCCTTTCTTCTGGGCATAGTCGGCCAACAGGTGTTAAAGAAGGACAGAACTTTTTTCATGTATGCAACAACAGCAGCAAGAATACTTATTGCAAAGTATTGGAAGACACAAGACCTACCCACCCTGGAAGAATGGCAGATGAAGGTGATGGACTATATGGGATTGGCAGAAATGACTGGCAGAATCCGAGACCAGGGAGAAGAGTCGGTGGAAGAAGATTGGAAGAAATTTAAAGACTATCTACAGAAATATTGTAAAATTAATGAATGTTAGAATGATGTTGGATTGAAATTAAGTGGTTACCAGCTGTCATGCTTTAAGAGAATATGAAAAAAAGGATTATAAATAGGTAATAATATAATGGTAAGGATTTGCTGAATCAACAATTTGTGGTGGAATACAAAAAAGGGAGGTATGAGGAGGTCCGGGAAACAAGTTAAAGGAAAATAAGCAACTGAAAATTAATGTGTTTTTAATTTTCTTTACTCTGTATTTTTGTTATCTATCTGTTTTTTCTTCTTTTTTACTTTATTGTAATACTTTAAAAAATCTTAATAAATATCCTATAAAAAAAACAACAACAATGTCAACAACAACAACCTCACAGCAATTTGGCAAAAATAAAAACAGGAAAATCAAGACAGATTTACAATACTACTTTAAAAGATACGAAAGGAAGAAAGAATGGGAAAAGTTTATAATTTATTTAGAAGACCACTGAAAGCAGATGAAAACATTAGCAGGGTTTTAATCTCACCCGTAATGTAACAAATGCTATGGGCAATATGGATTGATATAAAATATAGATTACGAAACAATATGCGGTTGAAAATGTTGACAATAGGATCCATCGAGGGGATGAGGGTAAGTCTCGCGATTCAGAGTAATATATGGATGTGTATTTGGTTTGGTGATAAGCTTATATTTGTAAAATCAAATCAAAAGGATTTCGAAAAAACAAAACAAAACATGCAAGGGTAATGTGCTAAAACAGTTTCAAATCGCCTTGACTTTCTATGGATCTATGACAGATTCCTTTGTCTATTGCTCAGAAACGATGAAATTAACCGGGTGAGTAAAGTATTAAAATGAATGGATTCTTAAAACAAATAAAGAATATGATAAATAAATTCAGATAGGTAGCCATGACACAGCAGAAATATATATATATTTATATATATTGTCCAATAGCGCTTTAGAGACAGACTAAGTTTGTTCTTGGTATGAGTTTTCGTGTGCATGCACGAAATATCTGAAGAGATGTGCATGCACACGAAAGCTCATACCAAGAACAAACTTAGTTGGTCTCTAGGGTGGTGCTGTGGGTTAAACCACAGAGCCTAGGACTTGCCAATCAGAAGGTCGGCGGTTCGAATCCCCACAACGGTGTGAGCTCCCGTTGCTCGGTCCCTGCTCCTGCCAACCTAGCAGTTCAAAAGCATGTCAAAGTGCAAGTAGATAAATAGGTACCGCTCCGGTGGGAAGGTAAACAGTGTTTCCGTGCGCTGCTCTGGTTCACCAGAAGCGGCTTAGTCATGCTGGCCACATGACCCAGAAGCTGTACTCCGGCTCCCTTGTCCAATAAAGCGAGATGAGCGCCGCAACCTCAGAGTCGCCCACGACTGGACCTAATGGTCAGGGGTCCCTTTACCCTTTAAGGTGCTACTGGAGAAATAAATTGGGACCTAAGAGGAGTCTGGCTGTGCTTATCTCTGAGCTGCAGGTCCTATCGAGTCCAGCATCCTTTTCTCACTGTGGCCAACCAGATACCTATGGAAACCCAAAGCAGGACCTGGGTGCAAGGACAAGACTCTTCCAGACTTGTGGTTTGCAGCAACTGGCATACAGTGGCACAATTGTCTCCACCAGTGGAAGCAAACACTGCAAACACTGGGAGCGGTCTCCTCCGTGATTTTCACCTAATCCTTTCTCTTTTTTTAGCCATCTGAGTTGGTGACTGTCCTGTGGCTTGGAGTTCCACCTCTGCCTCTGGCCACTGGAGATATAACCTTCGCCGCTGTCATCGAGCGGCCAGCCAGCCAGCAGGCATTGTTAAGTTGTGGGTGAGGTGAGCATATCAGACACAGCGATTCTTCAAACAGCTCTTGATTATTCAGAGGCCAGAACAGAACTGAACTGAAGGGTTCAGCCAACCTGCTTATATAGAGCTCAACTACAATGCAACAGTAACAACTTTCTGTAACTATCCAATCACTGAATGTCACTTTCAATTCCTTATTTGCATATGCGGACCTGAGTGAAAACTATCTACAGTATCCCCCTGCTGGCCCAGGGTGAGAACTTCAGTACATAACAGGCATCTCTGCCAGGACAGCTAAGTCCAGCCCGGGGCCTTACCAGTTCTTCGTAATCCTTGATTGCGGTGGTGCAATTGTAGCCGTAGGGGAACATCAGGAGTTGGGAGTAGCTGTGGATGCTGATGAAAGCCTTGAGGTTTCCGTGGCTCCTCACAAAATCCACGACGGACCTCACTTCTACCTCGGAGTTGGCGCTGGGGCCATGGTAGGAGTCGGAGCAAGGGTTGTTGCTGGCTCCGGGTCCTGCACACGTGGAAAGTCCAAAGAACAAGGTGTCAGTCAGTTTTATTGCACATAGCCAAAGGCTGCCGCAATGTACACAGAATCCTTCAACAAGTGTGGTGTAGTGGTTAAGAGTGGTGGACTCATAATCTGGTGAACCGGGTTCGATTCCCTGCTCCTCCACATGCAGCTGCTGGGTGACCTTGGGCCAGTCACACTTCTCTGAAGTCTCTCAGCCCCACTCACCCCACAGAGTGTTTGTTGTGGGGGAGGAAGGGAAAAGGAGATTGTTAGCCGCTTTGAGACTCCTTCGGGTAGTGATAAAGCGGGATATCAAATCCAAATCCAAACAATTTAAAGAAACTATACTGGATTGAGACAAAAAACTTAAAACGTTTATGTTATCAAGACATTACCTACTCTAAACAAAGCTACAGAAGTACCTTAATATACAAGTTAAGACATTAAACAATAAAATTTATAAGCTAAAATTATCACATGGCCACTAATATATTAAAAAATAATGTTAATTAATACAATGTGCAATTATATTCAGAGTTTGGTGATAAAGACAGAATATAGCTTGATGTAGATAGGGTCAAATAAATTCATCTCCTTTACAGTTGGTGGCTACCTTGGCTATATAATTTGCTCTATTTTTCCTAGCAGCAGTTGCAAAGAGTGCTACACGCCAGGTCACACACTGTATTTTTCGCTCAATAAGACGCACTTTTTTCCTCTTAAAATCTAAGGGGAACTGTCTGTGCGTCTTATGGAGCGAATATGTGGTCCCTGAGGCTGGGGACGGACGGACCCAGGCTTCCCCTGCCAGCCCCGACCTGTTCTTTGGGGCTGGCGATGTTGATATTTTGCCCCGTGCAATGGCTTCAAGATATTTTATGAAGGATGATTCATAAATGGAATCAGTCGGGGAAAGCATCACCTCCTGTTGCGTGAGTCCAAGATTAAATCCCTTCGCCTACCTACCTCCAAAGCCAGCGTCCCAGTTCCTGTTTGGATCAGCCCCAAAACATAAGCTGCCAGGAATCTTGGAGCGCGTCTTCCTCCACATACGATTCTGAAAGTCAGAAAGAAGAACGGCGCCGTTGGAAAAACCCTCCACGGAGCACCAGGAGAGGAGCGAGAAAGGTGGATGAAGGACCGCAATGGCTGAAAAGCTTCCCAGTTTGAATGAGAAGAGAGGGTGGCAGGTTTTCAAGGACTCACTTTGGTTTGAGAGAAGACATATCCATCCGGATTTGCAACAGGCATCAGAAAAACATCCATTGTGTTTAACAGGGAAGTTACTGACGGATCGTTCCCATAGTCACTGGCAATCTGCAGAGGGCAGAAGAGGTCTTAGGGCTATTTTTGTCTCAATCTGTATATTATTATTATTATTATTATTATTATTATTATTATTATTATTATTATTTGTATACCACCCTTCATTCACATAGGGACGCGGGTGGCGCTGTGGGTTAAAGCCTCAGCGCCTAGGACTTGCCGATTGAAAGGTCGGCGGTTCGAATCCCCGCTGCAGGGTGCGCTCCTGTCGCTCGGTCCCAGCGCCTGCCAACCTAGCAGTTCGAAAGCACCCTCGGGTGCAAGTAGATAAATAGGGACCGCTTACTAGCGGGAAGATAAACGGCGTTCCGTGTGCTGCGCTGGCTCGCCAGATGCAGCTTGTCACGCTGGCCACGTGACCCGGAAGTGTCTCCGGACAGCGCTGGCCCCCGGCCTCTTGAGTGAGATGGGCGCACAACCCTAGAGTCTGGCAAGACTGGCCCGTATGGGCAGGGGTACCTTTACCTTGTGGAGAGAGGCTCAGAACTCACAGGGTTAAGAAGTTCTGAGTGACGTCTCACATTTTGAGGCGTGGTTTTAGAATACTGAGGGGAGTGTTTTACTGTGTTCTCTCAGTGTGTGTTTTGCTCCGGCGAGAGAGCAGCGATGAGTGAATTGTCGCCAGGATTTATAGCTGTTGTGTTATGCTAAGGAATAAAGACTTTAAAAGATAAGGAGACAGCCTGCTGCGTTCAGTCTGAGTTATTGCCCTCACACGACGTTCCTGCTTCTGTTCCGCTGTGTTTACGTTCTGCGGAGTCGGAGGTCCCTGGGGGATAAGAATCAGAGCCGCGCAGAGGAAGCGTGCCGGACCCCCCGGACTGGCTCATACCTTTACCTTACCTTCAGTCACATAGATCTCAGGGCAGTTCAGAACATAAAAATCACAATAGAAAAACCACAAAATACCTAGTGGAAATAAGAACAGCAAACCAATAATCACCCCCTCCCACAACACATTTAAAAGGGCATCGGATGTCTTTCAGCCGAAGAGGAACATTTTTACCCTGGTGCATAAAGATGTATAATGAAGGTGCCAGGCAAACCTCCCTGGGGAGAGCATGCCACAGGCAGGGAGCCACCACAGAAAAGGCCCTGCTTTCGTGTTGCTGCCCTCTGTACATCTCATGGGAGGAGGCACACAAGAAGGGCCTCAGATAATGATCACAGGGTCCAGTTCTGTCAGTTCATACCGAGAGCAGTGGTCCTGGGGGTATCATGGTCCTGAACCATTCAAGCCTTTATAGTATGTGCACATACTCCTATTTGCACATACACTCTCACAGCTGGTGTGGGAAGTGATACAGACACAGTGTTGGCCACAATCCATATTTATCCTGTCTCTCTCGTGTTGTATCTAACCCGAGGGATAGCTTAGTCGGGAGAGCACGAGACTTAATCTCAGGGTCATGAGTTCAAGTCTCACGTTGGGTGAAGAATTCCTACATTGCAGGGGGTTGGACTGGATGACCCTTGGGTTCCCTTCCAACTTTGCAATTCTATGATTCTTAGGGAAAACTTCACTTAGATGCATTTCCCCCCAAACCAGCTTTGAGCATAGCTGTCAACTTTTCCCTTTTCTTGCGAGGAATCCTATTCGGAATAAGGGAATTTCCCTTAAAAAAAACGGAAAAGTTGACAGCTATGGCTTTGGGAGGAGGGAAAACAGATGTTCTGTGTTTTCAGCTGGTAATCCTCTTCACCTTCAGATGGCCAGCTTGAGTCGGACCTGAGTTTTGGTGGAACTCCAGGCAAAAAGGGCTGCAGTGGAATCTCCTTCCCAGAAATAGTTCTGCTCCCTTTTATTCTCCAGCGGTATGTTTATGAGCATGGGTCCCACTCATTTTGGCCATGCTCACCACTGGCATGTGGCCCGCAGAGGCACGCCGAAGGCTCAATGTGGCCCCTAGGCGAAAAGGGATTAGCCATAGTTCAGTCGGAAAGAACAGCCAACCTTCTTCGCAGTCCAAAGGGCAGTAGCTTGGGTGACCCATTCTCGCGCGTGGATGCCGGCATCAATCCAGATCGCAGGGCGGCTCCTTCCTCCGGTGCTGAACTATTGGATGGAAAGGGATGTTTAAGGGATGTTTACTTGCTGGATCTGCACCCTGCCCCTCCACCAAAATGTGTGCAGGGTGGCTAACAGGAGCAAAATACAACCATCGAAACTGTTGGGATACTGCTAGGGAGACAGTCATCTCCCAACGATCCATCGGTCTCCCGTAGAACAGCATCAGTCAGTTAGCGACACGAGCCTCAGACACATTCCAGTACTCGTGCACGCCCTTGCAGCAGACTCCGCAACAGAAGATGCACCCAGCAGAGCATATTTACAACATTATTCAGCGTTGGTCAGAACAAAGGAAAAACATGACTGCCTGCCTTCGTGTCAAGGCAAAAGACAGAAAACGAAAGCTATATACAAAACGGAAACTCCCTTTTAGCAGGAAGTACGCAGGCTTGTGACACACAACAGCCTGCTCCCTATTTAAGGAGGAACGGAAATATCCTAACATCCTCCCCCTTTCCGTGTAACCTGTAGTACCTGTGGTTCAACCCAATTGCAACCTCTGTACATAAACCTTAAGTTGTTCTCTGTTAACAACCTTAGACAACAGATCAGCAGGAATTTCATTTCCTGGCATGTAGGACACCTGAATGAGTCCTTTCTGAATACACTCTCTTGCACGATGTAACTTAATCTGCAAGTATTTGGTTCTTTGCTTGCAACTCTCTGAGTTCAGCAAAGCCAAACAGGATCTATTGTCTTGATACACTTGTATAGGACATTTCACAGAAACCCCAATGTCCTTAAACAGTTGCATCAACCATTCACAATCCATGAGTGAAAATGACAGAGCATTCTGTTAGGAAATATCCTAACAGAAACATGGCAGCAGGCTGATTAAATTGTTGGGATACTGCCGGGAACACGGAGGCATCAGGCAGGCATCAGGCAGGCCCCCAGCTGGCTCCAGCCACTGGCCGGCAGCCGGTCTCCCTTGGAACAGCATCAATCAGCGACACAAGCCTCTGATACATTTAGAGACTTGTGCACGCTCTATCAGCAGAGTGTGCAAATCTTCTCACAGCAGAAGAGGCGGACAGAGAGATGTGCAAGCATAATGTACAGCATTTTATTCAGCATAGTTCAGGAACAAAGGAAAACATGTCTGCTTCCCTTCGTTTCCAGCAAAACAGCAGTAACACAAAAGCTATATACAAACGGAAGTTCCCAGCAGATCTGTGCTGGAAGTAAACAGGCATGTGACACACATGTTCCCTTTTAAGGTGGAACGGAACTATATCCTAACATAAATAGGCAAGAAGCAGCTAGCTGGGGGAGAAATTGCAGCATTTGCAGTTAGATAATGATGTAGTAGTTAACATGAAATTGGCGTACCTTGAGGACGAAGAGGGATTGTTTTTCATAAGACTCCCCAATCTGATGTTTGCTCACAAGCTGGGGGTATTCAGCCACAATATCATCCATAGCGCTGTAAATCTAAGATACAACATCGTGTGTTTTATACCGCCATCGGAGAGAGGAATGTTTAAGAGAGAGAGAGAGAGAGAGAATGTTGTATCTGGGGACAAGTGTTGGGTGTAAAGCGACAACGCTTGCAGTAACTATTTTGCCTGTGTTATCCTGGCTGCTGCATGGAACAATGCATGACTGAGACCTTGAATATGTAAGTAAAGCATGTTTAACTTACTTCGCAGTGTGTGGTCTGTTCCTTGCAAAAGAGGGGAGTGTTGTAACGGGATAAGAAATGTCTAACAAACTACTGTATGTTTCGCTCCAAAAAACGCACATGGCCATAAGACGCACCTAGTTTTTAGAGGGGGAATGCAAGAAAAAAAAAATTATTTAAAGGGAGCGCTGAGCAGAGCCTGTATGCATCCCAGGCTCTGCTCAGCGTCCCTTTCATGAGGCGCGTGGAGTATGTGTGCGGCGCTTGCAGGCTTTTCCGTCAGTGACAGGCTGCCCTTCTCCTTCCTCGGGGGAAAGCCGCCAAGAGCACACACGCTCCGCGCGGCTCTTTAAAGGGAGTGTGGCTCTTGGGGGCTTTTCCGGGAGGTGGGGGAAGGGACTGAGGGACTAAGCCAGAAGCTAGAACAGCAAGAGGCACTTTTTCCCTCCTAAAAAGTAAGGTGAAATGTGTGTGCATCTTATGGAGCGAATGCATGCTGCGCAGCGCTCCCTCTCACTGTTCTGGCTTCTGCGATAGCCGCACAGAGCCTCCTCAGGGCAGCGGGGCTCCCCCTGCCTTGCGGAGGCTTTGCACGGCTAAGCCAGAAGCCAGAACAGTGAGAGGGAGCGCTGTGCAGCAATCCCTCTTGCTGTTCTGGCTTCTGGGATAGCTGCGCAGCCTGCATTCGCTCCATAAGACGCACACACATTTCCCCTTACTTTTTAGGAGGGAAAAAGTGTGTCTTATAGAGCGAAAAATATGGTATATTCCTAACGCTACACTGTTGGGCAACTTTTATGAGTTTAATTCTCCACTACTGGGAGTCTCTGTGTGCTAGCCCTTTCGAATCCAGGTGCCCAGCCGTTTCTTTTTGCTGTCCGTCCACCCACATGAGTCCATTCAATTATTGGCCTCGGTCCAGTATACCTGAAGGAGCGTCTCCACCCCCATCATTCTACCCGGACACTGAGGTCCAGCGCCGAGGGCCTTCTGGCAGTTCCCTCACTGCAAGAAGCCAAGTTACAGGGAACCAGACAGAGGGCCTTCTTTGTGGTGGCACCCACCCTGTAGAATGCCCTCCCGTCAGATGTCAAAGAGAACAACAACTACCAGACTTTTAGAAGACATCTGAAGGCAGCCCTGTTTAGGGAAGCTTTTAATGTTTGATGTATTTTAATATTTTTTGGAAGCCGCCCAGAGTGGCTGGGGAGGCCCGGCCAGATGGGCGGGGTATAAATAATAAATTATTATTATGTTATTATTATTATTTAATTCCCCACAAATACTGACTTAGGTGGGCCAACAACATCTGGCTCAGCATGAGGCATCTTCCTAAGGTCTCTTCATCTTACAGATGAGTGACAGCACGTCGCCCTCGCTGTAACAGTGCGGCAGATTTGGCACGCCAGGCCAGGGCACAGGACTGGCTCTCTGAGGCCACCTGAATGCCAGGATCAACTACCTGCACTTGAAATGGGCATTTGGTGCAAGAGCAGGTCCACAGCTCCCTGCGCCTCCACCATCTCCATCTTGAGTTTGAAGAGAAAGACAAAAGCGGCGGGTTAGAGGAGGTGAGCAAATATTTATCCGTCTTACGGATTCCAAGGGGTGATATGCGGCGTAGTTGAAACTGTCGCTTCCACGCTCCCTCCGCTCGTTGAGGTTCATCTCTCGCGCTTCTTCATCCACAATAGCCTAGGGCAAGAACCAGTGCCGGATTTACGTACAGTGGTACCTCGGGTTAAGTACTTAATTCGTTCCGGAGGTCCGTACTTAACTTGAAACTGTTCTTAACCTGAAGCACCACTTTAGCTAATGGAGCCTCCTGCTGCTGCTGTGCCGCCGGAGCACGATTTCTGTTCTCATCCTGAAGCAAAGTTCTTAACCTGAAGCACTATTTCTGGGTTAGCTGAGTCTGTAACCTGAAGCGTATGTAACCTGAAGCGTATGTAACCCGAGGTACCACTGTATAAGCTAAACAAGCTATAGCTTAGAGCCCCACTCTTTTGGGGGCCCCCTAAAAATTTAAAGGAAACAAGACTGGATGTACATTTCCAAAATGTAAGATAAAAAACAAATAAAATAAAGCCTACATACAGCAACAGTGTTTTGTGTTGTGTATGGACCCATTAGTCCATAAATTACCATATAGCATATATTCAACATGAAAAACAGTGACAATTTGTTGTTGACAAAGGACAGCTGGACATATCAAGGGCCCCATTACCTTCAGTAGCTTAGGGCCTCATTAAACCTAAATAAAACCTACATACAGCAACAGTGTTTTGTGTGGTGTATGGACCTAGGATCCTGTGGCGCTGTGGGTTAAACCAGAGAGCCTAGGACTTGCCGATCAGAAGGTCAGCGGTCTGAATCCCCGCGACGGAGTGAGCTCCCGTTGCTCGGTCCCTGCTCCTGCCAACCTAGCAGTTCGAAAGCATGTCAAAGTGCAAGTAGATAAATAGGTACCGCTCCGGCGGGAAGGTAAACGGCGTTTCCATGCGCTGCTCTGGTTCACCAGAAGCGGCTTAGTCCTGCTGGCCACATGACCCGGAAGCTGTGCGCCGGCTCCCTCGGCCAATAAAGCGAGATGAGCGCCGCAACCCCAGAGTCGGTCATGACTGGACCTAGTGGTCAGGGGTCCCTTTACCCTTACCTTTATGGACCTATTAGGTCCATAAATTACCATATAGCATATATTCAACTCAAAAACAATTTGTTGTTGACAAAGGACAGCTGGACATACAAAGGGCCCCAATAGCTTAGGGGCTTATCAAACCTAAATCTGGGCTTGGTAAGAACACATGTCAGGATAGGGTAATCCTTTGTGTTTGTGTGTTCTCTCCCAAGAGCTGGAGCTGTACCCAAAATAAAATCTAATAGGATTTTTTTTGTTTTTTTGATAAAGTTACAGGATGGCACCTCTCTCCTTCCCTGCAGAAGTGACATAAAGGAGTGGAGTGGAGTCACTGGAATCCTGAACTGTGGAACTCCATGCTGCGACATTACTGCTGCTACTAATTTATTATTATTTATTAACGGTGCCCAGCCTTGTACGTTATAGCCTTGGACATCAAAGATTCTCGAGTCGTGGGAGGGAGTTAAAAAACTGGGGAGCAGCCACCCCTCTTTGGTGTCTAAACATTAAGTATATGGCACTTCTTCGCATGAAATATAATGCTGATAAGGTCAAATCCAGGGACGCAGGTGGCGCTGTGGTCTAAACCACTGAGCCTAGGACTTGCCAATCAGAAGGTCGGTGGTTCGAATCCCTGCGACGGAGTGAGCTCCCGTTGCTTGGTCCCTGCTCCTGCCAACCTAGCAGTTCAAAAGCACGTCAAAGTGCAAGTAGATAAATAGGTACCACACCGGCGGGAAGGTAAACGGCGTTTCCGTGCGCTGCTCTGGTTTTGCCAGAAGCGGCTTAGTCATGCTGGCCACATGATCCAGAAACTGTCTGCAGAGCGGACAAACGCCGGCTCCCTTGGCCAGTAAAGCGAGATGAGTGCCGCAACCCCAGAGTCATTCGCGACTAGACTTAACTGTCAGCGGTCCTTTACCTTTTTTTTTAAAGGTCAAATCCACACCATACTTTTAAAGCATTCTCAACAGACTTAACAGACATAAGGCTTCATGGTAGATTTCCTCCCACCTCTCCCCCCCCCTTTTCCTACCTGGACATCCTCAATCAGGACGGAGTACTTGATTTGATGGGACTCCAGGAAGGCTTTGACATCTTGCAGGCAAGCAAAGGGGACTTGGACATCTGCCGGGCGACCAGGATATGAAGGGAAACGCCAGAAATCCAGCTGACGAACAAGTAAAAAAAGTGAGTTAATGAATCGTTGAAAGAAACAGCATAGGCTCTGACGCCCCAGAAAATGCCGGGACCCTCGCAAAACCCTGAAGCCATCGCAGCATCTTACGGCCACAGAGAGTCTCAAATCCCCATCTTTGTTGAGGTAGGCTAGCCAGAAACAGTGTCATGATGATGGGGAAGCATGGGGTGGTGGCAGGGAGAGAGTTGCCTCCTTTGCCGCCACTCCTGGGAGTCAGAGAAGCCAGTCAAGTCGAACCCAACATGGGAGGGACATTTGGAGCTGCAGGGACTGTGTACCTGCTTGTAATAAACAGAAATCTGCCCGTATTCCCATATGAGGGACACAAAAGCCCTTACTGAGTCCTTTGCAGGTTCTCCATCGGTTGGAGAAAAGAACAGAGGCCAACCAGAGAGTACTGAGAAGCAAAGCAGCCGGTAAGCCTGATCTTTATTGAACTGTTGCAACAGGGTGCTCCCCTCACACGCAGGAAAGGAGGAGGAACCCAGAACCCAGGTGTGTCCGCCCTTATATAGACATTTTAAATTGCCTGCCCTGGAGTCCAAGACCACCCCCAGAAACATCATACCTACATCACAGAAAGGGTGGTCTACAGCAGAAATTTGAGTGTGTTGTTTACCTCCTGTCTGGCAGGTTACCTGTTAATGCTTACTTGACTGGATCGCCTGGGGAGCCTGGCCAGTCTTTTGTAATGATAAACACTTAGTTCCTGAGCCAGGTCACAGGCTCACCCTATTCAAACACAGACATACCCTTAAGACAGGATTTGTGAAGGAAAAGGCAATGGGGAGACTTTTCCATTTCCTTCGACCTTGCAGAGAAAACATTTGGTCAGTTTGGGAGTCAAAATGGTTTCAGGGCTGTTTTCCTGTGCTGCTTCAGACATGTGGTTTATATATTTATGTACGTGTTTGCTTGGTACATTTATGAACATTTGTTTTATATATATATAAGACCTTATTTATTTATTTTTTATTTCATGCTGATTTCAGATCCAGTATAAACAGGACTCTGAGCAGGAACCGGGCGATCGGGACTGCCGTACGCACCTAAGCATTTCCCTAATTACAGCCTCCCTCTTTGCGTGGAGCTTGTGAATGCCTTCGAGAAGCAGCCCAAGATAAAAATGAAGTATAACAAGCAAAGGAAGAAACAGACGCTCCTCTGTGGAAGCTGGTGCAATTATAGGCATTATTACTTGTGCAACTTTTAAGGAACTGCAGTTATGCAAAGCGTAGTCTGGGCTTCTGAGCTCAGCTTCCAGGATATACTTTTCCCAGAGGCTCTGTCAGTCTCCCAACAAGCTGTCTCCAAATGGGCCCGAACTTCAATGTCTAAAACTCCTGGTAGAGGACAAGGATCTAGAGATCACACTAAGGGTGGCCAAATTCTGTGCGACTGCCATAAAACTTAGGGAACAAGCTGTACTACCAAAATGATTAAGGTTTTAAATGACAATTTTAGGTTATATTTTAGTGATCAAGATTTATTTATTTATATATATATATAATTTTTATTAAATTTTGCATTTTAACAATCCAATCAAATCACATTAAATACTCCAAACTATACAAATACATATCATATAGTCCAAATATTCTGCCAAATTATAAATTTTTGTTGGTGCTTCCCATGCTTCAAGTTCAGTGGGGCTCTAATTGTCTTATGTTTCTACTGCCTTGAGTTTCCAATAGTTCCTTCTTTAAATCTTCCTGTTGTTATCCTTCCTTCTAGTGATGAAGATTTAATATATATTTTTAACTGCCGCTATATCTGAATTGTCTCTGTTATACCCAATTGCAATCCAATGTGTTCCTGTAGTGTTTTGTGATTTCTCTGATATTATAAGTGAGCCGGAACTGGTCTGTGACCTTAATAATAAAATTCAATTCAGCTGTCACCCGCAACCATTCACATTCAGGATGGATAATTAGCCAACACCCCCAAGAGGAAAAACCACACACCTGGAGCGGTTCCAGAGCTTGAAGCTGTTTCAGAAGGCGGACCTGTTCGTCATCGCTTGGCTCCAGCCGGAGAACTTGATCACTACAAGATTTTAAAAATGGTACTTAGCTCAGCTCTCTGCTGCACTGCAATTTTATCCAAGGTAGATTTACCACACAGGAAAGCCAACGTGAGCTTTGGGATGGGAGGAGACATTTTGATGTGAACGTACCAAGTCCGATACAGTGGTACCTCGGGTTACAGACGCTTCAGGTTACAGACTCCGCTAACCCAGAAATAGTACCTCAGGTTAAGAACTTTGCTTCAGGATGAGAACAGAAATGGTGCGGCGGCAGCGGGAGGCCCCATTGGCTAAAGTGCTACCTCAGGTTAAGCACAGTTTCAGGTTAAGAACGGACCTCCGGAACGAATTAAGTTCTTAACCTGAGGTACCACTGTATTCTCAAAACACGACCTGGACCAAAATGCAAATTTCCCCCAAAAATTGCAGTTCCCTGAATTTTGCGGTGCAGTTCCCTGACCAGGCAATATGTACCAAAATGTCTGTGTGCCTGTGCTATTTTTCTCGAAAACGAGGTGCCGGAACTCAGTGTGAACACCTCCCTTGTTCTCTTATAATGACACCTGAGAGGTGCCGGAACTGAGCTCTGTTGAGTTTTGGCTGAAAGAAAGCCCAGGAGTGTGGTGTGCTGAAAAATGTGTGTGGTAGAGAAAATCACACAGACCAATGCATTATATTAGGGAACCTTCGTCTAAACGTGTTGTGTTTTAGGAGAAATGCATGGCAAGACGCTGACCGATTTCCATGAGGCCTTGTCAAAAAACAGTCACGAACAACTTGCAAACTGGAATGCTTTTTTGCTGGTTTTCAAGAAGACAGAGCAGGAGATCCTCAGAGAGAGAGAGGGAAAGAGAGAGAGATCTGCCCTCAGAAGTTTACCCATGAGATCGCCCACTTCACCACTTCATTTGGCGGAACTGGCACTGCTACAGGTGCATAACCCCTGTGCCACATTTGTAAGAACTACCGTATTTTTCGCTCCATAGGACACACTTTTTCCCTCTTAAGAACTAAGGGGGAAAGTCTGTGCGTCCTATGGAGCGAATGCAGGGGGGAGGCAGGCAGGAAAAGCCCCGTGCGGCTCTTGTGGGCTTTTTCCCAGGAGGGAGAAGGGACTGGCACAGCCAGTCAGTCAGGGATGGATTGCGCTCGCTGCCTTGGCTTCTTTAGCCGCGCTGGAAAGGTTTAGCTCCCGTCTGGATCCCTTCCAGTCGGGATTCAGGCCTCATCATGGGACTGAAACTGCCTTGGTCGCACTGGTTGATGATCTCCGGCGGGCTAGGGACAAAGGTGAGAGCTGTTTCCTAGTTCTGCTGGATCTCTCAGCGGCGTTTGATACCATCGACCATAACATCCTTCTGGACCGTCTGGAGGGGCTGGGAGCTGGGGGCACTGTCATACAGTGGTTCCGCTCCTTCCTCCTGGGCCGTGTTCAGAAAGTGGTGGTGGGGGATGAGTGTTCAGACCCCTGGGCTCTCACTTGTGGGCTGCCTCAGGGTTCTGTCCTCTCCCCCATGCTTTTCAACATTTACATGCAGCCACTGGGAGAGATCATCAGGAGGTTTGGGCTGGGTGTTCATCAGTATGCGGATGATACCCAGCTCTACCTCTCTTTTAAATCAGAACCAGTGAGGGCGGTGAAGGTCCTGTGTGAGTGTCTGGAGGCGGTTGGAGGATGGATGGCGGCTAACAGATTGAGGTTGAATCCTGACAAGACAGAAGTACTGTTTTTGGGGGACAGGAGGCGGGCAGGTGTGGAGGATTCCCTGGTCCTGAATGGGGTAACTGTGCCCCTGAAGGACCAGATGCGCAGCCTGGGAGTCATTTTGGACTCACAGCTGTCCATGGAGGCACAGGTCAATTCTGTGTCCAGGGCAGCTGTTTACCAACTCCATCTGGTACGTAGGCTGAGACCCTATCTGCCTGCGGACTGTCTCGCCAGAGTGGTGCATGCTCTGGTTATCTCCCGCTTGGATTACTGCAATGCGCTCTACGTGGGGCTACCTTTGAAGGTGACTCGGAAACTACAACTAATCCAGAATGCGGCAGCTAGACTGGTGACTGGGGGCGGCCGCTGAGACCATATAACACCGGTCTTGAAAGACCTACATTGGCTCCCAGTACGTTTCCGAGCACAATTCAAAGTGTTGGTGCTGACCTTTAAAGCCCTAAACGGCCTCGGTCCAGTATACCTGAAGGAGCGTCTCCACCCCCATCATTCTGCCCGGACGCTGAGGTCCAGCGCCGAGGGCCTTCTGGCGGTTCCCTCATTGCGAGAAGCAAAGCTACAGGGAACCAGGCAGAGGGCCTTCTCGGTAGTGGCACCCACCCTGAGGAACGCCCTCCCATCAGATGTCAAAGCGATAAAAACTACCTGACATTCAGAAGACATCTTAAGGCAGCCCTGTTCAGGGAAGTTTTTAGCGTGTGATATTTTACTGTATTTTTGGTTTCTATGGAAGCCGCCCAGAGTGGCTGGGGAGGCCCAGCCAGATGGGCGGGGTATAAATAATAAATTATTATTGTTGTTATTATTATTATTATTATTATTATTATTATTATTATTATTATTATTTTGGGGCTATGGCAGAAGCCAAGACAGCCAGCGGGATGGATCCTGCTCGCTGTTTTGGCTTCTTTGCTCTTTGGGGCTGGGGGGGGGGAGGAATAATATTTTTTTCTTGATTTCCCCCTCTAAAAACCAGTTGCGTCTTGTGATCCGGTGCGTCCTATAAAGCGAAAAATACGGTATTTTGGTATGGTGGCACCTGCACTTTGGAACTGCCTGCCACTTGACAAACAGGCAGGCACCTTCGCTGTGCTCTTTTCGGAGCTAGCTAAAACCATTTTTTCTTCAGACAGGCCTACTCAGGAGTTTACAAAGTGGATGCGAGTTTTATTCCTTTTTCATTCTCTTGCTATCTTAGCTTTTTGAAAGGTTGTTGATTCTTCTCATCGATAATTTATCTCGTTTTGAGGTTTGTTTGCTGAAATCGAGCTGTGTATAAACCTTACAAAATAAATATCAGAGGCAGCTTTGACTCCCCCTGGATCCCCAAACCCTCTTGATCCTTTGACGCACAACAAGAGCGGTGGGTAAACTGTGCACTGGCCAGGGGAAGGAAAATCTCTTAATTATTTTGTTTGTGTGTTTATGAAAATGCTGGAGATAGGAGGAAAATAGGGGGCGGGGAGTTGTCTTTCCACCGGTCTTTGGACCGGTTCTGCTGCCCCACCAACACCTGCTCTGGACATGGTAGGATTGCTCTGCCAAAACCAGCTGCTCTCTTTGCCCCTTAATTTCCTGTTGGCAAAATAGGGCAACAACCAACCTCCCCAAATTGATATGGTTCGTCTAAGTTGGCAGTGTAATAAACAAAAATCTGCCCTTATTCCCTTATGGGGAACACAAGAGCCCTTATAGAGTCCTTTGTAGGTTCTTCATCAGTCGGAGAAAATAACAGAGGCCAACCAGAGAATATTGAGAAGCAAAGCAGCTAGTAAGCCTGATCTTTATTGATCTGTTGCAACACACAGGAAAGGAGGAGGACCCTGAACCAAGGTGTGCCTGCACTTATATAGACATTTTAAATTGCCTGTCCTGGAGTCCAAGACCACCCCCAGACACATCACAGAAAAGGCGGTCTGCAACAGAAATCTGAGTGCGTTGTTTACCTCCTGTCTGGCAGGTTACCTGTTAATGGTCACTTGATTGGATACCCTGGGGAGGCTGGCTAGTCTTTTGTAATGACAAATACTTAGTTCCTGAGCCAGGTCACAGGCTCACCCTATTCATACACAGACATACCCTTAAGACAGGATTTGTGAATGAAAAGACAGTGGGGAGGCTTTTCCATTTTCCTTCGACCTTGCAGAGAAATATTTGAGGTCAATTTGGGAGGGACAAAATGGTTTCAGGACTTTTTCTGTGGGGTTTCAGACATGCGGTTTATATATGCAGTTATGAACATTTATCTTTTATACAGGTTTGTGTGTGTTTGTGCGTATATATATATATATATGACCTTAATTTTTTTATTTCAGCAGCAATGTCAGTGATGCACAATAGAGCAGTGTAAAGATAAGCATTCTTAAACCTGCCCCATTGTGGGATAAACGAATAACGAATGAATAAATAAGAGCACGAACGACCATGTCTTGCCTTGAGAAACCTTTTGGCTCAAAGGTTCACAAATAGTAAAACTCTTTGTTGTAATTAAGGGGCAAATGCCTGACACAGAAGGATTCTGCAAGGAGTAAAGATACGCCATAGAAATTCCTCTCTTTGTTAGTGGTGCAATTTAGACTAGGAACAGTGTGTTAGAAGTAGTTTGTGACTCTGGAGATTTGGCATTTTTATAGTTTCTAGCTATAACTAGAAATGACAGAGACAGGTTAGAGGGCTAAGGTAAAGGTAAAGGGACCCCTGACCATTAGGTCCAGTCGTGGCTGACTCTGGGGTTGCGGCACGCATCTCGCTTTATTGGCCGAGGGAGCCGGCGTACAGCTTCCAGGTCATGTGGCCAGCATGACTAAGCCACTTCTGGCGAACCAGAGCAGTGCACGGAAATGCCGTTTACCTTCCCGCCGGAGCCGTACCTATTTATCTACTTGCACTTTGACGTGCTTTCAGAATGCTAGGTTGGCAGGAGCAGGGACCGAGCAACGGGAGCTCATCCCATCGCGGGGATTCGAACTGCCGACCTTCTGATCGGTAAGTCCTAGGCTCTGTGGTTTAACCCACAGCGCCACCCGCGTCCCTGGTTAGAGGGCTAGCACAGGCTTAAAAGGCTTATGAATATTGGCAAGACGGCCCTTGAAGAAGATAAAGTTAATTAGCATGAACATGGGATGTATGTAGATGGACATGGGATGTGCGTAACGGTTGGGGGCACATATCAAGGAGAAAATGTGAAGGAGGCATGTCGGAAAAGTCTGTAACTGCAGTTTCCTGACCAATAGGAGATTGTAGGAAGGAATTTTGGACTAGGTAGGATATAAATTATATGTGATGTAAACTGGAATGCGTGGTGGGTTGGGGCAGGTATCTCGTACATCGCTGTTTGACAATAAATCTGGTTATGCCTGATCTTTGGTGTAAGACTCCTTTTTCTCACAGAGAAACTTGAATCTCTCTGGGGAAGTACCCTGGCTCATTTTTGTCCAACACCCATGTCTGAACTATGGTGGAACCCAGGGAGACAAAATTGTCTACAACCCCAAGTGTGTGTCAGGAGCAATGCCTCGATGCCTCCCACATGTGGTTTTGGCTATCACATGGCAGCACAGAACTCCATACAAAGATGCAGTGCTGTCTTACCCATAGGTGCTAGGGGTGCGGGGCACCCGGGCACCGGGCTCTCAGGGGCGCCAGGCCAAGAGTCCGGGGCCCGAGAGTTGAGTCCGGGGAAGAGCTTGCCCGTCGGTCGGAGCACCGCTCTTCTGCTGCCGTGATTTCAGGGTCGACCAAGCCAGCAAGACGCTGAGGCGGCCGGCCAGCTCTGGCCTCCTGCGCACCTGGGACTAGGCAACCTGGGGAGGGGCGCCGGGAAAATCTTTGCACCCTGGAGCCACACATGCTTAATAATAATAATAATAATTTAAAATTTATACCCCGCCCATCTGGCTGGGTTTCCCCAGCCACTCTGGGCGGCTTCCAACAAAATATTAAAATACAGTAATGCATCAAACATTAAAAGCTTCCCTGAACAAGGCTGCCTTCAGATGTCTTCTAAAAGTCTGGTAGTTGTTCTTCTCTTTGACATCTGGTGGGAGGGCGTTCCACAGGGAGGGCGCCACTACCGAGAAGGCCCTCTGCCTGGTTCCCTGTAACTTGGCTTTTCGCAGTGAGGGAACCACCAGAAGGCCCTCAGCGCTAAGTTGTCCCTGTAAACGAATCAGGACAGATGCTTGCCGAACCTAGAAGCAATCTTCCTGAGGGCATAGGAAGGTATTTTGAGGTTGCCCCAAACACAAACACACCCTAAAGGAGCAGCTTACCCCAATCTCTAGACGAACTACAAAACTGCCATCAGCCAGCAGGGTCACCCTGAGCCCCGAAGTCTGCTGGTATTGCAGTGTTTGAGAACCACATACCCTCCAACGTTCCTCTGATGAAAACTGGGAGGCGCATCTTTTGGCGCTGTGCAAGTCAGCTGGCTTGCATGGAAGAGTGTGACCAAAAGACATGCGTCTTTTGCAAGCACCAGAGCCAACGCTGGCTCATCTCAGGACATCGCAGGATCAGATCAGAAGCCGGGATGGCTTCTGTGATTCCAGGAATTTCCTGGGAAAATAGGGGCGGTTGGAGGATACGAAAGCAGCAAAGGAAGCGTTGCAGAAACAGTGGAGTCCAAAGGAGAACTCACCCAGCAAATGTTTCCAGTCCCTGGGAAGCCCCAACAAGGGCCACAAGAAGCAGAAATAGCCTCATATTTGGAAAGTTGTTCAGAAGCGGGAGAATGATGATTCGGCGAGGCTGTATTTAAGCTGTGTCCAAGCCTTTCCAAAGAGACTGCATGTGTTTAAATTCCCATGTCATGTCCGAAAGGTTCGAAGCACCTTGTCAGATAAGGGAGTATCTTTCCCTCGGAAAGTCTTGCTTGCCTTGATGTAATCATATAATTAATGGGTGGACCTTGATCAGCAAGGCTGGGACGCAGGAGCCCTCGGGGCACAGTAGTAAACAGCAAAATTGCAGAATTGTCCAAGCGACTGGATGTGGCCCAGATATTGCAGAGACAGCCTATTCACAGGTGAGTCAGAGTGCTGGTGCAGGTAAGCCAGGTGCGGGGAATCCAAACGCTCCTGAACTACAACCAGCTCCATCTGGTACGCAGGATGAGACCCTATCTGCCCGCAGACTGTCTTGCCAGAGTGGTGCATGCTCTAGTTATCTCCCGCTTGGACTACTGCAATGCGCTCTACATGGGTCTACCTTTGAAGGTGACCCGGAAACTACAACTAATCCAGAATGCGGCAGCTAGACTGGTTGACAAAAGTTGGATGGCCACCTGTCAGGGATTATTTGAGGTTGAATCCTGTTTTGGGGGGACAGGAGGCGGGCAGGTGTGGAGGACTCCCTGGTCCTGAATGGGGTAACTGTGCCCCTGAAGGACCAGGTGTGCAGCCTGGGAGTCATTCTGGGCTCACAGCTGTCCATGGAGGCGCAGGTTAATTCTGTGTCCAGGGCAGCTGTTTACCAGCTCCATCTGGTACGCAGGATGAGACCCTCCCTGCCCACAGACTGTCTCGCCAGAGTGGTGCATGCTCTAGTTATCTCCCGCTTGGACTACTGCAATGTGCTCTATGTGGGGCAACCTTTGAAGGTGACCCGGAAACTACAACTAATCCAGAATGCGGCAGCTAGACTGGTGACTGGGAGTGGCCGCTGGGACCACGTAACACCAGTCTTGAAAGACCTACTTTGGCTCCCAGTACGTTTCCGAGTACAATTCAAAGTTTTGGTGCTGACCTTGAAAGCCCTAAACAGCCTCGGTCCAGTATATCTGAAGGAGCGTCTCCACCCCCATCGTTCTGCCCAGACACTGAGGTCCAGCGCCGAGGGCCTTCTGGCGGTTCCCTCCCTGTGAGAAGCAAAGCTACAGAGAACCAGGCAGAGGGCCTTCTTGGTGGTGGCACCTGTCCTGTGGAACACCCTCCTAGCAGATGTCAAAGAGATAAACACCATCTGACATTTAGAAGACAACTAAAGGCAGCCCTGTTTAGGGAAGTTTTTAATGTGTGACATTTTAATGTATTTTTCATCTTTGTTGGAAGCTGCCCAGAGTGGCTGGGGAAACCCAGCCAGATGGGCGGGGTACAAATAATAAATTATTATTATTATTATTATTATTATTATTATTATTATTATTATTATTACAACACCCATCATCCCTAGCCACTGGTCATTACTGCTGGGGCTGATGGGAGTTGTAGTTCTGCAATCTCTAGAGCGCCAAAGGTTCCCCACCCAGAGGCAGCTCCAAATTGTCTGCACTGACAGGCAGCAGCTCTCCAGGGCTTTGGGCAGGAATTTCTACCAGCCCTACCTGGCAATGCCAGGGATTTGAACCCAGGACCTTCTGCATTCAAAATAGTGATGCTTTGCGCAGCCATGTCTAGTCTTCTACCTATCTAAAATTTATTATTGGTGTGCGTTTTCCTTTCTGTAAATCTATCAAAGAATAAAATAAAATCAGGATGGTGGGGGCACTTAATAATAATAATAATAATAATAATAATAATAATAATAATATCTTTATTGTCATTGCCCCCTCTCAGGGACAACGAAATTACTTGACTGCTCCATAAAAACACTAATTAAACAATACAGTATAGTACAGCAAGGAAGATTAGATGACTTTCAAAGTCCAGGCTTCCCATTCAGGGCTGAGATCGCTCTGGAGAAGAAGCTGTTCTTAAGACGGCTTGTTCTTGTCTTCATCGCCCTGTATCTCCGTCCCGACGGCAGGAGCTCGAAGAGACAGTGACCAGGATGCGATGGATCTTTTACTATGTCCAGTGCCTTCCTATGGCACCTTGTGGCATAAATCTGCTCTAAGGTGGAGAGTGGGCAGCCAACAATGCTCTCTGCTGCCTTAACAACTCTGCACAACCCCATCCTGTCCTGGGTAGTACAGCTTCCGTACCACACACATAAGCCATAAGTGAGCACGCTCTCAATGGCACAGTGGTAGAAGGCAAGCAGCAGTTTCTGCGGAAGATGGTTTTTCCTTAGAATTCTCAAAAAGTACAGTCTCTGCTGCGCCTTCTTCACAAGCCCCCTTGTGTTGACACTCCAGGACAGATCCTCTTGTAATTCAATGCCCAAAAATCTGAACGTTGTTACCCTCTCCACACAGACCCCATCAATCAAAAGTGGCTGGATATTGCTCTTCTGTCTCCTGAAGTCCACCACAAGCTCCTTTGTCTTCCTTGTATTTATGAGCAAGTTGTTAGCTCTGCACCACTCTGTCAGCCGCTCCACCTCATCTCTATAGTCCGTTTCACCCTCCCTTTCAGGGATGAGCCCAATCACGGTTGTGTCATCTGCAAATTTGACAACCCTATTACTAGGGTGAGCAGCGACACAATCGTACGTGTAGAGAATATAAAGGAGCGGACTGAGTACGCATCCCTGTGTGTGCCCTTATTCTGACAGGCGCCCTCCAGAACTTGGTGTGATGGCCTGGGATTCGGACTCAGATGCTGAACCTGAGGAATCCGAGCCTGCACAGGATTCCCCGCCTTCAGAACCAGCTGAGCCGGGGCTGGGGCATGAGCCTGAAGGGTCCTCACCTGTGCTGGATCCTCAGGTGCAGGCATCAACTGAGTCTGAGATGATGGAGGACCCATTGCCTGCAGGTGCTCCATTCTCAGCCCCATCAGGGGAAGCTGAGGTTGCCTCTGGGTCCGGTAACCCTCCAGCCTCTCCTGAGCTGCAGAGGCTCAGGGCAGAGAGGCGGAGGGAACTAAATTCCCGCAGGAGGAGTGCTCACCTCCAGGCCAGGAGAGGTGAGTCTCCAGTGGACCGGGACCACCCTATGCCTCGGGGCAGATAAAAGCCAGCCAGCCCCAGTCCCAGGTTGCGGGAGCAACGTTGTTGGTTGTCAGTCTCTGCCTGAACCCTGCCCTGCACCCAGCTTCGACGTTTACGGACTGCCTTCATATTGCTTCATCGACCACAGACTAGACTTGGACCTTGCCTCTTGATTAACCCGCACACTTGGCACCCCGCGCCACTAGCCTCTATAGGTAAGACAGCCCTGAGAGGACTCTCCCTCCCCAAGAACTAGGAGATCCGTCCGTATTAGAGAACAAAGAATGCAGAGAGGAGAAGGAACTTCCCTTTGGCGCCCAGGATGTTGCTGGAGACAGAAGGGGGAGGATTTAGAATAGCCAACTCTAAATGTGGAGAGATGTCGATTTTTGCTTGCAACCAGATGACTGAATCAAAAAGACTATTGTCGGGAAACTGCCATCGGAACAGGGGAGGGAGGTGTTAGTTTCTGTTTGCCACTGAGCAGTGCTTTGGAGTCACAAGACTCTGTTTACATTCCACACAGTCCAGGCTGTTGGGAGTCTCACAGGAGACGGGAGATGGATGTGATGTTACTGGTTTCCTGTTCCTTTGTTGTTGCAGTTGCTCTCTGCTTTCACAGAGAGAGGATGTGTTTTCTGTCTGCGTAGTTAGGAAAATAAAACTCTTTGCAATGTAGCCATAAATCTCATCACTTCCACGTGCTGTTTTGGATTCTCGGCTGAATGGGATGTGCCTGGAGCCTTATCAGAGGCTCAGGTAGTCAATCTCGTCGGGGGCGATTCCGAAGGACTCGGAGGCCGGAGGAAGATGAGCTTTATCAGCTCGGTCGAACGCAGATCCCGACAGGAGGCTGGGGGATACAGAGAGCCTCCGACACTTCTGAGGAGCAGCGTCTAGTCCAGCGGTGGTGAAAGCCACACCTCCAGTGGAGCAGAGGGGGAAGGGGGCAGCCAAGCGAGGGGAGGGCTTGAAGATGCTACTGAGAGCCCAAGTGCCTCACCTGGCCAGGCTGGCCAGGAGGCAGACACGCTGTTTCCGTCACCCAGCTTACGCAGAGGGGTGAAACATAAGGAGGTTTGGGGTGTCTAAGTTGTTATGTTGGGGGAGAAACCGGAAGGGGCCACTCCCGGAATCTGCAAGTGACTAAGACAGACATGAACTTTGTGGTTCTGCACTGTAAATAGTTTGCACCAAATAAAACCTGTTAAAGACAGGTCGGAGTCCTGCCTGGTTACTCACGAGCAACCACCACCAGCACCTGACAACTATAAAATATAAACCACTCGTTAATTCTTGTCTGTGAAGTTACTGAAGCGAGGGGAGGACTCTCCACGCCTGACACAGCGCGGCTTCTCACGGACGGCACCATTCAGCTGGCAAACGGTGTTTCAACAAGCCGGCCGCCTTCTTAGCACGTTGCAAAGAGGAGAACGTTATGTGGTATGTTGTTGTTGTTTAGTCATTTAGTCGTGTCCGACTCTTCGTGACCCCCTGGACCAGAGCATGCCAGGCACTCCCGTCTTCCACTGCCTCCCGCATTTTGGTCAAACTCATGCTGGTAGCTTCGAGAACACTGTCCAACCATCTCGTCCTCTGTCGTCCCCTTCTCCTTGTGCCCTCCATCTTTCCCAGCCTCAGGGTCTTTTCCAGGGAGTTTTCTCTTCTCATGAGGTGGCCAAAGTCTTAGAGCCTCAGCTTTAGGATCTGTCCTTCCAGTGAGCACTCAGGGCTGATTTCCTTCAGAATGGAGAGGTTTGATCTCGCAGTCCATGGGACTCTCAAGAGTCTACTCCAGCACCAGAATACAAAAGCATCATAATTCTTCATAATTCTCCTTCATGGATCACTGCCTTGTCGTGGTGAAGGGGCTTGAATAACTCAGAGAAGCTATGAGCTATGCTATGCAGGGCCACCCAAGATGGACAGGTCATAGTGGAGAGTTTTGACCAAACGTGATCCACCTGGAGCAGGAAGCCACTCCAGTATCCCTGCCAAGAAAACTCTATGGACAAAGACAACAGGCATATGTGGTATAAGAGCTTTATTGACACGACTCAGCCCTCAGCCACCTCTCAGAGGTGCGAGTCGCCCCTCTCACCCTCCTCGCCCAGGCCAACAACCCTTGAAGGAAGCCAGGGCAAAAGCGGGTTGTGTGTGGACATTGTCTCCCTTCCCCGGAAGGGACTCCCCTCAGGATCAGTTGCGCTTCCCTGGAGAACACCACTCTGGGTCAAAGAAGTGCTGGGCCAGCCATTCTCTCGTCCTCTTGGCTTTGCAGCGGGGACACGGTTCCTCGGGCATCCAAGGCACTCGCCTGGGGCTCCTCTGCCTTACCACCATCTTCCTCCCTTTCGTGCTGGAGGCGCTGCCGTCCGTATCACCCGTCTGGCTGCCTTTCCACGAGGACACCTGCGATTCCGAGGTGCCCACGGAGTCGCTGTCGCAGAAGGTTTGCTGGCTGAGCTTGGAGAGGCGCTCCTTCGTCTCCTTCCTGGGAGGAGAGCTGGGGGACACCTCATCCTCAGCGACGTCCCTGTCACACTCTCCTGTAAACAGCTTCCTCAGGCACCCCAGGATGCCGCACGCACTGTCTTGACACCTGTCGGTAGGGTCCTGGCAACCTATCAGGCATCAGGTGTGTGAGAGAGAGAGAGAGACGAGGGGGTTATTTTTGCGGTGGAGAAATAGCAAGGCAGCCATCCACTTTCGCCTGAGCTCAGTGGCTCTCAAAGAGCATCGCAGCCATGCTGCCATACCCTCCAATGTATCTCCAATGAAAAGAGGGACACCCTATAAATTTACACAAAGGCATCCATTTACAACATACCATGTTATTATTTGTGGGGCAAAAAAATTTAAGAAAAACTCTAGCCCCAAAGGGGGATATTGTGATAGGAATTTTGAGGTCTTAGATATATGGTAATGTTCATAACCGCATGTACATAGATCAGCACAGGAAGACTGACCTGGAACCATTTTGATTCCTAAACTGAGCAAATGTTTTCTCTGCAAGGTCAAAATGGAAAAGCCTCCCCATTGTCTTTTCCTTCACAAATCCTGTCTTAAGGGTATGTTTGTGTTTGAATAGGGTGTGAGCCTGTGACCTGGCCCAGGAACTAAGTATTTATCACTACAAAAGACTGGCCAGGCTCCCCACGCAATCCAATCAAGTAACCTGCCAGACAGGAGATAAACAACAACAGGAGAAAAACAACATTCAAATTTCTGTTTAGACCGCCTTTTCTGTGATGTAGGTGTGATGTATCTGAGGGGTGGTCTTAGGTTACACCCCTTCTGTGATGTATGTATGATGTTTCTGGGGGTGGTCTTGATCTACAGGGTGGCAATTTCAAAAGTCTTTATAAGACCTTGCACGCCATTTTTCTGGGTCCCTCCTCTCTCCTGCGTGTGAGGAGAGCACCCTGTTGCAACAGATCAATAAAGATCAAGCTTACTAGCTGCTTTGCTTCTCAATATTCTCTGGTTGGCCTCTGTTATCTTCTCCTACCAATAGGGAACCTATGTAAGGACTCTATATGGGCTCTTGGATACCCCATAAGGGAAAAGGGCAATTTTTGTTTACAACACTAGCAGGCATCAGGTGAGAGAGAGAGAGAGGTGAGGGGGTTACTTTTGCGGTGAAGAAATAGCAAGGCTGCCATCCACTTTCGCCTGAGCTCAGTGGTTCTCAAAGATCATCGCCACCATGCTGCCATACCCTCCAACGCATCTCCAATGAAAAGAGGGACATCCTATTCCGTGCCCTCCACCATTTCTCCAGTGAAAACAGGGACGCCCCAGCGGGGGACATTCTGGGATCAAATCAGAAACTGGTTCAATCAATCGACCGGTTGGACATCCCTAAAATAACTCAAAAACGTCAAACACATTTGGCCTAAACTAAAAAAAAGTTCTAGAATTTTGGCAAAAAAATAAAAAACAAATCGGAACAGCTTTGCCAAAAAAAAGTTCAACAACTTTTCTGTCTGGATATGGCCACCCTAGTTTAATCCACCTATTAAATAGATCACTGTTTTGTACTTGATTCCTTGCTGATTATAAACTCACTGGGTGACAGTGGAGAGCGACGCTCTCTCAGTTGTTGCCTCACAACTTGATCTATTCTTATTTAGTATATTTCTTACAGCTTACACACCATTTGATGGTAAAAAAAAACCCTCAAAGCAGTTTACAAAAGAACAAAGCAATAATAGGTTAAAATGATTATTTTGAACATTCAAGATAGGATTCTGTGATTCCGGGATGTCCTGCTTAAAACAGGACAGTTGGGTATGTGGCAATCGTCTCCTCCAAAGCAAACAGTAGGTTGTTTTTAAATTTCCAGTTACTCCTTGACTTTTGCTTAATAAGAAACATGCTTTTTTGCAGCAAATGAATTAAATTTTACCTTTTGTATATCTAACCTTCTTGCATGGCTGAATTCCACCACCGCATTTCGGGACGATCTGTTCTCGGAAAATATGGGAAAGAATTCCATTTAGAACCCGATGCATATGATTGGGGCTAAGTTTACATGCACACCAAGCCATTTGTAGCACAAATACACAGCTTTTCTCAATCTGGAACCGTTTGTGCTTGTCCTCAATGTGCCGCTTTCAGTCTAGAATCATTCCATTCCCAAAGGGTTAGGCTTTACACCTCAACCACCCCCTTCTATAGCCCCCTCACAGCTTGCTCCAATCCCAAATCCCTTTTAAAGGGAGGTGGGAGGTGCTTCATGTTGGAGTTGTAGCAAACCATAGTGCATTAAGCAAATGGTAGCTTTGCGAAGGGAAAGGTACCATTTCCAGGAATCTTTGGGATAAGGCATCTCCCATTCTTCAGCCCGGTCACTGAGGTCCAGCTCTGAGGGTCTTCTGCTGGTTCCCTCCCTGCGAGAAGCCAAGTTACAGGGAACCAGGCAGAGGGCCTTCTCAGTTGTGGCACCTTCCCTGTAGAATGCCCTCCCTCCAGATGTCAAGGAGATAAAGAACTACGCGACTTTTAGAAGACATCTGAAGGCAGCTCTGCATCGGGAGGTTTTTAATGTATTTTTAATCTTTGTTGGAAGCTGCCCAGAGTGGCTGGGGAAACCCAGCCAGATGGGCGGGGTACGAATAATAAATTATTATTATTATTATTATTAAATTTTTGATCTTTTTATATGTGCTGGAAGCCGCCCAGAGTGGCTGGGGAAACCCGGCCAGATGTGCGGGGTGTAAAAAAATAAAATTATTATTATTATGTGCTTTATTTGTGCAATGAATAGATGCTTTGAATGCTCAGTTTTATCTGCTGGCTGTTATGGTGGTAATCGTTTGCTGTCGCTGGATCTGCTCTCCGTATGTGTTGGCGTATATGTGTGTTTTGGCATGATGTTTCCATTGTTCGTGCCAGCCTTTGCCAGGCCCCTCAGATATTTTGGGGTACAGCTCCCATCAGACTCAGCCAGCACATGTGTTGTTGTTTTTAATCATCAGCTGGTTTGGAGTCTGCTGAACCGTTACCTTTACCTAAAAGTTCTGGACATCCAGCTGGCCGCTGTTGGAAGTTAAAGGCTCAACAAGACAGCGCTTTGGGCTCCCCTTCTGTCCTCCAGCTGCACACAAGAGGAATACGGCTAATAAAAGACTATTACCCAGTCTGCACCAATGTAGATGATCCTTATAGCAGCCACAGCCAGGCAGTAATAAAGCAGAATTTCTCCCAGGGCCCAGCAGACATCGTCTTCCTCGGGTACCTCCTCCTCGCACTCAAATTCCTCCAGGGAGCCGGTCTCGACGGGGTCTCTGGTACGTGAATAAATCCACCACAGGAATGGAAAAGGGAATGCCATGGACCACGAAGGGCCAAAATGTCAGGTGAGGAAGTGAAGAGTTTGAAGAGGCAGCGGCAACATGGTACCCTGGCAACTGATTGTTGACCAGAGTTTGCCTCACAAGGCGTGGGCCAGGACCCAACAGAACCTTTTTCTCGCATCATTCTCAGAACCGTGGCGATAGGAAATGGGAGAAGGGTGCCGCTGCCCAGAGCAACTCTCATTTGGACCATTGCTGTTGGCACGTCATCGAGAACGCTTGCTTGCTTATTTGTCGCATTTATTTTTTAATAATAATAATAGTAGTAGTAGTAGTAGTAGTAATAATAATAATAATAATAATTTATTTATACCTGCCCATCTGGCTGAGTTTTCCCAGCCACTCCCAATCAAGTGTTAAAAACAATACAGCATTAAATACAGTGGTACCTCAGGTTAAGTACTTAATTCGTTCAGGAGGTCCTTTCTTAACCTGAAACTGTTCTTAACCTGAAGCACCACTTTAGCCTATGCGGCCTCCTGCTGCTGCCGCGCCACCGCAGCACGATTTCTGTTCTCATCCTGAAGCAAAGTTCTTAACCCGAGGTACTATTTCTGGGTTAGCGGAGTCTGCAACCTGAAGCGTCTGTAACCCGAGGTACCACTGTATTAAAAACTTCCCTAAGCAGGGCTGCCTTCAGATGTCTTTTAAAGATAAGATAGCTGCTTATTTCCTTCACATCTGACGGGAGGGCGTTCCACATGGCGGGTGCCACCACCAAGAAGGCCCTCTGCCTGGTTCCCTGTAACCTCACTTCTCGTAGCGAGGGAACCATCAGAAGGCACTCAGAGCTGGACCTCAGTGTCCAGGATGGACGATGGGGGTGGAGACGCTCCTTCAGGTATACTGGGCCGAGGCCGTTTAGGGCTTTAAAGGTCATCACCAACACTTTGAATTGTGCTCGGAAACGTACTGGGAGCCAGTGTAGGTCTTTCAAGACCGGTGTTATATGGTCACGGCGTCCGCTCCCACTCTCCAGTCTGGCTGCCGCATTCTGGATTAGTTGTAGTTTCCAGGTCACCTTCAAAGGTAGCCCCACATAGAGCGCATTGCAGTAGTCCAAGCGGGAGATAACCAGAGCATGCAGCACTCTGGTGAGACGGTCTGTGGGCAGGGAGGGTCTCATCCTGCGTACCAGATGGAGCTGGTAAACAGCTGCCCTGGACACAGAATTAACTTGCGCCACCATGGACAGCTGTGAGTCCAGAATGACTCCCAGGCTGTGCACCTGGTCCTTCAGGGGCACAGTTGCCCCATTCAGAACCAGGGAGTCCCCCACACCCGCCTGCCTCCTGTCCCCCCGAAACAGTACTTCTGTCTTGTCAGGATTCAACCTCCATCTGTTAGCCGCTATCCATCCTCCCACTGCCTCCCACAACATCTTCAGATGTTGTTGGGCTCCCAAGTCCCAGCATGGCACGCGTTTAAGAATGACGGGAGCCTTTTTACCATATGTGGTGGGAATGCAGAGAAGTTAAAAAAAAATTGGGAAATGATATACAATGAATTGAAAAAAATGTTTAAATTGACATTTGTAAAGAAACAAAAACCAGAATCATTTTTGCTAGGGATTGTACGACAAGACCTGCCAAGAAAAATAGAGAGCTTATTTATGTCTGCTACAACAGCAGCAAGAGTCTTGTTAGCACAAGGAATGAAGAATGAGGAAATGAAAGAACAGCGGCAAGAGAAATTGATGAGTTATGCAGAACTGGCCAAATTGACATACAAACTGTGTGAAAAGGACAACTGTGACTTCAAGGAAGAATGGGAACTTTTTACAATCTAAAAAGACAACAAAATGAACCGAACTCTTTGGCAGGTTTTGAATAAACATTCACAAATTTATTCATTGAACATATGATAGATACAGCAAGGATATGTACCATTTTATAACATGCAGAGAACAAGATATGGGGGGAAAATCAGGGAGGGTTGGGGAGGAATAAAGGGGGGGGGGGAATAATGTAACTGATTATGAGGATTGATAAATTGTTACACTGAAATTGGTTAATAAAAATATTTAATAATAATAATAATAAAATGATGGGAGCTGCCACAAAAGATTCCTGCATTTTCAGGGCGTTCGGCTAGAAGATCTTTGTGGTCCAGTCCAACTCTACAATTCTGTGATCCAATATTCTGCAACATCTGGGGGCCACAGGTCTGCCTCCCCCTTCAACGCCATTTGCATTCCCAGGGGTTGCATTATGAAGATATTCAGAGGGTAATATACAACAAATAGCAATGAATAGCAAAACAGCGGCACAACGCAGGTGATTCTGGAACACGTCGTATGAGGGGTTTTGATGTTGTGCCCTTTTCATGTTGCGAACGGGCCTCCAGAACGGATCCTGTTCGCAACCAGAGGTACCACTGTATATAAATAAAATAAATAAAAAGCACTGCACAAGGCAGACTGGTAACCATTAATAACCACCTTAAAGCAGAGGCTTTCAACCTTTTTGAGTTCATGGCTCCCTTGATCAACTACAGTGGTGCCCCGCAAGACGAATGCCTTGCAAGACGGAAAACCCGCTAGACGAAAGGGTTCTCTGTTTTGGAGGCGCTTCGCAAAACGAATTTCCTATGGGCTTGCTGCGCAAGACGAAAATGTCTTGCGAGTTCCTGCGGGTTTCCCCCCCCTTTCCCCCTCTTTCCCCCAAGCCGCTAAGCCGCTTAACAGCTGATCGCTAAGCCGCTTATCAGCTGATCCGCTAAGCCGCTTAACAGCTGATTCGCTAAGCCGCTAAGCCGCTTATCAGCTGATCCGCTGATCCGCTAAGCCGCTTATCAGCTGATCCGCTAAGCCTGCTAAGCCGCTAATAGCGCTAATCCGCTAATGGGCTTGCTTCGCAAGACGAAAAAACCGCAAGACGAAGAGACTCGCGGAACGGATTCTTTTTGTCTTGCGAGGCACCACTGTACCTTCTTTCTGCGGCACCCCTGGGGGGGGCTCAGGAGCCCAGTAACCCCTCACCCTTTTCCGAACACCCACCCTTGTGGACTGTGTTCCCTCTGCCTTCTCTCCTCTCCCCACTCCTTGGGGGTCCTCTGGGCATCCGTCCATCCCTGATTGCTGAGCTGCCCCCTTCCCTGCCCCAAAGAGAGGTGCCCCCCAGAGGCACCATTCGCCTGCGGATCTTGTAGCCAGGGCTGCTGCAATAAACAGCCGTACAGTCATACCTCGGGTTACAGACGCTTCAGGTTGCCTTTTTTTGGGTTGCGGACCGCCGAAACCCGGAAGTATCGGAACAGCAGTGCATATACAGAAGCGCTAAACCGTGCTTACAACATGCGCAGAAGTGCCAAATCGCAACCTGCATGTGCGCAGGTGCGCAGGTGCGCCGCTGTGGGTTGCGAACGTGCATCCCGCACGGATCATGTTCGCAACCCGAGCGTCCACTGAACAAGCCTTTGGGAGGCAGAGATGCAAGAGGGCATTAGAGGAGGGAGGGAAGGAAAGAGGGGCAGAGGCCAGTGTGGAATGCCTGACCATCCTTCAAGGCACCCCAGGGTGCCATGCCGCACTGGTTGAAAACCACCACAGGAAAAGAAAGCGCCAGAGCACTTGTCGCCCCCAGGCTCCCACCTGAAACCCCTCAAATGCCGTGCTTTTTTTCTGGGGGTACGCCTACCCCGAAACATTTTGTGAATCTAAGTTTGGCCTCATTGAGGTATTTCAGTATGAGTAGGAAAATGAGAGTACAGTCATACCTCGGGTTACAGACGCTTCAGGGTGTGAGTTTTCGGGTTGCGCACCGCGCCGAACCCGGAAGTACTGGAACGGGTTACTTCCGGGTTTCAGTGCTTGCGCATGCGCACATATACTAAATCGCGCTTTGCGCATGCGCAGAAGTGCTGAGTCGCGACCCTTGTGTGCACAGATGCAGCGCTGCGGGCTGCGAACACTGCGGGTTGCGAACATGCCTCCCGCACGGATCACGTTCACAACCTGAGCGGCCACTGTAAACATTTTTTTTAGGAAAAAACCCCAATATTCAAAGATCTCTGTTGATTTCCAGAACATCCTAGACCAGTGGTTCTCCAAAGGATGGCAAGTGTGGAGCAAAGATTCGAGGACAATCAAAAGAAACATTTAAACATTTCAGTGTAGCATGGTATAGTACTGTATCAAAATAGTTTTATTTTTATTTTCAGAATAGGAATAGGTATCTTTTCAAAAAGAGAGCAAGAGAATCGAGTGAAACTGTTACGTACTTAAGGCACATATGTAAGAGACGTGTTTATAATCAAATTTTGGGAATGCTTTGTGTTCTGATGGAGCTGCCTTGTTTTAAACTCTCTAAATGTCCCATATTATAAAGTAGTTCTGTTCTGTGTTGCAAATCAAGCACTGCTAGGAGTTGTTCCTTTTTGTTTTCTAATGTCTTTCTGAACACTAAGTTGACCAAAAGTGCTTCATTGTTTTTGTAAGGATTCTTTCAGCTGTTCCCATTTTTATCTGTAAGCCACCTTCGGTCCTTATCAGGGATAAATATGTGATAGAATATTTACAACTAGCAAAACTGACGGGAAGAGTTAGAGGAGTATTGAACCAGAAAATATTTGGAGAATGGAGAATATTTAAGGATTCTATAAGATCATATTGTACCAACCACACCGTATTAGCAGAACTTGAGTGATATTTGTCAACACAAAAAATACTGTTTGTGGAGTAGACGGGAACAATATTAAAGAATACAAAACTGCGAAAAAAAACGACAGTACAATGAGAATGATTGGAAGACTCGTTTTGTCAGAGGTCTTTTTTATTTAAGTGTTTATTTAAGTACTAATTAGGAAGATTAAGGTTTTTATGCACGTAAATCTGCTTTTTCTTCTTTCTTTTTTCTGTATTTTCTTCTTTTTTTCTTAATTATTTTTACTTTAATTTTCTTTTTGTAGTATGAGATTTTTAAATTCTTTGTAAATTCTTCGTATATGTGTGTAATTTAAATTAATAAAGATTTTTTTTTTAAAGTAATAATAATATAATGAGAGGCGTCTAGAGAGAACTTTGCTCCGCCTCAGCTGTTTCTCCCGCCAAAACTTGAAAGCTACCGGCCGGCTTAATAGAGGAGGGGAGGGGCCACGTAGTGACGATAAAGGGGGCGGAGATGGAAACAGATACGACCCAATCGGAGCCGAGCGCGAGAGCAACCGCCAACCGTCGCCTTCACCCTTCCGTCGCCCCGGCGACAGCTCCCGCCTCCGCCGTCTTCTCCCTCCTCCAATTGGTGCGAGCCAATCCCCTTCTGCAGTCGTCAGAGGGTTGGGTTTACTTTTTTAAAAAGGAGCCTGCCCCGTTGCGCATGCGCGCTTTAAAAACGAAGCCGCGTGAGGAGCCGCCGGGGTGAGTGAGGAGAGACGAGAGTGGGGAAGTTGAGGGGGTCGGTCTGCCTTTGAATTGGGGGGTGAGTGAGTGGTGCGCATGCGCTCCCTGGGGCCCCGTTTACCGTTGGCCCCCAGAGGCGGGAACGGTTAACCCTGGGGCCCTAGAGGCTGCCGGACTCCAACTCCCATGAGCCTCAGCCAGCACGGCCAGTAGCTAGGCATGATGGGAGTTGTAGTCCAGCAGCGCCTGGAGGGCCTCAGGCTTCCCCTGCCCTAGGGGGAGCGCGTGGGGCGCCCCATTTCTCGCCGTGGGGCAGAGCAGCCGCTGCCCGGGTCGCAGTCCGTGTCAGGATCAGTCCCTGGCCCCTCCTTGTAGCCAGACCAGGAAGTGTGGGCCCGGCTGGCCCCCTAACATTATGAGGCAGCTTGGGCTAATAAGGCTTAGGCTGCCTGAGGGACCGTGTTCCCCTCATGGGAATCTACCCAGGGGAGGCCCTGGGCTCAATCCTGCCACCCTCCCAGGCACATTCAGTGGGGCCTTCTCGGTGGTGGCTTCTCCCAGGGAACTGTGGAACTCCCTGCCAAGAGAAGCCAGCCTGGCTCCCTCCTAGTCGTCCCTCCGCTTTGCAGGTGGAGGAGACCTTCCTCTTCCAACCTTCTTTTGAGACCCGACTGTTTTAATGAGGGGACTGGCGGCATGCTGTTTTTATTGTAATTATTTGGATCGTGGAATTGTAGAGTTGGAAGGGACCCCGGGATCATCTAGTCCAACCCCCTGCAATGCAGGAATAGGCTGCTCTCCCATACGAGGACTGAACCTGCAACCTTGGTGCTATCAGCATCACGCTCTAACCAACTCAGCTATGTTTTAATAGAACTTGTGTATGTGTTTAATTGTATTTTAATTATTGCCACCCCCCAATGTTTTTAGCTGTTCTTATCTGTAAATTTCCTTGAGGGAGGGAGGCAGAGTATAAATAACTATATAATGATCACAATAACAACAGTTAAGAGTGCATGATTTGCATGGAACTCTGCCCCAAGATTCCAGTTGAAAGCATCTTTCTGTCTTTTAAAACTCTTCTGGTTTTAAATTGCTTGTATTTTTTTACTGTTCCATGGTGTTTCAATGCTTTTTCCCTTCTGTAAAGCAACTAATAATAATAATACTCAATGTGTTCATTAGCTGCCCAATGACTTAATGTTGCTATTGTTGCTTATTAAATTTGCATACCACCCTTCTCCTGAAGATCACAGGGCGGTGTGGTGTTCAATAGAAACAAAATTTAATCCATGAATGTGTTTCTGTAAATGGCATTAAGACATTTGGGATAAGACAAAGGGACAAAATTAACACTGGGTGCAGAACAGAGACCCTTGTAATGTTGGTGGAAAAAATTGCTTTGCAGCTATGTGGCCCAAAGGAAGGTCACATGTGGGCTACAAACAACTGAAGTGCACCTATAATGTTTGCTTTCTGTGAAAAGGCGCTTCAGATGTAGTTCAGTGTGTTCTCTTTACTACTTATTCATATAGCATCATCAGTGTGCAGAATGCAAGGAGAGGAGCCTGCAATATAAAATTTGGCTCAAGGTGAAGGATGCAGGTGGCGCTGTGGTCTAAACCCCTGAGCCTAGGGCTTGCCGATCAGAAGGTTGGCGGTTCGAATCCCTGCGACGGGGTGAGCTCCCGTTGCTCAGTCCCTGCTCCTGCCAACCTAGCAGTTCGAAAGCACGTCAAAGTGCAAGTAGATAAATAGGTACCGCTCCGGCGGGAAGGTAAACGGCATTTCCGTGTGCTGCTCTGGTTCGCCAGAAGCGGCATAGTCATGCTGGCCACATGACCCGGAAGCTGTATGCCGGCTCCCTTGGCCAGTAAAGCGAGATGAGCGCCTCAACCCCAGAGTCATCCACGACTGGACTTAACGGTCAGGGATCCCTTTACCTTTACCTTTTAAAGGAAGCACAACTGATATCCCGCAGTGCCCATCTGCAAGTGTAATAGCTGTGATTCCTGCATTGCAAGGGGTTGGACTAAGTGAGCCTTGGAGGTCATTTCCAACTCTACAATTCTATGAAAGTAATTTCTGCTTGTATAGTCGGACTTTCCCCTTCCTCTCCCAGCAGCCCCCATTGCCCCCTCCCCATCTGCCGTAGAAGGCTGAGAGACCATCTTGAGAAGATTTTGAGGGAAGAAGGGGGCACCTGGTCGCACAGCTTTGGGCAACAGCTGGGGTAAACAGGAGAAGGTGCACTTGAATTAGCGCTGAAATATCTTTGAACGTTAAGTAAATGTTCTCATATAACTAACTGTCCCTCTGCTCTTTCCAGACGATGAAGGGGGAACAAGGTCCAGCTGCTTCCCTCATTGACAGAACCATCGAGATGAGGAAAGAAACGGAAGCAAAAAAAGTGGTCTTGGCATGGGGACTTCTGAACTTGTCCATGGCTGGCATGATTTATACTGAAATGTAAGAGGCAAATACCCCAACTTCATTCTACATCCTTGTAATCAGTGAGCTAAACGTTCACCGCTTCTCCCATGAATTCATCGTTCACCATCCCATGAATTCATCAAGGACTTCGTGTCACTTTCTCTTGGTGTCAGCCATACAGGGGATGCTGATATTGAGATGCTGTATCTGGCTGTTTTAAAAATGACAGAGAGAATGTTCATGGAAGTGCTTTCTGACGCTCTAAAATGCTATTAAATTTTAAAGGGGTTATTAATGAGTAAATGTGTCTGCTCTGCTTTGGGAGATGACTGTTGGGTGGAAGACACAAATCTCTCATAGCCCAGATTTGGAGGAGGGAATCGGGAAGGCCACTGTGAGGTGCTGGAAATCCAGCCATAAAGTTCATCCTGGGGGAAATTGTTGTATCTTCATCATGGGGAGTGAGCTATTTATTATGAATCACTGAAAAGTAGTTGGTGCTTCCATGCTGCGGGGCTATGAATGACCTTTGTCTCCTTCTCTCCCCCCCACCCACCAGGTCTGGAAAACTAATCAGTTCCTATTATAACATTTCGTGCTGGTTACTGTGGTATGTAGGTAAGTACTTTGAAACTCCAGAAGAATGTAGAAGTTGGTTGAATGGACTGGGGATGTCTCTGCATTTATGCCTTTAGGGAGAGAAAAAGGAAGTGAGGAGGTGATCCTCTGGGTTTCATTTTTTCACAGAATTGTAGAGTTTCAAGGGTCGTCTACCCCAACCCTCTACAGTGTTGTCATCACAGCTGAAGAATCCCTGGCAGATGGCCATTCAACCTCTTTTTCAAAACCTCATAATAATAATAATAATAATAAATTTTATTTATATCCCGCCCTCCCCAGCCGAAGCCGGGCTCAGGGCGGCTAACAACAATAAAACAATACAAAAGTACAACACAAACAACACTCTAAAATCATTCATTATAAAATTAATTAAATTCAAGCCACTGGCCACCATTGGGCCAGAGCTCCGCGAAGATTGCCGAGGGAGGGAGTCAGGCTGTGCCCTGGCCAAAGGCCTGGCGGAACAGCTCTGTCTTGCAGGCCCTGCGGAAAGATGTCAAGTCCCGCAGGGCCCTAGTCTCTTGTGACAGAGTGTTCCACCAGGTCGGAGCCACAGCCGAAAAAGCCCTGGCTCTAGTTGAGGCCAGCCTAACCTCTCGGTGGCCTGGGACCTTCAAGATGTTTTTATTTGAAGACCGTAAGTTTCTCTGTGGGGCATACCAGGAGAGGCGGTCCCGTAGGTACGAGGGTCCTAGGCCGTATAGGGCTTTAAAGGTTAAAACCAGCACCTTAAACCTGATCCTGTACTCCACCGGGAGCCAGTGCAGTTGATATAGCACCGGATGAATGTGATCTCGCAGCGAAGACCCCGTAAGGAGTCTCGCTGCAGCATTCATAAAGAAGGAGAGTCCCCCCACCTTCTGAGGGTGTCCATTCCACTGTCGAACAACCTTTACTGTCTGAAAGTTTTAATATTAATAATTTATTTATCCCCCCCCCCATCTGGGTGGCTTCCAGCAAAATATTAAAATACCATAACGCATCAAACATTAAAACCTTGCCTAAAGAGGGGTGCCTTCAGATGTCTTCTAAAAGTCTTGTTGTTCTCTTTGACATCTGGTGGGAGGGCGTTCCACAGGGCGGGCACCACTACCCTCTGCCTGATTCCCTGTAACTTGGCTTCTTGCAGCGAGGGAACCGCCAGAAGGCCCTTGGCACTGCACCTCAGTGTCCGGATAGAATGATGGGGGTGGAGACGCTTCTTCAGATATACTGGACCGAGGCCGTTTAGGGCTTTCAAAGTCAGACCAACACTTTGAATTGTGCTTGGAAACGTACTGGGAGCCAATGTAGGTCTTTCAAGACCGGTGTTATGTGGTCTCGGCGGCTGCTCCCAGTCCCCAGTTTAGCTGACACATTCTGTTTCCGGGTCACCTTCAAAGGTAGCCCACGTAGAGCTCAGCGGTAGTCCAAGCGGAAGATAACCAGAGCAGGCACCACTCTGGCGAGGCAGTCCATGGACAGGTAGGGTCTCATCCTGCGTACCAGATGGAGCTGGTAAACAGCTGCCCTGGACACAGAATTGACCTGTGCCTCCATGGACAGCTGTGAGTCCAAAATTACTCCCAGGCTGCGCACCTGGTCCTTCAGGAGCACAGTTACCCCATTCAGGATCAGGGAGTCCTCCATACCCGCCTGCCTCTTGTCCCCCAAAAACAGTACTTCTGTCTTGTCAGGATTCAACCTCAATCTGTTAGCCACCATCCATCCTCTAGTCGCCTACTGACACTCGCACAGGACCTTCACTGGTTCTGATTTAAAAGAGAGGTAGAGCTGAGTATCGTCTGCATATTGATGGACACCAAGCCCAAACCCCCTGGTGATCTCTCCCAGCGGCTGCATGTAGATGTTGAAAAGTTTTTCCTAATATTTAGCTGAAACCTTTCTTGTAGTTTGAGTCCACTGGTTTGAGTCCTGCTCTCTGGAGCAGGAGAAAAGCTTGCTCCTTTTGACATCCCTGCAGATAAAGATGGACTTATATTACCTCTCAGTCTTCTCTTCTCCAAGCTAAACATGCCCAGCTCCCTCAACCATTCCTCATAAGGGTATAAAGCCGTATTGTAGGTGCGATGGTTTAGGGGGTTGCTCGTGCGTAAGTTACTGCCACTCTAGGCTAGGTTGCCTGGTTAAACCCTTTCTGTCTGGACAGCCATTCACTTCATGGCTGTTCAGTCGCTAGCAGAATCCGTCAGTGGGCGTTTCTTGAACTTCTTCCAGCAAAGAAGTTCTTTGACGCCAAGTCTACGCCTACTTTCCCTGCGTGGAAGTCTTCTGCTCAGGGTGGGTTTGGGTAGCGGAGGACTCGTGCTCTCCCCGCTGGTCTCAGGCGAGGAGTCCTGGAGCCACCTCGCCGATTCCCCCATCTGCCCCCCTTCATCCCTGGTGTTACGCTGATTTCCTTCCCCAGCTGATGAGCTGCCTCTCTCCCTGCTGGGCCCTTCTCCAGCATCGCTTGGGAGCCTTGCCTCGGCCTCTAGCTCCGATGTCAGTTCCCTGACAGTAGGGTTTAAAGCCACCTTGCTTTCCCAGTGCTTGCTTATCCCTCCGTCTAGGTTCCATCCATATTGGGTAAACATGGTCAGGTGCAGACACAACACTAGCTTCCTGCAAACTCTGGTCTGTGATTCAGAAGTTAGCTTCAGGGTTGCACCTCTCCTCCCTCCAGCCTCCCCCCCCCCACCTCAGTGGTGCAAATTTCTTCCCCTTTGTTCCCTTAAAAATAGTTCAGCATTACAAGTGCTGTCATCTGTGACTGGTGCTAAATCTGGTTAGACCATTTCTGTGAGTTGCTAAGTGCATATATATGTGACAAATTATAAAGTATTAATTGGCCTTGACTGCTCTGGTTGCCAGGCAACTACATAAATTCAGTGAGACTGGAATTTCCATGTACCTGTGACTTGCTGTATGCCAGTTAATAATGGTCTGAATTCTGCCCCCCCCCTTTTCTGCTACGGACCGACACTTTTCATACTAAATTTCTTGATTGTTCAAATATTTTGATAATCCCGATTACCTGGTGAAACCAGCATCTTTCGTACGATAAAACCGATGAGTGGCTGGCTGTGTAAATTGTGACCAGTCTCATGCCTTTCACAAACTCTTATTGTAATCTTCTGTTTTGTTCTAGAACTTGCATTTGCGTCTTTGTTCAGCCTTAATGCCTTATTTGACTTCTGGAGGTATTTTAAATATACTATGGCCCCAACCAGCTTGGTTATGAGTCCTGGACAGCAGACCCTCCTGGGGTTGCAGAATGCAGGTAGGAGTGCAGATTTAAAAACAACTCTGCAATTCAAGTAACTAATTCAAAACATTTGGAGCACCCATGCAAACACTGACACAATGGAAGTAGTGTGTAGTTGATGTTTTCTATGGGGAAAGTCATGTATTTGACAGATCATCTTGTTGAGGAGGGCAAGGGGAAGGCAATAGGATGGGAGTACCTGATCTTACGGGATGCGGGTGGTGCCGTGGGTTAAACCACGATCAGAAGGTCGACGGTTTGAATCCCCACGACGGGGTGAGCTCCCGTTGTTTGGTCTCTGCTCCTGCCAACCTAGCAGTTCGAAAGCACATCAAAGTGCAAATAGATAAATAGGTACTGCTCCGGTGGGAGGGTAAACGGCGTTTCCGTGCGCTGCGCTGGTTCTCCAGAAGCGGCTTAGTCATGCTGGCCACATGACCCGGAAGCTGTATGCCAGCTCCCTCAGCCAGTAAAGCGAGATGAGCGCCGCAACCCCAGAGTCGACCACGACTGGACCTAATGGTCAGGGGTCCCTTTACCTTTTTACCTGATCTTACATGTAGCTGTGCTTGGTGTGCCGCCAGGAACCTGTTGTCGCCCGCCAAGCTTTCTCTGCAACACACAGCCACGAAGAGCAGAAAATTTAAAAAGCAAAAAAAAAGGCTGAGTTCCTTGACATATATACGATCCTGTGGGATGTGCTGAAACCTTTTTTCTTTTCTTTTTTTACTGGGTTTTATAAATAAGAATAATGTTATACAAATAAATATACCAAGTTTTCTCATGTTATTTGTATATCACAAAAATAGCATAATAAATGTGGGAAAATATCTACAACATACATTTCGTTATTAGTGGTGAGTGTATAAGTTCTTGGTTTATGAATTGGCTTAAATCAGGGGTGTCAAACTCAAATTCATCGGGGGCCGCATCAGCAGTTTGGTCACCCTCAAAGGGCCGGTTGTATCTGTAGGACTATCTGTAGGACCTTGGCCCCTAGGAGTTTGCTCCTATGCTGGGGGCTGATGGCAGCTGGAATCCCACAACAATCTGGGGGTGAGCCATCCCCCTCAGGGGTGCTTGTTTCCGAATGGACGCGCGTGAGGTGATGCCGTGACGTGTCTCGGTCACGTGAACTGTCTCGCGTGAGCCCGTTTCTCACGGTTAACGGCCACAACTGCCACGGAGCCCAAACCAGATATGTTGTTGTTGAGCAGGGTGGGAGGGGAGGACTGTCAAATCCTTCAAGAGGCGTCCACGTGCATCAACAGCCTACAATGCAACTTTTAAAAAATAAAGTCACTTGAGCAGGCAACACCATGACGGAGCAAGAACTCTGCTGCTAGTCCATAAATCTCTCTCTCTCTCTCTCTGACTAGCGCCTGCTTCCCCAAATGATTCAACTACTGTAAATCTCTAATTCGGGATTAAGTAATGCTCCCGTTTGCGCCTGCTCTTTTTTTTGAGAGAAATGGTCATAGTGTCTGCGCATGCGCCTCACGCCTGCTCGCTTTCAGCCCTCACCCGGCTGGGGAGCTGGAGGACCTTCCCTGGGTGGCGGCAGGGACCGATCTTGCTTTGGGTCTCGCTGGCAAGACAGCGCCGCGCGCCTGCGAGCCCCGTTGCGCTTAAATCCCCACCTACCGACTTTCTGCGTAGAGAACTGATTGCGTAGCGCCGCCGTGCGGCGTTTTTCCTCTCTCTCTCCACGGGCTACACGGGCCACATGATGAGGTCTGGCGGGCCAGATTTGGCCCGCGGGCCTTGTGTTTGACACCCGTGGTTTAAATAATTAGGAAGAAGAAGAAGAAGGAAGGGAAGAGGGGGAGTGGGTGGTTATCCTTCTATTATTCTACGTAGTGTGTGTGAGGGGTTGTGTCAGCGTTACTTGTATGGGTTCTCTTACGGTTCACTTGTTGTATTTCCTTCGTGGTGACAGAGGTTGGGTGTGGCTCGGTGTGGTTGGCTGCCTTTGCTTGGCTGTAGTGAGAATTGTATTTGTGTGTGAGCAGGGTGTGAGTGTGTATTTTTGAATCAGGTTAGCCAGATTGATTCGTATGCTGTCGGGGGATTCTTGTTGTTTTCCTGTTGGGCTGTGTAAGTGATAAAGGTGCAGAAACTTTCTAAAGCTTAAAAATATATATATATTTAAAAATTTCAATTTCAGTTGTCCAGACTACTCCACCCCGTGAGCTGACGCCAAAGAAAACTCCTCCTTCGACGCCTTCTCCTCCCATCCAGGGGCAGAGTGTGCTGAGCTACAGCCCTTCCCGCTCGCCGAGTGCCAGCCCAAAATTTGCCTCCAGCTGCATGTCCGGCTACAGCCCTCAGCTCCAGGCTCTGTCGGGTAGCAGCTCTGGTTCTTACAGTGCGGCTATGAGCTACTCCCCAGGCAGCTGCTACAGTAAGGTACAGAGCTTTCTCATTAGACTTTCCTCCTATAATACTTTTGTTGTTGTTTAGTTATGTCCGCCTCTTCGTGACCCCCTGGACCAGAGCACGCCAGGCACTCCTGTCTTCCACTGCCTCCCGCAGTTTGGTCAAACTCATGCTGGTCGCTTCGAGAACACTGTCCAACCATCTCATCCTCTGCCGTCCCCTTCTCCTTGTGCCCTCCATCTTTCCCAACATCAGGGTCTTTTCCAGGGAGTCTTCTCTTCTCATGAGGTGGCCAAAGTACTGGAGCCTCAGCTTCACAATCTGTCCTTCCAGGGAGCACCCAGGGCTGATTGCCTTCAGAATGGAGAGGTTTGATCTTCTTGCAGTCCATGGGACTCTCCAGAGTCTCCTCCAGCACCAGAATTCAGAAGCGTCCATTCTTCGGCGATCAGCCTTCTTTATGGTCCAGCTCTCACTTCCATACATCACTACTGGGAAAACCAGAGCTTTAACTATATGGACCTTTGTCAGCAAGGTTATGTCTCTGCTTTTTAAGATGCTGTCTAGGTTTGTCATATCCTTTTCTCCCAAGAAACAGGCGTTTTTTAATTTTGTCACTGCTGTCACCATCTGCAGTGATCATGGAGCCCAATAAAGTAAAATCTCCCACTGCCTCCATTTCTTCCCCTTCTATTTGCCAGGAGGTGATGGGACCAGTGGCCATGATCTTCGTTTTTTTGATGTTGAGCTTCAGACCATATTTTGCGCTCTCCTCTTTCACCCTCATTAAGAGGTTCTTTAATTCCTCCTCACTTTCTGCCATCCAAGTTGTGTCATCTGCATATCTGAGGTTGTTGATATAATACTAACAAGTATTTATTAAAATGTTATTTCATTTAGTGCTCAAAGCACTCTGGGTGGGCGCGCATGCACACATGCATGTTTCAGTTATTTTGCTGCATTTATATTTTTCCTCCAAGCAGCTCAAGGTGAAGAGCATGGCTCTCCTCCCTCCTCATTAAAAACCTCACAAGAACCAGGCCAGCGCAGAGAGCTTGTCTATCTAAGGCCCAGAACGGGAGTCTTGTTTTTGCTGTTAAGCTGGGAGGCACGAAGCATTCTTGGCATGATAGTGTAAGTCCATCAGGCTCCTGGTGGGAGCCCCCAGCTGGCTTAGCCCTCCGTGGCCCAGGGCAAGTGTACATGGCTACCCCATTCCCCGCATGGGCCTGACAACCCTGTAAGTTGGGTTGAACTGAGAGGCAGCGAGTGGCCCAGTGTGTTTCATGTCTGAGTGGGGATTTGAACTCTGGTCTCTTCCAGTTCAGCACTAACCACTACACCACACTGTCTCTCCCCATTTTACAGTTGTGGATAGGGAGGCTGAGGCTGGAAGTGTGGATGTGTTCACTGATGAGGTCTGTGTGTTTAGGACTTGCACCTCCTCCCCTTGACTGCTTCCCTGCTCCAACATGGCTTTGATTTCAACTGCCTCAGATGACATGAGCTTATTCCATTGCAACGCAGAGGTGGAATCCTTTCCAGATTTTCCCACCTTTTGTACCCCCTTTGGGCCAAGTGCCAGAGGCATGAACAAAAGTTAGTGTTTATTTTTTTAAAAAAAAAAATTCAGCTCTCTGATGGAAAATAAATGGGGAGAGATCACTCATCCACGTGTTGGGAGTCCCAGTATATTCCAGGGCGATAGGAAGCCCAGAGCACTTGTTCTTTAGATGTCCCTTTTATGAAGAGGCACGTAGTCAGATCATTGATCCCCTGCTGGTGAGGCTCGCTGACCTCCCGGAAAAGCAAAAATTTGACCTTTTCCTGTTAGGCAAAGATCAGAAGACGACCTGGATGGTCGCCAGATTCTGTGTACAGATCTGTAGGCGTAGACCATCTCCCGACTCAAACTAGTTCGTTAAGAAAATCCCCAAACATTGTTCCATGGGTAACTCTGGGTCAGCTCTCTGCGGTAGTTTATCTTAAAGTTTTAAGTGTCTATACGCTTATCACATTTATAAATTTTAAATTTATTGTTGTACATTGTTTTGTTTGTTTGTTTTCCTTCTGGGACTGTACCCCCCAAGTGTGTTTTATAAGCTGGTCTCTGACCGTAATAAATTATCTATCTATCTATCTATCTATCTATCATCTATCTATCAGTATATTCCATTTTGTTTTGCCCAGGTCCCCCCTTTTAGCCCTTCCCCAAGCACTTCACCATACCCCACCAGCATCGGCCCAATGGATAGCAGTGGAATGAGGTCACGATATCGCTCTTCGCCAACTGTATACAATTCCCCTACTGGCAAGGAAGACTATATGACGGACCTCAGGTCTCTGGACAACTTCCTTCGAAGCGAGGAGGAGAAGCTGCACAGAGTTCAGCTGGGTAAGCAATTATCCACGTAAATAATGTCTTTGGCCCCACCTGATGGAGTATTCGTGTATGTCCATAGCTATGAAAGCCTTGCCAGCCAGTTCCCGTAGATTTGTAGATTCCCGTAGCCAGTAGATTCGTAATCTGGGAGACCGGGTTCGCTTCCCCGCTCCTCCACATGCAGCTGCTGGGTGACCTTGGGCCAGTCACACTTCTCTGAAGTCTCTCAGCCCCACTCACCTCACAGAGTGTTTGTTGGGGGGAGGAAGGGAAAGGAGAATGTTAGCTGCTTTGAGACTCCTTTGGGTAGTGATAAAGTGGGAAATCAAATCCAAACTCTTCTTCTTCCCATAATTTCTTTTGCATGCTTGTGGTTGGATAATTACAGGGAGCACACGGTGGCGCTGTGGTCTAAACCACTGAGCCTCTTGGGCTTGCCGATCAGAAGGTTGGTGGTTCGAATCCCTGTGACAGGGTGAGCTCCTTTTGCTCTGTCCCAGCTCCTGCCAACCTAGCAGTTCGAAAGCACACTAGTACAAGTAGATAAATAGGTACCACTGCAGCGGGAAGGTAAAAACAGAATTTCTGTGTGCTCTGGTTTCTGTTACGGGGTTCCATTGCTCCAGAAGTGGTTTAGTCATACTGGCCACATGACCCAGAAAGCTGTCTGTGGACAAACGCCAGCTCCCTCGGCCTGAAAGTGAAATGAGCGCCGCAACCCCATAGTCGCCTTTGACTGGACTTAACTGTCCAGGGGTCCTTTATCTTTTACAGGGAGCACAGATTCCAGTTCTCCTTCTAGCAGCCCAACCTTTTGGAACTACAGCCGGTCCATGGCAGACTATGCCCAGATGCTCAGGAAATTCCAGTACCAACCTGCTTGCAGGTCCCAAGCCCCTTCGGCCCACAAAGATGAAGCCGAGTTGAGCTCCAAGCAGGTCGCTGAAGAGGTAAATGGAAGATTGGCATTGGGGCAGTAGGGGATTGTTTCCTTCTGAATGGCATCTCTAGAGCATCAGTCTTCAACCTTTTCACATCCAGACCCACATTTAACCCAAACATGCTTTTGGGGACCCCCCTACCTCCGCCATATATTTATATGGTGGTAGTGCTATGTGGGTGGTGCTGTGGGTTAAACCACAGAGCCTAGGACTTGCTGGTCAGAAGGTCAGCGGTTCGAATCCCCGCGGCGGAGTGAGCTCCCGTTGCTCGGTCCCTGCTCCTGCCCACCTAGCAGTTTGAAAGCACACCAGTGCAAGTAGATAAATAGGTACCACTCCGGCGGGAAGGTAAACGGCATTTCCATGCGCTGCTCTGGTTTGCCAGAAGCGGCTTAGTCATGCTGGCCACATGACTCGGAAGGAAGCTGTACGCCGGCTCCCTCGGCCAGTAAAGCGAGATGAGCCCCGCAACCCCAGAGTCGTCCGCGACGGGACCTAATGGTCAGGGGTCCCTTTACCTTTACCTTTAGTGCTACTCACCTTAGTTCAGGTCCCAACCCACCAGCTGAAGACCAGTGCTCTAGAGCCATTACAGTGGTACCTCGGGTTAAGTACTTAATTCGTTCCGGAGGTCCGTTCTTAACCTGAAACTGTTCTTAACCTGAAGCACTACTTTAGCTAATGGGGACTTCCGCTGCTGCTGCCGAGCCGCCACTGCATAATTTCTGTTCTCATCCTGAAGCAAAGTTCTTAACCCGAGGTACTATTTCTGGGTTAGCGGAGTCTGTAACCTGAAGCATATGTAACCCGAGGTACCACTGTACACGTTAGTGGCAAATCACTACAAGTGCATGTACTTAATAGTGAACCCCATTGGGACTGGAAGACTGAATTCAGAGAAAAATTGCATTGGAGCGTGCATTTGGTAGTAGTAATAGTTGTTTACTATTAGACTCTAATAGGTTATTGATACTGCTTTGTTTGATATAAGTTGTTTATTTTAAAGCGATTGCAACTTTTTTTGTATTTGATCTGATTGTTATTATTGTTTGATGATTTAATTTGTTTTTAAATGGGCGGGGTATAGATAAAATAAAAAGTTTATAGGACCTGTGACTTTATAACTTGCTTACTGTTTCAAGAAGATAGGAGGATTTAAATAATAATAATCATACAATGACTGCACTGAGTTGACATACTGAGACCATCTGGTTTTCTCATTCAGGTTTGGGCAAGAGTGTCAATGAGTAGGCAACTGCTGGATCACATGGACTCCTGGACAGCTAAATTCAGAAATGTGAGTTCTACTGCTGGCCTTTGAAATCAAACAGGTGACTTCTTGTTTGATTTGGGGGTAAATAGTCAAATTAAGCTAAGTAGGGATAGCTGACGGATTGCTCTGTGGGACAAACTGAAATGGCTTGAAAGCCCAAGACGCAGTTCAGCTTACCTTTCTTTCTTTCTTTCTTTCTTTCTTTCTTTCTTTCTGCCATTTAGTGGATCAATGAAACAATTTTAGTGCCCCTCGTTCAGGAGATTGAGTCCGTGAGCACTCAGATGCGGAGAATGGGGTGTCCAGAGTTGCAAATTGGAGGTACGTTGACTTAACATAAAACTTGTGGTCTGTTATCTCCTGTTGAAGGGGAAATAGCCCACTATTTTTACCATTTGGTAATACCTGGGAACACCCTTTGGACGCCACATTTGTTTATATTTAGAGGTAGAGTCGGATCAGGTTGTTGTGATCTACTGGGACGCTGTACAGATAAATTTGCATGTTTGTGGGTAGCAGAACCTAACCTTGTAGATTAAATAAAAGGAAGCGAGCAGCCCTTATCATGACTTATCTTAGAACTTTTGGGGCTTTTCCTGTCTGGTGGGCTCATGGCCTTTTGCTTTTTGCAGATGCCAGTATCAGCAGTCTGAAGCAAGCAGCCCTGGTTAAAGCGCCACTCATTCCCACGCTGAACACAATAGTGCAGTACCTGGACCTTACACCAAACCAGGAATATTTGGTTGAAAGGATCAAAGGTAAAGAGTCAAAGTGCTGGTGTTCATTTTGGGGCTTTTTTACGCTAGGTATAATTAGCACTGGTTTTCAGCAAGCTGCTGTTGCATCAGCAAGGCCTCTGCACTTTGGTCTCTGCTAAGGCAGAGGTGTGGTAGTGGAAGGAGGGTCTGAGTTTCAAACAACAATATTACAGATTGGCAGTATAGCACTTAATGGTGATCCCGATGAAGTTTTCCACAGGCTGAAATCAAATGAAATAACAACAACAACAACAACAACAACAACAACAACAACAACAACAATGTATTTATTATTTATACCCCACCCATTTGGCTGGGTTTCCCCAGCCACTCTGGGCGGCTTCCAACCGAATATTAAAATACAATAGTCTATTAAACATTAAAAGCTTCCCTGAACATGGCTGCCTTCAGATGTCTTCAAATAACTCAAGGGCTGTCATATGGAAGTAATTATTATTATTATTATTATTATTATTATTATTATTATTATTATTATTAATACCCCGCCCATCTGGCTGGGTTTCCCCAGCCACTCTGGACGGCTTCCAACAGAATATTAAAATACAAAAACCTATTAAACATTAAAAGCTTCCCTAAACAGGGCTGCCTTCAGATGTCTTCTAAAAGTCTGGTAGTTGTTCTTCTCTTTCACATCTGGTAGGAGGGCGTTCCACAGGGCGGGTGCCACCACCAAGAAGGCCCTCTGCCTGGTTCCCTGTAACTTGGCTTCTCGCAGCGAGGGAACAGCCAGAAGGCCCTCAGCGCTGGACCTCAGTGTCTGGGCAGAACGATGGGGGTGGAGACGGCCCTTCATGTATATCATTCTAAACCAGCGTTTGCCAACCTGGCTCCCTACAACTCCAGTCAGCACCATCATCCAAAACATCTGGAGGCCACCAGGTTGATGAAGACTGGACAAACAGTTGTTGAAGGGAACAGCCCTCTTTTAGAACTGCCTCTTTCAGTCACTGAATGGTACTGAAGCTCCAGGAACAGAATCTCTTTTGTTAAACCTTCCTCCAGTTCTGCCCCCACATAACGTCCTGTACAATTCTGCCAACCCACAGAGCTTTCTCAAGGAGGGTGCATGAGCTCTTTTCGGTGGAATCGGGGCGGAGACTTCAAAGCACGGAAATGGGATACTGATTTGCCCACAGACTCTGCAGTAAGTCTTGTGTGTTGTCTGCCCTGAATATATTCCATTAAGGTTCCATGGCTCAGCAACAGTGCTAAGAATTAGATGGGAGCATAGACTGAAGTACTCAGAAGCAGGAGTTATATACCATTAATTTTAGTCCTTAAACGAGGTTACATGAAACAAATCACATTTGTACAAACTTTTCTGTTTGGATCTGAGCTGATTGCTAGGTTGCCTGTATTGGACTGACCTTGAAATTTTTTAACTAGTTCTACACTTTCTCAAAGCACTAGAATAAAATTGTTTTGAAGTGACGCAAACTCATTAAGTCGTTAGCAGACATTAAGGAGTTTGTTTGGCTCTGTCCCAGCTTGGTTGAATGTGGATTTCATTTCCCTCCACCTCCTTCAGTGCATCCCGGCAAGCTGAGAGAGAGAGAGAGAGAGAGAGAGATGCACTTACTGTATTTTTTGGTCTATAAGACTCACTTTTTCCCTCCCCAAAAGTAAGGGGAAATGTGTGTGCGTCTTATGGAGCGAATGTAGGCTGCGCAGCTATCGCAGAAGCCAGAACAGCAAGAGGGATTGCTGTTCTCACTGCGCAGCGATCCCTCTTGCTGTTCTGGCTTCTGAGATTCAGAATTTTTTTTTTTTTGTTTTCCTCCTCCAAAAACTAGGTGCATCTTATAGAGCGAAATATACGGTGATTGCTTAGTATACTTTTGCTTCTATATAAGTATTTGCTAGTAAGGGTCATATTCATGTCATTCTTTATTCAGTTGCCTGGGAACAGGGTTGTGTTTTGTATTAAGAAGAAGAGTGAATTCATGGCTTATTCTGGGGATATTTTCTTGCCAATGGTGGTGAGGAAATGCATTTCTTTCTCTTTCTTCAGATTATCATGCACGTGTTCTGCACATACCTTGACTCCAGGCTACCACCTCATCCAAAATATCCCGATGGCAAAACATTCACCTCCCAACATTTCATCCAAATGCCTGATAAGCCAGGTAATGGGGCTCTTATAGCATTTTATGAACTAGGTGGGGCGGTGTTTTGCCCTCACTCATTGGTGATGGTTGACCCATGAGAGCAGAGGAAGCTCCACACAAGCAGGGATGCCTTTGTGTACATGGAGCTCTGTATGCATCCTGGAGCCTCATAAAACTTTTTGAGTATGGCCTTTAGCAGTGTCCCACAAGCTATGGGTTGAGTAGCATTATCTTGTTGTTGTTGTTTAGTCGTTTAGTCATGTCCGACTCCTCGTGACCCCATGGACTAGAGCACGCCAGGCACTCCTGTCTTCCACTGCCTCCGCAGTTTGGTCAAACTCACGCTGGTCTCTTCGAGAACACTGTCCAACCATCTCGTCCTCTGTTGTCCCCTTCTCCTTGTGCCCTCCATCTTTCCCAGCATCAGGGTCTTTTCCAGAGAGTCTTCTCTTCTCATGAGGTGGCCAAAGTCTTGGAGCCTCAGCTTCACGATCTGTCCTTCCAGTGAGCACTCAGGGCTGATTTCCTTCAGAATGGATAGGTTTGATCTTCTTGCAGTCCATGGGACTCTCAAGAGAATAGCTCAGAGAGGCTATGAACTATGCCGTGCAGGGTACCCAAGATGAACATGTCATAGTGGAGAGTTTTGACCAAACGTGATCCACCTGGAGGAGGAACCGGCAAGCCACTCCAGTATCCCTGCCGAGAAAACTCCATGGACAAAGACAACAGCATTATCTAAACAAACACACAGGGTTGTATCCAGTGGTGATGTTCAGCTGACAGTAAGGCCTCCATCAGTGGACTGGGGAGAGAAGGAATTTTCAGCCATTCTTCCCCCCCCCCTTGCAGGCCCACCCCCATCTGCTCCTGAGGTTTTGCAGAGTTGTTTTGGGGGGGCTGAAGGGGAAATGGCTGGATATTATTTCCCTCACTCTACCACTTGTCATCAAGGGACATGGGTGGCTCTGTGGGTTAAACCACAGAGCCTAGGACTTGCTGATCAGAAGGTCGGTGGTTTGAATCCCCGCTCGGACCCTGCTTCTGCCAACTTAGCAGTTCGAAAGCACGTCAAAGTGCAAGTAGATAAATAGGTACCGCTCCGGCGGGAAGGTAAATGGCGTTTGTGTGCACTGCTCTGGTTTGCCAGAAGCGGCTTAGTCATGCTGGCCACATGACCCGGAAGCTGTACGCCGGCTCCCTCGGCCTATAGAGTGAGATGAGCGCCACAATCCCAGAGTCGGCCACGACTGGACCTAATGGTCAGGGGTCCCTTTGCCTTTTACCACTTGTCATCAGCCAAATAACTCCGTTAATCAAGGCAAAATATGAACTTGTTGTTCACAGACGTCTCCAACGAGAACTTGTTTTGCATCTACCAGAGTAGCGTCAACCCTCCCCACTATGAACTGATTTACCAGCGACAAGTCTACAGTCTACCAAAGGTAGGAATGCAGGAACTTTCCCATCGGTGCCTCCAGGACAGCAGAGCAGCAAAGAAGAAATTGGGTGGTGTTCCAAAACTGCTAGGGGTGGGGATATGAGCCGTCTGCTCTACAGGATATTTCCATGGCATTGATCTCCACACACCTGTTGAGCCATCACCTGTCTTCCTCGCAGCATGGTGATGCATCAGTGGCTGGGAGAAGGGAGCAAAGTACAGTGGTAACTCAGGTTAAGTACTGTATTTTTTGCTCTATAAGACTCACTTTTTCCTTCCTAAAAAGTAAGGGGAAATGTGTGCCCGTCTTATGGAGCAAATGCAGGCTGCGCAGCTATCCCAGAAGCCAGAACAGCAAGAGGGATTGCTGCTTTCACTGCGCAGCGATCCCTCTTGCTGTTCTGGCTTCTGAGATTCAGAATATTTTTTTCCCTTGTTTTCCTCCTCCAAAAACTAGGTGCGTCTTGTGGTCTGGTGCGTCTTATAGAGTGAAAAATACGGCACTTAATTCGTTCCGGAGGTCCGTTCTTAACCTGAAATTGTTCTTAACCTGAAGCACCACTTTAGCTAATGGGGCCGCCGCGCTGCCGGAGTACAATTTCTGTTTTTATCCTGAAGCAAAGTTCTTAACCTGAAGCACTATTTCTGGGTTAGTGGAGTCTGTTACCTGAAGCGTATGTAACCCGAGGTACCACTGTACTGGTCGTCTCCATTAACGAGGCTTGCCAGTTACCCTTCATTATAAGCGACAACCCCTGCAACAAAATGTTGTGGTATGGAGTACTGCTGTTCAGGATTCCCTTTCCTAAGCTACTACATGACATTTCCCACTCCCCTCCTGAATTTTCTGTTTCTTTCCCCTAATTGTCAACCAGCATGCAGTCACTGAGTTTGCTTAGTCCTCATAGGTCTGTTTTCAGCTTTTTGGCGTTTTGGAGGTAGTTTTCCCCTGAAGATTTTTTGGTTACTTCTGCAGCCCTTGGGGCTTCCCTGAGGGAACCTGCTGGCCCCTCCCTCTTGGGTGTGGGTGGTGTAGCCTCAACTGCATAAGGGCCCACAGTCCTGGGAATGAGCTCACCTTTAATATATAGGATACTTAGGAAGCTTCAGGCGGGAAGAAACAGTTCACGCTGGAGCTATCCAAAAGTATAGCTGCTTTCGGGTCTGGGAGATGCTGTATTGTGCACTAGATTCTCAGTTGACCCAACCAGGTGAGTGCATAGTGGTCTTACAGAGGTGCAAGCAATTCCAGTATTGCAATCTGACAATATACAAAGGGCAGCAGCCCCTCATGCTTAGTCTAAGTCTTTGTCACGTGACTCCCCTCCTGTTCACCCTTTTGTCTTTCAATTTAGGGCAGAAACAACTTGTTCCACACCTTGCTAATGTTCCTGTACATCATAAAGACTAAAGAATCTGGGATGCTTGGGTAGGTATGGCCTTCTGCGTATTGCTGAACCCAACACTGGGCTGGGAATGTCCACTGAAGAGTTTCTCTCGGTCAGTGTGGACAGTACCAAGATACAGTGGTAGAATCATAGAATCATGGAGTTGGAAGAGACCACAAGGGCCATCGAGTCCAACCCCCTGCCAAGCAGGAAACACCACCAGAGCACTCCTGACATATGGTTGTCAAGCCTCTGCTTAAAGACCTCCAAAGAAGGAGACTCCACCACACTCCTTGGCAGCAAATTCCACTGTCAAACAGCTTGGGTACCTTGGGTTAAGTACTTAATTCGTTCCGGAGGTCCGTTCTTAACCTGAAACTGTTCTTAACCTGAAGACCACTTTAGCTAATGGGGCCTCCCGCTGCCGCCGTGCGATTTCTGTTCTCATCCTGAAGCAAAGTTCTTAACCTGAAGCACTATTTCTGGGTTAGCAGAGTCTGTAATCTGAAGCGTATGTAACCCGAGGTACCACTGTATATGGACCCAATAGTCTGGCAGCAATAGCGTAAGGCATCTTCCTATGTCCCTAAACAAGGAGAAGTGAACTGCTCCCTGCCCAGAAGAGAGCTTATCACATCACATTGAGGGTGAAGGGGGAGAGTGGTGGAATAATAATAATAAAATAATAAAATTTTATTTATATCCCGCCCTCCCCAGCCAAAGCTGGGCTCAGAATGGCTAACAACAGTAAAAATAGCACAGTTTACATAAAATCACAGTCAATTAATTGAAATACATTCTAAAATCAATTCATTCTAAAATCAGTTCAAAATCAAATTAATGGGAAGAGAACAGATACTAGCCAATAGGGTGGGGAGGGATGGCAGGTGGAAATATTTAGTAAGAAGGACTGAAAATGAGCTGGAGTGGCCCCCATTTATTATTATTATTGCTGGCATGTGCATGTATTGGGGTGGAGGCTTGACGAACAAACCTTGCTAATGAGGGACTTAGGCTGTGGCCACATAAGTAGGAGAATGAAGTCCAGTTAATCAAATAAGCATGGACATTAGAATTGGCTTCTGTGTATCAATAGCAATATTTCTATAGAGTGGTTATCGAATGGAGGGATTTAACTTAACCCCGCTCCTGATGCACTAGCTTCAAATGAGACTTTAACATTTTAAATTTCTTATTTAATTATGAATGGTATAACTTGCATGTCTTGATATGAAATGCATCAACTATTTTTTGCAGGCGGGTCAATCTTGGCTTATCTGGTGTGAACGTTTTGTGGATTTTTGGAGACTAGCTTCCAGTCCCTGTCGCAGGACATGTGGGGATAAACACCCCAACTTGTGTTTGGGAAGAGAACTCAGCAGCTTGCTGAACTTACTGCCTTGAAAGCATGGTTTGGATATATAAAGCAAGACTTTGGGTTTTTTTAAAACTGTATTTGGAATAATAATGAGAAACTTTCAGCATCAAAACCAAATGGTTTCTGTGAATGACTTGACTTGAGGATCACAGTGGGAAAGTTACGTCGTTTCTAGATGGACTGAATTACCTCTTTGGATATCATTCTATTGAATGCGACTGCTGCTTTTAGACGATAACAGGAGAGCTGTTTGCCACAAACCATCTGCCTCTGGAGATTCATATAAGCATGACACCAAGTCGATAATGCATTGCTGAATTGGATCCAAACTATTCAAGTGAGGCTGTGTATTCTTGGAGGCTGCTTCCTTTTTGCCACGTCAGAAAAAAAGGTCACATCCGTGTATCTTAAGTACAAGGCCCCAAACCACAGAAATACATCAAATCAGGTTTCTTTTGAGTCTTGGTTACAAAGGTATGTGCCTTTCATCTTTAGAGCACGAATGACTTGTATGATCTACGTTGCCTTTTTTCTTTTTTGAAGTGACAGTATTCCAGCTCCTCTACCAGCAGCACAGAACAGCAGGCAAACTTCATTTTGACACGGCCTTTTCTCAGGGCCCTTGGGAGATGTAATATTTTGGGTTGGGTGGGTTCAAATTTAATGTTTCTATGGGATTCTGTGAAGTGAACTGCATCTAAAGTGTAGGGGTTTCCAATAGTTCATGGCATGGAAGTGCTGCTGGCTTTCTTCCCCAACGCAGACCGATAAGCAGAGAGCTACAAGAGTGGAACATCACACTGCCATTCCAGCAAAACTGCCCCATGAGTCGTGTTGACAAATAAACCAGTACAGTGGTACCTCTACTTATGAGCACCTCTAGTTACGTATCCTTGGGGATACGCATGCAGCAAACCTGGAAGTATTTTTCCGGGTTTCGCCGCATGCGCAGAAGTGCTCTACTGTGCGCATGCACAGAACAAGCACCTCCATTTGCAAAAACCTCAGGATCCGACCGGAGCTCCGGAATGGATCCCGTCCACAACTAGAGGTACCACTGTAGTTTATTTTTCCTCCTAGGTTAAGACTGTGGTGGGCAGGAGAAGGATTGGCATGGATTGGACGTCGCATGTCTTTGGATAATCTGGTATATATGTATTTTAATGAGTGAATTCTGTTTCCAGTCACGTCACTGGGGGCTTTCCAGTCTGCAAACATCTTGGCTGCAGTTGTACTTCTCTTTCCTTGCAAGGGAACAATTTTACTGCTCTGTGTGCCTGATGGTTTTGGAAAGGAAGTAGCGGCTGGAACAATTGCTGCACCTTTTTAAAATTAGGCTTCCCCTCCGAAAAGCTCCCCAACCTTAGCATGTACATCTTGGTGCCCAAGATTTGACAAACAAAGCTATTTCAGAAAACCCTCTTTTAAAGAATAGGGTGTTCCAAAACAAACCCTAACTCTCAGCATAAAATATAATTCATTTGCCTTGCAACCACAGCATGCAGGACAATTTGTAGGTCTAATTTAATTAATTAACCGCTAGAGGTCTGCAGCCGTGCATCTCTTAATTCAGTTCTGTGAAACCCAAACCCTCAACATATCAACAGATCTTGTTGTGACCCAGAGCGGCATATTTTGTAAGCAAAGCTTCCTTTGTTGCCTTGACAAAGTGTGTTTGTACTGGATTTTGCTGGAGGGAACAGGCTGGTGAGATGGCAGCGGGTGGCAGCTTCTGCTTCCATAGCCACTGGTCTCAAGACCTATTGCTGTGACAGCAGCTTGTGTGTTACGTTTTTCTGATCTGAGCCATGTTTTCCTCAGGGAGCTGAAACCTTTGTTGACACCTGTCTTGGTGCTGCCATTAAAACGTCTGTTTTGATTTGTCTCTGTGTGACTCTTTTCTGGGTCCTTTCTCTTCCCTCTTTTTTGCCTGTCTCACATTGCAAAACCTGTGGTCTTTCGGATAATATTGTACTACAATTCCCATCATCATCTGACCATTGGCAGTGCTGGCCAGAGCGAATGGCAGCTGCCTCCCAGGAATCCCATTCTTGCCTTATACCTTTAGCTTCCTAGGCAGCCATTCTATTTACAGGTGAAACTCGGAAAATTAGAATATCGTGGAAAAGTTCATTTATTTCAGTAATTCAACTTAAAAGGTGAAACTAATATATGAGATAGACTCATGACATGCAAAGCGAGCTATGTCAAGCCTTTATATGTTATAATTGTGATGATTATGGCGTACAGCTGATGAGAACCCCAAATTAACAATCTCAGAAAATTAGAATATTAAATGAAATCAGCAAAACAAGGAATGCAAATAGAGCAATATTGGACCTCTGAGAAGTAGAAGCATGCATATGTACTCAGTACTTGGTTTGGGCCCCTTTTGCATCAATTACTGCCTCAGTGTCGCGTGTCGTGGATGCTGTCAGCCTGTGGCACTGCTGAGGTGTTATGGAAGACCAGGACACTTCAATAGCAGCCTTCAGCTCTTCTGCATTGCTCGGTCTCATGTCTCTCATCTGTCTCTTGGCAATGCCCCATAGATTCTTTATGGGGTTCAGGTCAGGCGGGTTTGCTGGCCAATCAAGCACAGTAATCCCATGGGCATTGAACCAGGTTTTGGTACTTTTGGCAGTGTGGGCAGGTGCCAAAGTCCTGCTGGAAAATGAAGTCAGCATCGCCATAAAGCTCATCTGTGGAAGGAAGCATGAAGTGCTCCAAAATCTCCTGGTAGAAGGCTGTGTTGACCCTGGACTTAATGAAGCACAGTGGACCAACACTAGCTGATGACATGGCTCCCCAAATCAACACAGACGGTGGAAACTTCACACTGGACTTCAAGCATCTGGCATTGTGTGCCTCCCCATTCTTCCTCCAGACTCTGGGTCCTTGGTTTCCAAATGAGATGCAAAAGCTGCTCTCATCAGAAAATAGATTTGGGGATGATCATCACAATTATAACAAATAAAGGCTTGACATATCTCACTTTACATGTCATCAGTCTATCTCATATACTAGTTTCACCTTTTAAGTTGAATTACTGAAATAAATGAACTTTTCTACGATATTCTAATTTTCCAAGTTTCACCTGTAAGGTATCAAGGGAATCCTTTTACAGCCTTCAGCTAGCTAGCTATCAGTCTCCCATCATTCTGTCTTTCTGCATAATTCCATGTTACTAAGCAGTTTATATCTATTGCACAGCCATTAAAAACACAAGAGCCCTGTGGGATCAAAGCTCATTTAGCCGGTGGTCGTCACTGCCTCTTGTGGGAATAAATTCCAGAGTTCCTTCTGAGCCCTACACAAAGTCGCTAGCTGCAGGGTTGACTGGACAACTACCCGCTCTGTTTTACTATACAGTGGTACCTTGGTTTTCAAACGCCTTGGTACTCAAGCAACTTGGAACCCAAACACTTCAAACCCGGAAGTAAGTGTTCCGGTTTGTGAACTTTTTTCAGAAGCTGAATGTGCTCCGTTTTGAGTGTTACACTTCCGATTTGAGTGCCACGCTTCCATTTTGAGTCTCTTTTTGCTATTTATTTTGCGTTTTTGTGGCTCTTTTTGTTTTGTTTTTGTGACTGGGGAACCCAGTTCAGCTACTGATTGATTCTGTGACTGCAGTACATTGTTTATCGCTTTCATTTTATGGATCAGTGGTCTCGTTAGATAGTAAAATTCATGTTAAATTCCTGTTTTAGGGGTTGTTTTTAAAAGTCTGGAACTGATTAATCCATTTTGCATTACTTTCTATGGAAAAGTGCATGTTGGTTTTGGAACTGACTGCCGGAACGTATTAAGTTTGAGAACCAAGTTACCACTGTATTCTGAGAAGACGACTGTTAACTTCAGCCTCCTCAAGCACAGCTTGTCTAGACCGTAAAGGCAGCCAGTAGCCCACATGATATGCCCACCAACTGAGTAGTCCCTAGGCAGATGGCTTTGACAGGGACCTCTGTGGTTCTTGGTTCCTCCTAGTGGCTGCCAGTTCCTTTGGGCCAGTAGTTTTACAATATGACAGATGTTCTGAGAGGCTGAAAGCTAAATTTGAATGCTCTTCATATACACTTATGAAGATATTTCAAGGGTTGATTAGAGACTTCTTAAAAAATAATAATAATAATTGCAGGATAGAAACCCTACGTAAAGTGCAGCCTTTCTCGGCGTAATTTGCCAGCCTCGATCTTGGTAAAAATGAACCCCAGAGTGGGCTGACTGACCCTTAAGAGAAAAATGTGCTCCTCTTCTCTGGCTTAAAACAAATATTCCCTCTGCCTTTTCCTGCTTCAATACATTACGTGCTGCCTTTTTAAAGGCTGCTACCTGCCCGCAAACCTTTTGAAAATCATCCAGGCTTCCTCTTTGGGAACTGCAGAGAAAAATGACCATGCAGTCTGGCTGCCAGAGTCTTTTGTCTCACTGTTTGGGTATCCTGGTACAGATTTATACAGGGTTGTCAGCCCTTGAAAGCTCAGCCCCTGGCAGATACAGTCTTGCTGGCTATACAGAAGAAGGAATTCACTGGTGAGCTCTCAGAACGTATTCTATTTTGATGATTTTTCACATCAATTTAAGATTTAGAACATGTTAGCGAGACCTACATGTAGCAGCAACAAAAAAAAAAGGGAGATAAGTGTATGAGTTTGGACAAATATGGAAACTGGAAAACTACAGAAGCAGAAAACACATTGAGGCCAAAAGTGTCTGTATAGCAGGACCCACATACTGGTAGATTTGTTGGCCTCAGTACCTCTTGAGTTTGCACAGAGTGGGGAGGTCTTTGGTTCACTGATCATGTCTGTACAAGATTTTTGGTGACCACTGCTGTCAGCCAGATCCATTTTGATTGCTCAGGTGTGAGATTCCATCTAACAGGAATCTAGCTCAGTAAGAGATTCACACCTGTAAAAGTGTGGTGATACTTCACTTCCCTAAATTAATGTGAGCTCAAAACCTGAACTAGCAGAAGACCTGTGGGTTATGCCAACACAGCAGAGATACCCACAAAGTGACGATATCGACAACGTAAACTTCCACCCCATCGTTCTACCCGGACACTGAGGTCCAGCAATGAGGGCCTTCTGGCAGTTCCCTCACTGCGAGAAGCCAAGTTACAGGGAACCAGGCAGAGGGCCTTCTCGGTAGTGGCGCCCTCCCTGTGGAATGCCCTCCCACCAGATGTCAAAGAGAACAACAACTACCAGACTTTGAGAAGACATCTGAAGGCAGCCCTGTTTAGGGAAGCTTTTAATGTTTGATGTATTACAGTATTTTAATATTTTTTTTGGAAGCCGCCCAGAGTGGCTGGGGAAGCCCAGCCAGATGGGCGTGGTATAAATAATAAATTATTATTATTATTATTATTATTATTATTATTATTATTATTATTTGGTCATATGGTTTTGACCAACTTGTCAGTGCTTATTACTCTTCCCCTGTGTATGAATGTCCAACACGTATCAGGGTTCAATTTGTGGGTTATGGGAAGCCCTTGTTTTATACCCCAAAAGGAATTGCTGATGGAACCAGAGCACATGAGTCTCCCCAGTTTGTGAGGAACTTGAAAGCTTGCTTGCTATTTTCTGGCACCTCAGCTGGCCCTAATAAAAAAAACACACTACTCTGCTGTGGTTTTTGAACTCTTGTTGTATGTGTTCCCAAAAGACGAAATGTGCCCCAGCCCTATGGAGGTGTGGGGTGACTTGATAACATGGATTTTGCCCATAGTTCTAGCTTCAGCCAAAGGGGTCGTCATAGTTTCAGTATAAAACAACACACAATACCCTACTAAAAACCCAGCTGAAACTTCACTCCCCATTTTGAAGTTTAGCATTAGCAAAGAGAAGCATGTTCACAGCGGAAAATTTTCTTGCAACGCTTGCAGGGGCTCCGGGTGCCTCTGTAGGAAGTATAAAAGAGAGCCTTGTAGAGACTTAGCGGATTTAAAAGGAGATAAGCTTTAGTTGATTAGTCTACATTTCATCAGCTGCATGAAATGTTATCCCTGAAGCGCAGATATACATACATATTTTTTTAAAACCACATGGTGAACAGTGGTATGAAATGGGTGAAATGCAGCCTATGACAATGCCAAGTCAGTTGTGACCATTGAGAATAACTGGGTGATAAATGCAACCTTAGGCTCCATGATCACTGCAGATGGTGACAGCAGCCACGAAATTAAAAGACACCTGCTTCTTGGGAGAAAAGCAATGACAAACCTAGATGGCATCTTAAAAAGCAGAGACATCACCTTGCCAACAAAGGTCCGTATAGTAAAAGCTATGGTTTTCCCAGTAGTGATGTATGAAAATGAGAGCTGGACCATAAAGAAGTCTGATCTCCAAAGAATGGATGCTTTTGAATTCTGGTGCTGGAGGAGACTCTTGAGAGTCCCATGGACTGCAAGAAGATCAACCCTCTCCATTCTGAAGGAAATCAGCCCTGAGTGCTCACTGGAAGGACAGATCCTGAAGCTGAGGCTCCAAGACTTTGGCCACCTCATGAGAAGAGAAGACTCCCTGGAGAAGACCCTGATGTTGGGAAAGATGGAGGGCACAAGGAGAAGGGGACGGCAGAGGACGAGATGGTGGGACAGTGTTCTCAAAGAGACCAGCATGAGTTTGACCAAACTGCGGGAGGCAGTGGAAGACAGGAGTGCCTGGCGTGCTCTGGTCCATGGGGTCATGAAGAGTCAGACACGACTAAACGACTAAACAACAACAAATGCAACCTTCCTAGCTTTGCAGTCCTAACTGCGCCTAAAGCAGGAGAGAAAATCGCAGTCTGGAGAGAGGGAGTCCTAAATGGATATAGCATCAAATTTGCTGATACACTTGACTGCATGCTGGAGTCTCCCTTTGTGGAAGAATTGTGACTTTTGTGTTAGCAGCAGAATGCTTGCTATCCTGACATCATTGCTACCCAGAACTATAAACCCCCACCAAGTCGAAGGTATAAAGCGAGAACATAAATAGCTGGTTCCCTTATCCAGTACAGCATCTCTTGCCAGACCTAATCAGATTCAATAAATCGTTCACCGTCAATTGGATTTGCACTACTGGCTAATCAGTTCAGAATTATCTCTTTGGTACAAACCTAGCCTAGACCTAGTTCTTGAGAGTTAACTGTTGCAGCTTGAATTGGGAGATACCTCTTTGCAGAAGTAAACAATAAAATAACCACAGCACTGACCAGATCATTTCTGGTGAACAAAAAACAAAACAAAACAAAATTCATCTTATGAAATGGAGCGGAACCCCTATTATATATCACAGCGGGGGTTGGAGAATAAGAATGAAAATCTAAATGTCAGAGCACCCTTGGAATTGAAAGAGGCTTGGAAGCAGCACGATTCCAAGCAAGTCTGCTCAAAAATAAGTCCCATCAAGTTAAATGGGATTGCTGCCAAAGATCATATCTGCTGTAGAAGGAGCAGTTTGGGATCTGCTTATAGATCTCTGGGATCTGCTTGTAGATCTACCTGGGCCCCTTTTTTGCACCTGGCTATAGTTGGGGAATATTGGGGAGCTGGTAAAAGAAAAGCCCAAAAGTAGATCCTGTAAGCCTGAAGTCTGCACACACCCCATAGCCTACAGGAAGGAAAGCTTGCTTGTGCCATTGTTGCTATCTAATGCCATGCAGAATGCTGCCATTCCTTAAAAAGGTAAAGGGACCGCTGACCATTAGGTCCAGTCGTGGCCGACTCTGGGGTTGCGGCGCTCGATTTATTGGCCGAGGGACCCAGCGTACAGCTTCCGGGTCATGTGACCAGCATGACTAAGCCACTTCTGGCGAACCAGAGCAGTGCACGGAAACGCTGTTTACCTTCCCGCCGGAGTGGTACCTATTTATCTACTTGCACTTTGACGTGCTTTCGAACTGCTAGGTTGGCAGGAGCAGGGACTGAGCGACGGGAGCTCACCTTGTCGCGGGGATTCGAACCTCCGACCTTCTGATTGGCAAGCCCTAGGCTCAGTGGTTTAACCCACAGCGCCACCCGCGTCCCTTAGACCAGCCATATTGCCCAGGAAATTCATAAATAACTGCCAGCAACAGAAATGATCTTAGGATATCAGACCAGGACTAGAGAGAAGGAATGGGGATATGTTACTATTATTATCTATTACATTTATATAGTGCCAATCAACTGAAGATCTCAGGGCAGTTTACAAGATAAAAAAAAAGAATAAAATCTGCATACACGTATATCTCTGCAGAAAAAGTGAGCAGGGGGACAATGCAGCTTTTTACCTTTGTACCATGAGTTGCAATCTAGCCACACAAAAATCGAAATTAGTTTTTATTTTATTGTAGTTCTATCATGGATAGCTCAGTTGATGAGACCATGGTGCCGATAACGCGAAGGTTGCAGAATGCCAAGGCTGCAGAACGCCAAGGTTGCAGAACGCCAAGGTTGCAGGTTCGAACCTCATACGGGACAGGTGCACATTCCTGCATTCCAGGGGGTTGGACTAGATGACCCTCCGGGTCCCTTCCAACTCTCAGATTCTATGATCCCCCTTTTTTTCTCCCAGCAGCTCAAGGTGGGGTACATGGTTCTCCCCACTTCTCATCTAGCCCCCACAACGACCCTGTCAGGTCAAGAGACGAGTGTTCCTGCACCCACACGCCTCTCCATCCTTTATTCAGGCAAGCAAGATAAGCTATATCACAGTTTGAGGCTTCTTTCTAGCCTGGCTAAAGCACTTGAGAAGGGGGCGGAGCACAGCCAGCGAGGGGTGTGGCCTGAGAGAGGGGGTGTGGCCTAGGGAAAGTCCCAAGGGCCACCAAGGGAGGCCTAGAGGGCCACCTGTGGGTTCCCTGCCTGAGGTTCCTCAACTGGTGAGAAACAAGTGTTTCTGGCCATGTGCAGAATGCATTCCCCTCCTCACTACGACAGAGTTAACCTGATTATAGGTTACTTAATTTCTATACCGCTTAATATATTAAAAATATCTCTTAAGTGGTGCAAAGAAAACTGAAGCGACAACAGACAACTTTAACAAAACATTGCATAATAATAACAATAACAACAACAACAATTTATTATTTGTACCCCGCCCATCTGGCTGGGTTTCCCCAACCACTCTGGGCGGCTTCCAACAAAAATTTAAAATACATTAAAATACAGGGTTACGTGTAAAAATGTTAAGTTTTGGGGACCTTTCAGAGTGACCCTCACTCCAAAACAACTGCCCCTTAAAAGCACCCACATACGCACGCCTGCTGCGTTTGGACCCATTCACACGTTCCTCGTACACGGGTCCCTTTGCGCGCGCAACCCACCGCGCTCCGCTCCTTTGCAGCGCCTCCGCCCTCCCAGGGAAGCTTCGCCGCCCCTTCGGCCAGGTCGCGGCGGCGGAGCTCGCTCCCGCGCGGAAGATCCGCCCTGAGGACTGGCGCCTTTAAAAAGCCAAGCGCGCGCCGAGGAGAGCGCACGCTTTGCGCAGCGAAAGAGAGGAGAGGAGAGGCGGCGCTCGCTGCCCAACCGCGCCGCCTGCCTGCCTGCCTGCCTTGCTGCCCCTCCCGACCCCCAGCCCCACCTCCTCCTTGGGGCTGGACCCAGACCCACCCCCGGCACGTGCTGGACTCGCCCGGGGAAGCGGAGCTTGGAGAAGCGCCCGCAGTCAGTTGCGCGCCGGAGCGCAGCGCTGGAGGCGGTGGCGAACCCGGAGCCGGTTTGCGCGGCGATGTCGGCGGACGCGGATCACGCGCGCAGGCGGAGGCACACTCACGACAACTGCGGTGAGGGGTCGCTTATCTTCCGCGGGGAAGGGGGCGAAGTAGGGGCCGGGCAGGAGCATCTCTCCTAGAGGAGGAGGAGAAACAGCTCTCCAGATTTTTTAAATAGTTATCCTTTATTACGCATAGCTCTCCAGATTTTCATGGGCTTTTTTGGAGAGGTCTTTTCTCCAGCCCCACCCGGGGATCGAACTGGCGACCTTTGGCATGCAAAGCAAGGGGTTGCACACTGCTGGAGCGATGGCCATCGAGTCGCAGAGCTGCGGATAATGTAGAATTGGAAGGGACCCCGAGGGTCATCTAGTCCAACCCCCTGCAACGCAGGAATCTTTTGCCCAAAGTCGGGCTCGAACCCACAACCCTGAGATTAATATTGTGCACGTGTGTACGTCTATGTTGCTGGTTTAGGTTTCGCAAAGCACCTTGAGAAGGTGTTTAGCTTTAAAGGTGGCATAAAAATATTTTTAAAGTCTTGACAATAAAGATATCGTATATCGTACAGTGGTACCTCGGGTTACATATGCTTCAGGTTACATACGCTTCAGGTTACAGACTCCGCTAACCCAGAAATAGTGTTTCAGGTTAAGAACTTTGCTTCAGGATGAGAACAGAAATCATGCTCCGGCGGCGCAGCAGCAGTGGGAGGCCCCATTAGCTAAAGTGGTGCTTCAGGTTAAGAACAGTTTCAGGTTAAGTACGGACCTCCGGAACAAATTAAGTACTTAACCCGAGGTACCACTGTATATTCTTCTTTGGCGATCCCTTGTAACTGAGTAAGATTGTCTTCCATGAACACGGTTTTAACAATGAGTCCGTAAGTGACTGTGCAGACCAATTCTGGATCCACATGTCCTTCCACAGTGGAGATACAGGTTTCCAGGTGGGAGCTGATCAGGTGAGGGTTTGCCAAGCGTGCCTTCCTCTTAGCACGTTTCTCCCTTGCGTCCTGAGTTCGAGTGTCTTCAAAGCCCATGACACCTTTGGCAAAGGCTGTTCTCCAACTGGAGCGTTCGCAGGCCAGTGTTTCCCAATTGTCAGTGTTTATACAGTGGTACCTCGGGTTACATATGCTTCAGGTTACATACACTTCGGGTTACAGACTCCACTAACCCAGAAATATTACCTCGGGTTAAAATTTTTGCTTCAGGATGAGAACAGAAATCGGGCTTTGGCGGCGCGGCGGCAGCAGTGGGAGGCCCCACTAGCTAAAGTGATGCTTCAGGTTAAGAACAGTTTCAGGTTAAGAACAGACCTCCGGAACGAATTAAGTTCTTAACCCGAGGTACCACTGTGCTACATTTTTAAAGATTTGCCTTGAGAGAGTCTTTAAACCTCTTTTGTTGACCACCAGCATTACGCTTTCCGTTTTTAAGTTTGGAAGAGAGTAGTGTAATAATTCTAAATGCAGCTTTTAAAATAAATTTGCATCGTGAAGCTAGAATGGACTCCCTCTGGAGATTGTGGACTCTCCTTCCTTGGTTGTTTAAAAGCAGAGTTTGGATGGCAAGCTGTCATGGATGCTTTAGCCGAGAGGTTGGACTGGATGACCCTTGTAAGGTTACCAGATTTTTTTCTATGAATCCGGGGACACTTTAGATAGATGATAGATAGATAGATAGATAGATAGATAGATGATAGTTCGGGACGTTGATGCTGCAGCGATGGCGGTGGCAGAGGGGCAGCCACTGCCTTGACCTCAACCACCACATTTCCCCTTCCTCCGAGGCTTCTATCTCCTTTCTCCATGAGTCTGGGCAGCCCCTGAGTTGTGGGTTTTTCGGCAGTGGTGGTGGGGAAGCTGTGTGCGGTTGGGTCAGGCATGGAAGGCGGAGAAGGAGGGCCAAGAGTGGCAGCGGCAAGGCTTGGGCAGCGCGATGCCTCCCTTCATATCAGAGCAGCCCCAATCCCATTTCTACTTGCGTGCAAGCAGGAGGGGGCAGGGATCCCTCAACTGGGAAGCAAGGCTTCGCACTGCCTTTCGGAACCAAGGGCCTCATCAAACCGAAATCCGGCCCTGCCTTTATCCCATCTTAAAATGGGGCATGCGAGTGTCAAACGATGCTCTTTCCTGGGTCTCGCAGGAGAGCGAGGGTCCTCTTAAGGCAGGCTTCCCCAACCTCAGCCCTCCAGATGTTTTGAGACTACAATTCCCATCATCCCTGACCACTGGTCCTGTTAGCTAGGGATCATGGGAGTTGTAGGCCAAAAACATCTGGAGGGCCGAGGTTGAGGAAGCCTATCTTAAGGGATGGGTAGGCAAACTAAGGCCCGGGGGCCGGATCTGGCCCAATCGCCTTCTCAATCCGGCCCGTGGACGGCTCAGGAATCAGCGTGTTTTTGCATGAGTAGAATGTGTCCTTTATTTCAAATGCATCTCTGGGTTATTTGTGGGGCCTGCCTGGTGTTTTTACATGAGTAGAATTGTGTGCTTTTATTTAAAATGCATCTCCGGGTTATTTGTGGGGCACAGGAATTCATTCATATTTTCCCCCAAAAATATAGTCCGGCTCCCCACAAGGTCTGAGGGACAGTGGACCGGCCCCCTGCTGAAAAAGTTTGCTGACCCCTGTTTTAAGGCATTTTGTACAAAGTTCCCCACCTGTCCATAGCGGTCCGGACTGAAGGGTAATTAAGATTTCAGATTTGAAATGCTGGAAAGATGAGATCAGCCTGCTGCCCATTGATCCAGCCAATTGCCCTGAATTCTTGGGGATTAGCGGACCTTGGCATTTCAAAGAGGACGAGATAAATGGATGGAGGATAACGCTATCGCTGTGGCTAGTGGCCACAGGCGGTACGGCTCTGAAAAATACTATTTGCTGGGAATTCCTAATGGGGAAAGCGAGCTGTTGCGGTCAGATCCTGCCCATTGAGGCATCTGGTTGGCCACTGTGAGAACAGGATGCTGGCCTAGACAGGCCTGATCCAGCTTGTAGGATTCTTCTTCTGTTTTTATTTAAAGCAGAGCATCCATGAGGCTTAGTCGATAGAGCACGAGACTCTTAACTTGCGGGTCATGGGTTCGAATCCCACATTGGGCGAAAGATTCCTCCATCGCAGGGGGTTGGGCTAGATGACCCTCGTGGCCCCGTCTACCATTCTGTGATTCTGTATCCCGCTTCTAGAAGCCAGGCACCACAGGGAATTAAGGGAGAAGTGGCATTCGTTGCTTCACAACAGCACCCAAGCTCTTGGAGCCAAAAGCACTCGTTTTTTTCCCATCTTCCAGAGTTGCCAGATAAAATCAGGTTTTATCTTGATAGCCTTTGACCCTAAATTCTTCCATTGTCTTGTCTCCTCCTGCACCTCCTTAAAAAGAAAATTCTGGGTCACCAACAGGGCCTCTTTTCATGGCCTTGGTGGATAAGATTGTGTTTGCGTTGCGATTGCGTGGGGCTCTGCACGTCTCTGCTTCAAACCCTCACCTTGCAAGTTCCCACCCATTTTCAGCTAAAACTACAACTCATTGGGCAGAAAACTCGGAGGCTGACAGTAGGGGGCGCTAAAGCCAATGACACCATCTATGTCCGGCATAGGCAAACTCAGCCCTCCAGATGTTTTGGGATTACAACTCCCATCATCCCTGACCACTGGTCCTGTTAGCTAGGGATGATGGGAGTTGTAGTCCCAAAACATCTGGAGGGCCGAGTTTGCCTATGCCTGATCTATGTCAGGCATTGAAAGCAGCATCTTACCACTTTAAACAGCCATGGCTCTCCCCGCAAGCATTCTGAGAATGGTAGTTTTCTAAGAATGGTTAGGAGAACCCATTTTCTCCCTATTAGCAGAGCTGAGATTTCCAGAGTGCTTTAACAACCAATCCCTCTTCCCAGGGCGCTCTGGGAATTGTAGTTCTGCGAAGGAAGTAGGGGGTCTCATGGTAACGCTCGGCAGCTTTTTAGCAAACTACAGCTCCCAGGATTCCTTGGGGGAAGCCATGGCAGTGATGGGATGACGCTTTCAATGTATGGTTTAGATGGGGGCCTTAGTCGTGTTCATTCATTTCAGCGCACCTACTCCTAGTGAAAAAGGGACGCGGGTAGCGGCTGTGGGTTAAACCACAGAGCCTAGGACTTGCCGATCAGAAGGTCAGCGGTTCAAATCCCTGCGACGGGGTGAGCTCCCGTTGCTCGGTCCCAGCTCCTGCCCACCTAGCAGTTCGAAAGCACACCTGTGCAAGTAGATAAGTAGGTACCACTCTGACAGGAAGGTAAATGACGTTTCCATGCACTGCTCTGGTTCGCCAGAAGCGGCTTAGTCATGCTGGCCACATGACCCAGAAGCTGTACGCCGGCTCCCTCAGCCAGTAAAGTGAGATGAGCGCCGCAACCACAGAGTCGGACACAACTGGACCCTAATGGTCAGGGGTCCCTTTATCTTACTCCTAGTGAAACTTAGTTGAATATGACCTGATGTTTTCATTTCTGTTCCTGGGATGTGTTTTTTTATTCTCTGCACTGGCTGGCAGCAGCTGTCCTGGGTTCCAGAGAAGGGTCTCTCTCCCAGACCTACCTGGGGATTGAAGCTGGAGCCTACTGCATGTGGGGCACACACTCTGGGTCAGGAGTGAGCCCCACCCCTGCTGCAGACCAAGGACAAGGCCTTCCAGGTTGCTGTGGGACTCCCAACTCCCAGCATCCTCGTTTCACGTGGCCGATGGCCAGGGATGCTGTGAGCTGTAGTGCAACAACTTCTGGAGGGTGCCATATGGGATAGTTGCTGCTCTAGGCTTCGGGGCAGGGAGCTAATGCATGGATAGGCAGACTTGTTGTTGTTTAGTCATTTAGTTGTGTCTGATTCTTCGTGACCCCCTGGACCAGAGCACGCCAGGCACTCCTGTCTCCCACTGCCTCCCACAGTTTGGTCAAACTCATGCTGGTAGCTTCGAAAACACTGTCCAACCATCTCATCCTCTATCGTCCCCTTCTCCTTGTGCCCTCCATCTTTCCCAACATCAGGGTCTTTCCCAGGGAGTCTTCTCTTCTCCTGAGGTGGCCAAAGTCTTGGAGCCTCAGCTTCAGGATCTGTCCTTCCAGTGAGCACTCAGGGCTGATTTCCTTCAGAATGGAGAGGTTTGGTCTTCTTGCAGTCCATGGGACTCTCAAGAGTCTCCTCCAGCACCAGAATTCAAAAGCATCAATTCTTTGGCGATCAGCCTTCTTTATGGTCCAGCTCTCACTTCCATACATCACTAATGGGAAAACCAGAGCTTGAACTATACGGACCTTTGTCGGCAAGGTGATGTCTCTGCTTTTTAAGATGCTGTCTAGGTAGGCAAACTAAGGCCTTCTAAATCCGGCCTGCGGACCGTCCAGGAATCAGTGTGTTTTTACATGAGTAGAATGTGTCCTTTTATTTCAAATGCATCTCTGGGTTATTTGTAGGGCATAGGAATTGGTTCATTTCCACCCCAGAATTAGAGTCCGGCCCCCCACAAGGTCTAAGGGACAGTGGACTGGCCCCCTGCTGAAAAAGTTTGCTGACCCCTGAGCTAACGCATCGCGTCCCTTGGTTTCCCTGTGGGGTGTGTATGTGATGATTCCCTCTCTCCTCTCTCCTTCCTTGTTGATGTGCAACCCAAGACGTCTTAAGGCTCCGAGACGGTTAAGCTGCCCTTAATCTCTCAGTGGTGTCTAATTGATTGCCTTGGTGCGCATCATGTGAGCCCCACACCCCACGGGCTGCGCATAATTCTCCTTGCCATCATCTGATGCTTGCGCCAGTCCCTTGGTGTCAGGTGGCAAGTCCGTCGGCATTCTCTGGGGCTGTGATTTCACGGCGCTGCAAGCATTTTGATAGCTACAAGCCTTACAACTCCGTGGTCCTGAATGGGGTACCTGTGCCCCTGAAGGAGCAGGTGCGCAGCCTGGGAGTCATTTTGGACTCACAGCTGTCCATGGAGGCGCAGGTTAATTCTGTGTCCAGGGCAGCTGTCTACCAGCTCCATATGGTACGCAGGATGAGACCCTCCCTGCCCACAGACTGTCTCGCCAGAGTGGTGCATGCTCTAGTTATCTCCCGCTTGGATTACTGCCATGCGCTCTACGTGGGGCTACCTTTGAAGGTGACCCGGAAACTACAACTAATCCAGAATGCGGCAGCTAGACTGGTGACTGGGAGCGGCCGCCAAGACCACATAACACCGGTCTTGAAAGACCTACATTGGCTCCCAGTACGTTTCTGAGCACAATTCAAAGTGTTGATGCTGACCTTGAAAGCCCTAAAAGGCGTTTTTGTTTTAAGGTTTTTGTTTTTGCAGCTATTTTGGGTTGGATTTTGTGACTGTGTGGAACCCAGTTCAGCAACTGATTGATTGTGTGACTGGAGTGCATTGTTTATTGCTTTCATTTTATGGATCAGTGGTCTCGTTAGATAGCAAAATTCATGTTAAATTGCTGTTTTAGGGGTTGTTTTAAAAAGTCTGGAACGGATTAATCCGTTTTGCATTGCTTTCCATAGGAAAGCGTGCCTTGGTTTTGGAACGCTTTGGTTTTGGAACTGACTTCTGGAATGGATTAAGTTTGAGAACCAAGGTACCACTGTATATCTAACGTCCGAAAGGTATCTTTTTAAAGGACAGGGCCAGTCCTTCGTTGCAACCTGGGAAACTGCGATTTCCCAAAGCTCTCTGTTCTTGTGTACACATCGGTGCAGAGAAACATCTGTGGAGCTATTCTGATCCCTTTGAAGCAGCCTGAGGAATGTTCTGTACATAGCAGAGTGGTGTCAAATTCCTAGGGGCTCACCATATTGGCAGATTTTTAATTCCCCCCCGCCAAGAGTTGTGGGCCACTTTCAAGGCTGGCTGAGCTACCGGTACGGGGTTATAAAGACTAGGACTAGCCACCTGAGAAACAGTTTCTATCCAAATGCGATTTTGATTTTAAACGCAATGTAAGGAGTCTCTATGGGAGTATACTGTATTTTTAAAATATCAGAGTTTTTAGGGGGCTAACCAGGTTGGGGTAGCTGACATAGCAGGCTTGTTGGTTTTGAATGTCTTATGTTTTTTCCCCAGTGTCGTTCTGTATGGGACAATGACAATAAATATTATCTTTTTTTGCAATTTTTTAATTAATTTCCAATTTTTTAACAACTACAACATAACACAAAAAACAAAACATAAAAACAAACATAGAAAATTTCTTCCAAGCAAAATCCAAGCTGATTTCCATGGTTAAGTGACTTCCTCAAATCCTTCCTAACTGATTTTCATTAAATCTCATTTTAGCAATTTTCCAATATTCATTTTCTAATATAATTAACTAGTTCAAATTACCAACTTCCTTTCTTTTCATCGTAGTCTCAATGACAATAAAGATTATCGTATCATATCGCATTTTTCCGCGTATAAGGCTAGGTTTCCCCCCATTAAAAATAATGTCAAAAATGTGGGGCGTCTTATACATGGGGGCGTCTTATAGATGAAAAAATACGGTAACTTGCAGCGTTTATCTGACAGCTGTTCTGTCTCCCCTTCCAGACTTCCCCAAAGAACTGGAGCCCAAGGCCGACCCACATCGGAGGGGGTCTCTCTGCGACCGGCACTGCGCTGCCGTCAACAACACCCATGGCGACGTGGGGGACCTCCATTCGGGGTCCCACCAGCTCATGCATGGCATCCTCACCCCCAGGATACTGCCAGGTAAGGTGTGGGGGGAAAGGGGGAGCGTCCATTGTAAAAGGTAAAGGGACTCCTGACCATTAGGTCCAGTTGCGGACGACTCTGGGGTTGCGGCGCTCATCTCGCTTTACTGGCCGAGGGAGCCGGTGTACAGCTTCCATGTCATGTGGCCAGCATGACTAAGCCGCTTCTGGTGAACCAGAGCAGCGCACGGAAACGCCGTTTACCTTCCTGCTGGAGTGGTACCTATTTATCTACTTGCACTACGTGCTTTCGAACTGCTAGGTTGGCAGGAGCAGGGACTGAGCAACAGGAGCTCACAACGTCGCGGGGATTCGAACCGCCGACCTTCTGATCGGCAAGTCCTAGGCTCTGTGGTGGATTTCATGTTCTTTATTCAGCTCATAGTAGTGAGGAATGGAAGTTTTCCTGAAATGTCTGCTTTATATACATTATTTACACATTGGGCCCCACGTGATTGGCTAATTCTGGGATTCTCCTGTAGGCCAATCAGGTTGCGGATTCACTTCCACCTGGAGTTGGATTGGGTGGCTCCTGCGGACCAATCAGGCTGCTGCATTCTGGATCCTATTGCTGAAGGACCAGTCAGACTGCTGCATTCTGGATCCTATTGTTTTAGGACCAACCAGAGTGCTGCATTCTGGATCCTATCATTCTAGGACCAATCAGACTGCTGCATTCTGGATCCTATTGTTTTAGGACCAACCAGACTGCTGCATCCTGAATCCTATCATTCTAGGACCAATCAGACTGCTGCATTCTGGATCTTATTGTTCTAGGACGAATCAGACTGCTGCATTCTGGATCCTATTGTTCTAGGACCAATCAGACTGCTGCATTCTGGATCCTATTGTTCTAGGACCAATCAGACTGCTGCATTCTGGATCCTTTTGTTCTAGGCCCAACCGGACTGCTGCATTCTGGATCCTTTTGTTCTAGGACCAATCGGACTGCTGCATTCTGGATCCTATTGTTCTAGGACCAATCGGACTGATGCATTCTGGATCCTATTGTTTTAGGACCAACCAGAGTGCTGCATTCTGGATCCTATCGTTCTAGGACCAATCAGACTGCTGCATTCTGGATCCTTTCGTTATAGGACCAACCAGACTGCTGCATTCTGGATCCTTTCGTTATAGGACCAACCAGACTGCTGCATTCTGGATCCTATTATTCTAGGACCAATCAGACTGCTGCATTTTGGATCCTATTGTTCTAGGACCGATCAGCCTGCTGCATTCTGGATCCTACTCAACTCAGTACATAACCATACCCCTGACGTGTCCTGATGTCTCTGCCCGCTTTCTTCCTCCCTCCCTAATAATAATCATAATAAATTTTATTTATCTAGTGTTTTCGAACCCTTCCTGCTGCCCCCACCACTCGGAGGAAGTCCCGACATGCGACGGCTGCCTGGTCAAGACCACCCTCACTGCAGAGAACGAGGTCGAGGCTCATAAGCTCTCCAACAATTACAAGGTGAGTTCCTGGCAGGGATAGGAGGGCGGGCGATGGCAAGGGGGGGCGGGCAGGAACGGAGCCCACTGTGCCCATTTCGATTCCTGGCAATGGAGTTGAGAGACGCCCTAACCTGGGGAGAAAACAGCAAAGACCTGATGAAGAGAGCACAGCAGAGGTTATATTTTCTGAGAATCCTCCGGAAAAACAATCTCTCAAAGGACCTGTTGATGGCATTTTACCCTAGTACTGTGGAGAGTGTATTAACTTATGGTCTGTGTGTGTGGTTTGGGAGCTGCACGGTCAGGGGAAAAACAATGCTGTTCAGGGTTGTGAAGACTGCGGAGAGAATAATTGGGTGCACTCTTCCCACCTTGGACCACATCTACGCTTCCAGGTGCCATAAGAAAGCTGCAGAGATAGCGCAGGATAGTGCGCACCCCGCAAATGATCTCTTTCAGCTTCTGCCTTCTGGAAGAAGGTCCAGGGTTATAAAGACTAGGACTAGCCGCCTGAGAAACAGTTTCGACCCAAATGCGATTTTGGTTTTAAACGCAGTGTAAGGTAGTCTCTGTGGGAGTATATTGTATTTAATTATGGGGCATCAGAGTTTTTAGGGGGTTAACCAGGCTGGGATAGCTGGGATAGCAGGCTTGTGGGTTTCTGAATGTCTTATGTAGATTTTTTCAATTTCGTTGTTCTGTAGGGGAGGGGGCTGCACAAAAAGAGGAGAAGTTGAGGGGGGTGGCATTTTTTGTTTCGCCTCCAGCGGCAAAACATCCTTCCTGCCATCGTTGCTATCGGATCCCGCAAGCTCTTCTTATTCATTTATTTCTCAAAATATACACACCGCTTGGTTGCTAACAGAAGCAGCAATCCTCAAAGTGGTTTGCAAAAAGATCAAGCAGGAAGGTTGAGGGAAAATGGCAAAGCACTTTAATAATAATAATAATAATAATAATAATAATAATAATAATAATAATAATTTTATTATTTATACCCCCGCACATTGGGCTGGGTTTCCCTAGCCACTCTGGGCAGCTTAAAAGGTAAAGGGACCCCTGACCATTAGGTCCAGTCGTGGCCGACTCTGGGGTTGTGGCGCTCATCTCGCTTTCTTGGTCGAGGGAGTCGGCATACAGCTTCCGGGTCATGTGGCCAGGATGACTAAGCCGCTTCTGGCGAACCAAAGCAGCGAACGGAAACGCCGTTTACCTTCCCTCCGGAGCGGTACCTATTTATCTACTTGCACTTTGACGAGCTTTCGAACTGCTAAGTTGGCAGGAGCAGGGACCGAGCAACAGGAGCTCACCCCGTCGCGGGGATTCGAACCACCGACCTTCTGATTGGCAAGCTCTAGGCTCTGTGGTTTAACCCACAGCGCCACCCACGTCCCCTGGGCAGCTTACAGCACATATAAAAAATGGTAAAACATCAGACATTAAAAACTTCCCGATATAGGGCTGTCTTCTAAACATCAGATAGTTGTTTATTTCCTTGACATCTGATGGGAGAGTGTTCCACAGGGCAGGTGCCACTACCGAGAAGGCCCTCTGCCTGGTTCCCTGCAGCCTCACTTCTCGCAGGGAGGGAACCACCAGAAGACCTTTGGCGCTGGACCTCAGTGTCCAGGCAGAACTATGGGGGTGGAGACGCTCCTTCAGATATACTGGGCTGAGGCCGTTTAGGGCTTTCAAGGTCAGCACCAACACTTTGAATTGTGCTCGGAAACGTACTGGGAGCCAGTGTAGGTCTTTCAGGACCGGTGTTATATGGTCTCGGCTGCCACTCCCAGTCACCAGTCTAGCTGCTGCATTCTGGATTAGTTGTAGTTTCCGGGTCACCTTCAAAGGTAGCCCCACATAGAGCGCATTGCAGTAGTCCAAGAAGGAGATAACCAGAGCATGCACCACTCTGGCGAGACAGGTGGGGTCTCAGCCTGCGTACCACATGGAGTTGCTGGACAAACATGGACTAAGATACAAACATGGACTAAAATGACCTCAACTTTTCTGCGCAGTGGGGTAGGTTTTTGGTTTTCTGCTCTTTCCTGGAGGCCCCACCCAGGTCTGCTGAGTGGTCTAGGGTCCAGTTTGAATACATTGAGAACAATGGGGTGCAGTTTAAGTAAAGCGAAAACTGAGGGGGACCAGAGACCCAGATAATTGAGTTTTTGGATTCTGTAGGTTAGCAGTGGGGAACGCTCAGTTCATGCACCTGGTGACTTTGAGACTGGATTACTGCAATGCACCTGGTGGGTTCAGCTGCCATTGGGTCTGGTTCAGACGCTCCAGCTGGTGCAGAATGCCGCGTCCAAATTGCTGATGGGAGCTTCTTGTTGAGAACAGCTGACACGATTGTTAAAACAGCTGCATTGACCGTCCATCTGCTACCCAGCTGGATTCAAGGTTTATGTATTAATTCAGGGACCGCCAGAACCCTTATATTATCTGCAGGAGTGTCTCAGGTTATTCCCCTCGTTTGACAACAACAACAACAAGAAACCAAGCCTTTAGCGTCGCTGGCCCGGTCCTGTGGAACTCTCTGCCACTGGGAATTCAGCAGACGCCGTCTGTGCCAACTTTTAAATGCCCGCTGAAACCTTTTCTGTTTCTCAAGGCCTACGTAGGCAGTTAAGAGTGAACACCCCACCGCTGTTTGCTTTTGCTTTTACCTTGTTTTTAATCTTTTACGCTGTTGTAAACAATGGTGATATATTTCTGTGACACGGTGGTACATAAATATTTTTTATAAATAAATAAATGAGTTTGCGGGGGTGGGGGGAGCAGGTTAGTTTCCCTCGCTTGCCTCATATCTTGGGTTCTACAAATGCTAGAAACTTAACTTATTATTATTATTATTATTATTATTATTATTATTATTTATTCAGCTGCTCCGGAGGGGCAGTATCTCCCTTTGCCTTCCTGCAGACATTCATAGGAACATCACTTTCAAACAGCCATGGCTTCCCCTCTCAAGAGTCCCAGAAATTGTAGTTTGAGAACCTAGAACCTCTCTTGAGGACTGGGGAAGATTTACAGATTATCTGAAAGGCATATGTGATGAACAGATAACGTTTGTTGGTTTTCAAGAGACTCTGTGAAAAACAGAGGAATATTGTTAAAAAGAAAATAAGAGGAGGGAAGGAGATATCTAAAGGCAATCCCAAGTTAAGAAATGTGTTAATAATATTGACGCAAACGAAAGATTGGCAGAGGAGCTGAGGTAAGTCAAAAAAAGAGATGAATGTGTGATAAAATGTGAATTGATTGTATAAAAATTGTTTTTTTTTCTTTTGTGGAAAATGAATAAAAATATTATTTAAAAAAGAGAGAACCTAGAACCTCTCTCCTAGAACTATGGATCCCAGAAAGGGCTTGATTATGCAACGCAGCTTTAAATAGCTTTAATAGGTGCCCCTGTAACAGACGACCTCTTTCTCCCTCTTGCAGTTTGGCTTTAAGAAATGGAAGAGCCACGTGACAGCCAGGCCCTGGGAAGACCGCTCGGAAATCGTGAAGGAGCTGTATTCTGACCTGAACATAATTAAAAGCCCTGCAGGTAAAAAATAGAAATAAATACCTGGTTAGTTTCCTACTGCTGTTCTTGCCTAACAATCACCTGGACATAAACATCAGGACAGGCTTGTATTTTTTAAGAGGCCAAACCTCCCGTATCGTGTTGAAGGACAGACTTGTTTGATGAAACTTTTACCCCACTTTATCCATTAAACGCCCCCATTTAAAAATAAGTGGGGAAAAGTGCATATAAAACTCTATTGAAAGATGTCAAATACTGGTAGAATTGTGAAGGTACAACAACAATATTATACACTGCTCATCTGGCTGGGTTTCCCCAGCCACTCTGTGTGGCTTACAGCAAAATATTAAAATACAATAATTCATCAAATATTAAAAGCTTCCCTAAACAGGGCTGCCTTAAAATGTCTACTAAAAGTCAGATAGTTGTTTATTTCCTTGACATCTAACAGGAGAGTGTTCCACAAGGTGGACGCTACCACCAAGAAGGCCCTCTGCCTGGTTCCCTGCAGCCTCGCTTCTTGTAGGGAAGGAACCGCCAGAAGGTCCTCGGAGCTGGACCTCAGTGTCCGGGCAGAACAATGGGGGTGGAGACGCTCCTTCAGGTCTACTGGGTCGAGGCTGTTTAGGGCTTTCAAGGTCAGCACCAACACTTTGAATTGTGCACGGAAACGTACTGGGAGCCAATGAAGATCTCTCAGGACCGGTGTTATATGGTCCTGGCAGCCACTCCCAGTCCCCAGTCTAGCTGCCACATTCTGGATTAATTGTAGTTTCCGGGTCACCTTCAAAGGTAGCCCGATGGAGAGTGCATTGCAGTAGTCCAAGCGGGAGATAATCAGAGCATGCACCACTGTGGCGAGACAGTCTGTGGGCAGGGAGGGGCTCATCCTGCGTACCATATGGAGCTGGTAGACAGCTGCCCTGGACATAGAACTGACCTGCGCCTCCATGGACAGCTGTGAGTCCAAAGATCATCCACTCTGCCCCTCTGCCAATGCAGAGAATCCACTGCTACAGCTTCCCTCATAGGCTGGCTGTCCAGCCTCCGCTTCAAAACCTTGACTGATGAAGAGTCCACCTCGTTCCAAGGCAACCTCTTCCGTCAAACTGCTAGGAGGCTCTTCCTAGTGCTTAGCTGAAATCCTCAAACATAAGTTAGGCACCGGGCAAATGTTATCTGGAGAGTTTTAATTATTTGAGGGCCAGCGCTGGAAAATTCCACTGTCCTGTAGCAACCCAAAAAGGTCTCTACCTACATCATATAGTTAAAAGTAGTATCCCACAACTATAAACAGTCATGGTTTCCCCCAAATAACCCCGGGAACTGTTCATGCTGAGAGTTGCCCTGAAGACCCTATTCTGCCCACAGAATTACAATTGCTGTAATAACAGATAAGCCAAATATGAAAGAAGTATTTCACCAGTACAGTGGTACCTCGGGTTACATACGCTTCAGGTTACATATGCTTCAGGTTACAGACTCCTCTAACCCAGAAATAGTGCTTCAGGTTAAGAACTTTGCTTCAGGATGAGAACAGAAATCGTGCTCCAGCGGCGCAGCAGCAGCAGGAGGCCCCATTAGCTAGAGTGGTGCTTCAGGTTAAGAACAGTTTCAGGTTAAGTAAGGACCTCCAGAACGAATTAAGTACTTAACCAGAGGTACCACTGTATTATTCTAAGTTGTTTAAAGGTCCAGTAATCTCTTTTTTTCTAAAAAAAACAACAGATGAATACTTACAGAGACAGCATTTACCAAAGATTCAGACTCTCAAAGACAAATGATGAATGACCCTGTAACTGTTCAAGAATTATGTGATGCTATCAAAAAATCTAAGAAAGGAAAGATACTGGCCAGAAGGACGGTCGGCTTCTTACCTTACGTCTTTTGAAGATGTACTTTTACAACCCTTTCAATGGACAATGAACAATATTTTACAGAGCGGTAAGATTGCAGGTAGTCAGAGAGAGGCCAACATTACACTTATACCTAAAGAGGCTCAGGACTTGACTTTGATGAGAAACCATTGACCGATTTCCTTACTGAACAATGATTATAAGTTACTTACATCAATTTTCTCAGAAAGGTTAAAAAAGATTTTGCAGGATTCAATTCATCATGATCACTGTGAATTCCTGCCTAAAAGACAGGTAAGAGATAATGTCAGAAATATATTAGATGCTTTGGAATATCTGAATTGCCACAAGAAACAAGCTGCTTTGATTTTTTTGGATGCAGAAAAAGCCTTTAACAAGGTGAATTGGGTATTTTTGTTTAAAGCACTGCAAGAAATGAACTTTGGTGATAACTTTATTAAAATGGGTAAAAATGATTTACAAATCACAGACAGACCAGGTGATTGTTAATGGGGAAATTGACAAAACCCTGTGAGATAACAGAAGGGGACAAAGCAAAAGTGTCCATTGACCCCATTACCTTTCATTCTGGTCTTGGAAGTCTTGGAAGATGCAAGAATTATGGGAATAAAGATTGAAAAAGAAAGTTATGGGCCTTTGCTGATGACCTGATATTAGTTCTGGGAAATTTGCTGCACTGAATGGAGATTCTTATAAAGTAAATGATTTTGGTATGTTAGCAGGCTTTAAGGTTAATGACCAGAAAACAAAAATATTAACAAAGAATATGACAGCAGACGATCAGAAGGTTTTGGTGGAGAAAACAGGGTTTCCAAATCAAATAGAATTAAAATACTTGGGTATTACTATGACAACTACAAATTGTATGTTGTTTCAAAATAGCTATGTTAAGACACGGGCCGAAATAAAAAAAAAGAGACATCAAGATGGGAGATGCTAAAATTATCATTGTTGGGTAGAATCTCAGTGATAAAGATGAATGTTCTGCCTAGAATGACGTTTTCATTTCAAATAATTCATTTTTCGACTAATGATTCACCGTTTCAACAATGACAAAAAGATTTATCTAAAATTCTATGGCGGGGGGGATGACCAAGAGTCAAAATTAAAGCATTGTAGGATTCTAAGGAAAGGGGAGGGTTAGGTTTACCTGACCTGAAATTGTATTTTGTGGCTTCTTGTTTGGTGTGGATGAAGGAGGGGTGACTGAGAAATAAGAGACTCCAGAACTTAGAAGCGCATGATTTAAGGTTTGAATGGCGTGGATATTTGTGGGGCGGTAAAGTCAAAGCTGATCTGGATTTCAAAAACCATCTGATATAGAATTTGGAATAGATGTGAACCTAGATTATGTCCAAAGACACCCGAATGGATTTCGCCACACTTCTTTCATAGAAAAGAAGAGGTTGCCAAAGAGAAACCGCTAACTTATCGAGAGTTATTAGAGTGGAGTCAAGAAGATCGTAAAATTAAAACAAGGGGAAAGTTAACAGTGGAAGGTTATCATTTCTCATTTATGACTAGCGATAGAGATTTAAGTTGGATAAAAAGACTTTTTGTTTAAGGTCCCCTCCTCTCTCCTGGGCGTCCTTGAGGCCTTACCTTTCAAAGTCCTCCGTGTCTGAAGGAAGGGGACGTGGGAAATGCGTGTCTGGGATAGACTTTGTGTGTTTTAAAAAATGAATCTTCTACCTAGGCTCTATGCTGACATGTGGGAACCTTTTCTACCTCCTCTGTTTTGGATGGTGGCTGTCCTTGCTCTACGTCCTGGTCTCCATCCTGATGTTCCTGACCATCCTGGGGGTGCCCTACGGTGAGTTCAGGGGCCTTAGCACAGAATCATGAAATTGTAGAATTGGGACCGTCCAAGGTCATCTAGTCCAACCCCAGGAATCTCAGAGCATACGAAAAGCAGTTGCGGCTGCGCTCATGTTCAAGATCCAGTTTCGGGGAGGAGGGAGGGACTCAAGAGGCAAAAGCAATGGATGGGTGGAAGATCCAGGACAGATATGTTTGTAAAAACTTGGTTGTCCAGTGTGGCAGTGTTTGGACTTCGGAACTACCTGCCAATTGATACAAAGCAGGCACATATGTTGGATGTTGGTGTATGTTTTAACCACTTTGAATATTTTAACATTTTGGCCAATAATTGTACAGTGGTACCTCTAGTTGCGGACACGATCTGTTCCGAGGTGCGCACGGAAAGTCCGCAACTAGAGCGGCGCTTCTGCGCAAGCGAGGAGTGCGATTGAGCGCTTCTGCGCATGTGCAAAGCACACTGAACGCTTCTGTGCGTGTGCGCATGGCGAAATCCGGAAATACACACTTCTGGGTTTGCCGCATTCGCAAGCCGAAAAGACGCAACATGAACCTAACGCAACACAATGCATGACTGTGTTCTTTTATTCTCTTTCTAAATCACTTCGAGGGTTTTTAAAATTTTTTAAAAATAACAATCAAGAAGTGCATACATTTTATGAAATAGGTATTTTTTTAAAAAAGGAAATCTGCCCCAGAAAGCCACAGCTAATGTGACTAGTAGCCTAATTTTCGCCTTAGTGGCTGGGAATAGTCAGGTTAACCTAATGCGATGTAGCTGATTTTCTTACTGTGAGGAAAAGCCTGAGTCTTGCATACACCATGCCCATTATCCCAGATGGGATCTTGCCAGTGGCGGCTAGTGGCTCTTGGGAGTCATAGTAGGGAAGGCAGAGCGCCCGGTCAGGGACAAATCTGCCATGAAACAAATCAAGCTGAACAGTCTAGTCGACCCAATTTGAATCGCACGACTCAAACGGATTAATTTTTGGTGGTATGAATTCCGACAATCCCGGAGTTTGAGATTGTCAGAATATTTTGTAAAATGTGCTTTGTGTAGTAGGTGTTTCAGCTGAAAGATTCTATCGACTGTGGACTTTTCTCGGTTTCATTTCATCATTCTAGGATGCATCCTGCATGTCTAGAACATTCCCCACATTTTCATCCCACCCCATAACTCAAAAACTATAAAACACAGGATGTTTTTATTCAACCCAGTGACTTCGGCACGTGAGATAATCCAGTACAGTGGTGGCTTGGGTTGCGAACGTGATCCGTGCGGGAGGAACTTTGAAGTGTCAGGCATAGCTCTAATGGCTTTAGCCCAAACGTAGCAGAGTTTTCCTGCACAGCGAAGAAGCTAGTTGAGGTGGAAATGACTAGTCAGCTAGACTCAGAATAACTATTTACGGGATTTATTAAAAGGAAAAATAAAACCAGCAGAGTTTCTGCATACAAAACAAAGCAAAATAAATCCTTTCTTTCTCTCTCTCTCTTAACCATACACAGCACTCCTAACACACCTAACACACACCACTGTGCTAGCAATCCCTAGATAACAGAGTTGAGTGCTGGTCGTTAACCAATCAGAGTAAGTAGTTTCTAGGTCAAGCTGACCTTGGCTTTCTGCCAAGAGTAAATTGACACTGCCCTGAGTTAATTGTGTGAAGCCAGAATCTGTAAGTTTCCCATGAGAACCAATTAACAGAAACTGAACACCCCCTCACAGATTCTGCTGGACAATTAACATCAAATACACCTATGTAGGAGATTATTTTTCCAGCAAACCTAAACCCTTGCACATTCGCTTGTTCTTTACCTTTGCCAATGGTTTAGTTAACACATCTGCTACATTTTCTTCACTTGATACATAAGTACAGGTGATTACATTGTCTTGTACACAGCAACGCACATTTTGGTATTTTACAGAGATATGTTTGGAACGCGATTTGAAACCCTCTGTTTTACTTAAGGTTATACAAGCTTGATTATCAATGTAAACTTGTACTGGTTCTCCACAATTTACTTTTAAATCTGTTAACAAATGCTTGAAATAAATCACCTCGTTGCACAATTCACTCAATGCGGCGTACTCAGATTCCGTTGATGACACACTTACAACGTCTTGCTTGCGTGACCGCCAGCTGATTAAAGCTCCACCGACCATTATGACTAGTCCTGTGACAGATTTTCTATCTGGCAAATTTCCCCAGTCACTATCACAGTAGCAACTCAACATTTCATCTTCTGAAGAATTTAATTGTAACATATAGCCAATTGTCTGTTTGAGGTATCTCAGAACTTGTTTTACCCCTTTCCAGGCATTTAGTGTGGGTTTTGAGACCAATCTACTTAATATGCCTACTGCATAGCTAATATCAGGTCTGGACCACTGTGCTAGATACAATAAACTTCCAATTACAGAATGATATACATCAGGATGTTCAAATTCAGGACTCTCATCTATATGAAGTGTTTTTATGAAACCTGGATCCATAGGCACCACTGCCCCTTTGCAATCCTGCATCCTGTATGTAGTCAGTAGTTGTTTAACTTTGTTCTGCTGACTAATTAGGCAGCTGCCATCTTGGGCCCAGCACACTTCCAACCCTAGATATGTCCTAACCGGGTCTAAGTCTTTCACTTTGAACTTACTGGACAATTGCTTGGCAAACCTTTTAGTTTGTTTATCTGTTTTGCAAGCATACAATACATCATCTACATAAATCAGACAAAACTCTTGATCACTGCCTGCACCACGTACATAAACACAATTGTCAGCTGTACTCTGCTTGAAACCAAATGACACTAAGGCCTCATGGAAACATTTGTTCCAAGATCTTGCAGCCTGTTTAAGACCATATAGAGCTTTGTTTAATTTCAACACTCTATTGGAACCTGTCTCATAACCAGGCGGTTCGGCTAGATACAGGTCTTCTGATATTGATGCATGTAAATATGCAGTCTGGATATCAAAATGGTTTAACAGGAGTTTTCTCTTTGCTCCAAGCGTTAAAATCAGCCTTACACTGTCCCCCTTAGCAGTAGGGGAAAAAGTCTCGTCATAATCTTTTCCAGGCCTCTGAGAGTATCCTTGAGCCACTAAACGAGCTTTGTATTTGTACTCTCCGGTCACCAGAGGTTTAAGTTTGTACACCCACCTGCAGCCTACAATCTTTGCCCCCTCAGGCGCTGCTACTGGTGTAAAAACCTTGTGCTCATTCAGAGAGGACATCTCTTCCTCCATTGCCTGCTTCCAGAGCTCTGCCTCCTCTTTTGGTAACTTTAACACCTCCTGAAAACTCTTGGGTTCTGCAATCACACTAAACACATTTGCAGTATCTGGAGAAAAACGCACTGGAGGCACTCCTTTGTTTTGTCTTTTAGATCTTCTGGGAGAAAATTTTTCTTCTGACCCACTTTCCTCCTCAGAACTACGACCTCTCTTTTGTTGCTTAGCAACTGGTCTTTGGGCAACTCCACTTTCTTGAGAACTCTTATCTGAACTTTCCTCCCCCTCAGACTCTGATTCTCTATGTTTACCTTCAGAGTCATGAAGCTCCTGGGAAGGTTCAAACCAAACCTCAGTATTGGCATGTAGTCTCTCCCAGCCACTATGTTCACAAAAACTGGCATTCCTGGAGATCACAATGCCATTTGTCCCTTCAGCAAAGCGGAAACCTTTTCCCAGCTCCTGGTAACCCACAAACACTAACTGTTTGGTCTTAGGATCTCCCTTCTTCCTCATTTGTTTTGGAATTAACACCCAGGCTTTTGATCCAAACACATGCAAATGGTCAATTTTGGGTTTTTTCTGAAACAATTTAAAGTACGGGGTTGTACCTATTGTTTGATGAAAGAGCCTATTTTGGAGATAACACGCGGTGAGCATGCTCTCCCCCCAATAAGACATGGGCAAATCAGCATCATCAAGCATGGCAAACATCATGTCTTGTAAAGATCTGTTTTTTCGCTCTGCAACGCCATTCTCCTCTGGGGAAAAAGCGTTCGTTTTTCTATGCCCAATGCCACGCTTTTGTAACCAATCTCTAAAAGCATTTGACATAAATTCGCCACCTCTGTCCGTCTGAATCCTTCTGAGTTTAATGGACAGAAATCTTTCCACAGAGGCCACCCAGCCTTTAAACACGTCACCCTTATTCTTCATGGGAAAAACCCAAGAGTAACGCGTGGCGTCATCCACAATTGTTAGTGAAAAGCGCGATCCACCCCTGCTTACAGCAAATGGACCAATTACGTCCATGTGAACCAGCTGTAGCGGTGACTCACTAACTCTGTCACTTCTGGGGTAAGAGACTCTGTGGGTTTTAACCTTTTTACAAACATTGCAATCAAGGTACTTGTTACAACTCTTTAAATTACACCCATCAGCCAATTCAGACATTTTTAGTACACTTTTCCAGCAAGCATGCCCCATTTTCCTATGCAATAAGTGCACACAATTGTCATGTATAGCTTTGTTATTCACTGCAGGCTGAGATTTACTGACTACTGCTGCAACTTGAGATCCTGCTTTAAGCCAAAACAAGCCTCCCTCTGACTTAGCAGTGCCTAAAATCTCACCAGCCTTCTTAATAATGCAACTGTCTCCTTCAAAATACACTTTAAACCCAGCTTTTAGCAAACAATCTACAGACATCAGATTGCTCCTTAATGAAGGCACATAAAGTACATTTTGCAGGCATTCACGAAGACAAGGAACAAAAACTGCACCCCCCGAAATCACTTCGGAAGTACTTCCGTCTGCTAGAGCCACCTGGCTGCGCTGTGCTGAGTTCTTGGAAACAAACAATTCATCTGAATTTACGATGTGCCGAGACGCTCCCGAATCGACCACCCAGACAGCTTGTTTCTCATCAGCAATCTTGACCTCGGCGGTCACCAGTTGAGCCGACTGTTTTCGTTTGAAGAATTTCTTTTTACGCTGCTGCTGCTGCTGATCTCGTCTCTGCTCCTGCACCGGCCACTGAGACTTGACCAACTCAGGACATTGTCGTTTTAGATGCGCTGAAGACCCACATCGAAAACAACGCCTAACAGCAAACGCTGACTCCTCACCGGCACACTGCTCTTGCTTCACCCCTGGCATGGCATGAGAACTCCTTCCAAACCGCCCGCCTGTAGAAGCCTCTGCAGCCAACGACCTTTCTTGCCTCTTCTGCCACTCTTCAATCAAACGCCCAGTAACGTAACTGATTGATAAATCACGCTCCTGTATGCCTTCTAGAGACAAAACTAAATTATCCCAGCTTTCCGGGAGAGAACTCAAAATAATAGCCACCTTCTCCTGCTGGTCTAATGCACAGTCTCTTTCCTGTAGCGCAGCAAACTTTAACTGTAAACTGTGTAGGTGTTCCTGCATTGTAACCCCAGGCTGTAACATTGCCTTGTACAATGCCTTGCGAATGAACAGCTTGGAAACCGCTGTCTCACGCACATGGAGTTCTTTAAGTGCTTGCCACACACCTCTAGCTGACTTGATTCCCCTCACATACGGCAACTGGGAATCTTCCAGCCCCAATACAATTGTGGCCCTTGCTCTTTGGTCTTTATCGAGGTCTTCATCATCAGGCTTCGCAGGAAACTTACTCACCACTTGCCAGAGACGATCCCTCTGCAGCACTGCCTGCATGCGTTCCGACCACAGCAAGTAATTGGAGTCATTCAGACGCTCAAAAGCCATCTGAACTGGTTGTGAGGCCATCTTGAGAGCGATGTCCCTGGAACCCGGAACCAGCTACTCACGACCACCGAGAGAGAAAACAGGAACCACAGCACCCAGCACTCACACGCTGCAGCTGTTGTCCTTGTGTCCGCTGCGTCACCAGCTCACCCCAGTCAGGAACCAGCAGGTGTCCATCTGCTGCACCAACAGGAACAACAACTTCTGGAACTACTGGAACCAACGCCGTTGATGCTGACACCACCACAACTCAGGCTGGCAGCACAATACCCATAACCTCATGGAACTTTGAAGTGTCAGGCATAGCTCTAATGGCTTTAGCCCAAACGTAGCAGAGTTTTCCTGCACAGCGAAGAAGCTAGTTGAGGTGGAAATGACTAGTCAGCTAGACTCAGAATAACTATTTACGGGATTTATTAAAAGGAAAAATAAAACCAGCAGAGTTTCTGCATACAAAACAAAGCAAAATAAATCCTTTCTTTCTCTCTCTCTCTTAACCATACACAGCACTCCTACTCCTAACACACCTAACACACACCACTGTGCTAGCAATCCCTAGATAACAGAGTTGAGTGCTGGTCGTTAACCAATCAGAGTAAGTAGTTTCTAGGTCAAGCTGACCTTGGCTTTCTGCCAAGAGTAAATTGACACTGCCCTGAGTTAATTGTGTGAAGCCAGAATCTGTAAGTTTCCCATGAGAACCAATTAACAGAAACTGAACACGTTCACAACCCACAGCGTTCGCACGCGCAAGTCGCAATTCGTTGCTTCTGCGCATGCGCAAAGCGTGATTTAGCGCTAATGCGCATGCGCAAACGCCAAAACCGGGAAGTAATCTGTTCCGGTACTTCCGGGTTTGGTGCCATGCGCAACCCAAAACCGCGCAACCTGAAGCGTCTGTAACCCGAGGTATGAATGTACAACCATTTTAATCAAAATCTGAGATGTAGTTGTTAATTTTTTGAAAAATAAACATGCCGATCTCTTGTGGGGCAACCCCAGTGAAGAACGTCAAAGGGTTACCCAGACCACATTACTGGCTGAGAAGGGGGGCGGGTCATGACAGCTGGAGCTCCAGGGCCCCCCCAAAACTTAGAATAAGTTAGACCTCACCTGTCTTTCTCCCCTCCGCAGGTAAGCTGTGTTGGAAACTTGCGGGATATTTCCTCTGGCCGTTTGGGAAAGTCATTCAAAAGGTAGGAGACCCCAACGGAAGCTGGCAGCCGTCTGTTCAGGATACAGCCTGCAGCCGTTGATTTTTGCAGAACTGCGACTTCGGGCGTTTTTGAGAGATGCCTGCCAATTATGGCGGCTGAGGAAGCTGTGTGTCTTTAGGGCAGAGGGTGAGGGAAGAAGGGGGTTGTGGCTTGTGAGGTGAAACCTGTCTGCTCCTCTGGGGTGGGGGGTGATTTCGGTCCTCCCCTTACGGTCACTTCTGGAAAGAATATGCGGGCTGAAGCGCAGCCGGCCTTTGAAATGTTCACTTCTCCGAATTCTGTACCGCTGTTTAAAAAATTGCTTATCCATGTGAAAATAGCAGTACAAAAATACATGAGGGGGGGCAGGGGGAGAATTGCTTGCAAAAATATGTTTATTAGAAGGAATGCACAATGATAACAAATGTTTGTGAGGACTCTACCACCTCCAGCACAGACCACCTTGGATGAGGTTTTAAAACCTATACAGCCGTACCTTGGGAGCCGAACGGAATCCGTTCCAGAAGTCCGTTCGAAAGAGCGTCTCCACTCCCATTGTTCAGCTTGGACACTGAGGTCCAGCTCCAAAGGCCTTCTGGCGGTTCCCTCCCTGCGAGAAGTAAGGTTACAGGGAACCAGGCAGAGGGCCTTCTCGGTGGTGGCACCCGCCCTGTGGAACGCCCTCCCACCAGATTTCAAAGAGATAAACAACTACCAGACTTTTAGAAGACATCTGAAGGCAGCCCTGTTTAGGGAAGCTTTTAATGTTTAATGCTGTATTGTTTTTAACACTTGATTGGAAGCCGCCCAGAGTGGCTGGGGAAACTCAGCCAGATGGGCGGGGTATAAATAAATAAATAATAATAATAATAATAATAATTCCAAAGGGTTTGAAAACCAAAGCGTGGCTTCCGATTGGCTGCAGGAAGCTCCTGCAGCCAATCGGAAGCCCCATTGGATGTTCGGCTTCCAAAAGAACGTTCGGAAACCGGAACACTCACTTCCGGGTTTGCGGCGTTTGGGAGCCAAAACGTTCGAGAACTAAGCTGTTCGAAAACAGAGGTACGGCTTTGTTTAGTTTTGTTGTGCGTTGGCAAATCGCCTTAAGTCTACAGTGGATGCTCGGGTTGCGAACATGATCTGTGCAGGATGCACATTCGCAACCCGCAGCGGCGCGTCTGCGCACGTGTGGGTTGCAATTTGGCACTTCTGTGCATGTGCAAAGCGTGATTTAGTGCGTCTGCGCATGTGCAACCGCCGAAACCCGGAAGTAACCAGTTCCGGTACTTCTGGGTTTCGGCAGTCCATAACCCCAAAAAACGCAACCTGAAGCATCTGTAACCCGAGGTATGACTGTACAGTGGCACCTTGGGTTACATACGCTTCAGGTTACGTACGCTTCAGGTTACAGACTCCGCTAACCCAGAAATAGTGCTTCAGGTTAAGAACTTTGCTTCAGGATGAGAACAGAAATCGTGCGGTGGCGGCAGGAGGCCCCATTAGCTAAAGTGGTGCTTCAGGTTAAGAACAGTTTCAGGTTAAGTACGAACCTCCAAAACGAATTAATTACTTAACCCAAGGTACCACTGTAATGTGAAAGGTGATTCATAATCTATTCTTGTTGTTATTTTATTATTATAATATTTTGCCTAATGTACACATTTTTTGCAAACCGTTTCCCACAGTAAAAATAATGTCTTGGGCTTTGATTTGGGAAGCGCCCTTTCCCTCCCCTGACTTCTTTCTCAACTCCTGCATCTTGCAGACGAAAACTTACCACCGGAACTGCAACATGAAGTTCAGCAAATACGACGCCATCGCGGAAGTGAACGAGGTGAAGGAGACCACTCCCCTCGTCTCCCGCCAGGAGTCGGCTTGCGAGGACAGTGCAGCGCACTGGGTAAGGTGGGGTGCTGCCTTCCTAGAATTTTAGAGTTCGAAGGGACCCCCAAAGGCCATCTACTCCAGCCCCCTGGAATGCAGGAATCACAGCTCAAAATTCCTTAAATGAGAGGGGGCAGACTTTCCCCCCACTAGAGGTTTTAAAACAGAGGTTGCAGAAAACGAGTGAGGGTCCCAACTAAAGAAGAATGGCAACTGAAGCTGATGAAATATGCGTAGCTTGTGGACGTAACGTATAGAATCAGAGAACAAGAAGAACGTATGTTTAAAGAAGATTGGAAAATGTTTGTTGAATACCGTATTTTTCGCTCTATAGGACGCACTTTCCCCCCTCCAAAACTTAAGGGGAAATGTGTGTGCATCCTATGGAGCTCCGGAGGCTTCGCATTGCTTTCGCTGAAGCCTGGAGAGCGAGAGGGGTCGGTGCGCACCAACCCCTCTCGCTCTCCAGGCTTCAGGGATGCTGCCTGAAGCCTTTGGAGCGCAGTGGGACCTCGCGCTGCGCTCCGAAGGCTTCGGGTTCCTTTTGCTGAAGCCGGGAGAGCAAGACTCTCCTGGTTTCAGCCAAAGGAACCCGAAGCCTTTGGAGTGCAGTGCGAGGTCCCGCTGCGCTCCAAAGGCTTCAGCCACGCACCTGCCTGGAAGCCGGAGGAGGAACAGAAGGGTCTCCTGCTGTTCCTTCTCCAGCTTCACTTGAAGGGGCACTGTGCAGTTCTCCCTCTCTGCTCAGCACCTCTCCTTCGCAGGAGAGGGAGAACTGCGCAGCGCCCCTTCAGCAACGCGCCTGCCCTGTCTTCTGCCTTAGCCCTGCGCTGCCTCTTCGGATAGGGGGAGCCTTCATCCCGCTGCCCTGAAGAGGCTTGGTGCGGTTATCCCAGAAGCCAGAACAGCAACATGGTATCCCATAAGCCAGATCCCTCTTGCTGTTCTGGCTTCTGGGATTCAAAATATATTTTTTTCTTGTTTTCCTGTCCCCCAAACTAGGTGCGTCTTATCATCTGGTGCGTCCTATAGAGCGAAAAATAGGGTATATGGGGGGAAATGGTTTAAAGTGGAGCCTCTGGATACGAATGTAATTCATTCTGGGGGTCCGTGCGTACCCCGAAAAATCCTTATCCAGAGGCGCTGCTTTTGTGCATGTGCGCGGCGCGATAGAGCGTTTCTGCGCATGCACGAGTGGCGAAAGCCGGAAAAATACTTCTGGGTTTGCCGCTTTCACAACCCAAAGTTTACGTGACTCGAGAGTAACGTAACCCGAGGGTCTACTGTGCATTTGAAAATGTTGGCAGCATTAAGATAAATTCAGCAGTGTAAACAAGCTTGGATGGATGTAGTAATGGAATACTGTGGTACCTTGGGTTAAGAACTTAATTCATTCTGGAGGTCTGTTCTTAACCTGAAGCACCACTTTAGCTAATGGGGCCTCCTGCTGCTGCCACGCAATTTCGCAATTTCTGTTCTCATCCTGAAGCAAAGTTCTTAACCCGAGGTACTATTTCTGGGTTAGCAGAGTCTGTAACCTGAAGCATCTGTAACCCGAGGTACCACTGTACTGAATGGTTTAATTTACCTAAAATATGCAGGGATTTATGATTTGTAAAATGAACCATGGAAAGAGAAGACGGGAAGTCATTGATACTTTAAGGATGTTTAGGTGAGCATTCTAAATTGTAAAACAGAAAATTTAAGAGAATTATATTTTAAAAAATAAAACAGAGGTTGGGTGCCCCTCTGCCAAGGAGTATTTAGCTGTGATTCCTGTCATGTGTGAGGGCTGGACTAGATGGCTCTTGGCGTCCCTTCCGCCTCTACAGTTCTGTGGTTCTGCCCCTGTGTGTTTCTGATCTGCCAGTGGGGAAACTCCTCTCCCCCCTCACTGATCCGTCCCATTCCCCATCTCTCCCAGCGGCGTCCCAGCACCTACGTCTGGCTTCTTTTGGGCTACCCGCTCTTGTCTGTCGCCCACGGACTGATCTGCTTCGTCTGCTGGCTCCTCGTCTTCATCATCCCCGTGGCCAAGATGAACGGCCGCACCGTCACTAAGGTCCTCCTCCTGCCCCCGGAGCAGGTCCACGTCCAGCGGCTGCGGAAGGTAAAGGTGTTGGCGGGATGGGGGCCGCGGTCATCGCAGAGGGCAGGGCCCCCGTGGAGAAAGGCTTGTGGTTTTTTAGCCAAGCAAGCAAGAGACGGCACAGGTAGAACTTCGGAGAATTATCCAAACAGATAAACAAAGATCTTTTGTTGCACGGTTCGTTGTTAACCTGTGGAACTCCCTGCCACAGGAGACAGGGATGACCGCCAGCTGGGATGGATTTAAAAGAGGATCACAGATGAGGAGAGGGCAATGCTTCTCGATCCCACTTGTAGGAAACCCCAGAAGGAGAGAGTTGCTCTCGTGCTCGGATCCTGTTGCATATTTCCCTTCGGCTCGGCCCCTGTGAGAACAGGATGCTGGACTGTATGGGCTATTGCCCTGACCCAGCTGGCTTTTTTGTGTGTGTGCTTATGTTGTAACGCGGGTGTCGCTGTGGGTTAAACCACAGAGCCTAGGGCTTGCCGATCAGAAGGTTGGCGGTTCGAATCCCCGCGACGGGGTGAGCTCCCGTTGCTCGGTCCCTGCTCCTGCCAACCTAGCAGTTCAAAAGCACGTCAAATTGCAAGTAGATAAATAGGCACCGCTCCGGCGGGAAGGTAAACGGCGTTTCCGTGCGCTGCTCTGGTTTGCCAGAAGCGGCTTAGTCCTGCTGGCCACATGACCCAGAAGCTGTACGCCAGCTCCCTCGGCCAAGAAAGCGAGATGAGCGCTGCAACCCCAGAGTCGGCCACGACTGGACCTAATGGTCAGGGGTCCCTTTATCTTTTTATGTTATAACATCCCAGGGCAAACACACGCAATTCACACAGTCCCTACCCCGGAACTGAAGTTTTAGCACAGGCATCGGCAACGTTTTTGTGGCTTGGGCTGGTTCACGGTCCTGCAGACGCCATGGTGGGCCAGTGCGTGAGCATGTGCAAACGCTATTTCCGGCGCGGAGGAGGCGTGCACAGCTTCTCATGGACTGCAGGAGGTTCCCGCAGCCCAGGGGAAGCCAGCCAGCGTCGCAGAAGGCAGTCCCTGCTCTGCTCCGCCCTGGTTTAGCGTGGCGCACGGGCCGACTGAGCAGGCAGTGGGGGTCCATGCGCCGGTTAAACGACCACCATGGGCCTTAGGATGCTGAACCAATTTTAGCAGCATTGTGCATTGACTGGCGTCAACTCTGTATCCAGGGCAGCTGTCTACCAGCTCCATCTGGTACGCAGGATGAGACCCTCCCTGCCCACAGACTGTCTTGCTAGAGTGATGCATGCTCTAGTTATCTCCCGCTTGGACTACTGCAATGCGCTCTATGTGGGGCTACCTTTGTAGGTGACCCAGAAACTACAACTAATCCAGAATGCAGCAGCTAGACTGGTGACTGGGAGCAGCCGCTGAGACCATATAACACTGGTTCTGAGAGACCTACACTGGCTCCCAGTACGTTTTTGAGCTCAATTCAAAGTGTTGGTGTTGCCCTTTAAAGCCCTAAACGGCCTCGGTCCAGTATACCTGAAGGAGCGTCTCCACCCCCATTGTTCTGCCCGGACACTGAGGTCCAGCACCGAGGGCCTTCTGGCGGTTCCCTCATTGCGAGAAGCAAAGCTACAGGGAACCAGGCAGAGGGCCTTCTCGGTAGTGGCGCCCGCCCTGTGGAACGCCCTCCCATCAGATGTCAAAGCGATAAAAACTACCTGATATTCAGAAGACATCTGTTCAGGGAAGTTTTTAATGTGTGACGTTTTAGTGTATTTTTGGTCTCTGTGGAAGCCGCCCAGAGTGGCTGGGGAAACCCAGCCAGATGGGCGGGGTACAAATAATAAATTATTATTATTATTATTATTATTATTATTATTATTATTATTATTACTACTAATGGTCTCTTGGCTCTGCCGTCTGCAGACAGAAGTTCCCCTCGACGCTGAAGTGCTCCTTTGCTGCTACCGGGCTGTGAACGCTTATTACTACAAATACGCCGTGGATGGGATCAATGTATTTGCCGTCAGTATCCTTTTGGTGTTGTTGCTCTGGGCTTTACCTCCTTGGGAGCGGGGTTTGTGCGAGAGCTTTGGATCGGGGTCTCTCTTAGCAGAGTAGGATCTCTTGAATGCAGTGGTGCCCCTCCTTGATTTATAAACCTCAATTGCGTTGCATTAAAAAAATAAAGAATTGAGCAGGCTGAATCGGTTAAGCAAAACAGATGGGTTTTCTGCGCGGAGTTGCTTCTGCAGATGTAGCGAGAGCAGAGGAGCAAAACCTGCCCAAGGTTGTAAAGACTTCGGAGAGAATAATTGGGTGCCCCTTCCCACCTTGGATCAAATCTACGCTTCCAGGTGCCATAAGAAAGCAGCAGAGATAGCGCAGGATAGTGCGCACCCCGGAAATGATCTCTTTCAGCTTCTGCCTTCTGGAGGAAGGTACAGGGTTATAAAGACTAGGACTAGCCGCCGGAGAAAGAGTTTCTATCCAAATGCGATTTTGGTTCTAAATGCAGTGTAAGGAGTCTCTATGGGAGTATATTGTATTTAATTATGCAGTATCAGACTTTTTAGGGGCTAACCAGGCTGGGATAGCTGGGATAGCAGGCTTGTTGGTTTTTGAATGTCTGATGCAGATTTTTTCAATTTCGTTGTTCTGTATGGGACAATGACAATAAAGATTATCGTATCGTATCGACCATTCTGAAAAACTTCCTTCCCCATCTTTAAACAAAGAGGTTGCGCACTCTGCACATGCTTAAGAGAACTCTTGACTTTGCATGGGCCTCCAGAGGAGCCTTGGCTCAGATCAAGCCCCAGGTGCAGCCCCAACGTTTTGAAGTTTTAATGTCTTGCATAAGGACTAGAAACCTGTTTTGGTTAAAGCAGGAGCGTTGATAGGGAGAGTGTCAAAACTCTGGCTCTGCTGTCTAATTCAATGCTTGCACTTGCAGCTTGGCCTCAGCCAGTCATTGTATTCCTAGCACCTCCTTGGCTTCATCTTCCCAGGAGGAATTAATAATAATAATAATAATAATAATAATAATAATAATAATAATAAAATTTATTATATGTACCTCACCCATCTGGCTGGGTTTCCCCAGCCACTCTGGGCGGCTGTTTCTCAGCGAAACCTCCTGCGCAGTTGATGCCGCTCAAAAGAAAATACGCACGTGTGTTTTTCCTTTCAATACCTCTTGTCAGATCTGCTCCCTTTGGTCATTGTGACTCTAGTTCTGGGCTACGCGGATAAGCACAACCATTACACCAGCTCTGTGGTGAAGTTCACCTTGGCGCTGCTCTCCATCATGCCCCTCTCGTACTACATAGGCATGGCAATTGCCAGGTAAGAGGCGTTAAGAAAGAATTAACCGTGAGATCTAGATTCATGGGATCATACAAGGCGTGATCGGAAAGTTTGGTGAATGGCCACAGAAATCAGACAGCCGGAAACAGTCAAATGTACAACTTTGTTGTTGTTTAGTTGTTTAGTCGTGTCGGACTCTTTGTGACCCCCTGGACCAGAGCACGCCAGGCACTCCTGTCTTCCACTGCCTCCCGCAGTTTGGTCAAACTCATGCTGGTAGCTTCGAGAACACTGTCCCACCATCTTGTCCTCCGTCGTCCCCTTCTCCTTGTGCCCTCCATCTTTCCCAACATCAGGGTCTTTTCCAGGGAGTCTTCTCTTCTCATGAAAAGAAGACTCCCTGGAAAAGACTTCTCTTCATGAGAAGAGAAGACTCCCTGGAAAAGTAGGCCCCCTCTGATACAACGCGCCTTTGACAACGTGCGTAGAACTGTTGGAAACTTCTGGAGAAGTCCTCTTTCCGTACTGCTTTCAGTTCCCTCATTACAGCAGCTTGGACATGTGAAATGTTCAGAAATCTGTGCCCTTTCAGTGCAGATTTCAGTTTTGGAAAAATAAAGAAATCCGGAATCGGCCAGATTGGGAGAATATGGAGGGTGGGACAACTCAGTAACCTTAGTAACGATTTCACACGGAATATGCAATTCTTCCGCCATCATTCAGACAAACGGCGATCCCTCATCAATAACTCACAATCTTGTATCAACTTTTGCCGCCGTTCTGCTCACCGTTGGTCTGACAAACTGAGGGTCATCTTCGTTGGTTTGCCGCCCTTCACAAAACCGCTTCAACCACTCACACACTGTCTTTCGAGTTACAGCTTAATCTCTGTACACAATTGTGAGCATTTTGTGCATTTCTGATGCCAATTGTGTGTTCAAATACAGTGGATGCTAGGGTTGCGAACGTGATCCATGCAGGATGCACGTTCGCAACTCGCAGCGGTGTGTCTGCGCACGTGCGGGTTGCGATTTGGCGCTTCTGCGCATGCGCGACCTCCGAAACCCGGAAGTAACCCGTTCCGGTAACCTGAAGAAACACAATCGGAAGCGTCTGTAACCCGAGGTATGACTGTATTTCTCGCTGTCCGATTTCTGTGACCATTCCATAGCTGTCAACTTACAGATTTGAAAATAAGGGACCAGCAGCATCAAAAATAAGGGGTCAGCAGCCAAAATAAGAGATTTTCTGGGCACAGGTATTTTCATCTTCTGAGCCCCTCTGAGCCAAAGGCAGAAAGCCCAGCCAGAAGCCAAACGAAGCCTCAAGCGGTGGTTCCCACAGCACAGCAACCCAGCAAAGGGGATGCAGCAAGGAAAACCACCATCACCTCTCTGCTGGGAAGCGCTGAGCAAAGGCGAGTCCCCAGGCAACGCGGCCGATTTGATCAGCACAAGGCATGCAAGCTCCACCCCCGCAGTCGTTCTCAGACTCCTTATTGGGTGAGCAACGCAGCTAAGCAACACAGTTGGAGCCTCCCTCCTCCCTGGCCAGCAGGGAGGGAGGGAGAGGAGCTGCTTCCTTTGAAACCCGGGAAATTTACGGGACATCATCAATAAGGGACAGCAGCGGGACACAGTGCTAGGATAAGTGACTTTCCCGCCAAATAAGGGACAGTTGACAGCTATGGACCATTCACCGAACTTTCCGGTCACAACTTGTAGAATGGCTGAGTTGTGAGGGACCCCAAGGCCCTTCTGATGATGCTAAGGGCCGGTGACTTCACCTCGTGGACCTTCTCCTTTTCTCCTGCAGCATCTCGGCCCAGAGCAACTTCGCGGTGGGGGCCGTGGTCAACGCCACGTTCGGCTCCATCACGGAGCTCACTTTCTACATCACGGCCCTCATCAAAGGCGCCCGGGAAAAGAACAAGTGCTACGAGGAAATCGTCAAGTCCGCCTTGACGGGGACTCTCCTGGGCTGCGTCCTTTTCATCCCGGTGAGTCCTGCCCTCAAGTGCCCATCCAGACACTTGAAATAAACAACTACCTGACTTTTAGAAAACATCTGAAGGCAGCCCTGTTTAGGGAAGTTTTTAATGTTTGATGTATTTATCGTGTTTTGAATGTTCTATTGGGAGCCACCCAGAGTAGTTGGGGAAACCCAGCCAGATGGGCGGGGTATAAATAATTAATTACCGTATTTTTTGCACCATAACACTCACTTTTTTCCTCCTAAAAAGTAAGGGGAAATGTCTGTGCGTGTTATGGAGGGAATGCCTACAGGTGGCATGCCTACAGATTTTCCTCCTCTAGAAACTACGTGCGTGTTATGGTCGGGTGCGTGTTATAGAGCGAAAAATACGGTAATAAGAATAATAACAATATATTTATTTATTATCTTCCCTCTTGGAATTTGTGACTTCTCTGTCCCTCCGTACTTCCCCATCCCCTCGTATCTGTCAGGACTGTTCCTTCCGGCCTGAAATTCTGCGTCTGAATTCTGCAAGCGGAACAGGGGAGCTTTCAGTCGCGTTCAGAAGGGATTTGTTTTTACTTGATCGGTTTCGTAACGTTTACACGCTGCTTTGATTTAATTAATTAATGGATGAATTTAGTAGACTCCTTCTCTCGCCTCATTAGCTTAGGGAAGGCTGTGCTAGAATAAGGCTCCCCTTTTCTGCATGCTGAATGGAGTCCCCAGCCTGGTTCCACAGTGGTCCCGTCCCTGACCTTGCGACACGTTACTCCCCGACCATAACGGATCTGCAAAACAGCAACAGACTTGCGGCGAAGTCGCACAATGAAAAATCGGAGGGGAGGTGCTGCAATGTGCTCTACACGGGGCTTCCTTTGTGCTTGATCCAGAGGCTGCATTGAGTGCAGAATGCTGCCGCACGATTGCTGACAGTAACGAGGCCTTCCTGGCGTATGACACCTTTGCTCAGAGATCAAAGAAGTAACTTACAGGGTCCCATAGAGGTGGGGTCAAACTGGGCCCAGACCAAAGGCCAGGTGGAACAGCTCCGTCTTGCAGGCCCTGCGGAAGGATGTCAAGTCTCGCAGGGCCCTAGTCTCCTGTGATAGAGCATTCCACCAAGCTGGGGCCAAAGCCGAAAAGGCCCTGGCCCTGGTTGAGGCCAGTCTAACCTCGAGGCCCGAGACCTCCAAGATATTATTATTTGTGGACTGTAAGGTCCTCCGCAGGGCATACCAGGTCTTAAACATTATTTTCATTTCATTGTATTTGTAAAAATATATCTTTATTAATTTAAAATAAATACATTTGTAAAAAAAAGACGTACATACAAGTAAACAAACATACAATCAACCAAACAAACAAATAACAGAAAAATCAAACAAACCACCACACTATAAGATATAAGAAGGTTAATATAATTATCATCATATATACTCCTGGCATTGAACACAATTATAAAATTTATAGAAAAGAAATTTAAAACTGACTTCCAATTAGGTAATCTCATTGTACTTCGTCTATCCATTACTTTATACTGCACAGTTACATATTTCTTATATAATTTCTTTTTACCTCCCTTGTTGTTGTTGTATAGTTGTTTAGTTGTGTCCGCCTCTTCCTGACCCCCTGGACCAGAGCACGCCAGGCACTCCTGTCTTCCACTGCCTCCCGCAGTTTGGTCAAACTCATGCTGGTAGCTTCGAGAACACTGTCCCACCATCTTGTCCTCGGTCGTCCCCTTCTCCTTGTGCCCTCCATCTTTCCCAACATCAGGGTCTTTTCCAGGGAGTCTTCTCTTCTCAGGAGGTGGCCAAAGTCTTGGAGCCTCAGCTTCAGGATCTGTCCTTCCAGTGAGCACTCAGGGCTGATTTCCTTCAGAATGGAGAGGTTTGATCTTCTTGCAGTCCATGGGACTCTCAAGAGTTTCCTCCAGCACCAGAATTCAAAAGCATTCATTCTTCGGCTATCAGCCTTCTTTATGGTCTAACTTCCATACATCGCTACTGGGAAAACCATAGCTTTTACTATACAGACCTTTGTTGGCAAGGTGATGTCTCTGCTTTTTAAGATGCTGTCTAGGTTTGTCATTGTTTTTCTCCCAAGAAGCAGGCGTCTTTTAATTTTGTGGCTGCTGTCACCATCTGCAGTGATCATAGCGCCCAAGAAAGTAAAATCTCTCACTTCCTCCATTTCTCCCCCTTCTTTTTGCCAGGAGGTGATGGGCCCAGTGGCCATGATCTTCGTTTTTTTGATGTTGAGCTTCAGACCATATTTTGCACTCTCCTCTTTCACCCTCAATATAAGGTTCTTTAATTCCTCCTCACTTTCTGCCATCAAGGTTGTGTCATCTGCATATCTGAGGTTGTTGATATTTCTTCCGGCAATCTTAATTCCGGCTAGGGATTCATCCAGCCCAGCCTTTCGCATGATGAATTATGCATATAAGTTAAATAAGCAATTTACAGTATACAATATACAGCCTTGTCATACTCCTTTCCCAATTTTGAACCATTTACCTCCCTACAAACTTATATTTATACAATACAGGGATCAGTCTAATTCTGCCAAGAAGTTTCCTTTTATTCCATAGTTTTCTAAAGATTCTTTAAAGATTCTGCAATCCTTATAGACTTTTTGTTTTGGTTGGCCTCTTACTCTTCCTGTCGCTTTCGCTAGCTGCAGATATTCTACCATTAGGTTTTGCCAATCTTCCGTGTTGGGTATTGTTGTGTTTTTCCAATTTCTTGCTACTAAAATTCTGGCTGCCGTTATTCCATGAACATGAACAATGTTCTTTTCGATTTCCCTATTTCTTTTGGCGAAATGCTTAATAAAAATATAAATATCTTTTCATCTCATTGTAATTCATTCCCCAATAACTTTTAGTTATTTTGCAACCCCGCCATTCTTCTTTTGCTGGTATCTTGTTGTCCTTCCATCTTTGGGCTAGTAACATCCTAGCTGCCATTGTGGCATACATAAATAGTTTTTTACATCCTTTTGGCAAGTCTTGACCTGTAATACCTAACAGAAATAATAATAATAATTTTATTATTTCAGTTACAGACCAGTTCCAGCTCACATACAGTATCAGGGAAGTCATAAAACACGATAAGGATACATTTTAATTTACAATTAGGTATAACAGGGACAATACAGATATAGCAGCAGTTAAAAATATATAATTCAAATCACTAAAATATAACCTGAAATTGTCATTCAAGGCCTTAGGCAACAAGCTGTGCTACCATATAGCTGTCAACGTTTCCCTTTTTGAAAGGGAATTTCCCTTATTCCGAATAGGATTCCTCGCAAGAAAAGGGAAAAGTTGACAGCTATGATAATGACTAAGTTTTATGGCAGTTGCACAGAATTTGGCCAACCTAACAGAAAAGCTTCTGGTCTTTTAACAAAAGATGTCTTAAACATTCTTTTCATTTCATTGTAAATCACTCCCCAATAACTTTTAGTTATTTTGCAATCCTGCCACTAATAATAATAATAATGATAATGATAATAATAAATAATACCCCGCCCATCTGGCTTGGCTTCCCCAGCCACTCTGGGCGGCTGCCAACAAAATATTAAAATACAGTAATGTATCTAATATTAAAAGCTTCCTAAACAGGTCCTCCTTCTCTTTGCATTTCCAACACTTATTGGAGCTTGTCCTACACATTTTTGCCATTTTTCAGGGGTAATATACCATCTCTCGGGGGTGGGCAGTGTTAAGTTGTGGGTGAACATATCAGACGACATAGTGATTCTTCAAACAGCTCTTGTTTATTCACAGGCCAGGACAGAACTGAACTGAAGGGTTCAGTCAGCCTGCTTATATAGAGCTCCAGTACAACGTAACTGTAACAACTTTCTAAAACTATCCAATCACTGAATGTCACTTTCGATCCCTTATTTGCATAACTGTCTACAGTATCCCCCTGCTGGCCCAGGGCGAGAACTTCAGTACATAACAGGCAGTTTGGAGAATGCAGAGCTAGGTCTTCCTGCTTGCTTGCTGCCTCTTCCAAAGCCAGGCTGGTGGACGCAGGGATGGAGCCACTATCCTTCTCTCTCTTTCTCCTTCTAGGGGCTGTGCATGGTGATTGGCGGCATTCGGCACCAAGAGCAGAGATTCAACAGCAGGTCAGCCGGGGTCAGCTCTGCCCTCCTCTTCCTCTCCGTGGGAGGTAAGTTGCGGAGGTAGGTAGGTAGGAGGGCATAGCTGTCAACTTACAGATTTGAAAATAAGGGACCAGCAGCCTCGAAAATAAGGGATTTTCCAGGCACATGTATGTTCAACTTCTGAGCCCCTGAGATCATCTGCAGGAGTGTTGCTGGTCAAACACCGCCCCGCCCCAAGTTGGTAAAAGCTCGTTCAACAACGAAAAAATGATGTCGTCGGAACAGTCCTGTGGAACTCTATGCCACTGGAGATTCAGCTTTTAAATGCCTCCTGAAAGCTTTCCCGCTCCACTGGGAGCCGACTCAAGACAATTACATCCTTCCAAAATGGTTAATTCAGGCCTAGGCAAACTCGGCCATAGCTGTCAACTTACAGATTTGAAAGTAAGGGACCAGCAGCCTCAAAAATAAGGGATCAGCAGCCAAAATAAGGGATTTTCAGGGCACAGCTAGGTTCAGCTTCTGAGCCCCTCCGAGCCAAAGGCAGAAAGCCCAGCCAGCAGCCAAACGAAGCCTCAAGTGGTGGTTCCCACAGCGCAGCAACCCGGCAAAGGGGATGCAGCAAGGAAAACCACCGTCCCCTCTCCGCTGGGAAGCGCTGAGCAAAGGCGAGTCCCCAGGCAACGCGGCCGATTTGATTGGCACAAGGCATGCAAGCTCCACCCCCCCAGTCGTTTTTAGACTCCTTATTGGGTGAGCAACGCAGCCAAGCAACCCAGTTGGAGCCTCCCTCCTCCCTGACCGGCAGGGAGGGAGGGAAAGGAGCTGCTTCCTTTGAAATCTGGGAAATTTAAGGGACATCATCAATAAGGGACAGCAGCGGGACACGGCGCTGGGATAAGGGACTTTCCCGCCAAATAAGGGACAGTT